>NW_028327179.1:64240018-65687518 GCF_987537825.1 Furipterus horrens
GGAATGGAGCCTTCAGTAAGTAATGTAGTGGATTACAGCAAAGAATGCCCTTTGAATTTGTGATAATAAGTGAGGCTAGAGATACAAGAGAGAAGCAAGTGGTCATATCTTCTATGGAGCATAGTATAACTGGAGTTGTGTTTATAAAACATAAATCTTGCTATATTGTGAAGGAAAATTTGAGGAGGTAGGACTGGAGGAGCCAGACCAGTTCTGAAGCTGTTGATAAGTCAGCAGAAGAAATAGAGTCAAAACTAAGGCAGAAGTAGTGTCCCAGAAAGGAAGGGACATCTTAGAGGGAGAGGAGAATAACTTAGTTGGTTCACTGACTGAATTTTAAGATAAAGGGTAAAGGGAAATATAGAATAAGTACAAGGTTTCTGGTAACATAACTGGGTCAACTGATACTATTAACTGTGACTAGAGTTAGGTTGAGTAGACAATATTTAGAGAGGAAAGATGACGAATTCACTCTTTGACAGGTAGAACCTGCAATTTCTGCTATAAATGTAGCTTGATATAGTAAATGTAACTGGAACTATGGCTCTGATTAGTAAGGGAGCAGTTTCACTAGATATAAAGATTTGAGAGACACCAACACAAAGTGGCTCAGTTGTGGGAAGTTATGCAAGCCCTCAAAGCTTGTGCAGACAGTGAGCAGAGATGAGGCCCACATCAAAGTGGACAATATTGATGTGCAAAGGATGGGCAGAGTCAAAGGTCCCAGAGGGAAGCTAAGAATGATTAGCCAGAGAACTCATACTCTTGGAGGAGTGTGATGGAAGAAATGCAGAACTGGAGAGAGTGGGAAGTGCTCAGAAGACCTGCTTGAAAAGGGGAGAAGGCAGTCTGAAAAGGCAGAGGCAGGATGAGGTATATAGCCAATAGAGTGAGGTCTGAAAGAGTCAGAGCATATGATTGGGAGAAAAGATGTTAGAACATCAAGAGAGGAAGAGCATTTGGTTGACCAAAGGAGCTGCATTTGAATGGTGGCAGAGGAAAGCAGGGCTAAGTGCATGCTGGCATGAATGGGAACCAATGTTCTGAAGAAAGCCTGGGATTCAATAATGTTTCAGTGCAAACACAGAATAAGGTCACAGGTAAATGCCTAATAAAAAGTACAGAGCACTTGCTGGCCTTGTAGCCTGCTTGTTTCCTACTCAAGAGTGGTCTCAGTCACTTTCCACTAAGGAAAGCACCTCACCAGCTTCCCAGCCCATGATCTCACCCTGGCTTTGTTGTTTCTGCTCATTTCTGGCATGAGAGAGCTGAAGAGGCTCTGTCAATGTGTCAATTATACTTTGTTGCATTGAGGAAGTAAATTGTGAGATAGATGTAAGAATTAACAATATTCTTTGGATAGATCCTTTATAAAGATCAAAGGCACAGGAGTGCCTGCCCTGGAGGTGCTATTAGGCTTTGTTTTTCCAAAGGAAAGAACATAAGGACTTTCACCCACTGATGTTCCCACTTGTTTGAAAATATTTGCTGTGTAACCGAGAAACAGAAATGCATGTAGCTTTCTGACCAATTAGCAGTCTAAACAGAGCTTGTGCAATGTTCAGTGTTGTATCTTAGATGGCAAATTGTTATTAAGTGAGAAGTGACCTCTTCTCCAATCCCAGGCTCCAAGTCTGGCCCTTCAGTTCCCTGAGCCCTGGGTTGTCAAGAAGGTGGGATGTGGACACAGCACAGGCACCAGACTGTATCATGAACAGCACATGGAGTTGGACTTTTTCTCATCAGTGCCTCAGAGGTCCTAGGAGAAGGGGATGATTTTGGGGGGACAGTCACAGCCAGAGGTGAGTGAATTTAAGCCCCCTTCTTTAGCTTTAAACAGGGAACACTTTTGGACTCATCCAGATGGTAACGCTACAGTTATTTTAGGTATTTTCCTACTAGGAATACTTATACCTCATGGCAAGTGGTTTTAGAAAAAAACTGAGAACCTCTGGGCAGTTATCTCTTTGGAATTTTAATGGAGGGTGCTGAGGAAGACTCATTCCTTATTGAAGTCACTCTGATCCTTGCACAAAGTATGTGCAACAAGTGAGGTTGTATCCCAATTTGAAGCCTTGTCTCTGTTGCTCCTGCAGTGTTTATGACACTGAGGAAACCTAAAGCCTCAGTTCTCAAATATTATTGCCCTATTGGATGTCACTCACCCACTAGCAAAAATGGGGAAGGATGTGGTCAATATCAAGCCTAGGTGTGTGGCTCCCTTCCTTTCTCACTCCCCAGAACCCTTCATCTTGTGATCCACAGAGCCTGTGATAACAATGACACTTACTATGCACAATACACCACTCATTAAAAAAGCAGGGACCAAAAGATTACAGGACTTTTCATGGTTGTAGTTTTGATCTTGTAAAGCTAGAAATTGTCCCTGGCACAGGACAGCCCAAAACTGGAGTCCTCCTGTGAGGAGGAGTGACTCTGCTGCCTGCTTTCCTCCTCACTCTGAAGAATAGGTCCACAGATCAAAAATAAGCTTTTTCTTTTCTGAGAAGGTCTTTATCTGTCTTTTGATTCTAAATAATAGCCTTTCTGAGTAGAATAACAGATAGCACCCTTAAAATACCCATTTGCAGAGTCTTGAATTCATAGATAAAGACCACATTATCACAAGATCCCATTAATGTTTCCTGGCCCTTCAACCTCCAAGCATTCCTCCTAACAAAGAGCTCAGTGTGTAGTTTTGGAGTCAAGGATAAGATGAGTTCTCCCACCCCAAGCCACTCCAACAGCAGTCCTTGTTATTTTCTACACAGCTGCAAGAGATTTACAGGTCTCCTCTCCTGGTGAATATGAGTTGCCTTCCTAGTAATGCCCTAGAGAAGCTATGGAACATAAATTAGTTGAGCAGTAACCATAAAATGTGCATGAAAGGTTGTTACTATGTTCTGCCTTTTATTAACCCAACATTATTTAGAATTTGTGAGAAATATCCAATAAAGTTTTCAAAACTATTAGAGAAAACTTTTTGAACATTTTTATGCTCCAAAAATAGACATGAGGTTGTAAAAAATTTAATATACAACAAAGGTGGTAGTTTACTTCATATGGAAGAGAATAGACTAGCTAATGATGTCAATATAACAGGCAATGCAACCAAAAGGGTAGGTTAAATTCCTCTCTCATTTGAAAGGACCAGTAAAAAAATGTAACAATAAAAGTTATTCAAGAAAATCTAGTTGATTTGATTTTCAAATATGGCAGCAGAGTAACTAGCAGCCCTGTCCACTTGTTCCCATCCTGGATTGGACTGGGCTTTCAGTCAAAACACAGATCTGAGAGTGAGTGAGAGCATTTATGAGTGAACACAAACATAGACAAGAATGCAGGGACTGAAAAAGAGTGGGCAATAACTGGCCCTGCCTGCAGGGCTCCTGACAACTGGGAGCCCATGTTTTCTATGTGGAGCCACTATGGCTGCATAGTCTAGTGCTTCTGGCTGCACAGAGTTGGAGCATCTGTGGATTGTCTCAGGAACTGTAAGCTACTGGGTTGGAGAGAGAAGGCCTGGGAGATGCAGGACCCAGAAACAGTGGAGCAGGAATAGGCCCACCCAAAGCTAAAGAGCTATGGAGGGAGTAGGTTTAGTATTCCACCACTGCTCTGTGTTATTTTATAGCTACAGGGCTCTTCCCAATGCCATCTGAAAAGATCCAATGAGAAACTATATATAAAATTGCTGGAGGCTCTGGAAGACAGTGGCCAGACCTAACTTTGAGAGACTGTAGTTTTTGGGAAGGACATGGAGGACAGTTTCCAGGGATCAGTGCTACAGCCTGGGGGCCACACACAAAGTCTTTTAAAATGGGAGCTGAGGTGAGACTCAGCAGGGACCTGGGGCTTGCTTGCTTGTGCACATTGGGGTAGCAGCTCTTCTAACCAAAAACCAGAGGGATTGAGTACACTGAAGGAATGGTAAGACCCAGCCCAGCATGACTCATGAGGGCTCTTCAGAGTGAAGAATTTGGGCAAAATATCCAGTGAGAGAGCAGCAGGCTCAGGACTGGGATGCATGAGCTGAATGCCTGATATTTGCTGCAGCCAGCCAGATCCATTCACAAACAGGTGAGTCCAACCCCTACCTATGGGATTCCAGGCTCTACAGATCAGCAAATCAAGGATCAGGAGTTTTATGCTGGGAACATTTTTCCAGGGGAAAGAAGAAAAACCTTTGAAAAGGCCCTTTGCCAGACACCAAGAGCCCTAATCTACTAAAGCCAGCAGAGCAGAAAGAATAGAGACAGGCATAACAAGGTGCTATCTTCTCACCCACATAGCTTTTTAACATTCATATCTTGCCCTTCAAGTCTGGGTCTAATACATCACAAGGCTTTGTATTATAGTTGATTTCAAATCTCATATTTTACTCTTCTCTTCCCTTCTCCTATCTCATTTTATCTTCTTCCTTTCTCTTTTTTATTGTGGATTTAAATTATATTTTCTCTCTTGCTACAACTTGTTTCTATTCTGCACTTACTATTTATTTCCCCTCAAGCCTCTCAAAAGCATTTGTGGTTGTCATTAGTCATCTCACATTCTTTTTCCAATTCTTAAATACCCTTATTCTCTCACCAACTTTATCAGTCTTTGCTTGTTAGTTGCAGATAAGGTGGTTGTTGTTGCATTTCTACAATCTTATTTCTAGAAAAACACCACTTTTGTATTTGAAATTTCAGATATTACCATGTCCCTTTCCAATTCCATTCTGCTTTACTCCTGCTCTTTCCAATTTTCATTTTAAATTTAAAATTTTCCCTGTCTTCCTCACTTTCAATATTCCTTCTCCCTCTATCCTCTCAAAATAACTTCACTTTCCTCTACAGATCTCTTAAGCATTTTTTTTATCTCTTAAGCATCTTTGTTCCTTTGTTTCTTTCTTTCTTCCTTTCTTTTCCACTCTAATTCCCATCCAACCTATATAAATCTTAGCCGTTTTATTGATAGTGCTTTGATGGTTTTTTTCTCCAATTAGGTCTCTATTATTTTTATATACATAATTTTTGGTTGTATTTTTTCTCTCACTAGATGTGTATATACATATATATTTTAAATTTTTGTTTAAACCTAAATCATATTCTTCCCTTTTCTTACTCCATTTTGCCTTCCCTCCTCTCTTTTTTACCCACGATGCAAATTTTACTTAATTTTTCTCATTGCCTTTTCTCTATTCCCTACTCATTATTCTTCCTTCCTCTACTCTTGCAAAATCACTTTACTTTCGTAGTCATCTCATATTCATTTTCCTTTCTTTGATAGTCTTAATCTCTTTACACCATTATTAAGGCTTATTTGCTGTTGATAGTTTGGTTGTAGGTAGGAGGCATTTTTGTCAGTATGGGTTTGTTTCTTGTTCTGTTTGGTTTTGTTCTGGCAACACCTACACAAGACTTGATGGGTAGAGTGACTCTTGGTCAGCCAGCCAGAGGAAAGGACCCCACCAAAGAACAACGCAACAGCAAAGAGAATTAATTACAGCTAGAGAGGCCATATAAATAGCATAAAGAGCAGCCCAATAGCATCAAGTTCAGGAACTCAAGGTGACTGCACACAGGTCTTCAAATACAGAAGGTCACACCATGAGGAAAAGGGAAGCAAAGCAACAAATATTATACACAGAAATGAACAAGAAGAGTCATGTAAAATTGGGGGAAAAAAAAAACAATATCAAATAAAAAGGAAAAAGGAATCCCCAGAGACTGCTAAGTGAAATTGAGGCAAGCAAATTATCAGACATTGAGTTCAAAATAATGGTGATAAGGAAGCTCATGGAGATCAGTGAGAACTGCAAAGAACACCAAGGAAGCTACAAGGAACTTACTGCATAAAAAGGACATAGAAAATATAAATAAGAGCCAGGAGAAAATAAAAAAATATAGTATCTGAAATGAACACAGAAGAAGGAATTAAAAGCAGGTAAAATGAAGCAGAGATTACATCAGTGAACTGGAGGGCAAAGTAGAAAAAAAATTCTTAGAACAACAAAATGAAAAAAGACTCAAAAACCAAGAAGAGAAGTTAAGGGAGCAGCAGGACAGTATGAAAAGTAATACTATTGATAATATAGACATACCAGGAGAAGAAGAGGAGCAAGGGATAGAAAACCTGTTTAAAAAAATAATGAGAGAACACTTTCCTAACTTGATCATAGAAAAACTCAAACAAGTCCAGGAAGCACAGAGAGTCCAAATAAAGCTGAACCCAAAGAAGCCCACTCCAAGACACATCATAACTAAAATGGCAAAATGCAAAGGCATAGATAGAATCTTAAAGGCAGAAACAGGTAATAACATACAAGGGAGCTTCAATGAGGCTATCAGCTGATTTCTCACCAGAAACACCACAAGCCAGAAGGGAACAGCAAAAAATATTCTAAGTAATAAAAAACAAAAGCCTGCAACCAAGATTACTCTACGCAGCAAGGCCCTCATTCAAAAAGGAAGGTGAAATAATGAGTATACCACATAAAAGAAAGCTAAAAGACTACATCTCCACCAAACCAGTATTGCAAGACATGCTAAAGGTACTGCTTTAAAGGTATGAAAGATAGAGAAAGGAACACAGGTACAAAGGGAAAAATGTCAATGAACAAATACATATCAATAATAACTTTAAATGTAGATGGATTAAATGCTCCAATCAAAGGACATAGGGCAGCTGAATGGATAAGAACACATGACCAGCATATGTGTTGCCTACAAGAGACCTGCCTCAGAACAAAACACATACACAGACTGAAAGTGAAGGGATGGAAAAAATATTCCAAGCAAATAGATATAAAAAATGCCAGTGTAGCAATACTTATATCAGACAAAAGGAACTTCAAAAAGAAAGGGGGACCATAAATTGAGACAGAGAAGGATACTTCATAATACTTAAGGAAATAATCCATCAAGAGGATAAAACCAAACATATTTTATGAGTCTAGTATTATCCTATTTCCAATACCAGGTAAAGACAGAATAAAGAAAGAAAACTACAGGTAAATATTGCTGATGAACACAGATGATAAAATCCTCAACAAAATATAGGCAAACTAGATCCAGCATACATTAAAGAGATATACACTATGATCAAGTGGGATACATTCCAGAGATGCAAGGATGGTATAATATTTGCAAATCGAAAATGTAATACATCACATAAACAAAATGAAACACAAAAATCACATGAGCATATCAATAGATGCTGAAAAAGCACTTGATAAAGAATAGCACCCGCTTATGATAAAAATACTCAGCAAAATAGGAATAGAGGGAGAATACCTCACATAATAAAGGCCATATATGAGAAACCTACAGCCAGCATCAGACTCAATGGTCAAAACTAAAACTTTCCCCCTAAATCAGGAAAAAGACAAGAGATTCAATTTCATCATTCTTATTTGACATAGCATTGGAAGTTCTAGCCACATTGATAAGACAAGAAAAAGAAATAAAAGACACCCAAATTGAAAAGGAACAAATGAATTGGTAATTATTTTCTGATGACATGATAATGTACATAGAAAACGCTATATCCTCCACAGAAAACTACTCTATTTAATAAGTGAATTTAGCAAAATAGTGGGATATAAAGTCAATATTCAGAAATCGAAGATTTTTTTTATACCAACAATGAAATATCAGAGATAGAAACTAGAAAAATAATCCCATTTACTATAGCAACAAGAATAATAAAGTACTTAGGAATAAACTTAACCAGGGAGGTAAAAGATCTGTACTTGGAAAACTACAGAACACTGAAGACACAAATAAATGGAAGCATGTACTGTGTTCATGGATTGGAAGAATTAACATAATTAAAATGTCCATACTACACAAAACAATATACAGATTCAATGCAATCCCTATTAAAATACCAATAACATATTTCACAGACCTAGAACAAATACTCCAAAAATCTATATGGAGCCATAAATGACCCTGAATACCTCAGCAATTTTGAGAAAGAAGAACAAAATATTAGGAACCACAATACCTGGTATTACATTGTATTACAAGGTCACTTAATCAGAACAGTCTGTTACTGGCATAAGAATGGACACATAGATCAATGGAACAAGGTAGAGAGCCCAAAAATAAACCTAGGTCTCTATGGCCAATTAATATTTGACCAAAGAATCAGATGCATAAAATGGAGAAAAATTAGCCTCTGAGGAGGCTAATTAATGGTTTTGTGAGA
Source organism: Furipterus horrens (assembly GCF_987537825.1). NCBI lineage: Eukaryota > Metazoa > Chordata > Mammalia > Chiroptera > Furipteridae > Furipterus > Furipterus horrens. The sequence goes on from NW_028327179.1 coordinate 64,248,215, forward strand.
TCTTGACAGGTATATGCAATAAATGTAACTAGACCACCAAATTACACCACACACCAAATTAAACCGTAGATGGATATAAGATTTAAAAATAAATCATGACATCATAAAAGTACTAGAGGAAAATATAAGTAGTAAATTTCAGATATCCCATGCAACAATATTTTCACCGATATATTTCATAGGGCAAGGGAAATAAAGAAAAAATTAACAAATGGAACTAGTTCAAATTAAAAAGCTTCTGCACTGCTAAAGAAAATAGCAAAATGAAAAGGAAACCACTCATATGGCAAAACATATTTACCAATGATACCTCAGATGGGGTTTGATCTCCAAAATATATAAATAACTCATACAACTCAACAACAGTTAGATAAACAATGCAATTAAAAAATGGGCAAGGACCTGAACAAACACTTCACCAAGCTGGACATACAGAGGACCCATAGACAAATGAAAGAATCTCAATATAACTAGCCAGCAGAGATATGCAAATGAAAACCACAATGAGATACCACCTCAAACCAGTCATAATGGCCATTATTAACAAATCAATAAACGAGTACTGTCAAGGATGAGGAGAAAAGGGAACCCTATTGCAGTATTGATGGAAATGCAAACTGATGAAGCCACTATGGAAAATGGTATGGGGGGACTTCCGGCCAAGATGGAGGCTTAGACGGACACGCTAGGTCTCCCTCAACAACTATAGAGGAATACAACTACTTCAAAACAAAGGATAACTAGAAATTCCAGAAAATAAAACTACACGGAAGCCCAACATATGAAGTTATAAACCAGCGGTGCCATTTGGGCAGGTAAGAGTTAAAGAAGGCAAAACTGTTTGCGGAGCGGTGGGCGGGGCGGCAAAAAATCCCGGAGGCAATCAAGCCCCTGGTGTGGGCGACTCCAATCAAGCCCCTGGCGGTGCGCGACTCCGGGCGCTGGGGAGAGCAGCCGCAGCATCGCCTTGAACAGTGAGGCCCAGGGGGGCGGGAGGACGGATCCCGGTCTCCTAGCTGAATAACTGTGTGAATCCATCTTGGACCCCCGCCCCCACAGAAAGCACCACAGGGCTGCGAAATAGGTCGCAGACAGGCACTGGTCGCTAATTTGTGACGCGTACACAGGCACCGCCCCGGACAGCCAGCCCAGGAAAACAAAACGCATCTGTCAAAATGTGGCAGACAAATATAGAGATCCCGGTGGCACAACTCACCAGACAGCAGATAGAGAACCTGACAGATGAACAGATAAGAAACCTGTCAGAGGCTCAGTTCTGGGCCATTGTTATCAGGTGGCTTACAGAATTCACAAAAGAGCAGGAAAAAGATATGAAAGAAGCGAAAAACTTTCATAACGAAAGGAACAAAACCACATACGAGACAGATGGTGAGGAATCCAGAGTTCATTTCAACAAACTGGAATATGGAGAAGGAACAAGCAGTCAACCAATGCAGCGAGAGGAAATAGGAAGCAACAATGAGAGGATCAGAAACCTCTGGGACAGCTATAAAAGGCCCAACATAAGAATCATTGGTTTGCCAGAGAATGAGGAAGAGGAACTAGAACTTGAAAAATTGAGTGAAAATATAATAAAGGAGAACTTCCCAGACTTGGGGAAGGGAATAGACATGCAGGTCCAGGAAGCAAGGAGAGTTCCCAAGAGACTGGACCCAGGGAGAACCACTCCAAGACACATTATAATCAAAATGTCAAAAATTAAGGATAAAGAGAGAATCTTAAAAGCAGCAAGAGAGAAGAAAAGAATTATGTACAAAGGGGTCCCAATTAGACTATCAGCTGACTTCTCAAGGGAAACACTACAGGCAAGAAGGGACTGGCAAGAAATATTCAAAGTAATGAAAATCCAAAACCTACAACCACGAATACTCTATCCAGCGAAATTGTCATTCAGAATAGAAGGACAGAGAAAGTGTTTCCAGGACAAAATAAAACTGAAAGAGTTCATTAGATCCAAACCACTGTTATATGAGATGTTAAAGGGACTGGTTTAAAAAACAGAAGCTAGGGAGATGAAACAAAGGCAAACGAAACAGGCAACGAGAGTGGAAAAGGAACTGTGGGTAAGGGAAGCATAGTGGGGGGAGGTCAACAGGGAGGGGGAGTGGGGAGAAGGAGGGAGATGATATAGGAATTGGGGATCATGGTAGGAGGGAATGGAATAGATGGAGAGAGATTGAGAGGAATGGTATGCACAACTAATGGACATAATCTAAAAGGGAGGGACAACTGGAGGGAGGGGGGGCCACCGGGTGGAGGGGAGCAGAGGGAAGCGAAATTGGCACAAATGTAATATTTTAATCAATAAAACACATTAAATCTGAAAAAAAAAAAAAAAGAAAATGGTATGGAATTTCCTAATAAAAATAAATAAATAAATGAAAAATGGAACTGCCCTTTGATCCAGTGATCCCACTTCAGAGATTATATCCTAATAATTTTGAAATACCAATTCAAAAAACCTTATGCTCCCAATGTTCATAGCAGCATTATTTACAATAGCCAGGTGCTAGAAACAGCTTAGTGCCCATTAGTAAATAAGTGGATCAAAAAACTGATACATTTACACAATGGAATACTACACAGCAGAAAGAAATAAGGTACTTCTCCCCAACTGTGACAGCATGGATAGAAATGGAGAGTATTATGCCAAGGGAAATAAGCCAGATGGTGAAAGACAAATACCATATGATCTCACCTATAAGTGGAACCTAATGAACAAAAGAAACAAATGAGCAAAATAGAACCACAGTAATGAAAATAAAGAACAAACTGTCATTGACCAGAGCAGTTGGGGGAGGTGGATAATGGGGTAAAGAAGGGGGAGGATCTAGCCAAGGACTTATGGACATAGACAACAGAGTGTGGATTAACTGTGAAAGTGGGGTGGCTGGGTGGGGAATGGGAGAGCAATGGGATAAAAATTGGAACAACTGTAATTGAACAACTATAAAATTAAAAAATGTTTAGAAAAAAAGCAAAAAGAATATCCAGTTGACTTCATATAAACATTATTAAGAATGCAAAACAAATTCAAGAAACCTTGGGTTGTATAAATTTTTTAAAATAATGTACTTCTCACCTCTGGCCAAGGTGGAGGCATAGATAGACACGTTGCATCTCCATCACAACTAAAAAGGAATTTACAACCACTTCAAAAAAAAAAAAAAAAAACAGAAAATTGAAACTACAGGGAAGTTCAGCAAAGAAATGAAGAACTATTCAGCCTGAAAGGTAGAAAGGGCAGAGCCAGGATGGAGAGAGACAGGTGTAGAGCAATAGCAGCTTCTGTGGGAGCTGTGCTGTTAGCTGCTACAGGAGTGGTGCTTGGTGGCAACAGCAGGCAGCGGGGAAGGCAGCATCAACAGTGGCAGTGGGAACAGCAGGAGCTGCAGCTGCAGAAGCAGCGCTTGAGAGCAGCAGCAGGCAGCATGGCTGGCTGCCTGGCTAGAGGCACAGTTAGTGGCACAGTTAGAGACACAGCCACTAAAGCTGAGACAAAACAAAACAAAACAAATGCAATCATAGATTTTAAAGCAGGGAAGCTATCCCAGCCCCAGACCAGACTGCACAGCACATGGTTCCAGTGCTGGGGAAAATAAAACCATGTTGCTTCTGACTGTGAAACCCAATGGAGGTTAGGGCAGAGGAAGAAACGGCTAGTCTCTCAATGGGGGCAGCTTGTTTAGTACGGAAGGGGGAGAAGTGCCTGGAAAACAACGAATGTTGTGCAAGAGGGTTCCTTCTCAGAACCCTCCTCAAATATGGCGCCACAGCACAGTGAAACAGGTCAGTAGCACTGATAAATACCTAAGGTTCCACCCCCTTTACAATGTAACAAGTGTGTGACAGCCCTACTTATAACACAGAAGAAAACACAGAAAGCTGTCAAGATGAGGAGACAGAAGCACAGCCCAAAAGTGGGGGCAGATCAAAGTTCCAGTGACAGAACTAAGTGATGAGGAGATTGTAAACCTAACAGATGAAGAGATAGTCAATGTAACAGACACAGAATGCAAAGTTCTGGTAATAAAGATGCTCACAGACTTGACAGAAAAAAATTAAGCATGATAAGGAAGAAATGAAGGCTATACTAAGTGAAATGGATGAAAATCCACATGAACCTAGAGGTGAAGGAAAGGAAACCAGGTTTCATCACTGATACATCTCCTAAGGCAAGGGAAATAAAGGAAAGAATAAACAAATGGAGTACATCAAACTAAAAAGTTTCTGCTCAGAAAAAGAAAACATCGGCAAAATGAAAAGATAACCGACCATATGGAAAAACACACTTGCCAATGATACATCAGACAAGAGATTGATCTCCAAAATATATAAAGAACTTACACATCTCAACACCAGGAAGACAGACAGCCCAATTAAAAAATGGACAAAGGACCTGAACAAACACTTCTCCAAGGTGGATATGCAGAGGGTCCATAGGCATATAAAAGAATGCTAAACATCACTAACCATCAGAGAGAGGCAAATTAAAATCACAATTAGATACCACCTCACACCAGTCAGAATGGCCATTATCAACAAACAACTTGTGCTGATGAGGATGTGGAGAAATGAGATCTCTAGTGCACTGTTGGTGGGAATGCAGACTGGTGCAGCCACTATGGAAAACAGTATGGAATTTTCTCAAAAAACTAAAAATGGTACTTCCTTTTGAACCAGAAATTCCAGTGCTAGGATTATACCCAAAGAATCCTGAAATCCCAATTCAAAAGATCTTATACATCCCTATGTTCATAGCAGCGCTATTTACAATAGCCAAGTGCTGGAAACAGCCTAAATGCCTATCTCTAGATGAGTGGATTAAAAAGCTATGGTACATTTACACAATGGAATACTGTGCATCAGGAAGAAAAAAGGAACTCCTGCCCTTTGCAATAACATGGATGGAACTAGAGAGAATTATGCTTAGCAAAATAAGCCAGGCAGTGAAAGAAAATACCATATGATATCACCTAAAACAGGAGACTAATGAACAGCACAAATGAATGAACAAAATTGAACCAGAAGCATGTAAACAAAAAACAGAGTGACAATTATCAGGGGGAGGGGTGGAGGGAAAGAAGGGGGTTGAGTAGGGAAAGGGTTTAATAAAGGAACAAGTACAAATAACCTATGGACATGGACAACAGGGTGGGGATTGACTGTGTGAGAGGGGGTGGACTGGGAAGGGAGCAATGGAGGAAAAAGTGGGACAACTGTAATAAAAAAAAATAAAAATAAGTTTAAAAATTAAAAGGAAAAAGAAACCAGGGTTCAAATCAATGAACTGGAACATAGGGAAGAGATAAACAGTCAACCAGTACAGAAGGAAGAAACAAGAATTTTTAAAAATGAAGAGAAGCTTAGAAACTATGAGATAGCTTTAAATGTGCCAACATCTGGAACATAGGGATGCCAGAAGAAGAGGAAAGGCAAGAAACTGAAAAATTATGTGAAATAATAATGAAGGAAACCTTCACTAATTTGGGGAAGGAAATGGACATATGGATACAGGAAGCACAGAATCCCAAACAAACTAGACCCAGGGAGGACCACACCAAGACATATCATAATCAAAATGCCAAAGGTTAAGGACAAAGAGAGAATCTTAAAAGCAGCAAGAAAAAAGAAGGAAATTAACTTAAAAAGAGGTAGCTTAAGTCTGTCAGCTGATTTCTCAAAAGAAACTTTGCAGGCATGTAGGGACTGGCAGGAAATATTCAAAGTGATGAGTGGCAAGGACCTACAACCAAGATAACTCTATCTAGAAAAGCTACCATTTTGAATGGAAGGACAGAGAAAGTGCTTCCCAGACAAGGTAAAGCTGCAGGAGTTTATCATCACCAAGCCATTATTATATGAAATGTTAAAGGGACTTACAAGAAAAAGAAGATCAAAACTACAAAGATTAAAATGACAACAAAATCTCAACTATCAACAACCAGAGCTAAAAAATTAAAACAAAAACAAACTAAGCAGGCAACCAGAGTGTGAAAAGAATCATAGGTAGTGAGAACATGTGGAGGGGTTTTGCCTGGGAGGGGGAAGGGGACAAAAGGAGGGAAATGGTGCTGGAACTAAAAAGTATAGTAGAATGGTGCAGAATAGACAAGGGGTGTAGAGAAGAGCTTATATGTTTGACCCATGGACATGGACTGAGGGGAGAGAGACTGTTGGAAGGAGGGGGCTGCTGGGTGGATGGGAGCAAAGGGAAAAGAAATTGGGACAGCTGTAACAGCATAATCAATAAAACATACAAAAATGTATCTCTTTTTTTAAAAGGTTTTTTAAGAGAAAGGGGAGGGAGAAAGAGAGGGAGAGGGACATCAATGTGTGGTTACCTCTCATATGCCCCGAACTGGGCCTAGCCTACGATGCAGGCATGTGGCCTGACTGGGAATTGAACTGCTGGCCCTTTCACAGGCTGGTGCTCAATTCCCTAAACCACACCAACCAGGGTGGGTTGTATGAATTTTTTAAATCAAGATTGAAATGTTAGGGTGTATTTTTTAAAAAATGACATATTTGAATATATAAAAGTTAAAATACTTTTATGGAAAAATCCATAAAATAAGACAAGCTTTAATTTTGAAAATGTAATATTTTCAAATCAGGAAAATCAAAGGTTGAAAACCTGTAATATAGATTTCAAAGAACTCTTATAACTTGAACAGAACAGGGAAAACAATCCTACAAAAATTGGCAAAGAACATAAAAAGACTGTTCAGAGAGGAAAAAGTGCAAATAATGAACAACATATAAAAAGAATTTTAATTTTACCAATGTCCGTGAAATGTAAGTTAAAGTAGTAATGATATATTGCTTTGTAACTATCAAATTAGCAAAATTAAAATGAGTTTTATTATCTGTTTTTAAAGGGACATAGATAAAAGGATACTTCATGCCTTGCCTGTAGAAACATGTTTTTATTTACTTTTAAAAAACACAATCAACAATATTTATTAAAATTTTAAAATCCGTGTACTCTTTGCCCATGAGTTTATCTCATAGAAACAAAAATACTACTATTTAAGGGGAAAAAAGATGGCAGAGGAGTAGGTAGCAGTGTTTTCTGCTTGCTCCCATCATGGAAGGACTTGGAGTACAAACATGGAGTGGAGTAAGTGTATATTTCAGATAGGGTGAACAGTGATGGGAATGTGGGATCAGCGTGAAAGATGGCAGAAAACCTGTCTCGCACTCTCCAAGCACAGTCACTGGGCTCCCAGTCCAATGCCTCTGCCGCACCACACCAAAAGGGGCAGCTGCTGACTGGCTCATTAGCCAGGATCCACTTGAAAACTTCCACCTGCCATAGGCGCCCTGACTAGCAAAGTCCCAGAGGGAGTCAGCGAGAAGGTTTGGTTGAAACAGCCAGAGGCATGAGAAGACAGAGAACAGCCCAGACTATGAGAAACTGTGTGAATTGAGTCTTGGTGGGAAACCCCTGGACTAGCAACACTGCACCCAGGGATGGTCGCATGAAGGCTCCACCAAACAAAAACACAGAACTGAGCTGCAGACAGGGACCACGCATGGTAAAGCTGCAGCAAAACCCCAGACTTGATGGGGATTCCAGGCAGGCAACACTGCACCAGCACACACACTCGCACCAAGGACCCACCAAACAAAAATGCAGAACAGAACCATGAAAAGGGGACCATATAGGAAAGCTGTGGCAGAACCCCAGACTCGGTAGGAACCCCCAGAAGACAACTCTGTACATGCACCTGCTCACCAAGTCTCTGCCAGGCAGGAACACAGGCGACTGCTGCAACTTGGAGGAAACACAGAGACTCTTTTGGAGAAGGAGCTGAGACAGGACCCAAGGCTGGACAGGTACTATGGGCATGTGCACTGGCTTGCCGGCAGAGTAGCATTGCTAGACAAGCCTGGGGAGTGCTGGAAGGTGCCGCAGGACCAGTGGGAGCGGGTACCCAACTCAGTGTGGCTCACAGCAGAGAACTGCAACAGCCCCACAAGTGAGAGAATTGCTTCTTCAGAATCCAGCTAGATCTCCTCCCATCCCATGGAATTTTGAACAGGGATGGATCCTGAGAAAGAAGACAGTGCCCAAAGGTTGTACTGGGGAAAAGTACTTTCTTTAATCAGTTTCCTACCTTCTCTCCCTCCTATTCTTCTTCTTTAATTTTTTTTTTTTGCTTATCCTCCCTCAGCACTAAGTATATAATATATAACTGCTATATAAACATAATACTATACGCTTCCACTTTCCAACTTCATTCTGCATTCTTCCCTTCCTTTTTCAACATACAATGTAAATATTACATACTGTCTTGAATAGCCTTTACCCTACTTGCTACTATTATTATTCTACCATCTTTCCTCACAAAAATTATCTGTCTTTTAGTTAACCAACTCTTATCTGTTTTTCCTATAGTATAATAGTATTAACCTCTTCACATCTATATTAATACTGGCTCATTTGCTGCTGATAGCATGATTGTGGGTGGGGGATATTTTTTAGAGTGTAGGTTTCTTGCCTGGGTTGTTTGTTTATGGTTTAACAGTATCTCCACACAAAAAACGCAAAAAGTGGTGGGCAGAGTGACTCTCAATCCACTACCAGAGGGAACATTCCACCAAAGAGTAACTGAAATACAACTAGACAGCTTAAACAAATGATATAAAGGATATCCCTAGAGCATCAAGCTCAGGAAATCAAAGAGACTGCACCACTAAATACCCCAGGTATCCTATATAGAATCTCATACCACGAAGCAGGAAGTCAAAGCAGACAAATCTAAGAAAACAAACAAACAAACAAGAAGAAGCATCCAACATGGGGAGACAAAGAAACAAAATCCCAATGAAAGGAAAAGAGGAATTCCCAGAAAGAGTGATAGATGAAACAGAAGTAAGCAAGATATCAGACATGGAATTCAAAAGAATGGTTATAAGGAAGCTCAATGAACTTGACAAACTCAGAGAAAACTACAACATACTCCAGGGAAACTACTAAGAACTCCAGGGAAGCTACAAGGAATTTACTGAGAACTACACCAGCATAAAAAAAAGACATAGAATCTATCAATAAGAATGAGGAAAAATGAAGAACACAATTCTGAACCTAAGAACAAAGTAGAAGCAATCAAAAGCAGGTTAAATGAAGCAGAGGGTCAGATCAGGGAGTTAGAGGACAACATAGAAAAAATTCCAAGACAATGCAACAAAATGAAAAAATATTGAAAAAGAGTGAAGAGGGTTTAAGAGAACTGTAGGACAACATGAAATGAAACAATATCCATATCATAGGGATACAAGAAGGAGAAGAGGAGGAGCATGGGATAGAAACCTGATTGAAAAAGTTAATGACAGAAAACTTTTCTAACTTGATGAGAAAACAGTCATGCAAGTCCAGGAAGCACAGAGGGTCCCAATGAAGATGAACCCAAAAAGGCCCACTCCAAGGTACATCATAATTAAAATGGCAACATTCAAAGAAAAAGAATCTTAAAGGCAACAAGGGAAGAACAGCAAATAACATACAAGGGAGCTTCAATGAGTCTATCAACCGATTTCTCAACAGAAACACTATAAGCCAGAAGTGAACGGCAAAAAATATTTCAAACAGTGAAAAACAAAGACCTGCAACCAAGATTACACTACCCGGCAAGGCTCTCATGCAAAATAGAAATGAAATAAGGAATTTCACAGACAAAGGAAGACTAAAAAAATACATTTCCACCAAACCAGCATTGCAAGATATGCTAAATGGAATGCCTTAAAAAAAGAAGAAAAAAAGAGAGGAAGAGGAACACAGGTACAAAGGAAACTGAATAAACACCTGTAAATAATAACCTTAAATGTAAATGGTTTAAATGTTCCAATCAAAAGACACAGGGTAGTGGAATGGATACAAACATACGACCCACATATATGCTATCTACAAGAGACACACCTCAAAACAAGACTTACACAGACTGAAAGGGAAGAGAGAGATAAAAGTATTCCAAGAAAATGGACATAAAAAAAATTGGGGTAGACATACTTATCGCAGACAAAACAGATTTCATAACAAAGGTCATAAAAAGAGACAAAGTAGGGCATTTCATAATACTTAAGAGAACAATCCATCAAGAAGAAAGACATAACCCTTGTAAGCATATATGCACCCAACATAGGAGCACCCAAATATGTATGAAAAATATTGGAACACTACAAGAAGGATATCAACAAAAACACACTCATAGTAAGGGACTTTAAAACCCCACTATCAACAATGGACAGATCTTTGAAGCAAAGAAACACCAAGGATATGAGGCATTAAACAACACTCTAGATCAAATGGACTTAATTGATATATACAGAACTTTTCATCCCAAAGAAGCAAAATATACATTCTTTTCAAGTGCACATGGAACATTTTCAAAATAGACCACATGGTAGGACACAAAACAAGCCTCAACATATTCAAGAAAATTAAAATTATATCAAGCATCTTCCCAGTCAGAATGCCTTGAACCTAGAAATCAACCTCAAGGAAAAAACTCAGACATTCAAACTCATGGAGAATGAATAACATGATGTTAAATAATGAATGGGCTAAAAATGACATAAAGGGAGAAATCAAGAAGTGTCTGGAAACTATTGATATGAACACACAACAGCCCAAACCAATGGGACACAGCAAAAGCAGTTCTGAGAGGAAATTTCATGGCAATACAGGCATACATGAAAAAGATAGAAGAATCTGAAACAAAACAGCTATCCCTACAGATACAAGAACTACAGAAACAACAACAAACAAAACCCAGAGAGAGTAGAAGGAGGGAAATCATTAAGATAAGAGCAGAATTAAATGACATAGAGACTAAGAAAACAATTCAAAAGATCAACAAAAGTAGAAGCTGGTTCTCTGAAAATACAAGCAAAATCAACAAGCCTTTTGCCAAGCTCATCAAGAAAAAAAGAAAGACCCAAATAAACAAAATCAGAAATGAAAGAGGAGAAATAACAACCAATATCACAGAAATACAAAGGATTGTGAGAAATTACTACAAACAACTGTATGGCAAGAAATTGACAACCTAGACGAAATGGACAACCTTCTAGAAACGTATAATCTTCCAAAACTAAATCAAGGGGAAGCAGAAAGCCTGAACAGACCAATAACAGAAAGTGAAATTGAAACAGTAATCAAAAACCTCCCAGCACACAAAGGCGCTGGACCTTGCCTGACAGGAGAATTTCATAAAACATTTAGGGAAGAACTAAAGCCTACCCCTCTCAAATTATTCCAAAAAAATCCAAGAAGAGGGAAAAATCCCAAACTCTTTCTATGAAGCCAATATTATCCTAATTCAAAAACAAGGTCAAGACAAAACAAAGAAAGAAAACTACAGGTCAATTTCACTTATGAACATAGATCCTAAAATCTTCAACAAAATATTGGCAAACCAGATCCAGCACCACATTAAAAGATCATACACCACTATCAAGTGGGATTCATCCAAGGAATGCAAGGATGGTTTAATATTTGCAAATCAAGAAATATAATGCACCACATAAACAAAATGAAATACAAAAATCATATGATCATATCAATAGAAGCTGAAAAGCATTTGATAAATGACAACATCCACTTATAATGAAAACACTCAGCAAAATGAGAATAGAGGGAGCATACCTCAACATAATAAAGGCCATATACAAGGAACCTGAAGCCAACATCATACTCAATGGAAAAAAACTGAAAGCATTCCCCCTGAGATCAGGAACAAGACAAGGATATCCACACTCTCCACTCCTATTCAACATAGTGTTGGAAGTCCTAGGCACATCAATCAGACAAAAAAAAAAAGAAATAAAAGGCATCCAAATGGAAAAGAGGAGGTAAAACTGTCATTATTTGCAGATATGTTAATGTACTTAGAAAACCCTGGACACTCCATGAAAAAACTATTCGACCTAGCAAGTGAATTTGGGAAAATAGCAAGATACAAAGTTAATATTCAGAAATTGAAGGAATTTCTGTACACTAAAGATAAAATACCAGAGATAAAAAAAAAATCCCATTTACTATAGCAACAAGAAAAATAAAGTACTGAGGAATAAATTTAACCAAAGAAATAAAAGACCTATACTTAGAAAACTACACAGCGCTGAAGAAAGAAATTAAGGAAGATACAAATAAATGGAAGCATATACCATATTCATGGAGAATCAACATCATTAAAATGTCCATACTACCCAAAGCAATTTACAGATTCAACGCAACCTCAATTAAAATACCAGTGACATATTTCACAGACCTAGAATAAATACTTCAAAAATTTATAGGCAACCAAAAGACACCCTGAATAGCCACAGCAATCTTGAGACAGAAGAACATCGTAGGATAAGTCACAGTACCTGACATCAAACTATACTACAAAGCCACTGTAATCAAAACAGCCTGTTACTGGTATAATAACAGACATAGATCAATGGAACAGAATAGAGAGCTCAGAAATAAACTCTAGCCTATATGGTGAACTAATATTTGACAAAGGGGAAAGGAACATAAAATGGCATAAGAGGAGCCTCTTCAACAAATGGTGCAGGGAGAACTGGACAGGAATGTGCAAAAAAAATGAAACTAGACCACCAACTTACACCACACACCAGAATAAACTCAAGATGGACCAAAGAATTAAATGTAAGCTGTGACACCATAAGAGTCCTAGAGGAAAAAATAGGCAGGAAAATTCCAGATATCCCATGTAACAATATCTTCATGGATATATCTCCTAAGCAATGGAAAAAAAAGGAAAGTATAATCAAGTGGGAATACATCAACACCAAGAAGACAAACAGCCCAATTAAAAAATTGGCAAAGGACCTGAACAAACACTTCTCCAAGGAGCATATACAGAGGATCCATAGGCATATGAAAGAATGTTCAACATCATTAGCCATCAGAGAGATGCAAATAAAAACCACAGTGAGATACCATTTTACACCAGTCAGAATAGTCATCAACAAATCAACAAGCAACAAGTGCTGGTGAGGATGTGGAGAAATGGGAACCCTACTGCACTGTTGGTGGGAATGCAGACTGATGCAGCCACTATGGAAAACAGTATGGAATTACCTCAAAAAACTAAAAATGGAACTGCCTTTTGAACCAGCGATTCCACTGCTAGGACTATACCCGAAAAATCCTAAAACCCTAATTCAAAAGAACTTATGCACCCCTATGTTTATAGCAGCACTGTTTATAATAGCTAAGTGCTGGAAACAACCTAAGTGCCCATCTGTAGATGAGTAGATCAAAAACTGTGGTACATTTGCACAATGGAATACCATGTAGCAGAAAGAAAGAAGGAACTTCTGCCATTTGCAACAACATGGATGGAACTAGAGAGAATCATGTTTAGTGAAATAATCCAGGCAAAGAAAGAAAAATACCATGTGATATCACCTAACACAGGAAACTAAAGAACAACACAAATGAACAAACTAAACAGGACAAAGAGCAGAATAGCAGTCAATACGGGGGAGGGGGGAGGGAGAGACGGGGGTTAAGAAAGGGAAGGGTTTAGTCAAGGAAGGTGTATAAATGACTCATGGACATGGACAACGGGGAGGGATATGATTGTGGGAGAAGGGGTGGTTTGGGTGAGAGAGCGATGGGGGAAAAATGGGGCAACTGTAATTGAAAAACCAAAAAAAAAAAAAAAAAAAAAATATATATATATATATATATATATATGAATCAACATAGTTAAAATGACCAATTACCCAAAGCACTATATGGATTTAATGCAATGCCCATCAAAATCTCACTAGAATTTTTTAAGAAATAGAAAAACAATTATAAGATATGTATAGAACCATAGAAGACCCTGAATAGCTAAAGAAATCCTGCGTGGGAGAGAAATAAATGAAGGTATTATACTCCCTGACTTCAAATTATACTACAAAGAGACAATAAGCAAAACAGTATGGTACCAGCAGAAAATACTGACACAGATCAATGGAACAGAATTGAAAGCTCAAAAATAAACCCACATTTAGAGAGAAAAATAGTTTTTGTTTTGTTTGGTTTGATTTTTAACTTTATTTTCATTGTTTTTCTATTACAGTTGTTCCAGTTTTTCTCCCATTGCTCCCCTAACAACCAGCCCACCCCTTCTCCCACAGTCACTCCCCACCCCGTTGTCTATGTCCATGGGTTATTTATACTAGTTCCTTTACTGAACTTGTCCCCTACTTACCCCTCTTCTCTCCCTCTCCCCCCTGCTCCCTGATAACTGTTTCTCTGTTCCTTGTTCAATTTTGTTCATTTGTTTGTGTTGTTCATTACTCTCTTCTATCAGGTGATATCATATGGTATTTTTCTTTCATTACCTGGCTTATTTTGCTAAGCATAATTCTCTCTAGTTTCACCCATGTAGTTGCAAATGGCAGGAGTTTCTTCTTTCTTTCTGCTGCATAGTATTCCATTCTGTAAATGTACCACAGTTTTTAAATAAAATTCTCTACAGATGGGCACATAGACTGTTTTCAGCGCTTGGCTATTGAAAACAGCGCTGCTATGAACATAAGGGTGCATAAGTTCTTTAGAATTGGGGTGTCACAATTCTTCAGGTATAATCTTAGCAGTGGAATCGCTGGTTCAAAAGGCAGTTCCATTTTTAGTTTTTTGAGGTAATTCCATAGTGGCTGCATCAGACTGCATTCTACCAAAAGTGCACGAGCATTCTCATTTCTCCACATCCTCATCAACACTTGTTTGTTGATTTGTTGATGATGGCCATTCTGACTGGGGTAAAGTGGTATCTCATGGATTCTATTTGCATTTCTCTGATGGCTAGTGATGTTGAGCATTCTTTCATATGCCTATGGACCACTCTGCATATTCTTTTTTGAGAAGTGTTTGTTCAGGTACTTTGCCCATTCTTTAATTGGACCATCTGTCTTCATGGTGTTGAGTCATATAAGGTCTTTTTATATTTTTGAGATTAATCTGTTGTATGAGGTATCATTGGCAAATATGTGTTCCTGTATGGTTGGTTCCCTTTTCATCTTACTAATGTTTTCTTTTGCTGAGCAAAGACTCCTTAGTTTGATATAGTTCCATTTGTTTATTCTTTCCTTTATTTCCCTTGCCTTAGGAGATGTATCAGTGAAAATATTGCTACATGAGATATCTGAAATTTTTCTGCCTATGTTTTCCTTTTAGGACTTTTATAGTGTCACTGCCTACATTTAAGTCTTTGACCCATCTTGAGTTTATTTTGGAGTAAGCTGGTGCTAGAGTTTCATTTTTTTGCACGTCCCTGTCCAGTTCTCCCAACACCATTTGTTGAAGAGGCTATTTTCACTCTATTTTATGTTCCTTCCGCCTTTGTCAAATATTAGTTGACCATATAGTCCTGGGTTTATTTCTTGGCTTTCTATTCTGTACCATTGATTACAGGTCTATTCCTATGCCAGTACCAGGCTGTTTTGATTACAGTGGCTTTGTACTATGGTTTGATGTCAGGTATTGTGATTCCTCCTACTGTGTTCTTCAGTATCAAGGTTGCTGTGGCTATTCAGGGTATTTTTTGTTTCCATATAAATTTTTGAAGTATATGTTCTAGGTCTGTGAAATATATCACTGGTATTTTAATAGGGATTGCGTTGAATCTGTAAATTGCTTTGGGTAGTATGGACATTTTAATGATGTTGATTCTCCCTATCCATGAACATGGTATATGCTTCCGGTTATTTGCATCTTCCTTAATTTTTTTCTTCAGTGTTCTGTAGTTTTCTAAGTACAGACCTTTTATCTATGGTTCAGTTTATTCCTAGGTACTTTCTTTATTTTGTAACTATAGTAAATGGGATTTTGTTTTTTTAGTTACTATCTCTGATCTTTTATTGTTGGTGTACAGAAATGCTTTTGATTTCTGAAGATTGAATTTGTACCCTACTGGTTGCCATTTTCACTTATTATGTCGAGTAGTTTTTTCATGGAGTCTATATGGTTTTCTAAGTACATTAACATGTCATCTGCAAATAATGACAGTTTTACTTCCTCTTTACTATTTGGATGCCTTTTATTTCTTTTTCATGTCCGATTGTGTGGCTAGAACTACTAACACTATGTTGAATTAAGTGTCGAGAGAGTGGATATCTTTGTCTTGTTCCTGTCTCAGGGGGAATGCTTTCAGTTTTTGTCCATTGAGTATGATGTTGACTTCAGGTTTCCCGTATATAGCCTTAATTATGTTAAGGTAGGCTCCCTCTATTCCCATTTTGCTGAGTGTTTTCATCATAAATGGGTGTTGTACTTTATCAAATGCTTTTTCTGCATCTATTGATATGATCATGTGATTTTTGTATTTCATTTTGTTTATGTGGTGTATTTCATTTATTGATTTGCAAATATTAAACCATCATTACATCCCTGGGATGAATCTCACTTGATCATGGTATATGATCTTTTTAATGTGTTGCTGGATCCAGTTTCCCAATATTTTTTGTGGACTTTAGCATCTATGTTCACCAGTGATATTGGCCTGTAGTTTCTTTCTTTGTTATTTCTTGACCTTGTTTTGGAATTAGAGTAATACTGGCTTCATAGAAAGAGTTTGGGAATTTTCTCTCTTCTTGAATTTTTTGGAATAGTTTGAGAAGGGTAGGCTTTGGGTCTTCCCTAAATGTTTTGTAAAATTCGTCTGTGAGGCCATCAAGTCAGGACTTTTGTGTGCCGGGAGTTTTTTTATTACTGTTTTAATTTCACTCTGTTATTGGTCTGTTCAGGCTTTCTGCTTCTTCTTAATTCAGTTTTGGAAGATTCTATATATCTAGTAATTTGTTCTTTTCATCTAGGTTGTCAGTTTCTTGCCATACAGTTGTTTGTAGTAATTTCTTACAATCATTTGTATTTCTGTAATATCGGTCATAATTTCTGCTCTTTTGTTTCTGATTTTGTTTATTTGGGTCCTCTCTTTTTTCTTTTCTTTTCTTTCTTTTTTTTTTTTTTTTTTGTTGAGCCTGGCTAAAGGCTTGTCGATTTTGTTTATTTTTTCAAAGAACCAACTCCTACTTTTGTTGATCTTTTGAATTGTTAGTTTAGTCTCTATGTCATTTAATTCTGCTCTGATCTTGATGATTTCTTTTCTTCTACTCGCTCTGGGCTTTGTTTGTTGTTGTTGTTCTAGTTCTTGTTCCTGTAGGGTTAGATTTTTTATTTGTGATTCTTCTATCCTTTTCAGGTAGTCTTGTATTGCTGTGAACTTTCCTCTCAGAACTGCTATTGCTATGTCTCATAGGTTTTTGGCTGTTGTGTGTTCATTATCATTAGTTTCCAGAAACTTCTTGCTTGCTTTCTTGATGTCATTGTTAACTCGTTCATTATTTAATATCATGTTATTCATTCTCCATGAGTTTGGACATCTTTAATTTTTTCCTTGAGGTTGGTTTCTAATTTCAAGGCATTGTGGTCTTGAAAGATGCTTGATATAATTTCAATTTTCTTCAATTTGTTGAGGGTTGTTTTGTGTCGTATTATGTGGTCTGTCTTTGAAAATGTCCCATGTGCATTTGAAAAGAATGTATATTTTGCTTCTTTGGGGTGAAATTTTATATAAAGTCCATGTGGCTTAGTGTGTTGTTCAATGCCTGTATATCTTTGGTGTTTCTTTACTTTGAAGATCTGTCTATTATTGATAATGGAGTGTTAAAGTCCCCTACTATGAGTGTGCTGCTGTTGATATCCTTCTCTCAGTCTTCTAGTATTTTCCTTATATATTTGGGTGCTCCTATGTTGAGTGCATATATGTTTATCAGTGTTATATCTTCTTGATGGATTGTTCCCTTAAATATTATTAAATGTCCTTCTTTGTCCCTTAATGACCCTTGCTGTGAAATCCGTTTTGCCTGATATAAGTATTGCTTCCCCAGCTTTTTTTTCCATGTCCATATTCTTGGAATACATTTTTTAATCCCTTCACTTTCAGTTTGTGTAAATCTTTTGCTTTGAGGTGTGTCTTATAGACAGCATATATGTGGGTCATGTTTTCCTACCCAACCACTACCCTGTGTCTTTCAATTGGAGCATTTAATCCATTTACATTTAAGGTTATTATTGACATGTTTTTATTCATTTCCCTTTGTACCTGTGTTCCTCTCCTTTTTTTTTTTTTCTTCTTTTTCTTAAAATATTCCCTTTAGCATCTGTTGTAATGCTGGTTTGGTGGAGATGTATTCTTTTAGTCTTCCTTTGTCTGTGAAACTCCTTATTTCGCCTTCTATTTTGAATGACAGTCTTGCTGGGTAGAGTAGTCTTTGTTGTAGGCCTTTGTTTTTCATTGCTTAAAATACTTTTTGCCATTCCCTTCTGGCTTGTACTGTTTATGTTGAGAAATCAGTTGATTGTCTTATTGGAGCTCCCTTGTATGTTATTTGCTGTTTTTCTTTTGCTGCTTTTAGGATTCTCACTTTGTCTTTGAATGTTGCCATTTTAATTATGTTGTGCCTTCGAGTGGGTCTTTTTCGGTTCATCTTCATTGGGACCCTCTGTGCTTCCTGGACTTGAATGACCTTTTCTCTCATCAGGTTAGGAAAATTTTCTGTCATTACTTTTCATATCAGGTTTTCTTTCTCTTGCTTCTCCTCTTCTCCTTCTTGTATCACTGATTCTAGTGTTGTTTTGTCTCATGTTGTCCTACAGTTCTCTTAAACCCTCTTCATTCTTTTTAAGTATTTTTTTTATTTTGTTGTGTTGTCTGGGAATTTTTTTTCTACGTTGTCCTCTAAATCACTGATCCCACCCTCTGTTTCATTTATCCTGCTTTTGATTGATTCTACTGTGTTCCTCAGTTCAGAAATTGTATTCTTCATTTCTTCCTCGTTCTTATGAATAGTTTCTGTGTCCTTTTTTATGCTGGTGTAGTTCTCTATAAGTTCCTTGTAGCTTCCCTTCAATTCTTTGTAGTTTCCTTGGAGTTCCTTGTAATTCCCTGGAGTGAGAAAGTGGAAGTGTATAGTATTAGTTTTATGTAGCAGTTATATGTTATTTATTTATTGTGAGAGGGAGGTTAAACAAAACAGACAATCTAAAAAAATTAAAGAAGAAGGATAAGAGGGAGAGAAAGTAGAAAACAGATTAAAGAAAGAGCTTTTCCCCAGTACAACCTATGAGCATTGTCTTGTTTTATTGGATCTGCCCCTGGTCAAAATTCTATGGATTTCAAATCTTCTTTTCTGGCTGTCTGTGAGGAGATCTAGCTGGATTCTGAGGCTCTATTCTCTCACTCATGTAGTTGCTGCAGCTCACTGCTGTGAGCTGCACTGAGCTGGGACCCCCCACTGGTCCTGCAACACCCTCCAGCACTCCTCAGTCTTGTCTAATAATGCTACTCCGCTGGCTGGAGAGCCAGTGTGCATGCCCATAGTCACTGCCTAGCCTCAGGTCCTGTCTCTGCTCCTTCTCCAAAAATGTCTCTGTATTGCCTCCAAGCTGGAACACTGGCCTGCATCCCTGCCTGGCAGAGCCTTGATCTGAGTACGTGCATGCACAGAGTTGCCTGCCGTGGGTCCCTACCGAGTCTGGGGTTCCGCCACAGTTTTCTTGTATGGGTCCCTTTCCATAGCTCAGTTCCGCATTTTTGTTTGGCGGAGCCTTGGTGCATGCACACATGTGGGCCCAGTGTTGCCTACCTGGGGTATCCACCAAGTCTGGGGTTTTGCCACAGTTTTCCCATGTGGGCCCCTCTCTGCAGCCCAGTTCTGTGTTTTTGTTTGGTGGAGCCTTGATGCAAGTGCCCCTGGGCACAGTGTTGCCAGCCCAGGGGTCCCAACCAAGTCTCTCTTTACACCATTTCTCACAGTCTGGGCTGTTGTCTGTCTTCTCATGCCTCTGGCTGTTTCAACCAAACCTTTTCACTGACTCCCTCCGGGAGTTTGCTGGTCAGGGTGCCAATGGCAGGGGGAGTTTTTCAAACAGATTCAGGCTAATTAGCCAGTCAACAGCTGCCCCTTTCAGTGCAGTGCAACAGATGTGCCGGGATGGGAAGCCCAGTGACTCCACTTGGAGAGTGCAGGCCGAGCTTTCTGACCTCTTTCACACTGCTCCCACACTCCCATCCCTTTTCACCTTCTCTGAAATCTGCACTCACTCAGTCCACTCCGTGTTTGTACTCCAACTCCTTCCATGATGGGAGCAAGCAGACAACACTGCTACCTACTCTGCCACCATTTTTTTTTTTCGCCTCTAGAAAAAATAGTTTTTGACAATGAGTCCAAAAGACACAATGGTGCTGGAAAAAATTGGGAAGTCCCATGCAAAAAAAAAAAAAAAAAAAAAGAATAAAGCTAGACTGCTTTTTTTTCCCCATATACAAAAGTTAACTCAAATTTGATTAAAGACCTAAATGTAAGGCCTGAATCAATAAATTACATAGAAGGAAATATAGTTACTAAACTTATGTACTTTCTTAGAGAAGATTTTATGAATTTGACCTCAAAACAAGAGAAGTAACGGCAAAAATAAATGAATGGGACTATATATAACTATGAAAAGCTTCTGCACAACAAAAGAAACCACCAACAAAACAAAAAGGCAGTCATTCAATTGGGAACAGATATTTTCAAACAGCTTGGACAAATGATTCATATCCAAAATATATAGAGAATTCAAACAACTCAACATCAAAGAAACAACCCGGAAATGTCTCCAGGACTTCCGGCCAAGATGGAGGCTTAGACGGACATGCTCAGTCTCCCTCTACAACTAGAGAGGAATACAACTACTTCAAAACAAAAGATAACTAGAAATTCCAGAAAATAAAACTACACGGAAGCCCAACGTATGAAATTATAAACCAGCGGCGCCCTTTGGGCAGGTAGGAAGAGCGAAAGTGGGTGGTGCTGTTTGCGGTCGCACCAGGGACAGTGGCAGGGAGAGCAATCCCAGCGGCAGGGAGAACAATCCCGGCTGCAGCCGAACCCCGGCAGCTTGCAACCCCAATGCTGGGGAAAGCAGCCACCACATCACCTTAAACAGTGAGGCCCAGAGGGCGGGAGGACAGATCCTGGTCTCTTAGCAGAATAACTGTGTGAATCCATCTTGGACCCCCGCCCCCACACAAAGCGCCACAGGGCTGCGAAATAGGTTGCGGATAGGCGCCGGTCGCTGGGTTGTGACGACAAAGGGCCACAGCACAGCAAAAAAGGTTGCGGGTTGCCACCGGTCGCTGGGTCGTGACGAGTACACAGGAACTGCCCCCTACAGCTGGCACAAGAAAACAAAACGCATCTGTCAAAATGAGGCAGACAACTATAGAAATCCCGGTGGCACAGATCACCAGGCAACAGATGAAGAATCTGACAGGTGAACAAATAAGAAACCTGTCAGAGGCTCAGTTCAGGGCCATTGTCATCAAGTGGCTTACAGAACTAACAAAAGATCTGGAAAAAGATGAGAAAGAATCGAAAAACACTCATACTGAAAGGAACAAAACTACATACAAGACAGATGGTGAGGAAATAAAATCCAGAGTTCAAATCAACAAACCAGAACACAAAGAAGGAACAAACAGTCAACCAGTGCAGAGAGAAAAAACGGGAAGCAAGGAAAATGATGAGAGGATCAGAAACCTCTGGGACAGCTATAAAAGGCCCAACATAAAAATCATTGGTTTGCCAGAGGGCGAAGAAGATGAACTAGAAACTGAAAAATTAAGTGAAAATATAATAAAGCAGAACTTGCCAAACTTGGGGAAGGAAATAGACTTACAGGTCCAGGAAGCACAGAGAGGTCCAGAAAAACTGGACCCAGGGAGAACCACTCCAAGACACATTATAATCAAAATGTCAAAAGTTAAAGATAAAGAGAGAATCTTAAAAGCAGCAAGAGAGAAGAAAAGAATCATGTACAAAGGGGTCCCAATTAGACTGTCAGCTGACTGCTCAAGGGAGACCCTGCAGGCAAGAAGGGACTGGCAAGAAATATTCAAAGTAATGAAAAGCAAAGATCTACAACCACGAATACTCTATCCAGCGAAATTGTCATTCAGACTAGAAGGGCAGAGAAAGTGTTTCCAGGACAAAACAAAACCGAAAGAGTTCATTAGATCCAAACCACTGTTATATGAGATGTTAAAGGGACTGGTTTAGAAAAAGGAGGATCAAAACTATGAACACTAAAACGAAAACTGCATCACAAGAACCAACAACAGAAGCTAGGGAATTGAAACAAAGGCAAACTAAACAGGCAACGAGAGTGGAAAAAGAACTATAGGTATGGGGAACATATTGGGGGGAGGTCAACAGGGAGGGGGAATGGGGAGAGGGAGGGAGATGATATAGGAATTAAGGATCATGGTAGGAGGGAATGGAATAGACAGAGAGAGGTTGAGAAGAACTATATGCACAAGTAATGGACATGGTCTAAAAGGGGGGACAACTGGAGGGAGGGGGGCCACCGGGTGGAGGGGAGCAGAGGGAAGGGAAATTGGGACAAATGTAACATTATAATCAATAAAACACATTAAAAAAAAAGAAACAACCCAATTAAAAAGTGGTCAGAGAACCTAAACAGACACTTCTCCCAAGAGGAAAGGCAAATGACCAACAGATATATGAAGAGGTGCTTGACTTTACTAGCACTAAGGGAAATAAAAATCAAAACTACAATGAGATACCATCTGACACTTGTTAAAATTTCTATTATCTATAAGACAAGTAATAGCAAGCATTGGAGAGGTTGCAGAGGAAAAGAAACCCTCGTTCATTGCAGGTGGAAATGTAAACTACAGCCACTATGGAAACCAGTATGGAGACTCCTCAAATAATTAAAAATAGAGTTACCATATGACACAGAAACCTCTCTTCTGGGTACATACCCCCAAAATTTGAAACCTTTCATATGTAAAGATATATGCACAAATTTATATCCATTGCAATGTTTTTCACAGTGACCAAGACATGGAAATTACTGAAGTGTCCTTTGATAGATGATTGGATAAAGATTTGCTAGAAATATACAATGGAATATTAGTCAGCCATAAGAAAAGATAAAACACTGCGATTTGTGACACCATGATTGATCCTTGTGAATATCATGCTAAGCCAAATAAGTAAAGCAGTAATAGTTAAGAACCATGTGATTTCTCACATATATGGGATATAAAACTTAAAGCAACAAATGAACAAACAGCAAAAACTAATAGACACAGACAACAATCTGGTGGTTACCAGATGCAAGGGGAATGGGTGTAAGAGGAATGGGTGTGTAGTAAAAGGTAAAGAGAGTCAAATATTTGGTGACAGAAAATGACTTGGCTTTGAGTGGTGGGCACACAGTGCAATATACAGATTATGTATCATAAAAATGTACACTTGAAACATTATATAATCTTATTAACCAATGTCACCCCAATAAATTTAATTAAAAATTAAATAAAAACAATAGCTATCATTTAAATAGTGTAATGTTCCAGAAGAGAAAACAGTGAATAAGTTGTTAAGACCTTGCATAAGGTCACACACCAGGCACAAACACAGCATGGTACCTTGACCAGTGGATTAACCTCTCTACTGTTCAGCTTCTCGAAATGACCACAAAGGAAAAGACCTTCTCTGGCATCAGACAAATATGGGTTTGTGTCTGCACATATACCACTTTCCAGAGGCTAATTATTGATCTTCAATTTCTTAATTTGTGAAATGAAGATAGCCATAATCATAAAATAGAGTTGTTGCAAGGAT
Organism: Furipterus horrens; assembly: GCF_987537825.1. Lineage (NCBI taxonomy): Eukaryota > Metazoa > Chordata > Mammalia > Chiroptera > Furipteridae > Furipterus > Furipterus horrens. The sequence continues at coordinate 64,271,948 of NW_028327179.1, forward strand.
CAATGAGATAACGTAAGTAATATGCATTAACTCAATAGACATTCAGTAAGAGTTATTTCAAACCTGTTTCCAATATTTTGCTTACAATTAATTTCAATGACTGTAACTGTTAGAATATTGTGAAGGGTGGTGATAACTAGTATTCGTCTCTATTTCTAATGTTAAATATAATGCTAAGATAAACATTCTTTATTCTACTAAGAAACAATTCTTCTATTCCTAGTTTACTACAAATATTTTTTTTTTCTTCAGAAATTAATGGTGGATATTATCCAGTAACTTTTCAACATCTAACCAAAAAAAAAAAAAAAAAAGTAACATGATGTTTGTCTCTTGAGCTTGATCATAGGATGTCTAATATTAAACTGTCTTTGGTTTTCTAAAAGTGAATGTCTTTAATCATTTTTGAGTTGTTTAGAAATGAATTGATAAATTATCTTGTTTTATCTATAACTTTTTATGTGTGAGTGCGATGTCTTTAATTTTCTTTCTTTTTTTTTATTTTCCATATTCTATTTTCTGGTTATGGTAGCTTAAAATAATTAATTAGAAGTTTTTCCCTCTTTTCTAATTTTTGAAATTATTTAATTGGAAGAGGGGTTTTCTGTCCACTGAGGGTTTGAAAGAACACCTCTTTAAATATATGTATGGCCCTGGCTGGTGTGACTCAGTGGGTTCAGTGCCAGCCTGTGAACCAAAGTGTTGCTGGTTCAATTCTCAGTCAGGGCACAAGCCTGGGTTGTGGGTCAGGTTCCAAGTTTGGGGCACAAGAGAGGCAAATACACATTGATGTTTCTCTCCCTCTCTTTCTCCTTCCCTTCCCCTCTCTAAACATGAATAAATAAAATCTTTAAAATAAACAAGTATACGTATGTGTTTCCAGATCTTAGCTATTGTATATGATGTTGCTATGAACATAAGGTGCATATATTCTTTATGGTTGGTATTTTGTTATTCTTAGGATATATTCCCAGAAGTGGGATCATGGGGGCAAGCAGCAGTTCCATTTTTAGTTTTGAAGAAATTCCATACTGTTTTCCACAGTGGCTGCACCAGTCTGCATTCCCACCAGCAGTGTATGAGCTTTCCCTTTTCTCCACCTCCTCACCAGCACTTGTTTGTTGATTTATTGATGGTAGCCATTCTGACAAGTGTGGGGTGATGTCTCATTGTGTCTCTCTTATGATTAGTGATGTTGAATAGTTCTTCATATGTCTTTTGACCATTTGTATATCCCCTTTGGATAAGTGTTTATTCAGTTCCTTTACCCATCAGTAGATGAGTGAATAAAAAATATGCAGTACATTTTTAAATGGAATATTACGTGGTTGTAAAAAATAATGAACTCTTACCCTTTTCAACAGCATGGATGGACAAATAACATATGCTCTCACTCATGTGTGGAGTCTAATGAACAAAATAAAAAACAAACAAAATAAAACCAGAGGCATGGATACATAGAAGAGACTGGCAGATCTTAGAGAGGAGGGAGGTGGGGAGAACTGGAAGAGATTAGTCAAAGAATATATATGAATAGTCCATGAACACAATAACAATGTGGTGAAAGCTGGTGGGGGGAGGCAGGGACTGAGTGGAGGAAGGCAAATGGGGTAAAAAGTGGAACATTTGTAATACTGACAACAATACAAAATTTATAAGTAAATATATGTAATGTACATATGTGTGTATACTCACATAGAAGCATGCACGCACACACATCGAGTCCTAGCCTCAATTTTGAGTAAAGTCCTTTTTCTTCAAAGTTTTCTAGTTTATACTATGGCTGTATATTAAAGTTTTCTACTTAGTAAATAGATGTGTATTATTTATATTTTGCTAGAAAACATACAACTCATTAAGATACTCAATTTTTTATTTTTAAATTTTTATTGTTTATGATGTTACATTTGTTCCTGCTTTTTATACCTTTCCCTAATTCCACCCAACCCCACCATAAGTGAGTCCCCATATTATTGTCTGTGCTCATGAGTTGTTCATAAATGTTCCCTAGTTAATCCCTTCACCATTTTCATTCCATCCCATCATCCATTTCCAGAATCTGCTCATCTGTTTTATGTTCTAAGCTTCTGTTACAATTTTGTCCATTGGTTTATTGTGTTCATTACATTTCACTTATGAGATCATGTGGCATTTTTCTTTCACTATCTGGCTTAATTCACTGAGCATAATTTTCTCCAGGTCCATCTATGCTATTGCAAAATCTAAGAGTTTCTTCTTTTTTATTGCTGTATGGTATTACATTATGTAAATACATCACAGCGTTTTTATTCACTCATCTACTGATGGGCTCTTCAGCAGTTTTCAAATCTTAGCTATTGTAAATAGTGCTGCTATAAATATAGGGGTGCATGTATTTTTTGTATTGATGTTTCACAATCCTTGGGGTATATTCTCAAGTGGAATTATAGGCTCAAAAGGGAGTTTCACTCTTAATTTTCTAAAGATACTCCATATTTATTTCCACAGTGACTGCACCAGACTATATTCCCAACAAGAATGCACTAGGGTTCTCATTTCTCCACATTGTCACTACCACTTGCTGTTTGATGATTTATTGATGGTACCTATTCTGAGAAGTATAAGGTGATATCTCACTGAGGTTTTAATTTACATTTCTCTGATGATTAGCAATGTTCAGAATTTTTATATGTCTATGGACCTTTTGTATATTCTCTTTGGAGAAGTCTTTATTCAGGGCTTTTGCCCATTTCTATTTTTTAGTATATTTTGTTGATTATGCTGTTACAGTTGTTTCAAATTTTCCCCCACTGCTCCCCTCCACCTACAATTTACATTTTCCTTTACTGTTGTTTCCCTGTATATTTTTCTTTATTTCACATTGTGTGACCTTCATTTCTTTCTTTATTTTTTGCCATACTCTATAAGTTCTTTGAGCATCCTTATCACCAGTATTTTGAATGCTGTATTTGATAGGTTGGCTATCTCCATTTTGTTTAGTTCTTTTTCTAGGGTTTTGTTCTGTTCTTTCATTTAGACCATATTTATTTGTCTCCTCAATTTGGAAGTCTCCCCATGTATTACATAGAGCTGCTTTGACTCCCTGTCTTAATAGCATGGCCTATGTAGCAAAGGCACCTGTAAATTGTGTGAGGCAGAATCTTAGGTAATTGGCAGGGCAGAGCCATCCACTTCACCACTTTGTGGCTCTGTTTATGTTGGGGAGCTCAGAAAGGAGACAATTCCACTGCTTTGCTTATGGTGATCTGCCTTGTACTCACCCCATTTCCAGTCACTTCACACCCACTTCCCATATGTGATTGGCACCCTTACAGTTGCTTCCCTGGGGTTGCATATGTTCTAAGATGATGAGGGTGGTTTAAGCAGCAAAACTCTGGTAGTTTATTTCACCTCCCCATGCGGGCCTTTTAAGTGGTGAATATCAAGCAGTTTCTTCTACCACTTGAACACCCACTGGTTTTTACAGTCAGAGGTGCTCAGCTGGTGCTGAGACCTTGGGCTCTGCAGCCTGGTCTGGGGTTGGGCTCACTCATTCCCAGGGTATCCCTCCTGATTTTTATCCACCACTTGTGAATATGGGAATGTCCTTTCCACTGCCACAGGTCCAAGCCACACTGCCTCTCTGCCCCATCTCAGAAACTCCACCCCTCCTACCCATGTGGATGAGTGTGGCTTCTTTAACCTTGGTTGTCAGACTCCCATGTAGCTTATTTTCTGACAGTTCTGGTTAATTGATTTCAAGATCTGATTGTAATTCTTTCTATGGTTGTGTGAGGAGGCGATGCATGTCTACCTATGCCTCCATCTTGATAGGAAGTCCTTTAGCCCATTTATTAATTGGGTTGTTTATCTTTCTGGCATTGAGTTGTATTAATCCTTTGTAAATTTTTCAGATTAAACCTTTGTCAAATGTGTTACTGGTGGAAGTGTTCTTTCATACAGTGGGTTCCCTGTTCATCTTGCTAATAGTTTTGTTTTGTTTTTTGTTTGTTTGTTTGTTTTGGGGTTTTTTTGTTTTTAGTTGTACAGAAACTTTTTAAGTTGATGTACTCCCATTTGTTTATATTCTCCTTTCTCCACTGTATTAGGAGATATATTGATAAAAATATTGCTACATTGGGTATCTGAAGTTTTACTATGTTTTTTTTCCAAGCTTTTTATGGTTTCATGACTTACATTTAAGTGTTTTATAAATTTTGAGTTTATTTTTTGTGTATGGTGTAAGTTGGTGGTCTAGTTCATTTTTTGTATGTACCAGTTTAGTTTTCCTAACACTATTTATTGAAGAAGCTATTTTTGCTCCATTACATGCTCTTGCCACCTTTGTCAAACATCAGTTGCTTATATAAGTATGAGTTTACTCCTGGACTCTCTGTTCTCTTCCATTTATCAATGTGTCTGTTTTAATGCCAGCACTGTTTTTGTTACAGTATGATATCAGGAGCTATGATACCTCAAGCTTTATTCTTTTGCAAGATTGCTGAACCTATTGAGGGTCTTTTCTGTTTCCATATATATTTTTGTAATATTTGTTCTAGTTTTGTGAAGTATGCCATTGGTATTTTACTTTATTTTTTAAATATGTTTTATTGATTATGCTGTCACAATTGTCCCAATTTCTTTTCCCTCTGTTTCCCTCCACCCAGTGACCCTCCGTCCCTCCAGTTGTCTTCCTCTCCTTAGTCCATACCCATTTGTTGTGCATATAGTTCTTCTCAACATACTCCTATCTACTCCACTCCCTCCTACTATGCTTCTTAATTCCTGGATCATCTCTCTCCCTTTCCCTCCTCCCCCCTCCCCACTGACCTCCTTCATATATGTTCCCCATACCTATAATTTTTTTGACTAGTTGCCTACCTAGTTTGCCTTTGTTTTGATTCTCTAGCTTCTGTTGATGGTTGTTGTGATACAGTTTTTATTTATTTATTTTTTGTCCTCTCCACCCCAGCTCCACCCCTCCTACCCAGTTTTTATTTTAATGTTCATAGTTTTGATCCTCTTTCTCCTAAGCAAGTCCCATTAACATTTTATATAACAGTTGTTTGGATCTAATGAACTCCTTCAGTTTTACTTTGTCCTGGAAGCACTTTCTCTGCCCTTCTATTCTGAATGACAGCTTCACTGGATAGAGTAATCACAGCTGTAGGTTTTTGCTTTTCATTACTTTGAATATTTCTTGCCAGTCCCTTCTTGCTTGTAGAGTCTCCTTTGAGAAATCAACTGATAGTCTTATTGGGACCCCTTTGTACATAATTCTCTTCTTCTCTTTTGCTGCTTTTAAGATTCTCTCTTTAGCCTTAATTTTTGACATATTGATTATAATGTGTCTTGGTGTGGTTCTCCCTGGGTCCAGTTTTTTTGGAATTCTCTGTACTTCCTGGACCTGTAAGTTTATTTCCTTCTCCAAGTTAGGAAAGTTCTGCTTCATTATTATTTCACATAATTTTTCCATTTCTAGTTCTTCTTCTTCACCTTCTGGCAACTCTACTATTCAGATGTTGGCCCACCTATAGCTGTCCAATAAGTTTCTGAGCCTCTCCTCATTTTCCTCACTTTTGTTTCCTCTTTGTGCACTGGTTGACTGCTTGTTCCTTCTCTATGTTCCCATTTGTTGATTTGATCCATGGTTTTCCTTCCCTCATATGTTGTTTTATATGTGTTTTTGTTCATTTCAGCAGGACTAGCCTTCATTCCTTCCCCATCTTAAGTCCCACTGTTATTTATGTAAGCTGTCTTATAACTATAGCTCTGTACTGAACCTCAGGAAGGTTATCTTTCTGTTCGTCCATTAATTCATGTATTTGCTTCCTGGTTAGCTGCGTGATTGGGATCTCTATCATTATTCTTGCCATCCTGGCAGTTTTTTGCTTCCTGGGCTGGACTGTCACACCTCCTACGCTATAGGGGGTGGAGTCTCATGCACTCATTACTACCGGGCTATCCTTCTCACCACACTGTGGCACTTTGTGTAGGGGTGGAGATCCAAGATGGATTCCTGCTGTTTTCTCTCTGCTGAGAGACCGGGAGCCTCCTCCTCCATGCCCACACTCTCTGGGCCTCACAGCCCGAGGCAATGGGGGTCTGCCTTCCCCAGTGTTGGAATTGTGAGCTGATTGGTTTGGTCTGCAGCTAGGTGTGCTCCCAGGCACTTCCCACCTCCCCTTAAATACAGGTGTCTGTGCTTACCGCAGTCACACTGCCCATCGCTAGAGTTGCCGCTGCCGGCATAGCTTGACCTCTCTACCCCACCTTCACCCCTCCTACCCATCCAGATGAGCACCATTTGTTTATCACTTCATATGTTAGACTTCCATGCAGCTTTATTTTCTGGAACTTCTTGTTTCTGGTTTTGCGGTAGTTGTAGTCTTTCTTTGTTGTGGAAGGAGATGGACGGTGTCCATCTAGGCCTCCATCTTGGCTAGAAGTTGAAGAGCTGATTTTCTTGTCAGATTAAGTAATGGTAGCAGTGTAGGTTAATAAACCCGCCATTGGTATTTTAATAGGAATTATGTTGACTATATAAATTGTTTCAGGTAGAATGAACATTTTAATAATGTTCATTTTTCTAATCCATGAAAGTGGTGTATGGTTCCACTTATTTGTACTTCCTTTATTCATTTCTTCAATGACCTATAGTATTCCAAGTACCAGTCTTTTATCTTCTTGGTTAAATTTATTCTTAGGTACCTTATTTTTTTGATGTTGTTGTTGCAACAATAAATAAAATTTAGGTTTTTTGTTTTTGTGTTTTTAGTTTCTCTTTCTAATATCTCATTTTTGGTGTATTTGGCTAATTTGCCTAATTCATTTACTAGGTCTAACAGTTTATTGATGGAGTCTTTAAGGTTTTCTACGTACAATATTATGTCATCTGCAAATAATGACATCTTAATTCTTCCTTTCCAATTTGGATGCCAGTTATTTTTTTTCTTGTCTGATGTCTGTGGCTAATACTTCCGGAATTATGTTGAATGAGAGTGAAAGTGAGCATCACTGATTTGTTTCTGATTTTAAGAGGAATGCTTTAGTTTTTGCCCATTGAGAATGATGTTAGTTGTAGGTTTTTCATATATGGCCTCTATTATGTTGAAGTATAATCCCTCTATATCCACTTGCTAACAGTTTTTGTCATAAATGGGTGCTGTATTTTATTCAATGTTTTTACTGCATCTCTTGCTATAATCATGTGATTTTTGTCATTCATTTTTTAATGTGATGTATCCCATTTATAGATTTGCAAATATTGTTCCAACATTTCAATTCCTGAGATAAATTCCACTTGGTTGCAGTGAATGATCTTTTTGATATATGCTGAATCCAGTTTTTATGCTCATTACCAATATTGGCCTGTAGTTTTCTTTCATTGTTGTGTCTTTACATTGTTTTAAAGTTAGGATAATACTGGCCTCATAGAAAGGGCATCCCCTCTTCTTGAATATTTCTTTAAAAGTTTGAGAAGGATCAGTGATTGATAAAATTCACCTGTGAAGTCATCTGGTCCAGGGCTTTTATGTGCCAAGAGATTTTTTTAATTACTGCTCCATTTCATTTGTTGTTATCAGTCTATTCAAGTTTACTGCTTCTTCCTGTTTCAGTTTTGGGAGATTGTATGTTCCTTGTAATTTACCTATTTCACTTAGATAGACCAAAATGTTGACATATATTTTTTCATAGTAATTTCTTACATCCTCTTGCTTTTTTGAAATATCAGTTGTTATTTTGCCACTTTCACTTCTGATTTTATTTATTGCGGTCTTATAAGTCCTTTTTCTGATGGGTCTGATTATAGGTTTATCAATCTTGTTTATCTTTTTAAACAACCAGCTCCTGGTTTTATTGATCTTCTATATGTTTGTTTGTTTGTTCATTTAATCTCTATGTCATTGATTTCCACTCCCATCTTGATTATTTCCTTCCTTTACTTGCTTGGGCTATATTTGTTGTTGTTTTTTCTTGTTATTTTAGGTGTAATTATAGATTGTTTATTTGAGACTCTTTGTGGTTCCCAAGGTAGGCTATGAAGTTTTCTGTCAGGACTGCTTTACTATATTCCATTGGTTTTGGGATATTGTGTGTTTATTTTCATTTGTTTCCAGGAATTCTTTTTTTATCTTCTCTTTGATCTCATTGGTTATACATTTATTATTTAATAACATCCTCTTTAGCCTCCAAGTATTTAAATGTATTTGAGTTTTTTTATTCAGTTTGGTTTTAAGACTTTGTAATCTGAGAAAATGCTTGATATGATTTCAATTTTCTTAAATTTGTTTAAGCTTGTCTTGTTGCCTAATATGTGGTCTATCTTTGAGAATGATCTACGTTCACCTGAGAAGAGTATATATTCTGTAAATGTCCTTTAAATATCTTTTTTTTCACATTTTTTTTCTTTTAGTTTTTGGTTTTTCAATTACAGTTGTCCCATTTTTCCCCCATTGCTGCCCCCCACCCAGCCCACCCGTTCTCCCGCAATGATATCCCTCCCCGTTGTCCATGTCCATGAGTCCTTTATAGACGTTCCTTCACTAGACTCTCCCTTACTTATCCTCCTTCTCTTCCTCCCCCCTCCCCGCTATCGACTACTATTCTACTCTTTGCCCTATTTAGTTCGTTTGTGTTGTTCTTTAGTTTCCTGTATTAGGTGATATCATATGGTATTTTTCTTTCTTTGCCTGGCTTATTTCACTAAGCATAATTCTCCCTAGTTCCATTCATGTTGTCGCAAATGGCAGGAGTTCCTTCTTTCTTTCTGCTACATAGTATTCCATTGTATAAATGTACCACCGTTTTTTGATCCACTCATCTACAGATGGGCACTTAGGCTGTTTCCAGTACTTAGCTATTGTAAACAGTGCTGCTATGAACATAGGGGTGCATAAGTTCTTTTGAATTAGGGTTTTAGGATTTTGGGGGTATAATCCTAGCAGTGGAATAGCTGGTTCAAAAGGCAGTTCCATTTTTAGCTTTTTGAGGTAATTCTATACTGTTTTCCACAGTGGCTGCACTAGTCTGAATTCCCGACAATAGTGCAGTAGGATTCCCATATCTCCACATCCTCGCCAGCATTTGTTGTTTGTTGATTTGTTGATGATGGCCATTCTGACTGGTGTAAAGTGGTATCTCATTGTGGTTTTTATTTGCATCTCTCTGATGACCAATGATGTTGAGCATTTTTTCATGTGTCTATGGACCCTCTGTATGCCCTCTTCAGAGAAGTGTTTGTTCAGGTCCTTTGCCCATTTTTTAATTGCGTTGTTTGTTTTCTTAATGTTGAGTTGTATAACCTCTTTGTATATTTTGGAGATCAGTCCTCTGTCTGTGATATCGTTGGAAAATATGTTTTCCCATATAGTTGGTTTCCTTTTCATCTTGCTGATGTTTTCTTTTGATGAGGAGAAACTCTTTCATTTGATGTAGTCTCATTCGTTTATTTTTTTTCTTTATTTCTCTTGCCTTAAGAGATGTATCCGCGAAGATATTGTTACGTGAGATATCTGAAATTTTCCTGCCTATGTTTTCCTCTAAGACTTTTATGGTGTCATGGCTTACATTTAAATCTTTAATCCATCTTCAGTTTATTCCCGTGTGTGGTGTAAGTTGGTGGTCTAGTTTCATTTTTTTGCACATCCCTGTTCAGTTCTCCCAGCACCATATGTTAAACAGGCTCTTCTCACTCCATTTTATGTTCCTTCCTCCTTTATCAAATATTAGTTGACCATAGAGGCCAGGGTTTCTTTCTGGGCTCTCTATTCTGTTCCACTGATCTATAAGCCTGTTCTTATGCCAGAACCAGACTGTTTTGATCACAGGCACTTTGTAGTATTGTTTGATGTCTGGTATCGTGATTCCTCCTGCTGTATTCTTCTGTTTCAAGATTGGTTTTGATATTCAGGATCTTTTTTGGTTCCATATGAATTTTTGGAGTATTTGTTCTAGGTCTGTAAAATATGTCATTGGTATTTTAATAGGGATTGCATTGAATCTGTAAATTGCTTTGGGTAGTATGGCCATTTTGACGATGTTGATCTTCCCATCCAAGAACATGGTATTTGCTTCCATTTATTTGTATCTTCCTTAATTTCTTTCTTCAATGTTGCATAATTTTCAGTGTACAGGTCTTTTATCGCTTTGGTTAAGTTTATTCCTAAGTACGTTATTTTTCTTATTGCTAGAGTAAATGGTATTTTCTTTTTTGTCTTTGTCTCTGATATTTTATTGCTGGTGTACAGAAATACCTTAGATTTCTGTATATTTATTTTGTACACCGCTATTTTGCCAAATTCACTTATTATATCGAGTAGTCTTTTAGTGGAGTTTATAGGGTTTTCTAGGTATACTATCATGTCATCTGCATATAATGAATTTTACTTCTTCTTTCCCAATTTGGATGCCTTTTATTTCTTTGTCTTGTCTGATTGCTGTGGCTAGGACTTCCAACACTATGTTGAATAGGAGTGGAGAGAGTGGACAGCCCTGTCTAGTTCCTGATTTCAGGGGGATGCTTTCAGTTTTTGTCCATTGAGTATGATGTTGGCTTTGGGCTTCTCATATATAGCCTTAATTATGTTTAGGTAGGCTCCCTCTATTCCCATTTCGCTGAGTGTTTTCAACATAAATGGGTGTTGTACTTTATGAAATGCATTTTCTGCATCTATAGATATGATCATGTAATTTTTGTCTTTCATTTGTTTAGGTGATGTATTATATTTATTGATTTGCGAATATTAAACCATCCTTGCATCCCTGGGATGAATCCCACTTGACCGTGGTGTATGATCTTTTTGATGTATTGCTGGATCCTGTTTGCCAAAATTTTATTGAGAATTTTAGCATCTATGTTCATCAGTGATATTGGCCTGTAGTTTTCTTTCTTTGTTGTGCCTTGACCTGCTTTTGGAATTAGGGTAATACTGGCTTCATAGAAAGAGTTTGGGATTTTTCCCTCTTCTTGAATTTTTTGGAATAGATTGAGGAGGGTAGGCGTTAGTTCTTCCCTAAATGTTTTGTAAAATTCGCCCGTGAAGCCATCCAGTCCAGGGCTTTTGTAAGCAGAGAGATTTTTTGATTACTGTTTCAATTTCCTTGTTTGTTATTGGTCTGTTGAGACTTTCTACTTCTTCTTGATTCAGTTTTGGAAGGTTCTATGTTTCTAGAAATTTGTCCATTTCTTCCAGGTTGTCAAATTTCTTGCCATACAGTTGTTTGTAGTAATTTCTTACAATTGTTTGTATTTCTGTGATATCAGTCGTGATTTCTCCTCTTTCATTTCTGATTTTGTTTATTTGGGTCTTCTCCCTTTTTTTCTTGATGAGCCTGGCTAGAGCCTTGTCGATTTTGTTTATTTTTACAAAGAATCAGCTCCTGGTTTCGTTGATATTTTGGATTGTTTGTTGGTCTCTATTTCATTTAATTCTTCTCTGATCTTGATGATTTTTTTCATTATTTTTGCCCTAGGCTTTGTTTTTTGTTGTTGTTCTAGTTCTTGTAGCTTTAGAATTAGATTTTTTATCTGAGATTCTTCCATCCTTTTCAGATATGCCTGTATTGCTATGAACTTCCCTCTTAGGACTGCTTTTGATGTGTCCCTTAGGTTTGGGGCTGTTGTGTGTTTATTGTCATTAGTTTTAGAAATTTCTTGATTTCCTCTTTGATGTCATTGTTAACCCATTCATTATTTAATAGCATGATGTTCATTCTCCATGAGTTTGGGTGTCTTGATTTTTTTCTCTGAGGTTGATTTATAGTTTCAGTGCATTGTGGTCTGAAAAGATGCTTAATATAATTTCAATTTCCTTGAATTTGTTGAGGCTTGTTTTGTGTCCTATCATGTGGTCTATCTTTGAAAATGTCCCACGTGCATTTGAAAAGAATGTATATTTTGCTTCTTTGGGGTGAAAAGTTCTATATATATATATCAGTTAAGTCCATGTGGTTTAGTGTGTTGTTCAATGCCTGTATATTCTTGGTGTTTCTTTGCTTCGATGATCTGTCTATTGTTGATAATGGTGTGTTGAAGTCCCCTACTATGAGTGTGTTGTTGTTAATATCCTTCTTGTGGTCTTCTAGTATTTTCTTTATGTATTTGGGTGCTCCTATGTTGGGTGCATATATGTTTATCAGTGTTATATCTTCTTGAAGTATTTTTCCTTTAAGTATTATGAAATGTCCTTCTTTGTCTCTTTTTATTGCCCTTGCTTTGAAATCCATTTTGTCTGATATGAGGACTGCTACCCCAGCTTTTTTTTTCAGGTCCAGTTGCTTGGAATATTTTTTTATATCCCTTTACTTTCATTCTATGTAAATCTTTTGTTTTGAAGTGTGTTTCTTGTTGACAGCAAATATGTGGGTCCTGTTTTCTTATCCATTCCGTTACCCTATGTCTTTTAATTGGAGCATTTAATACATTTACATTTAAGGTTATTATTGACATGTATCTATTTATTTCCTTTTCTACCTCTGTTCCTCTACTCTTTTTTTCTCTTCCTTTTTCTTAGAACATTCCCTTTAGCATCTCTTTCAATGCTGGTTTGGTGTAGATGTATCTTTTTAGTCTTCCATTGTCTGAGAAACTCCTTATTTCACCTTCTATTTTGAATGAGAGCCTTTCTTGGTGGAGTATTCTTGGTTTTAGACCTTTGTTTTTCATTGCTTGCAATATTTTTGACCATTCCCTTCTGGCTTGTAGTGTTTCTGTTGAGAAATCGGTCAATGGCCTTATCGGAGCTCCCCTGTATGTTATTTGCTGTTTTTCTCTTGCTGCTTTTAGGATCTCTCTTTGTCTTGGAATGTTGCCATTTTAACTATGATGTGCCTTGGAGTGGGTTTTGGGGGGTTCCTCTTTATTGGAACTCTCTGTGCTTCCTCGACTTGCATAACTTTTTCTCTCATCAGGTTGGGAAATTTTTCTGTTACTATTTCTCCTACCCGTTTATCTATTCCTCGTTCTTCTGATCCCTCTTTAATTCCAATGACTCTGATATTGTTCTTCCTTATGCTATCCTGTAATTCCCTTACCTCTTCTTCACACTTTTTCAATCTTTTTTTATTTTGCTGTATCATCTGGGAATTTTTTCCTACATTATCTTCTAACTCATTAATCTGATCCTCTCTTTCGTTTTGTCTGCTTTTGACTGATTCTACTGTTTTTCAGTTGAGAGATTGCATTCTTCATTTCTTCTTGGTTCTTGTTGATAGTTTCTATGTCTTTTTTTATGCTGGTGTAGTTCTCCGCAATTTCCTTGTAATTTTCTTGGAGTTGTTGGTAACTTCTTTGGAGGGTGTAAGAGTTCTTTTTAAGGTTTTCGAGTATATTGAGCTTCTTCACCACCATTGTTTTGAATTCCATGTCTGACATTTGGGCTATGTCTATTCCATCTACCTCTCTTTCTGGGGATTCCTCTTTTCTTTTCATTGAGAGGTTGTTTCTGTGCCTTACCATGTTGGCTTCTTCTTGTTTGCTTTTGTATTTGTATTTGTCTGCTTTGCCTTCCCACCTTTGTGGTATGAGATTCTTTATGGGAGATATGGGAGTTTCAGTGGTGCAGTCTATTTGATCTCCTGAGCCTGATGTTCTCGTGGTACCCTTTATGTCATTTCTTTATGCTGTCTGGTTATATTTCAGATGCTCTTTGTTAGGATCTTCCTTCTGGCTAGTTGATTGAGAGTCACTCTATCCACTTTGTCTTGAGTTCTTTTGTGGAGATGCTGTTAAAAACATAAACATGCAGCCCAGGCAGGAGACCCACACCCTCAAAAATATCCCCCACCCTCTACCCCGCTATTGTCAGCCAACGAGCCAGTATTAATATAAATGTAGAGAGATTAGAGATTTTATACTATAGGAAGAATAAATAAGAGTTGTTTTTAGGGAGGAAAAATATTATTTTTGAGAGAGGGGATAATAGATTAATAATAGTTAAGACTGTGCAAGACAATAGGTAATATTTACGTTGTATATTAATAACTATAGAAGAAAAAAGGGAATAATGCAGAATATAGTAGGAAAGTGGAATTGTATCGTATTGGATTTATATAGTAGTTATATTCTATTTATGTAGAGTGAAAGGAAGGTTAAACTAGACGGACAAACAAATAAACAACAATTAAAGAGAAAGGATGAGAAACAGAGATTGTATGAAACAAATTAGAGATATAGGTCCCCCCCCCCCCCAGCCACCTTCTCTCCTTCCCGTCCCCTTTCAGGAAGAAAAAGAAAAAGGAAAAAAAAAAGGAGTGTTTTTACTCAGTTCAGCCTTTGTGTGTTGTCTTCTTTTTCTGTGTCCACAGCTGGTCTAATGTGGCGGGTCAGAGGTTCCACTCCTTGCAGCAGCGATGTGGACACGGTGGCTAGCAAGGCGCATTCCTTTGGCGCCTGTTTGAGCTAGCTGAGGTGCCCCTGCACGCACAAGGCGCCCAAGAGCCCACCTCAGGCCTGCCAAGCCGTGCTCCAGGAGTTGGTCTCTCGCCTCCTAGGGCTGGGCCCCAGAGACTGGTGCACAGTGGAAGTGAGCGATTGACGCCTATTGAAGCCAGCAAGGTGCTTTTGCACCCCCGCGCCCCTGCTCGCCCAAGGCGACCGGGGAGCTAGCCTCAGGCCCGCCGCACCACACTCCGGGAGTTGGTCTCTCGCCTCCCAGTGCTGGGCCCCAGACACTTGTGCTCAGTAGAAGTGAGTGTCTGTGAGTCGCTGCTGCCCACTCTTCCCACGCCACAACCACCCACCGTTCCCACACCCAGCTGGGCAGGCACGAGCAGAGCCTGAGCAAGTGCTCTGCACTCCACCCTGGGACTCTGGCCTGGCGCCCACTGGAGCTGGCCAGGGGCGACTGTGCACAGTCTTCTATGTGTCCAGTGGGGCCTCCTTGCACCCGTTGGTTGGGGCACTGGTCTTATGTCTGTTGGGGTGTATCTGAAGGGCACCTGGACACACAGCCCTGTGCACCTGGGCCAATGAATGAGGGCACTTCCTTAGGCGCACCCGCGCGACCCAAGGGAAGGGTTGGGGAGTGGGCGAGCGCACTTCTGTGCCTGTGCTCCTCAAGAATGTCCTATCACCCTCTAACTTTGCCCCCTCTCCTTAGTTCACAAGAGAAAAGTACAAAGGAAAAATTATGTTTTCACCTGCACAGCAGCACGCTGTCTCCCATCTTCCAGCATTAATGCCACCTGGTCGAGTCCCATCTCTGCCAGAGGGCAGAGATCCGCTTTCCTCCTGACTCCCCTCTGGGGAAGCCTGTGGTCTCCAAAAAGCCTTTGTGTCCTTCCAGATGCAGCTCAGGAAGCCACCCCAGTCAGGGATCCCATTTCATCCCTTTTTCTTCCGCTATCCTCATTAACAGGTTGTTCCCAGATGGTTTTTCTCTAATCCAGCAGTGCCAAGGCTCGACTCCTGCTAGTGTCCAGCTGCTCACTGAGATGTTCTGTCTGCAATTAGTCCAAACTACAGACGGGTCTCGGGAACCTGAGAGCGCAGTCTCCCCTCACTCCTCCACCATCTTCCTCTCTCCTAAATATCAATTAAATACATTTGATCTGTTGTTTTGTTTAATGTAACTCTTTTTTTTTTTTTTGTATGGAAGATCTGTCCATTGTTGGCATGGGGTGTTAAAATCCTCTATTATAACAGTATTATTGTTGATATTCTTATACCCCACCAGATGTTTTGGTATATTTAGGGAGTCTTGTATTGGGTGCATGTATATTTACATGGGTTATGTCCTCTTGTGGGATTCATCCCTTTAGTATTATGTAGTGACCCTCCTTGTCTCTTTCTTATGGCCTTTATTTAGAAGTCTATTTTGTCAGCTATAAGTATTTTTATCTCAGCTTTCTTTCTTTTTTTAATTTGCGAGGAATATTTCCTCCATCCTTTTTCTATCAGCCTGTGAAAGTGTTTTTCTCTGAGGTCTGTCTCTTGTAAACAGCATATACATGGCTAATGACATTATTTTTTTTCTTTTTTTTTAATTTATTTTTATTGTTTTTCTATTACAGTTGTCCCACTTTTTCTCCCATTGCTCCTCCTCACCAAACCACCCATTTTCTGACAGTCAGTCCTCAGCTTGTTGTATATGTCCATGGGTTATTTATACTAGATCTTTTACTAAACCCTTCCCCTACTTACCCCTCTTCTCTCCCTCACCCTTTCACCCCTGGTAACTGTTCCTTGTTTACATGCCTCTGGTTCAATTTTGTTCATTTGTTTGTGTTGCTTTTTAGTTTCCTGTATGAGGTGATATCATATGGCATTTTTCTTTCATTGACTGGCTAATTTTACTAAGCATAGTTCTCTCTAGGTCCTTCCATGTTATCGCAAATGGCAGGAGTTTCTTCTTTCTTTATTCTTCATAGTATTCCATTGTGTAAATGTGCCACAGATTTTTAATCCACTGATCTAGAGATAGGCATTTAGGCTGTTTCAAGCACTTGGCTATTGTAAACAATGCTACTGTAAACAAAAGGTTGCATAAGTTATTTTGAATTGGGGTATCAGGATTCTTCAGGTATAATCCTAACAGTGGAGTTCCTGGTTCAAAAGGAAGTTCCATTTTTAGTTTTTTTAGTTAATTCCATACTGTTTTCAATAGTGGCTGCACCAGTCTACATTTCCACCAAGAGTGATCTAGGGTTCCCATTTCTCCACATCCTTGCCAGCACTTGTTGTTTGTTGATTTGTTGATGATGGCCATTCTCAGTGGTGTAAAGTGGTCTCTCATTGTGGTTTTTATTGGCATCTCTCTGATGGCTAGTGATGTTGAGCATTCATTTATATGCTTATGAACCCTCTAAATATCCTCCTTGGAGAAGTATTTTTTGAGGTCCTTTGTCCATTTTATTTATTTATTTATTTTTTAAATAATCTGTTTATTTATTTGTTTATTTGTAGAGAGAGGGGAAAGGAGAAAGAGAGGGAGAGAAACATCGCTGTGTGGTTGCCTCTCACTCACACCCCCAACTGGGGACTTGACATGCAACCTAGTCATGTGCCCTGACTGGGAATCGAACCAGCGACACTTGGCTCGCAGACCGACGTCCTTTGTCCATTTTTAAGTTGGGTTGTCTGTTTTCTTGGTGTTGAGACATGTAAGTTCTTTAGATGATTTGGAGATTAATTCCTTGTCTGAGGTATCATTGGTAAATATATTTTCCCATATGGTTGGCTCCCTTTTGATCTCGCTGATGTTTTCTTCTGCTGAGCAGAAACTCTTTAGTTTGATGTAGTCCCATTTGTTTATTCTTTCCTTTTTCTCTCTTGCCTTGGGAGATATATTGGGGAAAATATCGCTATGTGGGATATCTGAAATTTTCTTGCCTATGTTTTCCCTAGGACTTTTATGGTGTCATGGCTTACCTTTAAGTATTTGATCCATCCTGAGTTTATCCTGGTGTGTGGTGTAAGTTGGTGGTCTAGTTTCATTTTTTGCATGTCACTGTCCAGCTCTCCCAGCACCATTTGTTAAAGAGGCTCTTTTCACTCCATTTTTTGTTCCTTCTCCCTTTGTCAAGTATTAGTTGACCATAAACAAGAGTTTATTTCTCGACTCTCTATTCTGTTCCATTGATGTATACATCTGTTCTTATGTCAATACCGGGCTGTTTAGATTACAGTGGCTTTGTAGTATAGTTTGATGTCAGGTATTATGATTCTTCCTACTGTGTTCTGTCTCGAGATTGTTGTGGCTATTCAGGGTCTTTTTCGGTTCCATATGAATTTTTTAAAGTATATGTTCTAGGTCTGTGAAATATATCACTGGTATTTTAATAATGATTGTGTTGAATCTGTAAATTGCTTTTGGTAGATGGACATTTTAATGATGTTGATTCTCCCTATCCATGAACATGGCATATACCTTCATTTATATGTATCTTCCTTAATTTCTTT
This sequence comes from Furipterus horrens, assembly GCF_987537825.1. NCBI lineage: Eukaryota > Metazoa > Chordata > Mammalia > Chiroptera > Furipteridae > Furipterus > Furipterus horrens. The sequence continues at coordinate 64,289,829 of NW_028327179.1, forward strand.
CTTCAGTGTTATATAGTTTTCTGAGTACAGATCTTTTATCTCTTTGGTTAAGTTTATTCCTAGGTACTTTATTTTTCTTCTTTCTATTATAAATGGAATATTTTTCTAGATTCTATCTCTATATTTTATTGTTGGTGTACAGAAATACCTTCAATTTCTGAATATTGACTTTATACCCTGCTATTTTGCCAAATTCACTTATTATGTCAAGTAGTTATTTCATGGAGTCTGTAGGGTTTTCTATGTACACTATCATGTCATCTGCAAATGATAACAGTTTTACTTCCTCTTTCCCAATTTGGATGCCTTTTATTTCTTTTTCTTGTCTGATTGCTGTAGCTAGAACTACCAACACTATGTTGAACAAGAGTAGAGAGATTGGACATCGATGTCTTGTTCCTGATCTCAGGGGGAATGCTTTCAGTTTCTGTCCATTGAGTATGATTTTTACATGGTTTCTCATATATGGCCTTTATTATGTTGAGGTATGCTCCCTCTATTCCCATTTGACTGAATGTCTTCATCTTAAATGGGTGTTGTGCTTTACCAAACGTTTTGCATGATTTATTGATATGATCATATGATTTTTCTGTTTCATTTTGTTTATATGGTGTATTACATTTATTCATTTGTGAATATTAAACCATCCTAGCATCCCGGGGATTAATCCCACTTGACCATGGTGTATGATCTTTTTAATGTGTTGCCGGATCCGGTTTGCCAATAATTTGTTGAGGATTTTAGCATCTATGTTCATCAGCAATATTGGCCAGTAGTTTTATTTCTTTGTTATTTATTGACCTGGTTTTGGAATTAGGGTAATAGTGGCTTCATAGAAAGAGTTTGGAAGTCTTCCCTCTTCTTGGAATTTTTGGAATAGTTTGAGAAGATTCGGAGTTTGTTCTTTCCTAAATGTTTTGTAAAATTTGCGTGTTTAGCCATCCATTCCAGGGCTTTCGTGTGCCGGGAGTTTTTTGATAACTGCTTCAATTTCACTCTTTGTTATCAGTTTGTTCAAGCTTTCTGCATCTTCTTGATTCAGTTTTGGAAAATTTTATGTTCCATAAATTTGTCCATTTCATCTGTGTTGTCACATTTCTTGTGATACAGTTGTTCATAATAATTTCTTACAATCCTCTGTATTTCTGTGGTATCAGTTCTGATTTCTCCTCTCTCATTTATGATTTTATTTATTTGGGTCCTCTCTCTTTTTTCTTGATGAGCCTGGTTAAAAGCTTGTGGATTTTGTTTATCTTTTCAAAGAACCAGCTCCTACTTTTGTTGATCTTTTGAATTGTTTGTTTAGTTACTATGTCATTTAATTCTGCTCTGATCTTGATGATATCTTTTTTTCTACTCCCCCTGGGCTTTGTTTGTTGTTGTTCTCTAGTTTTTGTAGCTTTAAGGTTAGATTTTTTATTTGGTATTCTTGTATCCCTTTTAGATAGGCCTGTGTTGCTATGAACTTTCCTCTCAGGACTGCTTTTGCTGTATCCCATAGGTTTTGGGTTGTTGTGTGTTATCATTTGTTTACAGACACTTCTTGATTTCTTTCTTGATGTAATTGTTAACCTATTCATTATTTAATATCATGTTATTCATTCTCCGTGAGTTTGAATGTCTTTGAGTTTTTTCCTTGAGGCTGAGTTTTAGTTTCAAGTCATTGTAGTCTGAGAAGGTGCTTGATATAATTTCAAATTTCTTGAATTTGTTGAGGTTTGTTTTGTGTCCTAACATGTGGTTTATCTTTGAAAATGTTTCGTGTGCACTTGAAAAGGATGTATATTTTGCATCTTTCGGGTAAAAGGTTCTATATATATATATAAATTAAGTCCATTTGATCTAGCGTTTTTAAATATCTCAATAATTTTGGTGTTTCTTTGCTTTGAAGATCTGTCCATTGTTGACAATGGGGTGTTAAAGTCTCTTACTATGACTGTGTTGCTGTTGATATCCTTCTTGTAGTCTTCTAGTATTTTCCTTACATATTTGGGTGCATATATGTTTAAAAGTGTTATCTCTTCTTGATGGAATGTTCCCTTAAGTGTTATGAAATGTCTTTCTTTTTCTCTTCTTATAGCCTTTGCTGTGAAATCTGTTTTGTAATAAAAGTATTGCTTCCCAATTTTTTTTTTATATCCATTTGCTTGGAATACTTTTTTCCACACCTTCCCTTTCAGTCTGTGTAATTCTTTTGTTTTGAGATGTGTCTCTAGTAGATAGCATAAATGTGGATTATGTTTTTGTATCCAATCTGCTACCCTGTGTCTTTTGATTGGAACATTTAAACCATTTACATTTAAGGTTATTATTGACATGTATTTATTCATTTCCCTTTGTACCTGTGTTCCTCTTGCTCTCTCTCTCTCTCTTTTTTTCCCTTAAAACATTTTCTTTAGCATCTTTTGCAATGCTAGTTTGGTGGAGATGTATTCTTTTAGTCTTCTTTTGTCTGGGAAACTCCTATTTTACCTTCCATTTTGAATGAGGGTCTTGCTGGGTAGAGTAATCTTGGTTGTAAGCCTTTGTTTTTCATTGCTTGAAGTATTTTTTTCCATTCCCTTCTGGCTGATAATGTTTCTGTCGAGAAATCAGTTGATAGACTTATTAGAGCTCCCTTGTATGTTACTTGCTATTTTTCTCTTTCTGCCTGAGGATTCTCTCCTTGTCTTTGAATGTTGCCATTTTAATTACGATGTGCCTTGGAGTGAGCTTTTTTGGGTTTATCTTCATTGGGACCCTCTGTGCTTCCTGGACTTGCATGACTTTTTGTCTCCTCAAGTTAGGAATATTTTCTGTTATTACTTTTTCTATTATGTTTTCTATTGCATGCTCCTCTTCTTCTCCTTCTTGTATCCTTATGGTATAGATATTGTTTCATTTCATGTTGTCCTGAAGTTCTCTTAATCTCTTTTCATTCTTGTAAGTCTTTTTCCATTTTGTTCAATTGTCTGGGAATTTTTTCTATGCTGCCCTCTAACTCACTGATCTGATCCTCTGCTTTGTTTAGCCTGCTTTTGATTGCTTCTACTGTGTTCCTCAGCTTAGAAATTGTATTCTTTATTTCTTCCTGGTTCTTATTGATAGTTTCTATGTTTTTTTGTTTGTTTGTTTGTTTGTTTTTTATGCTGGTGTAGTTCTCAATAAGTTCCCTGTAGGTTCCCTGGAGTTCTTTGTAATTCTCCTGTAGTTTGTTGTAGTTTTCTTTGAGTTTGTTGAGTTCATTGAGCTTCCTCATTACTCTTGTTTTGAATTACATATTTGATAGTTTGCTTGCCTCTATTTCCTTCTGGGAATTTCTCCCTTCCTTTTGGTGTGGTGTTGTTTCTGTTTGGTAGGGTGTTATTCTGCCTCCATATTTTGGGTGGCCTTTCTTGTTTGTTTCTGCTTCTTAGATTGATCTGCTTTTATTTTTTGCCTTTGGGGTTTTACCTTCTCTGGTAAGAATCTGTGTGATTCAATGGGATAGAGTCATTGATCTCCTTAACTTGATGCTCTTGGCATGCCCTTTATTCTTTTTATTTGGACTCTCTACTAGTATTTTGGTCTTGTTTGTTGTGTTGATCTTTGGTCGGTCCTTCCTTTAAATTAGCAGACTGAGAGTCACCATGCCCACTTCTGACAGTTCTTGAGTTGTTGATTAGTCTGCTTATGAGATTTCTCCCATAGTACTGAGGTTGAGTCTGCATTGGGATCTGGTCTGCTGCTTTTCCAGTTTTTTCTCCAGAACCATAATCCAAAATTTTTCAAGTCTCCTCTAGTTCATTTTACCTTCTTTCATCTGTAGCCAAGGTTGAGCATGGTAGGTGTGTTTTTTTCTCCCAGCAGGCAGGCAGGCCAGAATGGCCGGCAGGCGCCAGGACTGGGGGGTGGGGCATTCCCCTGTGCTGGCGCACTGGGGGTAGGGCAGAGGTATTCCCTCACTCTGGCTGGCATGCTCGCAGACACGTAGATATCCCATTCCAGTGGGTGGGCAGGCTGGGGGCTTTCCGCCACGCTGACTGGCATGTGTGTGGGTCGGTAGTGATCCCCTGCTTTGGCATGTGGGAAGGCTGGGGGAGTTCCACCACGCTGGCTCGTGGTAGGTGTGAGGGCCTAGTGCATCCCTGCAGGTAGGCTTCTACGTGCACACTCCTCAAGGATCTCTCCCTACCCCTAGCCTTTCCTCCCCATCCACAAGAAACAAACAATAAATTTTAAAAATTTTAAGAGAGAAAAAGAAAGAAAGAAACCACAAAAAAAGAATGCTGCTTCCAGCCTCCCAGAGCCAGACATCACCAGGCCAACTCCTGGCTCTGCCAGCGAGCACAGCCTGGATCTCCATCTCTAACTGCTCTCAGGATAGACCCAGGGGTAATTGAGACAATTTTGTGTTCCTCCAGCCACTGCCCAAGGAGCCAAGCCAGCCAGAACTCACACCTCTCCCATGTCTCCTCCATGTACCTCACCAGACAGGTCACTCAAAGGTGGCCTCCTCTGCCACCAGCAGTGCCAAAGCTCAACTCCTGCCAATATCCATATGTTAACAGATGCTCTGTCCACATTCAGCTGAAACTATAGACCAGTCTCAGGAGCAAGCAAGGGCAGCCTCTCCTCACTCATCTTCCTGAAAGTCTTGGCTCATGATTTCTTATTTACTTGGCTACTTTGTCTTTTGATTGGAGCATTTAATCTATTTATATTTAAGGTTATTATAGAAAGGTACTTACTTATTGTAATTTTTTTATTGTACCTGTGTTTTTTTTCTGTGTATTTCTTCTTCTTAACATTTCTTGCAATGCAGGTTTGCTGATAATGAACTCCTTTAACCTTATTTTGTCTAGGAAGTTCTTTATTTGGTCTTCAATTTTAAATGATAGCTTTGCTGGGTAGAGCAATCTAAGCTGCATATTCTAAGCTTTCATCACTTTGAACATTCCCTGTCAACCTTTTTTGGTCCATAGTGTATCTGTTAATAATTCAGCTGATATACTAATGGGGGGTCCTTGTATGGAACTGACTGGCTTGCTCTTGCTGTCTTTAAAACTCTTTGTTTTCAAGCTTTGCCATTTTGATTAAGATGTGTCTTGGTGTAGATCTCTTTGGGTTTATCTTGATTGGGATTGTCAGTCCCTCCTGAACTTGTGTGTCATTTTCCTTCACCAGGTTGGGAGAGTTTTATGTCATTTCTTCAAATACATTCTCTATCTTTCTCTCACACTTATCTCCCTCTGGCACTCCTATGATGTGAATGTTGTTATGCTTGGTGTTACCCCCAAAGTCCCTTAAACTTTCCTCATTTCTCTTGTCTCTTTCCTTTTTTTTTTTTTTAATTTTCTCTTTGGCTGGATACTGTCATCTTGTCCTCCAATTTTCTGATTCAATCATCTGCTTCATCTCACAGTAGGTTAAATGAAGCAGGTTCTTCACTTCAGATATTGTAATCTTCATTTCTCTTGGGCTCTAATTTGTGATTTCTATATCCTTTTTAATGTGTACTATATCTTTATTTAAGTTTTCACTTGAGAGCATCTGTTCTTCCCCTAATGTCTTTGAGAATCCTTACAACCATTATTTCAAACTCTGCATTTGATATTTGTGTTGCTATCATTTCATCTATATATTTTAAATTCTTTTTGTGGGGATTTCTGTTGTTCTTTTGCTTAGGATATTTTTCTTTGTTACCCTATTTGATTTCTATGTGTCAAGTAGGTGTGCTATGTCTCCCATTCCTGCTTTGATTGTTTTATGATAAAGGTGTCTTGCCGGGGTCAGTTGTACAATCTTTCATAACACCTGAACTCTATTGCCCAGGAGTGTTTCTTGTGGATACTCTGACCCCCTTGTAGTTGCATCTTAAATGCTTGTGGCTTTTTTGTGGGTATACTTATCCCTTCAGGTTGGGTAAGTGTAAGAGTAACTCTCAACCTCCATGTGCAGGATGCTGTGCAGTTGCTGCCTCTTGGTGAGGCATTGTTCACAGGAGGGTCTAGAGCCTGCAGGAATCCCTCCTTGGGTGTATAATTGTGTGACTGTTTGGTTTGAGCTTTGGTGTGGGCTGAAGCCCACCACTGATTTTGTAGGTTCTGGGTCCCATTGGGAGTGGTTCAGATATAGGTTGCTTTCAGATGTTGTGTGTAACCAGCCCTAGGCTATCTCTCTGTAGCTACCAGGCTCTTTGCTGCTTGTGTCTGTATTTACTAGACCTGTGTCTGCGTGTGAAAGGCCAATTTATGTAAGAGTCAGCTTTTTTTCTGTTTGGAACTGATGGTAGATCTGTATAAGAACCAAGGCTTTCTGAGGTCAGCCTCCCCCTTTCAACTACTCTGCCCCTTCCTCAGTTATCTGGCCTTTCTCCCTAGCCTTTTGAGGAGGGTGTGTAAGATGAGAGTGGGTCTGTTGAGATAAGGCTAGCAGGTTTCCCACCTTGTTGGTTCTGCAGTCTTAGAGCACTCAATGAGTGGGAGAGTAGCTCCTACTCAAAACCAACACCTTCAGTCTTTGCCAGAGACTCTGGCACTTGCTTCCTTAGACGGATCACTGCCTATTCAGAATAGGTACATTCTGCATGTGCCTTTTGCTGGAGTGAACGCTGCAGTTCTGGACTTCATAGAATAGATTAAGAGCATCCTATTGGAGCTGGAGCTAAACCAGATCACAGGTGTAGGCTAAGCTCTCTTTCTCATTCCAAGACCTCAGTATGAGGCTAAGCTCTCTGTACTGTTCTTAGGCAATGTCCACCAAAAGTCTCACACTTTGAAAATTCTTATTTGGAGTTTCTCTTTCCTTTTCCTATAGAAATGCACCCAAAAAGGGAACTTTGGACCTGGCAGGGCTGTTCTGCCAAGTTTCCTTATTGAGAGTGGAGCATGCAATTCTCTTAAAGAGGGCAGGCACTCCTTTCTTTCCCCAGAGCTGAGAGTGGGTTTGCTACACTGCAAAGTACCTGGGAGCTCAGTTTTCATTCATCTAACTTCTAGCCTACAGCCTTTGCAAGAGATACAGTCTGGAACTCTCTGTTCCATGCAGCACCTGGTTTGCCTGCAAGCTGAGCTGGGTGGGGCCAAAAAAATTCCATTGCTCAAATTTCTGACCTCTCCACCCAGATGGTCTCAGTGGGAAAAGACCCAAAGATCTTTTATGGCTTGATGTGGCTGATAAAAATTCAGAACGGGTCAAAAAATTTTTTTTCCCATTCAGCTTGGTTTCTTTCTGCAGCAGTAGCTGCAGGGGTAGTCCGCAAGGGGGTTAGGCACCACCCACATGCTTGAGAATGGAGAAACTTATTCTTTTTCCAAAGCTACTCAGCAAGATCTCTATTTTTGTCACCATCCTGTGACTCCCCAGCAATCAGAGATCCCCTTTACATCAGTGCTGTCTGTCGCACTCAGAAGTCTTGTTGCATGAGTGGTTTCTCCCAAAGTATGAGCTCATATAGGGAACACTTCAGTCTGGCATCCAAAGTATGTCACACTGAATTTGAGATCTCTGATTTTCACCTGTCTTGTGGAACCTCACTTCTTCCCAGCATCAGAAACTCCACAAACTCCCCTTTTCTTCTCTATTGCTGTGGTTATTTTTACAGCCTCACAGTTCAAAGGGTAGGTTGCTCTGGAGCTGCAATATCAATCTGGTCTCTATTCTGGCAGAACAGCTGTGTATGTGATCCTTCCCTATCCACATTTCAGTTCCTTTTATCAGTCTCTATGCAGTACCCACACCACACGACTGTCACTCTCTGAGTCTCTGCGCATAAAAGCTCCCCAAGGAAAAAATGTCTCTCAAAGTCACTGCTGGATGCAGCATGTAAGTGCCTCTGACATAGATCAGTGTGGCAACCTGGTCCCTTTACTAGTCTGAGCCCCTATCCTGGGATCTGCAGGTTGGTGCTGCAGCAGTGGGTGCACTGCATGCTGTGACTGTGCAGCCTGGGTCTCACAGTCTCAGTGTACCCTCCTCCAAGTTTTCCCCAATTTGTTTTAGGAATTCCTGTGTGGAACTAAGACCCCTAGCCCTGAGGGGTGGGAGAACTCCAAGCTACAATTTTTCTCTGGTCTCTCATCTGCGACAAGAGCCACACACAGGGTATTTCCCCTTCCACTTACAAAACTCCCTTACTGGACTCTTTGAAGCATCTTCTGTAGTCCTTGGTTTTAAAGCTTTATATCAGCTAAGATTCAGTTGATTGTTCTGGTTCATTGTTGGAAGTTCAACTGAAAATCCGGATTGGGTGCAGGAGCAAGTGGACTCAGCTTCCTCCTGCGCTGCTGCCAACTTCAGACCTCAAAATACTCATTTTAAAAAACACTGAGCTGAAAATAATATTATCATGTAATATTTTCATGTGCTTCACATCTGAGGATATTTATTGCCAGCTGATATTACCATTTCTCTTTACTAGGACTTCCAGAGCCACCTCTAAATGAGGATAATACTCATCTAGGCAATTCTGTGTTTATGTTTGCTCTCTTCACACTTTGAGTGATTTCAGTCATCTCTATGTGGATAACCACAACTCCACTATATTGTTGGAAGTACCAGTTGTATTTACTTAGAGTAGGTAAGCCTGTATTGGTGGGAACCATGTTTTTATGCACAGGACCATGGTTACTATGTTGGGGACCATCAGTTATTGGGTACTGATCAGCGGTCACTAAAGAGCACTGAGGGAGCACTGTGGCCTCAGGGATTATAAATGTTTGATTAGTCTATGAGCCTCCCTATCTACAGTGCCCCATAGCATCTTTACTGAGGTCTTCTTCATATTCAATAAAATTTTCATGTTATTTCATGCAAAAAGCATTGACTGTTTCCAACATGACAATTTGAAGTATTATTTATAATTATGCTTATTCCATAAGATCAGATAATCTATTCATTTAAAAAAATTTTATAGCCACTATGGAGTAGGAAATCTTTTAAGTCTAAAAAGAGCCTCATGAAAAAGTAGTGGAGATGGGTTAGTTGGGAATTATAATTGGGAGGATCTGAGAAAAGTCACAACTTAATTCTATACTTAGGTGAAACTCTAGTTATATGGAAAGAGACCAGGGAGATTCCAGTTATGGTGTTAGGTTCCAGAGATAAGCAAACCTGGCATGGTGGAAAAGCCAGTGTGCTAGACCTGGCTAATAAGAATCTGTTTAGGAGTAGGCAATGATGGGATCAAGTTCCAGGTAGTCTCTACATTCAGTTAAACAGGCTGCTAGCAAAAATTCCAGAAAGCTATTGGCCCCAACAAGAATTTAAATCAGTAAAGGCCACCTGGAAATGGCCAGGTCTACATCACAAATTCTTTCCAGTAGAGACATTATTCTTTGTTTGTATGTGGCTGTGGCCTGGCAATATTAAATAGCAATGAAGACTCAGCTATCTCATTGCTTAACACAATGTGATTCTATTTAACTTTCCCCTCCCCTGACTGTGAGTTCAACTGCCATATGTGTTTTGTACTCAAATCTTCCACTTCCCAGCATAGTAGACACACATTAACCATCAAGTGGTTTCTCTGGAATGCTTTAATAGATAAGGATGCATGGTTCAGAAAACTTTCTATGTCCTTGGGTTCAGGTCTTTCTAAGGGTCAATGTGGGTTGTTTATCCAGAATTCCCCTTCACCAGTGCTTTTCTTCTCTTGGCTCTTTATACTCTCGGGTATGAGAAGAGGATCCTGGCAAAATGACTCTATTTTGGTACTTGGGGGAGAGAAGAGTTCTTTTAGTACATACCAAGCACATGGGCATTGTTTACGGTAAAGAATAGGGAAGAGAATGGGTGCTTCCTGTGTCATCAATTGGCAGATTCCTTAGGTGGCTTAAGATGAGTACTATAAAAAAACAAATCAAATATAAATACAAATTAACATATTTAGCAATATAAGTTTCTACCCGTTCTTAAATCTTTGCCTTGTTTGTGTTCCAGGTTCAGGTTCAGTGGTCGTATCCTAGGTCTGGCTCTGATACATCAGTATCTTCTTGACGCCTTCTTTACAAGGCCCTTCTATAAGTCACTGCTGAGACTGTAAGTATATTGCAAACCAAGGCCAATCTGGTCTCACTAACAAGACAACAGATGCTGGCCTCACTAGTACCTCTGGTCCTTTTGTCCCTATTTTGCCTAACCATTTCTATTAAGTTTGTAATAGTTTACTTTTCTGAGTCATTAGATACCACATAAAAATTTTAACACACTGAAGAGGTATTTGAGGTTTTATGTAAACATAGGGGGAGACTATTATAACATTATATAATGGATGTGAATTGGTTTACATAAAGAATTATAGTTTACATAAATAATTACAAACATTTTATTAAATAAAATATAATTTATCTGTCTAAAACTTGTTTTAAAGTTAATATTTTATCCAATTGCCATGAAGAGTTCATGAGTCAATAATTATATTATGTTGATTATTGTAGATATTTTAGTATTTTCTTTTTAAAGTAGTAAAAGAAACAATATATCCAGAAGTATCAAATTGTTAAAACAAGTCTCTGTTGTTTTAGCCAGGAGTGACATAAAAACGTTTTGGAATGAGGTCTACAGTATAAAGACACTTGTTTAACCTTTCTCCCTTTAAATGGACCCAGGCCCTGTGATTTAAGTGACCTGGAATATTTGGATGAGGAATTCCACCAGAGCTTGCAATGGATGAAGGATAACAATATCACAGATATACTAGACCTCACATTTACTGTTAATGAAGAAGTTTTTGGACAGGTTTGTAAAATATGAGACTTGGAAAAGAGATTTTGTTTTTGATATTGGAAAATTAACATAAAGCTTACCATTTTAATGACTTTTAAGTATGCAGTTTAGTAACTTTAAGTATATTGACATTGCAGTTCTCCCAGCACCATATGTTAAACAGGCTCTTCTCACTCCATTTTATGTTCCTTCTTCCTTTATCAAATATTAGTTGACCATAGAGGCCTGGGTTTATTTCTGGGCTCTCTATTCTGTTCCACTGATCTATAAGCCTGTTCTTATGCCAGTAAGAGACTGTTTTGATCACAGTGGCTTTGTAGTATTGTTTGATGTCTGGTATCGTGATTCCCCCTCCTGTGTTCTTCTATTTCAAGATTGCTTTTGCTATCGGGGATTTTTTATGGTTCCATATAAATTTTTGGAGTATTTGCTCTAGGGCAGTGAAATATGTCATTGGTATTTTAATAGGGACTGCATTGAATCTGTAAATTGCTTTGGGTAGTATGGTCATTTTGATGGTGTTGATTCTTCCCATCCAAGAACATGGTATTTGCTTCCATTTATTTGTCTCTTCCTTAATTCTTTTCTTCAATGTTGTGTAATTTTCAGTGTATAGGTCTTTTATCTCGTTGGTTAAGTTTATTCCTAGGTACTTTATTTTTCTTGTGGCTATAGTAAATGGTATTTTCTTTTATGTCTCTCTCTTTGATATTTTATTGTTGGTGTACAGAAATGCCTTAGATTTCTGTATATTTATTTTGTACCCCGCTATTTTGCCAAATTCACTTATTATATCGAGTAGTCTTTTAGTGGAGTTTATAGGGTTTTCTAGGTATACTATCATGTCATCTGCAAATAATGGTAGTTCTACTTCTTCTTTCCCAATTTGGATGCCTTTTATTTCTTTGTCTTGTCTGATTGCTGTGGCTAGGACTTCCAACACTATGTTGAATAGAAGAGGAGAGAGTGGATATCCTTGTCTAGTTCCTGATTTCAGGGGGAATGCTTTCAGTTTTTGTCCATTGAGTATGATGTTGGCTTCAGGCTTCTCATATATAGCCTTAATTAGTTAAGGTATGCTTCCTCTATTCCCATTTTATGGAGTGTTTTCATCATAAATGGGTGTTGTACTTTATCAAATTCTTTTTCTGCATCTATAGATATCGTCGTCGGCAGCCGTCCGTCTCGAGAGACGATGGTGTAGCTTCTTAAGAGTCTATCTGCACCGCCGAGAATGGTTGTGCAGTCCGACTTGGGAGTGACACGGTATCTGTCTCCTCCCGTGTTGAATCGACATCTTGCGATGACGCTGGAGTGTCCTCTCCAGTGAAGCTGAAGCTACAGAGCCTGGGCAGGGTGATATGGAGGGTCTGCTGTTGCCCATGCAGCAGACCCCCCCTCTCTTCGCAGCTGAAGGATCCAAGGGAAAGACGGAGTCAATACAGCTTGGCTTCAGGTGCGCCGCAGGAGTTGCCGGTGTTGACTACAACGTCAAACCGCCTTAGGGACTCCGGCTCCAGATTTTCTGTCGGGGTTTACTCCCTTAGCCTTTCCCCTGAAGAGGTATGCCGCAAGGCAGCGGAGGTTTTTTGGAGTCAGAGTTTTCCTTCTCTGATCTATAGATATGATCATGTGATTTTTGTCTTTCATTTTGTTTAGGTGATGTATTATATTTATTGATTTGCGAATATTAAACATCCTTGCATCCCTGGATAAATCCCACTTGATCGTGGTGTATGATCTTTTTGATGTATTGCTGGATTCTGTTTGCCAGTATTTTATTGAAGATTTTAGTACCTATGTTCATAAGTGATATTGGCCTGTATTTTTGTTTCTTTTTTGTAACATGACCTGGTTTTGGGATTAGGGTAATACTGGCTTCATAGAAAGAGTTTGGGATTTTTCCCTCTTCTTGAATTTTTTGGAATAGATTGAGGAGTGTAGGCGTTAGTTCTTCCCTAAATGTTTTGTAAAATTTGCCTGTGAAGCCATCCAGTCCAGGGCTTTTGTGTGCCGGGAGATTTTGGATTACTGTTTCAATTTCCTTCTTTGTTATTGGTCTGTCGAGACTTTCTACTTCTTCTTGATTCAGTTTTGGAAGGTTCTATGTTTCTAGAAATTTGTCCATTTCTTCTAGGTTGTCAAATTTCTTGCCATACAGTTGTCTGTAGTACTTTCTTACAATTGTTTGTATTTCTGTGGTATCAATAATGATTTCTCATTTTTTGTTTCTGATTTTGTTTAAGTGGGTCTTCTCTTTTTTTCTTGATGAGCCTGGCTAGAGGCTTCCAATTTTGTTTATTTTTTCAAGGAACCAGCTCCTAGTTCGTTGATTTTTTGGATTGTTTTTTTAGTCTCTATGTCATTTAATTCTGCTTTGATCTTGATGATTTCCTTCCCTCTTCTTGCCCTAGGTTTTGTCTGTTGTTGTTGTTCTAGTTCTTTTAGTTTTAGAATTAGATTTTTTATTTGAGTTTCTTCTATCCTTTTCAGATATGCTTGTACTGCTATGAACTTCCCTCTTAGGACTGCTTTTGATGTGTCCCATAGGCCTTGGGCTGTTGTGTGTTCATTGTCATTAGTTTCCAGAAATTTCTTGATTTCCTCTTTGATGTCATTGTTAACCCATTCATTATTTAATAGCGTGTTGTTCATTCTCCATGAGTTTGGGTGTCTTTGATTTTTTTCTCTTAGGTTGATTTTTAGTTTCAAGGCATTGTGGTCTGAAAAGATGCTTGATATGATTTCAATTTTCTTGAATGTGTTGAGGCTGGTTTTGTGTCCTATTATGTGGTCTATCTTTGAAAATGTCCCATGTGCTTTTGAAAAGAATGTATATTTTGCTTCTTTGGGGTGAAAAGTTCTATATATATCAGTTAAGTCCATGTGGTTTAGTGTGTTGTTCAATGCCTGTATATCCTTGGTGTTTCTTTGCTTGGATGATCTGTCTATTGTTGATAATGGAGTGTTGAAGTCCCCTACTATGAGTGTGTTGTTGTTAATATCTTCCTTTTTTTTTTTTTTTAGGGTTTATTTATTTATTTATTTATTTATTGGTATAATAATGTCTTACTGACATTTTCTTTTTTTTTTTTAAGTATATTTTATTGATTATATTGTTACAATAGTTCCAATTTTTTTTCCCCTTTGCTCCCCTCCGCCCAGCACCCCCCTTCCCCAACAATCCCCTCTCCAAGTCCATGCCCATGGGTCGTACATACAAGCTCTCCCGCCTCACCCTTTCATATATTCTTCTTCTTCTTTTTTTAAAATTAATTAATTAATTAGTTAAATATTTTAACAATAAAAAATAACAATTCCTCCCTCTCAGACTTAAGACCCTTTACAATCTTATAAAGGACAATGGATGAAGGTCTCGAGCTCCTCTAGCTGCTTCAAGCTGGACATGGTCGTCGTCCTACCTACCCGTGGGTCAAGAAATCCCTAATAACAGTGGGGATGTGGAGGGGAGGGTGGCCTTCCCACAAGGGGAAGGATCGTGCAGACTCCAGGTTGGTTGGCTGTCTCTGGACAACGGCATGCTTGGTTTGACAGGCTGGCATCCTTGTTGTATTCTGGGGGCAACAGGGTTAAAGGACATCATTTAATCCGTAACCACTAGATGACAAAAGACAGGTATTAATTTTTCAATGTCCCACATTAGGGAAAAGAAGGGCTTCTTTGGAGGAAGGTGTGCCAGGTACATCTCACCTGTCCAAAACCCTTTTGCCCATTATACTTATTTTGGACTGAGGGAAATATTTTAGGTTTCCCCCATCTCAGGCCTCTGGGCTTTTTCTGTCCAAGCCATTAGGATAGAAAAGAGAAACCAGTTTTAAAGTGAAGCCCACAGACCACCCCGTTCTTCACCAACCCAGCCACTTAGTTCAGCCAAACCATTGAGTCTCAGGAGGCAGCAATGCAGACAGGATTAAGTGAGGCCTATGCATACAGATAATCACTCAGGTAATGAGATTGTAGGCTTATGCCCTTTGAAAACAGAAAACACATGTTAATTTATGTAACATAACCCACATACAAGTCTCTAAATCTGTAGGACTGTCTTATCGGAAGGAAAATCCTTGTCCTTCTAATATTCACTGAACTTGCATTTCTATTCTTTATATTTTTATTCCCCCCCCACTAAAAAATTTTCTGTTTGTTTGTTTTTCCACTACAGTTGTCTCACTTTTTTTCCCCCTCTTGCTTCCCTGCACCCTGCCCCCCCCCACAGTCAGTCCCCACCCAGTTGTCCATGTCCATGGGTCATTCATACATGTTCTTTGACTAGACCCTTCCCCTTCTTACCCCTTCTCTCCCTCCCATCTCCCCCTTTGTTACTGCTAGTTTATTCCTTGTTTACATACCTCTGGTTCAATTTTGCTCATTTGTTTGTGTTGTTCATTAGTTTCCTGTAACAGGTGACAGCATAAGGTAATTTTCTTTTGTTGCCTGGCTTATTTCGCTAAGCATAATTCTCTCTAGTTCCAATCATGTTGTTGCAAATGGTAGAAGTTCCTTCTTTCTTTCAGTACTTATTCATTGTCATTTTCCCCCTTTGTACTCGTGTTCCTCTCTGTCTCTCTGTTTCTTCATCTTCTTAAAGCAGACCCTTTAGCATCTCTTGCAATGCTGGTTTGGTGGAGATGTATTCTTTTAGCCTTCTTTTGTCTTGGAAACTCCTTATTTCACCTTCCATTTTGAATGAAAGCCTTGCTGGGTAGAGTATTCTTGGTTGTAGGCCTTTGTTTTTCATTGCTTGGAATATTTTTTGCCATTCCCTTCTGGCTTGTAGTGTTTCTGCTGAGAAATCTGATGATAGCCTTATTGGAGCTCCCTTGTATGTTATTAGTTGTTTCTCTCTTGCTGCTTTTAGGATTCTCTCTTTGTCTTTGAATGTTGGCATTTTAATTATGATGTGTCTTGAAGTGGGCCTGTTGGGGTTCATCTTCATTGGGACCCTCTGTGCTTCCTGGACTTGCGTGACTCTTTCTCTCGTCATGTTAGGAAAGTTTTCTGTCATTAGTTTTTCAAAGAGGTTTTCTATCCCTTGCTCTTCTTCTTCTCCTTCTGGAATTCCTATGATACGGATATTATTACGTTTCATGTTGTCCTGCAGCTGTCTTAGAACCTCTTCAGTCTTGTTCAGTCTTTTTTCATTTTGTTGCATTGTCTGGGAGTTTTTGTGTAGGTTGTCCTCCAGCTCGCTGATCCAATCTTCTGCTTCCTCTAGCCTGCTTTTAATTCCTTCTACTGTGTTCTTCAATTCAGAGATCGTATTTTTCATTTCCTCCTGGCTCTTATTGATAGCTTCTATGTCCTTTTTCATGCTCACGTAATTTTCTGTGAGTTCCTTGTAGTTTTTCTGGAGTTCTTTGAAGTTTCCGCTGAGCTCATTCAGCTTCTCCATAATCCATGTTTTGAATTCCATATCTGATAGTTCGCTCCCCTCTATTTCATTTAGCACTCTTTCTGGGGATTCTACCTTTCCTTTTGATGGGAGGTTGTTTCTCTGTCTCCCCATTTTTTTGACTCCTATTGTTTGTTGGTGCTTCTTGGAATGATCTGCACTTCCTAGATCTGCCTCTGGTGGCGTCAGATCATGTACCAGTCTGGCCCTAGGCAGCCTGTTGGAGACTTCCAGGGATCTACTGCTGTTGTCTGTCTTCTTTGATTGTTAATCTATTCAATCTGTGATTAGCTGTCAGGCTTAAGGACTGTGGGTGTGGCAGCTTAATTCCTGTAGGCAGGGCTTTTGCTTCCCCTCAGGCTGACGCCACTTGGAGGGGAATGGTCTACCCGCAGTACTGGGGATGAGTCAGCACTGGGACCCAGTCAGCTGCTCCTCCAGTTCTCCCCTCAAAGCCACCGTGCCAAATTCTCCCCAAGTGTCTCCAGTCCTCTCTGCCTTCCCTCTGCTTGAGCCCAGGGTAAGTGGTGGCCAAAATATTTTCGTATGTGATCCACTTAAGAGCTCTTTTTCTCCTGCTGTTTCTCTCCGGCTAGCAAGAAAGCCTGTGGCTTTTCGCTTTTCACAGCTGATACTATTTTACTTTCCACTCTGTCGCTGTAGGCTGGGAAGCCCAGCTGGGGGTTTAGACCCTGCCCTTCTCAGGGGGAATCCCCGGCTGCTGAGCTGTTTCTCAGCCCCTTCAGCTGCCACCCGTGGGAGCCCAGCCAGCCCTTCCACGTCTCCGCACTCCCTACCGGTCACGTTGTGATGTAGCGGCCTTTTCTGTCTCTCCGTGGTTATAAGACTTCTCTCCAGCTGGTGTTCGGTTCGTTATTCCAGATGATTTCTCCAAAATTACATTGTAAATCCAGACTAGTTCTAGGAGGAAGTTAGTGTAGCTTCCACTTACTCCTCCGCCATCTTGTTTCTCCCCTAATATCTTTCTTGTTGTCTCCTAGTATTTGCTTTATGTATTTGGGTGCTCCTGTGTTGGGTTCATATATGTTTATCAGTATTATATCTTCTTGATGGATTGTTCCTTTAAGTATTATGAAATGTCCTTCTTTGTCTCTTTTTATTGCCCTTGCTTTGAAATCCGTTTTGTCTGATATGAGGACTGCTACCCCAGCTGTTTTTTCAAGTCCGTTTGCTTAAAATATTTTTTATATCCCTTTATATTCAGTCTATGTAAATCTTTTGTTTTGAGGTGTGTTTCTTGTTGACAGCAAATATTTGGGTCCTGTTTTCTTATCCATTCCGTTACCCTATGTCTTTTAATTGGAGCATTTAATCCATTTACATTTAAGGTTATTATTGACATGTATTTATTCATTTCCCTTTGTACCTCTGTTCCTCTACTCTTTTTTTGTTTTTTCTCTTCCTTTTTCTTAGAGTATTCCCTTGAGCATCTCTTGCAATGCTGGCTTGGTGGAGATGTATTCTTTTAGTCTTCCTTTGTCTGAGAAACTCCTTATTTCACCTTCTATTTTGAATGAGAGCCTTGCTGGGTGGAGTATTCTTGGTTGTAGGTCTTTGTTTTTCATTGCTTGAAATATTTTTGACCATTTCCTTCTGACTTGCAGTGTTTCTGTTGAGCAATCGGTCGATAGCCTTATTGGAGCTCCCTTGTAAGTTATTTGCTGTTTTTCTCTTGCTGCCTTTAAGATTCTCTCTTTGTCTTGGAATGTTGCCATTTTAACTATGATGTGCCTTGCAGTGGGTTTTGGGGTGTTCTTCTTTATTGGAACTCTCTGTGCTTCCTGGACTTGCATAACTTTCTCTCATCAGGTTGGGAAAATTTTCTGTCACTATTTCTCCTATCAGTTTATCTATTCCTTGTTCTTCTGATTTCTCTTTGATTCTAATTACTCTTACATTGTCTTCCTTATGTTATCCTGTAATTCCCTTACCTCTTCTCTATACTTTTTCAATCTTTTTTCATTTTGCTGTATCGTCTGAGAATTTTTTTCTACGTTATCTTCTAACTCACTAATCTGATCCTCTGTTTCGTTTAGTCTGCTTTTGACTGGCTCTACTGTGTTTTTCAGTTGAGAGGTTGCATTCTTCATTTCTTCCTGGTTCTTGTTGATAGTTTTTATGTCTTTTTTTATGTTGGTGTAGTTCTCTGCAAGTTCCCTGTAATTTTCTTGGAGCTGTTGGTAGCCTCCTTGTAGGTTGTCATAGTTGTTTTTAAGGTTGTCGAGTATATTGAGCTTCTTCACCACCAATGTTTTGAATTCCTTGTCTGACATTTGGGCTATGTTTATTCCATCTACCTCTCTTTCTGGGGATTCCTCTTTTCTTTTCATTGAGAGGTTGTTTCTGTGTTTTACCATGTTGGATTCTTCTTGTTGTTTTTGTTATTTGGATTTGTCTTCTTTGCTTTTCCACCTTTGTGGTATGAGATTCTTTATGGGAGATCTGGGGGTTTCAGTAATGCAGTCTCTTTGATCTCCTGAGCCTGATGTTCTTGGGGTACCCTTTATGTCATTTGTTTATGCTGTCTGATTGTATTTCAGATGTTCTTTGTTAGGGTCTTCCTTCTGGCTAGTTGATTGAGAGTCACTCTATCCACTTTGTCTCGAATTCTTTTGTGGAGATGTCAGTTCAGCCTTTGTGTGCTGTTGTTTTTCTGTGTCCACAGATGGTCTAGTGAGATGGGTCAGAGGTTCCTGTTCCTTGCAGCAGTGGTGTGCCCCGTCATGGCACGTTCCTTTGGTGCCTGTTGGAGCTAGCCAAGGTGCCCTTTCAGGCACACCTGTGAGCGCTTAAGGCAGCCCAAGAGCTTGCCTCAGGCCTGTCGCTCCGAGCTCCGGGAAAGCCGGGGAGGTGCTTTTGCACTCGCATGCCCTTTCATGCCCAAGGAGGCTGGGGAGATAGCCTCAGGCCTGCTGCACCATGCTCCAGCGCCCAAGGCAGCTGGGAGATAGCCTCACGCCTGCTGCGCCATGCTCCGGGAAAGCTGGGGAGGTGCTTTTGTGGTCGCGCACCAGTGCATGCCCAAGGCGGCCAGGGAGATAGCCTTAGGCCTGCCGCACAGCGCTCTGGGAGTTGGTCTCTTGCCTCTTAGGGCGGGGCCTTGGACACTTGTGCTCAGTAGAAGTGAGTGTCTGTGAATAGCTGCTGCTCGCTGTTCCCCTGCTGCAGCCGCCCACTTTTCCCGCACCTGCCTGGGTGGGCACGAACAGAGCTTTAGCAAGTGCTTTGCACTCCGGCCTGGCACTCTGGCCTGGTGCCCACTAGAGTTGGCCAGGGGTGACTGCACACAGTCTTCTGCATATCCAGTGAGTCCTCCGTGCACCCACTGGGGCACTGATCTTATGTCTGTTGGGGTGTGTCCAACGGGCACCTGGATGGGCAACCCTGCGCACCTGGACCAGTGAATGAGGGCAGTTCTTTATGCGCGCCCGGGACCCAAGGGGAGGGTTGGGGAGTGGGCGAGCGCACTTCTGCGCCTGCGCTCCTCAAGAATGTCCTATCACCCCCAAAGTTTCTCCGCCTCTCCGCAGTTCACAAGAGAAAAATATAAAGGAAAAATTACGATTTCACTTGCTCAGCAGCACATTGTCTCCCATCTTCCAGCACCAATGCCACCTGGTCGAGTCTTGTCTCTGCCAGCGGGCAGAGATCCACTTTCCTCCTGACTCCCCTCTGGGGAAGCCTGTGGTCTCCAAAAAGCCTTTGTGTCCTTCCAGCTGCAGCTCGGGCAGCGACCCCAGTCAGGAATCCTATTTTGTCCCTTTTTCTTCCGCTATCCTCACTAAACAAGTTGTTCCCAGATGGTTTTTCTCTAATCCAGCAGTGCCAAGGCTCGACTCCTGCCAGTGTCCAGCTGCTAACTGAGATGTTCTGTCTGCAATTAGTCCATACTACATACAGGTCTCGGGAGCCTGAAAGCGCAGCCTCCCCTCACTCCTCCACCATCTTCCCTCTCAAAAGTCATTTGTGACTTTTTAAATTAAAAGTATTCTGATGTCATTGATTAATATGGTCATCTGGATTTCAACTGTACATTTTTTAAAGATTATGTTTATTTTTAGAGGGAATGAAGGGGAGGAAGTAATAGATGGAGAGAAACATTGATGTGCAAGAGAAACCTTGATAGTTCCCTCTCACATTCCCCCTAACCCTGACCAAAAATCAGACTGCTGTTTCTTCAGTTTGCAGGACAAGGCACAACCCATTGAGGCATGAAAGTCATGGCTCAATTGCACATTTCTTTGATACATGATCTGTAAGTTTAATTGTGGACCTAACATCCAAAGTTAAATAGTCTTTAGTCAAAATGTTTTTCTAATTTTGTACCTCTTTATTTATCTCTCTTTTTTTTTTGAGACTGGTTAAAGGATTGTGAATCTTGTTTATCTTTTCAAAGAACCAGCTCTTAGTTCCATTGATTCCTTTTGTATCTTTTAGACTCTACTTATTTCTGCTTTGATATTTACTATTTCTTTTCTCCTACTCACTTTGGGTATTTTGTTGTTATATTTCTACTGTAGTTCCCTTAAGTGTAAACTTAGATTGTTTATTTGATATTTTACTTGTTTCTTCGATCTGTCTGTAATGTTATGATTTTCTTGCTTAGAACTGCTTTTGCCGTATCCCATAGTTTTCATTTCTTTCTAGGTATCTCCTTATTTCTTCCTTGATCTCATTGTTAACCTCTTCATTGTTTAGTAACATGGTATATAGCTTTCACATCGTTGTATGTTTTCCAATTTTTTTCTTACAATTTATTTCTTGTTTCATACCATTATATTAAGATAATATACTTGACGTGGTTTCAGTTTTTTTTTACATTTATTGAGAGTGGTTTTGTGTTTTAATATGCGGTCTATCATTAAAATGTTCCATTTGCCATTGTTTTAAAGTAATTTGAAATATTATCAAAGGATAAATAAAAAGTGTCTGAAAGAACAATACTGAATATTGATGAAATCAAGAGCTTGTTCTTTGAAAAGATACACAAGATTGACAAAATTTTAACCAAACTCATTAAGGAAAATACAGATAAAACCCAAATAAATAAAATCAGAAGTGGAAGAAGAGATGTAACAACTGAGACCACAGAAATACAAGGGATTGTAAGAAAATATTATGAACAACTATATGCCAACAAATTTAAAAATCTTGAAAAAATGAATAAATTCTTAGAAACATACAAACTTCCAAAGTTAAATCAGGAATAACCATAGAAGTATAATAGTCATATTACAACTAGTGAAATTGAAATAGTACTTCAAAAAACTTCCAACAAACAAAAGCATGGGAATTGATGACTTGACAGATGAGTTTTACCAAATATTCAGTAAAAAATTAACACCGACCCTTCTTAAATTATTTCAAAAAATTCAAGAAGAAAGTAGACTCCCAAGCTGCTTTATGAGGTCAGCATTATTCTAATCCCCAAAATAGAAAAAGACACAACAATGAAAGAATATTATACTCAGGAACAAGACAAGGATGTCCACTCTCTCCACTCCTATTCAACAGAGCCTTGGAAATTCTAGCCACAGCAATCAGACAAGAAAAAGAAATAAAAGGCATCCAAATTGGGAAAGAGGAAGTAAAACTGTCATTATTTGCAGACGACATGACAATGTACATGGAAAACCCTATAAACTTGACCTAATAAGTAAATTTGGCAATATAAAAGGGTACAAAGTCAATATTCAGATATCAAAGGCATGTCTGTATGCCAACAATAAAATATCAGAGATAGAAACTAGAAAAAAGTTTCATTTACTATACCAACAAGGAAAAGAAAATAGTTAGGAATAAATTTAACCAAGGAGGTAAAAGACCTGTACTCAGAAAACTAAGAACACTGAAGAAAGAAATTAAGGAAGATACAAATAAATGGAAGCATATACCATGTTCATGGATGGGAAGAATCAACATCATTAAAATGCTCATACTACCCAAAGCAATTTACAGATTCAATGCATTCCCTATTAAAAACACCAATGACATATTTCAAAGACTTAGAACATATATTTCAAATATTTATATGGAACCAAAAAAGACCCCGAATAGCCATAACAATCTTGAGGAAGAAGAAAACCATAGGAAAAATCACAATAGTTGATATCAAATTATACTACAAGGCCACTGTAGTCAAAACAGTCTGGTACTGGCATAACAACAGACATAAAAATCAATGGAACAGAATGGGACCCCAGAAATAAGCCCATGTCTATATGGTCAACTAGTATTTGACAAAAGGGAAAGGAACATCAAATGGAGTGAGAAGAGCCTCAAGCACCAAATTACACCATACACCAGAATAAACTCAAGATGGGTCAAAGACTTTAATGTAAGCAGTAACACCATAAAAATCATAGAGAAAGACATAGGCAGGAATATTTCAGATATCCCAGATAGCAATATTTTCACCGATATATCCCCTAAGGTAAAGGAAATGAAGGAAATAATAAACAAATGGGACTACATCAAACTAAAGAGTTTCTGCTCAGCAAAAGAAAACATCAGCAAGATGAAAAGGGAACCAACCATATAGAAGAACATACTTGTCAATGATACCTCAGACAAGCGTTTGATCTCCAAAATATATAAAGAAATTATATGACTCAACACCAAGACAGATAATACAATTAAAAAATGAGCAAAGTACCTGAACAAACACTTCTCTGAAGAGGGAATACAGAGGGTTGATAGGCATATGAAAGAATGCTCAACATCACTAGCCATTAGAGGGATGCATATCAAAACCACAATGAGATACCAGTTCACACCAGTCAGACTGGCCATCAACAAATCAACAGACAAGTGGTAGCAAGGATGTGGAGAAAAAAGAACTGTTGGTGAGAATGCAGACTGGTGCAGCCACTATAGAAAACAGTATGGAATTTCCTCAGAAAACTAAAAATGGAACTGCCTTTTGATACAGCAATACCATTGCTAGGAGTATACTGAAAGAATCCTGAAACACCAATTCATAAAATCTATCCACCCCTATGCTCACTGCGGTACTATTTACAATAGCCAAGTGCTGGGAAGAGCTCAGTGGATGAGTGGATCAAAAAACTGTGGTATATTTATACAATGGAATACCATGCAGCAGAAAGAAATAAGAAACTCCTACCACTTGTTCCAATATAGATGGAACTGGACAGAACTGTGCTTAGTGAAATAAGCTAGGCAACAGAAGATAAATACTATTTTATATCACCTAATACAGAAAAGTAAAGAACGCAAACAAATGAACAAAACTGAACCAGAGGAACTTAAGAAAGGAGCAGACTGATAGTGACCAAAGAAGAGGGGGGAGGGGGAGAAGGACAAGTACCATATGATGTCACTTATATGTGAAATCTAATGAACAAACTGTACTAACAAGCAGAATAAAAACAGATTCATAGATAGAGGCAGGCTGACGGGTCTAGGGAAGTCTTGGGGAGTGGAGGAATTAAGAAAAATGAAAAACAAAGAGAAAGAACTCTTGGACATGACAACAGTATGGTGAATGCAGGGATCAGGGAGATGGAGTTGGAAGAGGTAATAGGGGATATAAATGGTGATAGAAATAAATTAAATTAAAAATAATAATGAAGTCTATTTTGTCAGATACAAGTATCGTTATCTCATA
This sequence comes from Furipterus horrens, assembly GCF_987537825.1. Taxonomy (NCBI): domain Eukaryota; kingdom Metazoa; phylum Chordata; class Mammalia; order Chiroptera; family Furipteridae; genus Furipterus; species Furipterus horrens. The sequence continues at coordinate 64,313,576 of NW_028327179.1, forward strand.
TTTAAATTTCCATTTGTATGAAATAACTTTCCATTTCTTTAATTTTAGTCTCTGTGGATCTTTTGTTTTGATGTAGGTCTCTTGTAGACAAGCATATATAAGGGTCTTGTTTTCTATTTCATATATTTAAAGTGATTAGTGATAGTTACTTATTAATATTTATTGTATTTTATCCTTAGAAATACATTTTTCTGTTTTTTCTCCTTCACTCTTATTCTTCTCTTTCTCCTTCTTTTCCCCATTCTTCTGCTTCTGCTTCTCCCCCTTTAAAAACCCTTTAACACTTCTTGTAATGATGGTTTGGTGATAACAAATTCATTTAGCTTTTTCTTTTGTGGGAAGCTCTTTATTTCTCCTTTTATTCATTTTTTTTAATTTTTAGGGAATTTTTTAAAGTACATTTTATTGATTATTTTGTTACAGTAGTCCCAATTATTTTCTCTTTGCTCCTCTCTTCCCAGTGCCCTCCTTCTCTCTAGCAACCCCACACCCCTTAGTTCATGTCCACAGGTTATGTATATAAGTTCTTTGGCTTCACCTTTTCCTATATTATTCTTAACTTCCCCCTATCTGTTTTGTATTTATCAGTTATGCTTAATACTTGCACAATTTCCCCATTTCTCCACCTTCCCCCTCTCATCTGATAACCCTCAGATGATCCTCATTTCTATGATTCAGTTCCTATTTTGGTTTGCTTAGTTGGATTTTGGTTTTATTTTTTAGATTCAGTTGTTGATAGTTGTGTTTGTTGTCATTTTAATGTTCATAATTTTGACCTTCTTTATCTTAAGTCCCTTTGGCATTTCATATAATAATGGCTTGGCAATGATGAACTCCTTCAGCTTTACCTTGTCTAGGAAGCACTTCATCTGCCATTCCATTCTAAATGATAGCTTTGCTGGATTGAGTAATCATTGTTGTAAGTCCTTGCTTTTCACCACCTTGTATACTCCTTGTCAGTCCCTTCTTGCCTGCAAAGTTTCTTTTGAGAAATCAGCTAATAGTCTTATACGCACCCCTTTGTAGGTAACTCTCTGCTTTCCTCTTGCTGCTTTAAAGATTCTCTATTTATCTTGAACCTTTGGTATTTTAATTATGTTATGTCTTGGTGTGGTCATTTTTGGGTTTAGCTTGTTTGGGACTCTCCATGCTTCCTGAACTTGTATGTCTATTTCTTTTACCAAATTTGGGGAGTTTTCCTTCATTATCTTCTCATATAAGCTTTCAATTTCTTGCTCTTCCTCTTCTGCTTCTGACAGCACTATGGTTTGGATGTTGGCATGTTTAAAGTTGTCCTAGAGACTCCTAAGCCTGTCCTTGTTTTTTTCCATTCTTGTTTTCTCATTCTGTACTGGTTGACTGTTTATTTCTTCCTTATGTTTCAGATCATTTATTTGAATCCTGGTTTCCTTCCCTGCATCATTGGTTTTGTGTGGAGTTTCCTTCATTTCATTTAGCATAGCCTTCACTTATTCCTTTATGTGTTTGCCATACTTAAGCATATATGTCAAGCCTGTGAGCATCTTTATCACCAGTGTTTTCATTTTTACATTTTTTAGCTTGGCTATCTTACCATTGTTTAGCTCTCCCACTGTAACCTTTATATGTCCCCCTTTTGTATCATACTTCTTGGTCTCATCTTGACAGGCTCCTGTATTTGTTTGCCTCTGTGTCTTAGGTAGAGCTGTCATATCTGTTACATTGTAAGGGGAAGAGCCTTAGGTATTTGTCAGTACAGGGTGACTCATTTCACTATGTGTGGCCCTGTATGTGGGGGAGGAATTGGAGAGGGAACAATGCTGCTTGCTCAGCACTCGTCCCTTTCCCAAGCATTTCTCCCACTTCTGTATGGAACTGGTGCCTCTCGAGCTGTTGCCCTGGCTGTCATTCCCAGAGGGGGTGGGTCTGCAGGCATTCTAGGGCTGTGGGCGCCCTCTAAACAAGTGGACTCTGCTGAGAGACTGGCACTTCGTTCCTCTACCCCAACTTCCACTTGTTTGCACAGTCAGAAACAATGAGGCTTTATTTTCCCTGGCGCTGGAACTGTGAGCTGCTCAGTGTGATCTGGTGCTGGGAGCACTCCCCAGGTGTCCCTCCCCACTTTTTAAAATGTGTGACCACACTTTCTGCTGACCTGCTGCTGCAGCCACTGCTGCTGCCACCACACTGCATCCTCTGTGCCCTGGCTCTGCCCCTCTTACCTATCTGGATGAATATTTCTTCTTTATATCTTTGTTTGTTGGACTTCCATGTGGCTTGATTTTCTGGAATTTCTGGTTGTCTCTAGCTTTGAGGTAGTTGTATTCCTTCTCAGTTGTGGAGGGAGATGCAGCATGTCTGACTAGCTCTCCATCTTGGCCATAAGTCACTCATTCTATTTTATATGATAGCCTTGGTGGGTAAAGTAGTCTTGGTCTAGGTTCTTGGTTTTCATTATTTTGAATATTTCATGCCAATCCCTTCTGATCTGAAATGTTTCTATTGAGAAATCAACTGACAGTCTTAGGAGAGCTCCCTTGTAGGTAACTAACTGTCCTTCTCTTGCTACTTTTAAGATTTTCTCTTTGTCTTTAACCTTTGCCACTTTATTTATGATTATTGTTACGGGTACATAGGCGAGATTGAACACTCTGAAGCGGTGTACAAAGTTAAGCAAAGGATTTTAAATAATGGCCAGGAGTTGGGCAGACCCTCAGCAGGTCTCTAACATGCTCCAACCCACAATGGAGTCTAAACGCTGGGTTTTTATACTGGTGCAGTCTCTTTGTTTCTTCTTTGGCGGGAAACAGCCTTAGGAAGAGGGGGCTGGGCAGGACTGCAGGAATGTCTTGGAAGTAACAGGAACAGAAATTTGCAAGGCTATAAGGTTATCTTCGGCGGCAGCATAGCTTTTTAGCCAGGGACAAACTCCCTGTGAAGCAATTTATTTTCAAAGGGCTAGACATTCTGCAAAGCACAACCTTCACAAATGTTATAAACCCGACACAAGCAAGCAAATGGGAGGTGATAGAGGCTGACGTCATTTTAGCTTGTAAATCACTAATTGCTATAACACTCCTTCTTACATTCCTTTTTCCAAGGCCTTTTAGCAAGTCCTTGCTATGTCTTACAAAGAACATTTAAAGCCCTTACATACTTACATATTGAAACTTTTTACAGAAACTATTTGGTGCCCCTACAATATCTTGGTGGGAGCCTCTTTTGGTTCATCTTATTTTGGGCTCTCTGCACTTCCTATACTTGTGTATCCTTTTTATTTACCATATTAGGGAAGTTTTCAGTCCTTCTTTTTTTTCAAATAGGTTCCTGATTCCTTGCTCTCTTCTCTTTTTGTTATCCCTGTAATTGGAGGTTGTTACACTTTATGTTGTCCCAAAGGTGCCTTAAACTATCCTCATTTTTAAAAATTCTTTTTTCATTTTGCTGCTATTATTTTGAATTTTCTGCTACCTTATCTTCCAAATAGCTGATTTGATTCTCTGTTTATTTTTTCTAGTATATTCTTTATTTCAAATATCATATTCCTCATTTTTTACTGGTTATTTTTTATGGTTTGTATGTCCTTTTATGCTTCCTATCTCGTTGAAGTTATCACTAAGTTTCTGAGCATTTTTATAACCATTGTTTTTAAAATCTATATCTGTTCAGTTGCTTTCCTCCATTTCATTTATTTATTTTTCTAGAGATTTCCCCTGTTCTTTCATTTGGGGAATGTGTCTTTGTGTCCCCACTTTGCCTACCTCTTTGTGTTTGTTTCTATGTATTAGGTGGGTCTGATATAATTCCCAGTCTTGGTCCGGTGGCCTTTTGTGGTAGGTGTCCTGTGGGACCCAGTGTCTGTTTTATTGATCACCTAAGCTGAGTGCTCCAGGAATGTCCTTTCTGTAAGTTATTTGTGCTTTCCTATTTTAATTGAGTCTACATTGCTATTGATTTGTTCTGTGTGGGGTCAAACTTCAGCATGGCTGACTACGAGGATTGACCCTGACAATAATGTAAGTTGCTGTGCAGGTGATGACCACATGAAGCAGAACTCCCCTCAGCAGTATCTGGCACTTTTCATGATCTTCTTTTGGATATGCTGCTTGTGAAGCTAATTGTATCCTGTTCTTTTGTTGTTTGAAGCTGGTTCCTGGGTGGAAGAGACTCTGGTGCAGACCAATGTCAGTTTCTGTGACTGGCCCTAGGCAACCTCTATGGAACAGTTATAAGGCTTCTATTTGGTTATAAAGCTTCTATTTAGCTAGTCTTCAGTTGATTTTTCTATATTTTAGTTGCAATTTCAGTTTGGTCCCAGAAGGAGGTAAATGTAACATTTACCTAGTCTGCTGCCATCTTGGATTTCCTGCCCATAGCTTTTCTTGATGACTCAAACTTGCCCTAACAAACATGCATCACCATACTAAGTAGCAATATCATTCATTCTCTGTTTCCTTTCTGAAGCTCAAGCTGCCAGTCTTCAGTCACTATTTTACCTGGCTCTAAAAACCACCTTCCCATCCTTGATAGTTTGCTTCCAATGATTCTGTGTGTGGGAAACTGGTGGCTGTTAAGAATTTGCTATAATTTAGATTGAGAGGTCAAGTATGTTACTGTAGTATAGGGACATTCATCTTCATTTAGGGACCAGCAGGGGCATTTCACGTTTGTTTCCATTATTTCTTTCGAGTTAAGGAAACATTCCTTCTTTATAAAACAAAAAAATGCAGCTCTCCTAAGGTACTTAATATTTTCTTAGAACATCCATTGTCTTTTTAGTAACTTTTAGGAAAATAAATGAACTAAGGAGGTAATAACGCTGAACTCATGTGAAGAGGGTGTTTTTGCATATAGCTTCACCTAAAATGGTTATGTCTCACTGTGAGCTGAGTTAAAAAGCAGCAAAATCTTTCTGTTTTTTCCTCCAAGGTAACAGAAAGGGAGTTAAAATCTGGAGGAGCCAATACCCAGGTGACAGAGAAGAACAAGAAGGAGTATATCGAGAAGCTGGTGAAGTGGCGAGTGGAACGTGGTGTGATTCAGCAGACAGAGGCCCTGGTGCGGGGCTTCTATGAGGTAAGGCTCAGGCCAAAATGAATAAGACCTTCATCACTGACCACAACTTATGAGGAAAAGGGAGAGGAAGAACCACAGTAGGCAAATGGTTCAGAGCTCCAGAGTGTAAAAAGGACCTACTTGAGGTGGAAACCAAAATCTTGTGGTAGGTAAAAAATGCTTTCACAAAATTGGTGTTGGAGTGGCCCTGGTGTGCCAAATGTAGCCATACAACATTTCTTATCAAGATATGGGCATGTTACCTTACTTTTAATTCAATGAAATAAAAATAAAGTAAGTGGAGTCCTTGGAGGGCACTGTCCACTCTTGCTAGATTTTATTCTGTTATAGTGCCACTCTGTGTCACGTAATTCATGCTGAGGTTTAACTCAAGAGGAAAGACAGCTGCTAGCCTTCTTGTGCACCAAAAATTGGCATCCTTAAACTTTTACAGTTTATAAACAAAGAGGTTGTATGTGGTTTTTCATGGCTTGGGTCTCCTTTCCCTGCCATAGTGGAGAAGAGTATAAGTCACTGGTTCATCTGCCACTGGTTTGACTAAAGGGGATACCCACTACAGGTGTTCAATTGTGCCTGATACATTTGGCAATGAAATGGAAAGCCAGAGCTCAGAACCCTAAGAAAGCACATCCTCGCAGATCTTTGAAGAAGGGAGAAAGGAAGTGAGGGGGAAAAGGAAGAAAAATACAATGGTTTCAGTGCCCACTCCTAGAAAATAAGGATACTTTTAAAGTGAAATGGTAATACATATAACTATTGATTCACTTTAAAGTGATTTAGACTTTTTGTCTTTAAAATGAAAATTTACTTGAAAATTTAATTGTTACTAGGAAAGTTTAGTCAGGTTTGTTCATATCATCATTCTGGAATGAGGTATCAAAGGTAGTGAAAATCATAGGACCTTTTTTGAGATCCCAGCTCATAAGTGGTTTGTGTTTCAAAATGTGTAAGTCATAATAATAGCACATTGAAAAAAAGTTGTAAATGATGGTCAGTTTCCCACCTTAAGCCACAGAAATAATAATGAATAGAACTTTCCATGTGGTTGGACCGGTATGCTGATGCTTATTCTGTATTTCAGGTCATAGACTCTAGGCTTGTATCCATGTTTGATGCCAGGGAACTGGAGCTGGTAATAGCTGGCACAGCAGAAATTGACCTAAATGACTGGCGGAATAATACCGAGTACCGAGGAGGTGAGCTGTCAGGGATTGTGATGATGTAACTATCACAGATACAACTCATCACCTTTTAAAAAAATTTTGAAGTGATATTGACATGAAAATTTTCACCATTTTAAAGTGAGCAATACAATGGCATTTTGTACATTCATAATGTTGTGCAACCATCATCTCTAGCTAGTTCCAAAACATTTTCATCACACCAAAAAGAAACCTATACTCATTAAGCAGTCGCTCCCCATTCTTCCTTCCACTGATCCTGACAACTACTGGTATGCATTTTTTCCCTATAGGTTTATCTATACTAAATATTTCAAGTAAATAAAATCATTTACATAATATGTGGTCTTTTTTTGCCTGGCCTCTTTTTTTTGTGTTTTATTGATTATGCTGTTAAAGTTGTCCCAATTTCTTTTTCCTTTGTTCCCCTCCACTCAGCAACCCCCCTCCCTCCATGAGTTTCCTACCACTTGGTCCATGTCCATGGGTCATGCATATAAGCTCTTCTCAACATTCCCCTGTCCCTTCTGCACCCTCCTACTAAGCTTCTTAATCCTTGCACCATTTTCCTCCCTCTTCCCCCTTTCCCCTCTCAGATGAACTCCCCATTCCATTCTCCCCATACCTATGATTCTGTTCCCACTCTGGTTGTCTGCTGAGTTTGCCTTTGTTTCCATTCCCTAGCTTCTGTTGTTGATAGTTGTGATACTGTTTTCATTTTAAAGTTCATAGTTCTGATCTTCTTTCTCTTAAATAAGTCCCTGTAACATTTCATATAATGATGACTTGGTGTTGATGAACTCCTTCAGCTTTATCTTCTCTAGGAAGCTTTTTATCTGCCCTTCTATTCTGAATGATAGCTTTGCTGGATAGAGTAATCTTGGCTATAGTTCATTGCTTTTCATCACTTTGAATATTTCCTGCCAGTCTCTTCTTGCCTGCAAAGTTCTTTTGGAGAAATCAACTGACAGACTTATAGGTACCCCTTTGTAGCTAATTCTTCTAATCTCTCTTGCTACTTTTAAGATTGTCTCTTTAGCATTAACCTTTGGCATTTTGATTATGATGTGCCTTGGTATGGTCCTTCCTGGATCTAGTTTGTTTGGGACTCTCTGTGCTTCATGGACCCATATGTCCATGTCCTTCCCCAAATAGGGAACTTTTCCTTCATTATTTTTTCACATATTTTTTCAATTTTTTGCTCTCCCTCTTCACCTTCTAGCAACCTTATGATTTGGATGTTGGCATGTTTAAAGCTATCCCAGAGACTTCTAAGCCTCTCCTCACTTTTTTTCTCTTCTTTTTTCCTCATTCTGTACTGGTTGACTGTTTATCACTTATGTTCCAATTTGTCGATTTGAACCCTCATTTGCTCTTTTGCTCCACTTGTTACATGTGGATTTTCCTTCATTTCACCCAGGATAGCCTTCATTCTTTTCCTATCCTGTTTAATCTTTTCTGTCAAGTATGTGAGAGTTTTCATCACCAATGTCTTAAACTGTGCATCTGTTAGATTTGCTATCTCCCCATCTGTTAAGTTCCTTATCTGCTCATTGCTTAGTTGTGTCGCTGGGACCTTGATCTGCATCCCCCTTCTGAGCCATACTTCTCTGTCTCCTCATCTTGACAGTTTTCTGTTTGCCTCTGTGATTTGGGTAGGGCTGTCACACCTTTTACATTATAGGAGGCAGAGCCTTAGGTATTTTTTAGTGCTGGAAACTCATTTCACGTTTTTACCCTGTACATGGGAGAGGGGTCTGAGATGGAACAGTGCAAGTTGCTGCTTATTTTCCAGGCATTTCTCCCTCTTTCTGTAGTAAGCAAGCTGCCTCCTTTTTGAGACTCGTAGCATATTCCTCTGCCCCAACTCCCACTGGCTTTCACAGTCAGAAGCAACATGGCTCTGTTTTCCCTATGCTGGAACTGCAAGCTCCCCAGTCTGATCTGGTGCTGGGATCACTTCTCAGGCTTAAGCTGTATGACTGTTTTCCACCACCGTTACAGTCACTGTACTGCTAGCTGTGCCACCAGCTCAGCCCACCAGCCACAGGCCCACCAAGTACCATCCCTGCAGCTGCTGCTCTGCTCCTCTTTCTCTACATCCAAGCTCCGCCCCTCCTAGCTTCCTGGCTAATTATTTCTTCTTTATTTCTTTACTGAACTTCCCTATAGTTTCAATTTTCTGGATTTTCTGGGGTTTTTGTTTGTTTGTTCTGTTTTGTTTTAGTTTTGACGTGGTTGTAAATTTCTTCTTAATTGTGAGGAGATGCAGCATGTGTATTTATGCCTCCATCTTGGCCAGAAGTCCTGCTTGGCTTCTTTCACTTAGCATACTATTTCAAGGTTTGACCATGTCATAGTATACTTCAGTACCTCATTTCTTTTTATGGCTGAATAATGATTCCTTTTGTGTATATATATTCCATATATATTTATAATATAAATATAAAATAATATTTATATATATACACATATATATTTCAGCACTTTTTTCCCCCTCACCTGAGAACATTATTACATTGATTTAGAGAGGGAAGAAGGGAGAGAGAAACATTGAATGGTTGCCTTTTTGTATGTACCCTGACCAGGGATTGAACCACAACCTGGATTTATGCTGAAACTGGTCATCAAACTCTTGACCTTTTGATGCTCCAACCAACTGAGCCACACCATCCATGGTTATATCTCTTCACTTTTTGAAGACTACAAAAACTTGCTTCTACTTTAATATATGTGTAAACTATTGGGTTGGTCAAAACATTCGGGTTTATTTTTTATGTAAGATGGCTCTAGTAATGCTTAGTTACTTTTAACTTCATTTGAAAAAAACTTGTTAGAGTATATTGTGACAGTTGTCACATCCACATGCATTTTCATAAATGTATCAAAATCAGTGAATTTTGTGTAGCCATTTTAATATTGAAGATGGAAGAAAACAAGCAACATGTGGTCAGATTATACTTTATTAATTCAAAAAATGTAAAAATGCAACAGAAATACAAATAAAGATTTGTGCAGTGTGTAGAAAAGGTGCTGTGACTGATCAAAGATGTCTAAAGTGGTTGTAAGTTTCATGCTGGAGATTTCTTGCTGGACAGTGCTCCATAGTCGGGTGGACCAGTTGAAGTTGACAGCAATCAGATTGAGGCATTAATTGAGAACAATCAACATTACACCATGTGGTAGATAAGCAACATACTCAAAATATCCAAATCAAGCATTGAAGATTGTTGGCCACAGCTTAGTTACATTAATCATTTTGATGTTTGGGTTCCACATAAGTTAAGTAAAAAAAAAACCTTTCTGACTGTATGCATTTTTTTAAAATTTTTATTGTTGTTCTGTTACACTAGTCCCAATTTTCCCCCTGTGGCTCTGACTGCTCCTCTAATCCTACAGTCCATCTCCACTCTGTTGTCCACGTCCATGGGTCATTTATACATCTTCCTTGACTAGACCCTTCCTCTTCTTTACACCCTTCTCCCCACCCCCTCTGGTCACAGTTAGTCTGTTCCTTGTTTCTATGCCTCTGGTTCTATTTAACTCATTAGTTTGTTCATTAGGTTCCTGTAAAGAATGAGACCATATGGTATTTGTTTTTCACCACCTGTCTTATTTCACTAAGCATACTCTCCAATTCCATCCATGCTGTCACAAAAGGTAGGAGGTCCTTCTTCTTTCTACTGGGTAGTATTCCATTGTGTAAATGTACCACAGTTTTTTGACAAACTCAACCACTGATGGTCACTTAGGCTCTTTCCAGCACTTGGCTATTGTAAATAGCATTGCTATGAACATAAGGGTGCATAGGTTCTCTTGAACTGGTGTTTCAGGATTCTTGGGGTACGATCTCAGCAGTGGAATTGCTGGATCAAAAGTCAGTTCCATTTTTAGTTTTCTGAAGAAATTCTGCACTGTTTTTACACAGTGGCTGCACCAGTCTGCATTCTCATCAACAGTGCACTAGGGTTCCATTTCTCCATATCCTCACCAGCACTTCGGTTTGTTGATTTCTTAATGATGGTCATTCCAACTTTTGTGAGGTGGTATATCATTGTGGCTTTAATTTGCATCTCTCTGATGGCTAGTGATATTAAACATCCTTTCATATGCCTATGGGCCCTCTGTTTGTCTTCCCTGGAGAAGTGTTTGTTCAGGTCCTTTGCCCATTTTTTAGTTGGATTGTTTCTCTTCATGATGTTATCATATGAGTTCCTTATATATTTTGGAAATCAAAGTATTGTCCAAGGTATCATTGGAAAATATGCTTTCCCATACGGTCGTCCCTTTTCATTTTGCTAATGTTTTTCTTAGCCAAGCAGAAATTTTTAGTTTGATGTAGTCCCATCTGTTCATTCTTTCCTTTATTTTGCTTTCCCTAGGAGATATATCTGTGAAAATATTGCCGTGTGGGATATCTGAAATTTTACTTCCTATGTTTTCCTCTATGATTTTTATGGTGTCACTGTTTATATTTAAGTCTTTTATCCATCCTGAGTTAATTCTAATGTATGGTGTAAGTTGGTGGTCTAATTTCATTTTTCGCATGTCCTTGTCCAGTTTACCCAGCACCATTTGTTGAAGAGGCTATTTCACTCCATTTTATGTTTTCTCCACCTTTGCCAAATGTCAGTTGCTCATATAGACCTGGGTTTATTTCTGGGCTCTCTATTCTGTTCCATTGATCTTTTGTCTGTTCTTATGCCAGTTGCAGACTGTTTTGATTACAGTGACCTTGTAGTGTAGTTTGATATCAGGTATTGTCATTTCTCCTAGGGTGTTTTTCTTCCTTAAGATTGCTGTGGCTACTTGGGATCTTTTTGGTTCCATAAACGTTTTGGGAGTATTTGTTCTAGGTCTGTGAAATATGCCATTGGTATTTTAATACCGATTGCATTTTAATTATGTTGTCTTCCCATCCATGAACATAATATATGCTTCCATCTATTTGCATCATCTTACTTAATTTCTTTCTTCAGTGTTCTGTAGTTTTCAGAGAACAGGTCTTTTACCTCCTATGTTAAGTTAATTCCTAGAAACTTTATTTTCCTTGTTGCTATAGTAAATGACATTTTCTCTGGTTTCTACACTGATATTTTATTGTTAGTGTACAGAAATGCCTTAGAGTTCTGAATATTGACTTGTAACCTGCTATTTTGACAAATTCACATATTAAGTCAAGTAATTTTTGTGTGTGGAGTCTATAGTATTTTCTATGTATACTATCATGTCATCTGAAAATAATGACAATTTTTCTTCTTTTTTTCCAATTTGGATATCTATTATTTCCTTTTATCCTCTGATTGCTGTAGTTAAAACTTCCAAAACTCTGTTGAATGGGAATGGAGAAAGTGGACATCCTTATTTTCTTGCTGATCTTAGATAGAATGCTTTCAATTTTTTCCTATTGAGTTTAATGTTGGCTTCATGTTTCTTGTATATGGCCTTTATCATGTTGGCCTGTATTCCCATTTTCCTGACTGTCTTCACCATAAATGGGTGTTGTGCTTTATCAGATGTTTTCTCAGTATCTATTGATATGATCATGTGATTTTTGTATTTCATGTTGTTTGTGATGCATTATGTTTATTCATTTCCTTTTTTTTTCTTTTCTTTTTTTGGCTTAAAATATCTTTGCATCGGTGTGGAGAGTCCCATTTGATCTTGGTGTATAATCTTTTTAATATGCTGCTGCATCTGATTAGCCAGTGTTTTGTGGAGGTTAGCATCTATGTTCATCAACGATAATGGCCTGTAGTTTTTTCTTTTTTTGTGCCTTGACCTGGTTTTGGAATTATGGTAATATTGGCCTCATTGAATGAGTTTGGAAGTCTTCCCCCTTCTTGTACTTTTTGGAACAGTTTGAGAAGGCTAGAAGTTAGTTCTTTCCTAAATATTTTGTAAAATTAACCTGTGAAGCCATCTGGTCCAGAGCTTTAGTGTGCTGGGAGTTTTTTTTTTATTACTGCTTCAATTTTCCTTGTTGTTATCAGTCTATTTAGGCTTTCTGCTTCTTGATTCAGGTATGGAAACTTATATGTTTCCAGAAATTCGCCAGTTTCATCCAGGTTGTCAAATTTTTTGTTATATAGTTGTTCATAGTATTTTCTTACAATCCTTTGTATTTCTGTCGTATCAGTGGTGATTTCTATTCTTTCATTTCTGTTTTTTTTTTATTTGGGTCTTCTCTCTTTTTTGTTTAATGAACCTGGCTAAAAGCTTGTTAATTTTGTTTATCTTTTCAAAGAACCAGCTCCTACTTTTGTTGATCTTTTGAATTGTTTGTTTAGTCTCTATGTCATTTAATTCTTCTCTGATCTTGATCATTCTCTTTCTTCTATTTGCTGTGGACTTTTTTGTCGTTTCTCTCATTCTTGTAGCTGTAGAGTTAGATTTTTTATTCTTCTATCCTTTTTAGGTAGGCCTGTACTGCTATGAAATTCCCTCTTAGGAATGCCTTCACTGTGTCCCATGGGTTTTGGGCTGTTGAGTGTTCATTTTCATTTGTTTCCAGAAGCTTTTAGATTTCTTATTTGATGTCATTGTTAACCCATTCATTATTTAGTATCATGTTATTCATTCTCCCTGAATATGAAGTTTTTCCCTTCAGATTCATGTCGTTTTGAGCTGAGAAGGTGCTTGACATAATTTTAATTTTCTTGAATTTGTTAAGGCTTGTTTTGTGTCATACCATATGGTCTGTCTTTGAAAATTTTCCATGTGCACTTGAATGTATATTTTGCTTCTTAGGGATGAAATGGCCACTATATATCAATTAGGTCCATTAGATCTAAGTGTTATTAAATGTCTCAATATCCTTGGTATTTCTTCACTTTGTAGATCTGTCCATCGTTGACAATGGGGTGTTAAAGTCCCTTACTAGGAGTGTGTTGCTGTCAATGTCCTTCTTGAAGTCTTTCAAGATTTTCCTTATATATTTGAGTGCTCCTGTGTTGGCTGCATATATGCGTACTAGGGTTATATCTTCTTGATGGATTATTCCCTTAAGTATTATGAAATGTCCTTTTTTGAATATTTTTATTACCTTCATTGTGAAATCTATTTTGTCTGATAAAAGTATTGCTACCCAACCTTTTTTATTTTTCATATATATTTGTTTGAAATCCTTTTTTTCATCCTTTCACTTTCATTTTATGTAGATCTTTTGTTCAGAGGTGGTTCTCTTGTAGACAGCATATATGTGAGTCATATTTTCTTATCCATTCAAATATCTTATATTTTGATTGGAACATTTAATCAATTTAAATTTAAGGTTTTTATTGATATGCACTTATTCAATGTAATTTTTCCCTTTGTACCTTTGTTCTTCTGTCTCTCTTTTTCTTTACCTTATTAAAGCATTCCCTTTACAATCACTTGAAATAGTGGTTTTGTGGAGATGTGTTCTTTTAGCTTTCCTTTGTCTGGGAAACTCCTTATTTCCCCTTCCACTTTGAAAGAGAGCCTTGCCGGGTAGGGTAGTCTTGGTTATAGGCCTTTGTTTTTCATTGCTTGAAATATTTTTTTTCCATTACCTTGTGTCTTTTAGTTTCTGTTGAGAAATCCACTGATAGCCTTATTGGATCTTCCTTGTATGTTATTTGCTGTTTTTCTCTTGCTGCATTTAGGATTCTCTCTTTGTCTCTAAATGTTGCCATTTTAATTATTATGTGTCTTGGAGTGGCCCTTCTTAGGTTCATCTTCATTGGGACCCTTGTGCTTCCTGTACTTGTGAGATTTTTTTCTCTCATCTTGTTTGGGAAGTTTTCTGTCATTACTTTTTCAATTAGGATTTCTATCCCTTATTCCTCTTCTTTTCCTTCTGGTATTATTACATTTCATATTGTCCTGCAGCTCTCTTAAGACAACTTCATTCTTTTTCATTCTTTTTTTATTATGTTACAATGTCTGGGAATTTCTTTCTATGTTGTCCTCCAGCTCACTGATTTGAATCCTCTGCTTCATTTAACTTGATTTTTATTTCTTTCACTGTGTTCTTCAGTTCAGAAATTGTATTTTCATTTCTTCCTGTCTCATATTGATAGTTTCTATGTCCTTTTTAATGCTGGGGTAGTTGGAAGTAAGTTTCTTCTAGGTTTCCTGGAGTTCTTTGTACTTCCCTTGGAGTTCTTTGTAGTTCCCCTGGAGTTTGTTGTAGTTTTATCTGAGTTTGTTTAATTTATTGAGACTCCTTATTACTATTATTTTGAATTCCATGTTTGTAGTTTACTTGACTCTATTTCACCTTTCACTCCTTCTAGGAATACCTTTCTTCTTTTTGGTGGGTTGTTGTTCCTTTGTCTCTCCATTTTAGGTGGCTTGTTTTGTTTGTTTCTACTTCTTAGATTGATCTGCTTTTGTTTCATAGCTTTTTGGTGTGTCCTTCTGTGGTAGGAGTCCTTTGGGATTCAGTGGTGCAAACTCCTTGATCTCTTGAACTTGATCCTCTTGGGATGCCCTTTATGCCATTTATTTGCACTGGTAGTATTTTGGTTTTGGTTATTGTGTTGTTCTTTGGTGTGTCCTTTACTCCAGCTAGCTGACTGAGAGTCACTCCACCCTCCTCATCTTGTAAACACTTGTTGAGCTGCTGCTAAAAGAAAGCCACCAGCCCAGGCAAGAATCCCATACCCACAAAGATATTCCCAACCCTCAACCACCATATCAACTGCAAATGATACAGTATTAATAAAGATGTATAGAGGTTAAAACTATCATTAGAAAGGAAAAGAAAATAAGAGTTGACTAACCGAACAAGAAATAATTTTTTAAGATGGGAAGAAGAGTAGCAATAACGGTAGTGAGTAGGGACAAGGCAATAAGAAAAAGAAAATAAAATGTATATTGCATATAAAAAGTAGAGGGAAGAAGGCAGAATGAATTAATAGAGGGGAAACATGTAGTATTAGTTTTAAATGGAAGTTGTAAAATATATATATATAGCGTGTGAGAGAACAAACACACACACACACAAATAAGAAAGATGAATGAGAATAAAAAAATAGACACCAAACTGGAGACAAAGTTTTACCACCGCACTGTCAATAACCTATGAGCTAAGATTAATATAGGTGGCATGGGAATAAGCAGTAAAAAAAAAGAAAAAAGAAAGATAAATAAGATATACCTGGAGGAAAGAGAAGTGATTTTCAGATGATAGTGGGAAAAGGAATACTAAGAGTGAGAAATGAAAACCAGGCTAAGACAGGGAAGAATTCAAATTTAAAATGAAAGCTGGAAAGGGCTGGAGAAAGGTACAAATGGTGTAGGAGAGGAGAACGATACGACTTGAGATATGAAATGCCAGAATAGTCAATAGTGAGATCTATGAATAAAGTTGCAGGGTTGTCACTCCTACCTCCCTATCCCACTCAGTGGACACTGATTAATCAAGGTGGAGAGAGAATAAGTGTATTTTATGTTTGGAAAAAAATATGAGGTGATCAGTGACAATAAAAATGGTATGGAGAGGCTGGAGAGGTGAGAAATAATGAGTGCAGATTGGAAATTATTTGTAGTTAGTGAAAAGATAGAAATTAAAACAAAAATAGGAGGAAATCAGGTGGTATAATTGATTGAGAAAAAAGGGAGGAGCAAAGTGTGATATTTGAAATAAATTATAATATAAAAGCTAGTTAATTATATTGCATAGACTATGAAGATAAAAATGACTGTTGAAAGAATATGCAGGAGACACAAAACTCCTGTAGGAGAGAACAGTTGAATTTGTCTCCATAGTATCTGGTTTTTGCCACTTTCTTCTCTTTCTGGGTCCACCCCTCTTGATATCTGATCTTTTTCCAGTCTGCATCTAGACAGCCTGTTTGAGCCTACTAGCATTCTACTGGCTGTGTCTGTCTCTTTCTGTTGTTTTTTGGCTCTAATCGCTCTGTAATCTACAATCAGACTTAAGCACCATGCGGCAGGGCCGAGTAATTTCTCTGGGTAGGGCTACTGCTTTTCATCCAGCCGATGTCACTTAGAGGGGAGTAGCCTGCTTAAAAGATTTCTCACATAGCAGTGGGGATGAGTCTATACTGGGGTCCAGACAACCGCTACCCCAGCTCATTCCCTGATGCCAGCACCCCAAACTTTTCCCAAGCATCTCTAGTCCACTTCATCCTTCCTTGGCCACAGCCTAAGGCAAGCAAGCACAAATATGCTCCTGTGCATGTTCCCCTCAAGAATCTTGCCCTGCCTCCAGCAGTTCCTCTCCAGTAAGCAAAAAACGAATGAAGAAAACACCTCAAAAAGCAAAAACAGAAACAAAAAATTATGCTGATCTTTGCCTCCTAGAGCCAGACACACCTATCTCAATCTCAATTCTGCCAGTGAGCCCAGCCCAATCTCCATCCCCAACTTCCCTCAGGGAGAACACTCAGGGCACTGAAAAATTTCTCCGCACAGCCAGCCACTACTCCAGGGAGCCAAGCTAGTACTAGCATCTCTCCATGCCTCCTCTGTGATCCTTATCAGACAGGTCACTATGAGGCAGCCTCCTCAATCTGCCCACGGCAACAAGGCTCTACTTTATTATTCTTTTTTTTTTAAGTATATTTTATTGATTATGTTGTTACAGTAGTTCCAATTTTTTCCCCTTTACTCCCCTCCACCCAGTATCTACCTCCCCCAGAATTCCCCCCCCCAAGTCCATACCCATGGTTCGTAAAAAATAAATATCCCTCCCTCTCAGATATTAAGACCCTTTGTAATCTTGTAAAGGACAATGGGCGAAGGTCTCAAGCTCCTCTAGCTGCTTCAAGCTGGACATGGTCGTCGTCCTACCTACCCTTGGGTCCAGAAATCCCTAATAATAGTGGGGGTGTGGAGGGGAGGGTGGCCTTCCCACATGGGGAAGGATTGTGCAGACTCCAGGTCAGTTGGCTGTCTCCGGACAACGGCGTGCTTGGTTTAGCAGGCTGGCATCCTTGTTGTGTTCTGGGGCAACAGATTTGGCAAAAAAGGTTAAAAAGCATCATTCAATCCATAACTACTAGGTGACAAGAGGCAGGGATTAATTTTTCAATGTTCCACATTAGAAGAAAAAAAAAAAAAAAGGGCTTCTTTGGAGGAAGGTGTGCTAGGCACATCTCGCCTGTCCAGAACCCTTTTGCCCATTATATTTAGTTTGGGCTGAGGGAAATAGTTTATGTTTACCCCCTCTCAGACCTCTGGGCCCTTTCTGTCCAAGCCATTAGGATAGAAAAGAGAAACCAGTTTTAAAGTGAAGCCCACAGATCACCCCATTCTTCACCAACCCAGCCATTTAGTTCAGCCAAACTGTTGAGTCTCAGGAGGCAGCGCTGCAGAGAGGATTAAGTGAGGCTTATGCGTACAGACAATCACTCAGGTAATGCGGTCATAGGCTTATGCCCTTTGAAAACAGAAAACACATGTTAATTTATGTAACATAACCAACAAACAAGTCTCTAAATCTGTAAGACTGTCTTATTGGGAAGACATCCAGTTGCAAGGCACTTGACATTCTACTTGCCTGCAACTTGAATCTCTTTGGTGATATCACAGATATAGTTTAATTTTCAAGTGAAACCATTTTTTAAGTGAGAAGAAACTTTTAAGACGGTTAGCTGCCCTACTTTACAGTCTGCCACTGATCATTGTGATTTTCCTTGAATAATGATTTTTCTCCCTAAGATTACTCTCCTTGTCTTTAAAGGGACTACATTAAGTCCATTTTTAATTTATCTTGTTCGTTTGCATAAACATAACAAGAGCAGCAAATGATCACTTATGATCTTTAGTTCTGTTTTGCTGGAACTTACCCAAGGAACATTTAGGGTGGCCCTCAGTCTGCTCTTCAGGGCACAGAAGCTGGGCCACATACCTGGCATTCATCCTTGCCTGTACACACCTGTCCTTTCCAAGTCTTTCTGGTTTTCCATTGTGCCTTAAGGTCCCTTCTAGCCATCTTTCAGGAAAACAACCTTCGTTCCTTCCCTGGAGAGATTGCTGTGGACCGCACAACCAACCATGGCAGCAGGCCTTTTATTTCGCGGGTTTTTATTACCTTTGAAAGTCATTCCCAGTTCCTTAGGGCTTTTTGGTAACAACCTGAGCCCAAGCATGTCTCCTTTAGGCTTGACATTCCAGTCAAAGGCTTGGTCAGAAAAAGGAACCTCTATTAACAACTGGTTTTATTAGTTCTATGCAAAGAAACTTAAGTCATTACTTACTTGTTTAGAATGCCAAACTCTGGAGAAATCAAATAGGGAGAAAAATATACAACATGAAGGAAAATCTTTGTCCTAATATTCACTGAACTGGCATTTCCATTCTTCATATTTTCATTTTCCCCCACTAAAAAAATTTTTTTGTTTGTTTTTCCATTACAGTTGTCTCACTTTTTTTTTCCCCTCTTGCTTCCCTGTATCCTGCCCCTCCCTTCCCCCACATTCAGTCCCCACTCAGTTGCCCATGTCTGTGGGTCATTTATACATGTTCTTTGATTTGAAACTTCCCCTTCTTACCCCCTTTTCTCCCTCCCACCTCCCCCCCTGTTACTGTTAGTCTACTCCTTGTTTACATACCTCTGGTTCAATTTTGCTCATTTGTTTGTGTTGTTCATTAGTTTCCTGTAATAGGTGACAGCATAACGTATTTTTCTTTCATTGCCTGGCTTATTTCGCTAAGCATAATTCTCTCTAATTCCATCCATGTTGTTGCAAATGGTAGAAGTTCCTTCTTTCTTTCTGCTACATAGAACTCCATTGTGTAAATGTACCACAGTTTTTTGATCCACTCATCTACAGATGGGCATTTAGGTTCTTTCCAGCACTTGGCTATTGTAAATAGTGCTGCTATGAACATTGGAGTGCATAGGTTCTTTTGAATTGGTGTTTCAGGATTTTTCGGATATAATCCCAGTAATGGAATTGCTGGTTCAAAAGGCAGTTCCATTTTTAGTTTTTTGAGGAAATTCCAAACTGTTTTCCATAGTGGCTGCACCAGTCTGCATTGCCACCAGCAATGCACCAGGGTTCCCGTTTCTCCGCATCCTCTCCAGCACAAGTTGTTTGTTGATTTGTTGATTATGGCCATTCTGACTGGTGTGAGGTGGTATCTCATTGTGGTTTTTATTTGCATCTCTCTGATGGCTAGTGATGTTGAGCATACTTTCATATGTCTATGGGCCCTCTGTATGTCTTCTTTGGAGAAGTGTTTGTTCAGGTCCTTTGCCCATTTTTTAATTGGGTTGTCTGTCTTCTTGGTGTTGAGTCGTATGAGTTCTTTATATATTTTGGAGATCAATCCCTTGTCTGAGATGTCATTGGCGAATATATTTTCCCATATGGTTGGTTTCCTTTTCATCTTGCTGATGTTTTCTTTAGCTGAGCAGAAACTTTTTAGTTTGATGTAGTCCCATTTGTTTATTCTTTCCTTTATTTCCCTTGCCTTAGGAGATATATCAGTGAAAATGTTGCTATGTGGGATATCTGAAATTTTCCTGCCTATTTTTTCCTCTAGGACTTTTATGGTATCACGGCTTACATTTAAGTCTTTGATCCATTTTGAGTTTATTCTGGTGTATGGTGTAAGTTGGTGGTCTAGTTTCATTTTTTTGCATGTCCCTGTCCAGTTCTCCCAACACCATTTGTTAAAGAGGCTCTTTTCACTCCATTTGATGTTCTATCCCCCTTTGTCAAATATTAGTTGACCATATGAACCTGGGTTTATTTATGGGCTCTCTATTCTGTTCCATTGATCTATATGTCTGTTTTTATGCCAGTACCAGACTGTTTTGATTACCGTGGCCTTGTAGTATAGTTTGATATCAGGTATTGTGATTCCTCCTACTGTGTTCTTCCTCAAAATTGCTGTGGCTATTCGGGCTCTTTTTTGGTTCCATATAAATTTTTGAAGTATTTGTTCTATGTCTGTGAAATATGTTGCTGGTATTTTAATAGGGATTGCATTGAATCTATAAATTGCTTTGGGTAGTATGGACATTTTAATGATGTTGATTCTTCCCATCCATGAGCATGGTATATGCTTCCATTTATTTGTATCTTCTTTAATTTCTTTCTTCAGTGTTATGTAGTTTTCTGAGTACAGGTCTTTTACCTCCTTGGTTAAGTTTATTCCTAGGTATTTTATTTTTCTTGTTGCTATGGTAAATTGAATTTTTCTTTCAGTTTCTATCTCTGAGTTTTTATTGTTGGTGTATAAAAATGCCTTTGATTTCTTAATATTGACTTTGTATCCTGCTATTTTGCCGAATTCACTTATTAGGTCGAGTAGTTTTTTTGTGGAGTCTATAGGGTTTTCTATGTACACTATCATGTCATCTGCAAATAATGACAGTTTTACTTCCTCTTTTCCAATTTGGATGCCTTTTATTTCTCTTTCTTGTCTGATTGCGGTGGCTAGAACTTCCAAGACTATGTTGAATAGGAGTGGGGAGAGAGGACATCCTTGTCTTGTTCCTGATCTCAGGGGGAATGCTCTCAGTTTTTGTCCATTGAGTATGATGTTGGCTTCAGGTTTCTCATATATGGCCTTTATTATGTTGAGGTATGCTCCCTCTATTCCCATTTTGCTGAGAGTTTTTATCATAAATGGGTGTTGTACTTTATCAAATGCTTTTTCTGCATCTATTGATATTATCATGTGGTTTTCGTCTTTCATTTTGTTTATGTGGTGTATTACGTTTATTGATTTGCGAATGTTAAACCATCCTTGCATCCCTGGGATGAATCCTACTTGATCGTGGTGTATGATCTTTCTAATGTGTTTCTGGATCCGATTTGCCAATATTTTGTTGAGGATTTTAGCATCTATGTTCATCAGCGATATTGGCCTGTAGTTTTCTTTCTTTGTTGTGTCTTGACCTGGTTTTGGAATTAGGGTTATACTGGCTTCATAGAATGAGTTTGGCAGTCTTCCCTCTTCTTGTATCTTTTGGAATAGTCTGAGAAGGATAGGAGTTAGTTCTTTCCTAAATGTTTTGTAGAATTCACTTGTGAAGCCATCCGGTCCAGGGCTTTTGTGTGCTGGGAGTTTTTTGATTACTGCTTCAATTTCACTAGCTGTTATTGGTCTATTCAGACTTTCTGCTTCTTCTTGATTCAGTTTGGGAAGACTATAGGTTTCCAGGAATTTGTCCATTTCTACTAGGTTGTCAAATTTCTTGCCATACAGTTGTTCGTAATAATTTCTTATAATCCTTTGTATTTCTGTGGTATCAGTCATGATTTCTCCTCTTTCGTTTCTGATTTTATTTATTTGGGTCCTCTCTTTTTTTCTTGATGAGCCTGGTTAAAGGCTTGTCAATTTTGTTTATTTTTTCAAAGAACCAGCCCCTACTTTTGTTGATCTTTTGAATTGTTAGTTTAGACTCTATGTCATTTAATTCTGCTCTGATCTTGATGATTTCCTTCCTTCTACTTGATCTGGGCTTTGCTTGTCGTTCTTCCTCTAGATCTTGTAGCTGTAGGGTTAAATTTTTTATTAGATATTCCTCTAGCTTTTTTAGGTAGGCCTGTATTGCTATGAACTTTCCTCTTAGGACTGCTTTCGCTGTATCCCATAGGTTTTGGGTTGTTGTGTGTTCATTATCATTAGTTTCCAGAAACTTTTTGATTTCTTCCTTGATGTCATTGTTAACTCATTCATTATTTAATAGCATGTTATTCATTCTCCATGAGTTTGAATGTTTTTGAGTTTTTTCCTTGAGGTTGATTTCCAATTTTAAGGCATTGTGATCTGAGAAGATGCTTGATATAATTTCAATTTTCTTGAATTTGTTAAGGCTTGCCTTGTGTCCTACCATGTGATCTATCTTTGAAAATGTTCCATGTGCACTTGAGAAATATGTATATTTTGCTTCTTTGGGGTGAAAACTTCTATATATATCAACTAAGTCCATTTGATCTAGAGTGTTGTTCAGTGCCTCAATATCTTTGGTGTTTCTTTGCTTCGAAGATCTGTCCATTGTTGACAATGGGGTGTTAAAGTCCCCTACTATGAGTGTGTTGTTGTCTATATCTTTCTTGGAGTCTTTCAAAAGTTTCCTTATATATTTGGGTGCTCCTAAGTTGGGTGCATATATATTTATAAGGGTTATATCTTCTTGATGGATTTTTCCCTTAAGTATTATGAAATGCCCTTCTTTGTCTCTTTTTATGGACTTTGCTGTGAAATCTGTTTTGTCTGATATAAGTATTGCTACCCCGTCTTTTTTTTCATGCCCATTTGCTTGAAATACTTTTTTCCATCTCTTTACTTTCAGCCTGTGTAGATCTTTTGTTCTAAGGTGGGTCTCTTGTAGACAGCATATATGTGGGTCATTCTTTCTAATCCATTCAGCTACCCTATGTCTTTTAATTGGAGCGTTTAATCCATTTACATTTAAGGTTATTACCGATAAGTACTTATTCATTGTCATTTTTCCCTTTTGTACTCCTGTTCTTCTCTGTCTCTCTCTGTTTCTTTATCTTCTTAGAGCAGACCCTTTAGCATCTCTTGCATTGCTGGTTTGGTGGAGATGTATTCTTTTAGCCTTCTTTTGTCTTGGAAGCTCCTTATTTCACCCTCCATTTTGAATGAGAGCTTTGCTGGGTATAGTATTCTAGGTTGTAGGCCTTTGTTTTTCATTGCTTGGAATATTTTTTGCCATTCCCTTCTGGCTTGTAGTGTTTCTGCTGAAAAATCTGATGATAGCCTTATTGGAGTACCCTTGTATGTTATTAGTTGTTTTTCTCTTGCTGCTTTTAGGATCCTCTCTTTGTCTTTGAATGTTGCCATTTTAATTATGATGTGTCTTGAGGTGGGCCTGTTGGGGTTCATCTTCATTGGGACCCTCTGTGCTTCCTGGACTTGCGTGACTCTTTCTCTCATCATGTTAGGGAAATTTCCTGTCATTAGTTTTTCAAAGAGGTTTTCTATCCCTTGCTCTTCTTCTTCTCCTTCTGGAATTCCTATGATATGGATATTATTACGTTTCATGTTGTCCTGCAGCTGTCTTAGAACCTCTTCAGTCTTGTTCAGTCTTTTTTCATTTTGTTGCATTGTCTGGGAGTTTTTGTGTAGGTTGTCCTCCAGCTCGCTGATCCGATCTTCTGCTTCCTCTAGCCTGCTTTTAATTCCTTCTACTGTGTTCTTCAATTCAGAGATCGTATTCTTCATTTCCTCCTGGCTCTTATTGATAGCTTCTATGTCCTTTTTCATGCTCACGTAATTTTCTGTGAGTTCCTTGTAGTTTTTCTGGAGTTCTTTGTAGTTTCTGCTGAGCTCATTCAGCTTCTCCATAATCCATGTTTTGAATTCCATATCTGATAGTTGGCTCCCCTGTATTTCATTTAGCACTCTTTCTGGGGATTCTACCTTTCCTTTTGATGGGAGGTTGTTTCTCTGTCTCCCCATTTTTTTGACTCCTATTCTTTGTTGGTGCTTCTTAGAATGATCTGCACTTCCTGGATCTGCCTCTGGTGGCGTCAGATCCTGTACCAGTCTGGCCCTAGGCAGCCTGTTGGAGACTTCCAGGGATCTACTGCTGTTGTCTGTCTTCTTTGATTGTTAATCTACTCAATCTGTGATTACCTGTCAGGCTTAAGGACTATGGGTGTGGCAGCTTAATTCCTGTAGGCAAAGCTTTTGCTTCCCCTCAGGCTGCTGCCACTTGGAGGGGAATGGTCTACCCGCAGTACTGGGGATGAGTCAGCACTGGTACCCAGTCGGCTGCTCCTCCAGTTCTCCCCTCAAAGCCACCGTGCCAAATTCTCCCCAAGTGTCTCCAGTCCTCTCTGCCTCCCCTCTGCTTGAGCCCAGGGTAAGTGGTGGCCAAAATATTTTCGTATGTGATCCACTTAAGAGCTCTTTTTCTCCTGCTGTTTCTCTCCGGCTAGCAAGAAACCCTGTGGCTTTTCGCTTTTCACAGCTGATACTATTTTACTTTCCACTCTGTTGCTGTAGGCTGGGAAGCCCAGCGGGGGGTTTAGACCCTGCCCTTCTCAGGGGTAATCCCCGGCTGCAGAGCTGTTTCTCAGTCCCTTCAGCTGCCACCCATGTGAGCCCAGCCAGCCCTTCCGCGTCTCCGCACTCCCTACCGGTCAAGTTGTGATGTAGCGGCCTTTTCTGTCTCTCCGTGGTTATAAGACTTCTTTCCAGCTAGTGTTCCGTTGGTTATTCCAGATGATTTCTCCAAAATTAAGTTGTAAATCCAGACTGGTCCTGGGAGGAGGTTAGTGTAGCTTCCATTTACTCCTCCGCCATCTTGGATCTCCTCTCTACTTTATTCTTGTTGCTATAGTAAATGGGATTATTTTTCTAGTTTCTATCTCTGATATTTCATTGTTGGTGTACAAAAATGCTTTCTATTTCTGAATATTGACTTTATATCATCCTATTTTGGCATACTCATTTATTAATTCAAGTATTTTTTTTTTTTGGTGGAGCCTATGGGGTTTTCTATGTACACTATCATGTCATCTGCATCATCAGTTCCAAATTTGGACGCAGTTTATATATTTTCCTTGTCTGATTGCTGTGGCTAAAACTTCCAAAACTATGCTGAATACAAGTGGAGAAGGTGTATATGTCTTTTTCCTGGTCTTAGGAGAAAGGCATTCAGGTTTTGTCCATTAAGTATGATGTTGGCTACAGGTATCTGGTATATGATCTTCATTCTGTTGAGTTATGCCCCCTCTATTCCCACTTTCCTAAATGTTTTATCATAAATAGGTTCTGTACTTTATCGAATGTTATACAGCCTCCATTTATATGATCATGTGATTTTTTTATTTCATTTTTTATGTGGTGTATTATATTTATTGATGTATAAATATTATACCACCCCTGTATCCCTGGGATCAATCCCATTTGATCATGACGTATGATCATTTTATTGTTGCCGGATCTGGTTTGTCAATTTTTTCTTAAGGATTATAGCATCTATGCTCATCAGTGATATTAGCCTGTAGTGTTCTTTCATTGTTGTCTCTTGACCTGATTATGGAATTAGTATAATACTAACCTCATAGAAATAGTTTTGGAATCTTTCCTCTTCTTGAATTTTGTGATATAGTTGTGAAGCATAGAAGTTATTTCTTCTCTAAATGATTGCTAATATTTGCCTGTGAAGCCATTGTGTTTGAGACTTTTGTGTGTCCAGAGTTTTTTTAATTTTTTTATTACTGCTTCACTTTCACTAGTTGTTATTGGTCTATTCAAGCTTTCTGCTTCTTTTTTTTAAAGTGTATTTTATTGATTATGTTGTTACAGTTGTCCCAATTTTTTTCCCTTTGCTCTCCCCCACCCAGTACTCCCCTACCCTCTGGCAATCCTACCCCCCTTATTTCATTTCCATGGGTCATGCATATAAGTTCTTTGGCTTCACCATTTTCTATATTATTCTTAACTTCCCCCTGTCTATTTTGTACCAAGCAATTATGCTTCTTAATCCCTGCACTATTTCCCGATTTCTCCCCCTCCCCCTTCCTAGCTGACAACTCTCCAGATGATCCCAAAACCTATGAGTCCCTTCCTATTCTGGTTTGCTTAGTTGGATTTTGTTTTTATTTTTTAGATTCAGTTGTTGATAGTTGTGAGTTTGTTGTCATTTTGGTATTCATATTTTTGATCTTCTCTTTCTTAATAGGTCCCTTTAACATTTCATATAAGAATGGTTTGGTGATGATGAACCCCTTTAGCTTTACCTTTTCTGGGAAGCATTTTATCTGCCCTTCCATTCTAAATGATAACTTTTTTGGATAGAGTAATCTAGGTTGTAGGTCCTTGCTTTTTATCACATTGAATACTTCTTACCAGTTCCTTCCTGCCTGCAAAGGTTCTTTTGAGAAATCAGCTGATAGTGTGATTCTGTTTTGGAAGCTTATATGTTTCCAGAAATTTGTCCATTTCTCCCAGATTGTCAAATTTCTTGTCATATAGTTGTTCATAGTAATTTCTTACAATCCTGTGTATTTCTGTGGTATTGGTGTGATTTCTCCTCTTTCACTTCTGATATTATTTATTTGGATCTTCCCTCTCTTCTTCTGGAGGAGTCTGGTTAAAGGCTTCTCAGTTTTGTTTACCTTTTCAAACAACCAGCTCCTGGATTTATTGATTCTGTGCACTGTTCTTAGTCTCTATGTCATTTAATTCTGTTCTGATCTTGATTATTTCCTTTATTCTACCCACTCTGGTCTTTGTTGTGATCCCTCTAGTTCTTGTAGATGTAGGGTTAAGTTTTTATTAGAAAAGTTTCTCTTTTTTAGGTATGGTTGTATCACTATAAACTTCCCTCTTAGGATGTCCTTCACTGTGTCCCATTGGTTTGGGGCTGCTGTGTGTTCATTTTCATTACTTCCAGAAACTTACTGACTTTCTCCTTGATATCATTTTTAACTCATTCATTATTTAATAGCATGCTATTCATTCTACATGAAGTTGAATTTTCTTTCCTTGATGTTGGTTTCTAGTTTCAAACCATTATGATCTGAGAAGACGCTTGATATAATTTCAATTTTCTTGAATTTTTGAGGCTCGTTTTGTGTCCTAACATGTGGCCTACCTTTGAAAGTGTTTTATGTGCATTTGAAAAAAATGTATATTTTGATTCTTTGGAATGAAAGATTCTGTGTACGTCAATTAAGTCCATTTGATCTAGAGTGTTGTTCAGTGCCACAATATCCTTGGTGTTTCTTCACTTAGAAGATCAGACTATTGCTGACAATGGGGTGTTAAAATTCCATACCATGAGTGTGTTGCTGTCTATATTTTTCTTGACATTATCCAAGTTTTTTCTTATATATTTGGGTGCTCCTATATTGGGTGCATATATGTTTACAAGGGTTGTATCTTCTTGATGGATTGCTCCCTTAAGTATTATGAATTATCACTCTTTGTCTCTTGTTATATCCTTTGTTTTGAAATTTATTTTGTCTGATATAAGTATTGCTATCCAAGCTTTTTTTCATATCAATTTGCTTGAAATATATTTTTTAATTTCTTCACTTTCAGTCTTTGTAGATCCCTTGTTCTGAAGTGGGTTTCTTGTAGGTCATGTTTTCTTACCCAATTAGCTAGTCAGCTACTCTATGACTTTTGATTGGAGCACTTAATTAATTTATATTTAAGGTTATCATTGATAGGCACTTATTCATTATCATTTTTCCCTTTGTGCCTGTGTTCCTCTCTCTCTTTTATTATATTTCTTCTTAAAGTAGTCCCCTTAGCATCTCTTGCAATGCTGGTTGGGCGGGGATGTTTTCTTTTAGCCTTCTGTCATCTGGGAAACTCCTTACTTCACCTTTCATCTTGAATGAGAGCCTTGCTGCATAGAGTAGACTTTGTCATAGGCCTTTGCTTTTCATTAATTGGAATCTTTTTGGCCTTTTTCTTATGACTTGTAATTTTTCTGTTGAGCAGTTAGCTATTAGACTTATCAAAGCTCCCTTGTGTGTTATTAGCTGTTTCTCTCTTGCTGCCTTTAGAATTCTCTTTTTGTCTTTTAATTTTGCCATTTAATTATATGTGTTTAGGAGCAGGCCTTACTCCTGGCTGGTTTGGCTCAGTGGATTGAGCGTCGGCCTGCGAGCTAAGTGTCGCTGGTTCGATCTTCCAGTCAGGGCACATCAGAGAAGGAAAACTCTGATTCCAAAAAACCTCCGCTGCCTTGCGGCATACCTCTTTAGGGGAAAGGCTAAGGGAGTAAACCCCGACAGAAAATCTGGAGCCGGAGTCCCTAAGGCGGTTTGACGTTGTAGTCAACACCGGCAACTCCTGCAGCGCACCTGAAGCCAAGCTGTATTGACTCCGTCTTTCCCTTGGACCCTTCAGCTGCGAAGAGAGGGGGGGTCTGCTGCATGGGCAACAGCAGACCCTCCATATCACCCTGCCCAGGCTCTGTAGCTTCAGCTTCACTGGAGAGGACACTCCAGCGTCATCGCAAGATGTCGATTCAACACGGGAGGAGACAGATACCGTGTCACTCCCGAGTCGGACTGCACAACCATTCTCGGCGGTGCAGATAGACTCTTAAGAAGCTACACCATCGTCTCTCGAGACGGACGGCTGCCGACGACGACGAGGAGCAGGCCTATTTGGGTTTATCTTCTTTGGGACCCTCAGTGCTTCCTGCATTTGCATAACTTTTTCTCTCATCATGTTACGGAACTTTTCCCTCATTACTGTTTCAAACAAGTTTTCTATTTCTTGCTCCTCTTCTTCTCCTCTTGGTGTCCCTAGCCTCTATTTCATTTAGCACTCTTTTTGGGAATTCCTCCTTTTCTTTTGCTTGGTATTTGTTTCCTTGTCTCTCCATTTTAGATGAGTCTTCTTGTTTTTTTCTACTTCTTGTATTCATCTGCTTTGGTTCCATTTATTCATGGTGTGGCCTTCTGTGGTAGGAGACCTATGGGGTTCAGTGTTCCAGTCTCCTTGCTCTTCTGAACTTGATGTTCTTGGGATGGCCTTATGCTGTTTATTTGGCCTGCCTGGTTGTTTTTGGGTTTCGGTTGTTGTGTTACTCTTTGGTGGGTCCTTCCCTCCTATTAGCAGACTGAGAGTCACTCCAGCTGTCATGTTTTGTATACTGTTTTATTGGTGCTCCCACAACAAATCAAACAATCCAGGAAAGAAACCCACACCCACAAAAATACCCCCACCCAAAATCAAGCTATCAACAACAAATGAGCCAGTATTAATAGGGATGTAAAGAGATTAATACTATTGTGAGAAAGGGAAAAAAGATGGAAGATGACTAATTGAAAGAAAAATGATTTTTGAAAGGGGAGAGGGAGGAGCAATAAGAGTATCAAATATGGACAAGGCAATGAGAAAGTAAAATTTACATCATATATGAAAAAGGGAGGGAAGAGGATGGAATGAAGTAAGGGAAGGAACACATATAATATTAGGTTTAAAGAGAAGTTATAAAATATATATAGTGAGAGAGAGAACAAAAATAAAAAAGAGAAGGAGGAGAAGAAGCAGGAGGTGGAGGAGGAGGAGGTGGAGGAGGAGGAGGAGGAGAAGAAGAAGAAGAAGGAGAAGAAGAAGAAGAAGAAGAAGAAGAAGAAGAAGAAGAAGAAGAAGAAGAAGAAGAAGAAGAAGAAGAAGAAGAGGGAGGAGGAGGAGGAGGAAGAGGAGGAGAAGAAGAAGGAGAAGAAATAAATAGGAACCAAATTAGAAAAAAATTTTTGCCACAGTACTGTTAACAGTCAATGAACAAAATTGATATAGGTGGAGTGGGAATAAGAGAGAGGGAAGAAAGAAGAAAGAAAGAAAGAAAGAAAGAAAGAAAGAAAGAAAGAAAGAAAGAAAGAAAGGAGAAAAGACCTTAAAAGATGTCTAGAGGAAAGGAAGTGATTTTGAAATGATAAGGAGAAAAGGAATATTAAGGGTGAGGATGAAAAATTGGATAAGGCAGAGAAAAATTCAAAATTAAAACGAGAAAAGAAAAAAAGGACTGGAGAAAGGTACAAATGTATTAGGAGAAGGGAACGATAAGGTTTGTTATTTGAAATACCAAAATAGTGAAAATATATGAACAAAATGAGGAAATGCCACATCAACCACCAAATCCGCAACCAATGAGCAAATATTGATCAAAGTGGGAGAAGAATAAGTGTATTTTAAGAATGGTAAAAAGAATGTGAGTTGACTAATGACAAGAAAAATGGTTTTGAGAGGCTGGAGAGGGGAGAAGTGGAGAGTGCAGAATGGAAACAAATTGTAGCAAGAGAAGATAGAATATAAATAAAAAATAAGAGGAGGAAATAAGATGGTAGAATGGAGTAAGAGAAGAGATGAGAAAAATATAATATAATATAAAAACCAGCAACTTAAAATGGATAAACTGGGAGGACAAGAAATAAATGTTAAAAAGCTATGCAGGAGAAAAAATAACTCATGAAGAAGACTGAGGTGGAATTTGTGTCAGTAGTATCTGGTTTGTACCACTTTCTTGTCTTTCTGGATCTGCCCCTGGTGATGTCAGATTGTGTCCCTGTCTGGGCCTTCGCAACCTGTTCAAGACTACCAGTAATCTACAGTTTGTGGCTATCTCCTTCAGTTGTTAATCTAGTCAATCTGTAATCAGTAATCAGGCTTGAGCACCACAGAGCAGGACTAGTAATTCCTGTAGGCAGGGCTTTTGCTTCCACATCAGGCTGATGTCATTTGGAGGGGAGTGGTCTGCCTGAGCAGGACAGCTTCTGCAGTATAGAGTCACATCAGCTTCTCCCTCAGTTCTCTCCCCAAAGAACCACCCCAAACTCTCCTCAAGCATCTCTAATTTACTCTTCTCTCCCTCTGCTGGAGCCCAGGGTAAGTAGATGCCAATGAAATTTTGTGTGTTTTCCCTTTAACAATCTCTCTGTGCCTCCAGCTGTCTCTCTCAGGACAGCAAAAAAAAACAAAAACAATAAAACACTGCTACTTTTCATTTTTCACTTTTTTGCAGCTGGATGCTATCTGGTTTACTCTCAGCTCTGATTCTGTAGGCTGTGGATCCCATCTTGGGCTTTAGACCCCAACACTTCTCAGGGGGAACCCTTCAGCTGCTGTACAGCTGCTCTTCAGCTGCTGAATTACTTTTCTGTATCATGGCGGCCACCCATAGGAGCCCAGCCAGCCCTCTCATGTCTCCTCTGCACTTCATACCAGTCACGCTGCGATTAATCAGTTTCTTCTGTCTGTCTGTGGTTATAAGGCTTCTCTCCAGCTAGTGTTCAGTTGCTTATTCTGGATGATTTCTCCACAGTTAAGTTGTAATTCTAGATTGCTCCTGGGAGGAGATTAGTACAGCTTCCACTTATTCCTCTACCATCTTGGATCTCCTGACTACATTTTTCCATGTGATTCTCCATTTTTAGAACAAATTGTGATGATCAATGAAAAGTAGATACTTTACAATAGTGTGGAATGGAAGAGATCATGGAACAAATGAAATAAACTACCACCAACCACACTAAAGGCCAGTCTTCATCCAAAGATGATGTGTATATGGTAGGATTGGAAGGGAGTCCTCTATTATGAACTCCTTCTGTAGAACCAAATGATTAAATTCAACAAGTACTGCTCTTGAAGAAAGCAGCACTTGAAGAAAAGCATCTGGAATTAGTCAACAGAAAATGCATAATCTTCCATCCAGGATAACACAAGCTCACATATTTCTTTGATAGTTTCCCTGGAAAGTTCTGATTCATCTGCTGTATTCACCAGACATTGTGCCTTTGGATTTACATTTATTTTGGTCTTTACAAAATAATCTTAATAGAAAAAAATTTAATTCATTGGAAGACTACAAAAGGCACCTGCAACAATTCTTTGCTCAAAAATATTTTAAAAGTTTTTGAAAGATAGAATTATGAATTTGCCTGAAAGATGGCAAAGGGTAGTGGGGGAAAAAATGGATATGTTGTTCAATTAAGTTATTGGTGAAAAATAGGAGTCGGGCCCCGAACCTACGATGGAGGGGGACGTTCTTGACACACTAGAGGCGTTGGGGTATAAGGGACCACTGTTAGAAAAGCAAGCCCTTACCAAGGCAGCTGAGGGTGGACTTTCTTCACCTGAATTTTCAGAGCTCTGTGTTTGGCTAGGCTCTCAAATAAAATCATTGTGCAACTTGGAAGAAAGTATCACTTCAGCTGGGAAGGATGATCTAGAAAGCTTCCAGCTTGAGATAAGTGGATTTTTAAAAGAAATGGCATGTCCATATTCTATACTTATATCAGGAGATGTTAAAGACCCTTTAAAAAAGAAGGATGACTGCTTAAAACTTTTATTATTTTTAAGTACAGAGCTTCAAGCTTTACAGATACTGCAGAACAAGAAATGTCAGAATTCTCAATTAGATAAAAATAGTGAAATTTATCAGGAAGTCCAAGCTATCTGTGATACCCTTGGTGTGCCCAAGTCAACAACTTCTGACATTCCACTTATGTTTAGCCAAGTGGAGTCAAAGGTGAAAGCTATTCTCTCAAAAGTCCAGAAAAATCATGTGGGAAAACCACTCCTGAAAATTGATTTGACTCGGGAACAGATGGAACAACTGGAAAGAATCAATGATGCTCTTTCCTGTGAATATGAGTGTCGCCGGTGGATGTTGATGAAACGGTTGGATGTAACAGTGCAGTCTTTTGGATGGTCTGATAGAGCAAAGATGAGAACAGATGACATAGCAAGAATTTATCAGCCTAAGCGTTATGCTTTGTCACCCAAGACAACGATTACATTGGCACATTTACTTGCTGCTCGTGAAGATCTATCTAAGATCATTAGGACAAGTAGAGGCTCCAGCCGGGAGAAAACAGCATGTGCCATTAATAAGGTGCTGATGGGAAGAGTGCCTGACAGGGGAGGTGGGCCGAATGAAATTGAACCATCACCTCCTGAAATGCCACCCTGGCAAAAGAGACAAGAAGGCAGCAGAAGGGGTAGCTGGGGTGGTGGGGGTGGAAGAGGTGGTGGAGGGTGGGGAGGCGGTGGGGGAGTGGGCGGCGGGTGGGGAGGCGGTGGGGGAGGGGTGGCAGAGGAGGAGGTTTCCAAGGCAGGGGAGACTATGGTGGAAGAGGGGGCTATGGTGGGAGAGGGGGCTACGGTGGGAGAGGCTATGGAGATCCATATGGGGGAGGGAGCAGTGGATATAGAAGATATTAAACACTAAAAAAATTTTTTAAAAAAGTTATTGGTGAAAATGAAAAATGTGTTTTTAATTTTTACTTAAAAACCAAACAAATCTTGTAGCAAACCTAACAGGTTCTTCTATATGCCTTCCTCCGGCTTCCAACCTAAACTGTCAATGATAGTCTTTGGCCTATCTCAGTGTATGTTCATCAGGGAACACTATCATTCATGGGCCAGCTACTGAGCTGGGTTTCATGCTGGCAGGGCATTTTGTCCAACACTCTGTAGAATTGGCACCCTCTTCACCTTACTCCTTGTTTGCTGCAAATCATTTCTAACTGTTGTCTCTCCAAGATCGATTCCTAACACCTTCTATTTACCTTCACATTGCTAAACTAGTCTTCTGAAACATTATTTTCATCATGACACTTCCCTATCCATGAAATAAGCTCCTTATTATTTATAGAAGGTTCTGGCAGTTTTTTAGTCTGAAAACCCTTTCTTTTTTTAATCTTTGATTTATTTATTGCTTTTCTATTAAAGTTGTCCCAATTTTTCTCCCAACCCAGCCCACCTCTTCTCCCACATTCAATCCCCACCTTGTTGTACATGTCCATAGGTTATTTATACTAGTTCCTGTACTAAATAAACCATTGCCCTACTTACTCCCCTTCTATCTCTCATCCCTCCCCACCCCCCCCGGAAACTGTTAGTCTGTTCCTTTTTTACATGCCTCTGGTTCAATTTTGCTCATTTGTTTGTGTTGTTCATTGGTTTCCTGTATTATGTGATATTTCTCTTTCATTACTTAGCTTATATCACTAAGCATAATTCTCTCTAGTTCTATTGCAAATGGTAGCAGTTCCTTTTTTCTTTCTGCTGCATAGTATTCCATTGTGTAAATGTACAACAGTTTTTTGATCCACTCATCCACTGATGGGTACTTAGGCTGTTTCCAGCACTTGGCTATTGTAAATAGTGCTACTATGAACATAGGAGTGCATAAGTTCTTTTGAATGGGGGTTTCAGGATTCTTCAGGTATAAAAATCCTAAAGGAAAACATAGGCAAAAAAAGTTCAGATACCCCACATAGCAATATTTTCACCGACATATCTTCTAAGGCAAGGGAAATAAAGGAAAAAATAAACAAATGGGACTACAGGAAACTAAAGATTTTCTGTGCAGTAAAAGAAAACATCACCAAGATCAACAGGGAACCAACTGTATGGGAAAACATGTTTCCCAATGATACCTAAGACAAGGGATTGATCTCCAAAATATATAAAGAAGTTATACATCTCAACACCAAGAAGACAGACAACCCAATTTAAAAATGGGCAAAGGACCTGAACAAACACTTCTCCAAATAAGACATACTGAGGTCCATAGACATAAAAGAGAATGCTCAACATCACTAAACATCAGAGAGATGCAAATAAAAATGACAATGAGATACCACTTTACACCAGTCAGAATGGCCATCATCAACAAATCAACAAACAAGTGCTGGTGAGGATGTGGAGAAACGGGAACCCTAGTGTGCTGTTGGTGGGAATTCAGACTGGTGCAGCCATTATGGAAAACAGTATATAATTTCCTCAGAAACTAAAAATGGAACTGCCTTTTGAACCAGAGATTTTGTTGTCTTTCTTTATGTAAAATATTATAGAGAAACCACAATCAATACAATAGAGAGAGAGCAAGGGGCCTACTTCTCAGCCTCTATTTTCTCCCCAATACACGTAGTCATAAGAATACTTTGTGAGACCTCTGGACTCTTATTGGCCTGATAGGAAAACCACTGACTTAAGATATCATGTCAAAATGTCTCTGCCCGGCTGTTAGTCTCTAATGTCTCCAGCAAGTTTCCTTTTGGTCCTCACTAAATCCCTCTCTGTGATATACTATTGCTATTTCCTCCATATTTCTTCCTCATTTTTTTTATTCTTTATTTCCTCTGCCAGAATTGTTCTCCTCTTCCCCTCCACTATTACACACGCTTTGTGTTTTTAACTCAAACCTTACTTCTTTTAAATGAAGCTTTCCCTGCTTCTACCCATTTCCACATTGGTTTCTTCCTTCTTTGAATGTCTCTTGAATATACAGTCAGCGGCAAATTATTTACCTTAAGTAATTGATCAAAGCTTTGTCTCCCAACTGTACTGTGAGAGGGGTCCAATACTTCTTCCATGGATCCAATTCATCGCAGTCCAGGGTTGGCCTGAGAACGGCTGTTCCAGGTGTATCAATGGCTGATGAAGAGCCAAGCATCTTCTATTCACCAAGCTTTCCCTTTAACTCCAGCCTTTCTTAAGTCCTGGACTCTCCCACAGTATGCAGTTACCAAAAGTTGACATCAGAAGAAAAGAAAATGCAATCAAATATTGTATTCATGAAGGATTTTGCCCCTTATGGATCCCAAAAATCTCTACTAAGTTTATTCACTCCTCTCCTATATTTATATGAGGTGAAAAATGACTGGTAGAGTCCCAGTTATTTTAAAATAGTCATATCAAAGAATACTCAAATCACTAGCCATTACAGAGATGCAAATAAAAACCACAAAGAAATACCACTTCACATCAGTCAGAATGGGCATCATCAACAGATCAACAAACAGCAAGTGCTGGCAAGGATGTGGAGGAAAGAGAACCCTGGTGCACATTTTGTGGGAATGCAGACTGGTAAAGCCACTATGGAAAACAATATGAAACTTCCTCAATAAACTAAAAATTGAACTGCCTTTTGATCCAGCAATTCCATTGCTAGGCTTATACCTAAAGAATCCTGAAACATCAGTTCAAGAGAACATATCCACCTCTAATTTTACTTGGCTACAGCCTAAGTGCCCATCAGTGGATGAGTAGATCAAAAAACTGTGGTACATTTACACAATGGAATACTATGCAGCAGAAAGAAAGAAGGAACCCCTACAATTTGCATCAATGTGATGGAACTAGAGAGAATTATACTTAGTAAAATAAGCCAAGCGATGAAAGACAAATACCATATGATGTCACCTAATACAGGAAACTAAAGAACATAAACAGATGAGAAAAATTGAACCAGAGGCATATAAACAAGGAGCAAACTAACAGTGAGAAGGGAGGAAGGAGAGGAGGTGGGTAAGTAAGGGAAGGTTCTAGTCAAGGAACTAGTATAAATGACACATGGGCATGGACAACAGGGTAGAGATTGACTGTGGGAGAATGGGTAGGAGGAATGGGGAGGAGAACAATGAGGAAAAAAGTGGGACAACTGTAAATAAAAAAAACATACAAATAAACAAATAAATGACATAACATAAAAAAATAAAAATGAAAATAAATAGAGAGCAAACATTTCTAAGGACAGTCTCAGAAAATAAAAATTTTTAAATAAAACAGCTAATTTATAAATCTACTTTTGTTCGAAAAATTGGCCTACTTATAGAAATTGTTTCAGACTAACCTACAGGCCATTATTAGAGAAATCAGCAAATCAAAAGCAACTGTTTAGTTCTTATCATACCTGATGTGTATGTATTTCATCTCTCTCTTCGCTCCCATATTTCTTCTTCCTCTACTTCCTTTCTCTCTCTTTTTGCTTCATTCAGGTTATCATGACGGGCATCTTGTGATTCGCTGGTTCTGGGCTGCAGTGGAGCATTTCAATAATGAGCAAAGATTAAGATTACTTCAATTCGTCACAGGAACATCAAGTGTGCCCTATGAAGGCTTTGCAGCCCTTCGAGGAAGCAATGGGCTCCGGCGTTTCTGCATAGAGAAATGGGAGAAAATTACATCTCTACCCAGGTACAAAGCTTTTGCCAACATTCAGGAACCCTGATGAAGAAAGCAAAATCTATTTTGTTATTTCATCTTGGGTGATCATCCTTTGGCATATAATTTTTTTCCTGACACCCTAAGTATTGTTACATGAGTTATTAGTGAAAAGTGCAGGTAAGAAGTCCCTGGGAGGTGAACTTAGACCATATCCTTGATGATTTTTTGATGTTTGATTGTATTTGATCTATAGCATCATAGTCCATGTGTCAGTTGTGGGAAGCTTTCAAAACTGTGTGTACAGTAGTCCCACTCTATATCATGGTTCACTTATCGCAGCCTCACTGTATCATGGAATTTTTAAAAATATTATATTTTATTATTTATCACAGATTTCTCACTATATCACAGGATTTTGCGGTACTGTATATGTATGTTGTTAAAGTTACGTAGGTTTAAGAGTTGAATATGTTTAAGAACATAAGTGGTGTTTATAAAAGTGTGGAAAAGGTTAATAAGGGACTGGAGATGGTTTATAAGTGTGTGGGAAGGGTTTATAAAGCCTTACAATATATATAAATATTAAAATAAATGTAAGGTTCCTACTTCGTGGATTTTCACCTATCTCAGGAGGATCTAGAATGTAATACCCACGATAAGTGAGGGAATACTGTAATCCATGTTTTGAATTCCATGGCTGAGTTTGCTTTCCTCTATTTCATTTAGCACTCTTTCTGGGGAGTTCTTTTCTTTCGATGGGGGTTGTTTCTCTGTCTCCCCATTTTTGTGACTTTGTTTGTTGCTGTTTCTTAAATTGATCTGCACTTCCTGGATCTGCCCCTGGTGGTGTCAGATCATGTACCAATCTGAACCTTGGCTGCCTGTTCCATTTTTATATTTCTGATGTCACTGGTTGAAATGGGATCTTTTCACAGAGTCACAAGAAAAGCATTTAGAGGATCCAAATATGGGAGAATGAGATGTAGTGGTTAAGATTTATTCGAATAAAAATAAAAGACTGCCTGTAGGTTACCAGTGTCTCATCTCCATTCATCCAACTGTGGAAGAAGCCCAACCTTATCTTCACAAAGCCCAAAAGAAGGGTCAGGATCCAGATGTTCTGTACCATCAGTTCAGTGCATACCAAATCTTAATCCAGTTCACTCTCTGCCCTTACCTGACTAGCGTAGTCTTTGTTTCAAGCTGAATTCTTGCTTGGCAGCATTGCTGTACCCAGGCTCACAGTTGGAGCCCACCTTGGAGCCCACACGTGGGCCTATGCAGCTGCCTAGCCAGCACTTAAAGGCCATGCTTAGGCCTCTGCAGCTGCTAGGCCTGCATGGCTGCTATGGAGAGAGAATGCACAAATGAATGGGTGAATGAATACCTGTTACCAAGCAAGAGGTCTTTGCTATGCTTTGATTATATTACCTGAGGCTTTTAGACTGACCAATCTCTTTCCTTAATTTTTGCAGTTCTGTATTGGGCCCTCTCCCTAATAAATTCATTTTCTAGATCTTTGTGGGCTTTTATAGGGCCCTCTCTTTACCCAACCTTATCTTTTTCCCAAATTAGACACCTTCTCTTTATAATTGCCATTTTAGTGCTTATTATCTCAAAGTAGAAAGACCTCTCTCTCTATCATCTTGGCTTCTACAGCATATGTGTTCAGGAGAGGAATTCTCCCCATTCTCCCCTTGATAATTCTGGTACTGGATGGATGGTTGTTCCCCAGGGAGATTCTTCTCCTCTACATGGGGGTGGGAGACAGAGGAGTGTTGATCCCCTTGGTAGGGCAATGTGACTATCCGCTAGAGTATGTGAAGCTGTATTTCTAACCTAATTAAGCTTAGCCAGTTTTTCTCTCTTCTCTTTTATTAATATCTAGCTATATACACTAACACTTCCCAGTTTAATCTTATGGCCTAAGGTCATATACTCTATTATCCTATTTCTACTCTTGAAGCTTTGGGGTGGGGGTGGGGGTTTGGTGGGCAGTAGTTTCCCAAGGACAATGAGGGAAACTGTTATCAAGATAAAAAGGAATGGACGCTGGGAGGCAAAAAACAATATCATTCTCCATTCTCTCCTGATTCTCCTTGTGCAAGGAAACAACCATTCCTCTCTTCTCTTCTCACCTTCTCCATCCCCCAAACAATATCTACCATTCCCTGACTGAGCGCTGCATCGGTCTGATCTCTGGGACTCTGAAAACAAAGTTATAAATAATACACAACTTCCCTAGGGGTTTTATCATTTAAAAGAAGAATTTAATATCCCAAATAAAATTTTGATAAAAGAAGAATGTTATTTTTTGGTTAGGATTTTGTTTAGTTTTGTTTATATTATATTTGTTTTATAATTTTTAATGGTTTTATTTATTTTATGTTATTATTTTATTTTACAGTGCCCTTTTCTGTGATGGTTGGTTTCTGAAAACACCATTTCAACCCACAACTCCTTCTAGGGAGGAAAAGGCATTAAATTAAACTTCAGCTGTACCCATCTACCTTTCTTCATACTTTGGTACAGAATGCAGCACCAACAAAGGTTTCCAAAATAATAATAATAATAATAATAATAATAATAATAATAATAATAATAATAGAACCTCTGACAGGGAGCAGCTAGTCAGGCTGATTTGAAGTTCCATAAGATTGTCCTGGGCCTCTGAGCCATGCATTTGCAACATCAGCTCTAATCCTGGTCCATGTGACAGCACATGGCAGGGGAAGCCATTCCTTGTCTAGGCCTGATTCTGCCATGTGTGAGTCTTCAGTATGAAACACATAACAAGTAAAGCAGAACTAGGAAAGGTGGCACAGGGATGCTCTAGGCACCCAGGGAGGATTATCTCACAAGCTCAGTTGTCCTTAGAAGTTCAGAATATCTACCTTGGGTAAGATCTGTCCCACTAGGAACTGCAGAGGAGCCTGACTGTCTCCAGGACACACCTGACTTGGCAGAGCATGGTGTGTTAGAATTCCAGGGCATCCATTAGCATCTCTAAGTCACCATATATGGTTTAATAAGATGCGGAAGTCAGAGCTGGGCAAGGAGGCTTTGTAATATGATCCTCTAATATTAATTATATGTTGCCTCCTGCACTAACCATGTATATTTTCATACCTCAATTGAAAATTAAAACTGATACCATAGAGTTTTATCATTGTTTGCTAATGTATATAAATGCAAACCACCCATTTCTAGCTATTCCACTCCCTCAACTGTTCTATTCAAGCCTAGAAGGCTATTATTCTTAGTTTGCAATGTTTTATGGTGGTGCTAAATCATGGTTCTGCTAACCTTTAGTTCACTTTTTAGTCACAGCTTCAGAATGACTATAGATATATCCAAACCAATTGTATCACTGAAACAAACACTTTCACCAATCTTTTCTCTCCCATTCAGGGCACACACATGTTTCAATCGATTGGATCTTCCACCTTATCCCTCATACTACATGTTGTATGAAAAGCTGTTAACAGCAGTAGAAGAAACCAGCACATTTGGACTCGAATAAAGAAATGGAAGTTCACCTGACATTTTCCTGCGTGGTGACATCACCTTTTCTGGGAAAATTCCCCTTTATTTTTCCCTGAATCAATTCTCATTTGCTTTTGGTACTTCATGATTTTTATTTTGAAGCCAAATCAGGATTGGCAAAAACTGTGCATGAAAGACTGCCTTCTTCTAAGATCTAACCTGCATATTTATCTCCTCTATTTTATGAACTGCTAGCCTGTATGCAATATTTAAAAAACAGCTCTCTCAATGTCTGTGTGTATCTCCATATACCTCCATTACTAATAATGAAATAAAAATGCTAGTTATGCTACACTTGACAAGCTATAATAAATGTTTACTTCCATTTGTATAATTTAAGGGAAAATTTGAACATTAATCATTTCAAGCTTTTATATGCCCATGTCTTCTGAGCAGAGCCACCATTTTTAAAAAATTCTTAACAACCAACTTCAGAACTAGTTGATCAACTTGTCTTTCCCTTCCACTATACTGTTCCCTGTGCATAGTAACCATGCTAAAACAACAGTAGAAAATTCAAAATTGTTTGTACATTCAAATCATAATTTACATGTGACATTAGTCCCATCAGCTAGAACTAGCCCAAACATATGGTGCAAATATTAAACTTTCCAAAAAATAATAACAGCAAGAAAAACAACTTCTGCTGATGCAACAGGGTGCACCCCAATGGTTATGGGGATTGTGGCTCAACAGCTTAGAGAAAACTAAGAGGGCACACCCTCTTACCACACAAGAAATACAAACTTGTGTACATGTCCTAGAAAGATATCTCATTATGTAGTTAGTATAACTGACAAGGCTTCTGCCCCCCCCTCATTGAATTGTATACAATGTGATAAAAGCAAGTGGTATAAAGGGAAGAAGAAAATATTAGGTTGGTTTCAATACTTGAGTTCTGTACTGTTTTGTTCCATTTTGCTTTGTTTAATGTAGCTATAGTTCTCCCACACTAAGGGGAAAAAATGTATAGATAATCTTATGACTTCTATTAAAGGCATGTAATTATTTGCATGGCAAACAAGTTTTTAACTTGAATGTTTTTGTTTTTTTCATGTTGCTTTCTCTTTTTCTTAATTATGGTGTTCAAATTCCTTTACATCTGATTGTCCCCAGTGACCACACTAAATAAGAAGCTGCAGATAATGATGGTGCTTGGTAGGGATCAAAGGCAATATAGTACTTCTTTATCTGTAGAAATTCTTCCAGAGCAGAGACCCAACACCTCAAAGCATGTTGTTTTGTGTCAAAATAGACATTCAGTTTATTTTAGCATTCAGTAAAGAGACATACCACAAAATCTAGTATTTTTAAAAAAAGAAATTGCAAGCTCCAAAGATGTTCTGATCTCTCAAATACATTTGGAATAAACCCAAGCATAATGGTCCTTTGCTCTCTTTCTAATCTTGTTATACATGTTTGAAATTTGTCATAAATGAAAGTGTTTTTCTTCACTGGGAAAGAAGAGCTAAAAGGGACCCAGTGTTGAAATGTCATATTATTGTTTTTAATACGGTAAACAAGAAAGAAATGTGAGAAACATTAACTTCATATGAAGCCATGCCTTGTGCTCATTATTATATCAGTCTGTGTCTAGACAGTACATTAATTGTGTTCCTTGCACCCAATATGAAGCATTCTTTTGGTAGGAATTATTTACAATGCCTGCCCAGCACCTCTTGCTACTGAGTGTTTTTTGTTAATGAGGGAATATATATGTTAAAGGAATTTAGCTTTCAATTGTTATCTAAAAAGAATATATACCAAGATAGAATAAATGTGTAAGTTACATTATATGAAATTTAGGGACCTTTAAAATTCAGTATATATTTCAATATCTGAAAATTATGGATTCCAATGGAGCTATTATTATTTGTTTATAAAAATCATAACATAAAACTTATGCAAATCATTTCATCATTCTAATGCTTGAATATATAACATAAAACTACTGCTGTTATTTTCTTTTAATACATAATCATGTTTCCTTTAACAGTAAGTTATTTCTGTGCAAGCCAGTGAGTTGGACCTTCTAGTATAGGGAGCACCTATTATTTTTAGAACTTAATGTTAGATATATGCAAGTACTCACTAATTGTCACGGACCTCTGACCAGCAGGGTCCACAGCATTGTGAATGAAATGAATAAATGCACACAGACTGCAGGAATCCTGTGGAGAAGAGGGAACAAAACTGGCCACTTTCTAGACGAGAAAGCAGTTTGCCCCTACCTCAACAGGCTTTTATTAATTCTTTAGGTGGATAACATCCAAGAAAGTTATGAATCATTGTGCCAATTATTGCCTTATATGATCATTACTTTTTATATAACAGAGAAAAGAATGTTACAGATGCATGGATGATAAGGATAACTTGTCTAGCCACATCCTGTTCTTAAAAATTGTCCCAGAATAGGCCCTAAGAAACTGTTTCAAGGTTACACACTGAACATCTATTGTTCTCAGCCCAGGATGAGGGGGTCTTTTAGCAGAAAGCAAGCTTTTAAGCTATTATAGAAATACAGGCCTGGTTCCCCACAGGAAAACTGGTGTGCGGAGTGAGTCCTGTGTGCCACCATGCTCCCACTGGTTTTCCAAATCTGGGACTGAGCTACATTTGCCACCACCAAGAACCCTGGCTTCCCATAACTAATTCAAGCATTCAAACCTTTGTTAGCATATATATTATTTCTTAGGCATTTGCAAAGAATAAAGCTGTTAAAAAAATGGAACCTGCTCCTGAGGAGCTTTAAACTTACATAAATATATAATTAACCCACTGATTAGATTAATTAATATCTTTTCTACCCATATGCAGAAGGAACAAGGTATCCTAGAAATTACATATAGATAAATAACTTAGTCATAAAGGCTTTTCAGCTAACTTTTTCTTACCTGCTCCTGCCCCCATTGCCATGACTCAAGATGTATTCCACAAAACATTATTACAGAAACAGTGTGTCATAAAAGCATAAAATCCTAAAATGAAAGTCTAGTGTCAAAGTCAGCTGAAACAATGCAAAGTTTGCTTAACATGTTCCCAGATTTTATTAAAGGCTTTGATAGACCCTTAAGGAAAAAAAAAAGAGATTATGAGTAGAGACAGTTGTTACAGATTCCTTTTATTTTTCTCTCCGAAAAGCTATCTCCTTACTTAATATTCCCTCATATATGAGGCTGATTTTTAAATTATGTATAATTTTTCATTATATATTTAATAAAACAGCCATAAGAATAAATTATGTTATTAATTTCACAAGTTGGAGGTGTGAACCACACAAATTACATAATTCAATTATCAAAGCAAATTTGTTACCATTTGTATGTTTTTAAGTTTAAAAGTATGGATTTTTTCCATGGTATATCATAAAATTAACCACTTATAAAAACAATTCCTCTAAAACAAGGCCTTCTAGAACTAGTTTTAGTAAGAGTGTATTACCCTTAACTGAGAGACAAACAAGACATTAAGAGAATATAGGCTAAAGTTTGAAAAATGCTTTTAAAATGCTATAAAGTATTAAAATAATAATTTCATGACTATCACACTTTATTTGTCATATGAAGGTGATAAACCTAAAAGTATAAATTGGCTCTGTAGGATCAGAAGTATTCTAAATCTACTGAGTTCTTTTTAAATTCCTGTATACATTAGTTGACAAAAATTTAACCATCACTATTGTAGCACAATTTTTTGGATGGCAATGAAAATTTAAGAAAGATATATAATTTTTGGCAGACTTTAAATATGAAAAGTTTAAATGCTTTCTCTTTTAATATATGACAATATGTCCTTTAACAGTAAGTGTATTTTTTTTTTTTTTTGGAAGTCAATGAGCTGAACTTTCCAAGACTATTAAACTGTTACATTGATGATATTGTCAGTCCATGTGTCAAACCATGTGTCCAAAATTTGGGTTCAGAAAATTTCTCAATTGCCACAAATGTTTTCCCAGTCAAGCTAGACCTTCATGTAACAACTGTGGTGCTTTATTATTATTTATTTATTATAATTTACATTATTATTCATTAAGATTACTCGTCGTCGGCAGCCGTCCGTCTTGAGAGACGATGGTGTAGCTTCTTAAGAGTCTTATCTGCACCGCCGAGAATGGTTGTGCAGTCCGACTCGGGAGTGACACGGTATCTGTCTCCTCCCGTGTTGAATCGACATCTTGCGATGACGCTGGAGTGTCCTCTCCAGTGAAGCTGAAGCTACAGAGCCTGGGC
Source organism: Furipterus horrens (assembly GCF_987537825.1). Lineage (NCBI taxonomy): Eukaryota > Metazoa > Chordata > Mammalia > Chiroptera > Furipteridae > Furipterus > Furipterus horrens. Next base: position 64,357,944 of record NW_028327179.1, read on the forward strand.
AGGGTGATATGGAGGGTCTGCTGTTGCCCATGCAGCAGACCCCCCCTCTCTTCGCAGCTGAAGGGTCCAAGGGAAAGACGGAGTCAATACAGCTTGGCTTCAGGTGCGCTGCAGGAGTTGCCGGTGTTGACTACAACGTCAAACCGCCTTAGGGACTCCGGCTCCGGATTTTCTGTCGGGGTTTACTCCCTTAGCCTTTCCCCTAAAGAGGTATGCCGCAAGGCAGCGGAGGTTTTTTGGAGTCAGAGTTTTCCTTCTCTGATGTGCCCTGACTGGAAGATCGAACCAGCGACACTTAGCTCACAGGCCGACGCTCAATCCACTGAGCAAAACCAGCGAGGGACATTAAGATTACTACTTCAATTCTATAACATAAAAATCTAGGATAGAGATTCCAGCCCTCATAAAGTCAAAAAGAGAATTATTATTTTCCTATTAGTGACATATAGTCCCGTTGCTCCCATAGTAAAAATATGTGCCGACAGGTAGTTTACAGAGTAGATGTCATTTTATTAGCCTATTTCTTGCAGTTTCTGTTTATCTAAGGAACTGTCTATAACAATTTTGTTAAAAAGTCTTTGTTCTGGTCAATAGTAGGAGCAGTCCACATTATGGGGCTGATTTTGCTTATATTGACAAATGTCATGTAATACTCAGGCTGAGCTTTCTCTTCCCTCATACCACCTTCAAGGAATGTCAATAAACTCACTTTGGTATGGCATTGTGTGTGCTACTTATTGCAAACGGAAGTCTAGGATAATGCATGCCAACGTCTATTCTCTTGTTGGATATAAGCAATAAAACAACACAGAAGGCTACTGGCTGCTATGATAAAGAACCCATGGAAAATTATTTATCAAAAATCATAGTATGTGCTCAAAATATGTGAATAAAAGAACAGCATTTGTAACAATTTCTTCACTATGCCAATGAGAGCTGTACATAAACAACGTGGGCTTCATTTTGTGAGTGGCTTTTATGTTGAACCAAGCATACATGAGCTTTTTGAATTTATAACTGTTGGGATGTTGGGATGCTTTTTACAAAAGCTTCAGGCCACAGCCTAGCACCCCATGTGACCTTTGGACAAGGGTTACCACTAGGTAAAGTTTTTGTGTCCAATGGTACACATAATAACTTCCAATATTGCAATGTTATTGTCTCTTTCCAAGCCTTGAAAATACGAACTATATGGCTCTTACTGGGTGGTCACAAGCTGATTTATTTTTTATTTTATTTTTTTTTAATTTTATTTTTTGATTTTTCAATTACAGGTGTCCCAATTTTCCCCATTGCTCCCCCCCACCCAGCCCACCCTTTCTAACAAAATCATATCCCTCGCCATTGTCCATTTCTATGAGTCCTCCATACACGTTTCTTGACTAAACCCTTCCCTCACTTATCCAACTTCTCTCCCTTCTGCTCCCCCCTATTGACTGTTATTCTGCTCCTTGTCCTATTTAGTTTGCTTGTTTATGCTGTTTAGTTTCCTGTATTAGGTGATATCATATGGTATTTTGCTTTCTTTGCCTGGCTTATTTCACTAAGCATAATTCTCTCTAGTTCCATCCATGTTGTCGGAAATGACAGGAGTTCCTTCTTTCTCTCTGCTACATAGTATTCTATTGTGTAAATGTACCACAGATTTTTAATCCACTCATCTACAGGTGGACACTTAGGCTGATTCCAGCACTTAGCTATTGTAAACAGGGCTGCTATAAACATAGGGATGCATAAGTTCTTTTGAATTAGGGTTTTAGGATTTTTCGGGTATAATCCTAACAGTGGAATCGCTGGTTCAAAAGACAGTTCTATTTTTAGATTTTTGAAGTAATTCCATACTGTTTTCCATAGTGGCTGCACCAGTCTGCATTCCCACCAAGAGTGCAGTAGGGCTCCCGTTTCTCCACATCCTTGCCGGGACTTGTTTGTTGATTTGTTGATGATGGCCATTCTGACAGGTGTAAAGTGGTATCTCATTGTGGTTTTTAGTTGCATCTCTCTGATGGCTAGTGATGTTGAACATTTTTTCATGTGTCTATGGACCTTCTGTATGTCTTTAATTGTGTTGTTTGTTTCCTTGATGTTGAGTCGTATAAGCTTTTTATATATTTTGGAGATCATTCTCCTGTCTGAGATATCATTGGCAAATATGTTTTCCCATGTGGTTGGTTTGCTTCTCATCTTGCTGATGTTTTCTTTTGCTAAGCAGAAACTCCTTAGTTTGATGTAGTCCCATTGGTTTATTTCTTCCTTTATTTCTCTTGCCTTAGGAGATATATCCATGAAAATATTGTTATGTGGGATATCTAAAATTTTCTTGCCTATGTTTTCCTCTAGGACTTTTATGGTGTCACTTACATTTAAGTCTTTGAACCATCTTGAGTTTATTCTCATGTGTGGTGTAAGTTGGTGGTCTAGTTTCATTTTTTTGTACGTCCCTATCCAGTTCTCCCAGCACCATTTGTTGAAGAGGCTCTTCTCACTCCATTTTATGTTCCTTCTTCCTTTATCAAATATTAGTTGACTGTATAATCCTGGATTTATTTCTGGACTCTCTATTCTGTTCCATTGATCTATATGTCTGTTCCTATGTCAGTAACAGACTGTTTTGATCACAGTGGCTTTGTAGTATTGTTTGATGTCTAGTATTGTGATTCCTCCTTCTGTGTTCTTCTGTTTCAAGATTGCTCTTGCTATTCGGGGTTTTTTTGGTTCCATATAAATTTTTGGAGTATTTGTACTAGGTCTGTGAAATATGTCATTGGTATTTAATTTAGGACTGCATTGAATCTGTAAATTGCTTTTGGTAGTATGGCCATTTTGATGATGTTGATTCTTCCCATCCAAGAACATGGTATTTGCTTCCATTTATTTGTATCTTCCTTAATTTCTTTCTTCAATGTTATGTAATTCTCAGAGTACAGGTCTTTTATCTCTGGTTAATTTTATTACTAGGTACTTAATTTTTCTTATTGCTATAGTAAATGGTATTCTTTTGTCTCTGTCTCTGATATTTTATTCTTTGTGTACAGAAATGCCTTTGATTTCTGAATATTGACTTTGTACCCTGCTATTTTGCTGGAGTCTATAGGGTTTTCTAGGTATACTGTCATGTCATCTGCATATGAGAGTTTTACTTATTTTTTCCCAATTTGGATGCGTTTTATTTCTTTTTCTTGTCGAGAGCGGATATCCTTGTCTTGTTCCTGATTTCAGGGGGGACTGCTTTCAGTTTTTGTCCATTGAGTATGATTTTGGCTTCAGGTTTCTCATATATAGCCTTAATTATGTTAAGGTAGGCTCCCTCTATTCCCATTTTGCTGAGTGTTTTCATCATAAATGGGTGTTGTACTTTATCAAATGCTTTTTCTGCATCTATTGATATGATCATGTGATTTTTGTCTTTCATTTTGTTTAGGTGATGTATTATATTTATTGATTTGCAAATATTAAACCATTCTTTCATCCCTGGGATGAATCCCACTTGACCATGGTGTATGATCTTTTTGATGTATTGGTGGATCCTGTTTGCCAATATTTTATTGAGGATTTTAGCATCTATGTTCATCAGTGATATTGGCCTGTAGTTTTCTTTCTTTGTTGTGTCTTGACCTGGTTATGGGATTAGGATAATACCGGCTTCATAGAAAAAGTTGGGAATTGTTTCCTTTTCTTGGATTTTTTGGACTAGTTTGAGGAGGTTAGGAGTTAGTTCTTCCCAAAATGTTTTGTAAAATTCGCCTCTGAAGCTATCCAGTACAGGGCTTTTGTGTGCTGGTAGATTTTTGATTACTGTTTCAATTTCCTTCTTTGATATTGGTCTGTTGAGACTTTCTACTTCTTCTTGGTTCAGTTTTGGAAGGTTCTGTGTTTCTAGAAATTTGTCCATTTCTCCTAGATTGTCAAATTTCTTGCCATACAGTTGTTTGTAGTAATTTCTTATAATCCTTTCTATTTCTGTGGTATAAGTAGTTATTTCTCCTTTTTTATTTCTGATTTTGTTTATTTGGGTCTTCTCTATTTTTTTCTTGATGAACCTGGCTAAAAGCTAGTCGATTTTGTTTCTTTTTTCATAAAACCAGCTCCTAGTTTTGTTGATCTTTTGGATTGTTTGGTTAGTCTCTACATCATTTAATTCTGCTCTGATCTTGATGATTTCCTTCCTACTTCTTGCCCTGGGCTTTGTTTGTTGTTGTTGTTTTAGTTCTTGTAGCTTTAGAATTAGATTTTTTATTTGAGATTTTTCTATCCTTTTCAGATATGCCTGTATTGCTGTGAATTTCCCATTTAGGACTTCTTTTGCTGTGTCCCATAGGTTTGGGGCTGTTGTGTGTTCATTATCATTAGTTTCCAGAAATTTCTTGATTTCTTCTTTGATGTCATTGTTAGCCCATTCATTATTTAATAGCATGTTATTCATTCTCCATGAGTTTGGATGTCTTTGATTTTTTTTCTCTGAGGTTGATTTCTAGTTTCAAGGCATTGTGATCTGAAAAGATGATTGATATGATTTCAGTTTTCTTGAATATGTTGAGGCTTTTTTTGTGTCCTATAATGTGGTCTATCTTTGAAAATGTCCCATGTGCCTTTGAAAAGAATGTATATTTTGCTTCTTTGGGGTGAAAAGTTCTATATATATATATATATATATAAGTTAAGTCCATGTGGTTTAGTGTGTTGTTCAATGCCTCAATATCCTTGGTGTTTCTTTGCTTTAAAGATCTGTCTATTGTTGATAATGGAGTGTTAAAGTCCCCTACTATGAGTGTGTTGCTGTTAATATCCTCCTTGTGGTCTTCTAGTATTTTCTTTATGTATTTGGTTGCTCCTATGTTGGGAGCATATAAGTTTATCGGTGTTATATCTTCTTGATGGATTGTTCCCTTAAGTATTATGAAATGTCCTTCTTTGTCTCTTTTTATTGCTCTTGCTTTGAAATCCGTTTTGTCTGATATGAGGACTGCTACCCCAGCTTTTTTTTATGTCCATTTGCTTGGAATAGTTTTTTGTATTTCTTTACTTTCAGTCTATGTAAATCTTTTGTCTTGAGGTGTGTTTCTTGTAGACAGCAAATATGTGGGTCCTGGTTTCTTATCCATTCCGTTACCCTATGTCTTTTAATTGGAGCATTTAATCCATTTACATTTAAGGTTATTATTGACATGTATTTATTCATTTCCCTTTGTACCTCTGTTCCTCTACTCTTTTTTTCTTCTTTTTCTTAAAATATTTCCTTTAGCATCTCTTGCAATGCTGGTTTGGTGGAGATGTATTCTTTTAGTCTTCCTTTGTCTGGGAAACTCCCTATTTCACCTTCCATTTTGAATGAGAGCTTTGCTGGGTAGAGTATTATTGGTTGTAGACCTTTGTTTTTCATTGCTTGAAATATTTTTGACCATTCCCTTCTGGCTTGCAGTCTTTCTGTTGAGAAATCGGTAGATAGCCTTATCAGAGCTCCCTTGTATATTATTTGCTGTTTCTGTCTTGCTGCTTTTAGGATTCTCTCTTTATCTTTGAATGTTGCCATTTTAATTATGATGTGCCTTGGAGTGGATTTTTTGGGGTCTTCTTCATTGGGACTCTCTGTGCTTCCTGAACTTGCATAACCTTTTCTCTCATCAGGTTGGGAAATTTTTCTGTCATTATTTCTCCTATCAGTTTTTCTATTCCTTGTTCCTCTTCTTCTCCCTCTTTCATTCCGATGACTTGGATATTACTTTTTCTCATGCTATCCTTAATTCTCTTACATCTTCTTCATACTTTTTCAATCTTTTTTCATTTTGTTGCATTGTCTGGGATTTTTTTATACATTGTCCTCTAACTCACCGATCTCATCCTCTGCTTCATTTTACTTGCCTTTGATTGATTCTACGGTGTGTTTCAGTTCAGAGATTGTATTCTCCATTTCTTCCTGGTTCTTGTTAATAGTTTCTATGTCCTTTTTTATGTTGGTGTAGTTCTCCGTAAGTTCCCTGTAATTTTCTTGGAGCTGTTGATAACTTCCTTGGAGGTTGTCGTAGTTGTTTTTGAGGCTGTCGAGTATATTGATCTTCACCATCATTGTTTTGAATTCCATGTCTGACATTTGGGCTATGTCTATTGCACCTACCTCTCTTTCTGGGGATTCCTGTTTTCTTTTCATTGAGAGGTTGTTTCTGCGTCTTACCATGTTGGATTCTTTTTGTTGGTTTTTGTTTTTTGGATTTGTCTGCTTTGACTTCCCACCTTTGTGGTATGAGATATTTTATGGTAGATCTGGGGTTTTTCAGTGGTGCAGTTTCTTTGATCTCCTAAGCCTAATGTTCTTGGGTTAACCTCTATGTCATTTGTTTATGCTGTCTGGTTATATTTCAGATGCTCTTTGGTGAAATCTTCCCTCTGGCTAGTTGATTGAGAGTCACTCTGTCCACTTTGTCTTGAGTTCTTTTGTGGATATGCTGTTAAATACATAAACACACAGCCCTGGCAGAAAACTCACACCCTCAAAAATATCCCCCACCTTCTATCTCGCTATCGTCAGCAAATGAGCCAGTATTAATATAAATGTAGAAAGGTTAGGGCTTTTATATTATAGGAAGAATAGTTAAGAGTTGTTTTTAAAGAGGAAAAATATTATTTTTAAGAGAGGGGATGATAGATTAATAATAGTAGCAAGTCGTGTCGAGACTATGTAGGACAGTAGGTAATATTTACATTGTATGTTAATAATAATAGAAGAAAAAGAGGGAAGAATGCAGAATATAGTAAGAAAGTAGAATTGTTTAGTATTAGATGTATATAGTGGTTATATTCTATTTATGTAGTGTGAAACGGAGGCTAAACCAAACAGACAAACAAATAAACAAAAATTATAGAGGAAGGATGAGAAGGAGAGATGGTATAAAACTAAATAAAGATATAGTTTTTCTTTATTTTTAAATAAAAGTAAAAATTAAAATTAAAAATAAGAAATTAAAAAATTAAAATAAAATACAGATAAAAAAACTAAGAAATTTTAAAATATATATACAAAAGGAAAGTTTTTACTCAGTTCAGCCTCTGTGTGTCATCTTCTTTTCCTGGATCCACAGCTGGTCTAATGAGGCAGGCCAGAGGTTTCTAATTTTTGCAGGTTTGGCGCCTGTTTGGAGCCGGCTGGGGTGCTTGTGCTCACATGCACATGCCTGCGCAAGGCGGCCTGTGCCTAGCCTCAGGCCTGCTGAGCCATGCCCCAGGAATAGGTCTCTCACCCCTTGGGGTGGGGCCCCGGACACTTGTGCACGGTGGAAGTGAGTGGCTGCCGCCTGCTGTTCCTGCGCCACAGCTGCCGCTGTTCCCACACCCGCCTAGGCAGGCACAAGCAGAATCCACGCAAGTGGTTTGCTCTCTGGCCTGATGGTCACTGGTGCTGGCCAGGGGTGTCTGCGCATGGTCTTCTGTGTGCCCAGCGGGCTCTCCCTGCGCCCACTGGGGCACTGATCTTATGTCTGTTGGGGTGTGTCTGAGGGGCACCCAGACACGCGGCCAGTGACCTGGTTATGTGCCTGGGCCAGTGTATGAGGGCACCTCCCCGTGTGCACCCACACAACCCAAGGGGAGGGTTGGGGAGTGGGCGAGCACACTTCTGTGCCTGTGTTCCTCAAGAATGTCCTGTCACCCCCAACCTTTCCTCCCCTCTCCACAGTACACAAGAGGGGGAAAAAAGGAAAATCACGTTCTCACATGCATTGCAGTATGCTGTTTCTTGTCTTTCAGTGCCAGATGCCACCTTGTCCTCTCCTGTCTCTGCCAGCGGGCAGAGATCCGCTCTCCTCTCGATTTCTCTCTGGGGAAGCCTGTGGTCACTAAAAAGTCTTTGTGTACTTCCAGCCACAGCTCAGGGAGCCACCCCAGTCAGAAATCTCATCTCATCCCTTTTTCCTCCACTATCCTCACCAAACAGGTTGCTCCCAGATGGTTTTCTCCAATCCAGCATTGCCAAGGCTCAACTCCTGCCATTGTCCAGCTGCTCACCGAGATGTTCTGTCTGCAATTAGCCCAAACTATAGATGGGTCTCAGGAGCCAGAAAGCGCAGCCTCCCCTCACTCTTCCGCCATCTTCTCTACCTGATTTATTTTTTGAAGAAAAGAAAACTTGTTTTTTTTTAATAAAAAAGGGTGTGGGTAAAATTGAGAGGAAGAAAAACCTGAGAAGTTTTGAAACTACTGGATTTACTTTAGATTCATTATAACTGAAAATAACTATTATCTTGTGGTATAAGAAACAATTATCCTAGGCCATCATTTGCAGAAAAGATAATATTACTTTGTGTTTTACTCTACTATTCTGAAATCAAGATTAGATTTTAAATTTTCTTATATATATGGCCATATTTTTCCAATACACTGTGCTGACAACTCATTAATTACATATTGTTAAAAATGATACATACAGTAGTCCCTCTCTATATCGCAGTTGACTTATCTCGGCCTCACTGTATCGTGGGATTTTAAAAAACATTATATTTCATTATTTATTATGGACTTTTCACCATATCATTGGATTTTTTGGCACTGTATACATATGTTGTTAAAGTTACATAGGTTTAAGAGTGTAGAATATGTTTAAGAACATAAGTAGTGTTTATAAAAGTGTGGAAACGGTTAATAAGGGAATGGGAATAGTTTATAAGTGTGTGGGAAGGGTTTATAAAACCTTAAAATACGAAAATAAATGTAAGGTTCCTACTTCGCAGATTTTCACCTATCGCGGGGTGGGGGTGGTTCTAGAATATAATACCTGTGATAAGTGAGGGAATACTATAGACATATTTAAGATGTGGGTTAAATAAGTTTATAATAGATGGTTCAGTAAAGAAGAAACAAAGAGAGTTATAGGTCAGATTTACTTTTTAAGGGCTACAGGAGTCATCAATGTATAGCTAGGAAGAGACCAGGAAAGGTGATTTGCTCAAAACCACTAAGCTTTATCTTGGGTACTAAAAGTATGCCCTGTCAGAAATATCCCTTGGGGTTCTGCACTACTGGGTCTTACATAACCATTAGGAAATTTTCAGGAGGGCAGAAGAGATGGAAGCCAAGATGGATTAGGCTTATCACAAGAAAAGTCATGAATCCTAATACAGGGACCTAAGGAACAAAACAAACAAATGAAAAAACAGAACCAGAGCCATGGAAACAAGGAACTGACAGTGACCAGAGGGGAAGGGAATGGGGGAGGAGGGAGGAAAGAAGGGGAATGGCCTGATCAAGGAACTAGTATAAATGACCCATAGACAAGAACAACAGGGTGGGGATTGACCATAGGAGTAGGTGAGTGGGTGGGGCAGTATAAAGCAATGGGGAGAATTGGGACAACTCTAATAGAACAATAAAAAAGAAATTAAAAAAACAAGAAAGACCATTGTTGGAAGGAAAGAAAGAAAAAAAGAAAGAAAAGTAAAGAAAAGAATGTTGTAATTCCACAGCCAATCTGTGTTCATCAAAGAAGGATGTGGACTGCTTACTACTTTTGCCACTACATGAGTTTGTTGTAATAAAGGACCACAAACTGAATGGCTTAAAGAAGGCTAGAAGTTCAAGACTGATGTGATGGTAAGATTAATTCCTTCTGAGAGCTGTGAGAGAGAACTTGTTCTATTTCCACCTCCCTACCTTCCACTGGCTTGCAGGCAATGTTTGGTATTTCTTGATTTGTAGATCTCTACCCTCATTTTCATCTGATGTGCTCCACTTGTGTGTCTGTGTCCAAATTTTCTCCTTTTTATGATGACACTGGTCATATTGGATTCAAACCCACCCTCTGAGCTCATTTTAACTTTATTACATCTGTAAATATCCTAGTACCAAATGAAGTCACATTCTGAAGTACAGAGAGTCAGAATTACAACATAAATTCTTGGAGGCACAGAAGTACATACTATTATTTTTCTGGCCACATTAATATCTGTCATCAGCCCCAATAGAATAGTAATAATACTATTATTACTATAAAGCTAACATATTTACAACCACAATACAAACCATGAACTTTCTAAAGGCTTTCAATTTCTATAATAATAATCAAATAAAAAATTAAATGTTGTCTATGGGTCATTCATATTAGTTCCTTGACTAGACCTTTCCCCTTCTTTTTACCCTTTACCCTCTTCCCCTCTCCCCTGGTCACTGACAGTCTGTTCCCAGTTTACATGTCTCTGGTTCTATTTTGCGCATTTGTTTGTTTTATTCATTAGTTTCCTGGTTTAAATGAGATCATATGATATTTACCTATCGCCTCATGGCTTATTTCACTTAGCCTAATACTCTCAAGTTCCATCCATGCTGTAGCAAAAGGTGGGAGTTCCTCCTTTCTTTCTGCTGTGTAGTATTCCATTGTGAAAATGTAACATAGCTTTTTGATCCATTCATCCACTGATGGGCACTTAGGCTATTTCCAGTACTTGGCTATTGAAAATAGTATTGCTATGAACATAGGGGAGCATAGATTCTTTGAATTGGTGCTTCAAGATTCCTTGGGTATAATTCTAGCAATAAACTCACTGGATCAAAAGGCAGTTAAATTTTTTTTGTTTTTAGAGAAAATTCCATACTGTTTTCCACAGTGGCTGCACCAGTCTGCATTCCCACCAACAGTGCACTAGTGTTCTCTATTCTCCACATCCTCATCAGCACTTATTGTATGTTAATTTGTTAATGATGGCCATTCTGACTGGCGGGAGGTGGTATCTCATGTGGTTTTTATTTGTATCTCTCTGATGGCTAGTGATGTTGAGTATTCTTTCATACGCCTATGGACCCTCTGTATGTCTTCCTTAGAGAAGTGTCTGTTCAGGTACTTTGCCCATTTTTTAATTTTGTTATCTGTCTTCTTGGTTATTGAGTCATATAAGTTCTCTATATATTTTGGAGATCAAACCCTTGTCTGAGGTATCATTGGCAAATATGTTCTCCCATACAGTTGGTTCACTTTTCATCTTGCTGATATGTTCTTTCACTCAGCAGAAACTATTTAGTTTGATGTAGTCCCATTTGTTTATTCTTTTCTTTATTTCCCTTACTCTAGGAGATATATCAGTGAAAATGTTGCTATGTGGGATATCTGAAATTTTACTGCCTATGTTCTCTTCTAGGACTTTTATGGTATCATAAATTACATTTAAGTCTTTTATCCATCTTTAGTTTAGTCTGGTGTATGGTGTAAGTTGGTGGTGTAGTTTCATTTATTTGGAGTACCTGTCCAGTTCTCCCAGCACCATATGTTGAAGAGGCTCTTTTCACTCCATTTTATGTTCCTTGTCCCTTTGTCAAATATTAGTTAACCATACAGATCTGGGTTTATTTCTGGGCTCTCTATTCTGTTCCATTGATCTATATGTCTGTTTTCATGCCAGTACCGAACTGTTTTAATTACAGTGGCCTTGTAACATAATTACAGTGAGTATGAGGTATTGTGATTCTTCCTACTTTGTTTTTCTTTCTCAACATTGTTGAAGCTATTCACAGTTATTTTTGTTCCACATATCTTGTTGAAATATTTGTTCTAGGTCTGTGAACTATGTCATTGGTATTTTAATAAGGATTGCATTGAACCTATAAATTGCTTTGGATGGTACGGACATTTCAATGATGTTAAACTTCCAATCTATGAATATGGTATGTGCTTCCATTTATTTGTATCTACCATAATTTCTTTCTTCAGTGTTCTGTAGTTTTCTGTGTACAGGTCTTTTACTTCCTTGGTTAAGTTTATTCCTAGGTAATTGTTTTTCTTGTTGCTATAGTAAATAGAATTTTTTTCTAATTTCTATTTCTGATATTTAATTTTTGATGTACAAAATTGCCTTAAATTTCTGAATATTGACTTTGTACCCTGCTATTTTGCCAGATTTACTTATTAGGTAGAGTAGTTCTTTAGTGGAGCTATAGAGTTTCATATGTATACTATCATGTATCTGCAAATAACAATTTGTTTAAGTATATATTTTTTATTATGTTGGACAGTAGTTTAAACTTTTTTCCCCTTTGCTCCCCTCTGCCCAGTACTCTCCTTCCCTCCAGCAATCCCACCACCCTTAGTTCATGTCCATGTGTCATGCATATAAGTTCTTTGGCTTCATCCTTTCCTATATTATTCTTAACTTCCCCCTGTCTACTTTGTACCAACCAATTATGCTTCTTAGTCCCTGCACCATTTCCCCATTTCTTCCCCTCCCCACTCCCAGCTGATAACCCTCCAAATGATCCCCATACCTATGATTCTGTTCCTATTCTGGTTTCCTTAGTTGGATTTTGTTTTTATTTTTCAGATTTAGTTGTTGATAGTTGTGAGCTTGTTTTCATTTTAGTGTTCATAGTTTTGATCTTCTTTTTCTTAAGTAAGTCCCTTTCACATTTCATATAATACTGGCTTGGTGATGATGAATTCTTTTAGCTTCATCTTGTCTGGGAATCACTTTATCACCCTTCCATTTGAAATATGAGCTTTGCTGGATAGAGTAATTTTGATTGTAGGTTGCTTTTGATCACATTTAATACTTCTTGCCAGTCCCTTCCTGCCTGCAAAGTGTCCTCTGAGAAATCAGCTGATAGTCCTATAGGTAACCCCCTGTAGGCAACTCTCCACCTCTCTCTTGCTGCCCCCAGGACTATGTCTTTATCTTTCACCTTTGGCATCTCAGTCATGATGCGGCCTGGTGTGGTCCCCTCTGGGTCCAGCTCACCCGGGACCCACTGTACTTCTTGGACCTGTATGTCCATCTCCTTCACAAAATTTGGAAAGTTTTCCTCATTTTTTTTTTTTTTTTAGTTCTTGCTTCCCCATTCTGCACTGGTTGACTGTTTTTTTTTTTCTTTCTTATGTTCCAAATCATTTACTTGAACCCTGGTTTCCTTCCCTTCACCATTGGTTTGTGTGGATTTTTCTTCATTTACCTTAGCATAGACTTCACTTCTTTTATGTGCTTGCCATACCCAAGCATATCTGTCAAGCCTGTGAGCATCTTTATCACTAGTGTTTTAAATTCTGCGACTGTTAGGTTGTCTATCTCCTCATCTGTGAGGCTGGCTATCTCCTGGTCCCTTAGTTCTCCCACTGGAACCTTGATCTGTTTCCCCTTTTGGGCCATACTTCTCTGTCTCCTCATTCTGACAGGCTTCTGTGTTTCTTTGCCTCCACATCCCAGGTAGAGCTATTGCTCCTGTTATGTTTGAAGGGGCAGAGCCTTAAGGATTCATCAGCATAGAGCGACCTGTTTCATCATGTGGTGTTGTATGTGGGGGAGGAGTCCAAGAGGGAACAATGCCACCCGCTTAGCACTCATCCCTTTTCCAGGCACCTCTCACACTTCGGCACTGGCTTGGCGCCCCTCTAGCTGCTGCCTTGGCTGTCATTCCCAGAGTGAATGGGTCTTCAGATGTTCTCGGACCTTAGGGGCCCTTTAAATAAGTGGACTCTGCTGAGACTGGTAGTTTCTGCCTCCACTTTAACCCCTACTGGTCTGCACAGTCAGAAGAAATGAGGATTGATTTTCCCTGGTGCTGGGACCATGAGCTGCGAAGTCTGGTGAGTAGCTCGAACTCTCCCCAGGTGTCCCTCCTGATTTTTTAAAACATGTGACTGTGCTTTCTGCTGGTCTGCCACTGCCACCACTGCTGCCTCCACTGCTGCTGCCACCACACCACGTCCTTTCCGCTCCGGCTCTGCCCCTCCTACCTGTCTGGATGAGTATTTCTTCTTTATATCTTTGTTTGCTGGACTTCCATGCAGTTTGATTTTCTAGAACTTCTGATTGTGTCTAGTTTTGAGGAGTTGTATTCTTTCTTAGTTGTGGAAGGAGACACAGCGTGTCTGTCTACGCCTCCATCTTGGCCGGAGATCCAAATAATGACAATTTTACCTCCACTTTTCCAATCTGGGTTTCTCATATATGGCCTTTATTTATTAATTTTTTTGAAGTATGCTCCCTCTACTCCCACATTGCCTAGTGCTTTTATCATAAATTGAAGCTGTACTTTATTAAATGCTTTTCAGCATCTTTGATATGATATGTGATTTTTGTCCCTTATTTGGTTTATATACTGTATTATATTTAGTGGATTGAGCGTCGGCCTGCGAGCTAAGTGTCGCTGGTTCGATCTTCCAGTCAGGGCACATCAGAGAAGGAAAACTCTGACTCCAAAAAACCTCCACTGCCTTGCGGCATACCTCTTCAGGGGAAAGGCTAAGGGAGTAAACCCCAACAGAAAATCCGGAGCCGGAGTCCCTAAGGCGGTTTGACGTTGTAGTCAACACCGGCAACTCCTGCGGCGCACCTGAAGCCAAGCTGTATTGACTCCGTCTTTCCCTTGGACCCTTCAGCTGCGAAGAGAGGGGGGGTCTGCTGCATGGGCAACAGCAGACCCTCCATATCACCCTGCCCAGGTTCTGTAGCTTCAGCTTCACTGGAGAGGACACTCCAGCGTCATCGCAAGATGTCGATTCAACACGGGAGGAGACAGATACCATGTCACTCCCGAGTCGGACTGCACAGCCATTCTCGGCAGTGCAGATAGACTCTTAAGAAGCTACACCATTGTCTCTCGAGGCTCTGTAGCTTCAGCTTCACTGGAGAGGACACTCCAGCGTCATCGCAAGATGTCGATTCAACACGGGAGGGGACAGATACCGTGTCATTCCCGAGTCGGACTGCACAACCATTCTCGGCGGTGCAGATAGACTCTTAAGAAGCTACACCATCGTCTCTCGAGACGGACGGCTGCCGATGATTTATTGATTTGTTCATATTATACCATCCTTGTATCCCTGGGTTGAATCCTACTTGATCATGGCTTATGATCTTTATAATGTATTTCTAAATCTGGATTGCCAGTCTTTTGTTTACAATTTTAGCATCTATGTTCATCAGTGATATTGGCCTGAGGATTACTTTCATTGTTGTGTATTTACCTGGTTTTGGCATTAGGATGATACTTGCCTCATAGTGAGTTTGGGAGTCTGTCCTCTTCTTGAATTTTTTTGTTAATTTTGAGAAAGATAAGAGTTAGTTCTTCCCTAAATGTTTGGTAAAATTCATCTCTGAAACTGTCCAGTTCAGCGTTTTTGTGTGCTGAAAGTTATTTGATTACTGTTTCAATTTCACTAGCTGTTATTGATCTCATCAGGTTTTCTGCTCCTTGATTCAATTTTAGAAGATTACATGTTTCTAGAAATGTATCCATTTCATCCAAGTTGTCCAATTTCCTGTCACATAGTTGTTCGTAGTAATTTATGCCAATTATTTGTACTTATGTTGTATAGGTGTGATTTTTTCCTCCTTTTTCTCTTTTTTTATTTATTTGGGTCTTCTCTTTTTTTCTTATTGGGTCTGGATAAAATTTCATTGATATTTTTTATCTTTTCAAAGAACCATCTCCTGGATTTATTGATCCTTGAATTTTTCTTTTAGTGTCTATGTCATTTGAATGTGCTCTGACCTTAATTATTTCTTCCCTTCTACTCTCTCTGAGCATTGCTGTTGTTTCTCTAGTTTTGTGGATGTAGGATTAGGTTGTTTATTTGAAATTCTTCTGTCCTTTTTAGGTAGGCCTGTATTGCTATGACTTTCCCTCTCATGACTGCCATCATCAAGTCTAATAGGTCTGGGGGTGTTGTGTGGTCATTTTCATTATTTCCAGAAACTCTTTGATTTCTTCCTAGATTTCATTGTTAATACATTCATTGTTTAACAACATGCGATTCATTCTGCATGAATTTGAATGTTTTTGTTTTTCCCTAAGGTTAGTTTTTTGTTTCGATCTGTTGTGGTCTGAGATGATACTTGATATGATTTCAATTTTTGTGAATTTTTTGAGCCATATTTTGTGATCTGCTGTGTTCTCTACTTTGAAAATGATTCATGTGCATTTGAAAAGAATGTGTATTTTGCCTTGTCGTACTGAAAAGTTCTGTATATATCAATTAACTCCATTTCATCTAGTGTTGTTCAATGCCACAATTACTTGGTTTTGTTTTGTTTGTTTGTTTTTACTAGGAAGATATATTAGTTGTTGACAATGGGCTGTTAAAATCCCCTACTATGAGTTTGTTGCTGTCAATATCTTACTTGAAGTTCTCCAAGATTTTCCTTATATATTTAGGTGCTCCTATATTGGGTGCATATAGCTTTAGAAGGGTTATATGCTCTTGATGATTTGTTTCCTTAAGCATTATGAAATATCCTTCTTTGTCTCTTTCTTTGGCCTTTGTTTTGAAATCTAATTTGTCTGATATAAGTATTGCTACCCGAGCTTATTTTTCATGCCCATTTTCTTGAAATACTTTTTTCTATCCCTTCACTTTCAGTCTTTGTATATCATTTCTTTGAGGTGGGCCTCTTGTAGACAGCATCTATGTGGGTCATTTTTTTTTAATTCATCAGCTATCCTATGTCTTTTGGTTGGCACATTTAATCCACTTACATTTAAGGTTATTATTGATAGGTACTTCTTCACTGTGATTTCTTCCCCTTTGTACCTGTGTTTGTCTCTGTCTCTTTGTTACTTCACCTTCTTAAAGCACTCCCGTTAACATCTCTTTCAATGCTGGTTTGGTGGAGATGTATTCTTTTAGCTTTCCTTTGCCTAGGAAAGTCCTTATTTCCCCTTCCATTTTGAATGAGAGCTTTGCTGGGTAGAGGAGTCTTCATTGCAAGTATTTGCTTTTTATTATTTGGAATGTTTCCTGCCATTCCCTTCTGGTTTGTAGTGTTTCTGTTGAGAAATAAACTGATAGCCTTATCAGGGCTCCCTTGTATGTTATTAGCTGTTTTTATCTTACCGCACCTAAGATTTTTTCTTAGTCTTTAGTTTTGCTATTTTAATTATGATGTGTCTTGGAGTGGGCCTCTTTGGGTTCATCTTCATTGGGACTCTTTGGTTCCTGGACTTGTATTACATTTTCTCTCATCAATTAAGGAAGTTTTCTGTCATTATCTTTTCAAACAGGTTTTCTATCCCTTGCTCCTCTTCTTCTCCTCTGGTATCCCTATGACATGGATATTATTAAATTTTATATTGTCCTCCAGCTCTCTTAAACCCTCAATACTTTTCCAATGTTTTTTCATTTTGTTGTTCTGTGAATTTTTTTCTACTTGTCCTCCAGTTCACTGATCCAATCCTCTGCTTCATCTAGCCTGCCTTTAAGTCCTTCTACTGTGTTCTTCAATTCAGAAATTGTATTCTTCATTTCTTCCTAGCTCTTACTAAAACTTTCTATGTCTTGTTTCATGCTGGCAGTTCACAGTAAGTTCCTTTTAGCTACCCTAGAGTTCTTGTAGTTCTTATTGAGCTAATTGAGCTTCCTTATAACCATTATTTTGAACTTGATGTCTGAAAGTTTCTTGTCTCTATTTCATTATTCCATCTTTCTGGGATTTTTCCTTTGCTTTTGATCAAGTTTTTTTCTTTTGTTTCCCATTTTTGGTGACTCTTCTTGTTTGTTTCTCCTCCTTAGCTTGATCTTCTTTGACTCTCTGTCTTCGTGGTGTGACCTTCTGTGGTAGGAGACCTGTGATATTCAGTGTTTCAATCTCTTTGATATCCTGAATTTGATGCTCTTGGGATGACCATTATGTCATTTATTTAGACTGGTTGTACTTGGATTTTGGTTGTTTTTTTGTGTTACTCTTTAGTGAGTCTTTCCTCCAGCTAGCTGTTTGAGAGTCACTCCTGTATGTTGTTGTACAGGTGTTGTCAAAACAAAACCAAATAGCCCAGGAAGAAATCCACATCCAAAAAAATAACTCTCACTTACGATCACACTATCAACAACAAATGAGCCAGTATTAATAAAGATGCAAAGAGATTAAGACTATTATAAGAAAGGAAAACAGATAAGAGATGACTAACTTAAAGAAAAAGAATATTTTTGAGAGGGAAGAGAGAGAAATAATATGAGTAGCAAATAAGGACGAGGCAAAAATAAAAAGAAAGTAAAATTTACATTTAAATTTAAAAAGGAAGGAAGAAGGATGAATGAAGTAAGAGAAGAGAAATATACATTATTAGGTTTAAACAGAAGTTGTTTATATATATATATATATATATATATATATATATATATATATATATATATATATAGTGAGAGAAAAAAACAAAAAATGAAGAAAAGAAAAATTATAGGAACCAAATTAGAGAAAATGTTTCATCACAGCATATTGACAACCAATGAGCAAAGATTAGTATAGGTGTGATGGAATAAAAGGCAAAAAAGAAAGAAAGAAAGAAATGAAGAAGGAAAGAAAGAAAAGCTTAAGATATATGTAGAGGAAAGGGACATGATTTTGAGATGATAGAGGGAGAAGAAATACTGAGTGAGGAATAAAAACCAAGCTAAGACAGGAAAAACTTCCAACTTAAAATCAAAAATGAAAGAGCTGAAGGAAGGTAAAAATTGAGTAGGAGAGGGAAACAATAAATTTGAGATTTAAAATATCACGATAGAGGATATTTAGGAATAAAATTGAAGAAATGAAATAAAAACCACCATATCCACAACCAATGAGCAATAATTGATCAATGTGGAGAAAGAATACGGGTATTTTAATAATAGGAAAAAGAATGTGAAATGACTAATGACAATAAATATGGTTTTGAGAGTGCAGAATGTAAGTGTTACAACAGAATGATTAATAGAGAGGAAATAAATGCAGGACCCTTGCCATTGAAATCTAACAAAGAACTTAATACTATAAGCAGAGGGAGACATGTCTCACCTGTTGACCCAGCAGTCCTGAGCCTGGTGTGATAAGATTGACAGGCATTCTGAACAACAAGCAAAACTATGATAGTATAGGGGAGGGGAGCTCTTTAATGTCTGTATGTATCACTTCCACTAGCTCGGAAAAGTAACCTTTACACTGGGTATTCATTCCAATGCTTAGAAGAGCAGAGGGAAGGGGTCTACATTCCCAAAGCAAAAATCCATAAAACAATTTTTTTTAACTGACTGCTTTCCATAATGTAAGAAAAATGAACAAATAGAATTTAGAGTAATATAAAATTGGGGGTTAACAGATCCCCACACATACCTGGTCTGGGTAGTCACATCTCCCTGGGGAATGCTGGCAGCACCTTTCCCTGTCAATCAAAATGTAACTCCCTCACCTCTATCCCGCAAACTATATAAGTCCTCAGAACAAAGGACTTTTGCTGTGGCCACCAGGGCTCTACCCACTGGGACTCTGGCCACCAGGCCTCTGGCCACACTAGAGTGAGCTTACCACCTCAGCCTGGCTTTTGCTCTCCCATTCACTAATACACTAATAGATCTGCTGATCTGTAATACTTTACATGTGTCAGCAAGAAAAACCAGGTCTCAGGATCTACATCAGTGGAGAAGTAAGTAAAAACTACACTAACCTCCAAAGACCAATCTGGAATTAAAACTAAATTGTGGAGAAATCATCTGGAATAACCAATTAAATACTCACTGGAGAGAAGTTTTATAACCACAGAGAGACAGAAAAGGCTGCTTCATCTCAATGTGACCAGTAGGAAGTGTGGAGACGTGAAAGGTCTGGCTGGGCTCCCATGGGTGGCAGCTGAAGGGACTGAGAAACAGCTCAGCAGCTGGAGGTTCCCCCTGAGAAGGGCAGAGTCTAAACCCCCAGCTGGGCTTCCCCGTCTACAGCAACAGAGTGGAAAGTGAAATAGCATCCAGCTGTGAAAAGCGAAAAACCACGGGTTTTTTTTCTGGTCTGAAAGAAACAGCTGGAGAAAAAGAGCTCTTACAACAGATCACATATGAAAATACCTTGACACCCACTTACCCTGGGCTCAAGCAGAGGGAAGGCAGAGAGGACTAGAGATGCTTGGGGAGAATTTGGGGCAGTGGCTTTGAGGAGAGAACTGAGGGTGCAGCCGAACAGGTCCCAGTTTTGACTCGCTCCCCATACTGCAGGCAGATCATTCCCCTCCAAGTGGCATCAGCCTAAGGGAAAGCAAAAGCCCCACCTGCAGGAATTAATCGGACACACCCTTAGTGCTATAACTTGATGGCTAATCACAGATTGAATAGATTAACAACTAAAGGCGACAAAAACAAGCAGTAGATCTCTTCTAGTCTGCAAAAGGCTTCCTAGGCCCAGATTCCTACATGATTTGACACCACCAGGGGCAGATCCAGGAAGTGCAGATCAATTTAAGGAGCAGCAACAAACAAGAAGTGTCACAAAAATGGGGAGACAGAGAAACAACCCCCTATCAAAAGGAAAGGAGGACTCCCCAGGAAGAGTGCTAAATGAAATAGAGGAAAGCAAACTGTCATCCATGGAATTCAAAACATGGATTATAGGGAAGCTCAATAGCTCAGTGAGCTCAAAGAAAACTACAAAGAACTCCAGGGAAACTACAAGAAATTCCAGGGAAACTACAGAGAACTATTGAGAATTACACCAGCATGAAAAAGGACACAGAAGCTATCAATAAGAGCCAGGAGGAAATGAAGAATACAAGTTCTGAATTGAAGAACACAGTAGAAGAATTAAAAGCAGGCTAGAGGAAGAAGAAGATTGGATCAGAGACCTGGAGGACAACATAGAAAAAAATTCCCAGACAGTGCCAAAAAATGAAAAAAGACTGAACAAGAATGAAGAGGTTTTAAGTGAGCTGCAGGACATCATGAAATGCAATAATATATGTATCATAGAAATACAAGAAGGAGAAGAGGAGCAAAGGCTAGAAAACCTTTTTGAAAAACTAATGACAGAAAACTTCCCTAACTTGATGGGAGAAAAGTCATGCAAGTCTAGAAAGCACAAAGGGTCCCAATGAAGATGAACCCAAATGGGCCCATTCCCAGACACATCATAATTAAAATGGAAAATTTTAAAGACTAAGAGAGAATCCTAAAAGCAGCATGAGAGAAACAGCTAATAACATACGAAGGAGCTCCAATAAGGCTATCATCAGATTTCTCAGCAAAAACACTGCAAGCCAGAAGCGAATGGCAAAAAATATTTCTAAGCAATGAAAAACAAGGTCCTACAACCACGACTACACTACTCAACAAGGCTCTCATTCAAAATGGAATATAAAATAAGAAATTTTCAAGACAAAAGAAGGCTAAAAGAATACATCTCCCCCAAACCAGCATTGCAAGAGAAGCTAAAGGGTCTGCTTTAAGAAAATGAAGAAACAGAGAAAGAGAAAAACACCAGTACTAAGAGGGAAAATAACAATGAATAAGTACCTATCAATAATAACTTTAAGTGTAAATGGATTAAAAGAACCAATCAAAAAACATAGGGTAGATGAATGAATTAGAAAACATGGCCCATATATATGCTGTCTGCAGGAGACCTACCTTAGAACAAAAGATTGACAAAGATTGAACGTGAAGCAATGAAAAAAAGTATTCCACACAAATGGATGTGGGAAAAAAAAAGATGGGGTAGCAATACTTATATCAGACAAAACAGGTTTCACAGCAAAGCCAATAAAAAGAGACAAAGAAGGAAAGTTCATAATACTTAAAGAAAAAAATCCTTCAAGAAGATATAACCATTGTAAACATATGTGCACCCAACATAGGAGCACCAAATGTGTAAGAAAAATTTGAAAGACTTCAAGAAGGATATCAACAGTAACACACTCATAGTAGAGGACTTTAACACCCCATTGTCAACAATGGACAGATCTTTGAAGCAAAAAAAAACACCAAGAATATCGAGGCATTGAACAACACTCTAAATCAAATGGGCTTAGTTGATATATATAGAACTTTTCACACTCAAAAAGCAAAATTTACATTCTTTTCAAGTGCATTGAACATTTTCAAAGTTAGGCCACGTGGTGGGAAACAAAACAAGCTTCAACAAATTCAAGAAAATTGAAATCATATCAAACATTTTCTTAGATCAAAGTGGTTTGAAACTGGAAATCAACCGCAAGGAAAAAAATTAAAACATTCCAACTAATGGAGAATGAATAACATGCTATTAAATAATGAATGGGTTAACAATGACATGAAGGAAGAAATCAAGAAGTTTATGAAAACAAATGATTATGAACGCACAACACAAAACCAATGGGATTCAGCAAAAACAGTCCTGAGAGAGAAGTTCATAGCAATGCAGACCTACCCAAAAAAGATAGAAGAATCTGTAATAAAAAAATCTAACCCTACAGCTACAAGAACTAGAGAAACAAAAACAAATAAAGCCTAGAGCAACTAGAAGAAAGAAAATCATCAAGATCAGAGCAGAATTAAATGACATAAAGATTAACAAACAATTCAAAACATCAATAAAACCAGGAGCTGGTTCTTTGAGAAGATAAACAAAATTCAGAAACCTTTAACCAGACTCACCCAGAAAAGAGAGAGGACCCAAATAAATAAAATCAGAAATGAAAGAAGAGAAATTATAACCGCTACCACAGAAATACAAAAGATTGCAAGAACAACTGTATCACAAGAAATCTGACAACCTAGATGAAATGGACAAATTTTTGGAAACATATAGTCTTCAAAAACTGAATCAAGAAGAAGCAGAAAGCTGGAACAGACCAATAACAACTAGTGAAATTGAAGCAGTAATCAAAAAACTTCTGGCACACAGAATCTCTGGACCAGATGGCTTCACAGGTGAATTTTACAGAACATTTAGTAAAGAACTAACTCCTATGCTTCTCAAACTATCCAAAAATCCAAGACGAGGGTAGACCCCAAAATTCTTTCTATGAAGCCAGTATTATTCTAATTCCAAAACTAAGTCAAGACACAACAAAGAAAGAAAACTACAGGCCAATATCACTGATGAATATAGATACTAAAATCCTTTACAACATATTGGCAAACCAGATAAAGAAACACATTAGAAAGGTCATACACCATGAACAAGTGGGATTCATCCCAGGATTCAAGGAAGGTTTAATATTCACAAATCATTAAATATGATACATCACTTTAACAAAATGAAAGACAAAAACCACATGATAATATCAATAGATGCAGAAAAAGCATTTGATAAAGGTACAACACCCATTTATGATGAAAACACTCAGCAAATGGCAATAGAGAGCATACTTCAAAATAATAAAGGACATATGTGAGAAACCTGAAGCCAAAATCATACGCAAAGGGCAGAAACTGAAAGCATTCCCCCTGAGGTCAGGAACAATACAAGGATGTCCACTCTCTCCACTCCTATTCAACATAGTCTTGGAAGTTTTAACAACAGCAATTAGACATGAAAGACAAATAAAAGCATCCAAATTGGAAAAGAGGAAGGAAAAGTGTCATTATTTGCACATGACATGACAGTGTACATAGAAAACCCTATAGACTACACAAAAAAACTACTTGACCTTATAAGTGAATTTAGCAAAGTAGCAGTGTACAAAATCAATATTCAGAAATCAAAGGCATTTCTGTACACCAACAATAAAATATAAGAGATAGAAACTAGAAAATAATCCCATTTACTATAGCAACAAGAAAAATAAAGTACCTAGGAATAAACTTAACCAAGGAGGTAAAAGACCTGTACTCAGAAAACTACATAAAACTGAAGAAAGAAATTAAGGAAGATACAAATAAATGGAAGCATATACCATGTTCATGGACAGGAAGAATCAACATCATTAAAATGTCCATACTACCCAAAGCAATTTGTAGATTCAATGCAATCTCTATTAAAATACCAATGACATATTTCACAGACCTAGAACAAATACTTCAAAAATTTATATGTAACCAAAAAAGACTATGAAGACACATCAATCTTGAGGAAGAAGAATACAGTAAGAGAAATCACAATACCTGATACCAAACTATACTACAAGGCCATGGTAATCAATACAGCCTGGTACTGGCATAAGAACAGACATATAGATCAATGAAACAGAATAGAGAGTCAAAATTAAACCAAGGTCTATATGGTCAACTAATATTTGACAAAGGGGGAAGGAACATAAAATGGAGTTGAAAAGAGCTTGTTCAAGGAATGGTGTTGGGAGAACTGGACAGGGACATGAAAAAAAATGAAACAAGACCACCAACTTATACTGTACACTAGAATAAACTTAAGATGGATCAAAGACTTAAATGTAAGCCATGACACCATTAAAGTCCTAGAGGAAAACATAGGCATGATAATTTCAGATATTCTGTGTAGCAATATTTTCACCCATATATCTGCTAAGGCAAAGGAAATAAAGGAAAAAGTAAAATGGGACTCCATCAAACTAAAGAGATCTGCTCAGCTAAAGAAAACATTAGCAAGATGAAAATAGAAGGAATCATATGGGAAAATATTTGCCAATGATATCTCAGACAGGGGATTGATCTTCAATATATGTAAAGAACTTATATGAGTCAACACCAAGAAGATAGACAACCCAATTAAAAAATGGGCAAAGAACACAAACAAACACAAGGAGAACATACAGAGGGTTAATAGTCATAGAAAAGAATGTTCAACATTACTAGCCATCAGAGAGATGCAAATAAAAACCACATGAGATACCACCTCACACCATCAGAATAGCCATCATCAAGAAATCAACAAACAACATGCGCTTGCGAGTATGCAGAGAAAATGGAACCCTAGTTCACTGTTGGTGGGAATGCAGACTTGTACAGCCACTATGGAAAACAGTATGGAATTTCCTAAAAAAACTAAAAATGGAATTGCCTTTTGAACCAGCAATTCCACTTCTAGGAATCCTGAAACACCAATTCAAAAGAACCTATGCACCCTTATGCTCATAGCAGCACTATTTACAATAGCCAAGTGCTGGAAACAACCTAAGTGCCCATCTATAGATTGGTGAATCAAAAAGCTGGTACATTAGAGTACAATGTAGCAGAAAGAAAGAAGAAACTTCAACCGCTTGTGACAACATGGATGGAACTAGAGAGACTTATATTCAGTGAAATAAGCCAGGCAATGAAAGATAAATACCACAAGCTATCACCTAGTACAGGAGACTAATGAATAACACAAACTAATGAGCAAAATTAAGCCAGAGGCATGTAAACTAACAGTGACAAGGAGAGAGGGGGGAGGTAGAGAAAGGGGGTTGAAAGGGGAAGGTTCTAGCCAAAAAACACGTATAAGTGACACATGGACATGGACAACTCAGGGGGGGGACTGACTGGGAGAAGGGGTGGGCAGGGTGTGGGACAGCAATAGGGGAAAAGGTGGGACAACTGTAATAGAAAAAAAAACGTGCAAAAATTTTAGTGGGAGAAAATAAATGAAAGCAAAAGAAATTAATAAATGAGCTAGCAAATCCCACCCCCTAAAAAAAACCTCACATGTAGGAAAGTGAATAAAAGAAATTGTAAAGTATGGAAATGCAATTTTAGTGAATATTAGAAGGACAAGTATTTTTCTTCACACTGTATATTTTTCTCCCAACTTGATCCCTCCAGAATATGGCATTCTGAAGAAGTAAATAATGACATAAGGTTCTTTGCATAAAACTAAGACCAGTTGTTAATAGAGGTTTTGTTTATGAAGACTTTAACTAAATTGTCATGCCTAAAGAAGGCATGCTTGGGCTCTGGTTGTTACCAAAATGCCCTGAGGATCTGGGATTGACTTTTGAAGATAATAAAAGCTCAGAAGAAAAAAAGCCTGGTACCTTGGTTGGTTGTGCAGTTCATAGCATATTTCCAGGGGAGGAATGAAGGTTGCTTTCCTGAAAGATGGCTAGAAAGAACCTTAAGGCACAATGGAAAACTTGAAGAACTTGGAAAAGATAGGTATTTACAGGCAAGGCTGAATGGCAGCAGGTATGTGGCTCAGCTTCTGTGCCCTGAAGGGCAGACTGAAAGTCTCCCTAAAGATTCCTTATGTAAGTTCCAGCATAGCAGACTTAAAGATCATATGTGATCATTTGCTGCTCTTGTTGTGTTTATGCAAATGAACAGGACAAATTAAAAATGAACTTAATGCACTCTTTATAATAACAGGGAGGGTAATCTTAAGGAGAAAAATCACGATTCTAGGAAAGTCACAATGCTCAGTGGTAGACTATAAACTAGTGCAGCCAACTGGCTTTAAAGTTTCTTTTCATTTAAAGTTTGTTTTTATTTGAAAGTTAAACTAGGTCTGTGACATCATCAAAGATGCTTAATTTACAGGCAAGAAAAATGTCAAATGCGTTGCAGGATGTCTTTTCAATAAGACAGTCTTGCAGATTTAGAGACTGGTATTGTGTAAATTAACATGTTTGTTGTGTTTTCATAGGGCATAAGCCTATGATCTCATTACCTGCATGATTGTCTGTATGTATAGGCCTCACTTAATCCTGTCTGCATCATAGCCTCTTGAGACTGAATGGTTTGGCTGAACTTAGTGCCTGGATTGGTGAAGTATGGGGTGGTCTGTGGGCTTCACTTTGAAACTGGTTTCTCTTTTATATTCTAATGGCTTGGACAGAAAGGGCCCAGAGGTCTCAGAGGGGGGAAAATCTAAAATACTCCCCTCAGCCCAAACTAAGTAGAGTGGGCAAAAGGGCTTTGGACAGGTGTGATGTGTCCTACACACCTTCTTCCAAAGAAGCCTTTTTTTTTTTCCTAATGTGAGACATTGAAAAATTAATCCTTACCTTTTGTCATCTAGTGGTTATGGATTGAATGATGCCTTTTAACACTGTTGCCAAATCTGTTGTCCCCAGAATACAACAAGTATCCCAGCCTGTTAAACTGAGTTTGTTGTTGTCCGGGGACAGCCCACAGACCTGGAGTCTGCAAGATCCTTCCCCATGTGGGAAGGCCACTTTCCCCTCTACATCCTCATTCTTATTAGGGATTTCTGGACCCAAGGGTAGGTAGGACGATGACCATGTCCAAGTTGAAGCAGCTAGAGGAGCATGGGACCCTCACCCATTGTCTTAAATCTGAGAGGGTTGAATTGTTACAGAAGGGGGGTCCCCCCCCAAAAAAATAATAAAGAAATAAGAAAAGAAAAGAACCAGACTTCTCCCATTGACAGAATCAAGTCATAACATGAGAGAAGATAGAATTTAAAACAAAAGATTTTGGGGAAGATAGCGGAGGAGTGAGGGGAGGCTGCACTCTCAGGCTCCTGAGACCCGTCTGTAGTTTGGGCTAACTGCAGACAGAACATCTCAGTGAGCAGCTGGACACTAGCAGGAGTCGAGCCTTGGCACTGCTGGATTAGAGAAAAACCATCTGGGAACAACCTGTTTAGTGAGGATAGTGGAAGAAAAAGGGACAAAATGGGATTCCTGCTTGGGGTGGCTGCTTGAGCTGCGGCTGAAAGGACACAAAGGCTTTTTGGTGACCACAGGCTTCCCCAGAGGGGAGTTGGGAGGAAAGCAGAACTCTGCCCGCAGGCAGAGACGGGACTCAACCAGGCGGCATTGGCGCTGGAAGACGGGAGACAGCATGCTGCTGAGCAAGTGAAATCATAATTTTTCCCTTGTATTTTTCTCTTGTGAACTGCGAAGAGGGGGGGGATGTTTGGGGGTGATAGGATATTCTTGAGGAGCACAGGCACAGAAGTGCGCTTGCCCACTCCCCAACCCTCCCCTTGGGTTGCAGGCGCGCATAAGGAAGTGCCCTCATTCACTGGTCCAGGTGTGCAGGGCCGCGAGTCCAGGTGCCCCTCAGACACACCCCAACAGACATAAGATCAGTGCCCCAAGAGGTGCAGGGAGGGCCCACTGGACACGGAGAAGATTGTGCGCAGTCGCCCCTGGCCAGCTCCAGTGAGCGCCAGGCCCGAGTGCCAGGCCAGAGCACAAAGCACTTGTTCAGGCTCTGCTCGAGCCCGCCCAGGCGGGTGCGGGAACAGTAGGTGGCTTCGGCGCCGGAACAGCAGGCAGCAGCGACTCACAGACACTCACTTCTACTGAGCACAAGTGTTCGGGGCCCCACCCTAAGAGGCGAGAGACCAACTCTTGGAACACTGCATGGCAGGCCTGAGGCTAGCTCCCTTGCCACCTTGGGCTAGCACGGGCACGTGAGCGCAAAAATACCTCGCCAACATCAATAGGCACTAATCGCTCACTTCCACTGTGCACGAGTGTCTGGGGCCCAGCACTGGCAGACGAGAGACCAACTCCTGGAGCGCGGCACGGCAGGCCTGAGGCAAGCTCTCGGGCTGCCTTACTGGCTCACAGGCGTGCCTGCAAGGACACCTTGGCTAGCTCCAACAGGCACCTAAGGAACGCACCATGCGGGGACCTACTGCTGCAATGAACAGGAACCTATGACCCACCTCATTAGACCAGCTGTGGGTACAGAAAAACAAGACAACACTCAAAGGCTGAACTGACATCTCCAAAAAAGATTTCAAGATAAAGTGGATAGAATGACCCTCAATTAACTAGCCAGAGGGAAGATCCTAACAGAAAGCATCTGCAATATAACCAGACAGCATAAACAAACGACATAAAGGGTAACACAAGAACATCAGGCTCAGGAGATCAAAGAGAACACACCACTGAAACTCCCAGATCTACAATAAAGAATCTCATACCACAAAGGTGGGAAGGCAAAGCAGACAAATCCAAATAACAAAAACAAACAAGAAGAATCCAACATGGTAAGACGCAGAAACAACCTCTCAATGAAAAGAAAAGAGGAATCCCCAGAAAGAGAGGTAGATGGAATAGACATAGCACATGTGTCAGACATGGAATTCAAAACTATGGTGGCGAAGAAGCTCAATATACTCGACAACCTTAAAAACAACTATGACAGCACCAAGGAAGTTACCAACACCTCCAAGAAAATTACAGGGAACTTGTAGAGAACTACACCAGCATAAAAAAAAAGACATAGAAACTATCAAAAAGAACCAGAAAGTAATGAAGAATGCAATCTCTGAACTGAAAAACTCAGTAGAGCCAGTCAAAAGCAGACTAAATGAAGCAGAGGATCATATTAGTGAGTTAGAAGATAATGTAGGAAAAAATTCTCAGATGATACAGCAAAATGAAAAAAGATTTAAAAAGTATGAAGAAGAGGTAAGGGAGTGACAGGATAGCATAAGGAAAAACAATATAACAGTAATCGGAATTAAAGAGGGATCAGAAGAACAAGGAATAGATAAACTGATAGGAGAAATAGTGACAGAAAATTTTCCCAACCTGATGAGAGAAAGTTATGCAAGTCCAGGAAGCACAGAGAGTTTCAATAAAGAGAAAGCCCCCCAAACCCACTCCAAGGCACATCATAGTTAAAATGGCAACATTCCAAGACAAAGAGAGAATCCTAAAAGCATCAAGAGAAAAACAGCAAATAACTTACAAGGGAGCTCCAATATGGCTATCAACCGATTTCTCAACAGAAACACTACAAGCCAGAAGGGAATGGTCAAAATTATTTCAAGCAATGAAAAACAGAGGCCTACAACCAAGAATACTCTACCCAACAAGGCTCTCATTCAAAATAGAAGGTGAAATAAGGAGTTTCTCAGACAAAGGAAGACTAAAAGAATACATCTTCACCAAGCCAGCATTGAAAGAGATGCTAAAGGGAATATTCAAAGAAAAAGGAAGAGAAAAAACAAAAAAAGAGTAGAGGAACAGAGGTACAAAGGGAAATGAATAAATACATGTCAATAATAACCTTAAATGTAAATGGATTAAATGCTCCAATTAAAAGACATGGGGTAACGGAATGGATAAGAAAACAGGACCCACATATTTGTTGTCTACAAGAAACACACCTCAAGACAAAAGATTTACATAGACTGAAAGTAAAGGGATATAAAAAAATATTCCAAGAAAACAGACCTGAAAAAAGAAAGTTGGGGTAGGAGTACTCATATCAGACAAAATGGATTTCAAAGCAAGGGCAATAAAAAGAGACAAAGAAGGACATTTCATAATACTTAAAGGAACAATCCTTCAAGAAGATATAACACTGATAAACATATATGCACCCAACATAGGAGCACCCAAATAAATAAAGCAAATATTAGAAGACCAAAAGAAGGATATTAACAACAACACACTCATAGTAGGGGACTTCAACATTTCATTATCAACAATAGACAGATCATCCAAGCAAAGAAACACCAAGGATATACAGGCATTAAACAACACACTAAACCACATGGACTTAACTGATATATATAGAACTTTTCACCCCAAAGAAGCAAAATATACATTTTTTTCAAAGGCCCATGGAACATTTTCAAAGATAGACCATATAATAGGACACGTAACAAGCCTCAAAAAAATTCAAGAAAATTGAAATCACATCAAACATCTTTTCAGACCACAATGCCTTGAAATTAGAAATCAACCTCAGAGAAAAAACCAAGACACCCAAACTCATGGAGAATGAACAACACGCTATTAAATAATGAATGGGTTAACAATGACATCAAAGAAGAAATCAAGAAATTTCTAGAAGCTAATGACAATAAACACACAACAGCTCAAAACCTATGGGACACAGCAAAAGCAGTCCGAAGAGGGAAGTTCATAGCAATACAGGCATATCTAAAAAGGATAGAAGAAGCTCAAATAAAAAATCTAATCCTAAAGCTACAAGAACTAGAACAGCAACAACAAACAAAGCCTAGGGCAAGAAGAAGGAAGGAAATCATCAAATCAAAGCAGAATTAAATGACATAGAGACTAAACAAACAATCCAAAAGATCAACAAAACTAGAAGCTGGTCTTTGAAAAAATAAACATAATTGACAAGTCTCTAGCCAGGCTCATCAAGAAAAAAAGAGAGAAGACCCAAATAAACAAAATCAGAAATGAAAGAGGAGAAATCATGACTGATATCACAGAAATACAAACAATTATAAGAAATTACTACAAACAACTGTATGGCAAGAAATTTGACAACCTAGAAGAAATGGACAAATTTCTAGAAACATAGAGCCTTCCAAAACTGAATCAAGAAGAAGTAGAAAGTCTCGACAGATCAATAACAAAGAAGGAAATTGAAACAGTAATCAAAAATCTCCCTGCACACAAAAGCCCTGGACCGGATGGCTTCACAGGCAAATTTTACAAAACATTTAGGCAAGAATTAACGCCTACCCCCCTCAAACTATTCCAAAAAATCCAAGAAGAGGGGAAAATGCCAAACTCTTTCTGTGAAGCCAGTATCACCCTAATCCCAAAACCAGGTCAAGAAACAACAAAGAAAGAAAGCTACAGGCCAATATCACTGAAGAACATAGATGCTAAAATCCTCAAGAAAATATTGGCAAACAGGATCCACCAATACATCAAAAAGATCATACACCACGATCAAGTGGGATTCATCCCAGGGATGCAAAGATGGTTTAATATTCACAAATCAATAAATATAATATATCACCTAAACAAAATGAAAAACAAATATCACATGATCATATCTATAGATGCAGAAAATGCATTTCATAAAGTACAACACCCATTTATGATTAAAACACTCAGCAAAATGGGAATAGAGGGAGCATACCTTAACATCATTAAGGCTATATATGAGAAGCCCGAAGACAACATCATACTCAATGGACAAAAACTGAAAGCATTCCCCCTGAAATCAGGAACTAGGCAAGGCTGTTCACTCTCTCCACTTCTATTCAACATAGTTTTGGAAGTCCTAGCCACAGCAATCAGACAAGAAAAAGAAATAAAGGCATCCAAATTGGGAAAGAAGAAGTAAAACTATCACTATTTGCAGATGACATGATAGTATACCTAGAAAACCCTATAAACTCCACTAAAAGACTACTCGATATAATAAGTGGATTTGGCAAAATAGCAGGGTACAAAATAAAGATACAGAAATCTAAAGCATTTGTGTACACCAACAGTAAAATATCAAAGACAGAGGCAAAAAAGAAAATACCATTTGCTATAGCAACAAGAAAAATAAAGTACCTAGGAGTAAACTTAACCAAAGAGATAAAAGACCTGTACACTGAAAATTATGCAAGATTGAAGAAAGAAATTAAGGAAGATACAAATAAATGGAAGCAAATACCATGTTCTTGGTTGGGAAGAATCAACATCATCAAAATGGCCATACTACCCAAAGCAACTTACAGTTCCAATGTAATCCCTATTAAAATACCAATGACATATTTCACTAACCTAGAACAAATACTCCAAAAATTCATATGGAACCAAAAAAGACCCCGAATAGCAAAAGCAATCTTGAGACAGTAGAACACAGGAGGAGGAATCACGATACCAGACATCAAACAATACTACAAAGCCACTGTGATCAAAACAGTCTGGTACTGGCATAATAACAGTGGATCAGTGGAACAGAAGAGAGAGTACAGAAATAAACTCAGGCCTCTATGGTCAACTAATATTTGATAACGGAGGAAGGAACATAAAATGGAGTGAGAAGAGCCTCTTCAACAAATGGTGCTGGGAGAACTGGACAGGGTCGTGCAAAAAAATGAAACTAGACCACCAACTTACACCACACACGAGAATATACTCAAGATGAATTAAAGACTTAAATGTAAGCCGTGATACCATAAAAGTCCTAGAGGAAAATGTAGGCAGGAAATTTTCAGATATCCCATGTAACAATATCTTCACAGATACATCTCCCAAGGCAAGAGAAATAAAGGAAAAAATAAACAAATGGGACTACATCAAACTAAAAAGTTTCTGCTCATCAAAAGAAAACATCAGCAAGATGAAAAGGAAACCAACCATATGGGAAAACATATTTGCCAATGATATCACAGACAGGGGACTGATCTCCAAAATATATAAAGAGCTTATACAACTCAACATCAAGAAAAGAAACAACCCAATTAAAAAATGGGAAAAGGACCTGAACAAACATTTCTCTGAAGAGGACATACAGAAGGTCCATAGGCACATGAAAAAATGCTCAACATCATTGGCCATCAGAGAGATGCAAGTAAAAACCACAATGAGATACCACTTTACACCTGTCAGAATGGCCATCATCAACAAATCAACAAACAACAAATGCTGGCGAGGATGTGGAGAAACAGGAACCCTACTGCACTGTTGGTGGGAATGCAGACTGGTGCAGCCACTATGGAAAATAGTATGGAATTACCTCAAAAAACTAAAAATGGAACTGCCATTTGAACCAGTGATTCCACTGCTAGGATTATACCCGAAAAATCCTAAAACCCTAATTCAAAAAAACTTATGCACCTCTATGTTCATAGCAGCCCTGTTTACAATAGCTAAGTGCTGGAAACAGCCTAGGTGACTGTCTGTAGATGAGTGGATCAAAAAACGGTGGTACATCTACACAATGGAATACTATGTAGCAGAAAGAAAGAAGGAACTCCTGCCATTTGCGACAACATGGATGGAACTAGAGAGAATCATGCTTAGTGAAATAAGCCAGGCAAAGAAAGCAAAATACCATATGATATCACCTAATACAGGAAACTAAAGAGCAACACAAACAAACGAACTAAATAGGACAAAAGGTAGAATAGTAGTCAATAGAGGGGTGGGGTGAGGGAGAGAAGGTGGATAAGTAAAGGAAGGGTTTAGTCAAGGAAAGTGTATAAATGACTCATGGACATGGACAACGGGAAGGGATATGATTGTGGGAGAAGGGATAGGCTGTGTAGGGGGAGCAATGGGGGAAAAATGGGACAACTCTAATTGAAAAACCAAAAAATAAAAGAAATTAAAAAAAATTTAAACAAAAATAAATAGACGAAATAAGATTGTAAGTGGAGTAAGAGAAGGGAGGAGCAAAATACAAGATTTGAAATAAACTATAATATGAAAACTGGTGACAATATGCACTGGCTTGAAACACAAGAAATGAATGTTAAAAAGGGGAAAGGTCTAGTTAAGGAACTAGTATAAATGACCCATGGACAGGGATAACAGGGTGGGGATTGACTTGAGAGAGGGTGGTGGAGGACGGGGCAGAGGAGGAAATAACTCAAATCATGAAGAGGAACATGGTGGAATTCATTTCAGTAGTATCTGTTTTTTCCCACTTTCTTCTCTTTCTGGATCAACCCATGGTGATGTGAGATCATGCCTGGGCCTACATAGCCCATCCAAGACTACCCAAATTTCAGTCTCTGGTTGTCTCTTTCAGTTGTTACTCTCGTCATTCAGTAATCAGAGTCAGGCATAAACACTGTAGGGTGAGGCAGAAAAATTCATGCAGGGGGGATTATTGCTGCCCTTAAGGCTGATGCCACTTGGAGGGGAGTGCTCTGCCTGCCCAAGATTGCTCCTTCAGTATGGGGGAAAAGTCAGCATGGGGAACCCACTGGCTGCTCCCTCAGTTTTATCCCCACAACCACGACTCCAAACTCCTCAAAAAGCTCTAATCCACTCTGTCCTCCCTTTGCCAGAGCTCAGTGTAAGTGGACGCCAATGAAATTTTGTGTATTGGCCCTTTTAAGAGATTCTTTCTGACTCCAGCCATCTCTCCCAGATGGCCAAAAAAAAAAAAAAAAAAAAAAAAAAAAATCTGCCATTTTTCAATGCTGGGTGCTATCTGGGTTACTCTCCATCTTTGATGGTGTAAGCTGGGGAGCTCAGGCTTAGACCCCAAACTTCTCTTGGAAACCTTACAAGTCACTGGAATATTTCTCTGTACCTTCACATGCTGCCCATTGGAGCCCAGCCAGCCCTTGCATCTCCTCCTCATTTCATTCCAGATAACATCGCGATGAAGCAGTTTCTTCTGTCTATCTCTGGTTATAAGGATTCTCTCCAGCTAGTGTTCAGTTGGATATTCCAGATGGTTTCTGCACAATTAAATTGTAATTCTAGATTTGGTCCTGGGAGGAGGTTAGTGAAGCTTCCACTTACTCCTCCACAATCTTGGATCAGTCTAACTGCTTTTCACTTGGAGCTTTAAAATTCACTCCTTTTGTTTAAGCTTTGCCATTTTAATTATGATATGTCTTGGTGTAAGCCTCTTTGGGCCTAACTTGTTTTGGACTCTGTGCTTTCTGGACTTATGTGTCTTTCTCCTTCACCAGATAGGGAAGTTCTGTCATTATTTCTCCAAATAGGTTCTTGATTCCTTGCCCATTTTATTCCACTGGTATTCACACAATGCAGATGTTGTTACACTGCATGTTGTCCCAAACATTTCTTAAACTCTTCTCATATTTTGAATTATTTTATTTTTGCTGCTCTGCTTGTGTTTTTTCTACCTGGTGTTTTAAATCACTGATCTGACCATCTGCTTCATCTAACCTACTATATATTTCTTCCAGTGTATTATTTATTTTAGATTATATATTCTTTAATTTGACTTGTCCTTTTTTATGGTTTCTGTCCTTATTCATGCTGTTGAGTATCCGTATAATTATTACTCTAATCTTTATATCTGATAAATTGCTTGCCCTCATTTTACTTGGTTCTTTTTCTGGAGAGCTCTCTTGTTCTTTCATTTGGGGCCAGTATCTTTGTCTTCCCACTCTGGTTGCTTATTTGAAATTATTTATATGTATTAGGCAGATCTGCAAAGACTGGTGTCAACTTATGTCAGATGCTGTTTTGAGATATCAGTGATCCACAGCTTGTGGCTTCCTCTGCTGGGTCTGGGTGTGTGCAGAAAAAACTTGACCAAACACCAACACTGGTTTTTACCAGCACTGGGCTTTGGGGAGGGTCATCTAAAGTATCAGAGCTCCAGTAGACTCACCTTCACTGTCAGGCTTTATCACTGATATTGCCTCCAGATGTACTCAGCATTGTGGGTTAAGTTCCACAAGGTAGGGTGAGAGAGATTCCTGTAGGTGGGGCTATACTTTCCATCAGGCTAATGCTGCTCAAAGGAGAGTGCTCTACATGAAAAATATGTCTTCCGCAGTATGGGGGTTGACTCAACACAGGTATTCTGGCAGTTGAGCCTAAAGCACTCTTCCCAGAGCCACCAAACCCAGACTCTCCTCCTGCATCTCTAATCCATTCTGCCCTCCCATTGCCAGAGCTCAGTGTAATTAATTGTCTACAAATAAAATTGCCTATGTTTTCCCTTTAAGAAGCTCTCTGTCTCTAGCCATCTCTCCCTTTGTGGACAGAAACCCTGCTTCTTTTCATAGCTGGATATTTTGGGGGGTAATTTTCCTAGTTCTGGTGCTCCATGCTCAGGAGCCCATCTTGAGATTTAGACACAACTCTTCTCAGGGTAAACATCTGGTCACCGAAATATCTCTCTATAACCCAGCTGTTGCTGTGGGGACCGAGCAAGTCTTCTTGCACCTCCACACTCACTACCATTCTTGTGGTGAAGTGGTTTCTTCCGTATTTCTTTGGATATAAGATTTCTCTCTCTTAATGTTCAGTTAGTTATTCAGGATGATTTTTCTCTAATTTAGTTGAAATTCCAGTTTTGTTCTGGAAGAAGGTTAGTGGAGCTTCCATTTACTCCCTGCATCCACACCCTTAGGTTTTTTGCTGCTTTAAAATTTTTTTCTTTGTCTTTAACCTTTTTAATTTTAATTATATTTCTTGGTGTGGGTCGTTTGGGGTTCATCTTGATTGGGACTTTCTGCATTCCTTAAACTTGTATGTCTATTTTCTTCACTAAGTTAGAAAGGATTTCTGTCATTATTTTTTCAAATAGGTTTTCAATTACTCTCTCTCTTTTCCTAGCAGCACCAACATAATGTGAATATTGGTAAGCTTGAAATTCTCCCAGAGGCTTTTTACACTATCCTCACTTTTGTTATTTTACAGTTGTTTTTTTATAAGAGGCCCCAATTTTTTCTCCATTGCTCTCCACTGCCTTGCCCACTACTTGCTCCTACAGTCAACATCCACCCTATTGTCCATGACCATAAGACATTTATTCACATTCCTTGACTAGACTCTTCCCCTTCTTTTTCCCCTTTTATCTCCTCTTCCCCCCGCCCCCCTGCCCCTACCCCGGATGCCACTCTTCTGTGGTCATTCTCAGTGCGTTCCTTGTTTCCATGTTTCTGGTTCTATTTTGCTCTTTTGTTCATTTTGTTCATTAGGTTATTGCTATAGGTGAAACATATGGTATTTGTCTGTTGCCTCCTGGCTTATTTCACTAAGCATAATACTCTCCAGTTCCATTCATGCTGTCTCAAAACGTAGGAGTACCTTCTTTCTTTCTGCTACATAGTATTCCATTATGTAAATGTACCACATTTTTTCTTTTTTTAAATTTAATTTAATTGATTTTATATTACAGTTGTCCCATTTTTCCCCCAACCCAGCCCACCCCTTCTCCCACAGTCATTCCTGACCCCGCTGTCCATGTCTATGGGTTATTTATACTCGTTCTCTTACTAAACCCTTCCCTTACTCACCCCCCTTCAGTCCCTCCCCTAATCCCCCCTGATAACTGTTATTCTGTTTCTGGTACAACATTGTTCATTTCTTTGTGTTGTTCATTAGTCTCCTGTATCAGGTGATATCATATGGTATTGTTCTTTCATTGCCTGGCTTATTTCGCTAAGCATAATTCTCTCTAGTTCCATCCATGTTGTCACAAATGGCAAGAGTTCCTTCTTTCTTTCTGAGGCATATAGTATTTCATTGTGTAAATGTATCACAGTTTTTTATTCCAGTCATCTACAGACGTGCACTTAAGCTGTTTCCAGCACTTGGCTATTGCAAATATGTAGTGCTACTATGAACATAGGGGTGCATAAGTTCTTTTGAATTGGGGTTTCAGGGTTCTTCGAATATAATCCTAGCAGTGGAATCGCTGGTTCAAAAGGCAGTTCCATTTTTAGTTTTTTTTTTGAGGAAATTCCGCACTGTTTTCCATAGTGGCTGCACCACTATGCATTCCCACCAACAGTGCACTAGGGTTCCCGTTTCTCCACATCCTCACCAGCACTTCTTTGTTGATTTGTTGATGATGGCCATTCTGACAGGTGTAAAGTGGTATCTCATTGTGGTTTTTATTTGCATCTCTCTGATGGCTAGTGATGTTGAGCAACTTTCATATGCCTATGGACCCTCTGTATGTCCTCTTTAGAGAAATGTTTGTTCAGGTCCTTTGCCCATTTTTTAATTGGGCTGTCTGTCTTCTTGGTGTTGAGATATGTAAGTTCTTTATATATTTTGGAGATCAAGCCCTTGTCTGAGGTATCATTGGCAAATATGTTTTCCCATATGGTTGTTTCCTTTTACATCTTGCTGATGTTTTCTTTTGCTGAATAGAAACTCTTTAGTTTGATGTAGTCCCATTTGTTTATTCTTCCCTTTATATCCCTTGCAATAGGAGATAATCAGCAAAAATATTGCTGTGTGGTATATCTGAAATTTTATTTCCTGTGTTCTTCTACAACTTTTATGGTGTCACAACTTATATTTAAGTCTTTTATCCATCTTGGGTTTATTTTTGTGTATGGTGTGTGTTGTTGGTCTAGTTTCATTTTTCTTCATGTTCCTGTCTAGATTACCTAACATCATTTATGGAGGAGGCAATTTTTTATCTATTTATTGACCTGCCCTCTTTGTCAAATACTAATTGACTGTAGAGACTTGGGTTCATTCTGGGCTTTCTGTTCTGTTCCATTGATCAATATGTCTGTTCTTATGATAGTATCAGACTGTTTTGATTACAGTGGCCTTATAATATAGTCTGGTATCAGGTATTGTGATCCCTCCTACTTTGTTCTTTCTCATGATTTCTGAGGCTATTCAGGGTCATTTATAGGTCCATATAAATATTTGAAATATTTGTTCTATGTCTGTGAAGCATGTCATTGATATTTTAATAGGGATTTGGTGAATCTATAGGTTGCTTTGGGTAGTATGGACATTTTAATGATGTTAATTCTGCCAATTCCTAACACAGTATATGCTTACATGGATTTTTTCCCTAGTTTCTGTTTATAGTTCATTGTTGGTGTAAAAAAATTTTTTTGATTTCTGAATATTGATTTTTTCATCCCACTATTTTTCCAAATTCACTCATTAGGTCAAGTACTATTTTGGTGGAGCCTATAGGGTTTTTTATGTACACTATCACGTCATCTGGAAACAATGACAGTTTTATTTCCTTCTTTCCATATTGAATGTCCTTTATTTTTTAAACTTGTCTGATCACTGTGGCTAGAACTTCTAATACTGTGTTGAACAAAAGTGTTGAAAGCGGACACCCTTGTCTTGTTCACAATCTTAGGGAGAAAGTTTTTAGTTCTTGCCTATTGAATATGATGTTCACTGTAAGTTTCTCATATATGGCCTTTATTATGTTGAGGTGCGCTCTCTCTACTCCTACTTTGCCTAGTGCTTTTATCATAAATGGGTGCTGTACTTAATTAAATGCTTTTTCAGTATATTTGATATGATGATGTGACTTTTGTCTTTCATTTTGTTTATGTGGTGTATTGAGTTTATTAATTTGCAAATATTATGTCATCCTTGCATCCTTGGGATGAATCTCACTTGATCATGGTGTATGATCTTTTCAATGTATTGCTGAATCCAGATTGCAAATATTTTGATGAAAATTTTAGCATCTATGTTCATCAGAGATAATGGCTGACAGTAATTTTCTTTTTTTCTTGTGTCTTTACTTGGTTTTGGTGTGAGAATAATACTGGTCTCATAAAAAGAGTTTTGGAGTCTTTCCTCTTCTTGATTTTTCTGGAATAGTTTGAAGAGGATAGGAGTTAGCTCTTCCCTAAATCTTTGGTCAAATTTACCTCTGAAACTGTCCAGTACTAGGGGTTTTGTGTGCCAGGAGTCTTTTTACTATTGTTTTAATTTTGCTAGCTGGTTTTGATCTATTTAGGCTTTCTGCTTCTTCTTGATTCAGTTTTGGAATATTATAGGTTTCTAGAAATCTGTCCATTTTGTCCAGGTGGTCAAATTTATTGGCATATAATTGTACACAGTATTTCTGTAAAATCCTTTGTATTTCTGTGGTATTGGTTGTAATTTCTCCTCTTTTATTTTCTGTTTTATTTATTTGGGTCCTTTCTCTTTTTTTGTTGATGAGGCTGATTACAGGCTTATAGATTTTGTTTATCTTTTCAAAGATCCAGGTTCTGGATTTTTTGATCCTTTGAATTTTTCTTTTAGTTTTTATGCCATTTAATTCTGCTCTGATCATGATTATTATCTTCCTTCTAGCTCTGGGCTTTGTTTGTTGTTGTTCTTCTACTTCTTATAGGTGTAGGGTTAGGTTGTTATTTGAGATTTTTCAGGTAGGCCTGTATTACTGTGAACTTCCCTCTCAGGATTGCCTTTGCTGTGTCCCTAAGGTTTTGGAATGTTATGTTTTATTTTCATTTGTTTCCAGAAACTTTTTGATTTCTTCCTTGATGTCATTGTTGACCCACTCATTATTTAATAGCATGTCTCCATATATTTAAACGTTTTTGAGTTTGGTTTTTAGTGTCAAGCCACTGTGATCAGAAAAGATGCTTGATATAATTTCAATTTTCCTGACTTTCCTGAGGCTTGTTTTGTCTCCTATCATGTGGTCTATCTTTGAAAATGTTTCATGTGCTTTTGAAAAAAATGTATATTTTGCTTCTATGGGGTGAAAGTTTCTATATATATCAATTAAGTCCATTTGATCTAAAGGGTTGCTCAATGCCACAATGTCCTTGTGATTTTGTGCTTGGAAGATCTATCCATGGTTGACAGGGGGGTGTTAAAATCTCCTATGATGTCTGTATTGTTGCCAATATTGTTTTTGAAGTCCTCCAAGATTTTCCCTATATATTTATGTGTTCCCATATTGGGTGCATATGTTTACAGGGGTTATATCTTCTTGATGAATTATTCTTTAATTATTTCATAGTGTCATTCTCTGTCTCTTTTAATGGACTTTGTTTTGAAACCTGTTTCTTCTGATATAAGTATGGCTACCTCAGCTTTTTTTCATGTCCATTTGTTTGAAATACATTTTTCCATACCTTCACTTTTAGTCTATGTAGATCTTTTGTTCTAAGATCTTTTGTCTCTTGTAGACAGCATATATGTAAGTCATGTTTGTTTATCCATTCATCTACCCTATGTTTCTTTTATTGGAGCTCTTAATCATTTACACTGAGGGTTATTATTGATAGGTATTTATTCATTGCCATTTTCTCTTTGTACCTATGCCTCCCCCCCTTTTTATTCATCTTCTTAAAACAGTCCTTTTAGCATCTCTTGCAATGCTGGTTTGGCGGAGATTTATTCTTTTAGCCTTCTTTTGTCTTGGAAACTTCTTATTTCACCTTCCATTTTAAAGGAAAGCCTTGTGTGATAGAGTAGTCTTAGTACAAGAATTTTTTTTTTAATTTTATTTTTGGGTTAATTACAGTTGTCCCATTTTCCCCCCATTGCTCCCCCTACACAGCCTATCCCTTCTCCCACAATTATATCCCTCCCCGTTGTCCATGTCCATGAGTCATTCATATACGTTCCTTGACTAGACCCTTCCCTTACTTATCCCCCTTCTCTCCCTCTCCCCTCCACCCTATTGACTACTATTCTAGTCTTTGCCTATTTAGTTCGTTTGTTTGTGTTGCTCTTTAGTTTCCTGTATTAGGTGATATCATATGGTATTTTGCTTTCTTTGCCTGGCTTATTTCACTAAGCATGATTCTCTCTAGTTCCATCCATGTTGTCGCAAATGGCAGGAGTTCCTTCTTTCTTTCTGCTACATAGTATTCCATTGTGTAGATGTACCACCGTTTTTTGATCCACTCATCTACAGACAGTCACCTAGGCTGTTTCCAGCACTTAGCTATTGTAAACAGGGCTGCTATGAACATAGAGGTGCATAAGTTTTTTTGAATTAGGGTTTTAGGATTTTTCGGGTATAATCCTAGCAGTGGAATCACTGGTTCAAATGGCAGTTCCATTTTTAGTTTTTTGAGGTAATTCCATACTATTTTCCATAGTGGCTGCACCAGTCTGCATTCCCACCAACAGTGCAGTAGGGTTCCTGTTTCTCCACATCCTCGCCAGCATTTGTTGTTTGTTGATTTGTTGATGATGGCCATTCTGACAGGTGTAAAGTGGTATCTCATTGTGGTTTTTACTTGCATCTCTCTGATGGCCAATGATGTTGAGCATTTTTTCATGTGCCTATGGACCTTCTGTATGTCCTCTTCAGAGAAATGTTTGTTCAGGTCCTTTTCCCATTTTTTAATTGGGTTGTTTCTTTTCTTGATGTTGAGTTGTATAAGCTCTTTATATATTTTGGAGATCAGTCCCCTGTCTGTGATATCATTGGCAAATATGTTTTCCCATATGGTTGGTTTCCTTTTCATCTTGCTGATGTTTTCTTTTGATGAGCAGAAACTTTTTAGTTTGATGTAGTCCCATTTGTTTATTTTTTCCTTTATTTCTCTTGTCTTAGGAGATGTATCCGTGAAGATATTGTTACGTGGGATATCTGAAATTTTCCTGCCTATGTTTTCCTCTAGGACTTTTATGGTATCACGGCTTACATTTAAGTCTTTAATCCATCTTGAGTTTATTCTCGTGTGTGGTGTAAGTTGGTGGTCTAGTTTCATTTTTTTTTGCACGTCCCTGTCCAGTTCTCCCAGCACCATTTGTTAAAGAGGCTCTTCTCATTCTATTTTATGTTCCTTCCTCCTTTATCAAAGATTAGTTGACCATAGAGGCCTGGGTTTATTTCTGTACTCTCTATTCTGTTCCACTGATCCACTGTTATTATGCCAGTACCAGACTGTTTTGATCACAGTGGCTTTGTAGTATTGTTTGATGTCTGGTATCGTGATTCCTCCTGCTGTGTTCTTCTGTTTCAAGATTGCTTTTGCTATTCGGGGTCTTTTTTGGTTCCATATGAATTTTTGGAGAATTTGTTCTAGGTCAATGAAATATGTCATTGGTATTTTAATAGGGATTGCATTGAATCTGTAAATTGCTTTGGGTAGTAAGGCCATTTTGATGATGTTGATTCTTCCCATCCAAGAACATGGTATTTGCCTCCATTTAATTGTATCTTCCTTAATTTCTTTCTTCAA
Source organism: Furipterus horrens (assembly GCF_987537825.1). Classification (NCBI taxonomy): domain Eukaryota; kingdom Metazoa; phylum Chordata; class Mammalia; order Chiroptera; family Furipteridae; genus Furipterus; species Furipterus horrens. The sequence continues at coordinate 64,400,819 of NW_028327179.1, forward strand.
TGTTGCATAATTTTCAGTGTACAGGTCTTTTATCTCTTTGGTTAAGTTTATTCCTAGGTACTTTATTTTTCTTGTTGCTATAGTAAATGGTATTTTCTTTTTTGCTTCTGTCTCTAATATTTTATTGTTGGTGTACAGAAATGCCTTAGATTTCTGTATATTTATTTTGTACCCTCCTATTTTGCCAAATTCACTTATTATATCAAGTAGTCTTTTAGTGGAGTTTATAGGGTTTTCTAGGTATACTATCATGTCGTCTGCAAATAGTGATAGTTTTACTTCTTCTTTCCCAATTTGGATGCCTTTTATTTCTTTGTCTTGTCTGATTGTTGTGGCTAGTACTTCCAACACTATGTTGAATAGAAGTGGGGAGAGTGGACAGCCTTGTCTAGTTCCTGATTTCAAGGGGAATGCTTTCAGTTTTTGTCCATTGAGTATGATGTTGGCTTCAGGCCTCTCATATATAGCCTTAATGATGTTAAGGTATGCTCCCTCTATTCCCATTTTGGTGAGTGTTTTCAACATAAATGGGTGTTGTACTTTATCAAATGCTTTTTCTGCTTCTATAGATATGATCATGTGATTTTTGTCTTTCATTTTGTTTAGGTGATGTATTATATTTATTGATTTGCGAATATTAAACCATCTTTGCATCCCTGGGATGAATCCCACTTGATCATGGTGTATGATCTTTTTGATGTATTGTTGGATCCGGTTTGCCAAAGTTTTAAGACAAGATTCCAGAGCCAATTCTAGTCTCTTTTCTTCCTTTGGAACTTGTCTTTGCTTTGAATTTTGCTGTTTCTGTTCTGGAAGGATATTGAGGTTTCCCAAAGAGAGTTAAACCTTCACACTATATGGGAAAGTAAAGAAGAGAAGGTATAAGACATGAAGATGCAATTATAGTGAGTATTAGAAGGACAAGAATTTTCCTTCACACTTTATATTTTTCTCCCTACCTTTAGAATTTGGCATTTTGAAAGAGTGAGTAAAAACATAAGTTTTCTTTGCATAAAACCAATAAAATCAGTTGCTAATGGTGGTTTTGTCAACCAAGACTTTGACTGGAATGTCATGCCTGAAGGAGGCATGCCTGGACTCTGACTGTACCAGAAAGCCATGAAAAACTGGGATTGACTTTCAAAGCTAGTGAAAGCCCATGAGAAAAAAGCCTGGTGCAGTTCATGGCAATCTTTCCAGGGAAGGAATGAAGGTTGCTTTCCTAAAAAAGATGGTTAAAAAGGCAAAATGGAAACCTCAAGGACTTGAGAGGAGCAGGTGGTACAGGTGAGGCTAGATGGCAGGTGTATGGCTAAGCTTCTGTTCCCTGAAATGCAGACTAAAAAGTCAATCTAAATGTTCCTTATGTGAAGTCCAGCAAAGCATACTTAAAGATCGTATGTGACTAATCATTGCTCTTATTGTGTTAATGCAAATGAACAGGAAAAACTAAAACTGGACTTAATGCAGTCCCTTTAATGACAATGAGGGTGCTTTTAAGGAGAAAAATCGTGACTCGAGGAAAATAACAATGCTCAGTTGAGGGCTATAGACTAGTGCAACTATCTTCATAGTTTGTTTTAATTTGTAAGTTGAACTGGGTTTGTAACATCACCAGAAATGCTCAATTTACAGGTAAGAAGGATCTGTCCAATTGCCACTGTTCCAGTAAAGGCCTTGCAACTGGATGTCTTCACAAAAAAGAAAGTCTTGCAGACTCAGAGACTGGTTCATAGGTTGTTGTGTGAATTAACATGTGTGTCCTTCCTTCTGTCTTCATAGGGAATAGGCCAATGATCTCATTCCCTGAGTGACTGATTACACAATATAGACCTTGCTTAAGAAGCCCATCTGCATCACTGCCTCCTGAGACTCAATGATTTGACTAAACTAAGTGGTGAAGTATGGTGAAGTCTGTGGGCTTCACTTTAAAACTGGTGTCCTTTTTTGCCCTAATGGCTTGGACAGAAACGGTCCAGAGGTCTAAAAGGGGGGAATTCTAATATATTCCTCTCAGCCAAAGCTACATGTAGTGAGCAAAAGAGCTTTGCACAAGTGTGACACGCCTTGCACAGCTTCCTCCAGAAAAGCCACTTTTTTCCTTTAATGTGGGACATTGAAGAATTGGTCCATGCCTTGTCATTTAGTGGTTATGGTTTTAATTGTGCCTTCTAACCGTCTTAACAAATCTGTTGCCCCTAGAATATGACAAGGATACAAGCTTCTTTAGCAGTGCCAGCCCTTGGACACCGAGCATGCTCCTCCCCAGGGACAGCCAACTGACCTGGATTCTGCAAGGTCCTCCCCCACATGAGAAGCCCACTATCTGTTCCACACACCTACTCTATTAGGAATATCTGGACCCCAGGATCGGTAGGATAGAAGCCATGTCCAGCAGGAAGTAGCTCCAAAAGATTACAAGACTTTTGCCCATTGTCCTTTATAAGATTATAAAGGTTCCAAAGTCTAAAAGGGGTAAATTGTAATAGAGTGCAGGCTCTCCCCAAAGTCCCCACAGCTCATAGTTTGTGGATGGGGAAAGGACATAGTATAGCTTTTAAGGTACTTTGCATATTGATGGCAAGTAGTAACTAGATAATATCTGTGCTGCAGCCCAGGGCAAAAGGGCAGATGATAGGCTTAAGATACTTTTCATAACAATAATTGGTGGTGCTCTGAGTCAGCATTTAAAATAAGAGCAGGCATCCACTAAAAGGGAGAAGCCACATAGTCTGAAAAGGGTTAGATGGGAGTCATCTAGGAGGTCTGGTATGTAAGGGGGAAGCTATGTGGTTTGGAGTTTGCAATGAGCTGGAGTAAGAAAGAGGAGAGCCACTGGGAAACCTGCCTGGATATGAGACTGGAATTGTGGGGACCTGCCTAAACAAGCATGGATTAGTGGGAGATGCTTGAAATGTTGAACTGTGACTGGGAACCACAGCTGTTCCATAGATGCATCACGTGGGATTCTCTAACAATGAGCCTCCATATAATAGTCCAGAAAAGCATGCACCATGTTACACTGGATCATAGTGAAGTCCAGGAAAGAAACAAGTCCTAAAAGTGTCCTCTCCTATGTCCCAAGTTCCAAGGGCCCAGACAGAGTCTGGGACTGCAAGGCAGAGTCCTTGATGGCTTCAGAATCAGATGGAGCAGGTATGATCAAGGCATCAGCATGCCTGCTTTTCTATTTTCCCAGGTTTCATGGCCGAATCCTGACTACAAACTGCATAGGTTCTTCTTCCTTCTCACCATGGATCAGCTCCACTACAAACTGCATAGCTGTTACTTCACTTCAGGCAGCATGGCTGAATTCCCCTTCAGCTTATGGCTCCTTCCTAATGGCTACTCCTTCCACATAGCCCTCTCCCATGGCAGACCAGCTCTCCTACGAAGCTGCCTAGCTGCTACATCATGGCTCTCTCCTTACTCACCAGACCACCTGGCCAACTCCTGTCTATACCCTTCAGATCATGTGGCTTCTCTTCGATGTCAATGGCTCCCTGTCATTTTTAATGCTGACCTAGAGCACCATATGTCATTGTTATGAAAAGTATCTGAAACCTGCCATCTGCCCTTTTACCTGAGGGCAGTGTAACTTCCCTTCAGAAAGGGCTAGTATCTTAAGCCTATCATCTGCCCTTTTGCCCTGGGCTGCAGCACAGCTGTTATCTAGTTACAACTTGCCATCGATATGCAAAGTACCTTAAAAGTTGTACTATCTCCTTTCCTGATCCCCAAAACCATAAGCTGTGGGGGCTTTGAGGAGGGTCACCACTCTGTTACAAGATGAGAACTATGTTAAGTAGGAGCCCATCATGGCAAAATGTCTTGGAGGTGGGGTAGACAAGGAGCATTCCAGACTGAGGGAAGGTCAAGTATAAAGGCCCCAGGGGAACGACAACCTTCCAGTGGAGAAACTGCAAAATAGAGAGCAATACAAAGGTGAAAAGGAGAAATGTGGTGATAGGCATGAGACTGGAAAGCAAATAAGGGTGGAGCTTCAGGAATCCCAAGATTTTGTAGGCCATTCTGGAGTAACGGGCAGCAGGAAAACCTCAAAAAAGGGATAGAAGACATTCCAGGGAAAGAAGGGGTCATATGCCAAAATATACACGTGAGCCAGTTTAAGGAATGATATGTGCAAGTTGTTATTAAATACAAAAATGTGGCTAGAAAAGTCCTGAAGAATGTGCCTTTATCCTGTTCCTAAAAATTAAGAACATATGAATATGCATGGGAAAAACAGAAGAAATTTTACACAGTACAGTAGTAAAATCCATAGCCCATTGATTGTGACTGATGATGTGCTGGTGTTACATAGTGAATCTGGCTACAGGTTCCATTAGTCCCATCTGGGTCGCAAAAACTGTTACAGAGTGAAAAGGGGTTTTTTCACATGGCGCCTTGGTGTAAAACCTAAAATCTAGTGTTGAGAAAAACAGGTCTTTATTTACAATATTCCAGCCTGGGGAGGACAGTGAGCACTTCAGCTCAGAGCTGTTACCCATGGGACCCAGCACTTCCCTTGCTCCCCAAAAGGCTAGAAGCCAAAAACGTGCCCAGAAGTTCCCCATCACTTATCTGTCAGCTGTCTCCTTCCGGATTTCGGGTATGATGTCATCAGCCTCCATATAACAGTCCAGGAAAACATGTGCATGTTGCACTGGATCACTCATGGTTCTCCCTTTGCCCTTTCAAAGGCACATGGTATTCTCCCTTACTTAAAGCTGCATGGAGAACCTAGCTAAAAATGTCTGCTGCCTATATTTAAACCCTGACTGCATTCTTTGACACAGTGGGTGTCGTAACCAGTTCTGACCATTCACAGAACCCTGCGCAGGCCTTATATGCTTTCTGTACCATTCCCTGGTCCAAAAACCACTCCCATCTTCCTGGGGCCTTGGAAGTATCAAAGCCATTTATATAACAAAGACACTAGCCACTAGCCACAGGCATGTAAAGGCATTTTAAAAGCTGTTTTCTTTGCCCATCCCCCAGTCTACAGGCTCTGGGGATTTTTGGAGACCCCCATTCTGTAACAATTCCCCCCTCTCAAACTAAGACCCTTTATAATCTTATAAAGTACAATGGGTGAAGGTCTCGTGATCCTCTAGCTGCTTCAAGCTGGACATGGTTGTCGTGCTACCTGCCCTTGGGTCTAGAAATCCCTAATAAGAGTGGGCGTGTGGAGGGGAGGGTGGCCTTCCCACATGGGGAAGGATCTTGCAGAGTTCAGGTCAGTTAGCTGTCCCAGGCAGCGGCATGTTCGGTTTCCAAGGGCTGGCACTGTTGGACAAGCTGGCATTTTTGTCATATTCTGGGGGCAACAGATTTGGCAACAAGGTTAAAAGGCATCATTAAAACCGTAACTATTAGATGACAAAAGGCAGGGGTTAATTTCTCAATGTCCTACATTAGGAAAAGAAATGGCTTCTTTGGAGAAAGAAGGCATGTCACACCTGTCCAAAACACTTTTGCGCACTATACTTATTTTGAGCTGAGGGGTATATTTTAGGATTTTACCCCTCTCAGACCGCTGGGCCCTTTTTGTCCAAGCCATTAGGACAGAAAAGAGACATCACTTTTTAAGTAAAGCCCACGGACCACCCCATAATTCACAAACCCAACCATTAAGTTCAGTCAAACCGTTGAGTCTCAGGAGGCGGCAATGCAGATGGGCTTCTTAAGTGAGGCCTATATGTACAGACAATCACTCAGGTCATGAGATTATAAGCTTATGCCCTATGAAAACAGAAAGAACACACATGTTAAATAACACAACACAATTTACAAACCATTCTCTATATCTGAGAGACTGTCTTATTGGGAAGACATCCAGTTGCAAGACATTTGACATTCTTTTTGCCTGTAAATTAAGCATCTTTGATGATCTCACAGACTTGGTTTAACTTTCAAATAAAAACAAACTTTAAATAAAAATAAACTTTATAGACAGTTAGTTGCACTAGTTTATAGTCTACCATTGAGCATTGTGATTTTCCTTGAGTCATGATTTTTCTCCTTAAAATTACCCTCCTTGTCACTAAAGGGACTGCATTAAGTCCCTTTTTAATTTATCCTGTTAATTTTTTTTATTTTTATAAGTATATTTTATTGATTATATTGTTACAAAAGTTCCAATTTTTCCCCTTTGCTACCCTCCACCCAGCACCCCGCCATTAATGCCCCCTCCCCCAGTCCATGCCCATAGGTTGTGCATACAAGCTCTCCTGCCTCATCCTTTTATATATTCTTTTTTTTCAAAATAATTATTTATTTATTTATTTATTTTAACAAAGAAAATAACAATCCCTCCCTCTCAGAATTAAGACCCTTTATAATCTTATAAAGGACAATGGGCAAAGGTCTTGAGGTCCTCTAGCTGCTTTAAGCTTGACATGGTCGTCGTCCAAAGTACCCTTGGGTCCAGAAATCCCTAATAAGAGTGGGAGTGTGGAGGCGGGGGTTGCCTTCCCACATAGGGAAGGATCATGCAGACTCCAGGTCGATTGGCTGTCTCTGGACAATGGCATGCTTCATTTAACAGGCTGGCATCCTTCTTGTATTCTGAAGGCAACAGATTTGGCAACAGGGTTAAAAGACAACATTCAATCCATAACCACTAGATGACAAAAGGCAGGTATTAATATTTCAATGTCCCACATTAGGAAAAAGAAGGGCTTCTTTGGAGGAAGGTGTGCCAGGTACATCTCACTTGTCCAAAACCCTTTTGCCCACTATACTTAGTTGGGACTGAGGGTAATAGCTTAGGTTTCCCCCCTCTCAGGCCTCTGGGCTCTTTCTGTCCAAGCCATTAGGACAGAAAAGAGAAACCAGTTTTAAAGTGAAGCCCACAGACCACCCCATTCTTCAACAACCCAGCCACTTAGTTCAGCCAAACCATTGAGTCTCAGGAGGCAGCAATGCAGACAGGATTAAGTGAGGCCTATACGTACAGAATATCACTCAGGTAATGAGATCATAGGCTTATGCCCTTTGAAAACAAAAAACACATGTTAATTTCTGAAACATAGCCAACATACAAGTCTCTAAATCTGTAGGACTGTCTTATCGGAAAGACATCCAGTTGCAAGGCATTTGACATTCTTCTTGCCTGTAAATTAAACATCTTTGATAATGCCACAGACATAGTTTAACTTTCAACTGAAAACAAATTTTAAATGAAAAGAAACTTTAAAGACGGTTAGCTGCACTACTTTATAGCCTACCACTGAGCATTGTGATTTTCCTTGAATCACAATTTTTCTCCCTATGATTACCCTCCTTGTCATTAAAGGGACTGCAATTAAGTCCATTTTTAATTGATCCTGTTCATTTGCATAAACACAACAAGAGCAGCAAATGATCACTTATGATCTTTAGTTCTGCTTTGCTGGAACTTATGCAAGGAACATTTAGGGTGACCTTCAGTCTGCCATTCAGGGCACAGAAGCAGAACCACATACCTGGCATTCAGCCTTGCCTGAAAACACCTGTCTTTTCCAAGTCCTTCTGGTTTTCCTTTGTGCCTTCAGGTCTCTTCTAGCCATCTTTCAGGAAAACAACCTTCATTCCTTCCCTGGAAAGATTGCCATGGACCGCACATCCAACCAAGATACCAGGCCTTTTATCTCGTGGGCTTTTATTACCTTTGAAAGTCAATGCCAGTTCCTCAGTGCTTTTTTGGTAACAACCAGAGCTGAAGCATGTCTCCTTTAGGCATGACATTCCAGTCAAAGACTTGGTAAAAAAAAAAAAAACCTCTATTAACAACTGGTCTCATTAGTTTTGCCCTGGCTGGATTGAGCGTCGGCCTGCGAGCTAAGTGTCGCTGGTTCGATCTTCCAGTCAGGGCACATCAGAGAAGGAAAACTCTGACTCCAAAAAACCTCCGCTGCCTTGCAGCATACCTCTTCAGGGGAAAGGCTAAGGGAGTAAACCCCGACAGAAAATCCGGAGCCGGAGTCCCTAAGGCGGTTTGACGTTGTAGTCAACACCGGCAACTCCTGCGGCGCACCTGAACCCAAGCTGTATCGACTCCGTCTTTCCCTTGGACCCTTCAGCTGCGAAGAGAGGGGGGGTCTGCTGCATGGGCAACAGCAGACCCTCCATATTACCCTGCCCAGGCTCTGTAGCTTCAGCGTCATTGCAAGATGTCGATTCAACACGGGAGGAGACAGATACTGTGTCACTCCCGAGTCGGACTGCACAGCCATTCTCGGCGGTGCAGATAGACTCTTAAGAAGCTACACCATCGTCTCTCGAGACGGACGGCTGCCGACGACGACGACGACATTAGTTTTACGCAAAAAAACTTATGTCATTACTTACTTCTTTAGAATGCGAAACTCTGGAGGAATCGGATAGAGAGAAAAATATACAGTGTGAAGGAAAATTCTTGTTCTTCTAATATTCACTGAACTTGCATTTATATTTTTATTTTTCCCCCACTAAAATTTTTTTGTTTTTCCATTACAGTTTTCCTACTATTTCCCCCTCTTGCTTCCCTGCCCTCTGCCCCCCCTTCTCCCACATTCAATCCCCACCCCGTTTTCCATGTCCATGGGTCATTTATACATGTTCTTTGATTAGACCCTTCCTCTTCTTACCCCCTTCTCTCCCTCCCATCTCCCCCTTTGTTACTGTTAGTTTATTCCTTGTTTACATACCTCTGGATCAATTTTGCTCATTTGTTTGTGTTGTTCATTAGTTTCCTGTAATAGGTGATAGCATAAGGTATTTTTCTTTTGTTGCCTGGGTTTTTTCGCTCAGTATAATTCTCTCTAGTTCCATCCATGTTGTTGCACATGGTAGAAGTTCCTTCTTTCTTTCAGTACTTATTCATTGTCATTTTCCCCCTTTGTACTCGTGTTCCTCTCTGTCTCTCTCTGTTTCTTCATCTTCTTAAAGCAGACCCTTTAGCATCTCTTGCAATGCTGGTTTGGTGGAGATGTATTCTTTTAGCCTTCTTTTGTCTTGAAACTCCTTATTTCACCTTCCATTTTGAATGAGAGCCTTGCTGGGTAGAGTATTCTTAGTTGTAGTTTTTTGTTTTTCATTGCTTGGAATTTTTTTTGCCATTCCCTTCTGGCTTATAGTGTTTCTGCTGAGAAATCTGATGATAGCCTTATTGGAGCTCCCTTGTATGTTATTAGCTGTTTCTCTCTTGCTGCTTTTAGGATTTTCTCTTTGTCTTTGAATGTTGGCATTTTAATTATGATGTGTCTTGAAGTGGACCTGTTGGTGTTCATCTTCATTGGGACCCGCTGTGCTTCCTGGACTTGCATGATTCTTTCTCTCCTCATGTTAGGGAAGTTTTCTGTCATTAGTTTTTCAAAGAGGTTTTCTATCCCTTGCTCTTCTTCTTCTCCTTCTGGAATTCCTATGATACAGATATTATTACGTTTCATGTTGTCCCGCAGCTGTCTTAGAGCTTCTTCAGTCTTGTTCAGTCTTTTTTCATTTTGTTGCACTGTCTGGGAGTTTTTGTCTACATTGTCTTCCAGCTTGCTTATCCAATCTTCTGCTTCCTCTAGCCTGCTTTTAATTCCTCCTGTTGTGTTCTTCATTTCAGAGATTGTATTCTTCATTTCCTCCTGGCTCTTATTGATAGCTTCTATGTCCTTTTTCATGCTGGTGTAATTCTCAGTAAGTTCCTTGTAGTTTCCCTGGAGTTCTTTGTAGTTTCCACTGAGCTCATTGAGCTTCTCCATAATCCATGCTTTCAATTCCATATCTGATAATTGGCTCCCCTCTATTTCATTTAGCACTCTTTCTGGGGATTCTACCTTTCCTTTCGGTGGGGGATTGTTTCTCTGTCTCCCCATTTTTGTGACTCCTATTGTTTGTTGGTGCTTCTTAGAATGATCTGCACTTCCTGGATCTGCCCCTGGTGGCGTCAGATCCTGTACCATTCTTGGCCTAAGCAGCCTTTTGGAGACTTCCAGGGATCTACTGCCTTTGTCTGGCTTCTTTAGTTGTTAATCTATTCAATCTGTGATTAGCCGTCAGGTTTAAGGACCGTGGGTGTGGCAGCCTAATTCCTGTAGGCTGGGCTTTTGCTTCCCCTCGGGCTGACACCACTTGGGGCAGGGGGTGGTCTTCCTGCAGTACTGGGGATGAGTTAGCACTGGGACCTGGTCGGCTGTTTCCCCAGTTCTCCCCTCAAAGCCACCATACCAAACTCTCCCCAAGCATCTCTAGTCCTCTCTGCCTTCCCTCCACTCGAGCCCAGGGTACGTGGGGGCCAAAATAGTTTTGTATGTGATCCGCTTAAGAGATTTTTCTCTCCAGCTGTTTCTCTCTGGCTAGCAAGAAACCCTGTGGCTTTTTGCTTTTCACAGCTGGATACTATTTTACTTTCCACTCTGTTGCTGTGGGCTGGGAAGCCCAGCTGGAGGTTTAGACCCTGCCCTTCTCAGGGGGAACCCCCTGCTGCTTAGCTGTTTCTCAGTCCCTTCAGCTGCCACCCTTGTGAGCCCAGCCAGCCCTTCTGCGTCTCCGCACTCCCTACCGGTCACGTTTTGATGTAGTGGCCTTTTCTGTCTCTCCGTGGTTATAAGACTTTTCTCCAGCTAGTGTTCGGTTGGTTATTCCATATTATTTCTCCAAAATTAAGTTGTAAATCCAGACTAGTTCTGGGAGGAGGTTAGTGTAGCTTCCACTTGCTCTTCTGCCATCTTGTTTCTGTCCTATCCTGTTCATTTACATAAACACAACAAGAGCAGTGAATGATCACATATTGTTACGGCTACATAGGTGAGATTAAACACTCTGAAGCGGTGTATAAAGTAAGCAAAGAATTTTATTTGCCAGCCATGCCCATTGGGCAGACCCTGAGCTGGTCTCTAACACAGTCCGATGTACAATGGAGTCTAAATGCTGGGTTATATACTGGTGAGGCCCCCTTTGTTTATTCTTTGGCAGGAAACAGCCTTAGGAAGAGAGGGCTTGGCAGGACTGCAGGAATGTCTTGGCAGTAACAGGAACAAAAATTTGCAAGGCTATAAGGTTATCTTCGGTGGCAGCACAGCTTTCCAGACAGGGACAAATTCTCTGTGAAGCAATTTATCTTCAAAGGGCTAGATATTCTGTAAAGTATAACTATCAAAAATGTTATAAACCAGACACAAGTAAATGGAAGGTGATAGAGGCTGATGTAATTTTAGCTTGTAAATTACAAAGTGCTACAAAACTTTTTCTACATTCCTTTTTCCAAGGCTTTTTAGCAAGTCCTTGCTACTTTTTACAAAGAACATCTGAAGCCCCTACATATTTACATATTTAGTAGACCTTTGAAACTTTTTAAAGGGAATATTTGGTGCCCCTACAATATGATCTTTAAGTCTGCTTTACTGGAACTTACACAAGGAACCTTCATGCTAACTGTTAGTCTGCCATCAGAACACAGAAGCTGAGCTACACACCTGCCATTCAGCCTTGCCTGTAAACACCTGCTTTTTTCAATTCCTTCAGGTTTTCCATTGTGCCTTAATGCCCCTTCTAGCCATCTTTCAGGAAAGCAACCTTCGTTCCTTCCCTGGAAAGATTACCATGAACTGCAAAACCAACCAATGTGCCAAACCTTTCCCTCATGGGCTTTTATTAGCTTCAAAAGTCAAGTCCAGTTCCTTAGGGCTTTCTGGTAACAAAAAGAGCCTAAGCATGCCTCCTTCAGGCATGTCATTCCAGTCAAAGTCTTGGTTAACAAAACCTCTATTAGCAACTGGTCTTGTTAGTTTAATGCAAAGAAACCTAATGTCATTACTTACTCCTTCAAATTGCCAAATTCTGGAGGCATCAGGTAGAGAGAAAAATATATAGTGTGAAGGAAAATCCTTGTCCTTTTAATATTCACTAAAATTGCATTTCCATGCTTTATGCTTTCTTGTTCATTTTCCTACATATGAAGTTCTAACTTTCCCTGGAAAAAAACCTCAATTTTCCTTTCATATGGTATGGCCAATACCAATACAGAGAATTCTAGACCTTTCCTAGGTCTCAATGGCCAATACCAATACAAGGTACAGTAATCATACAATCAGACCACAAGTAATTGAGATTTCCTCTCCCAGGTTTAAAAACTTTCACAACCTTTCTATATATTTGTGTGACTTTCCACAGACCTTTTGCAACATTCAAAAACTTTCTATATATTTACTATGGCGGAGGTGCCACACACACCCTAGGCTCAGTTGGAAGTTGCTCTGTCCAGCAGAGGCTTCATGACCACGGCGTAACAAACGTTTACCCAGGACACTTTGTTATGTCTGGGGGAAGGAAGGTGACTGCCTTTCTAGTGGAGACCAGCAGCCAAACTTTCATCTCTGATGTCTTTTATTGAGAAGGATACATATGAGATACAAGGTTAAAATTCATAAATTGTCTATTGTATTCAGGAGTTTGACAGTAACAGATAACATACACTAATTCTGGAATCACACTGACTGATTAGAGTCAAGGTCTATAAAACATTCGGACCAGGTGCAGGGTTCCATTACTCCATGCTAAAGATAGCTTACACTACATTGCTGATAAGAAAAGCAGAGCGCGACTTCCGGCCAAGATGGAGGCTTAGACGGACATGCTTGGCCTCCCTCTACAACTAGAGAGGAATACAACTACTTCAAAACAAAAGATAACTAGAAATTCCAGAAAATAAAACTACACGGAAGCCCAATGTATGAAGTTATAAACCAGCAGTGCTCTTTGGGCAGGTAAGAAGAGCGAAAGGGGGCGGTGCTGTTTGCGGTCCCACCAGGGACAGCGGCAGGGAGAGCAATCCCAGCGGCAGGGAGGACAATCCCGGCTGCAGTCGAACCCCGGCGGCTCGCAACCCCAACACTGGGAGAAGCAGCCAGCACATCGCCTCGAACAGTGAGGCTCAGGGGGCGGGAGGACGGATCCCGATCTCCTAGCGGAATAACTGTGTGAATCCATCTTGGACCCCCGCCCCCACACAAACCGCCACAGGGCTGCGAAATAGGTTGCGGATCGCCACTGGTCGCTGGGCAGTGACAACAAAGCGCCGGCGAGAAAGGTTGCGGATAGGCACCGGTCACTGGGTTGTGATGAGTACACAGGCACCGCCCCCTATAGCCGGCCCAAGAAAACAAAATGCATCTGTCAAAATGAGGCAGACAACTATAGAAATCCCAGTGGCGCAGCTCACCAGGCAACAGATGAAGAATCTGACAGGTGAACAAATAAGAAACCTGTCAGAGGCTCAGTTCAGGGCCATTGTCATGAAGTGGCTTACAGAACTAACAAAAGATCTGGAAAAAGATGAGAAAGAATCGAAAAACACTCATACTGAAAGGAACAAAACCACATACGAGACAGATGATGAGGAAATAAAATCCAGAGTTCAAATCAACAAACCAGAACACAAAGAAGGAACAAACAGTCAACCAGTGCAGAGAGAAAAAACGGGAAGCAAGGAAAATGATGAGAAGATCAGAAACCTCTGGGACAGCTATAAAAGGCCCAACATAAGAATCATTAGTTTCAGGGGGTGGGTTGGGTGGGGGAGAGAAATTAGGGGAAAAGGGGACAACTGTAATTGAAAAACCAAAAAAAAAAAAAAAAAAAAGAATCATTGGTTTGCCAGAGGGCGAAGAAGATGAACTAGAAATTGAAAAATTAAGTGAAAATATAATAAAGCAGAACTTCCCAAACATGGGGAAGGAAATAGACTTACAGGTCCAGGAAGCACAGAGAGTTCCAAAGAAACTGGACCCAGGGAGAACCACTCCAAGACACATTATAATCAAAATGTCAAAAGTTAAAGATAAAGAGAGAATCTTAAAAGCAGCAAGAGAGAAGAAAAGAATCATGTACAAAGGGATCCCAATTAGACTATCAGCTGACTTCTCAAGGGAGACCCTGCAGGCAAGAAGGGACTGGCAAGAAATGTTCAAAGTAATGAAAATCCAAAACCTACAACCACGAATACTCTATCCAGCGAAATTGTCATTCAGAATAGAAGGGCAGAGAAAGTGTTTCCAGGACAAAATAAAACTGAAAGAGTTCATTAGATCCAAACCACTGTTATAGGAGATGTTAAAGGGACTGGTTTAGAAAAAGGAGGATCAAAACTACGAACACTAAAATGAAAACTGCATCACAAGAACCAACAACAGAAGAAGCTAGGGAATTGAAACAAAGGCAAACTAAACAGGCAACAGGAGTTGAAAAAGAACTATAGGCATGGGAAACATACTGGAGGGAGGTTAGCAGGGAGGGGGAAGGGGGAGAGGGAGGGAGATGGTATAGGAATTAAGAAACATCATAGGAGGGAATGGAATAGACAGAGAGAGGTTGAGAAGAACTATATGCACAACTAATGGACATGGTCTAAAAGAGGGGGGGACAACTGGAGGGAGGGGGGCCACCGGGTGGAGGGGAGAAGAGGGAAGGGAAATTGGGTCAAATGTAACATTATAATCAATAAAACACATTAAAAAAATAAAACATTGTGGGAAAAAAAATAAAGAAAAGCAGAGCAAGTTTTAAAGCACAATGAGCTTAATAAGTGCTCTTTGATCTAATTCTCATGGCAACCCTCTGAGTGGTTGACAGTTATGTTCCGCCGACAGCCTTATGTTGAGACTTAGAGATAAGCATGGCCAGGACGCTGGCGGCTCATCATGCTCAGGCCGAGTCTACAACTCCTTAAACCATGAGGAGTGGTTGCCCACATCTCCCCCTTTTTTGTTTTTGTGATGCCTATTGTAGATAGGCTTATGAAACTTGCTACTTGCTTTTCTCTAATACAATTATGGGTAAATAACTTGCAGACACGTTAAAGGACACAGAGTATAGTAATGATCAATAAACATCCAGCTACTCCCATTATCCAAATATGGAAATTTAGACCTGGAAACCAGTTTTTAGGGTTAAGCTATTGAAGGTTATCATTGAGGGTCTGAAACACCTTTTGTTCAGCAAGCTGCTTTAATGTCCGTAAATTGCTGATGAAGTTCAAATTGTAGCCAATCAATTTGGCCTTTTTTAGGCTGGTGGGAAAGGTATCCTATAGATGATGTATTGTCAGACTAAGAATGCTGACTAGAGTTCTATTTAAAGTGGGTAACATATAGTCTTGAGAATCCAGGGTTGTAGGCAAGCTGTTGTCAGGTGACCAGGGCATCCTGTCATTCCTCCAGTCACAGTATGGCTGATTTCATGGCTGAGAGTTGGGCCAGGACTTCCTGATTAATACAGGTTTGTAGCAGGACATCATAGGGACCAGTCTGTTGTTTAATCAGCAGCTGTTTAGGGCCCTGAGTTTCCCAGGTCTTCAGTAAAATATGGTTCTCTGGTTGGAGTGGATCTAGGAGCTTGTCAGGCAGATAAATAAACCTGTGATAAGTAAACTTGTACAAAATGGTTAATTTATATAATAACTTACAAACCGGACTTTGAGTCTGTAAGACTGGAGATATCCAGTTGCAGGGCCTTTGTTGGAATGATAGTATTTTTGATGATGTTATAAACCTATGACTTTATGTGTGTAAAGCAGAGACAAGCCTATTTTTGTAATTAAGGGGTTAAACAGTGGCAACTATATCCTGGGAGGGTGTTGGGAGTGTAGAGTGCCCCCTGTTCCTGTTTTGAAGCTGGAGAAAGAGAAACAATTTTATTTTGGTGATTACTGCATTTAGAGATTTTGAAAGTTTTCACAGAGGCTAGAGAAGGCAGGGGAGGTAACAAGCTTGGCACGGCTTGTTCTTGGGACTGCAGCTTTTAGGTTTAAAATTTACAATACTTTAAAGACTTATATGGTTACTTTTCCTTCTTATTTCTTTTTTACTTTTACCTCTATTTTTGAGTCATCCACTCGAATGTCCTTTCTTTCCATGCCATACACAATCTCCTTTCTTTATGCCTTCTTTTTCCTTCCTTTATTTTTTCTTTCCTTTCCCCTATACGATTCTTTTTCAACTTCCACAGTCTATTTATGATTTACTTGGACTTTCTGCAACATACACAATTTTTTTTACTCAATATTTTACGAAAAACACAATAAAAATTTTAAAACTTAAGTCTAATTATGTTACTAAATTAGTTAGATTCTATGGGGAGGACTCCATACTCCACCTTTTTTGTTTTTGTTTTTGTGAAGTTTAAAGGTTTTAGCTAATTGCGCCTGTGAAGAGGCGGCTATTAAAATGTTATCCATATGACGAATCCCGCAAGGGCGGATCCCTATCTTTCCCTGCTTCTTCTTCTTGACTGGGGGATTCCCCATCTGTGTTTGATTTCTCCTGAACTGAAAGTTTCTGTATATAAAGAGGAGCTAAAGCTGTTCTAACTATGTTTCAAGTTAATAAATTCTGAGATCCAATAGGAGTTCTGTTTTCCTGAAGCGACTTTAGTTTTTCTCCAACTTTTTTCCAAACCTGTAAATTTAATGAGCCCTTATCTGGAAACCAGGGGCAATATTCCTTAACAGTTTGCAGTAAATTAATTAGATGTTTTTTCTTAATTTGACATTCAGCCCCTTTTACCAGTTGCTGTAGCAACCGAGAATAAGTCTTTTGTTCTTTAGATAACCCTGACCCCATTCTTTCATGGGAAGTGGGTCCTTTTTTGTTGGTTTTGATTTTTCCCCTTCTCTGCCTCTCATTCAAAGCAGAACAGTCATTGTTCTAACTCTAACTAGGGATTAATTAGTGTAGTGGGTCGAAGTATGCTGCTTGTAAGGAAGGTTCCCAAGGGTGTCACGCCTTGGTCATCCCAACCTCTTTTCCGTGTCTCGGTTTCTCTCCCAGCTGTCTAAAACAACTGGAAGGACTCAGAGCGTTGAATGACCAGTTCTTATTTTGCACATCCCCAGACAAACCAAGAATTCAATTACTGTGAAGGGAATTTTTATGAGGCCCCTACACGCCTCAGGGGATAACCCTGGACACCTCTGCTAGGTCCCAACTCACATGGGAACACCCGAGAATTCGGGCCAGGGGGAGGAAGTGCCTCTTATCTTTGGAGCTCAGTCATCGCCAGAGCCCTCATATAAGTCCTATTTCTGGCCTAAAGCTTTTCTCGTTCTGATAAAATCCTAATTGGTGGGAAATGCCAAGGGGTTGGACAGTGAGTGCTTGTGACTGTGTTCCTGATTTTGCACAGACTTTGACTTGCAGCTGGCAGGTGCCTAGTGCTCTTACCTGGTCCGTGTACCAGCTTATCCCATCACAGGAAATTTCAAAATGGCGAGCGCCCTATCAGCTTTTAACTGTTTGACCCCTGCCCATAATTTTGTGGTGATTTATTGAACGAGAGAAGCCAAAATGTCCTTTGAATAGGAGGAGAGAAAAGCAAAACTGAAAACCCCTGCCAAAGAGAGTGGCAGAAAGAAATCCTCCCTTCCTGAACTAAACCACACAGGCAGCCTTTTCCAGAAAGAGACTGGGGGCTGTAGCCCTTCCCGTGGGCAAGGCACCAGAATTCCCATCCAAGCAGTGTGGCTGTCCGTGGTCTGGCTCTTGGCCCTGCAGCCATTTCAAGTGTGCCTTCTCTGAGTGCCCCATGTTGGACGCCAGATATGGCAGAGGTGCCACACACACCCTAGGCTCAGTTGGAAGTTGCTCTGTCCAGCAGAGGCTTCGTGACCACAGTGTAACGAACTTTTACCCAGGACACTTTGTTATGTCTGGGGGAAGGAAGGTGACTGCCTTTCTAGTGGAGACCAGTAGCTAAACCTTCATCCCTCATGTTTTTATTGAGGAAGATTCATACAAGAGATACAAGGCTAAAGTTAATAAATTGTCTATTGTATTCAGGAGTTTGACAGTAACAGATAACATACACTAATTCAGGAATCACATTGACTGATTAGAGTCAAGGTCTATAAAACATTTGGACCATATGCAGGGTTCCATTACTCCCTGCTAAAGATAGCTTACACTACATTGCTGATAAGAAAAGCAGAGCAAGTTTTAAAGCACAATGAGCTTAATAAGTGCTCTTTGATCTAATTCCCATGGCAACCCTCTGAGTGGTTGACAGTTATGTTTCAAAGACAGCCTTATGTCGAGACTTAGAGACAAGCACGGCCAGGACGCTGGCGGCTAGTCATCCTCAGGCCAGGTCTACAATTCCTTAAACCATGAGGAGTGGTTGCCCACAATTACCCATTCAGATTTAACCATAACCCAATTTCAATTCTGTTTCTTTTCCACACTGTAAAGGACTATATTCAAACTCAGTATCTGGCAGCTTAAAGTTCCCTAGATTTGTAGAGATATCCTGCAGTCTTCTGAAGCTTTAACCTTGCAAACACCCTGTCATGTAGCAATGACCTGAATATCTAGACATATACCATTTTACAAACAAAGCACATCACCTAAAGAGCATACCTAATCCACCATTTTGCTCACTTCAAAGATGGCAAGAGCATTAAATGCAGCGTCTTCAAAGATAGTGGTACCCATAAGTACCACCAACAAGATGGTGGGAAACCCACGTGACTCATCCACCATGGGGAGCACTCACGTGACTTACCCAAAATGGCAGTGCACCCATGATGCTCAGTGTCTAATCCGCTATTTGCATGCGGGTTCAGCTCAAAGAGCCTATGAGTTCCCTCCTTTCCTGAACCTATTTTCTGACACCATTGTGGCGTTCCTGGTGACTGGCACCTTGAGCTAGGCTGCAAGGTGGTTCCCTGATACTGGGAAATCCCCACACCGTGCTCCAGGGGTCAGTCCGCCCCACGTGTCTAGGACCTGGCTACAGGTTCCATTAGTCCCATCTGGGGTTGCCAAAACTGTTACAGAGCGAAAGGGGGTTCTTTCACATGGTGCCTTGGTGTAAAACCCAACAACTAGTGTTGAGGAAAACAGGTCTTTATTTACAATATTCCAGCCTGGGGAGGACAGTGAGCACTTCAGCTCAGAGCCGTTACCCATGGGACCCAGCACTTCCCTTGCTCCCCAAAAGGCTAAGAGCCAAAAACGTGCCCAGAAGTTCCCCATCACTTATCTGTCAGCTGTCTCCTTCCGGATTTCGGGTACGATGTCATCAGCCTCCATATAACAGTCCAGGAAAACATGTGCATGTTGCACTGGATCACTCATGGTTCTCCCTTTGCCCTTTCAAAGGCACATGGTATTCTCCCTTACTTAAAGCTGCATGGAGAACCTAGCTAAAAATGTCTGCTGGCTATTTTTAAACCCCTGACTGCATTCTTTGACACAGTGGGTGTCGTAACCAGTTCTGACCATTCACAGAACCCTGCGCAGGCCCTGTCTGCTTTCTGTACCATTCCCTGGTCCAAAAACCCCTCTCATCTTCCTGGGGCCTTGGAAGTATCAAAGCCATTTATATAACAAAGACACTAGCCACTAGCCACAGGCAAGTGAAGGCATCTTAAAAACTGTTTCCTTTCCCCATTCCCCAGCCTGCAGGCTCTGGGGGTTTTTGGAGACCCCCATTATGTAACAGGAGCAGCAATAATGAGATGCTTATGTCATTCACAGACTGATATAGTCAGGTTAGTAAAAGGAGAGGACAATTTGAACTAATGGAACTGTTTGATTCTTAGACCCAGAATTTGAGGTAGCTGCAGGACCACCCATGTGTAGGTTTCCAAGGATAGTTGGAAATTCAGTTTGGAGAGAATGTCAGGCTGAAGCTACAGCTTTGTAGATCAACAGCAATTAGGCAAGACTAAAACCATGGAAGTTAAATGAGAGGAACAGTGTATGGCAAGAAGAGAATTGGGACAAGATAAATTTTGGATGATAACTACACTTAAGGGTAAGCAACAAGAGTTACAAAAGATGAAAACTAGTAGTATGGGAGTGAGGCTAAGAACTCTGGTATAATCGTCGTCGTCGTCGTCGGCAGCCGTCCGTCTCGAGAGACGATGGTGTAGCTTCTTAAGAGTCTATCTGCACCGCCGAGAATGGCTGTGCAGTCCGACTCGGGAGTGACACGGTATCTGTCTCCTCCCGTGTTGAATCGACATCTTGCGATGACGCTGAAGCTACAGAGCCTGGGCAGGGTGATATGGAGGGTCTGCTGTTGCCCATGCAGCAGACCCCCCCTCTCTTCGCAGCTGAAGGGTCCAAGGGAAAGACGGAGTCAATACAGCTTGGCTTCAGGTGCGCCGCAGGAGTTGCCGGTGTTGACTACAACGTCAAACCGCCTTAGGGACTCCGGCTCCGGATTTTCTGTCGGGGTTTACTCCCTTAGCCTTTCCCCTGAAGAGGTATGCCGCAAGGCAGCGGAGGTTTTTTGGAGTCAGAGTTTTCCTTCTCTGATGTGCCCTGACTGGAAGATCGAACCAGCGACACTTAGCTCGCAGGCCGACGCTCAATCCACTGAGCTAAACCAGCCAGGGCCCTATGGACTATTAGAACCCATAAAATTTAGGCTTGCCAACTGCAGAACTAAAGTGATTTCATATTCAAGGGACCGTAGCTTGAAGAAAAGGATTACCCTAGTTCTCATCAAAACTGCAATAATTAGTATTCAAGAACATATTGGGTTTCCTGATGACAGCTGGGGAGGGGGGATCCCCAGCACAGCGAGGTAGGCGTTCATGCTATTACTCTAGTCTGAGGTTTCTTGGGTGTGGCTCCCAGACACCGTGTGGGAATCTCGTGGGTACTGGTGACCAAGGCAGACCCGGGCCTCGTCTGGAGCAGATGAAAACTTCTCAGCTGTGCTGGGTATTTCTCCTTTTCTCTCTCCCAGGTGTCTTCCTGAGCTGCCACCCTAAACTCTCCAAAACCTTGACTCTTCCCTAAAACCACAAGCCTCCCACTCCGACTTCTGTCTGACGCAGAAGCGCGTGGGGGACTGTCTCTGAGGACAAGGGGGGGGCACCGCCCGACAGCACCCGCCACAACTGGGCGGCTCTGTACCCGCCGTCGGCGTGGGAGCCGCCAGCCACAGGCGGCCGCAGGGCACCAGGAATGGGGCTGGCGGCCTGAGGAGCAAGCTCTACATTCGTGGAATTTTAATTAATGTAAACAGCTTGGGATGGGGGTTGACGGTGATGAGGGGTAGACATGAACCCACGTGGGGTACTGCAGAGGTACACTGCACCAGTCTCAGGATGGACTGGGCAGCGAGCTGGGATCCAGGGGAGGGCCAGTGCAGACTCGGGAGGCCCCCGGGTTTGTGGCTGGAGCTGCTGGGTGGAGGGTACCATTTAGGAAACAGGGAAGAGCAGGCAAACGAACGGACCCTCGGCAAGGAATTACTGGCTCCATTATGGACATCTGAAGATATGTTCCTGAAGAAGCCCAATCTTGCTGGTCTGCACACACTGGGTTTCTTCAGGCGAGTTTGCTGATCTCAGCTCTGATCCATACAAATCTTATTTCCAGACTGCGGCTGATGGTATAATATTGCAGTAAGAAAGTGAGAAGAAGAGGGTCATCAAACAGGACAAGGGGAAGAGTGAAGAATAAGAAAAGGTCACTAAGTATAACAAATAAACAAGCTATAAAAAACCCTTAAGATAGTAAGTTTTAGTAAACTGGTGGGAAAAAAAGCCAGATTACTATAGACTGAAAAAGTAAGTAAATTACAGGTAATTTTGACTTAAATATCTTTTGATAATGCAAGTCACATAATTTAAAAATCTCTCATAGCCATATTACAAAAAAAGAAAAGAAACAGGTGAAATTATTTTTAATTTGTATTTATTTAATTCAATAGATCTAAACTAATATGTAAAATTGAGCTATTTAACTTTTTTTCATACTAAGTCTTATAAATCTAGTGTGCATTTTCACATTTTGAGCACACATCTCAGTTCAGATTTGCCACATTTTAAGTGCTCCACAGTTCCATGTAGCTAGTGGTGCTGGATTGAATAGTGCAGCTATAAAACCTTTAAGAAAAACGAAAAATAGACCCAAATAACATCCCAGGAAATGATCAAGAAATTATTAGCATTTTTTACACAATACCCTAATTTATTAGTATTAATGTTACAGAGGGAAAGGGGGTTCTTTCACATGGCACCTTGGTGTAAAATCCAACAACTAGTGTTGAGGAAAACAGGTCTTTACTTACAATATTCCAACCTGGGAAGGGAAGTGAGCACTTAAGCTCAGAGCCCTGTTCTCCCACAGGACCCAGCACTTCCCCTGCTCCCCAAAAGGCTCTAAGTAAAAAATATGCCCAGAAGTTCCCCATCTGTCAGCGCACTCCTTCAGGGTCTGGGATGCGATATCTAACATCAGCTTCCATTTAACAGTCCAGGAAAACACTGCCGTGTTGCACTGAATCATGCATGGTTCTCTCTTTGCCCTTTTAAAGCCACATGGATCTCTTCTCTGCAAACTGCGTGGTGTTCCCTTTACTCTCTACAAAAGTGGCTGCCGTTTTATTTTTAAATCCGTGACTGTGGCCTGTGATGCAATGGGCATGGTAACCAGTTCTGACAATTCACAGAACCATGTGCACACCCCATATGCTCTTTTCTCACCATTCTATGGTCAAAACCCCTTCCATCTTCCTGGCACCTTGGAAGAACTAAAGCCGTTTGTATAACTAAGACACTATCTACCAGTCATAGATATATGCAAAGGCATCTTGAAATCTGCCCCCTTCCTCCAAACGCAGGCTCTGGGGACTTTTTTTTGGTAGGAGGGCTGCTCTGTTACACTAAGGGCAACTATAATTCATTTTGTAAACACATTCATAAAAATAACAAACTTTTCTGTCTATAGTGAAAACAATAATAATATGGCTCACTATAATCTATAATTTTGTAGATACTTGATTTTTTAATTATAGAAAGTTTTGAATAAAAACTTAAAACTGAAAAACAAAAATTGCTCTCACTGTGCAAATTTGAACTACAGAGGCATGCTAACTTGCTAAAATACTAAACAAGATAAAGCATACCCCTGAAAAGGACTGACAATGTTCAATTGATCAGAATTAGAATCAACTTCTCTGTTAAATGATAAAATAACCAGAGATTTTGGTGGTATAGACTTTATTATAAAGCCACATGCTCTTTTTAAATTAGCTTCTAGCTATTTCTTTAGGACAAAACACCTATGCAACACTACAATTATAAGTCCTCAGGCTTCTCAAGGCAATTTTAGTTTTATTACATTAATAAAATACTAAGTACAATAAGATGTCATTATTGAGGGAAATTAGATGAGAGGAGTTTGGCTCTATTGTTACAGGATGGGGACTTGGCCCAGACAAGGTCTGTCTCAGGCCTTCATGGATAGTGCATGGGTTCTTGACTTCATGTAGAAAAGATTTCACAACACGAGTACAGGTAATTTTGAGAGCATAAGTTTATTAAAGTGGGGACAGGGAAATAAAGGAAGAGTTCAAGGTAAAAGAAGCAACAGGGGAGCACTGAGGTGGGGGTCCTTTGGCTCCCTGAGAAATAGAAGTAAAGTAAAAGAAGAGCTCACTGGGAAGTCAGAGAAAAAAAGAGACCTTGGAGGCAGGTCCAGGGGGTAAGCCAGGGAAGAGCTGCTGCTGCCCACTGCTCCCAGGTGGCACACCTGTGGAGAAAGAAGTAGGGGTAGGAAAAGGTGAGGTTGTGCTCCTGGGAGGGAGAGCACACTGAATTCTTTCTTTTGAGGCTTTTTATCTTTCTTTGGCTGCCTGCTGGTATCAGAGGGGAGGTCCTTGTTTGAATGTAAAGCTCTAAAACAACAGGGGACTCATATCTTGTTTTCTGTTATTTCCCCAGGTCGTAGCTCAGTAAGCAGTCATTAAAATTTTGTTATAAACAGTCAAATCCTTTTTTTCTCCATTAGAGTCTGATCACTTACCTCCTCTATTTCTCCAATGCATAATTATTTCCTCTGATTTCCTGAGCACCTTTTCTACCACAGTATAGATTCATTTTTTTCTCTTCTGATTATAATCTCTTTGACAGCTGGGACTCATTATTATTTGTATTTATGGTACCACTGTTCTCAACACAAAACAGACACTCATATTTTTAAAAAATAGTAGTTACATGTCTTCCTTCAGCAAATAGTGTGTGCTACTGCATTCAAGACACTCATCCAGTGATATCACAGTGACCAGTACTGTAGCTCCTGTTCTTATGGAACTGTAGGTTCTTCCCATTCTGTTTTTTAATCCAAACTTGATAAACCTACAAGCACTTTATAATAGGAGAAGGCAGGGTGGATGAGAGGGACCACCTATACTTTAAGTTTTTTTCATAGTTCAGCCCTTCACATCGTTGAAAATTGTTATGCTTCATTGCCATCTCAGGTCTTCCCACCATGTTGCCACTAAAACAGAAGCAAAGTATCCTGGGTGGAAGAAATGCCATACACAAAAACTTGTGAGAGAAAGCATGGTAAGTATAAAAAACCGAGCAATGTTCAGTGAGACTCAATTTCACTGAGCCAAGAGCAATGAACAGGTGTATGATGAGACTGGAGATCACCATAGCAGAGTTTTGTATTGTATTGGCCAAAAATTCTGTTTAGGCTTTTCTGTAAAATAAAAGATACATTTTTCATTTTCACCAATAGCTCTTCTGATTGGAGAATTTTGAGTATATTGGCTATGTCCTGCTATTGGTTTTGTGAGAAATACTCACAATAAATCACTGGGACACAGGACTTCAGCAGCAAAGCGAGGCGTTTATTCATGAGTCTGCAGATTCAGGCACACCACCAGCCAGGAGAATGTGCATGCAAAGTAGACAAAGAAAAGTGTTTTATACTAATACAATTAGCTCCCCTCCCCCTCTTCCTCTCCCCTGTTTTTCCAGTTCCGGTTAATATGGGTTCACAATCTAACATGATTAACTACTTAACTCAGGATGTGATTAACTAAGGGTAATCTAGTTATAGGTCTATCTTCAACTTATTTGCAAAGTTATCTAGCTACATCTTCCCATTTCTCTGTGTTTGGTGATAACAATCTTCTTCCTTTTGATCCCAGAGATATGTGTGAGGAGCTGCAGAATGTCATTTCCTGGCCCCTTTTCCATGATTCATCTGTTAACATCTCCTACTGGTTTGAGAGTCACTGCCTTGCTTCTTTATCTCTAACAGCTTCTAGTGGGTAGAGGCCAGGGGTGCTGCTAAACAGCATAGAATTAGATGGCCAAAAATGTCAGTAGTATCAAGAAACTTCACAAACCACTTTTGACACATTAGATCAGCCACAGGACCTACTCCATACACTGCACAAATCTTTCTTTACATTTCAGTAATGTTTTTACCCTTCTGAAAATAATAAAGCATAATATGCCAAAAATATTTCATATCTTCTTTCATATTCATTTTAAAATAGCTGCACAAAAATAGACAAATTTTGATGTTTTTTAAAATGCATGCTGATATGACAACTATCACAATACAATCTAACAAAATTGTTTTAAATGAAGTTAAGGACAACTAAGTGCTACCAGAGCCACCTTCCAAGAAAACTAAATGAACTTTTTGGCCAACCCACCATATCACATTAAGCAGGAGATTATCATAACAGCAATGGGAAACTATGAAGAGTTTAGGCAGGGGAATAACAGGTCAGATTTATATAATTCAAAACATCTTTCTGACTGCAGTATTGCTACCATGTAGAATGGGGTATGGCCACTTGTCACCAGGTACAACATACCACAAAGATCTGTGAGGAAGTAAGTTTATTTTTTTTTAATAGGAAACCTGATTTGAGGGTGCTGGACATGTTTCTGCTCCATGCCAACCTCATCTCCAACACACAGTAAACCAGCCACCCCCAAGGAGATTATAGTCCAAGACCAAATTCAGGGGTTCCTCATTCCTTGGGAGTTTAAGATGGCTGCACACTCCATCCTCCAGCTCCCGGCTCTCTCTCTCTCTCAGCACACACTCATGAAGTCAGCATCTCCACTGTTTTCCACAGTTCTCTCTCCATCTAGGTTTCTGGGGTGCGCTGCCAGATCACTCCAGACTGTTATGCAAGGAAACCTCCACCCACAGGGTCCTGGACCCTGAGGTTGCTGCCATCCTCAGGGCTGGTGCTTCTGTGTGCTGCTCTCAGCCTCCATGTAGCACTCAAGGACCCATGTGCTATTCATCACTGGGTCTCAGCATCTCAGCCAGCAAGGCATAAGTCCCAGCCTCCCAGCATGGGACTGCCTCCAGGAGCTGGCTTCTAACTGTGTGAGGCCTAAGTTCACAATGGGCCCAGCCTCTGTCATTCCCTCATGCACTTCCCAACTCGGGACTTGAGGCAAGCCAGAGCTGAGCACATCCCGCCCATGCAGCATAGAACCCAGAGAACACCAAACCAAGAGAATGCTCAACCAAGAGAGTAGCTTCTCTGCACCTTTGCTTTAAAAAGAGCTCTTCCAAAATCCCACATGCCTAGGAAGCCAGTTGGAGTGTCTGACTTTTTAACCAAAGGCTATGTTTTTCTTTTTCCTCTTTTCTGGGCATGGGCAGAAGTTTCCAGTCTTCCTGGGTAGGACGTCTAGCCCCTATAGCTCACACAAGTGCTGTATAGCCTGTGTCAGGAGCTAGTACCCCCAAGGCTGTGGTTTCAGTCCAAGGAGCTCTCTGTCCCTCTTCCTGCTGGCTGCATTGTTTACACTAGCCTCTTGCCTCTGGCAGTTTCTTTTTCAGGAATCCCCTCCCTTTGCAGAAGGCAGTCTGCTTTAATCTGCCACCTCAGCATTCTTCTGCTGTCGGTGCTGGCTCTGGTGAATTGAGGTTCCCCCAGATTGGGGATCCTGGCCTCCCAGAAATCTGGATGGACCTAAACAGTTACAGTATGGGCAGAAAAATCCTGGCAAACCATTTAGAGGCTGTTGTAATTGAGCAAAAACTGATGGTAGCTTGAATTATTGTTCTATAGTTGGGAAGAGGTAGACAAAGTCTGGAAATGCTTAAATTTACAAATTGAAATCATGTTATGGTGAAATATTAGCTAAATGGGGGAGGAAGAGGGAGAGAAGAATGAAAAAGAAAATTAATTCGTTGTGTTCTCCCCATCCTGATGGATGAGAGTAGCATTCACTGAGATGCCTGTAATTGTCATAAATAGAATCTGATTTTGAAGGTAAAAATATGAGTCCAGTTTAGGCATGTAGAATTTGAGGTGCCTTTGAGACATCAAAAGCAAGACATTAGGTAAGCAGTTAGTTGAAGGGGGTCTAGAGCCCTGAGAAGAGCTATATTCACACACAGAGCTGCCCTTCAACACTGGACAGGACCTGATCCTCTTAGAGATTGCCATCCCCCCACCTTGTGAAGTGGACAGCAACTTAATCAGAAACTATACATTACTGGAAATAAGCTGAGACAGACCAAGACAAATGGTGCAGGGGCAGGGGGAACACCCCCAGTTTTCCCAGAAGACTTCTGAAGAGTGCTTCCCAGGGAAACCCTAGGGGCCCCACCCTCCCAATCCCAATAGAAGCTCCCTTAGATGCAGTTGAAGATGATACAGGCAGTGTTGCCAGAAGTTGGACGGCCCACCCCGGGACCTTAAGTTGATAAAAAAAAACCCAGAGGTGGATCCAGAGAGAGAAGTCAGAAGGCGAACTCCAAACAGCTGAGACAAATGTCACCTCACTTTTATCCAGAATATTTTTCCTTTTTTCCCCTTTTATTCCTTTCACATAGCCTCTTAATATTTCTTCTTTTGCTTCAATTGTATTTCAACTAATTCACTACTCTTCACCTTTTATTTTTCCTTTTTATTAAGATTTAGTAATTTTTTGTTATTTCAAATCTCACACTGCAAACTTGTCTTACTCCATTTTGCTTTTCTTCCTGCCCTTTCTTATTTTAGTTGTAAATTTTATTTTCTACCACACTGTGCCTTGTTCCTATTCTTTACTCTTACTTTTCCTCCTCCACCCTCTCAAAAGCATTCTTCCTTCCTTTACTCAGCTCACATTTTTCCCCCTCTTATAATATTATTTCCTTTCCATCTTTATAAATTGTGGCTTGTTGGGTGTGAATATTATGGTTAGTGCTGTTCTCCTTCAACAGTATTCCTATTTGCTCACTACCTTTTGTCCTCCAAATCTCATGTTACTTTCCCTCATCTTACTCCATTTTGCCTATCTCCTGCCCTTGTTCATTTGAGTTAGAAATTTATTTTTATTTTTCCCTTTCTTAACCTGAATTCTATTCCTTACTCTTATTAGTTTTTCTCCTTCTATCCTCTCAAAACCATTTTTCTTTACTGAAGACATCTCATGTTCTCTTTTCTCTTTTGTATAATATTCTTATTCCCTTTCTACCTTTATTAATCTTTGCTCAGGTGGTGTTGCTATTGACCCTGCTGTGGTTTTTCTGATTTTGTTTCCTTTGGTTCACTACCTTTTACATTTTTTTTCAAACCTCACCCAATTATTTTATTCCATTTTGCTATCACTCTTCCCTGTTTTACTTATGTTTTAAATGTTATTCTCTCCCTTTCTTTGCCTCATATCTATTTCCTACTCTTAATATTTATTCTCCCTCTTCCCACTCAAAATTGCTTTACACTCCTTTAGTAATCTCATACTCCCTTATCTTATAATATTCTACTCTCTCCATTTTTATTAATCTTTGCTCAATTACTGTTGACATGATGTGGTATGGAGTATTTCTGCTGGTGTGGGTTTGGTTTTCTGCTAATATTGCTTTGTTAACCAGTACCTGTACAACAGCATACAAAACACGGCAGGGGTTTTGACTCCCAGTCAGTCAGCTGGACTGGAGAAGCCACCAACAAATGAGCTACAAATAAGCAAAGCCCAAATACAAGAGAGCCCACATAAACTGAATAAAGGGCAACCATAGAACATCCAGATCAGGAGATCAAAGAGACTGTAGCACTGAGTCCCACAGGTATCCTAGCAAAGAAGGTCATACCACGAAGACAGGGAGGCAAAGCAGATCAATCTAATACGCAGAAAGAAACAAAAAGAGTTACCTAAAATGGGGAGACAAAGAAACAACCACCATCAGAATGGAAAGGTGGAATCCTTAGAAAGACTGCTAAATGAATTGTGCAAACAAACTATTAAGACATCAAGTTCAAAATAATGGTGATAAGTATGCTCTAGTAGCTCAGTGAGAACTTAAAAAAAGTCCAGGGAAGTTATGAGGAACTTACTGAAAACTACATCAACATTAAAAAGGACACAGAAACTATCAATAAGAACCAGGAGGAAATGAAACACAATATCTGAAATGAAGAACAGAGTCCAAGTAATTAAAAGCAGGCTAGCTGAAGCAGAGGATCAAATCAGTGAGCTGGAGGACAAAGTAGAAAAATATTCCCAGATACAAAAGCAGCAGCAATAACAGCAACAACAACAAAAAAACCCTCAAAAGAACGAAGAGGGGTTAAGGGAGCTGTAGGATAACATGAAATGTAATAATATCTGTATAATAGGGATACCAGAAGAAGAAGAGGAGCAAGGGATATAAAACCTGTTTGAAAAAGTAATGACAGAAAACTTTCTAACTTAATGAGAGAAAAAGTCACAAAAGTCCAGGAAGCACAGAGGGTCCCAATCAAGATGAAACCAAAGAGGCCCACCCCAAGACACATCATAATTAAAATGCCAGAATTCAAAGACAAAGAGAGAATCTTAAAAGGCAGCTAGGGAGAAACAGCTAAGAACATACAAGGGAATTCTGATAAGGCTATCAGATTTCTCAACAGAAACATTATAAGCCAGAAGGGATGGCAAAAATAATATTCCAAGTAATGAAAACCAAAGGTCTGCAACCAAGACTACACTACCCAGCAAGGCTCTCTTTCAAAAATGGAAGATGAAATAAGTTTTCCAGACAAAAGGCTAAAAGAATACATCATGAAACTAGCATTGCAAGACATGTTAAAGGGACTGCTTTAAAAGATGAAGAATAAGAGAGAGAGAGAGAGAGAGAGAGAGAGAGAGAGAGAGAGAGAGAGAGAGAAACACAGGCACATGTAGGGGCACCAGGTATTCCCTTAAAAAAGTTGCAGAGATCTGCTAAATATGTAAATATATAGGGGCTTCAGATGTTCTAAGTAGTAAAGGCCTGCTAAAAAGCCTTAAAAGAAAGGAATGTTACAGCCACTCGGTGATTTACAAGTTAAAAGACCCCAGCTTAGCCCCTATCTCCTTCCATTTGCTTGTAACTTGTTTATAACTCTTGTAAAGTTATGTCTTACAAAGTGTCTAGCCTTTTTGAAAAATTAATTGGTTTACAAAGAATTTGACCTAAAAGGCTGCAGCTGCAGGCTAAAAATCTTATAGCCTTGTGAATTTCTGTTCCTGTTACTGCCAAGACATTCCTGCAGTCCTGCCCAACCCCCACTTCCTAAGGCTGCTTGCTGCCAAAGAAGAAACAAAGAAGCACAGCCCATATATAAGTCCTGCCCTAAAACGCATTCCACGTCGGAGCTTTGTTAGAGACCTGCTCAGAGTCTCTGCCCAACTGCCAGCAATTATTAAAATCCTTTGCTTACTTCATACACTGCTTCAGGGTGTCCAATCTCGCCTATGCAGCCGCACACAATGAATAAGTACCTATAAATAATAACCTTAAATGTAAATGCATTAAATGCTCCAATCAAAAGACATAGGGTAGCTGAATGGATAAGAAAACCTGACCTGCATATATGCTGTGTACAAGAGACCCACCTCAGAACAAAAGATCTACACTACTGAAAGTGAAGGGATGGAAAAAAGTATTTCAAGTAATGGACATGGAAAAAAAGCTGGGGTAGCAATACTTGTATCAGACAAAATAGACTTCAAAAAAAAGGCCATAAAAAGAGACAGAGAAGGGCACTTCATAATACTTAAGGAAAGAATCCATCAAGATATAACCATTGTAAACATATATGCAGCCAACACAGGAGCACCCAAATATATGAGGAAAACCTTGGAGGACTTCAAGAAAGATATAGACAACAACACACTTACAGTACAGGATTTTTACACCCCACCATCAACAATGGATAGATCTTCCAATCAAAGAATCAACAAGGATATTGTAGCACTGAACAACACTAGATCAAATGGACTTAATTGATATATATAGAACCTTTCACCCCAAAGAAACAAAATATACATTTTTTTCAAATGCACATGGAACATTTTCAAAGATAGACCAGCAATTTTGAGAAAGAAGAACAAAGTAGGAAGGATCACAATACCAGGTTTCAAACTATATTACAGGGCCACTGTAATCAGAATAGTCTGATACTGGCATAAGACACATAGATCAATGAAACAGAATAGAGAGCCAAGAAATAAACCCAGGTTTCTACTGTCAATTAATATCTGACAAAGGAGGCAGAAGCATAAAATGGAGCAAAAATAGCCTCTTCAATAAATGGTGTTGGGAGATCTGGACAGGTACACAGAAAAAAATAAAACTAGATCACCAAATGACACTATAAACCAAAATAAACTCGAGATGGATAAAAAAAGCCTTAAATATAAGTTGTGATACCATAAAAGTCCTAGAGGAAAATAAAGGCAGTAAAATTTCAGGTATTCCATGCAGCAATATTTTTGCCAATATGTCTCCCAGGGCAAGGGAAATAAAGGAAAGAATAAACAAATGGGACTACATCAAACTAAAAAGTTTCTGCTCAGTGAAAGAAAACATCAGCAAGATGAAAAGGGAACCAACCGTATGGGAAAACATATTTGCCAATGATGCCTTGAACAAGGGTTTGATCTCCAAAATATATAAAGAACTCATAATACTCAACACCAGGAAGACAAACAATCCTATTAATAAATGAGCAAAGGATCTGAACAGATGTTTCTCCAAGGACATACAGAGGACCCACAGGTATATGAAAGGATGTTCAACATCACTAGCCATCAGAGAGATGCAAATTAAAACCATAATGAGATACTACCTCATACTGGTCAGAATGGCCATCATTAACAAATCAACAAATTCTGGTGAGTATGTGGAGAAAAGGGGACCCTAGTGCATTATTGATGGGAATGCAGACTGGTGCAGCCATTGTGGAAAAAAGCATGGAATTTCCTAAAAAAAACTAAAATTGGAAATGCCTTTTGACCCATTGACCCCACTGCTGGGATTATACCCTAAGAATCCTGAAACACCAATTCAAAAGAATGTACATGTGTGCCTTGCCCCCGACCCTTAGCCATGCTCATAGCAGCATTATTTACTATAGCCAAGTGCTGGAAACAGCCTAAGTGCCCATCAGTAAATGAGTGGATCAAGAAAGCATGGTACATTTACAAAATGGAATACTATGTGGCAGAAAGAAAGAAGGAACTCCTACCCTTCACAACAGCATGGATGGAAATGGAGAGTTTTATGCTAAGTGAAATAAGCCAGGTGGCAAAAGACAAATACCATATGACCTCACCTATAAGTGGAACCTAATGAACAAAACAAATGACCAAAACAGAATCAGAGACATGGAAATAAGGAACAAACTGACAATGAGCAGAGGAGCGGGGGAAGGGAATAACAGTGGAAAGAAGGGGCAAGTTCTAGTCAAGGTACAAGTATAAGGGCTCATGGGCATAGATAACAGAGTGGGAATTGACAGTGGGAGTAATGGAGTGGGTGGGGCTGGGGAGAGCAACGGGGAAAATATTGGGACAACTGTAACTGAATAAAAAAATAAAATAAAAATGAAAAGAATAAATAACTAGCAAGCGCTAAAAGAAAGTGAAAGTTGTTAGAGAAGAATGAAATACGAAGCAATACCTGAACTGACATACTAAAAATAGAAGAACCGTAGTATGAAACTGTCAAAGAATGAAGTGCCACAAAGCTGTTCAGTGTCTTAACATTTTAAATAACTTTTATTTTTATTTTAAAAAATCTTCATTTATATATTTTTTTATCATTTAGTCCCCTTATGCCCACTTCCCTCAGCAATCACAACCCTGTTATCCATGTCCATGGTCCTTTTTCTTTTTTGCTTATTTCCTCCACCCACTAAACCACCCCTCCCCTAGGTGCCATACTGCTCTCCGAGTCTAACATTTATTTTTAAAATATTGTAATATTTATCAATAAACACTGAAAAGTGCTCTCAGGGCAAGAGACTTTGTTCTGAGTAATCTATTCAAAGAAAATTTTTATTTTTTAACAGGGGAAAATCAAAGTTTAATACATGCACATGGGGAATTGACATAGGCATGACACAAAGATATTTTTAAAGAAACTCCATGATAGAAATGACTTCCAACAATTAGGAGCCTTATAGTTTACTAGCATACTTAATTTTTTTTCTGAGAGGCTTCTTTTCAATAAATACTAAAAAAGTAGGAAAATAGCTCATGAATGTCCTTTATTGCAGACAATTATTGCATTAAGCCTATTGCAGTCACCCAAGAGGGTTAAATTAGCCATTTCAAAGCAAAAGTAAATTTTTTGTTTTTTTGTAGGCTCTGGCGCTCAGAGGGGAGAAAGAGCTTTGGCTTCATAATATAGTCGTATTATAAAACTAATAAAAACCTAAAGGTATGGTTCTCTAATAAGTGGTTATTTGGAAAACAGAAGTTAAGGATCTCTTAGCTTTAAACTAACTCTTATGTTTTACATGTACTTATTGTCAGGTGCAGCCGCTGTTAGGAGAGTCAGGAGACCGGGTGTAAGGTATAAGCAGTTTATTGAGCAGGTGGGGACAGAGTGAGAGGGAACCTACTCTCAGACCACCTGGGGGTCCTGCAAGAGTAGGGGGTAATGGGGACTCCTGGACCTCCTCAAGGGGCCATAGGAGTCCCACCTGGCCTCTGCTGAGATTCTCCTTTTGAGCCTGCAAACTGCGACAGCTGTGGCGCCAGAGGCTCTGGGAAAGTTCCTGATTAGGAACCTGCATCTGCCATGTTACCTTTGTCAAGTGGTCAGCAATAATTCATTGCTCAAGCAGGAACTGTGACAGTCCCATTTGTTATTCCTGTCTGGGGTCAGCCATTTTTCATTTTGGCTGCCTCTAGATTGACATTTAGTTCCTGACACTTATGCACACAAATTTAAGATTTCAAATTATTTTGAGTAAAGCAGTTATTTTGCAAATCTTCAAATGGGCAGACAGCTGCTGACTAAAATAGAAATAAGAAAATAAAACAATGAAGCAAGAAATTCCAGAATGAGAATATCCACAAGCTACTTAACAATATAACATGAATTCAGGGTAGAGTGACCCAAACAAAAGGCTGCTATGGACAGAAAGGGGTCACATACTAAACCTGAGAAGCTCAGGGGAGGCCTGCATTACTGCCTCATGAACTCAAGAGACCTAAAGTTACCACATAGTATGGTCTGAAATTAAATTTCTAACTAAAAGGTCATGGAAGGCAGACATGTCCTAGGTTAGAATCTTACCTGAAAAAAGTCAGTCTTTACCTTACTGAGCCTGTCTATTGTCTTTTTTGCATCTAGAATAACATATCTTCAGAATGCCAAATTCCTTTCTTCAGACCCCTCAAAGCACAAGCCCTCTGCACCAGAGCAGAGACAGCAAATCCTCTCCTTGTTATTGTCATCATGTTAATTGCTGACTGTTATCTACCCTGTACCTACCTATGAAAAAGAAGTATATATCTATCATTTCACTTTTTATCCAACAGAGGTTTCCACATTTTGCTTTCTCCCACCTTCCTAGTCTATCATTAATGAATTTCATGTAACCTACTTATGACCCCTCTTTTGATTATATATAAAATAAGGTGAGAAGCTACCATTTTCTAAAGCATTTTCTCATTCCACTGAAGTTCTGCTTCATGACAATTGTCAATTTTATTCAAATAAACTCATAAAAACTCTTACAGGTTTGGGAGTTTCTTACACTGACAGTTCTTCCTGAGCATTCTAATATTAACAAATAAAAACCTGTTTAGTAAATCCTGTTCTCATTGATAGAGCTGAAAACTATGGGAAGCATTTGGGTACAGCAAACAAAATGAGGCGAGAACCAGAAAAATTCAACAAACATTTTATTAATACTTAATTCCGATGCCTTTTATTCTGTGCTTTTGTACAGACAACTTTCAAATAATTATACACTTATAGTAAACATTTCTGTCTGATTAAATACAACCTCAGTAGCATTCTTTGTGGTCATATTAGAATTAAAACAATTATCAGATGCCAGCACATACAATCATCCTTCTGGTGGATGGAAAACTGAATCAAAGACATGGAGGGTACATGTTGATGAGGGAAGGCTATGCTTCGAGAAAGCTCAGTCTTTTTAAATCACCTTTACTCCTTTTTTACTTCATCACCATTCTCCTCTCTGAGCTTGAACACGGGAATCTGCTGACCATCCTTGAGCTTTAAGAAGACCTCCTGAAGGTGCCACCTGATAGAAATCAAAAGTAATCCAGAAAACACTAGCAAATAACTTGGTCAGAAAGGAAAAACAGCTCTGGCTGGTAGCTCAGTTGGTTGGAGCATCATCCCAATATGCCATGGTTGCAGGTCGGATCCCGATCAGGGCACATAAAAGAATCAATCAATGAATGCATAAGTAAGTGGAACAGCAAATCAATGTCTCTAAAATCAATAAATAAAAAAGTAAAAAGTATAGCTCTTTAGAATACTGTCTTAAAATTTTTAACACTATTTTATGATATAACTAGGTTAACATAAAGTTTTAATATTTTATTATAGGCTCTCATTATTGAATCAGCATCACTGTCAAGGCAAGTTTAACAGTGAATGATTGATGGGTGAATTGAACGGCATCAGGAAAGTGAATGAGCATCTTATTCCCCATTTCCTAATTCACTCTGACCTTCAATGAGTGGAGGCCAACTCCTCCACTAATCCCAGGCTTTGAAATCAATAAGCCTAGAGGGAAGCAATTGGGGGCTGCCTAAGGGGTGTCTGTGGCTTTTGTCCTGGGAAATTAAAACACATCCTACCTAAATAGCAAATACCTCTGAGAGAAGCTTGGCTGGACTCTGAGTGTAGCTATTGGCAGCCAGACAAGAAAAACAAATTAATGGAATTAATGGGATGGAAAGCTCATATAAAGTATGTGTTGAATAATCCTGGAACAGGAACCCATGTCTCTCTTTGTAGTGACTGAGGCAGTAGTTTTAGAAACTGTAGCACTATCAAATACCTACACTATAACTGAAGAGTTCTTGATATTCAAAAGAATAAGGTGTGGACAATTTAGTGGACTGCATTGGATAAAATGTCTGGGCTAAACTACGAGCCAAAGCACTGGCTTGCTGCCCAAGCTGTGAAACTTTTCAAACTTTTAAAAAGTAATTATTACCATAATTATGTAATTACAAATGAAAATGGGAAACAGGATGTTTTCATCTGAAGGTTCTTTGCCTGTTCCTCCATTCCCACCCATTTTCCCATAATACTGTACCTCTTAAAGGGGGCATCTCTGGATGAGGTGACATAGAGATGGCCTCCTGATCTGGATCCAGAGACAGGAATCTTCAACTAGGGGTGTAAAATGAGAAATATATTGCTGTCCTCATAAGAGGTGACAAAACTATAGTTTCTAGAGCTAACCCTATAAAAACTAGTGATTATCTACTTGGAGAATTCACCTGGTTTTCAATCTGGCTTCCTCCAAATGTTCTGCCTCTCTTTAGGTGGTTTATTTGGCAAGGAGACCTTATATGCCAAACTTAATGCTCTGAAAACTTAAAATGATTATTTAAAATTCCAGTTAAAAGAACAAACTACTGATATATGCAAAAACATGGATAAATATCAAGAACATGCAGAGCGAAAGAGCCTTATCCAGCAGTCTATAATGCATGATTCCATGTTCTAGAGCAGGCTAAAGTACACTGGGAAAAAATATCAGAAAAGTGATTGACTCTGCTGGGGCTGTGGGATATGAGAAGGAACCAACTGGGAACAGCATGAGCAAACTGTAGGGTGATGGGAACCGCCAACATCTAGATAGGGGCTTGATGTATACCTGTTAAAATTCATCAAATTGTACACTTAAATTTGTACCTTTCACAGAATGTAAACTTTACCTCAAAAAAGGGAGCTATAAACAAATACTAAACTCTATTTAATGATATCCATGCTTATGTGTTTAAAAGTAAAGAATATAAATATTTGGAAATAATAAAATATTCATTGTAAATAAGAAATATGGCCAAATGAATAGGTATGGGGTAAAGCAAATAGAGAAAAATACAAATTGTAGAATCCAGGTAGCTACTACATGGGTTCCACAGCATACATTCTTTTACTTTTTTTCTGTATGTTTAAAACTTTTCATAATAAAGTAGAATAAAAGACCAAAACAAACAAACAAACAAAAAAAAAAATGTCCACTGTTTAAAAGGGGAAACTATTACAAGCAAATTGGTACACACTTTGACCTGACTATAAAGAACAGGCCTTAAGGAAAATATGTAAAGTCTCATTTGGGAAAGACAAGATCTTGGTTAGTTCATCTTCACCAGTTACCACAGACTGGGATCACATCATGTGGATGGGTGTTGCCCAGATGCTGCTATGCCCTGAGCCTGGGGAATCAGCCTGGGAATTTCAGAGAGAGCTGGTGGGTGTTTGCTAATGCTCCTATTTAGAAAAACATTGAATACAATAGTTTTGGTTTCTCAGTGAAAACTGAAGAAGATTTGGGCCTTGTGAAGTGGACACAATGTTGTAACAAGTCCATCATAAGGCATTTCCCAGCGTGACTTCCTGTGCCACAGGTGATAGGCAAAGGTACTTTTCTGGGCTAAGAGATGGTATACCTCATCCGCAGCAAATTGACACCAAGCTTTGGTACACACACATTTGTGTTTTCCAAAATTCTCTCTCTTTCATTTATTTAAACAAACTTTAAAGACAGACTTTGGGATGGTAGCTCCATACCCTAAATCACACTAAAGTGATTCTTTAGAGTTCCACTTTTGAAATCAAGCTACAGTTCTTCTCAGGGGATTATAAAATTAAGCAACAGAGTACACATTGATCATTTCTGCATTCTAAAAGAAAACCAAAAAAAGGGGTGGTGATAAAAGGGCGGAAGTAAGTAGAATTTTATATAACAGCAAACCCAGAGGGATCAATGTCTCAACTTAGGCAGTTGTGTCTCCATTGGTGGATAAGGTGCTTTAGACTGGTTTCTTCACTGCCCAGACTTTGCCAAAGAGTAAAGCAGAAGTGTCTGGTAAACCAGAGTGCTGGTAGTTAATGACTATTTAATACATACACTTGGAAAAAAATAATTCAATATGACAACTATTTCATAAGCAAGTGAAACTTCTCACTTCTGAACAAAATTAAGCAACTACAAATAGGGACTTTGGGATAAGATGGCTGTGTTACACACAGGCATCTGTATAAACAGTTATAGTAAAGAAAGTGAAGAACCCTAATAGAATGTCAAACATACTTCACAAACTGAAAGAGCAAAGGCGGGGGCAACAGGTGGCTCTGGGGCAGCAGGCCTTGAACTCCTGTCACTGCGGTGTTACATTGTTCAGCAGCAGTAGAGGCCAGTGCCCAGCACCACAGCCAACACTGCTACCAAGGGCCCTGGCCTGCAGGGCTGGAAGAAGCCCTCTCAGCAGCATCCGGACAACTGGGCGAAAGTGAAAGCTGCAACTGACCAGAGAAGGATCCCCACTAAAGCCATTTTGGTGTCAACCACTCATTGGATCACCAGATCAGAGAACTGATGCTGCATCAACCTGCCCTTCAGCAAAGGTGATTACTGGCTTAAGAACTGAAGCCAGGCCCTGTACTCTATGCTGGATGACACCATTAATAGCCAGACCCAATCTCTGGACTTTCAGAGTTCTTGTGCTTGTGGGGATCCAGTCAATTGAACAGAGATGGTGAAGTACAGAGGAGCCACACCACATGATATGTGGGATATGAACAAAACATAAATAAGGCCATCTGGCACAGAGCAGCCACTCAATACATGATCACCCCCTTTCCTTTTCTCCTCAGGGTTCCCCTTCTCACTTAATGGCACTATCTTTCCCCTCATCCATGTTAGACATTAGAGCATCACCTGTGACCCAGCCCTCTCCTGCTATAAAACTATTACCAAGTCCTATTACCTGTGAAACACAACCACCTTCATATCTACCTCTCATTTCTCTAGGCCACAGCTCTGGTTCTTGCTTTTACCACTATACACTGCTTTCCTAAAGGCTTTTAGTGTCTGAGTATTCCCAATCTGAATGAATTTATCTTGCTTCAAAACCAGATCAATTGGACTAGGGAAAGGGTGGGACTCTGCCTTCCCTGACACAACCCAGCATCTGTGTGCCACAGCCTCAAGCAAGGAAAGTATACTTAGATGTGGGTATTGGTCAACATCTTTAAAAACAGAGAAAAATAAAAATAGGTCCAAATATTTATCAGAATACTTGAGCATGAATTGCTTTTGCAGTTTGAACAAAATTCAATAAAACTATCTCTATAATAATTTTTTAAAAATAATAAATAAATCAGGTCAGACCATCACACTTTTATTCTCAAAATACTTCAGAGCTTCTGCTGGCCACAGAACCAAGTGTGTACACCCCACACAATGAGGTTGCAGCCCTTTAGTTGCCCTGTCCATTCTACCTGACCACACCCTGCCTCAACAGCCTGCTGCTATACTCAGGTCACACTGGAGGGAACACAGTGAGGTGCCTTCCTAGATATGCTGCTCCTCATTCTGGCATTCCTTTTCTTCAAAATAATCTCCCAGTTCACTAACCACTCTATTCAGGCCTCTACCATAGCATTTGTTTAACCCTGTCTTATTCTGGAGTTTTAAAGTATTAATTCCCTGAAAGCCTTCTGCATTTCTGTATTCCCCACACAGCTTAGAATCACTTTTCTATCTCAGAATGTACTCAACACATACTTATTAAACAGAAGAACAAATGCATTGTATATTCAGGTGAGTTTTAACAGCTGAATTATAAAGATTAAGATATAGCTGGAAAAAGTGGACTGGCATTCAATGGAATCAATGTAAATAAATAAGCTTCAAAACTAAAATTTAAAGCTGTTTATATTTGAATGAGTTTACTAGCTGTAGATATATTTCAAGTTCAAAGCTGAAATAAGTGGTGGCAAACTACCACTGGTCATTTCTCTATCAATTCAAGATGGTGGCCTGAGCACAAACACTGCATTCCCTGCCACATCAATTGTCCAGAAAGGGAAAAAGATATGAAAATAAACTTAACCACAATTTTTAAAAGATCCCTAGTAATCCCTAGTGACAGTTCCATATGGTAGCTTTTGCTATCCCAAATCTTTACTCTAGCTTCCTCCCAGACTCTCTCTGAATTATGGTGGCCCCCTCCTCCCCTTCAGTAGCCACCTAGCCTAGTTCTCTGGGGGAGCATGTTACCTGGGCATCAGCAATGTCCACGAAGTTGTACTTGTCAGTGAGTTGGAGATAATGAATGTTGAGAGGAGTTCCCAGAGCTTCCAGAGCCTCAGGGTGGCTATGTAGCTGCTCCAATGCCAACTGGTAATAGGAAGCCCTGGAAAAAGTTTCTAAGTGGGAAAGATAATTGTATGTGTGTGTGTGTGTGTGTATATATATATATATATATATACATACACATATATATATATATTTTTTAATTGAACTTGGTCAGGCAGACTCTCTACAGAAAGTTAAATGATACAATCATGTACAACATGGAAACAGAAGCAAATATGAAATTTATAGAGGGAAGGATAAGGGACAATCTACTCTAAACTATTCATTTTAGAGATCCCAAAACCGAAGTTTACAAAGTAAGGATCTGTGGGGATGTGGTAGGTGATGCTGGGCAAGATACTGAACTTTCCTGTGCCTCAATTTCTTCATCTCTTATTCCCTTACTGCATTTTACTACCTCATTTATTCATCTAAGGGGTTTGATCAGATCTTCTCTAATACTCCTTTTGATAGGGGAGTTAAGAGCTAGAAAATTTCACTTTAGAGAATAGCTAATAAGCTTAGTAATCAATGCATGCAGAAAGCTACTGTTCCAGAAGTTGAAGGTATGATCCACCTTGACTCCAGGAGACCATAAACAGTTCCACCTTTGTGCCTATGGAAGACTGCAAGCAATCAAGATGGTATCTGAGCCATTGTACTCCAGGGTGAAAGGTCCACAGTCCAGGACAGATGAAAGAATGCTGCAGCTTTTATCTGATTAACTTTCCCCCTGAATTTCAAATGCAGTCTTTTCTGGTTTCTCTCTGGTTCTAAAGTCCTAGGATACCATGATTTGCTAAAAGTGACAAAGCTAATTCAAGGCAGAACTGAGGCTAGAATTTATGACTACCTTTTAAACACTGCTTCTTCCACTAAGATGAAGGTCCTGATAAACCAGCATAAAA
This sequence comes from Furipterus horrens, assembly GCF_987537825.1. Taxonomy (NCBI): domain Eukaryota; kingdom Metazoa; phylum Chordata; class Mammalia; order Chiroptera; family Furipteridae; genus Furipterus; species Furipterus horrens. Next base: position 64,442,074 of record NW_028327179.1, read on the forward strand.
TATACTATAACATCAATAACAACAAAACCCTCAGGCCAAAAATAGGACATTAAAATGCTATTTTTCAAGTTTATAGAGTTATGCAGATATTTTATGTAGATAAAACTTATAACCTGCTCTGTCTCAGGTACCCTTCTTGGCCCAAAGTCTACTAGGAACTCCAGGAAGCACCTCCCTAGAGGTGTAAGGTACTAGGCAGAGAGCCAAGATAGTCTTCCTAAGGAGGGTTTTTTGTTTTGACAAGAAAAAGCTTCCCTCTTATACATCCAATCAGTGATAAAGGGAAAGGCATCTTGAGCCTCTAGAGACAAAAGAGAAGACCCCTCCTGTTCTGCTTCTCAGGAGTGCAACTGCAGAGCATGTTATTGATGGAGAGTTGGAACATTTTCGTTTTAAATAATGGTTAATAAGGTTAATAAGCTTAGTAATTAATTAATGCATGTAAAAAGCTATTGTTTCAGGAACTAAAGACATGACCCACCCTGACTCCAGGAGACCACAAGCAATTCAATCTTTGTGCCCCAGGAGGACTGCAAGGAATCAAGTGGTATCTAACCCACTGTGCTCCAAGGAGATATCCCACAGCTCAGGACACAGATAAAGAACCACCAGTCAAAGGACACTAGGGAATTAGCCAAACTGCAGCTTTTATCCAATTAACCTTTTCCTTTAATCTCAAAACCTTTACTTACATTTTTCCCCCCGAATTCCAAACCCCTTACCTACACTTTTCCTTTCCTTATAAAAAAGTTTGGCTTGAAATGTAAGTAGTTACCTAACCACTGTATTCTCAAGATCACCGGCCATCTGAATAGAGCACCCATAAAGATTCAATCCCTGTCTCTGCTTATTGGTTCTGGTAGTGACAGGCAGCATGAATGCCAACTTCTCTGGTTTCACTGTGGGAGTGAACAATGTTGCGGACATGACAGGAAAAGCAGTAGCTAATGCTGGGTCCAGACAGTTAAACTTTATTGAGGGTTTCCATGCCTAGACACTATTCTCAATATTTCATGTATCTTACAACTTTATCTTACAGGCTGTGATATTTATTTTCACAGGCTCATACATAAGCAATAATATCATCCCTCATCACAGAGATAAGGCCCAGGAAGGTGACTGACTCCTCCACAAGCCAGAACTAGTCAACAGCTGGAGCTGAGATTCAACCAGTTGGCTGCAACACCAGCTGGGCTGTCTATTGGCTGACTCTAGCTTCCTCATGTGGAAAGGCTGAGTCTCCCAACCTGTAAAAGGCACCCATTCCTGTCATGTTTTGCCTCTATGTCTTTGTTAGAAGGGAGAGGATGTGAGCTATTCCAGTCTGAATTATACCTGGGAATGCTCTTCTTGGGCCATCTCCTAAATCAGGGGCCTCTGGGTCAACTGAAAGAAGGTTTGAAAGAATGGGTGGAGATGACTGCTCTTTTTGGCTGTTGGTGATTCTAATATTCTGGCAGGAAATGAAAATGCTACAGAGTCAGGGTGAAGAGCCAAGCTGGGAGGGCATGAGATTTCAAAGAAAGTCATTCTGGAAAAAAAAAAAAAAAAAAGAACTGCTGCTGCTCCACAACCAGTAGCAACTAAATGACCTTAAATATCTTGGTTGCTCACAATAACTGTGGCTTGTCTTTACAAATTCAAATTTGAATGCAGTGGGGCTGGAAATCACATTAGTCAAGATTTTGTCATTCTGGACTTTACTTTTATTTTCTACTCTCACCAGAGATGATCCCTTGCTCAAGGGCCCCTCCTTCACTAAATCAAATATTAAAGAAAGGCAGGGCAAACAGGCTGATACACTTGAGAAATACAGCCAGTTTTCCTTACATGTGAGCCATCTGGTATTCCCTTCTCTCTGTTCTTTATATAACCTCGGAAATCTTGAATCTCCTGTGTGTGCACTGGAGTGAATGCCTATCTTCCTTTTTTTCAAGGATTCTTATGCAAACAAATTGGGGTCCTTTCATTTGCACTCAAGGCTCTTAAGAAAACTGGGATATACGTTAAAAAGGAAGCTACAGGGAATGGAATGGTGTACTGGTTTCTAAAAATAGCCCTCTTCTACTTTCTTATCTGCAGAAAGCATCTGAAATATTTCCTATGATAGAGGAACAAGGATAAGAGAGGTAGGTGGAGGTCATGCCTCAGGCAGTTTGCTGGATACTTACTTTGTACAAGGTAATACATAAGGACACAGCTCCCACTAGTCATCACACTGGTAAAAAGGACCAGTTTTCCTAGAGGAACTGGCATCCTGCTTCCTAGAGATTTAAAAACAAGATGTCAATGTATTGTTAGATTCAGATTTGTGTGAAGGGCCTTTGCCCGGACTGGACACCAAAAGAAATGAAGAGCAAGGAGGAAGTCAGCAAGACAAAGAGGCTACCATTACTCCTTTACTTACTTTCACAATGCCAGGGTTGGTTCTGGAGCCAAAGAAAAAGTGCCCTCCTGAGGGTGGCCTAAATCCAGAACCCAAGCTGTAGGGGTGATGGCTGAGCAGAGAGCAAGTATGCAGTCCTGCTGGACTGAGGGAAAGAACATCCTGTGTGCCAAGCCAGGGAGCAAAGCCACTTCGTGTCATGCCAGCAGGTAAACAGGAAGCTTATCCTTCTACAGCAATAGTTAATCTTGTGAGCTTTCAAATGCGCCCAAGTGGTCAATGTCTGCTTCCTTTCGTATCTGGAAGAATGTTTGCTTGTTCTGCAGATGCTCAAGGCCTGGCAAGTTCAACTTGGATTTGGGCAGACAGAAGAAAAGACGCAGAATTAAGGGGATACCTGACATGCCTTTATTCCGGGTACTGGGACATTCAGCATTTGCTCTTGCTCGCTCCCACCAGTGAGAGTTCCATTTCCCTGTACCCTAAGCATAGACAAGGTGGGCTGCTTGGCAAAATGTGACATCAATGGTTATATAATGGCAAGTGCTCTGTGCATTCGAGTCTAATTATCATCTCTAAGCTGCTCATACCTAGACATCCGGGTGAGGGAGACTGACTGACTCCATTTTCCCCACAGTGTTCTATTCCCGGGACTGTTGTGGGAAAAACTTAGTTCTTCTTGCCGACACAGTAAAGAATTATAGATCAACAAGTCAGTCAGCATGCAAGCAGGGTTTATTAGTGTATATTCTCAGAAGAGAATGGGCTTTGCTGAGGTGGGGGAAAAGAGCATAGGCAAAAGCAAGGGCAGCAAGGCATCAGGTCCTTTGTCCTGAGGACTTACATAATGTTAGCAGGATAGGGTCAGGGAGTTACATATTAATTGGTGGGTAAAGGTGGTGCCAGTTTCCCCTGGGGGGATGTGACCACCTAAAAGTAGGTATCTGTGGATGGCTGTTAGCCCAGAATTCTTATCTTGCTCCAGACCACATTTAGTCATCTTGTAACAATAGATACATGAGAGAAGGCAGTAATTAAAGTTGAGGCAGTTACCCACAGTTATTTATGGATTCTTTCTGTAAGCACTAGGGGCCCCCTGGTAAAACAGATAGTGACCAGAGGCAAGCAGTTAACTAAAGTTGTCTTATGGCTTCTTCTTTGGGCCCTGTGGACTGCCTCCTCAGCCCCCTTCTAGACCTTAGGATGAATACAGTTTCAAACGCTTTCTTTCCCAGATAGTGGAAACAATACATACGGAATTTCAAGGGTTCCCCTCCTTCTGTGCTATTATATTTCTTGTGATGTTTAGAATCCCTGGCAATTTTATCAGACCAGGTTCAGGACTAATGACTTAGTGGGTGAGACATGTCTCCTTCCTCCTCCCTGCCTTTGTTTACTATCTACCCTACCTAAGAGGATGAGGAAACTGTGGTCATGACTTTCAGGATGAACTAACAGATAGAGAGGAGCCAGTTTAGCAAATTCAAGCACCATACCCACCTGGCATAACTCCTGTGCCCTGAAGGCCCAGGCACGGGTAGGAGTAGCATGCAGACCTTGATGTGGCCAATTATCCTCCTTCTTGGAAACCATTTAACCAGGTTCATACCTAAGTCCAAACCTTTCTGGAAAGCTGTAGAATACCCAACCACAAAACAGAGTAGGATACTGGCTTACATCAGGGGTCACAATTCAAAAGCACACACACAGACATCTGGGCCAAGTCTGGGTGAGTCAATTTTTGCAAAAGTCTTTTTTGTAAAATTGCCTAGATTCTAAAATTCAATAACGAATTAAGACCAAAAACTAACAAAATACATCTGTGGGTTATATTCTTTCAGAGCATCCTTACCCTAGGAGAGAAAAATTCCTCTTCGTCTATCTTTGGTGACATGGAAATTCCAAGTTTAGATAAGGAAAAAGAAGACCATAAATGTTTATGTCCTGAACATTACTTAACTTTTTTTTTTTTGGTATATATTATTGATCATGTTCTTACAGTTGTACCAATTTTTTTTCCCTTTGCCCTTCTCTGCCCCGTATCCCCCTTCCCTCCAGCAATTCCCTCACTTACTTCACATCCATGGGTTGTGCATGTAAGTTCTTTGGCTTCACCCTTTCCTATATACTATTCTTAACATCCCTCTATTTTGTTTCATACAAATTATGCTTCTTGATCCCTGCATCACTTCCTCCTTTTTCCCCCTTCCCTCTCCCAGCTGATAACCCTCCAAATGATCCCCATTCCTATGATTCTGTTCCTGTTCTGGATTTTTACTTAGTTTGGTTTTTATTTTTTTAGATTCAGTTGTTGTTACTTGTGAGTTTGTTGTCATTTTAATGTTCATAGTTTTGATCTTCTTTTTCTTAACATGTCCCTTTAACATTTCATGTAATAATGGCTTGGTGATGATGAACTCCATTAGCTTTACCTTGTCTGGTAAGCACTTTATCTTCCCTTCCATTCCAAATGATAGCTTTGCTGGATAGAGTAGTCTTGGTTGTAGGTCCTTGCTTTTCATCACTTTGAATACTTCTTGTCAGTCCCTTTTTGTCTGCAAAGTTTCTTTTGCGAAATCAGCTGATAGCCTTATGGCAACTCCTTTGTAGGTAACTCTCTGCTTTTCTCTTGCTGCTTTTAAGATTTTCTCTCTATCTTTATCCGTTAGCATTTTAAATGATAATGTGTTGTGTTATGGTTCTCTTTGGGTCCAATTTGTTTGGGATTTTGTGTGTTCCCTGGGCTTTTATGTCTACTTCCTTTGCCAAATTAGGGAAATTTCCCTCCATTATTTTTTCAAATAACTTTTCAATTTCTTGCTGTTCTTTTTCTCCTTCTTGTACCCCTATGGTTTGGATGTTGGCACTTGTGGAGATGTCTCAGTCTTCTTAAACTCTCACTTTTTTTGAATCCTTGTTTCTTCATTTTGTTCTGGTTGAATGTTTATTTCTTCATGTTCCAAATCATTGATTTGAATATCCCAGCTTCCTTCCTATCACTGTATATTTTTCTTTATTTCACTGTGTATAACCTTCACTTTATTTTTGTGGCCATACTCAATCATTTCTCTGAGCACTCTTCTTACCAGTGTTTTGAACTCTGCATCTAACAGGCTGGCTGTCTCCTTTTCACTTAGTTCCTTTTCTGGAGTTTTGATCTGTTCTTTGGTTTGGGCCATACTACCCTGTCTCACCTTGACAGCTTTCCTGTGTTTGCCTCCATGTATTAGGTAGAGCTGCTGCAACTGTTATGTTGTAAGAGGCGGAGCCTTAGGTATGTGTTAGTGCTATGTGACCCAGTTGACTGCTTTGTGGGGCTGTATGTGGCGGGGGGCAGTCAGAGAGGGAACAATGCCTCTTGCTCGGTACTCACCCCATTTCCAGTAACTTCATCCACTTCCCGTATGTAACTAGCACCCTTCTAACTGTTGCCCTGGTGATGGTTCCTAGAGTAGGGGGGTTTGCATACATTCCAGGACCACGGGGACTCTCCTGAGAGACAGGCAGTTTCTTCTGCAGCCCTAACCCTCTCTGGTTTACACAGCCAGAAACAATGAGGCTTTATTTTCATGGCGCTGGAATGATGAGCTGTGCAGTATAGCCTGGGCCTGGGATTGTTCCCCAGATGTCCTTCTCAGCTTTCAAAACATGGAACTCCTTGTTAAGCCAGCTAGCTGCAGCCTCTGTCTTGCCACCACCACACTGCATCCTCTCCACCTTGGTTCCCTGGTTCTGCCCCTCCCACCCATTTGGATGAACACTTCCTCTTTAAATCTTTGGTTGTTGGGCCTCCATACAGTTTGATTTTCTGAGAGTTATGGTTGTTTTCCTTGTTGTGAGGTCGTTATAATCTTTAATGGTTGTAGGAGGAGATGAACCATGTCCACCTATACCTCCATCTTGGCCAAAAGCCCTCTTAACCTCAGATTTTTTTCAGCTTCTTTAGAAAAAGAAAAAGCCTTTGATGTGACCTAATGCTAGTTCCTTCACTGGCTGAATCTGTGAATCAAGGTAAACACATTCTTACCATCTGCTTCTCTGCTTTCTAGACTATAGAGAGTATTATTTCTGAAACATGAAGGTAAATGAATCCATAAGAAGGCCTCTTGGGGAAAGTTCCTCATGTGGATATTCGTTCTGGAAACTAATAATTAAACACATCCTTGAATGGTGCTAAAATTGACTAGTTTTATACAGAAATAACCTTAAATCCAGGTATGTATGTATATAAAGAATTTTGATGAACTTATAAAATTAGGCAGGTTGAAGTTTTCACTCATATTTGTATTAGTCATTTATTATACTGTTTTGTTCAACTAAAAAAAGGCAGCTGAAACCTCAAGTATAAATGTACTGCAACTGCTATAAGAGTTTCAGCTGGTGCTGTATAGTCGTCGGCAGCCGTCCGTCTCAAGAGACGATGGTGTAGCTTCTTAAGAGTCTATCTGCACCGCCGAGAATGGCTGTGCAGTCCGACTCGGGAGTGACACGGTATCTGTCTCCTCCCGTGTTGAATCGACATCTTGCGATGACACTGGAGTGTCCTCTCCAGTGAAGCTGAAGCTACAGAGCCTGGGCAGGGTGATATGGAGGGTCTGCTGTTGCCCATGCAGCAGACCCCCCCTCTCTTCGCAGCTGAAGGGTCCAAGGGAAAGACGGAGTCAATACAGCTTGGCTTCAGGTGCGCCGCAGGAGTTGCCGGTGTTGACTACAACGTCAAACCGCCTTAGGGACTCCGGCTCCGGATTTTCTGTCGGGGTTTACTCCCTTAGCCTTTCCCCTGAAGAGGTATGCCGCAAGGCAGCGGAGGTTTTTTGGAGTCAGAGTTTTCCTTCTCTGATGTGCCCTGACTGGAAGATCGAACCAGCGACACTTAGCTCGCAGGCCGACGCTCAATCCACTGAGCCAAACCAGCCAGGGGTATGCTGTATAGTATGCAAGAATATTTATCAAAGTTGAGTGTAAAGTCAATTAAAGTAATGTAATCTGGGAAAAGCCATTTACAGTACTCCCTCCCTATATCATGGTACGCTTATCATAGCCTCACTGTATCGCAGGATATTTTAAAATATTATACTTAATTATCACGGATTTTTCACTATATTGTGGGATTTTGCGGTACTGTATACGTATGTTGTTAAAGTCACGTAGGTTTAAGTGTAGAATATGTTTAAGAACATAAGTAGTGTTTATAAAAGTGTGGAAAAGGTTAATAAGGGAGTGGGAAAAGTTTTTAAGTGTGTGGGAAGGGTTTATAAAGCCTTAAAACATATATAACTACTAAAATAAATGTAAGGTTCCTACTTCATGGATTTTCACCTATTGTGGAGGGTCCAGAACGTAATACCCACAATAAGTGAGGGAATACTGTAGACTAATAATAAAAATGGTCAGAGCATCTCCAAAGAATGCATTAGTCAGATCTTGCTTAATTTGAAAGAGCCCTCAACAGGATGGGGCAACGAGCAAGAGCTCTCTGCAGAGCTTTTCACAAGATTGTAGGGTTTTTTTTTCTTATTTAAATTTCTTTATGTAATTTTTTTAAGTATATTTTATTATGTTGTTACAGTAGTCCCAATTTTTTTTCCCTTTGCTCCCCTCCACCAAGTACCCCCTTCCCTCCAGCAATCCCCCCCGCCCCATTAGTTCATGTCCATGGGTCATGCATATAAGTTCTTTGCAAGATTGTAGTTTTTAAAGCTAACAGGAGGCAGGAGGTAAAAGATGTCTTAAAACAACACAGAGAACCACCATCCCATCTTTCGTATGAAACAGCCACAAGTGAACACTAATGACCAGGAGAAATCTACAGCGACTTTCATCTATTGCCTGACTTGTGGCACCCTGAAGGGCTCTAATAGAGAACCTGGCCAGGAATATTCATTACCTTTTGCCAGCTTTCTTGAAAGTCATCAAAGGAAATTTGTCCTGTAATTAGATAATAATTTTGCATTAAAATAACTTTTTCAAACCCAATTCTCTTTGGTGTCTAGCTTTATAGAGCCAAGATTTATTAGCAACCCAAACTTCAGAACAAACAGGAAGTTAAGTTTAACTTCTAAAATAAACCTAGACTATAAAGGACCCTAATTTCCCCCCTTTCTCTTCTGCCATATAAGGAAGAAAAACCAAAGCCTGCTGGTTTTCTGTCTGTGTACTATATATCTTTTGTTGTAGCAATGGGAAAACTGATGTGGGCAGTGGAGGGTGCACCCCAGCAGCAGCAAGTGTGTGACCGCAGTGCACACAATCATGGACCCAGTCAGCAAGCCCTCTGAAACAAGATGGTATTGTTACAGAAACGGGTGTTCCAAAAAAACCCAGAGTTTGCCGCTGGGGGATGGGGAAAAGGAAGCAGCTTTTAGAATGCCTCCACATGCCTGAGGCTGGTGGCTAGTGTCTTTTTTATGCAAAATGGCTTTAATGCATCCAAAGCCTCAGGTAGATGGGAGGGGACTTGGGCCAGGGGATGGTATGGAGAAAGCACACAGAGCCTGCGTGAGGTTCTGTGAATGGTCAGAACTGGTTACCGCACCCACTGCATCAGAGGACGTAGTCAGGGATTTAAAAATAAGCAGCAGACATTTTAGCCAGGCTGACTGTGTGGATTTGACTAAGGCTGAGGCTGACTGTGCAGATTTAACTAAGGCTGAAACTGACTATGTGCATTTAACTGGGGCTGAGGCTGACTGTGCGAATTTGACTAAGGCTGAGGCTGACTGTGCGGATTACAAAAGGACTAACTACACAGTTTACAAGGAGGCCAAGAATCCACGAGGTTCTGGATTAAAAGCTGGTGGACCTCATAACACAGACGAGGTCTCCCTAACCAGGACTGAATGATTGGCAACTACTGGTAAAGCTGAACTGTGTTTGGAAAGTAGGGAAACGGTTTCTCTAACTTTTCTAAAACTAGCCTGGTTTGGTAGGGGGGGAGGCAAGGATATGTGTCTAAGGGTGTCTTAAAGAACATAAGACTTAACAACAGAAATCCGCAAATAACTAAATCTATATAACTGTTAAATAAACTATTCTTTTTCTTTTCACTAAACTCTGATATTGAGAGTTATAATTTTGGCGGCAGGCAGTCGGGCCCCTAACTAAAGAGCCCGTGGGTTTGTTTCCAATTGGAGCAGCCTAGGGGTTCTGTAACAGTATCAATATAAGATGAACACCATGGATTAAAAACAGCATTTCAGGGTTAAAATAAAATAACTTGTATAGCCCTTAATAATATTGATAATAATAGCAAATATTTGTATCTCTTACTATTAGGTACCTGGTATTATTCTAAGGACTATACACATAACACTTCATTTAATTCTCACAATAACTCTATGAAGAAAGAAATATTGTTACTATATCTATTTTACAGATGACCAAACTGAGGCACAGAGAGGTTAAGTAACACCTCAAATCACACAAGTAAGTGTGTAAGTGGTAGAACTAGGATTCAGATATAGGCAGTCTTATCTCTAGGGTCTGTGCTCTCAACCACCATGATAAACTGACTTTAAGATATCCACTAATTTTGTTACAGATTGGGGGTCTCCAAAAATCCCCAGAGCCTGCAGGTTGGGGGATGGGGAAAGGAAACAGCTTTTAAGATGCCTTCACATGCCTGTGGCTAGTGGCTAGTAGTGTCTTTGTTACACAAATGGCTTTGATACTTTCAAAGGCCCCCAAAAGATGGGAAGGGTTTTTGGACCATGGGATGGTACAGAAAGAGCACAGAGCCTGTGTAAGGTTCTGTGAATGGTCAAAAACTACTTACCATTCCCACTGCATCACAGGACGCAGTCAGGGATTTAAAAATAAGCAGTAGACATTTTTTTAAGGAACACCTGACAGCTTTGAGAAGGGGGAACACCTATGCGGTTTTGGAAAGGAAATGAAGAACTCCATGCAGTTTATAAGGAGGCTGGGAACTCCACATGGTTCTGCATTAAAAGCTAGCAGGCACCACAACACAGGCAAAACCTCCCCAATCAGGATTGAATCATTGGCAGCTACCAGTAAAGCTGAACTGTGTCTAGGAAGTAGGGAAATGGTATCTCTAACTTTTCTAAAACTAGCCTGGTTCAGTAGGGGAAGGCATAACTATGTGTTTGTGGGTGTTTTAAAAAAAATAAGACTTAACGGCAGAAATCCGCAAATAATCTAAATGTATATAACCATTAAATAAACAATTCTTTCCACTAAACTCTGGTATTGAGAGTTATGCTACTGGCAGTGGGCAATTGGGCCCCTAATAACTAAACAGCCCGTGGGTTCTGTTACAATTTCATAAATACTAAAATGTTAAAAAAAAATTATGTGTTTCTGAATTACAGTAACAGTCACTGTAAAAGGCTTTATCATGTATGCCTTCCCTATTTTTCATAAAAGAATGTGGCATGTATTTGTATAAACTTCATTATTTCTTTTGCTTTTGGTTTTTGAGGGCCATCTCTAGTCAGACAAATCATGCTGAGAGGAATACAGATAATTCACATTACAACATATGTAGGGCCACCGAGTAGAATTGTGCAATTGTGCATGACACAACCATAACAGGGTGCCACTAACAGGGTAAACAACTTAAGACTCATATAGGGTTGGGCAAAAGTAGCTTTACAGTTGTCAGTATGCAAGACAATTTATTCTTGCATTATTATTTATAAATATTATTTTTCATATGAACATCTGTAAGCCTACTTTTGCCCCCATCCTTTATTTATTAAGATGTTTTTCCAACAGTTGGAAGTTCTATAAAGTGTCTTGAAGAAGGAGTGGGCACCTTTTTCTAATTTGAACCTATGGGTGAGCAGCAGCCTGATTAGTGTGACCAGAAATGTGTACTAGGAGAGGAAGCAACACCCAGGAAGTGGTCAGCCCTGCCTGAGGGGATCAGCAAAGGAAACTGACTTTGAGCAGAGAAAGGTGAAAGGAGTGGGACAAGGGCTTCACATCAGTAGAAATAGCAAGCAAAGGCAGGGTGGTAGAAAGAAGAGCTGCAGTACTATGGAGAGCTGGTGGGGAGCCACAGGTGGGTCTGAAAATGGAGGCTGTCACTGCTATAAAAGGCCATCCGTCTGCCCTGCTGGACTTTACTGTGCAGGTGAATGGTTTCAGACAGGAAGAGAAATGATACAGGAGGACCAGCTAGGATGCTTTTGTGACATATTGCAAAGGTAAGAGCTAAGACCTAGATAATAAAAGTGGATCAAAATGACAGTTTCTTAAAATATTTATAATAGTTCTTATTTATTTGCTAGTTTGTACACCAGCTTATTCCAAAAAGGATGATGGGGCTAACAAGGATATATGCATTAGAAGAGAAAAATAAATGGATGAGGAAATGAAGACAAGTGGAAAATAATTTTAAGAGAAATACAATTGGGTTACACTTAGTGTACAAAATTAAGCACGGTCATGCACTAGACATTTCTTCAAGGTGGCCACAGATTTGACACTGAGTTTCATATCTGCTCAGCAGAAAGGGAAGACTGAACAGCTACTAGGTCCATAGTGTCCATGGGGTAATGCAAATCAGCAGTTGAGGAATATGTGACATTTCCTAGCAATACACCAAGCCTGAGAAAGATCTCTTTCATTCTTGCTTAGAAAAAGATTCTTTGAAGTGGCTGGTGTTGCAAACAAAATCCCCAATATTTTTTTTTAAGTTCACAACTTTCAAATGACTACTTTTTATAACATCCTATAATGAAGGCCACAATCATAGTCCAAGATAAAACAATGAACAGAATTTTACAAATGGCCAAAACAGTGGAGACAGTGGGAAGCTCTGATGGGCTATCTTGATTCAATGGAGAGATGAGGTAGTCATGATCTACCTGGTCTCCAGGGAACTGGTCTGTGTCAAGAGTGGTGATGTGTTTGGGACAAGAGGGCAAAAAAAGGGGCTCTTCCCCTGCCTTTGTATAACTAGCTTCAGTTAACATGTCCCATCAACTGTCTTGAACTCTTCAGTAGCCCCCCAATCTCACAAAAAAAATTTTTTTTCAAAAAGGCACAGTAGAGAACTATAGATTTCAGACTCCTCCAGGAAGGGTACATTTTAGAAGTAAGCTTTTGGTAAGAACTGAAAATTATAAAATTTGATGTGAAAATCTGCAAGAAACTCATATTCAATTAGTGTACTACACAATTAAAAAAAGATTTTTTTGATTTACAGTTAACCAAGAGGAAAGGATTGCAACCCATTTTGAAAAATAGCTTTGTTTTTACACACAAAGGGTTACTTAGGCCCCCAAAGGCCAATGGTTTACAAATTTATTTTAAAGTACTAAATCTCTTTCTAGAGCTAATGTGCTGTCAAACAGATCCCAGCAGAACTGCTCAAACTGGCATAGGGTGGAGGCTCCTCGTGTTTGATTCCCCAGAAGCCCTTGACCAGATGAAGGAATTGAAGGAATGTTCACTAGAGGGTTGAAAAGAAGCAGCCAGAGGGTTTGAACAACAGGCAGCATGTGACCAGGCAGAGTGGGAGCAGTGGGTGGTGCAGTCTCAACCTGGGCCACACATAAGAATCACCTTAAAAGCATAAAAACAAAAAAGTACTAAAACCAAATGTCTAAGCCACACCCCAGACTCATTAAAATAGAATCTAAGCAGGTGGGATCTAGGCATTGGTGTTTTTTAGCCTCCTCAGGTGATCCTAATATGCAGCCAAGCTTAGAAACCAGTGCTCTACAAGAACAAAGCACATAAAGTCAGCACATGGCCTGAGTTTCAAAGATTGGTCAGGTGATCTCTTAGGGGCCCCTGGAAAGTTACAGAATAGAAACAGCAATTCTTCTATCTATGCCACACACATCACTTAAATCCACCATTTCTTGAAAGATTTGGAGACTGCAGCAATAAACAAAACAGATGTCTTACCAGAGATTCTGATATTGAACTAGAGACACACCACCCTAGGAGGCCAGGTCAGATGATGGAAGCCTTAAATAGAGATTTGCCAGTCCCTGATATAAAATCCCTATGTTTAATAAGAGTTGAACTCAGGAGACCCTCACAGCAAGACAATCATCCTCAAACCTAGCTGAGAAAGATGGACCACACTACAGATAAAAATCCTTGATTTATAAGCAGCATTGTTTTCTCATATTGTATTATTTCTTTTTATTTATTTTTTATTGTTCTATTACAGTTGTCCTACTCCCCCCCGCCCTCCAATTGGTCTCCCCTGTTCTGCCCATGTCCCCTCTCTCCCACAGTCAATCTCCATTTAGTTGTCCATGTCCATGGGTCATTTATACTAGTTCCTTGACTAGGCCCTTCCCCTTCTTTCCTCCTTTCTTTCCCTTCCCCCTCCCCTCTGGTCACTGTCAGTCCGTTCCTTGTTTCCATGCCTCTGGTGCTATTTGCTCATTTGTTTGTTTTGTTCATTAGGTTTCTGTATTAGGTGAGATCATATGGTATTTCTCTTTCACCGCCTGGCTTATTTCACTAAGCATAAAACTCCAGTTCCATCCATGCTGTCACAAAAGGTAGGAGTTCCTTTTTCTTTCTGTGCATAGAATTTCATTATGGAAATGTACTGCAGTTTTTTGACCCACTCATCCACTGATGGGCACTTAGGCTGTTTCCAGCACATGGCTATTATAAATAGTGCTGCTATGAACATAGGGGTGCATAGGTTCTTCCGAATTGGTGTTTCAGGATTCTTCACGTATAATCCTGGCAGTGGAGTTGCTGGATCAAAAGGCAGTTCCATTTTTTGATTTTTGAGGAAATTCCATACTGTTTTCCACAGTGGCTGCCAACAGTCTTCATTCCCACCAACAATGCACTAGGGTTCCCCTTTCACCACATCCTCACCAGCACTTACTGTTTATTGATTTGTTAATGATGGCCATTCTGACCTGTGTGAGTTGGTACCTCATTGTGGTTTTAATTTACATCTCTCTGATGACTAGTGATGTTGAGCATTCTTTCATATGCCTATGGGTCCTCTGTATGTCCTCCTTGGAGAAGGGTTTGTTCAGGCCCTTTGCCCATTTTTTAATTGGACTGTCTGTCTTATTGGTGTTGAGTCATATAAGTTCTTTATATATTCTGGAGATCAAACCCTTGTCTACGGTATCATTGGCAAATAATGTTTTCCAATACGGTTGGTTCCCTTTTCATTTTCTTGATGTTTTCTTTAGCTGAGCAGAAACTTTTTAGTTTGATGTAGTCCCATTTGTTTATTCTGTACTTTATTTCCCTTGTCATTGGAGATATATCAGCAAAAATACTGCTGCATGGGAACACATTGTATTATTTCTAGTATTGGGCTATATCTTACAAGCTGAGTCTACTAGAGGGATTTTTTTTTTTCTGTTCAGTACCACACCCAAATTGTTAAAACCATTGTATATCTTAATATGCTAGAAACAGGCATAGATGTGAGAAATGCTCACAATAAAAACATCGGGACACAGGACTTCAGCAGTAACCGAGGCAGTTGTTTATTCATAGATCTGCAGCTCTGGGTGCAGCCAAAAGGCCCAATCAAAGGTGCATGCCGATACACAAAGCAGGCTGCTTTTATCCTAACACCAGTAAATTCCCCTTCTCCCCCTCCCCCTTCTTCTATTTCTCCGTTTTTCCATTCTGTATACTCCGGAGTTACAATGTAATGTAATTGACTAAACTAACTGAGGGTGATTTGGTACAGGTCTGTCTCCAACTCTCCTTTGAAATTTCCCTAACTTGTTTGCTGGGCTGTCTAGCTATATTGTCCCATTTCCCAGAGTTTGGTGATGAATATCCTTCCCCTTTGTTTTCAGAAGCATTTGTGCTGAGCTGTGGAATGCCCACTTCCTGATTTGTAAATATGCTAATACTGTTAACTCTGGCTCAGAGACCCTTTGATTATATTTGTCCTTTGCTGCTAATTACTTTCTACTGGTTGGAAGTCATCAGTTCCCTTGCCCCTTACCTAGAGGGAGCTGAAGTAGGAGGAAGACCACAAGCCTTGAACTCAGGGCCATATGACCTTCCCAGCAGGCCTATTAACATATTAATAGACTGTGGTTCTTTTCTAACTCTGGGATTTACTAGGTAGACCCACTCCAGGCATAATCTACCCACTTGCTTCATTTTCTCTCAGTGATATATAGCTGGCCTGGCTTGTCCCACATCTGAGAGACTATTTGGGCCAGGCATAATGCAAGATATTTTAGCACTAATACTATTTCTTATAATTATAACTATGAAAGGTCAGATAATATTTTTGACTTTTTTGAGATAGGAAAAAAACTTCACAAAAGGTTCTTAAACTTGTTCATGGGTCATTCCACAGCAGAGCTATTACACTGCATCTGTCTGATTCCAGAGGCCATGGTCTCTCCACTGAATGATAAAACCCATGTTACAGACCACAAATTTTAGAACAATCACCTTCTCATACAGGTGGTATGTGCTGTCCAAAAGCTATTCCAAAAGTTCACATGTGCCACATGAGGAAAATCACCACTACTGTGGGAAGTAGTTTTAATCAATATATTCCAAAGTTACAATTTTAGGGGTTAAGACAAAACAAAGATATATAATCTACTTAGAGACTACTGGGAGGAGAAGGAAAGATCTTCCCTATTTATTAAATGATACTGCCCACTGCTTCTACCACCCAGCCTTTATAAAATCAAACCATAACAGGGAAGGTATGGGAGGTAATTATGCTTAAGAAAATAAAGGTCAAAAAAATTAAGGTAGTAAAAATTAAAATTAGTATGAAAAAATAGTAAGAAACAAAACCAAAAAGACCAAAAGTAGAGAAAAAAGTTAGATTTTAAGAAAAAAGTATGACTAACAAAAATAAATAAAAGAAGGCTAAACTTTAAAGACTAAAATACCTTATATTTGAGATAAGGAAGACAAAAAGGCTGATACTAAAAACATGCAAGTAAATAAGAGAAACTATGTTTTAAAATTAAGAGAACTTACATGTTCTCACCCCCCAAAACAAAACCAAAAACAGATAAGTATGTGAAGTATGTGAAGTGACGGATTTGTTAATTAACTAGATTGATGGAATCTTTTCACAATGTACAAGCATTTCAAAGAATCACAATGTATACTTTAAATACTTTACAATTTTATTTGCCAATTATACTTCAATAAAAATTTTAATTAAAAAAAAATTTTGTAAGTGATTATGTTAAAATGAGGCCATTTAGGGTGGTGCTCTAATCCAATATGACTGGTATCCTTATAAAGAGAGGAAGAGATACCCGGAATGCAAGCACACAGAGAAAACTATGTGAAGAGGCAAAATGAGGGAGGCTATGTACAAGTCAAGAAAAGGACCACAGAAGAAACCAAACTTGCCAATACCCTGATCTTGAACTTCCAACCTCAGAACCATAAGAAAATAAATTTCTGTTGTTTAAGTCCCACCCTAAATTAAAAGACTAAGAAGCATTTTAAAAATAAAGCATAAAAATGTTAGTACCAGCTTTCAACCTAGTTTTTCCTCTGGAGTCTTATAATTACTGAATGCTTCTAGGGAAAAAGTTTTGCATTAATGTTTTATTCTTAACAGGCTAACATGAGGCACCTTGGCATGAGTGACTTTCCCCTTTTGGTTAAACCGAATTAAGAATGTTAGTAGCTTTTGACTTTTTGCTCAGAGGAGGAAACTTTCTTTGGATGAACTGAATCTTGGTTCATCCATACCAGCCACCTCCACCATGACGCCCTCCACCATGACACCAAAGTTCAATCCCAACAAGGTCAAAGTTGTGTACCTGCAGTGCACCAGTGGGGAAGTTGGTGCCATGTCTGCACTGGCCCCCAAGATGAGCCCCCCGGGGCCTTCCTCCAAAAGGCATTGGCGATAACATTCCAAAGAAACTGGAGATTGGGAGTGTGTAAGTATTACACTGAAACTGACCATTGAGAGGCCCAGATTGAGGTAGTACCTTCTGCCACTGCCCCAAACATCAAAGCCCTCAAAGAACTGCCACAAGACAGAAAGAAGCAAAAACAAAACAAAACAAAAAAACCATTAAGCACATTGGAAATATCACTTTGCAGGGGTGGGGGGGGTTGCAGGCTCATTAATTTATTTCCTTCCTCCACCCCTACTAAAAATTTGTTTGTTTTTCTATTACAGTTGTCCTACTTTTTCCCCCATTGCTTCCCCCTACCCTGCTCACCCCTTCTCCCACAGTCAATCCCCACCCCACTGTCCATGTCCATGAGTCATTTATACATGTTCTTTGACTAGACCCTTCCCCTCCTTACCGCCCTCCGTCCCTCGTCTCTCCCCCCTCCCCCTGTGTCACTGTTAGTCTGCTCCTTGTTTACATGTCTCTGGTTCAGTTTTGCTTATTTGTATATGTTTTCCATTTGTTTCCTGTATTAGGTGATACCATATGGTATTTGTCTTTTGTTGCCTGGCTTATTTTGCTAGGCATAATTCTCTCTACAGTATTCCCTCACTCATCATGGGTATTACGTTCTAGACACCCCCACGCAATAGGTGAAAATCCGCGAAGTAGGAACCTTACATTTATTTTAGTATTTATATATATTTTAAGGCTTTATAAACCCTTCCCACACTTATAAACCGTTCCCAGTCCCTTATTAACCTTTTCCACACTTTTTTAAACACTACTTATGTTCTTAAACATATTCTACAATCTTAAACCTACGTAACTTCAACAACATATGTATACATTACCGCAGAATCCTGTGATATAGCAAAAAATCTGTGATAAATAAATATAATATTTTTAAAAATCCCGCGATACAGTGAGGTCACGATAAGTGAACCACGAGATAGAGAGGGACTACTGTACCATTATCTCTGGAGTCTGCTTTTCAGTTGGTCTGCCAAAAAGTATTATTACCTCTGTTTTATTTTTCACCCAACAGCTATTTAAGAGATACAAAATCTGGTCATATTACCTCGTGCTTGAAACTCTTCTATTGTTTACCATTATACTTAGAATAAACCTGAAATATTTAACTACATTCCTGCCTCCCCATAACCCTGTGATATGGCATCTGATTTCTGCTAAAGCCTCATATCATGCCTCTTTTTCCTTGTTCACTGTGTTCCAGTCTAGCTGGTGTCCTCTTTGTTCTTTGATTAGAGGAGTTGAGGAGAATAGATGCCAGGAGACCTGTTTTTAAGCCAAGGTGCATTTTAGGTAAGGAAAAGATGCTTAGTATTTAAGTTTGTGGCTCATAGGGACATTTTCCACAGCAATCAGGAACTCGCCACTTTGTCACTTTTCAATTGCTCATAATAAATTTGGGGATACATGCACATCTGAGTGTACAGAGTTTGTGGAAAACATAATTATACCTGAGAAAAGGAAATTTAGGACCAGGAAGTTATTACCTATAATATTCCTTTATATTTGGTAGCTTTCACTCTCCATGCCTAAAGTGACTTTATTTTTATAATTTTATCCTTCTAGCATTTAATTATTTGTTAACTTTTTTTTTCTCCATGTATTAGCCTTGCCTCAGCAACCAGCTGGACCACAAAACCATCTAGGGCTTAGATTCTGCTCATGTCATCCCCAAAAAGTAATAGTTGTGCAGCCTGTTCTTGAGTTTGTTGTTTCACAAGGCTGTTCATTCCTTCTTGGGATAGTTTTGTCAGCTAAGAAATTCTTCTCTATCTCATACCAAATCTCTGGCCTGCAGTTCCACATACTGGCTCTAGTTTTCCTTGGTGGCACAGAGAACAAGCCTAACTTCTCCCAATTAGCCCTTTAGCTATTGAAATAGCAGTCGTAGCTCCCAGAATTTTCCTGTTGATAAACATTCTCAGCTTCTTTCACTATTTCTGGTTGTATGTACTATTCCGGGCATTTTCTACTGATTATCCTCTAGTTCAGTACAGTAGTTTGAACTAGAATGATAGAGGTAGAGATGAAATGACATTTGAGAAACTCTTCCTGAGGGTAGAATAAAAATGCTGAGAGATCTTAAAGACTGCCAAAGATATCTTTCATGAGCATCTGGATAAATGGTGGTTCCAGTCCCCAGGGAAGTATATACTGTCAGATGTAACTTGTTGGATGTATAAGAAAAAAGGGAGTACCTTTTTGGGTAGGTTATGTTTGAAAACCTATGAGTCATTTAAATGTGAATATCTCACAAGTTCCACTTCACCATTTTCCATTGAACATTTCTGTTAAAGCTTCAAACTCAGGATGCTGACATCCAAATCTTTATTTCTTTTGCATCTGCTCCATTTGCTGATTAATTAACACCACCAATTGAGAGAAAGGTCATAGATGGGTTCCTACATGTGACAGAAAAGGATGGAATATAAGATACCTTAAGTCTCATCGGTAAGATTCTATGACTCACAGATTCATTCTTAACACTGGAGTTATTCATGTCACAAAAGTTAACCTTAAGTAAAGAGTTAACTCATAACTCTGCAAACATTTAAAACCATTTGAGAGGGTTTCTTGCCAGCCGGAGAGAAACAGCAGGAGAAAAAGAGCTCTTAAGTGGATCACATACGAAAATATTTTGGCCCTCACTTACTCTGAGTTCAAGCAGAGGGAAGGCAGAGAGGACTGGAGACACTTGGGGACAGTTTGGCGCAGTGGCTTTGAGGGGAGAACTAGGAGAGCAGCTGACTCATCCCCAATACTGCAGGCAGACCATTCCCCTCCAAGTGGAATCAGCCTGAGAGGAAGCAAAAGCCCTGCCTACAGGAATTAAGCTGCCACACCCATGGTCCTTAAGCCTGACAGCTAATCACAGATTGAATAGATTAACAACTAAAGAAGAAACACGAAGGCAATAGATCCCTGGAAGTCTACAACTGGATGCCTAGGGCCAGACTGGTAGGTGATCTGAAGGCACCAGAGGCAGATCCAGGAAGTGCAGATCATTCTAAGAAGCACCAACAAACAATAGGAGTCACAAAAATGGGGAGACAAAGAAACAACCCCCCATCGAAAGGAAAGTTAGAATCCCCAGAAAGAGTGCTAAATAAAATAGAGGGAAGCAAACTATCAGATATAAAATTCAAAACATGGATTATGGAGAAGCTGAATGAGCTCAGCGGAAACTACAAAGAACTCCAGGGAAACTACAAGGAACTTACTGAGAATTACACCAGCATGAAAAAGGACATAGAAGCTATCAATAAAAGCCAAGAGGAAATGAAGAATATGATCTCGGAATTGAAGAACACAATAGAAGGAATTAAAAGCAGGTTAGAGGAAGCAAAAGATCGGATCAGCGAGCAGGAGGACAATGTAGACAAAAACTCCCACAGTTCAACAAAATGAAAAAAGACTGAACAAGACTGAGGATGTTCTAAGACAGCTGCAGGACAACATGAAATGTAATAATATCCGTATCATAGGAATTCCAAAAGAAGAAGAAGAAGAGCAAGGGATAGAAAACATCTTTGAAACGCTAATGACAGAAAACTTTCCTGACATGAGGAGAGAAACAGTCACCCAAGTCCAGGAAGCACAGAAGGTCCCAATGAAGATGAACCCCAACAGGCCCACTTCAAGACACACCATAATTAAAATGGCAACATTCAAAGACAAAGAGAGAATTCTAAAAGCAGCAAGAGAGAAACAACTAATAACATACAAGGGAACTCCAATAAGGCTATCATCAGACTTCTCAGCAGAAACACTACAAGCCAGAAGGGAATGGCAAAATATATTCCAAGCAATGAAAAACAAAGGCCTACAACCAAGAATACTCTACCCAGCAAGGCTCTCATTCAAAATGGAAGGTGAAATAAGGAGTTTCCAAGACAAAAGAACGTTAAAAGAATACATCTCCACCAAACCAGCATTGCAAGAGATGCTAAAGGGTCTGCTTTAAGAAGATGAAGAAACAGAGAGAGACAGAGAGGAACACGAGTACAAAGGGGGAAATGACAATGAATAAATACTTATCAGTAATAACCTTAAATGTAAATGGATTAAATGCTCCAATCAAAAGACACAGGGTAGTTGAATGGATTAGAAAGAATGACCCACATATATGCTGTCTACAAGAGACCCACCTTAGAACAAAAGATCTATACAGACTGAAAGTGAAGGGATGGAAAAAAGTATTTCAAGCAAATGGACATGAAAAAACAGCTGGGGTATCAATACTTATATGAGACAAAACAGATTTCACAGCAAAGGTCATGAAAAGAGACAAAGAAGGATAGTTCATAATACTTAAGGGAAAAATCCATCAAGAAGATATAACCCTTATAAATATATATACACCCAACTTAGGAGCACCCAAATATGTAAGGAAAATTTTGAAAGACTCCAAGAAAGATATAGACAGCAACATACTCATAGTAGGGGACTTTAACACCCCATTGTCATCAATGGACAGATCTTCGAAGAAAGGAAACACCAAAGATATTGAGACACTGAACAACACTCTAGATCAAATGGACTTAGTCGATATATATAGAACTTTTCACCCCAAAGAAGCAAAATATACATTTTTCTCAAGTGCACATGGAACATTTTCAAAGATAGACCACGTAGTAGGACACAAAACAAGCCTCGACAAATTCAAGAAAACTGAAATTATATCAAGAATCTTCTGAGATCACAATGCCTTAAAATTGGAAATTAACCTCAAGGAAAAAACTCAAAAACATTCAAGATCATAGAGAATGAGTAACATGCTATTAAATAATGAATGGGTAAACAACGACACCAAGGAAGAAATCAAAAAGTTTCTAAAACCTAATGATAATAAACACACAACAACCCAAAACCTATGGGACACAGCGAAAGCAGTACTGAGAGGGAAGTTCATAGCAATACAGGCCTACCTAAAAAAGCTAGAAGAATCTCTAAAAAATTTAATCCCACAGCTACAAGAACTAGAGGAAGAACAACAAGCAAAGCCCAGATCAAGTAGAAGAAAATCATCAAGATCAGAGCACAATTAAATGACATAGAGACTAAATTAACAATTAAAAAGATCAATTAAGTAGGAGCTGGTTCTTTGAAAAAAAAAACAAAATTGACAAGCCTTTAACCAGGCTCATCAAGAAAGAGAGAGGACCCAAGTAAATAAAATCATAAATTAAAGACGAGAAATCACAACTGATACCACAGAAATACAAAGAATTGTAAGAAATTATTACAAACAACTGTATGGCAAGAAACTTGATAACCTAGAGGAAATAGACAAATTCCTGGTAACATATAGTCTTCCAAAACTGAATCAAGAAAAAGCAGAAAGCCTGAATAGACCAATAACAACTAGTGAAATTGAAGCAGTAATCAAAAATCTCCCGGCACACAAAAGCCCTGGACCGGATGGCTTCACAGGTGAATTTTACAAAAACTTTAGGAATAAACTAACTCCTATCCTTCTCAAACTATTCCAAAAGATCCAAGACTCCCAAACTCGTTCTATGAAGCCAGTATTACCAAAATTCCAAACCCAGGTCAAGACACAACAAAGAAAGAAAACTACAGGCCAATATCGCTGATGAACATAGATGCTAAAATCCTCAACAAAATATTGACAAGCCAAATCCAGCAACACATTAGAAAGTTCATACACCACGATCAAGTGGGATTCATCCCAGGGATGCAAGGATGGTTTTATATTCCCAAACCAATAAACGTAATACACCAAATAAACAAAATGAAAGACAAAAACCACATGATCATATCAATAGATGCAGAAAAAGCATTTGATAAAGTACAACACCCATTTATAATGAAAACTCTCAGCAAAATGGGAGTAGAGGGAGCATACCTCAACATAATAAAGGCCATATATGAGAAACCTGAAGCCAACATCATACTCAATGGGCAAAAACTGAGAGCATTCCCCCTGAGGTCAGGAACAAGACAAGGATATCCACTCTCTCAACTCCTATTCTACATAGTTTTGGAAGTTCTAGCCACAGCAATCAGACAAGAAAGAGAAATAAAAGGCATCCAAATTGGAAAAGAGGAAGTAAAACTGTCATTATTTGCAGATGACATGATAGTGTACATAAAAAACCCTATAGACTCCACAAAAAAACTACTCGAATAAGTAAATTCGGCAAAATAGCAGGGTACAAAGTCAATGTTTAGAAATCGAAAGCATCTGTACACCAACAATAAAATCTGAGATAGAAACTGAAAGAAAAATCCCATTTACCATAGCAACAAGAAAATACCTAGGAATAAACTTAACCAAGGAGTGTAAAAGACCTGTACTCAGAAAACTACACAACACTGTAGAAAAAAATTAAGGAAGATACAAATAAATGTAAGCATATACCATGCTCATGCATGAGAAACATCATTAAAATGTCCATACTACCCAAAGCAATTTATAGATCCAATGCAATCCCTATTAAAATACCAATGACATTTTTCACCGACCTACAACAAATACTTCAAAATTTATATGAAATCAAAAAAGAGCCTGAATAGCCACAGCAATTTTGAGGAAGAAGAACACAGTAGGAGGAATCACAATACCTGATATCAAACTATACTACAAGACCACGGTAATCAAAACAGTCTGGTACTGGCATAAGAACAGAAATGTAGATCAATGGAACAGAATAGAGAGCCCAGAAATAAACCCAGGTCTATATGGTCAAGTAATATTTGACAAAGGGGGAAGGAACATCAAATGGAGTGAAAAGAGCCTCTTCAAAAATGGTGTTGGGAAAACTGGACAGGGACATGCAAAAAAATGAAACTAGACCACCAACTTACACCATACACCAGAATAAACTCAAAACGAATCAAAGACTTAAATCAAAGCTGTGACACCATAAGAGTCCTAGAGGAAAACATAGGCAGAAAAATTTTAGATATCCCATGTAGCAACATTTTCACTGATATATCTCCTAAGGCAAGGGACATAAAGGAAAGAATAAACAAATGGGACTACATCAAACTAAAAAGTTTCTGCTCTGCTAAATAAAAACATCAGCAAGATGAAAAGGAAACCAACTATATGGGAAAATATATTTGCCAATGATATCTCAGACAAGGGACTGATCTCCAAAATATATAAAGAACTCATACGACTCAACATCAAGAAGACAGACTACCCAATGAGAAAATGGTCAAAGGATCTGAACAAATACTTCTCCAAAGAGGACATACAGAGGATCCACAGACATATGAAAGAATGCTCAACATCACTAGCCATCAGAGATGCAAATAAAAACCACGATGAGATACCACCTCACACCACTCAGAATGGCCATCATCAACAAATCAACAAACAACTTGTGCTGGAGAGGATGCGGAGAAATGGGAACCCTGGTGCATTGCTGATGGGAATGCAGACTGGTGCAGCCATTATGGAAAACAGTTTGGAATTTCCTCAAAAACTAAAAATGGAACTGCCTTTTGAACCAGTAATTCCATTGCTAGGATTATATCCGAAAAATCCTGAAACACCAATTCAAAATAACCTATGCACTCCAATGTTCATAGCAGCACTATTTATAATAGTCAAGTACTGGTGACAACCTAAGTGCTCATCTGTAGATGAGTGGATAAAAAAACTGTGGTATATTTACATGATGGAGTACTATGTAGAAGAAAGAAAGAACTTCTACCATTTGCAACAACATGGATGGAACTAGAGAGAATTATGCTTAGCGAAATAAGCCAGGCAACGAAAGAAAAATACCTTATGCTGTCACCTATTACAGGAAACTAATGAACAACACAAATGAGCAAAATTGAACCAGACGTATGTAAACATGAAGTAAACTAACAGAAACAAGGGGAGAGGCGGGAGGGAGAGAAGGGGGTAAGAAAGGGAAGGTTCTAGTCAAAGAACATGTATAAATGACCCACAGACATGGGCAATTGAGTGGGGACTGAATGTGGGGGAAGGGAGGTACAGGGTGCAGGGAAGCAAGAGGGGCGAAAAAGTAGGAAAACAGTAATGGAAAAACAAAAAATTTTTAGTGGGGGAAAAATGAAAATATGAAGAATGGAAATGCCAGTTCAGTGAATATTAGAAGGACAAGGATTTTCTTTCACGTTGTATATTTTTCTTCCTATCTGATCCCTCCAGAGTTTCGCATTCTAAAGAAGTAAGTAATGACCTAAGTTTCTTTGCATAAAACTAATAAGATCAGTTGTTAATAGAGGGTTTTTTTTTTGACCAAGTCTTTGACTGGAATGTCATGCGTAAAGGAGACATGCTTGGGCTCTGGTTGTTACCAAAAAGCCCTGAGGAACTGGGAATGACTTTTGAAGGTAAAAAAAGCCCACAAGATAAAAGCCCTGGTACTGTGGTTGGTTGTGCGGTCCACAGCAATCTTTCCAAGGAAGGAACGAAGGTTGTTTTCCTGAAAGATGGCTAGAAGGGACCTTAAGGCACAATGGAAAACCAGGACTTGGAAAACACAGGGGTTTACAGGCAAGGCTGAATGCCAGGTATGTGGTTCAGCTTCTGTGCCCTGAAGGGCAGACTGAAGGTCACCCTAAATGTTCCTTGCATAAGTTCCAGCAAAGCAGAACTAAAGATCATAAGAGATCATTTGCTTCTCTTGTTGTGTTTATGCAAATGAATAGGATAAATTAAAAATGGACTTAATTCAGTTCCTTTAATGACAAGGAGGGTAATCTTAGGGAGAAAAATCATTATTCAAGGAAAAGCACAATGATCAGTGATAGACTATAAAGTAGTGCAGCTAATCGTCTTTAAAGTTTCTTTTCAGTTAACATGTTTTCACTTGAAAGTTAAACTATGTGGTATCATCAAAAATATTTAATTTACAGGCAGGAAGAATGTCAAATGCCTTGCAACTGGATGTCTTTCCGATAAGACAGTCTTACAGATTTAGAGACTTGTTTTGGGGTTATGTTACATAAATTAACATGTATTTTCTGTTTTCAAAGGGCATAAGCCTATGATCTTATTACCTGAGTGGTTGTTTGTACATATAGGCCTCACTTAATTCTGTCTGCAACGCTGCCTCCTGAGACTCAACGGTTTGGCTCAACTAAGTGGCTGGGTTGGTGAAGAATGGGGTGGTCTGTGGGCTTCACTTTAAAACTGGTTTCTCTTTTCTATCCTAATGGCTTGGACAGAAAGGGCCCAGAGGTCTGGGAGGGGGGAAATCTAAAATATTTCCCTCAGCCCAAACTAAGTATAACGGGCAAAAGGGTTTTGGACAGGTGAGATATGCCTGGGATACCTTCCTCGAAAGAAGCCCTTTTTTTCCCCCCTAATGTGGAACATTGAAAAATTAATCCCTGCCTTTTGTCATCTAGTATTTATGGAATGAATGATGTCTTTTAACCCTTTTGCCAAATCTGTTGCCCCCAGAATACATGGATGCCAGCCTGTTAAACCAATCATGGCGTTGTCCGGGGACAGCCAACTGACCTGGAGTCTGCACGATCCTTCCCCATGTGGGAAGGCCACCCTCCCCTCCACACCCCCACTCTTATTCGGGATTTCTTGACCCAAGGGTAGGTAGGACGACGACCATGTCCAGCTTGAAGCAGCTAGAGGAGCTTGAGACCTTCACCCATTGTTCTTTATAAGATTATAAAAGGTCTTAAATATCTGAGAGGGAAGGATTGTTATTTTTTATTATTAAAATAATTAATCATTTATTTATTAAAAAAAGAAGAATATATGAAAAGGTGAAGCAGGAGAGCTTGTATGTACAAACCATGGGCATGGATTTGGGGGGGGAATGCTGGGGAAGGCGGGGTGCTGGGTGGAGGGTAGCAAAGGGGAAAGATTGGAACTATTGTAACAATATAATCAATAAAATATACTTAAAAAAAACATTTGAAAATAAATATGTAAGTATTAAAGGGTACTTTTATCCACACCTTATTATGTAAGGTATATTACAAGGATAAGATAGATTTTGGAATGGATCCAAGTGAATAGATTCAAGAGTTAAATGTTAACTCCTAATTAACTGTCTTGTTTTTCTGAAGTGAAAACTGAAATTCTTTTCCAGCCAAAAAGCATTACAATCTGTATTAATGTCCTATTATAGCACAACACTGCCATCTGTTGGACAATATCACTATAAAAATTTTCATTTCTAATCAAGTTTGTGAGAAAGTTTATGAGTTTCTGAAAGAAAATAAGAGACGAGACAAATGGTTGCCAGAGAGGACGGGGATTTGGGGGACTGGGTGAAAAAGGTGAAGGGATTGAGAAGTACAGCTTGGTAAAAATAGTTATGAGTATGGAAAGTACAGTATAAAAAATACAGTCAATAATATTGTAATAACTATGTAAGATGCCAGTTGGGTACTCAAAATATGAGGGGTAACACTTTGTAAAGTATATGACTGTTTAACCACTATGTTGTACACCTTAAACTAATACAAAATAATACTGAATGTAAATTGTAATTGAAAAAAATTTTTTAAAGTGACTATGTTGATCTTATCCTTTCTAGCCCATTACACTTGGTTAAAACCATTGGTAAACAGAAAATACATGAATTCAACTTCACTGATATCCACGATTAATAAGCACAAAATAATATTTAATTTTTGGTTTTGGTTATTTGGGTGAGTGAAAAATGTGGCCATGAAAAGAGAGCAGGAGAGTTTTTGACATGAGGTACATCATGATTATAACAATGGTTACACAAATCTATACACATGTTAAAATTCATAGAACTGTAAACCAGAAGGCAAAATAGTCAATTTTACTGTAGGATAATATGTTTTAAAAGATACAGAATAAGAGGATAAAAATAGTGCCATATATTTTTTAAAAGGAGGGAAAAAATCGTTAAAAGTTAGAATGCAAAGATTTCCAAGGAAATTCAAGTTTTGCCAATTTAATGTTTTTGAAATACAAAATATTGAAATATATTTAAATATTTAAATACTTCTAGTGTACACCAATAGTCTTTAGGATTTCTTCCATGTCTATATTTAAATATTTCAACATGCTTCTATCAGATTAGAATCTTTCTAATTTTGGGAGAGTGCTTTAGGCCTTTGGGCTACAAATGGCAAAACCATTCAATTTTGTCACTTTTGCATTGTAACATTTTATAACTTTCATCCTTCCTACAAATAAATATGTGGCACTATTGTTATCCTCTTATTCTGTATCTTTTAAAAATTGGCATACAGTAAAATTTAGTATTTTGCCTTTTAGTTTACAGTTCTATGAACTTAAACACATATCCAGATTTGTGTAACCACCACTATAATGAGGAAACACCTCACCTCAAAAATACCAGTACTTTCTCACTGTGTCCCTAGCATAGTCAGGTCTGACAATAGGTAGCAATTTACTACCCAAAACTAGGAATTGGGATTTATCTTTGATTCTGGTATCCTGAAAAGAAGTATTATAAAGGCATTTTAATTTGATTGTGTTTTGCCTCTCTCAAAAAGATGTGGAATAGGCAGATCCAAGATGGCAGAGGAGTAAGTGGAAGCTACACTAGCCTCCGAGGACCAATCTGGCATTAAAACTTAATTGTGGATAAATCATCTGGAATAACCAACTGAACACTAGCTGGAGAGAATTCCTATAAGCACAAAGAGACAGAAAAAGCCACTTCATTACAATGTGAACGGCTGCCTAGGCCAAGATGCGTACATGATCTCATGTCACCAGGGGAAGTTCCAGGAAGTGCAGATCAATCTAAGAACAAGCAACAAACAAGAAGAGTCACAAAAATACTGACAAAGAAACAACCACCCATCGAAAGGAAAGAATAAATCCCTAGAAACAGTGCTACATGAAATAGAGGAAAGCAAACTATCAGACATGGTATTCAAAACATGGACTTTGAGATCAGAGAGCTCAAAGAAAAATACAAAGACCTCCAGGGAAACTACAAGAAACTTACTGAGAATTACAACAGCACAAAAAAGGACATAGAAGCTATAAATAAGAGCCAGGAGGAAATGAAGAATACAATTTCTGAATTGAAAACACAGTAGAAGGAATTAAAAGCAGGCTAGAGGAGGCAGAAAATTGGACCAGTGAGCTGGAGGACAACGTAAAAAAAAATTCCCAGACAGCGCAACAAAATGAAAAAAGACTGAACAAGACTGAAGAGGTTCCAAGAAAGCTGCAGGACAACATGAAACATAATAATAACCGTATCATAGGAATACCAGAAAGAGATGAGGAGCAAGGGATAGAAAACCTGTTTGAAAAA
The DNA here is from genome assembly GCF_987537825.1 of Furipterus horrens. Lineage (NCBI taxonomy): Eukaryota > Metazoa > Chordata > Mammalia > Chiroptera > Furipteridae > Furipterus > Furipterus horrens. Next base: position 64,471,569 of record NW_028327179.1, read on the forward strand.
CTAATGACAGAAAACTTCCCTAACTTGATGAGAGAAAAAGTCGCGCAGGTCCCGGAAGCACAGAGGGTCACAATAAAGATGAACCCCAACAGGCTTACTCCAAGACACATCATAATTAAAATGGCAACATTCAAAGACTAAGAGAGAATCATAAAGCAGCAACAGAGAAAAAGCTCACAACATACAACGGAGCTCCAATAAGACTACCATCAGATTTCTCAACAGAAACACTACAAGTCAGAAAGGAATGGCAAAAAATATTCCAAGCATGGAACAACAAAGGCCTACAACCAAGACTACTCTACCCGGCAAGGCTCTCATTCAAAATGGAAGGTGGAATAAGGAGTTTTCCGGAAGAAGGAAGGCTAAAAGAATATATCTCAACCAAACCAGCATTGCAAGAGATGCTAAAAGGTCTGCTTTAAGAAGATGAAGAAACAGAGAGAGACAGAAAGGAACACAAGTACAAAAGGGTGAAATGTAAATGGATTAAATATACATGGATTAAATGCACCAACCAAAAGACATAGGGTAGCTGAATGGATTAGAAAGCATGACCCACATATATGCTGTCTACAAGAGACCCACCTTAGAACAAAAGATCTATACAGACTGAAAGTGAAGGGATGGAAAAAAATATTTCAAGCAAACGGACACGAAAAAAAGCTGGGATAGCAATACTTAAGACAAAACATATTTCACAGCAAAGGCCATAAAAAGAAGCAAAGAAGGACATTTTATAATACTTGAGGGAAAAAATCCATCAAGATGATATCACCGAGAAACAAGATGGCAGAGGAGTAAGTGGAAGCTACACTAACTTCCTCCCAGAACTAGTCTGGAATAACAACGTAATTTTGGAGAAATCATCTGGATTAACCAACTGAACACCAGCTGGAGAGAAGTCTTATAACCACGGAGAGACAAAAAAGGCCGCTACATCACAACGTGACCGGTAGGGAGTGCGGAGACGCGGAAGGGCTGGCTGGGCTCACACCGGTGGCAGCTGAAGGGACTGAGAAACAGCTCAGCAGCCGGGGATTCCCCGAGAAGGGCAGGGTCCAAACCCCCAGCCGGGCTCCCCAGCCTACAGCAACAGAGTGGAAAGTAAAATAGTATCCAGCTGAGAAAAGCGAAAAGTCACAGGGTTTCTTGCTAGCTGGAGAGAAACAGCTGGAGAAAAAGAGCTCTTAAGCGGATCACATACAAAAATATTTTGGCCCCCACTTACCCTGGGCACAAGCAGAGGGAAGACAGAGAGGACTGGAAATGCTTGGGGAGACTTTGGTGTGGTGGCTTTGAGGGGAGAGCTGGGGAAGCAGCCGGCCGGATCCCAGGGCTGACTCATCCCGAGTACTGCAGGAAGACCATTCCCGGCCAAGTGGCGTCAGCCCGAGGGGAAGCAAAGGCCCTGCCTACAGGAATTAAGCGGCCACACCCACGGTCCTTAAGCCTGACAACTAATCACAGATTGAATAGATTAACAACTAAAGGAGACAGACAAAGGCAGTAGATCCCTGGAAGTCTCCAACAGGCTGCCTAGGCCCAGACTGGTACAGGATCTGACGCCACCAGGGGCAGACCCAGGAAGTGCAGATCATTCTAAGAAGCACCAACAAACAATAGGAGTCACAAAAATGGGGAGACAGAGAAACAACCCCCCATCGAAAGGAAAGGTAGAGTCCCCAGAAAGAGTGCTAAATGAAATAGAGGGGAGCAAAATATCAGATATGGAATTGAAAGCATGGATTATGGAGAAGCTCAATGAGCTCAGCGGAAACTACAAAGAACTCCAGAAAAACTACAGTGAACTCCAGAAGAACTATAAGGAACCTACTGAGAATTATACCAGCATCAGAAAGGACATGGAAGCTATCAATAAGAGCCAGGAGGAAATGAAGAATACGATCTCTGAATTCAAGAACACAGTAGAAGGAATTAAAAACAGGCTAGAGGAAGCAGAAAATCGGATCAGCGAGCTGGAGGACAATGTAGACAAAAACTCACAGACAGTGCAACAAAATGAAAAAAGGCTGAACAAGACTGAAGAGGCTCTAAGACAACTGCAGGACAACATGAAACGTAATAATATCCGTATCATAGGAATTCCAGAAGGAGAAGAAGAAGAGCAAGGAATAGAAAACCTCTTTAAAAAACTAATGACAGAAAACTTCCCTAACATGAAGAGAGAAAGAATCATGCAAGTCCAGGAAGCACAGAGGGTCCCAATGAAGATGAACCCCAACAGGCCCACTTCAAGACACATCATAATTAAAATGCCAACATTCAAAGACAAAGAGAGAATCCTAAAAGCAGCAAGAGAGAAACAACTAATAACATACAAGGGAGCTACAATAAGGCTATCATCAGATTTCTCAGCAGAAACACTACAAGCCAGAAGGGAATGGCAAAATATATTCCAAGTAATGAAAAACAAAGGCCTACAACCAAGAATACTCTACCCAGCAAGGCTCTCGTTCAAAATGGAAGGTGAAATAAGGAGTTTCCAAGACAAAAGAAGGTTAAAAGAATACATCTCCACCAAACCAGTATTGCAAGAAATGCTAAAGGGTCTGCTTTAAGAAGATGAAGAAACAGAGAGAGACAGAGAGGAACACGAGTACAAAGGGGGAAAATGACATTGAATAAGTACTGAAAGAAAGAAGGAACTTCTACCATTTGCAACAACATGATTGGAACTAGAGAGAATTATGCTTAGCGAAATAAGCCAGGCAACAAAAGAAAATTACCTTATGCTATCACCTGTTAAAGGAAACTAATGAACAACACAAACCAATGAGCAAAATTGAACCAGAGGTATGTAAACGAGGAATAAACTAACAGTAACAAAGGGGGAGATGGGAGGGAGAGAAGTGGTAAGAAGGGGAAGGGTCTAGTCAAAGAACATGTATAAATGACCCATGGACATGGACAACTGGGTGGGGACTGAATGTGGCAGAAGGGAGGAACAGGGTGCAGAGAAGCAAGAGGGGGAAAAAAGTGAGACAACTGTAATGGAAAAACAAACAAACAGAAAAATTTTTAGTGGGGGGAAAAATAAAAATATAAAGAATAGAAATGCAAGTTCAGTCAATATTAGAAGGACAAGGATTTTCCTTCACACTGTATATTTTTCTCCCTATCTGATCCCTCCAGAATTTGGCATTCTAAAGAAGTAAGTAATGACCTAAGTTTCTTTGCATAAAACTAATAAGACCAGTTGTTAATAACGATTTTTTTGACTAAGGCTTTGACTGGAATGTCATGCCTAAAGGAGACATGCTTGGGCTTTGGTTGTTACCAAAAAGCCCTGAGCAACTGGGACTGACTTTCAAAGGTAATAAAAGTCTACGAGATAAAAGGCCTGGTACCTTGGATGGATGAGCGGTCCATAGCATTCTTTCCAGGGAAGGAACGAAGGTTGTTTTCCTGAAAAATGGCTAGAAGGGACCTTAAGGCACAATGGAAAACCAGGAGGACCTGGAAAAGACAGGTGTTTACAGGCAAGGCTGAATGCCAGGTATGTGGGTCAGCTTCTGTGCCCTGAAGGGCAGACTGAATGTCACCCTAAATGTTCCTTGCGTAAGTTCCAGCAAAGCAGAACTAAAGATCATAAGTGGTCATTTGCTGCTCTTGTTGTGTTTATGCAAATGAACAGGATAAATTAAAAATGAACTTAATGCAGTCCCTTTAATGACAAGGAGGGTAATCTTAGGGAGAAAAATCAAGATTCAAGGAAGATCACAATGCCCAGTGGTAGACTATAAAGTAGTGCAGCTAACCGTCTTTAAAGTTTCTTTTCATTTAAAATTTGTTTTCAGTTGAAAGTTAAACTATGTCTGTGGCATTATCAAAGATGTTTAATTTACAGGCAAGAAGAATGTCAAATGCCTTGCAACTGGATGTCTTTCCGATAAGACAGTCCTACAGATTTAGAGACTTGTATGTGGGTTATGTTACAGAAATTAAAATGTGTTTTCTGTTTTCAAAGGGCATAAGCCTACGATCTCATTACCTGAGTGATTGTCTGTACATATAGGCCTCACTTAATCCTGTCTGCATTGCTGCCTCCTGAGACTCAATGGTTTGGCTGAACTAAGTGGCTGGGTTGGTGAAGAATGGGGTGGTCTGTGGGCTTCACTTTAAAACTGGTTTCTCTTTTCTATCCTAATGGCTTGGACAGAAAGAGCCCAGAGGCCTGAGAGGGGGGAAACTTAAAATATTTCCCTCAGTCCAAACTAAGTATAATGGGCAAAAGGGTTTTGGACAGGTGAGATGTACCTGGCATACTTTCCTCCAAAGAAACCCTTCCTTTCCCTAATGTGGGACATTGAAAAATTATAACCATGTCTTTTGTCATCTAGTGGTTACAGATTGAATGATGTTCTTTAACCCTGTTGCCTCCAGAATACAACACGGATGCCAGCCGGTTAAACCAAGCATGCCGTTGTCCAGAGACAGCCAACCAACCTGGAGTCTGCACAACTTCCCTTGTGGGAAGGCCACCCTCCCCTCCACACCCCCACTTTCTTGACCCAAGGGTAGGTAGGACAACGACCATGTCCAGCTTGAAGCAGCTAGAGGAGCTTGAGACCTTCGTCCATTGTCCTTTATAAGATTGTAAAGGGTCTTAAGTCTGAGAGGGAGGGATTGTTATTTTTTATTATTAAAATATTTAACTAATTAATTAATTATTTAAAAAAAGAAGAAGAATATATGAAAGGGTGAGCCATGGGCATGGACTTGGGGAGGGGATTGTCAGGGAAGGGGGGTGGTGGGTGGAGGGGAGCAAAGGGGAAAAAATTGGAACTATTGTAAATATAATCAATAAAAAATGCTTAAAAAAATAAAAAAAATAAAAAAATAAAAAAGATATCACCATTGTAAACATATATGCACCCAACATAGAAGTACACAAATATGTAAAGACTATTTTGCAAGACTTCAGGAATGATATAGACAGTGACATAATCACAGTAGGGGACTTTAACACCCCATTGTCAATAATGGAGAGATATTCGCAGCAAAGAAACACCAAAAATATTGAGGCATTGAACAACACTCTAGATTAATGGACTTAGTTGATAAATATAGAATTTTTCACCTCAAAGAAGCAAAATATACACTCTTTTCAAGTGCATATGGAACATTCTCAAAGACAGACCACATGGTATGACACAAAACAAGCCTCAACAAATTCAAGAACATTGAAATTATATCAAGCATCTTCTCAGATCAGAATGGCATGCAACTGGAAATCAATCTCAAGGAAAAAAAACAAAAATAAGAACCCTCAAACTAATGGAGAATGAATGGCATGCTATTAAATAATGATGGGTTAACAATGACATCAAGGAAAAAATCAAGAAGTTTATGGAAACAAAAGATAATAAACACACAATGGGACACAATGAGAGAAAGGTCCATAGCACTACAGGCCCAACTAAAAGGGATAAAAGAATCTCAGATAAAAATTTTAACCCTATAGCTACAAAAAACTAGAGGAAAACAACAACAAACAAAGCCAAGAACGAGTAGAAGGAGGGAAATAATACAGATAAGAGCAGAATTAAATGACATAGAAACTAAACAAACAATTCAAAAGATCAATAAAACCAGGAGCTGGTTCTTTGAAAAGATAATCAAAATTAACAAGCCTTTAACCAGGCTCATCAAGAAAAAAAGAAAGAGGACCCACATAAATAAAATCAGAAGTAAAAGAGGAAAATCACAACCGATACCATAGAAATACAAAGGATTGTAAGAAATTACTATGGACACTATCACAAGAAATTTGACAACCTACATGAAAAGCACAAATTTCTGGAAACATAATCTTCCAAAACTGAATCAAGAAGAAACAGAAAGCCTGAATAGGACAATAACAACCAGTGAAATTGAAGCAGTAATCAAAATAATCCTGGCACACAAAGGTCCTGGACCTGATGGCTTCACAGGTGAATTTTACAAAAACTTTAGGAATAAACTAACTCCTATCCTTCTCAAACTATTCCAAAAATCCAAGAAGAGGCAAGACTCCAAAAATCTTTCTATGAAGCCAGTATTACCCTAATTCCAAAACCAAGTCAGGACACAATGAAGAAAGAAAACTACAGGCCAATATCGCTGATGAACATAGATGCTAAAATCCTCAACAAAATATTGGCAAACCAGATCCAGCAACACATTAGAAAGATCATACACCACGAGCTAGTGGGATTAATCCCAGGGATGCAAGGATGGTTTTATATTCCCAAATCAATAAACATAATACATCACATAAACAAAATGAAAGACAAAAACCACATGATCATATCAATAGATGCAGAAAAAGCATTTGATAAATTACAACACCCATTTATGATGAAAACACTCAGCAAAATGGGAGTAGAGGGAGCATACCTCAACATAATAAAGGCCATATATGAGAAACCTGAAGCCAACATCATACTCAATGGACAAAAACTGAGAGCATTCCCCCTAAGATCAGGAACAAGACAAGGATGTCCACTCTCTCCACTCCTATTAAACACAGTCTAAAAGTTCTAGCCACAGCAATCAGACAAAAAAATAAAATAAAACGCATCCAAATTGGAAAAGAGGAAGTAGAATTGTCATTATTTGCTCAAGACATGATAGTATACACAGAAAACCCTACAGACTCCACCAAAAAACTACTCAACATAATAAGTAAATTTGCAAAATAGCAGGGTAGAAAGTCAATATTCAGAAATCGAAAGCATTTCTGTACACCAACAATAAAATATCAGAGAGAGAAACTAGAAAAAAAATCCCATTTACTATAGCAACAAGAAAAATTAAGTACCTAGAAATAAACTTAATCAAGCAAGTAAGAGACCTGTAGTCAGAAAATTACACAACACTGAAGAACGAAACTAAGGAAGATATAAATAAATGGAAGCACATATCATGTTCATGGATGGGACGAATCAACATCATTCAAATGTCCATACTACCCAAAGCAATTTATAGATTCAATGCAATCCTTATTAAAATACCAATGTCATATTTCACAGGCCTACAACAAATACTGCAAAAATTTATATGGAACCAAAAAAGACCCTGAATAGCCAGCACAATCTTAATAAAGAAGAACACAGCAGGAGGAATCACAATAACTGATACCAAACTATACTACAAGGCCATGGTAATCCAAACAGTCTGGTATTGGCATTAGAACAGACATATAAATTAATGGAACAGAATAGGGAGCCCAGAAATAAACCCAATTAATATCTGACAAAGGGGGAAGGTTACATAAAAAGGAGTCAAAAGAGCCTCTTCAACAAATGGTGTTGAGAGAACTGGACTGGGACATGCGAAACAATGAAACTAGACCACCAACTTACATAATACACCAGAATCAAATCAATATGGATCAAAGACTTAAATGTAAGCCATGACACAATAAAAGTCCTAGAGGAAAACATAAGCAGAAAAATTTCAGCTATCCTCCATAGCAGTATTTTCAATTAGATATCTCCTAAGGCAAGGGAAATAAAGGAAAGAATAAACAAATGGGACTACATCAAAGTAAAGATTTTCTGCTCAGCTGAAGAAAACATTAACAAGATGAAAAGGGAACCAACCATATGGGGAAACACATTTGCCACTGACATCTCAGACAAGGGATTGATCTCCAAAATATATAAAGAACTCACACATCTCAACACCAAGAACAGGCAAAGGACATGAACAAACATTTCTCCAAGGAGGATATACAGAGGGCCCTTAGGTATATGAAAGAATGCTCAACATCATTAGCCATCAGAGAGATGCAAATTAAAACCACAATGAGATACCACTTTACACCTGTCAGAATGGCCATCATCAACAAATCAACAAACAACAAGTGCTGGCAAGGATGTGGAGAAATGGGAACCCTAGATCACTCTTGGTGGAAATGTAGACTGGTACAGCCACTATGGAAAACAGTATGGAATTTCCTCAAAAAACAAAAAATGGAACTGCCTTTTGATCCAGCAACTCCACTGCTAGGATTATATCCAATGAATCCTGAAACACCAATTCAAAGAAACTATGCACCCCTATGTTCATAGCAACACTATTTACAATAGCGAAGTGCTGGTGACAACCTAAGTGCTCATCTGTAGATGAGTGGATAAAAAAGAACTATGATACATTTACACAATGGAGTACTATGTAGCAGAAAGAAAGAAGAAACTTATACCATTTGCAACAACATGAATGGAACTAGAGAGAATTATGGTTAGTAAAATAAGCCAGGTAATAAAAGAAAAATACCATATGATATCACTGAATACAGGAGACTAATGAACAACACAAACAAATGAACAAAATTGAACCAGAGGCATGTAAACAATGAGTAGACTAACAGTGAGAAGGGGGGAGGAAGAGGGGGAGAAGAGGGGTAAGAAGGGGAAGGGTCTAGTCAAAAAACACCTATAAATGACCCATGGACATTGACAATGCGGTGGGTATTGACTGTGGGAGAAGGGATGGGCAGGGTGCGGGGAAGCAGTGGGGAATAAGGTGGGACAACTGTAATAGAAAAACAAACAAATTTTTCATGGGGGGAAAAAAATGAAAGCAAAATGATAAATGAGCTAGCAAATCCCCTACCCCCCCCCAAAAAAAACCCTCACATCTAGGACTGTGGAAAAAAAGAAACTGTAAGGTATGGAAATGCAATTTTTGTGAATATTAGGACAAGAATTTTTCTTCACACTGTATATTTTTCTCCCTACCTGATCCCTCCAGAATTTGGCATACTGAAGAAGTAATGACATAAGGTTCTTTGCATAAAACTAGTAAAAGCAGTTGTTAATAGAGGTTTTGCTAACCAAGACTTTGGAATGTCACGCCTAAAGGAGGCATGCTTGGCCTCTGGTTGTTACCAAAAACTCTGAGGAACTAGGATTGACTTTCAAAGGTAATAACAGTCCACGAGAAAAAAAGCCTTGTACCTTAGTTGGTTGTGCGGCCCATGGCAATCTATTCAGGGAAGGAACAAAGGTTGCTTTCCTGAAAGATGGCTAGAAGGGACCTTCAGGCACAATGGAAAACCTGAAGGACTTGGAAAAGACAGGTGTATACAGGCAAGGTTGAGTGGCAGGTATGTGGCTCAGCTCCTGTGCTCTAAAGGGCAGACTGAAAGTCACCCTAAAGGTTCCTTGTGTAAGTTCCAGCAAAGCAGGTTTAAAGATCATATGTGATCATTTGCTCTTATGATGCGTTTACCCAAATGAACAGGATAAATTAAAACTGGACTTAATGCACTCCTTGTAATGAAAGGGAGGGTAATCTTAAGGAGAAAAATCACGATTCAAGGAAAATCACAATGCTCAATGGCAGAACTATAAACTAGTGCAGCTGTCTTTAAAATTCATTTTCATTTAAAGTTTGTTTTCATTTGAAAGTTAAATTAGGTCTGTGACATCATCAAGGATGCTTAATTTACAGGCAGGTAGAATTCAAATGCCTTGAAACTGGATGTCTTTCCAATAAGACACTCACAGATTTAGAGACTGGTTTGTAGGTTATGTTGCATAAATTAATATATGTTGAGCATCGGCCTGCGAGCCAAGTGTTGCTGGTTCAATTTCTGGTCAGGGCACATGCCTGCATTGCATGCCAGGTCCCCAGTTGGGGGCGCATGAGAGGCAACCACACACTGATGTTTCTTTCTCTTTCTTCCTCCCTTCCCCCTCACTCTGAAAATAAATAAAATCTAAAAAATAATAATAAAAAGCTCACAATAGAAAATATATTTTTTATAAAATTAATATGTGTTTTGTTTTCATAGGACATGAGCCTATGATCTCATTATTTGAGTGACTGTCTGTACATATAGGCCTCACTTAATCCTGTCTGCATCGCTGCCTCCTGAGACTCAACAGTTTGGCTGAACTAAGTGGTTGGGCTGGTGAAGTATGGCGTGGTCTGTGGGCTTCATTTCAAAACTGGTTTCTCTTTTCTATCCTAATGGCTTCGACAGAAAGGGCCCAGAAGCCTGGGAGTGGAAGAAACCTAACATACTCCCCTCAGCCCAAACTAAGTATAGTGGGCAAAAGGGCTTTGGATAGGTGTGACATGCCTTGCACACCTTCCTCCAAAGGAGCTTTTTTTTTTTTTTCCCTAATGTGGAACATTGAAAAATTAACCCCTGCCTTTTTTCGTCTAGTGGTTATGGATTGAATGATGCCTTTTAACCCTGTTGTCCAATATGTTGCCCCCAGAATACAACAAGGATGCCAGCCTGTTAAACCAAGCACACCGCTGTCCGGGGACAGCCAACTGACCTAGAGTCTGCAAGATCCTTCCCCATGTGGGAAGGCAACCCTCCCCTCCACACCTGCACTCTTATTAGGGATTTTTGGACCCCAAAGTAGGTAGGACAACGACCATATCCAGCTTGAAGCAGCTAGAGTGTTACGGCTACATAGGCAAGATTAAACACTCTGAAGTGGTGTATAAAGTAAGCAAGGGATTTTAATAATGACCAGGAGTTGGGCAGACCCTGAGCTGGTCTCTTAACATGCTCCAACCTACAATGGAGTCTACACACTAAGATTTTATACTGGTGCAGTCTCTTTGTTTCTTCTTTGGCGGGAAACAGCCTTAGGAAGAGGGAGGAGCTGGGCAGGACCAAAGGAATGTCTTGGCAGTAACAGGAACAGAAGTTTACAAGGCTATCAGGTTATCCGGCAGCAGCATAGCTCTCTAGCCAGGGAGGATCTCTTTGCAAAGCAATTTATTTTCAAAGGGCTAGATATCCTGTAAAGTATAACTTTCACAAATGTTATAAACCAGACACAAGCAAGCAAATGGAAGGTGATAGAGGCTGAGGTGCTTTTAGCTTGTAAATTACTAATTGCTATAACACTTCTTCTTACATTCCTTTTTCCAAGGCCTTTTAGCAAGTCCTTGCTACTTCTTACAAAGGACATTTAAAGCCCTTACATACTTACATATTTAGCAGACCTTTGAAACTTTTTACAGGAAATATTTGGTGCCCCTACAAGAGGAGCACGAGACCTCTGCCCATTGTCCTTTATAAGGGTCTTAATTCTGAAAGGGAATCATTACAGAGCAGGTTTCCCCCTCAAAAAATAAATTTTAAAAAATTAATTAATTTAAAAAAAAAAAAAAGAAAAAAGAAAATTCCCCCACCAAATAAGCAATTCTGCTTTTTAAAAGAAAAAGATAAGAAAAAATACTAACCACAGGGTCTTAATAAAATATTACTGTTTGTTAAAAAAAAAAGATGTGGTAGAAACAGGTGGAACTATTTGTGGGATATTGAGGAATACACATATAAATCTAAGTTATGTTAAAGTTCCAAGAATCTACAGGATCCAAATCCATTTGGAGACTTTTTCAGTGCATTTGTAGATGCCAAATGCTATAAGGTGCAAAGAGCACCTTATATGATTCTATTTATATGAGATACCTAGAATAGGCAAATTCATAGAGACAAAAAGTAGAATGATGGTTGCCAGGGGCTGGGTGGTGGTGTGAGGACAGGGAGTTACTTAATAAGTACAGAGTTTTAGTTTGGGAAGATAAAGGTCTAGGGAGAATAGTTGGGATAGTTACACAACAGTATGAATATACTTAGTGTTACTGATTGTACACTTAAAAATGATTATAATGCTAAACTTCAGTTTATGTATATTTTACCACAATTTAAACAGTGAAGCAAGAAACACATATTATCCTAACAAATCGGGCCATCAGGAGATAATAAAACCTAAAAGTTGTATGTAAAATAAAGAGATGCAAATTTTTCTAGAGAGCTATGGTAATTTAGCTTTCCTCAGTTTCTCAAAATGTTCAGAGACCTTTAAAATATTTGAAATTACCACTACCTTTAAACCTATAAAATGAGAAAAACAAATACCAAAATAATGTTAATAAGATTTTATAAAACTGTTATTTCCCAGCATGCTCCAATCAATACAGAACCAACATAGTTACATTCAAGCTTTGTACATATTAAATCCTCAAATAAACTTCTTTTAGCATGAAATAAGTATCACTATTTGATGACCAATTGTCCAGTATAACGCTCACAAATTTAACACAGTATGAATAAAAAAATTAAGCAATAACTTCTAGGAGTCTGTTTGAAATAGAAAATTAGATGAACCAACAAAGCTGAAGCAGATTATAGCATATTTTCAAGCCAGGGAGATAAGGAGGCACCAGTGTTTAAATAATAAAGCTATAAAGTTAAATACATAATGAGAACTCAAGTGTCACACTAAACCAGGAAACCACTCTTGTCAGTTTTTTATAACTCATATAATTTAACAGCAGTATCCCAAAGTACCACCCAGAAGCCTTTTACAGGAAAATATTGACAGTCTACTATACAAAAAATGTAATACATCAGTATAGTAAAAGATATAAAACAGAATTTAAGAGCAAAAAGATTTAAAGTACCTGCCACATATCTATACAAAGTACTCTTATAAATCAATAAGGAAAACACAAAATTCAACAGGAATTGGGAAAATTATATAAACTATACAAATTATATAAACTATTTCCTCCCACTTCATTTTTCAAATCTCAAACTGCTGCTCATACATTCTTCACTGCCTTTTGTCCTGGGCCTAGTCTTCCACACATAGCAGTTGTTCAACTTACTCTCTGAATTACCTCCACACACCTATAACATGGTCTTCACAGAGAGTAAAATTAACCTCATGTGCTTTTCATTTAAAGGAACTACAGCATAATCTACAAGGCTGTCATATATCTGATAAGAGACTTATATCTAGAATATATAAATAACTCATAATTCAATGATGGAAAGAGAAATAACACGATTAAAAAGGACAAAGGATATGAACAGATATACAAATGGCCAATAAGCACATGAAAAGATGTTCTACATCACTAGCTATCAGGGAAATGCTAATCAAAACCACAATGAGGCATACTTCAAACCCAGTAGAAAGGCTAGAAAAAAAAGGTATTGACAAGTGTTGACGAGGATGTGGATAAATCAGCGCCTTCACACACTGCTGATGGGAATATAAAATGGTGTTGTGGTTCTAGAAAAAAGTTCAGCAATTTCTCAATATGTTAAATGTAGACTTACCATATGACCCAGCAATTCTACTCCTAAGTATATATCCAAGAGAAATGAAAACATGATGTTCACATAAAAACTTATACATGAATATCCATAGTATCATTATTCATATTAGCCAAAACCACCCTAATATCCATCAGTTGACCAATGGATAAATGGCAGTATATCCACACAATGAAACATTATCTAGTAATAAAAAAGAATTAAGCACTGATACATGCTACAACATGAATGACATAAATATTATGTGAAAGAAGACAATCAGAAAAGATTACATACTGTATGGTTTCATTTATATGAATTATCCAGAATAGGCAAACATATAGACAGTAAATTAGTAGTTGCATAGGGCTAGGAGTGCAGTGGGGAAATCAGAAGAGACTGCTAATGTGTTCAGGGTTTCTTTTTTGGGTGATGTGAAAAATATATGTATTATATATAAAGGGACCCACATTAAATGCAGCTGGAGTTGCCATCCAGAGGGACTGCTTTGTATGTCTCATGCCTCAAATCTTGAAACATTATAACAGGGGAAAATAACCTTTAGAATGGGCTGAATGCAACACTGCGCCCCAATGAAACTGCAAGATAACAAGAAAGGAAATATTATGACTATTGGAATGATGACGTCTGAATTGAAAACTAAAAATACAGTTTAGAATTAGCATCACTATGTTAACTTTTCTGCACCAATAGAAATGCCTTCCTTCTATTGATGTAATTGTTCCCCTTCCCTTTCTTACAAATACCCCTGGGCTCCTGCTTGAAAAAATGCTTCCCCAATTGCTACTGTTTGTGAACATGTTTCTTGCCTCTCACTATCAAAGACCTTTTGTTTTTACATTAACAGTGTTGATGGCTGTACAACTTTGTGAATGTACTAAAAAAATCAATGTACATTTTAAATGGGTTAATTCTATGGTATAGTACAACTCAATTAAGCTTTTTTTTCTTTCTTTTTTTTTTTAGTGGTTGCTCCCCATTATATCTTCAGCTCCTCAAATAGTGTTTGGAAGTATTAGGTAGTCAACAAATTCTGACAAAATGAAAAAATAAACTTCAAAACATAGGTAAACCATTATAAAATTTTGTCATATCCAAAGTAATGAAATTACTGCAGGTTGGCATGAACGGAGTACACAGCTCGTACATATATGTGTTTTTCTGAAAGAAGATAAGGCTGAGAAGTTTAGCAGAACCAAGACCTTGAGGGATATTAAACCAGAATAGGGACTTTGTATTATCCTGAATCGATCGGAAAGCCAGTAAGGTTTTGAGCTGAAAAATTACACAAACTGTTTTTTAAATGTGCAGTTTAAATAAGAGTTGCCACTTCTATCAAAAGGTAAAGTAGACCTATTGAATACCTTTAAGTAGAGCAATACTCCTCAAGTGAGAATGGGGGCGGTCGGAGACAGGGTAAGTCAGAAGAGTATCAAAATATAAGAATCTTCCTAGATTAAAAAAAATTACATCCAGTAGACCGCATGCACGCACACGCACAGACACACACAGTGACTGACATACATACACATATACATGCACCGTCCCATACACTGAAAATCATTTTTACAGTCAGCCCCTGTATAGAGCTCAACTGTGACCGGACAAAAGTTATTATGACCACTTAGCCAGAAAATTCTACAGTCATCTGTGCAGGGTCCTTCTCGCTGTAGAGTAACTTAGGACCACCAACAAAGTGCCCAGTTCCACCTCTTCTTGAAGACCGCAACTTTTCACAAATGTGGTCTTGGGACCGCTTAGCAGGACTGCAGGACAAGGCTAGGGTTAGCTACACACAGTTCATAACTTGGGGGTGCGGAAGCCCCTAGCATCATCCCCCAGCTCGAAGCCCACCTCCGGCACCCAAGCGCCAACATGCGATCTGGCAGGGTTGCGAGCCGCCTCGATGTGACCCAAAGGGGCCTTCCCTCACAGTAGCCCACCCCGCACGCAAACGCGGCACCGGACTGCTGGAACAAACTCTTTGGAGCGTTGGAAATACCAGGACCCTTTTACCCCGTGGGAAATCTAACCTGTCACGGATAGAAGTACAGCGCCAGCAGAAAGCTTGAGGAATCCTGCGGTAAGTCGAGTGGACGGGAAAAGCCTGCAGGCGGACACGCCCCTCGAGGAGCAGTCGAGACTTCCGGCGTCTCCTCCACGTGAGGCTAGAGCATCAGGGGGATTTGCTTGCCAAAAGTGTAGTTGGCTGCGACCGCGCTGTAGATGGCCGATTTAGATTGCCGAGCTTCCGCGTTTTCTACTCAGGCTCACACCGGATCATGGTTCTTCTCAAATCTCCGCTTTTTGTTTTCTAGGTTCTGGTAGGCCACAGTATACATTCAGTCCTACTGGGCTTGCCCAGGAAATTGAAATCACAGGCTTACATTGCTCCTCTTAGGGATCGGGCTCTTGGCTAATCCACAAGTGCAACAAATCACGGGCCACCTGACCCCGTCCCCCCAGCTCTGGCACGGAAGTTCATCTTGCTCATTTCGACCGAGAAATTTGGCAAAAATGAAATTTGTCTTTTTTACCAAATATTTATTAAATATCTACTGTACTTCAGGGAATGCTGGGGTAAGAAAAAAACTGGAATGCTCTGTTCTCATGGAGTTGAGTAGTAAAATGAGTAACAATAATATTTACCTCATAGATTTGTTATGAGGATGTAAAGTGCTTACAATAGTGTCTGGCACTTTGTAAGTGCTCAGTAAACATTAGCTATTAGTATTTGCATCTTGATCATTCCATGATCATCATTACTAATATCATTTACTTTTTTAGTGTCAAGCTTGAAGTCCAAATACCTTTTTTTCCATGAAGCAATGAGTCACAATTCGTGGGTCACCTGAATTGTGTTTCAAAACCAGACAAATCAAGCTAGGTCTTTAAACTGTTGGTCACATCTCTATCAAGAAAAATATTATATACAACTACTTTGTATGGTTTTGATATATTATGCATACAACTCTCCTAAGATATAGAATTTTAAAAAGATGAGATAAAAAATATGAGTAGAAGTTCTGTTATTTTCTTCCCATGCAACAAATAGGTTGGTGTCCATATATTCTATCACTTTGGCGTCTAATGGCTAAATGAGGAGATCATAACAGGGGCCTATCATTAAATTATTAATCCCCAGGATAGCTCTTTTATAAATAATATAAACTAATTGTATTTGAGCTGCTTGAACATAAGGACTATTCGAATAATGTCTTACATCAGAAAAAATGAAGAAATAAAAAACATACATTGAGTAATCTACTTTGATCCAACATTGATGATTGACTTAAATTTCCAAAGAAAGATTAATATTGCAATGTCTTACACCAAACTCAATATTTTACAGAATAAGTCAACTACAAAAAACGTATAAGGTTTTGTATAGATGTGCTTTATACAATGTTTATGAAAATGAACCCTGGAACAATTAGCTCTGGTACCATACCAGAAATAGAAACATATTTACTCTGTAAATAAAAAAGGATAAAAAGGGTTTTCTGACTATTTGCTTGAAAACTCAGAATTTACATTTCTATCACTGGGCTTAAATCTGCTAACATTTGATTAAATTTTTTGAATGGTTTAAAAGTACTCCACAGTGAATAATGTTCAACGTATCTACACAATATTTATTCCCTTCTTACCCCAGTGTAACAAACCCCATTTTTGTTCAGATAGCTACGCTATTCTCAGTATCAGAAATTACACTGATCTCTAAACCAATCATCATACAGATTTCCTCTAGGAATGATTATTAGACAAGGGATGAACAAGTGAAACAAGTTGATTCAATCAGACTGAAGGAAAGAACTTCCATTTCATACCTAGGATAAACTTTCTAACATATTAACCTCCTGACGTAGAAACATCTAGTCCACACTGCCACTAGAGGCCATCTTGCCAACCACAAGGGAACGAAACTGCTTCTGAGGATAACTAAATGAAGTGATAAAGATATTCCAGTCAGAAAAAAGGAATGTACCATATAATTTCACTTATATGTTGAATCTAGTGAACAAAGTACACTAACAAACAAACTGGAAACATTCATAGATACTGAGAACAGATTGACAGCTGTCAGAGGGGAAGAGGATTGGAGGACAGGGTGAAAAGGATGAAGGGATTAAGCAAATAAAAAAAACATCATAGACAACAGTATGGTTATTACCAGAGGGGAAGGAGGGAGGGGGAGTTAGAAGAGAATATAGGAGTGGAGGATAAAACACGACAGAATGAGACTTGACTTGGGATGGTGAACACACAATACAAAATATACAAATAATGTATCATAGAATTGTACACCTGAAACCTAGTTAATTTTCTTAACCAATGTCACCCCAATAAATTCAATAAAAATTTTGAAAAATACTCGTATATTATTCCAAAGCTGGAACTCACCCTCTTCCTGAAATTCTTGTAGGGATCATAATACGTTTCCTTATTGTTTTCTGATATAGCATAAAGATTAAATGAGTGAATATAGTGGTGGTAATGCTGTAAGTGCTCAACAAATGTTAGTTATTATTATTGTTAAGCCAGCTTGACAGGGATTTTACTTATAGCCTAAAGTATCCTATCTGATACCTACCTTATATATTATATATTTAAGAAAAGGATCTATTTGTCTCCCTCTTGACTTCTAAGCAGCCAGGGCAGGGGTAGCTGCTGGGAAGAGGATGTGTATGAGGGGTACTATTAAGTGGTAAAATGGCCACTTTGAGAAATGTGCTGAATAGCAGCAGGATCCAATACAGCATATCCAATCTATCTAAGCAGCAGCCTACAACTGTCAAATCTGAATTGAGTTACTACATGTGGTAGTTGGATACATGGAAACATCACTTTCTGCACTCTAATATTTTATTCTGCTACTTTACTAAATTTCTTACTGTTTGGAGTTCTTTTCAATTTTCTAGGATTACAATAATATCATTAAAACATTTTTACCTATTCCTTTCCAAGTTTTATGCTTCTGAATTCTGATATCTAATTGTTTTAGCTAATAGTTTCAGTAAAATATTTAATAATAATGATAAGGGTGAAGCCTCTTTCTTTTATTCCTACTTTCAACAGAATACCTATAGAATTTTCTGATTAAGCATGCTGCTAGTTTTAGGAAGTGAGGTAGATTTTTTTTTTTTTTTTTTTTTTTTTTTTTACTTAAGGACTCTATATGAAACTCTGAAGAGGTACGTGAAGCTTTACGGGTGCGGAAAAGATATTGTAGTCTACCTGCCAAACCTGTTTTCACCTTGGAAAGTACTCAGTGATAACAATAAACTGTCACTGTACAGAACAACATCAAAATTATAACTACAATATAGAACAATCATCACTCAGAGCCATCAGAAATTCAGTTGAATGGAAGTCTAACAACTATGGAATTAAAGAAACGACATCCATCCAGACTGGTAGGAGGGGCACAGATGTGGAACAGGCTGGTCCCACACCTACGTGTGGTGGAAAAAATTGAGGAGGCATATCTCTCTAGTGAGGAGTCCTAGTCCCACACCAGGTTCCCCAGTCTAAGGTTCCAGTGCCAGGAAGATAAGTCCCTACAACTTCTGGCTACAAAAAACAGCAGGGATTGAGTCAGTGGGAGAAACTTCTGAAGCCCCAAGCAATTCCTCTATTTTTTTAAGTATATTTTATTGATTATGTTGTTACAATAGATCCAATTTCCCCCCCTTTGCTCCCCTCTATCCAGTATCCCCCTTCCCCCAGCAATCCCACACCCCTTAGTTCATGTCCATGGGTCATGCTTATAAGTTCTTTGGCTTCACCTTTTCCTATATTCTTCTTCTTTTTAATTAATTAATTAATTTTTATAACAATAAAAAATAGCAATTCTCCCTCTCAGACTTAAGACCCTTTATAATCTTATAAAGGACAATGGTCGAAGGTCTCGTGCTGAACATGGTCATCAACCTACCTACACTTGGGTCCAGAAATCCCTAATATAAGTGGGGGTGTGGAGGAGAGGGTGGAATTCCCTCATGGGGAGGGATCTTATATACTCCATGTCAGTTGGCTGTCCGCAGGCCACGGCATGCTTGGTTTAACAGGCTGGCATCCTTGTATTTTCTAGTTCAATTTTGCTCATTTGTTTGTATTGTTCCTTAGTCTCCTGTAACAGGTGATAGCACACAGTATTTTTCTTTCTTTGCCTGCCTTATTTGACTAAGCATAATTCTCTCTGGTTCCATCCATGTTGTTGCAAATGGTAGAATTTCCTTCTTACTTTCTGCTACATGGTATTCCATTGGGTAAACGCACCAGTTTTTTTGATCCACTTATCTACAGATGGGCACTTAGGTTGTCACCAGCACTTGGCTATTGTAAATATGTAGTGCTACCATGAACATAGGGGTGCATAGGTTCTTTTGAACTGGTGTTCAGGATTCTTTGGATATAATCCTAGCAATGGAATTGCTGGTTCAAAAGGCAGTTCCATTTTTAGTTTTTTGAGGAAATTCCATACTGTTTTCCACAGTGGCTGCACCGGTCTGCATTCCCACCAGCAGTGCACCAGGGTTCCCTTCACTCCACATCCTCACCAGCCCATGTTGTCTGTTGATTTGTTGATGATGACCATTCTGACTGGTGTGAGATGGTATTTCATTGGGGTTTTAATTTGCATCTCTCTGATGGCTAGTGATTATGGCGGAGGTGCCACACACACCCTAGGCTCAGTTGGAAGTTGCTCTGTCCAGCAGAGGCTTCGTGACCACGGCGGAACAAACTTTTACCCAGAACACTTAATTATGTCTGGGGGTAGGAAGGTGACTGCCTCTCTAGTCGAGACCAGCAGCCAAACCTTCATCACTATGCCTTTTATTGAGGAGGATACATGTGAGAGATACAAGGCTAAAATTCATAAATTGTCTATTGTATTCAGTTGTTTGACAGTAACAGATAACATACACTAATTCAGGAATCACACCGACTGATTATAGAGTCAAGGTTTATAAAACATTCGGACCAGGTGCAGGGTTTCATACACTCCTTACTAGAGATTGTTTATGTTACATTACTGATAAGGAAAGCAGAGCAAGTTCTAAAGCATAATGAGCATAATGAGCATCCTTTGATCCAATTCCCATGGCAACCCTCTGAGTGGTTGTCAGTTATGTTCCCCAAGCAGCCTTATGTTGAGACTTAGAGGCAAGCGCAGCCAGAAAGTTGGTGGCTCTCCATGCTCAGGCCGGGTCTACAATTCCTTAAATCACAAGGAGTGGTTGCCCACAAGTGATGTTGAGCATTTTTTCATACGTCTATGGATCCTCTGTATGTCCTCTTTGGAGAATTGTTTGTTCAGGTCCTTTGCCCATTTTTTAATTGGGTTGTCTGTTTTCTTGGTGTTGAGATGTATAAGTTCTTTATATATTTTGGAGATCAATCCCTTGTCTGAGTTATCATTGGCAAATATGTTTTCCCATATGGTTCCCTTTTCATCTTGCTGATGTTTTCTTTTGCTGAGCAGAAACATTTTAGTTTGTTGTAGTCCCATTTGTTTATTTTTCCTTAATTTCCCTTGCCTTATGAGATAAATCAGTAAAAATGTTGCTACGCAAGATATCTGAAATTTTCCTGCCTATGTTTTTCTCTAGGACTTTTATGGTGCCATGGCTTACACTTAAGTCTTTGATCCATCTTGAGTTTATTCTGGTGTATGGTGTAAGTTGGTGGTCTAGTTTCATTTTTTTTTTGCACGTCCCTGTCCAGTTTTCCCAACACCATTTGTTGAAGAGGCTCTTTTGACTCCATTTTATGTTCCTATTCCTTTGTCAAATATTAGTTAACCATATAGACCTGGGTTTATTTCTAGGTTTTCTATTCTGTTCCATTGATTTATACGTCTGTTTTTATGCCAGTACCAAACTGTTCTGACTACCATGGCCTTGTAGTATAGTTTGGTATCAGATATTGTGATTCCTCCTACTGTGTTCTTCTGTCTCAAGATTGCTGTGGTTATTCGGGGTCTTTTTTTGTTTCCATATAAATTTTTGAAGTATTTGTTGTAGGTCTGTGAAATACGTCATTGGTATTTTAATAAAGATTGCATTGAATCTATAAATTGCTTTGGGTAGTATGGACATTTGAATGATGTTGATTCTTCCCATCCATGAACATGGTATATGCTTCCATTTATTTGTATCTTCCTTAATTTCTTTCTTCAGTATTGTGTAGTTTTCTGAATACAGGTATTTTACCTCCTTGGTTAAGTTTATTACTAGGTACTTAATTTTTCTTGTTGCTATAGTAAATGGGATTATTTTTTCTAGTTTCTCTCTCTGATATTTTATTGTTGGTGTACAGAAATGTCTTTGAGTTCTGAATATTGACTTCATACCATGCTAATTTGTCAAATTCTCTTATTAGGTCGAGTAGTTTTTTCGTGGAGTCTATAGGGTGTTCTATGTACACTATCATGTCATCTGCAAACAATGACAGTTTTACTTCCCTCTTTCCAATTTGGATGCCTTTTATTTCTCTTTCTTGTCTGATTGCTGTGGCTAGAACTTCCAAGACTATGTTTAATAGGAGTGGAGAGAGTGGACATTCTTGTCTTGTTCCTGACCTCAGGGGGAATGCTTTCAGCTTTTCCCCTTTGAGTATGATGTTGGCTTCAGGTTTCTCATATATGGCCTTTATTATGTTTAGGTATGCTCCCTCTATTCCCATTTTGCTGAGTGTTTTCATCATAAATGGGTGTTATACTTTATCAAATGCTTTTTCTGCATCTATTGATATGATCATGTGGTTTTTGTCTTTCATTTTGTTTATGTGATGTATTCTGTTTATTGATTTGGGAATATAAAACCATCCTTGCATCCCTGGGATGAATCCCACTTGATCGTGGTGTATGATCTTTCTAATGTGTTGCTGGATCTGGTTTGCCAATATTTTGTTGAGGATTTTAGCATCTATGTTCATCAGTGATATTGGCCTGTAGTTTTCTTTCTTCATTGTGTTTTGACTTGGTTTTGGAATTAGGGTAATACTGGCTTCATAGAAAGATTTTGGGAGTCTTTCCTCTTCTTGTAATTTTTGGAATAGTTTGAGAAGAAGAGGAGTTAGTTCTTTCCTAAATGTTTTATAAAATGCACCTGTGAAGCCATCTGGTCCACGGCTTTTGTGTGCAGGGAGTTTTTTTATTACTGCTTCAATTTCACTAGTTGTTATTGGTATGTTCAGGCTTCCTGCTTCTTCTTGATTCAGTTTTGGAAGATTATATGTTTCCAGAAATTTGTCCATTTCATCTAATTGTAAAATTTCTTATGATACAGTTGTTCATAATAGTTACTTACTGTCGTTTGTATTTCTGTGGTATCAGTTGTGATTTCTCCTCTTTCAATTCTGATTTTATTTATCTGGGTCCTCTTTCTTTTTTTCTTGATGAGCTGGTTAAAGGCTTGTCAATTTTGTTTATCTTTTCAAAGAATCAGCTCCTGGTTTTATTGATCTTTTGAACTCTTTGTTTAGTCTCTATGTCATTTAATTCTCCTCTGATCTAGATGATTCCCTTCCTTCTACTTGCTCTGTTGTTGTTCCTCTAGTTCTTGTAGTTGTAGGGTTAGATTTTTTATTAGAGATTCTTGCAATGGACTTTCCTCTTAGGACTGCTTTTGCTGTATCCCATAGGTTTTGGGTTGTTGTGTATTCATTATCCTTTGTTTCCAGAAACTTTTTGATTTCTTCCTTGATGTCATTGTTAACCCGTTCATTATTTAATAACATGTTATTCATCCTCCATGAGTTTGAATGTTTTTGAGTTTTTTCCTTGAGGCAGATTTCCAGTTTCAAGCCATTGTGATCTGAGAAGATGCTTAATAAAAGTTCAATGTTCTTGAATCTGTTGAGGCTTGTTTTTTGTCCTACCATGTGGTCTATCTTTGAAAATGTCCCATGTACACTTGAAAAGAACATACATTTGCTTCACTGGGGTGAAAAGGTCTATATATATCAACTAAGTCTATTTGATCTAGAGTGTTGTTCAATGCCTCAATATCTTTGGTGTTTCTTTGCTTCGAAGATCTGTCCATTGTTGACAATGGGGTGTTAAAGTCCCTTACTATGAGTGTGTTGCTGTCTATATCCTTCCTGAAGTCTTTCAAATATTTCCTTACATATTTGGGTGCTTCTATTTTGGGTGCATATATGTTTACAAGGGTTATGTCTTCTTGATGGATTTTTCCCTTAAGTATTATGAATGTCTTTCTTTGTCTCTTTTTATGGCCTTTGCTGTGAAATCTGTTTTTTCTGATGTTAGTATTCCTACTCCAGCTTTTTTTTCCTGTCCGTTTGCTTGAAATACTTTTTTCCATCCCTTCACTTTCAATCTGTGTATATCTTTGGTTCTAAGATGGGTCTGTTGTAGACAGCATATATATGGGTCATGCTTTTTAATCTTTTCAGCTACCCTATGTCTTTTCATTGGTACATTTAATCCATTTATATTTAAGGTTATTACCAATAAGTACTTATTCATTGTCATTTTTTCCCTTCGTACTTGTGTTCCTCTCTGTCTCTCTCTGTTTCTTCTTTTCTTAAAGCAGACCCTTTAGCATCTCTTGCAATGCTGGTTTGGTGAAAATGTATTCTTTTAGCCTTCTTTTTTCTGGAAACTCCTTATTTCACCTTCCATTTTGAATGAGAGCCTTGCTGGGTAGAGTAGTCTTGGTTGTAGGCCTTTGTTTTTCATTGCTTGGAATATTTTTCTCCATTTCCTTCTGGCTTGTAGTGTTTCTGCTGAGAAATGTGATGTTAGCCTTATTGGAGCTCCCTTGTATGTTATTTGCTGTTTTTCTCTGCTGCCTTTAGGATTCTCTTTTTGTCTTTGAATGTTGCCATTTTACTTATGATGTGTCTTAAAGTGGGCTTGTTGGGGTTCATCTTCATTGGAACCCTCTGTGCTTCCTGGACTTGTGTGACTTTCATCAAGTTAGGGAAGTTTTCTGTCATTAGTTTTTCAAACAGGTTTTCCATCCCTTGCTCCTCATCTCTTTCTGTATTCCTATGATATGGTTATTATTACATTTCATGTTGTCCTACAGCTCTCTTAAAACCTCTTCATTCTTTTTCTGTCATTTTCCATTTTGTTGCACTGTCTGGGAATTTTTTCTACATTGTCCTCCAGCTCGCTGATCTTATCTTCTGCTTTCTCTAGCCTGCTTTTAATTCCTTCTACTGTGTTCTTCAATTTAGAAACTGTATTCTTCATTTCCTCCTAGCTCTTATTGATAACTTCTATATCCTTTTTATGATGGTGTAATTCTCAGTAAGTTCATTGTAGTTTCCCTGAAGTTCCTTGTAGTTTCCCTGAGGCTCGCTGATCATTGAGCTTCCTATCATCCATGTTTTTAATTCCATGTCTGATAGTTTGCTTCCCTCTATTTCATTTAGCACTCTTTCTGGGGATTCCTGCTCTGCTTTCAATGGGAAATTGTTTCTCTGTCTCCCCATTTTTGTGACTCTTCTTGTTTGTTGCTGTTTCTTAGATTGATCTGCACTTCCTGGATCTGCCCCTGGTGGCATCAGAGCATATACCAGTCTGGGCCTAGGCAGCCTGTTGGAGACTTCCAGGAATCTACTGCCCTAGATATTTTTTAATCATGTTAACAAAGTATCCAGCCATTGAGAGAATTGGGAAATTTTTGACACAAAGTCTTTGAGAAAACAAAATACTGAGCATGTCATTACATTTGTCACAAAAGGTGGTGCAAACTAGACAATATTTACCTCAAACATACTAATAAAATTAACACTAGCTAGGTTGGGGTGAATGTCCTTTTTAAATTTATCTTACTGTCATCATGAAATTGATTCTGAGTAGCTGGTTTATAAGAAATTCTCCTATGATAAACTGATTTTTAACCCTGGAAAAGTTCTTTATCTCTTACAAAAGGTCACCTTTAATCCTAAATCCATGCTTGCTCTACATGTTTCTATGGGATATTTCATAGATTCCTACTACAGTTTTTTATAGAAAGTTGTATCTATTCAGATATGCTGGTTGTAGAAAATAAGGACATTTTATAATAATAAAGGGTCAGGTCATCAAGAAGATATAACAGTTCTATATTTGTAGGCAACTTACAGCAAAGGTTAAATATATATGAAAAAGAAACAGGAGAATTAGCCAAATTGACAATTATAGTGGGTAATTTTAACATTATTTTCTCATCAATTAATAGAACAACTAGATTAAAACATGAGTAAGTGGATAGAAGACTAGAACAACATTATCAACCAACTTGGCCTATTGATATGTATAGAACACTCCAAAAAAGCAAACTGTACCCTTTTAGGTGCAGAGAATATTCACTTTTATGCTGATTCATAAAACAAATCTCAATACATTTCAATGGTTAAAATTATACAATACATTACCTGATTATAATGTAATTAAATTGGAAATTAGTAACAGAAAACAATCTGGAGAACTCCAAATGTTTCTAAATTAAATAATACATTTCAAAATAACCCTTGGGTTAAAGAATAAATCAAAAGGGAAACAAAAATATTTGGAGCCAAATAGAAATAAAAACATTAAAAGGTGTGGAATAAAGTTAAAGCAGTGCTTAAAGGGAAAATCTATTAGAAAGGAAAAATTTAAATTTTAAGGAAAAGACAAAAGTAGTAGAACAGTAAATACAGATGCTTTTGGAAATAGGGAAGTTATTTTTTAAAAAAGATCAATAAAATTGATAAACCTCTAGCTAAACTGATCAATCAAAAGAGGTTTTGGGGGGAGTGGTCACAAATTACCAATATCAGGAATGAGAGAAGAGAAACCAATACAGTACCTACAGACATTAGTAGAAAAAATAAGGAGTTCTGCTTCTAGAAATAATCAAGTACTTTGTACTGGATATGCCTGACCAGAGGTAAAAAGTGAAAACTCTAAACCAAATAGAAAAAAATAACTACCTGAAGATATGGGAGAACACTAAAAGAAGGCATATACCAGCAATGAGTGAATGCTTGCAAAAAAGAAATGGCATTCAGTGTTTTCTGTTTTTATGGCTTTTGCTTGAGGGCAGGCTCCCATTGATACTGTCAGTAATAGTGACTTGAAAAATCAAAAGATAGGTTTTGTTACCACTAGAGCAGCTGGAAAGTGAGAAGAAATGCACAAAATGAAATCCCCAAAATAGAGAAATTAGAAATGAAGACCAAATTTTGTGTATAAACTGCTCATTTCTGGCTGAAACGCACATGTGTGGAGCAGACGTTTGAGCTGTTTAAGATTCAGAAACTAAAGAGAGACCTCAGTCCACGGTGAGACTGACAGACCTGAAAGGAGAAATAAACAAGCCCGAGATTATAGTTGGAGTGTTCAGTACTCCTTTCTTAGCAGTTTGTAGCAGCTCTGGATAAAGATTTAGTTAAAAGATAAAAGATCTGAATACTGTAAGGGTCAAGGAAACTGATGACTCCCAAACCAGTAGAAAATAATTAGCAGCAAAGGGCAAATGTAATTAGAGGGTCTCAGAGCCAGAGTTAACAGTATTAGCATACTTACAAAGCAGAAAAGGGGCATTTCTCAGCTCAGCACAAATGCTTCTGAGTACAAAGGATATCTGAGCTCAAAGGTGGGGAGATAGTCATCACCAAATTCCAGGAAGTGGGAAAATGTAGCTAGACAGCCCAGCAAACAGAATAGAGAAATTTCAGAGAAGAGCTGGAGGCCTATAACCAGATCACCCTGAGTTAATTTTCACCTTCAGTTAATTTAGATAATCACGTTGGATTATAACTCTGAAGTATACAGCATGGAGAAACAGGAAAGGAGAAGGAGGGGGCGGGGGGAAGGGGGCTCTTTACTCGAATTAGGATAAAAACAGCCAGCTCAGTTCTGGTGGTGCACACCTTGATTTGGCTTTTAGGCTGTGCCCAGAGCTGCAGATCTGTGAATAAACAACTGCCTCGGTTACTGCTCAAGTCCTGTGTCCCAGTGTTTCATTGTGAGCATTTCTCACAATACCATTACCAACCACCTTGACCTAATTGATATTTATGAAATAGTACACTGAACAAGTATAGAACACAAATTATGTACATAATTTTTTCATGATAGACCATACACCAGACTATGAAAGAAATCTCAATAAATTTTAACAGATTGAAATTATGCACAATATGTTCTCTAATAAATATGGAATTAAATTAGAAACAAAAAACAGAAAAATACCTGAAAAATGCCCTACATATTTGGAGATATTTAGGAGGTAATTTAGAGCTTTAAATATGTGTATTTAAAAAGAAGAAAGGTAAAATAGGAAGAAAGTGGCCAAGTAGGTGGAAGCTGAATTCATTTGCTCTTGCCCCAAACTCAGATTTTCAGCTGATCTTCCATCACTGAACCCAAACAATCAACAGAATCTTAGTTGTTATGAAGTTTTGAAGCCAAGAAATACAGAATATGCTTCGTACTGTCAATAAGGAGACGTTATAAATCAAAGGGGAAATACCCTGTACGTGTGTGGTGCCTGCAGCAATGGAGAAACTAGACAGAAATTGCAGCTTAGGACCCCCCCCATCTCAGAGCAGGGGGCCCTAGTCCCACAGAGGGATCCCCAACCCTAACCAGGAGAGACTTGGTAGGATATATAGGGAACCTGGAAGACCTAGGCTGCACATACACAGTGAACAGTATGTCCATAATGGTAGCACGAACCTGGAGAATTCCAAACAGCGACTCAATCTCCTAAAACAATCAGGTTGCCACACCTGGGTCTGTCAGAGGCACTGACAGGCTGCAGCCAGCTGTGACTGTGACAGACAGTTTGCTTTTGGGGGAGGGGAGTATGTGCAGAGAACCAGACAGTGACTCAGTACTTTGGTATAGATGTCACATAGAGTCTTTCTTTTTTAAAGGAGCTGAAAAGTGGCTGGGCAAAGAACCTGCACACAGTTGCTCTTCCAGCAGAGACCAGATTGAAAGCGCAGTTTGTTGCTGCTGAATCATCTAGGCAGGGAGTTCAGAGAGCTGTGCAACAAAGTGTTTTCTGGGCCCCACCCAGCTTGTCTAGTAGGTTGGAGGCTACACAGAACACAGAATTCTGAACTGTGTCTCCTGCAAAATCAGTGGGCTGGGAGTTAGACCAGCAAGGGTTGAATGACAGAGATTCTGTGCAACAAGGGAGAACCTCCCCTTGTAGAGTAAAAACATCTAGGATGGGGAAGGCATGACCATTCCCCTCCTGTAGAAAGGTCCAACCAGGCTCAGAAGCCCCCTACTGGGTGCATATCCTCAGGGGAAAAAGGGAGACAAAAGGTGGTGAGGCTTTCTGAACTTTTTCTCAGCTGCCCCCACATCTGATTCCCTGGGCCCTATTCCACTAAAACCAGCTGAATAGAGAGTGCAGAAATTCGTGCAGTAAGGGGAATTCAGAGTCCCACCCAGCCTCACTTTTATTCAGAACTGATTTCACGGCCAGGAAAGAAAGACCTGATCCTTTTACACTGGTTGGCCCTGTCAGTACATGAAGGCAGCTAGAATGCACACCTGAACTTTTTGTTTTTTTAAGTATATTTTATTGATTATGTTGTTACAGTAGTTCCAATTATTTCCCCCTTTGCTCCCCTCTGCCCAATACCCCCCTACCCTCCAGCAACCTCCCCCACCCCCCAGTGCATGTCCATGGGTCATGCATATAAGTTCTTTGGCTTCATCCTTTCCTATATTATTCTTAACTTCCCCCTGTCTATTTTGCACCAACCAATTATGCTTCTTAATCCCTGCACCATAACCCCATTTCTCATCCTCTCCACTCCCAGCTGATAACCCTCCAAATGATCCCCATACCTATGATTCTATTGCTATTCTGGTTGGCTTAGTAGGATTTTGTTTTCAGTTTTTAGATTCAGTTATTGATAGTTGTGAGTTTGTTGTTGTTTTAGTGTTCATAGTTTTGATCTTCTTTTTCTTAAGTAAGTCCCTTTGACATTTCATATAACAATGGCTTGGTGAAGATGAACTTCTTTAGCTTCACCTTGTCTGAGAAGCACTTCATCTGCCCTTCCATTCCAAATGATAGCCTTGCTGGATAGAGTGATCCTGGTTGCAGGTTGCCTTACATCACATTGAATACTGCCTGCCAGTCCCTTTCTGCCTACAAAGTGTCCTCTGAGAAATCAGCTGATAGTCCCATAGGCAACACCACCACCCCCACCGTAGGCAACTCTCTGCTTCTCTCTTGCTGCCCCCAGGACTCTGTCTTTATCTTTCACCTTTGGCATCTCAATCATGGCGTCCTGGTGTGGTCCCCTCTGGGTCCAGCTCACCCAGGACACTCTGTGCTTCCCAGACCTGTATGTCCAACTCCTTCGCAAAATTTGGGAAGTTTTCATTATTTTTTAAAAATTCTTGCTTCCTCATTCTGCACTGGTTGACTGTTTTTTTCTTCTTTATGTTCCAAATCATTGATTTAAACTCCAATTTCCTTCCCTTCACCATTGGTTTTGTGTGGATTTTCCTTTATTTCACTTAGCATAGCCTTCAATTCTTTTATACATTTGCCGTACTCAAGCATATCTGTCAAGCCTGTGAGCATCTTTATCACCAGTGTTTTGAATTCTGCATCTGTTAGGTTGTCTATCTCCTCATCTGTGAGGTTGGCTATCCCTGTCGCTTAGTTCTCCCACTGGAACCTTGATCCATTCCCCTTTTTGGGCCATACTTCTCTGTCTCCTCATTCTGATGAGCTCCTGTGTTTGTTTGCCTCCACGTCCCAGGTAGAGCTTTTGCTCCTGTTACATTTGTTTCACCACGTTGTGGCTCTGTATGTTGGGAAGAGATCTGTTAGGGAAAAATGCCACCTGCCCAGCACTTGTCCCTTTTCCAAGCACCTCTCCCACTTCTGCACCGGAATGGCACCCCTCTAGCTGCTGCCCTGGCTGTCGTTCCCAGAGCAGGTGGGTCTGCGAATGTTCTAGGACTGTGGAGGCCCTTTAAACAAGTGAACTCTGCTGAGAGACTGGCAGTTTCTTTCTCCACCCCAACCACTACTCGTCTGCACAGTCAGAAGCAATGAGGCTTGATTTTCCCCAGTGCTGGGACCATGAACTGCGAGGTCCAGTGAGGAGCTGGGAACACTCCCCAGGTGTGCATCCCGACTTTTTAAAACATGTGACAGAGCTTTCTGCCATCCTGCTGCTGTTGCTGCCACCACCCCACATAATCTCCGCCCTGGCTTCATCCCTCCTACCTGTCTGGATGAGTATTTCTTCTTTATATCTTTTTTTGCTGGACTTCCATGTAGTTTGATTTTCTGGAACTTCTGGTTGTTTCTAGTTTTGAGGTAGTTGTATTCCTTCTTAGTTGTGGAGGGAGACGCAGCATGTCTGTCTACGCCTCCATCTTGGCCAGAAATCCCTGAACTTTTGATATATGCTAACCAACCTGGCCCTGGCCAGGGATCCCAGGTGGACCTAGCTCATTCCCAGAGGATATGTTAACTAACCTGGTGGTTAGTGGAAAAGCAATGAGATGCAAATAACCTTCTGAATATGTTGATAAGCCAACTCACTCTTACCAAAATGTGTGGTTAACAACTATGAGAAAAGGCTCCTGCAGAAACGCAGGTGGGACCCCTACCGGCCCGCGTGGAGAACTGGGAGTATCCATTCTTCATTCCTTAGTCCCTGTTCCCTTGCTCCCTATTCCCCTTGCACCTATGGGCCCTATGTTGGTACAGGTTTCCTCTCCCCTCCTCCCTTTTCCCTCAATAAACCCGTTTCCTGATTTCACAGAGGTCTATGCGTGATTTCTCAGAGCAAGGCTGCTCTGACAGGCCCTTCACACGAAACAGACAGCTAACTCATCAGAAACTATACATTACTGGAAATAATCTAGGACAGACCAAGACGTGTTGTGCAGGAGTTGGGGAACACACCCACCATCTTCCCAGAAGTCTGAACGTTACCTCCAAGGGAGGTCTAGGGGCCCCATCATCCCTCTCAGAAACAGATCAGCAGAGAGGGTAAGACTAATAGCAGGACCGCAGAGAGAAGCAGGTGGAGGAGGTAACTGTAGTGCTCCTGGACATTGGATGACCCACCCCTGGGCCTTGTGCTGATGAAAAGCCATCAGGGCAGAGCAGTGAGGACCATCCCAGACACAGTCAAGCTTGAAGGAGACAGCCACAGACTATGGATAGCTTGCAGGCTCTAACAGGCTGCCTAGAGCTGTACGGTGATGTTGTCTGATACTGCCAGAGTCAGGTCCAGAGGGAGAGGCCCGCAGCTAAGCACTAGACTTTGCTGAGAAAAAAATCTACCTCATTCTTTTTCATTGTTTGCATATTTGTTTCCTTCACATAGCTTTTTAACATTTTTCTTTTTCAATTTTCTTACTATTTGTTTACTATCCTTTTTTTTCATATTTTATTCTTCCCTTTTCTTACACCATTTGCTTTCTTTCTTCCTTTTCTTATGTTCTTTTTTTTCAATTTTATTTTTTGGTTTTACAATTACAGTTGTCCCATTTTTACCCCGATTGCCCCCAACCACACCCCACCCCTTCTCCTACCATCATATCCCTCCCCGTTGTCCATGTTCATGAGTCATTTATACACGTTCCTTGACTAAACCGTTCCCTTACTTATCCCTCTTCTCTCCCTCCCGCCTCTCCCCTATCGACTGCTATTCTGCTCCTTGTCCTATTTAGTTCATTTGTTTATGATGTTTTTTAGTTTCCTGTATTAGGGGACACCTTATGGTATTTTTCTTTCTATGCCTGCCTTATTTGACTAAGCATAATTTTCTCTAGTTCCACCCATGTTGTCGCAAATGGCAGGAGTGCCTTCTTTCTCTCTGCTACATAGTACTCCATTATGTAAATGTACCACTTTTTTTGATCCACTCATCTACAGATGGGCACTTAGGCTGTTTCCAGCACTTATCTATTGTAAACAGTGCCGCTATGAACATATGGGTGCATAAGTTCTTTTGAATTAGGGTTTTAGGATTTTGGGGTATAATCCTAGCAGTGGAATTGCTGGTTCAAAAGGCAGTTCCATTTTTAGTTTTTTGAGGTAATTCCATACTGTTTTCCAGAGTGGCTGCACCAGTCTGCATTCCCACCAACAGTGCAGTAGAGTTCCCGTTTCTCCATATCCTCACCAGCACTTGTTGTTTGTTGATTTGTTGACGATGGCCATTCTGACAGGCATAAAGTTGTATCTCATTGTGGTTTTATTTGCATCTCTCTGATGGTTAGTGATATTGAGCATTTTTTCATGTCTGTGGACCTTCTGTATGTCCTCTTCGGAGAAGTGTTTATTCAGATTCTTTGCCCATTTTTTAATTGGGTTGTCTGTTTTCTTGATGTTGAGTCATATAAGCTCTTTATATATTCTGGAGATAAGTCTCCTGTCTAGATATTATTGGCAAATATGTTTTCTCATATGGTTGGTTCCCTTTTGATGATACTGATGTTTTCTTTTGCTGAGTAGAAACTCTTTAGTTTGATGTAGTCCCATTGGTATATTTTTTCCTTTATTTTTCTTACCTTGGGAGATGTATCTATGAAAATATTGTTACGTGGGATATCTGAAATTTTTCTGCCTATGTTTTCCTCTAGGACTTTTATGGTGTCATGACTTACATTTAAGTCTTTGATCCATCTTGAGTTTATTCTCGTGTGTGGTGTACGTTGGTGGTCTAGTTTCATTTTTTTGCACGTCCCTGTCCAGTTTTCCCAGCACCATTTGTTAAAGAGGCTCTTCTCACTCCATTTTATATTTCTTCCTCCTTTATCAAATATTAGTTGACCATAGAGGCCTTGGTTTATTTTTGGGCTCTCTATTCTGTTCCACTGATCTCTATGTCTGTTTTTATGCCAGTACCAGACTGTTTTGATCACAGTGGCTTTGTAGTATTGTTTGATGTCTGGTATTGTTATTCCTCCTGCTGTGATCTTCTGCCTCAAGATTGTGTTTGCTATTCGGGGTCTTTTTTTGTTCCATATGAATTTTTGGAGTATTTCTACTAGGTCTGTGAAATATGTCATTGGTATTTTAATAGGGATTGCATTGAATCTGTAAATTGCTTTTGGTAGCATGGCCATTTTGATGATGTTGATTTTTCCCATCCAAGAACATGGTATTTGCCTCCATTTATTTGTATGTTCCTTAATTTCTTTCTTCAATGTTATGTAATTTTCAGAGTACAGGTATTTTATCTCTTTGATTAATTTTATTACTAGGCACTTAATTTTTCTTTTTGCTATAGTAAATGGTATTTTCTTTTTTGTCTCTGTCTCTGATATTCTATTGTTGGTATACAGAAATTGCCTTCTATTTCTGTATATTTATTTTGTACCCTGCTATTTTGCCTAATTTACTTATTATATCGAGTAGTCTTTAGTGGAGTTTATAGGGTTTTCTAGGTATACTATGATGTCATCTGCATATAATGATAGTTTTACTTCTTCTTTCCCAATTTGGATGCCTTTTGTTTCTTTGTCTTGTCTGATTGCTGTGGCTAGGACTTCCAACACTATGTTGAAAAGGAGTGGAGAGAGTGGACAACCTTGTCTAGTTCCTGATTTCAGGGGGAATGCTTTCAGTTTTTGTCCATTGAGTATGATGTTGGACTCAGGCTTCTCGTATATAGCCTTAATTATGTTAAGGTATGCCCCCTCTATTCCCATTTTGCTGAGTGTTTTCATCATAAATGGGTGTTGTACTTTATCAAATGCTTTTTCTGCATCTATTGATATGATCATGTGGTTTTTGTCTTTTATTTTTTTTAGGTGATGTATTATATTTATTGATTTGCAAATACTAAACCATCCTTGCATCCTTGGGATGAATCCCACTTGATCGTGGTGTATGATCTTTTTGATGTTTTGCTGGATCCTGTTTGCCAATATTTTGTTGAGGATTTTAGCATCAATGTTCATCAGTGATATTGGCCTGTAGTTTTCTTTCTTTGTTGTGTCTTGACCTGATTTTGGGATTAGGGTAATACTGGCTTCATAGAAAAATTTAGGGAATTTTATCTCTTCTTGGATTTTTTGGACTAGTTTGAGGAGGGTAAGAGTTAGTTCTTCCCTAAATGTTTTGTAAAATTCACCTGTGAAGCTATCTGGTCCACGGCTTTTGTGTGCCGGGAGATTTTTAATTACTGTTTTAATTTCCTTCCTTGTTATTAGTCTGTTGAGACTTTCTACTTCTTCTTGATTCAGTTTTGGAATGTTATATGTTTCTAGAAATTTGCCCGTTTCTTCCAAGTTGCCAAATTTCTTGCCATACAGTTGTTTGTAGTAATTTCTTACAATCCTTTGTATTTCTGTGGTATCAGTCATGATTTCTCCTTTTTTGTTTCTGATTTTGTTTATTTGGGTCTTCTATCTATTTTTTCTTGATGAGCCTGGCTAAAGGCTTGTTGGTTTTGTTTATTTTTCAAAGAACCAGATCCTAGTTTTGTTGATTTTTTGAATTGTTTCTTTGGTCTCTATGTCATTTAATTCTGCTCTGATCTTGATGATTTCATTCCTTCTTCTTGCCCTAGGCTTTGTTTGTTGTTGTTGTTCTAGTTCTTCTGGCTCTAGGGTTAGATTTTTTATTTGAGCTTCTTCTATCCTTTTTAGATATGCCTGTATAGCTATGAACTTCCCTCTTAGGACTGCTTTTACTGTGTCTCATAGGTTTTGGGCTGTTGTGTTTTCATTATCATTAGTTTCCAGAAATTTCTTGATTTCTTCTTTGATCTCATTGTTAACCTATTCATTATTTAATAGCATATTATTCATTCTCCATGAGTTTGGATGTCTTTGATTTTTTTCCCTGAGGTTGATTTTTAGTTTCAAGGCATTGTGGTCTGAAAAGATGCTTGATATAATTTCAATTTTCTTGAATTTGTTGAGGCTTGTTTTGTGTTCTATAATGTGATCTATCTTTGAAAATGTCCCATGTGCATTTGAAAAGAATGTATATTTTGCTTCTTTGGGGTGAAATTTTCTATATATATCAGTTAAGTCCATGTGGTTTAGTGTGTTGTTCAATGCCAGTATATCCTTGGTGTTTCTTTGCTTTGAAGATCTGTCTATTGTTGATAATGAAGTGTTAAAGTTCCCTACTATGAGTGTGTTGCTGTTAATATCCTTCTTGTGGTCTTCTAGTATTTTCTTTATGCATTTGGGTTCTCCTGTGTTGGGTGTATTTATGTTTATCTGTGTTATATCTTCTCGATGGATTTTTGCCTTAAGTATTATGAAATGTCCTTCTTTATCTCTTTTTATTGCCCTTGCTTTGAAATCTGTTTTGTCTGATATGAGTACTCCTACCCCAGCTTTTTTTTCATGTCAGTTTGCTTGGATTACTTTTTCATATCTCTTTACTTTCAGTTTGTGTAAATCTTTTGAGGAGTGTCTCTTGTGGAGAGCAAATATGTGGGTCCTGTTTTCTTATCCATTCCATTACCCTATGTCTTTTAATTGGAGCATTTAATATACTTACATTTACAGTGATTATTGACATGTTTTTATTTGTTTCCTTTTGTATCTGTGTTCTTCTCCTCTTTTTTTCTTCTTTTTCTTAAAACAGTCCCTTTAGCATCTCTAGCAGTGCTGGTTTGGTGGACATGTATTTTTTTTGTCTTCCTTTGTCTGGGAAACTCCTTATTTCACCTTCCATTTTGAATGAGAGCCTTGCTGGGTAGAGTATTCTTGGTTGTGGGCCTTTGTTTTTCATTGCTTGAAATATTTTTGACCATTCCCTTCTGGCTTGTAATGTTTCTGTTGAGAAATCGGTCGATAGCCATATCAGAGCTCCCTTGTTTGTTATTTTCTGTTTTTCTCTTGCTGCTTTTAGGATTCTCTCTCTGTCTTTGAATGTTGCCATTTTAATTATTGTGTGCCTTGGAGTGGGCCTTTTGGGGTTCCTCTTCATTGGAACTCTCTGTGCTTCTTGAACTTGCATAACTTTTTCTCCGATCAGGTTGGGAAAATTTCTGTCATTACTTCTCCTCTCAGTTTTCCTATTCCTCGCTCCTCTTCTTCTACCTTTTTTATTCTGATTAATCTGTTATTATTTTTCTCATGCTATCCTGTAATTCCCTTACATCTTGTTCATATTTTTTCAGTCTTTTTCATTTTTGTTTTATTGTCATGGAATTTTTTTCTACATTGTCCTCTGACTCACTGATCTAATCTTGTGCTTCATTTAGGCTACTTTTGATTGATTCTACTGTGTTTTTCAGTTCAGATATTGTATTCTTCATTTCTTCCTGATTCTTGTTAATAGTTTCTATGTCCTTTTTTTATGCTGGTGTAGTTTTCTCTAAGTTCCCTGTAATTTTCTTGGAGCTGTTGGTAACTTCCCTGGAGGTTGTTGTAGTTGTTTTTAAGGTTGTCAAGTATATTGAGCTTCTTTACCACCATTGTTTTGAATTCCATGTCTGACATTTGGGCTATGTATATTCCATCTACCTCTCTTTCTGGGGATTCCTCTTTTGTTTTCATTGAGAGGTTGTTTCTGCGTCTTAGCATGTTGGATTCTTCTTGTTTGTTTTTGTTTTTTGGATTTGTCTGCTTTGACTTCCCACCTTTGTGGTATGAGATTCTTTGTAGGAGATCTGGAGGTTTCAGTGGTGCAGTCTCTTTGATCTCCTGAGCCTGATCTTCTTGGGATACCCTTTATGTCACTTGTTTATGCTGTCTGGTTATATTTCAGATGCTCTTTAATAGGATCTTCCCTTTGGCTAGTTGATTGAGAGTCACTCTGTCCACTTTGTCTTGAGTTCTTTTGTGGAAATGATGCACAGCAGTATGCTGATTTTTGTCTTTCAGTGCCAGATGCCACCTGGCCCACTCCTGGCTCTCCCAGCGGGCAGAGATCCACTCTCCTCCCGATTCCTCTCTGGGGAATTGTGTTGTCACCAAAAAGCCAAACAGGTTGTTTCCAGATGGTTTTCTCTAATCCAGCAGTGCCAAGGCTTGACTCCTGCCAGTGTCCAGCTGCTCACTGAGATGTTCTGTCTGCAATTAATCCAAACTACAGACAAGTCCTGGGAGCCAGAAAGCGCAGCCTTCCTTCACTCCTCCGCCATCTTCTCCTTCCTATTTTTGTTTTAAATTTATTTTTTCCCTTTCTTCACCCATTCCTGTTACACACTCTTATTATTTCTCTGTCCTGTATCCTTTCAAAGTCATTTTTCTTTTCTTCAATCATATTAATTTCCTCTTTCTAATAACAATCATATTCTCTTTGATTAATTTTTGTTCCTTTGTCATTGATATTGACGTTTTAGTTACTTACTCTTTAGTTTTGTTCCTATTTGTTCAATACTTTTACATTAAATTTTATACTTGTCTTACTCAAGTTTGTCTCCTTCCTTCTCTTTCTTACTTTTGGTTTAAATTTTATTTTTTTCTCTTTATTTCCTTTGTTTCTATTCTTTACTCTTGTTTCTCTTAACTTTATCCTCTCAATATAATTTTTCTTTCCTTTGGTCATCTCATATTCTTTTTTTTTTTTTTTGTCTTATAATATTTTTATTCTCTTTCCACCTTTGCTGATCTTAGTTCATTTGTCCTTGATTTTGCTGTAGCTCTTATGTTTTCTCCATTTTGTTCTTACTTTTTGACAATTTTTACACGTTTTAGTACTACTTCAGACCTCATATTTTACATTCCCCTTTCTTGCTTTATTTTGCCTTCTTTCTTCCTTTTCTTACTTATGTTTTAGATTTTTTCTGTTATTTTTAAGTATATTTTATGTTGTTACAGTAGTCCCAATTTTACCCCCTTTGCTCCCCTCTGCCCAGGACCCTCCTGCCCCAGAAATCCCATTCCTCTTAGTTCATGTCCATGTGTAGTGCATATAAGTTCTTTGGCTTTACCCTTTCCTATATTATTCTTAACTACCCCCTGTCTATTTTGTACCAGCCAATTATGCTTCTTAATCCCTGCATCATTTCCACATTCCTCTCCCTTCCCACTCCCAGCTGATAACCCTCCAAATGATCCCTATACCTATGATTCTGTTCCTATTCTGGTTTGCTTAGTTGGATTTTGTTTTTACTTTTTAGATTCAGTTATTGATAGTTGTGTTTGTTGTTGTTTTAGTGTTCATAGTTTTGATCTTCTTTTTCTTAAATAAGTCCCTTTAACATTTTATACAATAATGGCTTAGTGATAATGAACTCTTTTAGCTTTACCTTCTCTGGGAGGCAGTTCATCTTCCCTTTCATTCTAAATGATGGCTTTGCTGGATAGAGTAGTCTTGGTTGTAGGTCCTTGCTTTTCATCACATTGCATACTTCTTGTCAGTCCCTTCTTGCCTGCAAAGTTTCTTTTGAGAAATCAGCTGAAAGTCTTATAGGCATCCCTTTGTAGGTAACTCTCTGCTTTTCTCTTGCTGCTTTTAAGATTCTGTCTTTATGTTTAACCTTTTGCATTTGGTGTGGTCCTCTTTGGATCTAGCTTGTTTTGAACTCTCTGTGCTTCCTTGACTTGTATGTCTATTCCCTTTTCCAAATTTGGGAAATTCTCCTGTATTATTTTTTCACATAAGCTTTCGATTTCTTTCTCTTCCTCTTCTCCTTCTGGCACCCCTATGATTCAGATGTTGACATGTTTAAAGTTGTCCCAGAAGTTCCTAAGCCTCTTTCAATTTTTGTTTCCTCTTTCTGTACTGGTTGCCTGTTTTTTTCTTTCTTATGTTCCAAATCATTGATTTAAACTCCAGTTTCCTTCCCTTCACCATTGGTTTTGTGTGGATTTTCCTTCATTTACCTTAGCATAGCCTTCACTTCTTCCCTTATGCGTTTGTCATACTCAAGCATATCTCTAAAGCCTGTGAGTATCTTTATCACCAGTGTTTTGAATTTTGCATCTGTGAGGATGGCTCTCTCCTTGTCACTTAGTTCTCCCACTGGAACCTTGATCCATTCCCAAATTTGGGCCATAGTTTTCTGTCTCTTCATCTTGACAGGTTCCTGTATTGGTTTACCTCTGTGTCTAAGTTAAGCTGTCGATCCTATTATCCTATAAGGGGCAGAGCCTTAGGTATTCACCAGTACAGGGCAACCGGTTTCACCACATTGTGGCACTGTATATGGGGAAGGGGTCAGAGAGGGAACAATGCCGCTTGCTCAACACTTGCCTCTTTTACAGGCACTTCTTGCACTTACTATATGGGGCTGGACCCTCTCTAGCTGTTTCCCTGACTTTCATTCCCAGAGTGGGTGGGTCCACAGATTTCTAGTACCATGGGGACCCTTTAAAGAAACGAGTCTACTGAGAGACTGGCAGTTTCTTCTTTCACCCCACTGCCCACTGGTTTGCATAGTCAGAATCAATTAAGCTTGATTTTCCCTGAGTCTGGGACCATGAGCTGTTCGGTCTGGTCAGGAGCTGGGAATGCTCCCCAGGTATCCCTCCCCACTTTTTGAAATGTGTGATTGCGCTTTTCACCAGCCTGCCGCTACTGCTACCACCACCACCACTGCCACCACCACCATTGCCGCCATCACCAGACTGCATCCTTTCCACCCTGTCTCCGTTCCTCCTTCCTGTCTGGATGTGTATTTCTTCTTTATATCTTTGTTTGTTGGACTCCCATGTAGTTTCATTTTCTGGAACTTCTGGTTGTCTCTAGGTTTGAAGTAGTTGTACAACTTCTTAGTTGTGGAGTGTGTCTGTGTAGGCCTCCATCTTGGCCGGAAGCCCCTATTTTTTCTTTCTTTTATTCATCTTGTTTCTATTTTCTACTGTTATTATCCTCCTCCCTCTACCCTCTGAAAATAATTTATTTTCTTTAGGTATCTCATATTATTTTTTTACCTTCCTGATACTATTATTAGTCATTTTCCACCTTTATTAATCTGTGCTCATTTGTCGTTGATATTGATGTTACTGCATGGGAGTTTTTTTGCTGGTGTGGGTTTTGTTTTCTGTATTGTTTTGTTTGGTTCTGTGAGCACTTTTACAATAGTATAGGAGATAAAGGAGACTGCACCACTGAGTCTCCTTTATCTCCACAGAAGTTCACTCCATGAAGACAGGGAGTCAAAGAAAATCTATTTAATACATAGAAACAAACCAAAAGAGGCACCTAAACTACAGATACAAGAAAAGAACTCCCAAAATAAAGGAAAACAAGAATCTCCAGAAAAAAACCTAAGTAAAATTGAACAAATTTATCAGACATGGAGTTCAAAGTAATGGTTAGAAGGATGCTCAAAGAACTTAGAACTACGAGGAACTTAGTGGGAACTATACCAAGATGAAAAAGAACATAGAAACTATGAATAAAAATTAGGTGAAAATGAAGAATACAATATCTGAAATGAAGATACACTAGAAAGAATTAAAAACAGACAGGATGATGAAGAGGATTGGATCAGCAAGTTGGAAGATAAGGTAGAAAAAAAACACCAAGTAAGAGCAACAAAATGAAAAAAAAAAAAAAAAAGACTCAAGAAGAACAAATATAGTTTAAGGGAACTTTGAATAAACATGAAACGTAATAATACTCTCATTATAAGGATACCAGAAGGAGAAGAAAAGAAGCTAGGGATAGAAAGTCTGTTGGATAAAATAATGAGAGAAAACTTCCCTAACTTGGTGATGAAGAAGTCATGCAAGTTCAGAAAGCACAGAGGGTCCCAATCAAGATGAACACTAAGAGGCCAACTCCAAGACACATCAACATTAAAATGGCAAAATTTAAAGACAGAGATAATCTTAAAGGCAGTAAAAGAGAACCAGCTAGTAACTTACAAAGGAGCTCTGATAAAGCTATCAGCTTATTTCTCAACAGAAACACTACAAGCTGGAAGAGACTGGCAAGCAATAATCCAAGTAATGAAAAGCAAAGACCTGCAACCAAGATTACTCTAGCCAGCAAGGTTCTCATTCAAAATGGAATAAAAAATAAGGAGTTTCTCATACTCACACAAAAAAAGCTAAAAAAGTACAGCTCCACCAAACCAGCTTTGCAAGAGATGCAAAAAGGACTACTTTATGAAGAAATAGACAGAGAGAGGAACAAAGGTACAAAGGGGGAAAATGGCAAAGAAAAACACTTATCAATAGTAATTTTAAATTTAAATGGATTAAATATCATTCAAAAGACATAGGGTATCTGAATCAATAAGAAAACACAATCCACATATTCATATATGCTGGCTACAAGAGACCCACCTAAGAACAAAGGATTCACACGGGCTGAAAGTGAAGGAATGGAAAAAGTATTCAATGCAAATGAACATGAAAGAAAAAGCTTGGGTAATAATTCTTGTATCAGACAAAATACACTTCAAAAGAAAGGCCATACTAGGAGAGAAAGAAGGTCACTACCTAATACTTAAGAGAGTAGTCTGTGGGAGACAGGCAGGCATGGTTCAAAAGACTTTGATGACTGCTGTGTGGAGCTCTGCCCTGGGTCTTAACCAGCTGATTTTTGTCTTTCATGCTTGCTATGAATTCCACCTTCCAGGGGGTTTTAAAGGTAGAATAGAAATGCTAAGTGACTTTTAAGGAAAAGGGAACCTGCTCTGTTTTTCTATGAATAGCCCCAAATTCTTGTCAGTAGAATGTGAAAAACAGAATGATTAAGTAAGAGGAAATGTTTTTGAACTTGTGTAAAATATCTGGGCATTTCAACCCTGTATTGATCTGCATTTCCGTTTGTTA
This sequence comes from Furipterus horrens, assembly GCF_987537825.1. Classification (NCBI taxonomy): domain Eukaryota; kingdom Metazoa; phylum Chordata; class Mammalia; order Chiroptera; family Furipteridae; genus Furipterus; species Furipterus horrens. The sequence continues at coordinate 64,513,340 of NW_028327179.1, forward strand.
TTACTCCCATCCATTTGGTGAAGGGCTGAATGTTTTTCTTATGCATTTCTGCATGTAGAAAGTAGATAAAAACCTTGGCTCATAAAGAAACAGGGGCGATTTTCCTCAGGAAAAACCCCCTCCCTTCCTTCCTCAGATAGTGAGTGTCTGAGTAGTTTCTTCATCCATTCCAAGGGATCCAGAGTCTCTCTCAGTAGTCCAGCAAGAGGATATAACCCTTGTAAACATATATGCACCCCATTAAGATCAGGTAAATATGTAAAGAAAATCCTTGAGAACTTTAAGAAAAAGTCAATGGCAATACAATGATTGTAAGGGATTTTAACACCCCGCTGTCAACAATGGATAAATCTACCAAACACAAAATCAACAAGGATATCATGGCATTAAACAGCACTCGAGATCACATGGACCTAATTGATATTTACAGAATATTTTACTCCAAAGGAGCAAAATATACATTCTTTTCAAATGCACATGGTTCATTTTCAAAGACAGACCACATTTAGGACATAAAGCAAGCTTTAACAAAATCAAGAAAATTAAAATAATATAAGCAACGTCTTTAAAATATATTTTATTGATATGTTATTACAGTGATCCCATATTTTCCTCCTTTGCCCCCCTCAACCAGTACCACACTTCCCTCCATCATTCCCCCTTTGTTCAAGTCCATGGCTTATACATATAGCTCCATGGCTTCTTCATTTTCTATACTATTCTTGACATCCTCCTGTTTATTTTGTACCCACCAAATATGCCTCTTGATCCCTGTGCCTTTTCCCCCATTTTCTCTCTTCCCCCTCCCAGCTGATAACTCTCCAAATGATCTCCATACCTATGATTGTATTACTGTTCTGGTTGTTTGCTTTGTTTGTTTTTAGATTCTGTTGTTGATAGTTGTGTTTGTTGTCATTTTAATGTTCATAGTTTTGATCTTCTTTTTCTTAAATAAGTTCCCTTAATATTTCATGTAATAATGACTTGCTGATGATGAACTCCTTTAGCTTTACCTTTTCTGGGAAGAACTTTTATCTGCCCTTCCATTCTAAATGATAGCTTTTCTGGATAGAGTAATCTTGGTATAGGCCCTTGCTTTTCATCACATTGAATACTTCTTGCCTGCAAAGTTTCTTTTAAGAAATCAGCTGATAGCCTTAAGATAACTCCTTCGTAAGTAACTCTCTTCTTTTTCTCTTGCTGCTTTCAAGAGTCTCTCTTTATCTTTAACCTTTGGCATTTTAATTATGATGTGGCTTGGTGCAGTCTTCATTGACTCCAACTTGTTTGGGACTCTCTGTGCTTCCTGGACTTACATGTCTATTTCCTTCACCAGATTAGGAATTTTTTTCCATTATTTTTTCAAATAAGTTTTCAATTTTTTGATTGTCCTCTTCTCCTTCTGGCACTCCTATGATTCAGATGTTCATACATTAAAGTTGACCCAAAGGTTCCTAAGACTATCCTCATTTTTTAAAATTCTTTTTTCTTCCTGCTGTTCTGATTGAGTGCTTTTTCCTTGCTTGTGTTCCAAATCATTGACTTGATTCTTAGCTTCATCCTCTCCACTGTTGGTTCCCTTTAGATTTCTGTTTATATCACTTACTGTAATTTTCATTTATTCCATTATATATTTGCCATACTCAATGACTCCTTTGAGCATCCTGATCACCAGTGTTTTGACAGTTTGGTTATCATGTTTTATTTGGTTCTTTTTGAAGGAACTTGCTCTGTTCTTTTATATGGGCCACATTTCTTTGTCTTTTCAATTTGGCAACCTCCCTGTGTAGTTTCTGTGTATTAGGTAGCGCTGCTTTGACTCCATATCTTGGTAGTGTGGCCTATTGTTGAAAAAGCGCCTGCAAATTGCGTGGGGGCAGAGCCTTAGGTAATTGCCAGAGTGGGGCAACCAGCTTTACTGCTTTGTGTCTCTGTGTAGGGAGGGTTTGGAGAGGGAACTGTGCTGCTGCCTGGATTCTGTAAGTTTGCCTTGCATGTGTCTCATTCCTAGTCACTTCACCTGCTGCCTATATGTGACTGACACCTTTCCAGCTGTTGCCCTGGTGTTGAATCCCAGAGTGGGTGGGCTTGTGTATATTTTAAGATCCTGTGGGCCTTTTAAGTGGAGTTTCCTGAAAATCCAGCCATTCCTTCTGCTGCCTCAACCCCCACTTGTTTTTAAAGTCAGAAATTATGGGGATTTATTTTCCCAGCACTGGAACCCTGGGATGTGTGGTCTGACCTGGGGCGTGGATCACTAGCTCCCAAGGTGTCCCTCTCAATTTTTATCCACCACATGTAAATGAGGGACCATCTGTGCCCATTCTTCCACTGCCATTACCTCTCTATACCACACCACATCTCCTCACCTTTCCACCCATCTCTGCACTCCACTCCTCCTACCCGTCTGGATGAATGTGGCTTCTTTAAATTCTTTGTTGTTGGACATCCATACAGTTTTATTTTATGACAGTTCTGGATGTTATTTGCTTTGAGCTTTAGTTGTAGTTCTTTTTGTGGTTGCACAAGGAGGCAAAGTGCATCTACCTATGCCTCCATCTTGACTAGAAGTCCAATAAAAATATTTTTAAAAATTAGGAGAAAGTGCCATGAAAGGGACAAAAATATTTGTGACTGGTTTCTTTATTTAACACAATATTTTCAATGCAATAATTACATAAAATAGTTGGTAAGATCCATAGATTAAATATTCAGAAAAGCTAAAATAAATTATACATATAGATGTTAACTTGGGCATTCTCTATAATAATAAGATTTAGAAAATTGTCAAATGTCTAATGGTAAGAAAAGGATTAAGTCAATCTAGCATAACCTTAAGATAGTATATTACACTGTCATTTAATTGTTTAAAAATATGAAGTGAAATATGTACAAAGCTACTTATTTTAGCACTATTTGTATTAGTAGGAGAGAGAGTTTCACTCAAATATCTTATCAAATGGAGACTAGTCAAATACATTATGATATATTTATTCAATATAATTGTGTGCAGGTGTAAAAAGAAATAATGAGTACCTTTTCTTGGGGCATTGGAGTTTTATCTTCAGGATATAGTGTCCAAGAAATTGAGTTAGAAGAGTATGGATAATATGCTCCATTTTGTTTTTTTGGGTTTTTTTTTTGTTTGTTTTTTATTTTTTTTTAATGTTTTTTATTGATTATATTGTTACAACAGTTCCAATTTTCTCCCCCCTGTTCCCCTCCACCCAGCACCCCCCTCCCCTAGCAATCTCCCCCAAGTCCATGCCCCTGGTTCGTAAAAATTAACTATCCCCCCCCTCTCAAATATTAGGACCCTTTGTAATCTTGTAAAGGACAATGGGCGAAGGTCTCAAGCTCCTCTAGCTGCTTCAAGCTGGACATGGTCGTCGTCCTACCTACCCTTGGGTCCAGAAAACCCTAATAAGAGTGGGGGTGTGGAGGGGAGGGTGGCCTTCCCACATGGGGAAGGATCGTGCAGACTCCAGGTCAGTTGGCTGTCTCCGGTCAACGGCATGCTTGGTTTAACAGGCTGGTGTCCTTGTTGTGTTCTGGGGGCAACAGATTTGGCGAAAAGGGTTAAAAGACATCATTCAATCCATAACTACTAGATGACAAAAGGCAGGGATTAATTTTTCAATGTTCCATATTAGGGGAAAAAAAAAAAAAAAAAGCTTCTTTGTAAGAAGGTGTGCTAGGCGCATCTCGCCTGTCCAAAACCCTTTTGCCCATTATTCTTAGTTTGGGCTGAGGTAAATAGTTTAGGTTTTTCCCCCTCTCAGACCTCTGGGCCCTTTCTGTCCAAGCCATTAGGATAGAAAAGAGAAACCCGTTTTAAAGTGAAGCCCACAGACCACCCCATTCTTCCCCAACCCAGCCATTTAGTTCAGCCAAACCGTTGAGTCTCAGGAGGCAGCGCTGCAGGGAGGATTAAGTGAGGCTTATGCGTACAGATAATCACTCAGGTAATGCAATCATTGGCTTATGTCCTTTGAAAGCAAAAAACACGTGTTAATTTATGTAACATAACCCGCAAACAAGTCTCTAAATCTGGAGAAGAAACTTTTAAGACGGTTAGTTGCCCTGTTTTATACTCTACTACTGATCATTGTGATTTTCCTTGAATAATAATTTTTCTCCCTAAGGTTACCCTCCTTGTCTTTAAAGGGACTACATTAAGTCCATTTTTAATTTATCCTGTTCGTTTGCATAAACATAACAAGAGCAGCAAATGATCACTTATGATCTTTAGTTCTGCTTTGCTGGAACTTACCCAAGGAATATTTGGGGTGACCTTCAGTCTGTTCTTCAGGGCACAGAAGCTGTGCCACATATCTGGCATTCATCGTTGCCTGTACACACCTGTTTTTTCCAAGTCTTTCTGGTCTTTCCTTGTGCCTTAAGGTTCCTTCTAGCCATCTTTCAGGAAAACAACCTTCGTTCCTTCCCTGGAAAGATTGCTGTGGACCGCACAACCAACCATGGTACCAGGCCTTTTATCTCACGGGCTTTTATTACCTTTGAAAGTCATTCCCAGTTCCTCAGAGCTTTCTGGTAACAATCTGAGCCCAAGTATGTTTCCTTTAGGCTTGACATTCCAGTCAAAGACTTGGTCAAAAAAAAAAAAAGAACCTCTGTTGACAACTGGTCTTATTAGTTCTATGCAAAGGAACTTATGTCATTACTTACTTGTTTAGAATGCCAAACTCTGGAGGGATCAAATAGGGAGAAAAATATACAACGTGAAGGAAAATCTTTGTCCTAATATTCACTGAACTGGCATTTCCATTCTTCATATTTTCATTTTTCCCCCACTAAAAAATTTTTGTTTGTTTTTCCATTACAGTTGTCTCACTTTTTTGCCCTCTTGTTTCCCTGCACCCTGTCCCTCCCCTCCCCCACATTTAGTCCCCACTCAGTTGCACCTGTCTGTGGGTCATTCATATATATATATATATATATATGTTTTTTAACTTGACCCATCCCCTTACACCTTTCTTTTCCTCCCCCCTGCCCCCCTTGTTACTGTTAGTCTACTTCTTGTTTACATACCTCTGGTTTCATTTTGCTCATTTGTTTGTGTTGTTCATTAGTTTCCTGTAATAGGTGACAGCATAAGGTATTTTTCTTTTGTTGCCTGGCTAATTTCACTAAGCATAATTTTCTCTAGTTCCATCCATGTTGTTGCAAATGGTAGAAGTTCCTTCTTTCTTTCTGCTACATAGAATTCCATTGTGTAAATGTACCACAGTTTTTTGATCCACTCATCTACAGATGGGCATTTAGGTTGTTTCCAGCACTTGGCTATTGTAAATAGTGCTGCTATGAACATTGGAGTGCATAGGTTCTTTTGAATTGGTGTTTCGGGATTTTTTGGATATAATCCTAGCAATGGTATTGCTGGTTCAAAAGGCAGTTCCATTTTTAATTTTTTAAGGAAATTCCAAACTGTTTTCCACAGTGGCTGCACCAATCTGCATTCCCACCAGCAATGTACCAGGGTTCCCATTTCTCCGCATCCTCTCCAGCACAAGTTGTTTGTTGATTTGTTGATGATTGCCATTTTGACTGGTGTGAGGTGGTATCTCATTGTGGTTTTAATTTGCATCTCTCTGATGGCTAGTGATGTTGAGCATACTTTCATATGTCTATGGGCCTTCTGTATGTCTTCTTTGGAGAAGTGTTTGTTCAGGTCCTTTGCCCATTTTTTAATTGGGTTGTCTGTCTTCTTGGTGTTGAGTCGTATGAGTTCTTTATATATTTTGGAGATCAATCCCTTGTCTGAGATGTCATTGGCGAATATATTTTCCCATATGGTTGGTTTCCTTTGCATCTTGCTGATGTTTTCTTTAGCTGAGCAGAAACTTTTTAGTTTGATGTAGTCCCATTTGTTTATCCTTTCCTTTATTTCCCTTGCCTTAGGAGATATATCAGTGATAATGTTGCTACGTGGGATATCTGAAATTTTCCTGCCTATTTTTTCCTCTAGGACTTTTATGGTGTCACGGCTTACATTTAAGTCTTTGATCCATTTTGAGTTTATTCTGGTGTATGGTGTGAGCTGGTGGTCTAGTTTCATTTTTTTGCATGTCCCTGTCCAGTTCTCCCAACACCATTTGTTGAAGAGGCTCTTTTCACTCCATTTGATGTTCTTTCCCCCTTTGTCAAATATTAGTTGACCATATGAACCTGGGCTTATTTCTGGGCTCTCTATTCTGTTCCATTGATCTATATGTCTGTTTTTATGCCAGTACCAGACTGTTTTGATTACCGTGGCCTTGTAGTATAGTTTGATATCGGGTATTGTGATTCCTCCTACTGTGTTCTGCCTCAAAATTGCTGTGGCTATTCGGGCTCTTTTTTGGTTCCATATAAATTTTTGAAGTATTTGTTCTAGGTCTGTGAAATATGTTGCTGGTATTTTAATAGGAATTGCATTGAATCTATAAATTGCTTTGGGTAGTATGGACATTTTAATGATGTTGATTCTTCCCATCCATGAGCATGGTATACGCTTCCATTTATTTGTATCTTCTTTAATTTCTTTCTTCAGTGTTATGTAGTTTTCTGTGTACAGGTCTTTTACCTCTTTGGTTAAGTTTATTCCTAGGTATTTTATTTTTCTTGTTGCTATGGTAAATGGGATTTTTCTTTCAGTTTCTATCTCTGAGTTTTTATTGTTGGTGTATAAAAATGCCTTCGATTTCTTAATATTGACTTTGTATCCTGCTATTTTGCCAAACTGACTTATTAGATTGAGTTTTTTTGTGGAGTCTAAAGGATTTTCTATGTACACTATCATGTCATCTGCAAATAATGACAGTTTTACTTCCTCTTTTCCAATTTGGATGCCTTTTATTTCTCTTTCTTGTCTGATTGCTGTGGCTAGAACTTCCAAGACTATGTTGAATAGGAGTGGAGAGAGCGGACATCCTTGTCTTGTTCCTGATCTCAGGGGGAATGCTCTCAGTTTTTGCCCATTGAGTATGATGTTGGCTTCAGGTTTCTCATATATGGCCTTTATTATGTTGAGGTATGCTCCCTCTATTCCCATTTTGCTGAGAGTTTTTATCATAAATGGGTCTTGTACTTTATCAAATGCTTTTCCCGCATCTATTGATATGATCATGTGGTTTTTGTCTTTCATTTTGTTTATGTGGTGTATCACGTTTATTGATTTGCGAATATTAAACCATCCTTGCATCCCTGGGATGAATCCTACTTGATGGTGGTGTATGATCTTTCTAATGTGTTGCTGGATCCGGTTTGCCAATATTTTGTTGAGGATTTTAGCATCTATGTTCATCAGCGATATTGGTCTGTAGTTTTCTTTCTTTGTTGTGTCTTGACCTGGTTTTGGAATTAGGGTTATACTGGCTTCATAGAACGAGTTTGGGAGTCTTCCCTCTTCTTGTATCTTTTGGAATAGTCTGAGGAGGATAGGAGTTAGTTCTTTCCTAAATGTTTTGTAGAATTCACTTGTGAAGCCATCTGGTCCTGGGCCTTTGTGTGCTGGGAGTTTTTTGATTACTGCTTCAATTTCACTAGCTGTTATTGGTCTATTCAGACTTTCTGCTTCTTTTTGATTCAGTTTGGGCAGACTATAGTTTTCCAGGAATCTGTCCATTTCCTCTAGGTTGTCAAATTTCTTGCCATACAGTTGTTCGTAATAATTTCTTATAATTCTTTGTATTTCTGTGGTATCAGTTGTGATTTCTCCTCTTTCATTTCTGATTTTATTTATTTGGGTTCTCTCTCTTTTTTTCTTGATGAGCCTGGCTAAAGGCTTGTCAATTTTGTTTATCTTTTCAAAGAACCAGCTCCTACTTTTGTTGATCTTTTGAATTGTTACTTTAGACTCTATGTCATTTAATTCTGCTCTGATCTTGATGATTTCCTTCCTTCTACTTGATCTGGGTTTTGCTTGTTGTTCTTCCTCTAGTTCTTGGAGCTGTAGGGTTAAATTTTTTATTAGAGATTCTTCTAGCTTTTTTAGGTAGGCTTGTATTGCTATGAACTTTCCTCTTAAGACTGCTTTCGCTGTATCCCATAGGTTTTGGGTTGTTGTGTGTTCATTATCATTGGTTTCCAGGAACTTTTTGATTTCTTCCTTGATGTCATTGTTAACCCATTCATAATTTAATAGCATGTTATTCATTCTCCATGAGTTTGAATGTTTTTGAGTTTTTTCCTTGAGGTTGATTTCCAATTTTAAGGCATTGTGATCTGAGAAGATGCTTGATATAATTTCAATTTTCTTGAATTTATTGAGGCTTGTTTTGTGTCCTACCATGTGGTCTATCTTTGAAAATGTTCCATGTGCACTGGAGAAATATGTATATTTTGCTTCTTTGGGGTGTAAACTTCTATATATATCGACTAAGTCCATTTGATCTAAAGTGTTGTTCAGTGCCTCAATATCTTTGGTGTTTCTTTGCTTTGAAGATCTGTCCATTGTTGACAATGGGGTGTTAAAGTCCCCTACGATGAGTGTGTTGCTGCCTATATCTTTCTTGGAGTCTTTCAAAATTTTCCTTACATATTTGGGTGCTCCTAAGTTGGGTGCATATATATTTATAAGGGTTACATCTTCTTGATGGATTTTTCCCTTAAGTATTATGAAATGCCCTTCTTTGTCTCTTTTTATGGACTTTGCTGTGAAAACTGTTTTGTCTGATATAAGTATTGCTACCCCGGCTTTTTTTTCATGTCCATTTGCTTGGAATACATTTTTCCATCCCTTTACTTTCAGTCTGTGTAGATCTTTTGTTCTAAGGTGGGTCTCTTGTAGACAGCATATTTGTGGGTCATTCTTTCTAATCCATTCAGCTACCCTATGTCTTTTAATTGGAGCGTTTAATCCATTTTGTCGGCAGCCGTCCATCTTGAAAGACGATGGTGTAGCTTCTTAAGAGTCTATCTGCACCGCCGAGAATGGCTGTGTAGTCCGACTCAGGAGTGACACGGTATCTGTCTCCTCCCGTGTTGAATCGACATCTTGCGATGAAGCTACAGAGCCTGGGCAGGGTGATATGGAGGGTCTGCTGTTGCCCATGCAGCAGACGCCCCCTCTCTTCGCAGCTGAAGGGTCCAAGGGAAAGACGGAGTCAATACAGCTTGACTTCAGGTGCGCCGCAGGAGTTGCCGGTGTTGACTACAACGTCAAACCGCCTTAGGGACTCCGGCTCCGGATTTTCTGTCGGGGTTTACTCCCTTAGCCTTTCCCCTGAAGAGGTATGCCGCAAGGCAGCGGAGGTTTTTTGGAGTCAGAGTTTTCCTTCTCTGATGTGCCCTGACTGGAAGATCGAACCAGCGACACTCGCAGGCCGACGCTCAATCCACTGAGCTAAACCAGCCAGGGTTTTAATCCATTTACGTTTAAGGTTATTACTGATAAGTACTTATTCATTGTCATTTTCCCCCTTTGTACTCGTGTTCTTCTCTGTTTCTCTCTGTTTCTTTATCTTCTTAGAGCAGACCCTTTAGCATCTCTTGCATTGCTGGTTTGGTGGAGATGTATTCTTTTAGTCTTCCTTTGTCTGAGAAACTCCTTATTTCGCCTTCCATTTTGAATGAGAGCCTTGCTGGGTAGAGTATTCTTGGTTGTAGGCCTTTGTTTTTCATTGCTTGGAATATTTTTTGCCATTCCCTTCTGGCTTGTAGTGTTTCTGCTGAGAAATCTGAGGATAGCCTTATTGGAGCTCCCTTGTATGTTATTAGTTGTTTCCCTCTTGCTGCTTTTAGGATTCTCTCTTTGTCTTTGGATGTTGCCATTTTAATTATGATGTGTCTTGAGGTCGGCCTGTTGGGGTTCATCTTCATTGGGACCCTCTGTGCCTCCTGGATTTGCGTGACTCTTTCTCTCCTCATGTGAGGGAAGTTTTCTGTCATTAGTTTTTCATACAGGTTTTCTATCCCTTGCTCTTCTTCTTCTCCTTCTGGAATTCCAATGATACGGATATTGTTACGTTTCATGTTGTCCTGCAGCTGTCTTAGAACCTCTTCAGTCTTGTTCAGTCTTTTTTCATTTTGTTCCATTGTCTGGGAGTTTTTGTGTACGTTGTCCTCCAGCTCGCTGATCCGATCTTCTGCTTCCTCTAGCCTGCTTTTAATTCCTTCTACTGTGTTCTTCAATTCAGAGATTGTATTCTTCATTTCCTCCTGGCTCTTATTGATAGCTTCCATGTCCTTTTTGATGCTGGTATAATTCTCAGTAAGTTCCTTATAGTTCTTCTGGAGTTCACTGTAGTTTTTCTGGAGTTCTTTGTAGTTTCTGCTGAGCTCATTTAGCTTCTCCATAATCCATGTTTTAAATTCTGTATCTGATATTTTGCTCCCCTCTATTTCATTTAGCACTCTTTCTGGGGATTCTACCTTTCCTTTTGATGGGGGGTTGTTTCTCTGTCTCCCCATTTTTGTGATTCCTTTTGTTTGTTGGTGCTTCTTGGAATGATCAGTTCTTCCTGGATCTGCCTCTGGTAGCATCAGATCATGTACCAGACTGGCCCTAGGCAGCCTGTTGGAGACTTCCAGGGATCTACTGCCTTTGTCTCTCTTCTTTAGTTGTTACTATACTCAGTCTGTGATCAGCCGTCAGGCTTAAGGACCGTGGGTGTGGCAACTTAATTCCTGTAGGCAGGGCTTTTATTTCCCCTTAGTATGACACCACTTGGAGGGGGATGGTCTGTCTGCTGTACTGAGGCTGAGTCAGCACTGGCTGGTCCTGGGAGGGGGTTAGTGTAGCTTCCACTTACTCCTCCGCCCTCCTGGATCTCCGTCTGTGTTGTCCTTGATGATATTTCTTTAATCTGTCTGGTTGTATTTCAGCTACTTTTTGGTGGATCTTTTTCTCTGGTTAGTTGATTGAGAGTCACTCTGCCCACCTTGTCTTGAGATCTTTTGTGAAGGTGCTGCTAAAACATAATTACACAACCCAGGCAAGAAACCCACACCCTCCAATGTCTCCCCCAAATACAGTCCCACTATAGGCTGCAAATGAGCCCGTGTTAATATACTTGTGGAGATACTGGGACTCTTATTTCGTAGGAGAAACAGAAAGGAGTTGTTTTAAATGAAGGAAGGGTAATTTTTGAGCTGGAAGTTGATAAGAGTATTAATATTAGCAATTGGGATCAAGGTTATGTAAGAGAGCAATTAACACTTACACTGTCTGTTTGAAAAGGAGGGGAGGGTTACAGTGTGGAGTGTGAAAGTGGAAGTGTATAGTATTAGGATTATATAATCGGTATATACTATATGATTAGCGTGGGAGGTAGGGTAGACACAACAGACATCCAGGTAGACAGACAGCCAGAAATTGAAAGAGAGGGCTGGGGAGGTTAGAAGGTAGGAAATAGATTGAGAGAGAATTTTTTAAGGATAAAAATACAGAGTAGAAAATAGCAAGACAGGAAGGGAGAGAGGAAAGAGAGAGAGAAAGTAGAGAAGAGAAGGGTAGGAGAGAGAACAAAAGAAGGGGAGGTAGAAGAGAGGGAACTGGATTAAAATTCTTTTTTAAATTATATGTTATAAAAAAGATTAGGAGATTAAAACATGATATAAAGTTGCAAGATAGAGAGAAAAGGTGAATATAGAGAGAGAGGAATAGGAGATAGGAAAGCAAGAGGATTTGGGAGGAAAAGAGCTCAGAGGAGGGAAGGAAATCAGGAGGAAGAGGAGATATTAGGGAGGGGAGGATTGAAATTGAAGAGTTGACAAAAGATAGGATGAAGGAGAGAAATACAAGAGGTAGGGAAAGAAGTGGGGGGATGGGGTAGAAAAAGAGAAGGGGTAGGAATGGGAGAGTAAAGGGAGAGGGGGATAGATTAGAATTATAGTTTGAATATTAAGAGATTAAATATAAAGTGTAATAGGGAGAGAGAGAGATTATGTATAGGGAGAGAAGGAAAATAAGGACAAGAGATGAAAGAAGAATGAATGTAGACTGAAGGGGGACAAAATAAAGAAAGAAATTTAATAAAGTTGAAGGTGCGTAGCGCAGAGAAAGGAGAGGGTGAGAAAGGGAGAGAACTTAAAATTATAAAATTAACTGAGAATAGGATGCCGGGGAGAATGCTAAGGGGAGAGAAGGGAGGGAAGGGGAGGGGAGAAAAGGAGCGAGAATAAAAAGGGACTGACGGTAGGGGTAGTTAGAGAGAGAGTGAGAGATAAAAGAATGAGGATTTTAACTCAATTCAACTTTTATGCACAGTCTCTGGGTATTTTTGGTTTGTTTGTTTTTTGGTTTTTCCTTGCTTCCTTCCTGAGTCTGCTCCTATTCAAAATTCCATGAGTTTCAAATCTTTTCTGGTTGGTTGGCTGGCTGTGGGAGGGTTCTGCTTGATTCTGGGGTTGCTAGTCTTTTTTTTCGTGGGCCTACCACCGCTCTGCTGTGAGCTGCCTTTAGTTGTTCCCTCCTGAGGCAGCCTCAGCCCTCCTCAGGCTTGTCCAGCTACTCCTTCCCTCTGTTGGTCCAGCCTGTGCCTGCCAGCAATCCCCGCCCTGCCTCCAGTCCTGTCTCTATTCCCAGGCTACAGCTTCTGCTCTCTTTCCTGTCTATATGCCTGCACACCCCACCTCTCTCCCTGTCTGAAGATCGTCCTTTTGTTCTGCAGGACTCTGGCACAGTCGGTCAAAGTGCCGGGCCCAGTGGCCCTTTCCTGCTCAGGGCCTCTCCCCTAGTCTGGAGCTTTGCAGTGGCTTTCCTGCCTGTGCTCTTCTCCTTGCCCCAAAACTTTCTCTATTCCAAGCTACCGCTTCCGCTGGCTTCCCTGTCTATCAGCCTGCGCGCTCTATCTTTCTTCCCGCCACAGCACCGTCCCTTTGTTCTGTGGGACTCTAGTGTGGTCGGTCAGCGCAGCACTCTCCTTCCCCGGAGCTCTCTGCCGGTCTGGAGCTCCGCAGCAGCCCTTCCCTGCGGGCCCTTCTCCTTGCCCTAAAACTGTCTCCCCTCCAGAACCTCCGCCTCTGCTCTCTTCCCTACTTACACACCCTGCATGTCCTATTTCTGTGTTAGCCCCAAACCTGCCTTTTGTTCTGTGGGATTCTAGCGCGACTAAAGAGCAAACACTGATTTCAAGAACACAGTTCTCCCCCGGTCCGGAGTTCCGCAGCAGCTTTTCTGTGCGGCCCGTCTCCTAGCCCCAAAACTGCTCCTTTGTTCTGTAGGGCCCTAGCGCAAGTGCTGGGCGCACCCGGGATGCCGAGCTTTCCATCGGAGGTTGCAGCTGAGGATGTTTCTCTCTGGACTCAGGTCACACGGTTTCTCCCAGTCCTGGTTGTTCACTGTTCTCTCCCTCCTCTGGCTTTTTCGGCCAAATCCTCTCCCTAGCTCCCTACAAGAATTCACTCCCGGCTAGTGAGCTCTCTGGCTTGATACTGCAAACGCACAGAGTCTCAGAATGACTCAGCCTGCAGTTTGTGATAAACCCCTCCACCCCCTCCACGCTGCTCCCACGATCTCCTCCCCGTTCACGTTATCAGATATTCCCACTCACTCAGTCATTCCTCCCCGAGTTTGTTCCTCCTGGATTGTCTCCTTAACAGGAGCGAGCTGAGAACACTGTTCCTACTCTGCGGCCATCTTGGTCCCCCCCCAATATGCTGCATTTTGTATATGAAATGAGGGAGAGAGAAATATAGAAATATGTATTCACTTATATTTTGGTAAAATAGATAAATAAAATACAGTTGTTTTATAGTAAGTGGGAGATGAACAGAGGAAAGGAAATAGGGGTGGAAACTAGACCACTAAGTATAACAGGTTTTTAGTTTTTATTTTGCTAATAAGTATATCTTATGTATAATTAAGAACAAAAATAAATTTAAAGAACATTTAAAAAGAAAAGCCATTTAAAGCAAAAATTAAACAAATAAGCCTAACTCTGTCAAGTTAGTGGCATAGCCACTTAAGAAAAATTACCATTACTTTAAAGCACTGCATTTTGATTGTACATCTGAAGAAAAATACCTGTAAAGAAATCTTAAATTGACTTCAGTAGGTTTTCTTTTTACTAATATTTTTACTTTGAGGCTATTATAATAGTGTGTATATATATAATATTTAATATCTATATTATGTATTAAAATGAAATCAAATAAGTAATTACTTTAGAGTTGCTAGAAACCATTGTTTTACAATAAGAAAATAAAATACAAATATTAAACTAAAGAATTAAAATCTGATGGACTTTATTTTCAATAAAAATTATTGCTATAAATTCAGGACTTATTTATTTTTATCTTCCTGAATATATACATATGTCCTTTCCATATTCACTAAAAAGACTTAAAAAACAACCTACTAACAATGAATACCCCTGCTCCTTAGACTGTGTTCTTGAAATACCATTTCTTCTTAAAAGAAATAAGATTCTTTGAAAATAATGTCTGATTCCAGATATTGTTCCAATTTTAATATATATGCTGTTGAAGCAAGCACTGATTACAGATATTGGACATGAAATATGGAAAGTGTACCTGGGATATCTTGTCATGTGAAAACAAGAGAGATATCAAAGACAACTGGAGTCATGTTTAAATGACACAGGCATCATTGTTTTTCTTTTCTTTCATTTTTGTAAATTAAATTTATTATGGTGACATTGGTTAATAAAATTATGTAGGTTTCAAGTGTACAGTTCTATGATTCATCTATTTGACCTAGTTAAGGAGGATACAAATTTGAAAAGTAATGGCTACATAAAAATGTAATGAGTATATTAAAATCTATGAGTTTATAATGATACTTTAAAATTTTTTCCAGCTTTATTGAGATATAATTGACTTAATGTTCTGTAAGTTTAAGATGTACAATATGATAATTTGATATACATGTAAATTCAAAATTATTATCACAGTAAGTTTTGTTAAGAGTTCCATCACCTCATATAATTGTCTTTTTGTGTGTGTGTGGTAAAAACATTTAAGATTTGCTCTCTTATCAACTTTCAAGCGTACAATATAGTATTAACTATAGTCACCATGTTGAACATTAGATCCCCAGTACTTATAATGGAAAGTTTGTGCCCTTTGACTTACACCACTCCATTTTGTTCACTCCTAGCCCCTATCAACCGCTATTCCACCCTCTGTTTATAAATTTGGATTTTTTTAGATTCCACATAGAAATGATACCATGCAGTATTTGTGTTTCTCTGTCTGACATTTCACTTAGCATGATGCCTTCAAGTTCTACCCATGATGTCAAAATTGGCAAGATTTTCTTCTTTTTTATGGATGAATAATATTTACATGTAATTGTATACAATTACATATTATATGTGTCATATTTTATTTATCCTTTTATCTGTCAATGGACACATAGATTGTTTCTATGTCTTAGCTATTGTGAAAAATTCTGCAATGGATTATGTGGTAGCCCTATTTTTAACATTTTGAGAAACCTCCATTTTTTCATAGGGCTTGCACTAATTTACATTTTTATCAACAGTGCACAGGGTTCCCTTTTCTGCACATTCTCACATCACTTTTTACCCATTATATTTTTGATAATAGCAATTTCGACAAGAGTGATTGATATCTCATTGTGGTTTTGATTTGCACTCCCCTGATGATTAAAGATGTTGAGGACATTTCATTTACTTGTTAACCATTTGCATCTCTTTTTTGGAAAAATGTCTATTCAAGTTCTCTCCCTAATTATTTATTTATTTATTTATTGTTTTGCTATTAGGTTATATGAGTTACTTCCATATTTTACATATTTACCTCTTATTAGATATATGGCTTACAATATTTTCTCTCATTGCACAGGTTTACTTTTCATGTTGATTGTTTCTTTTGCTGTGCATAACAATACTTAAACAAATTCACTGATCCCTTTTAGTGGTTGTTAAGACATCAATACATTATTCTGAAAATAGAGTAGAAATAAGTAAGCAGTCACCTGCTTTTTATCTACAACTGTATTTCAGGGTAAGCAAATAATTGATGAAGGAAAATTCTTCTGAATAGAAGAATTCCAATTAATAAACACAAGGAGAAGGATATATTTAGAAGATCACCTGGAACAAAATAGGCAGTTGGACATAGAGCGTTTAGACTTTCAGAGAAAATCAAGATTGTACGTACATATTTGGAAATGATTAAGATATGGCTTATGAAAAAAGCCTTGAAAACTTGTGGAAATCAGGATGGACTAAAAGAGAGCCAAGGGTGCAATTAGCTGTATTGTTTACATGAAGGATTACACAGAAGAAGAATAACTAGTAAGTTGTTGAACTGAATTAGTCAGAGATAAGGAAGAGAAGCATACATAGATTAGTGGTACAAAAGCCAAAAGGAAACAGTTTCATGAAAGCAAATCCACTCTTCCTGTTTTTGATACCATTTCATTTTATCTCAAGAAAACTTCCTTCTACTCAGTCCACATGTTTTTCGTGGAGCATTGTAACTAGTCCTCCCAAATCAAATTACTACATTCCTCTGCTAATGATTAACCCAGAGATAGGCACATAATCTACACAGATTCAAGGACATTATGAGACTATGAAAATAAAACAGGTATTCTTTGCCACTGGTTGTGAACTTGGGAGAATATGAAAAAATGTCTTCTGTGGCCATTAGAGAGATTCTTTTCAAGGTTTGAGCCAACAAGGAGTAGTTGATAGGCATAGAGAGAGAAACCAGGTTCTGGACTTTACTTGCAGAACTAAGTCTAGTGGGACCTGAAGCCAACGTTACCCTTAGAATGTTGTTAATGTCACAGGCCAATACATGTTCTTCTCATTTTAAACCATGGTAGATTGAATTTTCTCCCATTTTCAACAGAAAAATATTTAATACTGCTAGACTTTATATCATTTAATTTAAAAACACTTGTGTATCACAGGTGATATTCTCATATTATACAAATGAAGTAACTAAAACTTAGAAATATTTGGTATGTTGCACAAGATGCACAGATCATTGAACCAAGTTTTAAGCTCATATCTGGTTCTTAACACACCACAACAATATAAAGCCCTTTTACTTATATAATCTGCATGTAAATGTAAAACTAACCAAAAAAGTCAAAGTGGAGAATTAATTTGAAATGATATGCATATATCTCACATATTTTAACTTAAAGTACAAAAAGGTTTATTTGTTTGCTAATCTTTTCTGTATGTTCAAGGCATTCGAGTATGTGACTAATGATTAGAGTTTCATATCATCTTTCTTGCATGAACCATTCCAATCATTACAAAAGAATTCTAGTTTTTTTCTTTAAAAAATAATTTTAAGATACTTTCAAAGCAATTTGATTGCAGAACCTATTTTTCCTCTCTTAAAATATCTTATAGTTCTTTGACCACGTTTAATTAAACAGTAAGTTTTTCAATGACTCGCTTTTATCAAGCCTTTCCACAGAAATCAAGTTAAATGTTAGAAACAATAGCTGCTTTTTGCATTAATTCTTATTTAATATTTAAATTAATTACTAAACTAATATAACACACCAGCATACACGATTGTATTAGTTTTGTGTGACTGCCATAGCAAAGTATCACAAACTGGGTGACTTGGAAAAAACACAAATTTATTCTCATACTTTTGGCTAGAAGTCTGAAATCAAGGTATCATCAGGGCCATGTTCCCCATAAAACTTGTAGTGAAAGTATTTTCCCTCATCTCCTCTAGCCTCAGAGAGTTTGCCAGAAATCTTTGGTGTTCTTTGGCTTATAGCTACAGCACTCTAGTTCTCTGTCTTTACATGCCTGTCTTCTTTGTGTGTATGACTGTCCAATTTTTATTCATAAGAACACCAGTGGTATTTGATTAGAGCCTACCCTAATGACTTTATTTTAACTTGTAATACCTCTGTAAAAACTCTATCTCCAAATAAGGTCACATTCTGATGTACTGGGAGTTAGGACTTCAACAGATCTTTATTAGGGGACACAATTCAATCATAATAGTCCACTTCCTACACTGATGCTTGGTAAATTTATTGCCCAGGTGGTGTAAATAAAATTGGATTGTAATACTACTGCAAGTATTTAGCATTGGTTGGTACATTTTGCAGAGAGAGAAAAAAATATGGGTCAGTAAAAAAGTTAATTAAAAAACTGTAATGTAAGTTATGGAGGAAGCTGAAGGGGATGAATAGGCAAATGGTGAGGCAGGTAATTGAACTATTTTTGTGGGTAGGCAATTTAAATAATATATTAGATCACTTTGTTTTTTGTTTGTTTTACTAAAAGGAGGTAGGTTTTCCTAAGCAGTATCATCCTGGAAGTGAGGAGTCCCTCTAAATTTTAAAGGGGATCCAGATGTGCTTCTCTCATGAATGTAAGGTTTTTTCCCTATATAATGAAAATGTTATCCTTTTTCAGCTGTGTGTTTGTCACATTCAAAATTTTAGGAAATTTAAATATGTTTCCTTTTTTAAAAAAATTTATTTGTTTATTTATTTTTCGAGAGAGGGGAAAGGAGAAAAAGAGGGAGAGAAACATCACTGTGTGGTTGCCTCTCACACGCCCCCAACTGGGGACCTGACGTGCAATCTAGTAATGTGCCCTGACTACTAATCGAACCAGCAACACTTGGCTCACAGGCCAATGCTCAATCCACTGAGCCACAGCAGCCAGGGCTAAATATGTTTCTAATATCCTCAAACTACCCCTCTCTGTCTCTGTAAATAATTTCACATTTGTATTTAGTCATCTTTTTTTTTCCAAGCTGATCACACCTACCTACACATGCAGGACATTATGCAGTGCCCCCTCTTCAGATAGTACCTCAGAGAGCTTCATATATAGGCCAATACATGCTGGATACTGCAATCTCCTAACTCTATTAGTGATGCTTTCAAAACTACAACCCCTCAAAGAACTGCCATCTAGAACTGTTTCTTTAACACATCTCCCCAGTGCTCCATACCAGGGCTTATAATATGTGCTTAATAAATATTTGTAGAATGATGTTACCATAATTTGTGGATTGGAGATGCAGAGGAAATTTCAGCAGGCAGAATGATCAGCAACGGACGGAGGGCTGTAGCTCACTCAGGCCATCAGCCAAGACTAGCAGTCCAGCCGTTCCTTTTATTGGGTTACAAAAGTTGCTAAAAATAGAATTGATAGGGTATACATGTACATTCCTTATGTGATTATGGAGCAGCAAACCTTCTGCAGATAGGTTAGAGATTAAACTATTAGGCCTACAGTACTAAACTACATTTTATCTATAAACTACAAAGTAAGGTAATAAGTGACAAGGGTCTGTTCCACCTCAGATGTTATCAATATGGGAAAGGAGACACTGTCCCTTAGGAACCCTTTGTTCCCAGGGGCTTGTGACCTGGCCACCAGGAGCCGCATGCAGTTGCTGGCATCAGCGAGATTCGCTTGCAAGTTCTCACAGGCTGAGTCACAGACCACCTGGGAGGTAGGGCTCACATGCAAGGCCCCCTGCGGTTGCCATTTGGCTTTCCTCTTCATCTCCCCACTTTTGTTTTACAGACATCTTGTGGAACATGACCCAAAAAATAACAGAAGTAGTGGAATTAACCTTTTCTCTTTTCCTAATGCGTACACAAATTAAGATCAATAGAATAAGGAAAAGAATTAGCAAAATTAACAATCTAATATGCAATCCTATAAATCCCTCAATATAATTGATAGGATTAATACTTTCGATGCCTTTCATTACATCCTCAAAGACACCTTGGCCAGACAATTGTTCTAAATGCTTTTCAAAGGTATTCCGTATTTTAGTTCACAGAGTAATAATATGCTGTGTTAAATTATTATGATTTAACAAATGCTTTTTAACCGTATTCCAAAGAAATTCAGTTTCTTTATAAGGAAGAGGAGTAATACAATAAGTGGATTGATTCCAATCACATTTTAACAATAATTGTTTTCTTACACTTTGTAATTGATCACCTAACAGTATAACTGCTTGATTTAAGTCAGCTAACTCAGACTGCATTTCAGCATCAGTTTGACGATGAGTAGTCCATAGTTGTTCAGAATTCTGATGCCAAGTACTAACGAAATTAGCTGCCTCTATGGAATGGTGGAGAACAACTCCAGCGGTGGCTGCAGCAGCTGTTATGGCTATTAGTCCCATGATGATGGTAATAAGGAGTCCAAGGAAGCGTTTGCTTCTGTGTTGGAGTCGCTCAGTCATTTTCCAAAAAAGTCCAGAGGCAGCGCCGTCCTGCCAGAGTCAATTCAGTTGAACAGGAATCCAAACTCTGGTCCTGGCTCTGAGTACATAGATGCTTTCTCCAGGAGCTAAAATCATAGTATGATTAATACAGGTATGTAAAGTACAATTATAACAAGAGATTTTTCCACTATCAGGTTTCCAGGTTATCTGTCCCTTTCACAACAGATAAGGAATACGAACACAGGCTTGGACATAGCGGGTAAGATTTTTGGTCAGAGTAAAACTATGAACGTTACTATACTGCTGCAGTTGGCCAGTCCACAGATCAATAAGATCGAAGGCAGCACTCAATTTCCATAAATGCCGTTGAATATAAAATCCTTTTAAATAAGGTTCAGGAGATGCAAATCCACCCCCGTGCCACACAATAGTCTCATTGGCCAGAGCAGATAGTACGTTGGTATGTCTGGTCCACCTTAAATTTCTCTTTGTCTTTGCTGTACGAGCGGAGCCATAAGGACTTCAATTAATGACACTTCCATAGGAACTAGTAACCATTACTCGTGCTTCAACTCCTCTGCATCGAGTCCAATGGACCCAATAAGTTACTGAGAGAAAGATTGGCATAGAGCATAGTGGCACATTTGAGGGATGATATAATTGACTATTAGATGGTAAAAAGCTCTCGAAAATTTTTACAGCAAGTAAAAGTAACCTGTTGTTATAAAGACCCATCTTGTTTTGTTGTACAGTTAACCAAGCTTGTGTGGTCATTTTAAGACAGAGATTTTCAGCACCTAGACAAATAGGGAGACCAGAGACGCCTGTAACATATTGTTTCATTATAGTTCCTTCTTCTTCAGGTTTGAGCGGGCCTCTTACATCAAAAGGACCTGGTAACCATCCTGTTTCATTATGATAAATTGGAACAGTGGGATCCCACCAAGAGACTCCCCTCATTAAAGATGAGCAATATAGGCCCAATAAGTATAATTCTCAGCATTACAATGAGACGCTTGCATAACTAAAATAGCAAGCATAGCAAGGAACATAGTATCATAGGTAAGAGGAACATTGTGGGTGTTAACTAATTTTTCTCCCTCTTGAGCTAATTTTTCAACTGGCCCCAAGTGGGGGGTTTTGCACTTTGAGTATGGTGAAGCAAACGACTGGGCGATTTTCCTTTCTTGTTATTCAGCTTCATTCTCGCCATTTTGCTGGGAAGACGTTGCCAGCACTCCTTCTCCTCTCGGTCTCTCTTCCGGGGGGACATCTTGCAGCTTAATGCATTTATCAGGGATCCAAAACTGCTGTGTACCTGTGGAAATATAAGCACAGCCTCAGCCTCATTGAACAACTGTTGCTGGAATCCAATTAGAGGTTAAAACATCATAATAAAAAATAGGTTGGTCTAAATGTGTGATTGTTTTCATAGACCAATGTCTTTGAGCAGATGACAGGGACTCGTCCCCTAATGTCAAATAATTTAGGGTAAATAATGCATTTAAAACTCATTTTCTTGGGGAATCCATACCATATCCCCCCTTTTGTTTTTCAAGAAGCTCTTTTAATATACGATTGTGATGTTCAATAAGAGCTTGGCCTGTACTACTATATGAAATGCCAGTAATATGTTTAATATTATGCTGAGAGAAAAATTACTGACATTTCTTAGAAAGATAAGCTGAAGCATTATCTGTTTTAATAGTTTCTGGCTTTCCAAGAACAGCAAAAGCTTCTAGAAGGTGCGTAATAACACATCCTGCATGCTCAGAGGACATTGCTGTAGCCCAGGAGAGTTTAGAGCAAGTATCAATAGAATGGTGAACAAATTTAAGTTTTCCAAAACTGGGTACAATAGTAACATTCATTTGCCAGATTTGATTAGGTAATAAACCTTTAGGATTAACAACAATTGGTAAGGATGGCTGATTAATTATTTGACATGTAGGACAGTCCCGAATAATTTGACATGCTTGACTCCAGGTAAGATTATGCCTGACTCTAAGCGACTGAGCATTAATTAGTATGGTGAAGTTGATGCTCAGTTTGAGCATTAATAACAGAGCCAACAAGAGTATTTATATACTTGTTTCCTGCAGCTAAAGGTCCTGGTAAGCCTGTATGGGATCAAATATGGGTTATATAAATTGAATGATGATGAGCTCAAAGGAGAAACTGCAGCTATAAAAAAAGAGTATTAAGTTCAGAACCATTCTGAGGTATGGTTACAGTTTCCAAGGCTTGAACAGTATGAGCAGCATATTGTGAGTCTGTAATAATATTTAAAGAAACTGAAAATACATCAGTTAAGAGCATAACAATGGCAAATAACTCGGCCTTTTGTACAGAAGTATAAGGGCTTTGAATAGTTTTACTGTTTTTCAAATTATTATAGCAGGCAATACCAAATTTATTAGCATCAGTAAAATATGTCTCTGCTTCAGAGAGAGGTTGCAAAGCAATGCATTTTGGAAGTATCCATTGAGTCTGCTTTAGAAACTGAAACCTTTTGGAGGAAGGATATGAATTATAAATTTTGCCTAAATAATAAGAAAAAGCATTTTGCCATTCCTCACATAATATCCAATGATTAGCAATTTCCTTGTTAGTAAAAGGAACAATAATTTCATTAGGATTTTGACCACAAAGTTGGCTAAAACGTAATTTGCCACGAATTATAATTTGAACAATTTTACTGAGACAGGTCTCTAGCCTTTTGGTTGACTTGTGTGGTAAGAATATCCATTCAATAATATTTTTCTCTTGACACAGTACTCCAGTGGGGGAATGAGCACTATGAATAACAATAAGTTTTAAATTAGTTAATTGCTGAATACGATCTAACTGACTGTCTTGGAAACATTGTTCAATTAATTCAAACTCCTTTTCAGCCTTTTTAGTTAATGACCTGAGGCTTTTTAAATCAGAGTCACCTTCAAGGGTGTGAAAAAGATTTTCAAGAGCATACGTAGGAATTCCTATAGAAGGTTGGAGCCAATTAATATTTCCTAGTAATTTTTGAAAATCTTTTAATGTTTGAAGAGAGTCCTTACGAATTTTAACCTTTTGAGGTATTATATGACTTTTAGTTATTTGATGTCCTAAATAATTCCATGGCTCCCCCTTTCATATTTCTTCTTGAGCAACTTGAAGGCCATACTTAGAACAAAAATCAGAAGTCAAGTTAAACATTTGTAATAATTGTGCCTCAGAAGGATGTGCTAATAAAATGTCATCCATATAATGTATGCAGACTCCTTCTGGAAGTTGACTTTGAAGTTCTTCTAAAGGTTGATTAACAAAATATTGATACATTGTAGGACTATTCAGCATTCCTTGAGGAAGTACTTTCCACTGATATCTTTGATTAGGCTGTTGATTATTCAAAAAAGATATAGTAAAAGCAAACTTCACACAACCCTCTGGTTGTAAAGGAATAGTAAAGAAACAATCTTTCAAATTAATTATAATAATATGCCAATGCTTTGGAATCAAGGCAGGATTAGGTAATCCTGGCTGTAAAGGTCCCATAGGCTGAATTACTTCATTAATTTTTCATAAATTAGTTAACATTCTCCACTTTCCAGATTTTTTATTTAATACAAAGACATGATAATTCCATGGGCTGGTGCTTATTTCGATATGCCCTTGTTCTAACTGTTCAAAAGTAGTTTCTGGAGGCTGATGAGCTGCATTAGCATGACTAACTTTTTCAGCCTCCTCATGCCACCATGATTTAAACTGCAAATATTGGGCAGGTTCTAAAAGAGGATTTAGAAAGAACTTCCCAATTAACTGGAATCAACAAATTGTCATTAGCAAATGAAGAAATCAAGCCGCAAACATAAGGAGAATTAGGTCCATAACTGCTAACAGATGACTTTAGTAATTTTAGAAAATGAAACTCAATATTGTAATGGGCAACTGTAATAAGCCCTTGCAGATTTTGTGGATCTGGGGGATAATGAGTTCGAATAATGGGAAATAGTAAATTGGAAGCATCTTCAACATGTACTCCACTAGGGAGAATTTCATCCCCGATCCTTGTCAGGAGATTTATCGGGAAATTTTAAAGTAGGATATAAATGTTGAGTTTTATTTTCAGTTTCAAAATCAAGGAGCGAGACAGAACTGTCATCCTGATTTCCCTCTAGAGGGAGTGGAGAAGCTGCTGCTGCATCCTGCTCTTTTTTACTTTCTACTGAAGGCTGATTATAAATTCGAGAAGGGAACCGATTGTCCTTGCCCACCTCTGAGCCAGCCTCAGAGTCCGACTGAAAAGGCTGCAGGGCAAGAGCGACTAAATTAAATGCAGCCCAAGTTTCAGCCAAAATAGGGTTGCCAGTTTGATGCGCTCACCGGAGCACTTTCCCAACCTGCTTCCACACTTTTAAATTAAGTTGATTCTTCCTCTCAGGAGTGAATAATAACAATGCTTCCCGACCTGCAGGAGCAAATCTTTTAGCGCACCCTCCTTCACCTGTAATCCTGAACCTTTGAGTAAGGACTTTAAAAGAGTCACATACTGTTCAGTTACCAAGGAGGAATTCCCCATTTCTCCGTCGCGTATTCCCGAAAGGCTTGTGTACTACCGCGCAACCAATCCCTTTTCGGTTCTACCCGTTCATGGTTCTTACCTTCAGGTCCCTGTTCGGGTGCCAGATGTTACAGTAATTTGTGGATCAGAGATGCAGAGGAAATTCCAGCAGGCAGAATGATCAGCAACGGACGGAGGGCTGTAGCTCACTCAGGCCATCAGCCAAGACTAGCAGTTCAGCCGTTCCTTTTATTGGGTTACAAAAGTTGCTAAAAATAGAATTGATAGGGTATACATGTACATTCCTTACGTGATTATGGAGCAGCATAGCTTCTGCAGATAGGTTAGAGATTAAACTATTAGGCCTACAATACTAAACTACATTTTATCTATAAACTACAAAGTAAGGTAATAAGTGACAAGGGTCTGTTTCACCTCAGATGTTATCAATATGGGAAAGGAGACACTGTCCCTTAGGAATCCTTTGTTCCCAGGGGCTTGTGACCTGGCCACCAGGAGCCGCATGCAGTTGCTGGCGTCAGCGAGATTCGCTTGCAAGTTCTCACAGGCTGAGTCACAGACCACCTGGGAGGTAGAGCTCGCATGCAAGGCCCCCTGTGGATGCTATTTGGCTTTTCTCTTCATGTGATGAACTTCATTTTGTTCTTAGGTGGCAGAGAGGGTAATACTTGTTAATCATCCCATTTGGTCCCCTATATTTCTCTATCTGTTCTGAAGTTTGATGGAGCCACAGGACTAATTCTGATAAATTGGCTATAAAGCCTTAAAACTGCACTCAGATGTCCTGATGAAAGGGAGCTGAAGCTTGGAACCAATGTGTCTTTATCTGCCCTAAAATGAAGTTATTATAGGTGAGGCTAAGGCTACAGAGACATTTTTTATTGGGAATGGCATAGAGAAATATAAAATAGAGTAGTTTAAATAAAAATTTCTCATCTTTAACCACCCCAATCAAGTGATTCTACATTTTTGGCAAGGGATCAGAAGTAAGAGTCAACATCTCCGAATCTTAAAATCAAATAAATGGGAATTTTGATGGAACAAAATGCAGGAAAAAAATACTTCTCACTTGAAAACTTTCTATAATAGAGCAAAATAAATTTATAAGCAACTTGTTGACTCTGAGAAGAAGGGAAATCTTAAAAGCATTCTGACTAGCAACTAAATGAAATCTAATTGAACAATTTCTATTAATTTTGGTCTGAACTTTCCACAAATTTTTGGAGATGACCATCACAGAGGACATTTCTCCAGTAATTCTTCTGTCCTAGGCAGATACACTAGGATTTCTTCCCCAATCTCTACAAATATGACTTTTACCTTCAGCTTCTCATTGAGGGGATCCCTCTGTTCTTCCAGAAGCTTTACTGGACTGGACCCAAAAGGAGTGCATCTAATGCATGGCAAACATCTAATCCATGGCAAATACAAATAACACTCTCTGTGTGCTCACCAATGCCAGCATAGAAGCATGCTGTGACTCTGCCACTCCAGCTGTATGCAACCTGTCTATCCCAGGTGGGAGGTACATAACAGTTCAGAAAGTCCCCCACGTGTACTGACACACTTATCAAATTTCCCAGTTGGTTCTCTTGAAACCTGTAGGCATGATGTAAGGGAAATAGGCTGACTGCAGCTTCCCTCAAATGGGGAAATGAGTAATTCATAGCATAGCAAGAACTCCTCAGAGAATTCTTCACCCATTCCTCTTTCCATTTTGATTCCATCTTGCATCTTTGGAGGTCTTATCCTAGACTTTCACATCTGGTGTATTCTGTTGTCTTAATTAAAATCTATACAAATCCATACAAATTCTGTTACTCATGGGGAAATAAAAGAGCAAAGAGAATGACAGAGAAATGGAACTGTAGCCCTAACATAGCTCCTTAGAGTTTAATGCTGTTTGAGTGGTGTTCTTCGGATACTTGAAGCCTATGACAACCTGTTTCCTTAACCTACCCCAAAGTCTTTCAGGTTAAAAAAGGTTACTATTTTGTACAACTGGAAGTTCTTACTTAAAAAAGGAGTAGAAACTAAACATAAAATCAGACTTAACAAGGGTTAAAATAAACTAAAACATTCATAACACATCATTACAAGAAAGATAGGGTCTTGTGTAAGAGACTCTGGGTCCCTCTGAGTGGATGAAGAAACTACTCAGACACTCTCCATCTGAGGAAGAAAGGGAGGGGGTTTTCTCTGAGGAAAATCACCCTTGTTTCTTTATTAGCCAGGGTTTTTATCTATTTTCCAACATGGAAATATATAAGGAAAACATGCAGCCTTTCTCCAAATGGTAGGGAATTGAAGGGAAATGCAAATCAATACAGGGTTGAAACATCCAGGTATTTTACACAAGGTCAAAAACATTTGCTCTGAGTTAATTGTTCTGTTTTTCACATTCTACTGACAAGGATTTGAGGCTACACAGAGAAAAACAGAGCAGGTTCCCTTTTCCTGAAAAGCCATTTTGTATTTCTATTCTATCTTTAAAATCCCCTGGAGGGTGTGATTCAGAGCAAGCATGAAAGATAAGAAACCTGTTGGTTAAGTCCCAAGTTCCCGGTTTTTGGCGGGTCTCCACATGGCAGTCATCAAAGTCTTTCAAACCATTCCTGCCTGTCTCCCACATCTTCTCCTTCTTTATTAAGTACCTGAGATATTTAGGTAAGGCCAATGAAACCCGCTACTTGTTTTTCACGTATTTTGTCATGAGCAAACAATTTTCAAAGGCACCTTAACACACAGAATATAACAATAACTAGAATGCATCCAATAGCTCCCATCACCCAAAGTTTTAAATTTAGTTCATTAAACCAGTTTTTAGGGTTGAACCACTGTAATTTTTCTTGCAAAGTTTGAAAAACCTTTTATTCAGTTAGTCTTTTAATGTCCTGAATTTGCTGCTGGAGCTTAAACTGTAACTGGCTCACCTGGCCTTTAAGGTTAGTGGAAAAGTTCCCCTTTATATGATGCTGAACTTCCACCCATGAATGCTGGCTGGAGTTCCATTTTAAAGGGGTGACACAGAATCTGGAAAACTCTAGATGACAGGTGAGCCATTGGCAGGTGAATAGGGCATCCTGCTGGTCCCCAAGCCATATCATTGCAGACACCACGGCTAAAAGCCAGGCAAGGATTTCCTGGTCAATCCGTGTATGTTGAAGCATTTCCTGTGTGGAGTTAGTAAGGAGAATGTCTACTGCATGAGCTGTCTGACTGGACTCCATCAGGGCAATGGCAGCAGTGGCAGCTGTTGCTGCAATGGCAATAGCAGACAATGCATGCGATAAGAACACCTAGAAATCATCACACTCGCACCAGGGAAAGTGCATGGTTAATGGCTGTGAGTCCTCCTGGGTCCTCCCACTCTCTGGTGACATTAACTGGCAGCCACTAATCGGCCTGTCTATGGATTATAAAAACAGTGGTTAAATTGAGCTGGGTAACATTGCTGTGAGTAAGACAGCTGGCATAAATGGAACCTGTTGAGAGAGTAAGGTTATATAATTTGGAAACATTGTCATTAGTCAATTGAGACAGTCCTGGAGTGGCTAAAAAGAGATATAGGTGAGAAGTACAAACGGTGACCCATGAATTATCAGTAATATCAAGAGTATAGGACATATATGGTCCTTTTGCCTCATAATGGGCATGGCTTCTAAGAAGTTCAATAAATGGAAGGCCAATATGCCACAAATTACTGTGCCAAGGGCTGGTATGTTCCGGAGAAACAATTCTAATAATTGAAGCTCCCAACCCTCCTCTACTCCAGCCAAGGTCGGGGTATTTTTCATTAGGGTTTGTTGGACCATTACTGGTATACATGGCCCATTCTGCACCCCAGTCTTGTGCTATTAATGGGGTATGGATGATTTGTTTAAACGAAGGCTCATCGACTCAACAAGAAGTCCAAGCCACCATGGTGGGGATTTGAGCCTTGGTCTGGCAAAGGGGAATATCAGGAGGGTTATTGCTGTTTCCATTTTGAGTAAAGTTAATTCCAACTGAACATATTAGAAAGATGTCAGTAGACAGTGAAGGGGAGGAGGCTGCTTTGACAATTGTGTAAGCATACCATTGAAATTTAAGGAGCAAACATAAAGTATTAGTTAGGATAGAAAAATAGGCAGGTAATTGTTCTGCTAGAAAAGTGGTGCCTGCTGGGGCATATAACCAATGTTGTTTTTCCTCTCCAGGGTGTCCTCTGACCCTGTGTTTTAGAGAAATTTTTCAGCCTCTTTGTTGAGAGCTGTTAACTTTTCCTAAGTTATTCCAGGGGAAAGACTTTCTGCTTTCTTTTTTGCATCATGCCTCCAACGGCTTTGGCACTGGTGGCGTTGATCATTCATTGACATCTTGTTTAGTTGTTTCATCACATTCTCCAGGCGCCTGGTCTGCTTGTCCTAGGATGGTTCCCACCGGAATAGTGGATGTTCATCACCCATGGAATGGCTTTATCGCTTTGCAGGAAGCCACAAAGGACTTGTTGGGGTAGAAAAACACGCATACCCTTTCCCCATGTCAGTAAATCAAATGGACCTTCCCAAGCTCCTACTCCTTGAGGGTCCCAGTATAACACTAGGGGGCGAGTTCCCCTATCCTCTGGTCCATGGCAGCAAAAATGCCATTCAATAGCTGAAGTAAGAGAGTCATCACAGTTTAAAAAATTATAAGTATACACTGCTAACATAGTTAAATTTTGGGGAGAGGACTGCATACTCCCCCTTTTTGGTTTTTTGAGATTTTTAAAAGTATGATGGGCTCTTTCAACAATGGCCTGGCCTGTGGGATTATAAGGAATGCCTGTTTTACATTTCATATCCCATCTTTGTAGAAATTCCTGGGTGGAGCAAGCTACATAGCCTGGTCCATTATCAGTTTTTATCTGTTGCAGATGTCCCAAGTAGCTGAACACCTCGAGCCACTGTGTCTGAATATGCTTTGCTGACTCTCCTGCAAGAGTGGTGGCATGTAATGCTCCAGAATAGGTGTCAATTGAAACATGAATATACCTCAGTTTTCCAAAAGGAGAGTAATGAGTAATGTTCATTTGCCAAATTATTCATGGGGCTAGTCCCTGAGGCTTTACACCTGTGCTGGGGGGTGCCTTGCCCACAGCTTAACAGTCTGCACATTCTCTAATAATTTGCTTAGTCTGGGAATGTGGAAGGCTAAATTCTTGGCAAAGCACATGACTATTTTGATGATAAAACTGATGTGAGGCAACTGCCTTTTGAAAGGTAGTTATGATGCTTACTAAGGTGTCAGCTTGGCTGTTGCCTTCTTCCATATGGCCAGGAATGCCTGTATGGGAGTAAATATGGGTGATAAACAAACAGTGCTCCCTTTTATCCAATAGGTTTTGCAAAGATGAAAACAGATTGAGTAATTGAGGATCAAGAGACCCCTTAATTAAGGCCTGGTCTAGATGCATAACAGTATATACAGTACACCCTGAATCACAAACTAAATTTAAGGGCTTATGGTCCACTGCTGCAGAGCCATAATGGCTCCTGCTAGCTCTGCCCATTGTGTAGTCGAGTGTCCATAGGTGACACGATGTTTCCTTTCTAGGTCTTCGTGCCAGGTAATGGCAGCCTTGCCTGACTTTCCTGACCCATCTATAAATATCATCTTTGCTCCTGATATTGGTGTCTGGCTTAATTTATCCTTTAATGTAATGTTTAATTTTGGAATATTTTGTAAAAGCTTGTCAGAAGAAAGGCTGAGCTCAATTTTTCATATATAATCAGTCATAGCACACTGAAATTCTAAAGGTTGACTAAATATTTGCTGTAAATAAAGCTGCGTGAAAGGAACATGAATGACTGCTGGGTCTTGACCAAGAAGTTACTGAGTCCTCTCATGGTCCTTTACAATTAAGTGGCAAAAAGCTGTTATATAAGTGGTGATAGTGCGTTGAGGCTGATGAGGGAGAAATAGCCATTCCATCACGCTTAGGTGTGGTTGCAATTGGCCTATTAATATGGTAGGAGTACTTAAGGTTGGAAAGCAGAAGAGCCTGACAGGATACTCCAGGGCTAATTCTTTCTAGCTGCCGATTACTGATATGCAGATTGACAAGGTTTAACTCTTCTATTGCCTGTCGAGACAGGGTCCAGGGAGAATTAAGATCAGAGTTTCCTTTTAAGGTGTTAAAAAGATGAGTTAATTGATAGGTAGTAATGCCAAGGCTAGGTTGTATCCAATTGATAGTGCCTAATAACTTTTGGAGAGTATTAAGAGTTAAGGGCCTTGGTGGAATAATTTGAATTACTTGAGGCCAAATAGTTCTATGAGAGATCACATAACCTAAATACTTCCAAGGCGTTGAGTGCTGTACCTTTTCAGGTGCAGTTTGTAAGCCTGCTTATGCTAGATTGATGTAAAAGAGCAGGTATTAGCTAATTGCTTTGAGATTGGGCAGCAACTAGAATATCATCCATATAATGGTATATAATGGACTTGGGATGCTGCTCTCTAGTGGGCTGTAAAGCCTGATGTACAAAATGCTGACAGATAGTAGGATTATTTAGCATGCCTTATGGCAAGTCTTTCCACTGGAACCATTGTAGTGACTGAGAATTATTAAGCACTGGGATGGAGAAAGTGAATCACTCTCTATCCTTTTCTGCCAGAGGTATTGTAAAGAAACAGTCTTTTAAAGCTATGACTAAAAGTGGCCAGTCTTTAAGTATGCAGGCTGGGATAGGGATGCCTGTTTGTAAAGCTCCCATTTCATTACTTTTTCTAAGGAAATGTACAAGTCTTCATTTTCCAGATTTTTCAGGAACTACAAAAATTGGAGTATTCCAAGGACTATTATAAGGTTCAATATGCCCTGCCTCAAGTTGTTGTTGAACTAATTCATGAAGTTTTTCTAATTTTTCCCCCTTTCGTGGCCAATGGTCAACCCACACCAGCATGTCTTTAAGCCAGGTGAGAGATAGAGGAGATACTGGGACAGTTGCCATAAGGGAAAATGTGGTAAGGTAATTTTCATTTTCCATTGAGTATGAAGGTCTCGTCCCATATATTTAATGGGGCCAGGAAGACATAGGGTTGAATACGCCCCTCTTGGCCGTCTGGGCCATAACACCGGAGTGACCAGGCACTTCTCTTAGGCTAGGAAAGACCTCCTATGCCTGTTAGGGGAGCATCAGCCTCTATTAGGGGCCATTCCGAGGGGCCAGAATTGGTTAGAAATAACTGAAACACCATCTCCAGTATATAATAGTCCAGGGAAGACTTTACCCTTAATTTTAACCTCAATTATAGGTTTATTTAATTGAATAGAGGTTGTACGAAAGACAGATTGATTATTTGCACTTCCAACATTCTCCTCTCCCTGTATAGCATTCTGGGTTTTGAGTACTATATGGGGGAGGAGAAGGAGCTGTGCTATATGGGTGCCTGGAGGAGTAACATGATATCCTGAAGCCTGCAGCATTATTTCAATTTCTCCTTCATAGTCTGAATTAATAACACTTGGTTGAACTAAAATTTCTCTAGTAGTGACACTAGATTTTCCTATAATTATTCCCACTGTGCCTTTAGGCAATGGCCCCCATACCCCAGTAGGAGCTAGGGAAATTTGATCCTGTTTCTTTAAGATTAATTCCCAGGTGGAAACCAGGCCCATTCCTAAGTTTCCCCCTGCTGCAGTGCTGAGTTATGTGACTTGGAACCTCTCTGGTCCAAAATAACTGGCTGTCTATCTCTGCAGAGCTCCTGTTGTGGGCTGGGGCAGCAGAGCTCATGCCCCCCCTGTCCGTTTCCCTGTTGTTGTAAGGGGTTGCCATCTTTATCGAATTTTGATCGGCACTGATTGGCCCAATGCTTGCCTTTTTGGCAGTGGGGGCACGTCTGACTAGGAGTTCTTGGTTTTTCTGAATTCTTAGGTGCAGAAAGGCATTCTCATTATATATGGCCGGGCTTGCTGCACCAAGAGCATTTTTGGTTTGTAGAAATGGCAGCAGCTAGCAAGGTAGCCTTGTGCTCCTCAATCCATATATTTTGACATGCTTTTAAATATTGCCCTATGTTAGTAAAAGCAGATTTTACTGGATTTAGCACCTTTTTACAATCATTATTGACATTTTCATAAGCTAACTGAAGCAGTAAATTCTGAGCCACCTCCTGGCTTTCTACCTGCCTTTCTACCTGCCTTTGAATTGCTTGTTGCAATCTATGTGTAAAATCCATATATGCTTCCATGACCCATTGGCGAATGTTAACAAATGAGTTGGGACTGTGGACATGGATTCTGGGACTCGCCTCCATGCCTTCAAGGGGATTGCTGAGCACTGGGCAAAAACCTAGGGATCTAAAGTGTCTTGCACATTGGCTGTATTATACATGCCAGTGCCGGTGAGCATTTCAAATTCAACAGGAATGTGGTGGTCTGCATTTACTGCTGCCTGGTGACGGCAGCGGTCAGTATATTCAGTGAGCCAAATTGTGTATTGAGCTGGAGTGAGAACAGTTCTACCTAAGCTCTTCCAGTCACCGGGAGTCATAGTGTACCCCTTTGATATTGCCTCAATTATTCCAGATGTAAAAGGGGACTGGAGTCCATTCTCTTGAACACTCTTTCTTAGTTCTTTGAATATTTCAAAAGATAATGACTCATAAGTTACTTGTCCTCTCTGACCTTGCTTTACAATTACAGGAAAAGCTGATATAGCTTTCCAATCACTGGCTTTTGCCAATTCCCCCAGGCAGCTATGCATAGCCATGGGGGGGGGGGGTTCATTAACAAGTGGCAGCAGCTGGGTGCCAGCACTGGTCAGCTTTCAGGTTATTTGTCCCAGGGCTGGAGAGGTGCCATGGGCAGGGTGGTCCTAGCTTCTGCCACCCCTGTGGGTGGCGGATTTAATGCGTTCTTGGCAAAGTTCTCATCATACGTATTTAATCTCTCCTTTTCCTTATCCTGAATATTTGAGACGGTGGGATCATCCTCCAAACTGAAAATCTCCTCCCCGCTTACTTTGCTTTTAGTTTTTACTGAAGGAATATGCAGGGGAGTTAAAGCTGTACGAACTACAGCCCAAGTACCTAAATTCTGATGACCTATGGGGATCCCATTCTCCTGGAGACATTTACTTTTTTGTCCTACTGTTTCCCAAACCTCTAAATCATATGACCCTTTATCTGGAAACCAGGGGCAGTGCAGATTTACTGTCCATAATAGATTAAGTAAATTTGTTTTTTCCACTTGACATCCTGTGGTTTTTAGGAACAGAAAGAGCTGGCAGAAATAAACATCCTGTTCTTTAGAAAGACCTGTCCCCATGATAGAAAGAAAATAGAAACAGAATTTTTATGAAAGTTATTTAGCGCGCTCTCTCTCTCTCTCTCTCTCTCTCTCTCTCTCTCTCTCTTTCTCTCTCTTACATAAAAATCCTAAGTTGGAAAATGCCACGGGGATGAGGCTGTGATTGTTTTTATGGTGTGCCTAGTGTTGCATGGACTTTGTCTTCTGGCTGGCAGGAAACCTAGTGTTTCTGTCCTGGTCCACGTTCCAGCTTACCCTGTCATGGGAGTCTTGTATATTGGCGAGTACCCCTAGCGGGTATGTTAACTACTCGTCCAGTGCCCGCAGTGTTGTGGCGATTTTTGGAGAGGAGAGAGAGTGAAAATGAATGTGAGTATATAGAAAGAAACAGAACAGCTGAGAAATTTTTAGAAAAGAGAGGAGAAATTTTAGAAAAGAAAAGAAAGCTCCCTTCCTTTAACTAAGCATGCTGGTGGCCTTACCAAAGAAGACAGTGCTGCTGTTCCTCCGTTTGGGATGATTTGGCCTATTTTTCCCTCTGTCTAGGCGTGCTGTCCACAGTCCTCAGCTCGTAGCCGGTGTCACTTAAGCAAGTCCTCTGCCCCATTTTGGGTGTCACCTGTAACAGACTCTGGGTCCTTCGGAATGAATGAAGAAACTACTCAGACACTCTCCATCTGAGGAAGAAAGGGAGGGGGTTTTCTCTGAGGAAAATCATCCTCGTTTCTTTATTAGCCAGGGTTTTTATCTACTTTCCACACGCGGAAATGCATAAAAAATCATGCAGCCCTTCCCCAAATGGTAGGGAGTGAAAGGAAAACACAGATCAATACAGGGTTGAAATGTCCAGGTATTTTACACGAGGTCAAAAACATTTGCTCTTACTTAATCGTTCTGTTTTTCACATTCTACTGACAAGGATTTGAGGCTACACAGAGAAAAACAGAGCAGTTTCCCTTTTCCTTAAAAGTCGCTTTGTATTTCTATTCTATCTTTAAAATCCCCTGGAGGGTGGGACTCAGAGCAAGCATGAAAGATAAGAAACCTGCTGTTTAAGTCCAAAGTTCCCGTTTTTGGTGGGTCTCCATACAGCCGTCATCAAAGTCTTTCAAACCACTCCTGCCTGTCTCCCACAGTGTAGCCAGTCCAATCTTTATATTCTATACTTAAGAACACATGTGGTCCTCCTCACAGATTTTTCTAAAGTTCCTCTGTATATGCTAATTTGACTTAGCAAGTACACATCTGTGGTGTTTGCCTAGTGAGCACTTCTTCTCCCAGTAAAAGAATCCATCAGTTCCTTTTGGTGAACCACTTTGTCTCCTCATGGTTTATTTAAAGTGATCTCTTATTTAGACCCCAGAGTTTGGCTTATGATCTAGGCCTTGCCAGTGAAAATATGGCATCCTTCTAGTGACAGTTATTTTTCAAAAAAGTCATATCATGGCCTAAGAGGCAGGAGTTTGGGTAGGTAGGTGGAACAGACAGGTAATAAGCAATAAGCATAATATTGATACATAAGTAAGTGATATGAGAAAGGATGGAGTTGGTAATAATATGGAAAGAGTAAATTTTGGGAAAAGATCAGGGGCACATATTTGGACATGCTAGGATTTAGATGCATATTTGATATGTAAGAGAAAATATTAAATAGCTGAATAGAGGAGTATGAGCTCAGGACACAGGTATATGCTGGAGGTAAGCATTTAAGGGTAAGATAAAAAGACTTGCCTTCTTTCTTCACACTCAATAAAACCTCACTTAGTTAAGTGGATTTGTCATATCATAGAATAAAAGATGAGAACTCTTTTGAGTGAAAAACCAGTCAACCTTATAGATCAGGGAAGATGGTGGAGAAGGAAGCATGAGGAATATGTCCCCCTACTCAGACAATAATCACACTGGCATATTCTACACCAAAAAGCATTTAAACAGCATTAAACTATTTTGGAATTCTGGAGTGTGTTGAAGGCCTTCATCTTCCAGGAGAACTCCTGGATGATAAATTGTGGTTTATTTTAGTCAATTTTACCTCTTCGCACAGTAACAGCAACTCATCCCATTCCCAGCCATCTGGCAGGCAGCTATGCATGTGTTCCTGGAGCAACTTACACAGAGTTTGCAGGAGCCAGGAGCTTGACCTCCAAACATCTGTGGTCTGATCACTGATCACTGCTTAGGATCACAGAGGTACAGTCAAAGAAGTGGGCAGCCATTGTAGTTGCACATCCCCTTCAACTAAAGGATTTAAAGGTTCCTTTCTCTCTTCTGTTTTTCCTTTTTCCCACTGGGAGCTAGATATTAGAGACTAAAACATTTTTTTAAAAACCCTGCATATAAGGGAAAATTAAAAAATGACTACACATGCTGAGGGAAAGGCTCCCAAAAGACTTGATAAAACCTTAAGTTTACACCTCAGACTGATCCCCACCACATAGACAAACTACAACAATAAAAAAAGAAACTGAAAACTATAACAAGAATCAGAAAACCCAGGAAAAGTAGGAGAATATTATTTCTAACATTACTACCTCATTGTATTCAAATGATCAGTGTTCTACCAAAAAATCACAAGGCATACAAAGAAGCAGGAAAGTATAGCCATTTCAAAATAGTAAAAAAAACAGCAAAAATTGTCCCTGAAAAAAAACCTAATGGCAGATATACTAGATAAATCTTTAAAAATAACTCTTTTAAAGATGCTCAAAGGACTAAAAGAATGCATGGATCAAAAAGGACTCATGGATGCAGACAACAGTGTGGTGAAGGTAGAGGTGGAAGAGAGATTAAGGGGGATAAATGGTAATGGAAAAACATAATAAAATAAACTATTTTTAAAATATGTGGAAATATAAAACAAAAACAGATCAAAAAGAAATGCTGGAGTTGAAAAGTACAATAACTGAAATGAAAATTTCAACAGAGGAATTCAAAGGCAGATTTGAACAGGCAGAAGAAAAAAGTCAGTGAACTTTAAGATAGAGCAATGGGAGTTATTGAGTATGAAATGTAAAGTTTAGTATAGGAAATATAGTCAATAATATTGTAATAACTATGTATGGTGCCAGGTGGTACTAGACTTATTGGGGGATCACTTCATAAATTATATAAATATATAACTTCTCTGCTTTTAGCTGAAACTAATATAATGTTGAATGTCAACTGTAAGTAAAAAATAATAAAAATAAGAGTGAAAATTTACAGTGTTTGATATATCCAGGCATTGTTATAATCTCTTTATGTTATTGAACAGTTTTAATTTCTTTTATAATTCAAAGAAAAAGATTGAAGAAAATCAAACAGTCTGAGGAACATATCGGATACTATCAAGCATAACAATATATAAATTGCCAATATCCAAGAAAAAGAATAGAGAATCAGAGAGAAGATGGTGACCAAGTAGGTGGAAGTTGAGTCCATTCGCTCTTTCCCCAATTTGGATACTTAGCAGATCTTCCAAAAACTAAACTGAGTGTTCAATGGAATCTTAGCTGATATGAAGTTTGGAAGCTAAAGAGCACAGAAGATGCTTCACTATAAGCAAATACAAGACATAAGAGGGATGTGCTCACAGTCAACCAGCTGGAGGGGAGAACCCATCAATGAATGAGCCATTAATAATCAAAGCCCAAGTACAACAAAAGAGCCCACATAAAGTGAATAAAGAACAACCCTAGAGCATCCCAATCAGGAGATCAGAGACTGCACCACTGAGTCCCACAAAACTCCTACCACAGAAGTCCACCCCATGAAGACAGGCAGGCAAAGCAAAGCAACCTGAGATGCAGAAACAAACCAAAGTGTCACCTGAAATAGGGACAAAGAAATAACCCCCAATCAAAGGGAAAGGAGGAATCCACCCAAGAAAAAATAAATGAAGTTGATGAAAGCAATCTATCAGACATAGAATTCAAGATAATGGTTAGAAACATGCTCAAGGCACTCAGTAAAAACTGCAAGGAACTTTATGGGAGCCACAGGGAACTTAGTGGAACTACAGTAGCATGATAAAGGACATAAAAACTATGAATAAGAAACAGGAAGAAATGATGAATATAATATCTGAAATGAAAAATACACTAGAAGGAATTAAAAGCAGGCTATATGAAGCAGAGGACCAAATTATCAGAAGGAAATACCTAGTCAGAGAAACAAAACAAAAAAAGACATAAAATACTACTCAGCAGAAAGAAAGAAGGGATTTTTATCCTTTGTGAGAGCATGGATGAAACTGGAGAGTATTATGCTAAGTAAAATAAGCCAGGCGGTGAAAGCCAAATACCATGTGATCTCACCTATAAGTAGAACCTAATGAACAAAACAAACAAGAAAAATAGAAACAGTGACATGGAAATAAGGAACAAACTGACAGCGACCAAAGGGGAGGAGGGTGGAGGATAATGGGGGAAAGAAGGGGAAGGGTCTAATCAAGGAAAAAGTATTAAGGATCCATGGACATGAACAACAGGGTAGGGATTTACTGTGCGAATGGGGGGAGGGCAGGGGAGGGGAGAGAAATGGGGTAAAAATTGGGACTACAGCAATTGGACAACAATAAAATAAAATAAATAAAAAGCAAAAGAATGAGGATCGTTTAAGCGAGCTTCAGGACAACATGAAACATAACAACATTCGCATTATAGGAAAATCAGAAGGTGAAGAAAAGGAACAAGGGCTATTAAACCTGTTTGAAAAAATAATGAGAGGAAACGTCTCTAACTTGGTGAGGGAAGAGGTCTTGTAAGTTCAAAGCACAGAGGGTCCCTATGAAGATGACCCAAAAGAGGCCTACTCCAAGACACATCATAATTAAAATGGCAACTTTTAAAGACAAAGAGAATCTTAAAGTCAGTAAGGGAGAAACAACTAGTAATATACAAGAGAGCTCTGATAAAGCTGTCACTGATTTTTCACCATGAACACTACCAGGCAGAGGGATGGAGAGAAAATAATCCAGGTAATGAAAAGCAAGGACTTGCAACCAAGACTACTCTATCCAGCAAGGCTCTCATTTAAAATGGAAGTTGAGGACTTCTAGCCAAGATGGAGGTGTAGGTAGACATGCTGCTTCTCCTTCACAACTAAGAAGGAATTTACAATCACTTCAAAACTGAAAAAAACAAAAACAGAAGATCCAGAAAATCAAACTACATGGAAGTTCAACAAACAAAGAAATAAAGAAGAACTATTCAGTCAGACAGGTAGGAGGGGCAGAGCTGGGACAGAGAGAATGAGGTGCAGTGCTGTGGCAGGGGCTGTGGAGGTGGTGCGTGGTGGTGACAACTGGCTGCAGCAGCAGCAGCACAGAGACTGTAGTCATGGTGAAAAGCACAGTGATATATTTTAAACCTGTGAAGTGATCCCAGCCCCAAACCAGACCTATACCAGACCATGCAGCTCATGACTCCAATGCTGGGGAAATTAGAGCCACATTGTTTCTGACTGAAAACCAGTGGGGGATTGGGGCAGAGGAAGAAACTGCCAGTCTCTCAACAGAGGTAGCTTGTTTATTATGGGAAGTGGGAGAACTGCCTGGAAAATGGGCAAGTGCAGGGCAAGCAGCACTATTCCCTCTCAGATACTTCCCCCACATACAGCGCCACAATGTGGTAAAATGGGTCCCCTGAACTGATGAATATCCAAGGCTCCACCCCTTACAACGTAACAGGAGCTACAGCTCTACCTAAGACACAGAGGCAAACACAGAAAGATGTCAAGATGAGAAGACAAAGGAGTATGGCACAAAGTGGGGGGCAGATTCAGGTTCCAGTGGGAGAACTGAGCAATGAGAAGATACCCAACAGACTCACAGTTCAAAGCACTGGTGATAACAATGCTCACAGATTTGACAGAAAAGGTTAAGCATGACAGAGAAGAAATTAAGGCTATACTAAGTGAAATGAAGGAAAATCCACATAAAAGTAGTGGTGAAGGCAAGAAAACCAGGGCTCATATCAACAAATTGGAACATAAGGAAGAAATAAACAGTCAACCAGAACAGAAGGAGGAAACAAGAATAGAAAAAAATGAAGAGGGGCTTAGAAACCTCTGGGATAACTTTAAACATGCCAATATCTGAATTATAGGGGTGTCAGAAGGAGAAGAGGAAGAGCAAGAAATTGAAAAAATTATGTGAAAAGTAATGAAGAAAATCATCCCTAATTTGTGGGGAAAAAGTAGACATACATTCCAGGAAGCACAGAGAGTCCCAAACAAACTGGACTCAGGATGGATCACACCAAGACACATCATAATTAAATTGATAAAGGTTAAGGATAAAGAGAGAATCTTAAAAGAAGCAAGAGAAAAGAAAGGAGCACATATATTGTATTAATGGATTAGAAGAATTAACATCATTAAAATGTTCATACTACCCAAAGCAATTTATAGATTCAATGTAATTCTTATTAAAATACCAGTGACAAAGTGCACAGACCTAGAACAAATACTTCATAAATTTATATGGAACCAAAAATGACCCCAAATAGCCTCAGTAATCTTGAGAAAGAACACATGTGAGAAATCACAATACCAGATATCAAACTATACTACAAGGCCACTGTTATCAAAACAGTCTGGTACTAGCATAAGAACAGATGCATATATCAATGGAACAGAATAGAGAGCCCAGAAATAAACCCAAGCCTCTAAGGTCAATTAATATTTGACAAAGTGGCCATGGCACAAAATGGCATAAACATAGCCTCTTCAATAAGTGGTGTTGGGAAAACTGCACTCATACATGAAAAAAAAAAAAAAATGACACTAGACCACCAATTTACACCATACACCAGAATACACTCAAGATGGATATAAGACTTAAATATAAATTGTGATACCATAAAAGTCCTAAAGGAAAACATAGGCAGTAAAATTTCAGATATCCCATGCAGCAATATTTTCACTAATATATCTCATAGGGCAAGGGAAATAGACAAATGGCTCTGTATCAAACTAAAAAGCTTCTGCGCAGCTAAAGGAACCATCATCAAAATGAAAAGGGAACTAACCATATGGGAAAACATATTTTCCAATGATAACTTGGACAAGGGTTTGATCTTCAAAATATATAAAGAATTCGTAGGATTCAACACCAGGAAGACAAACAATCCAGTTAAAAAATGGGCAAAGGACCTGATGGCCCATAGACATATGAAAAGATGTTCAACATCAATAGCCATCTGAGAGCTGCAAATTAAAACCACAATGAGATACCACCTCACACAGGTCAGAATGGCCACCATTAACAAATCAACAAAAAGGTCCTGGCAAGAATGTGGATAAAAGTGAACCCTAGTGCACTGTCGTGGTAATGCAGACTGTGGTGCAGCCACTATGGAAAACAGTATGGAATTTCCTCAAAAAACTAAAAATGGAATGGCCTTTTGACCCAGCAATTCTGCTGCTGGGAATATTCCCTAAGAATCCCAATCACCAATTCAAAAAAGCTTATGCACCCCTATGTTCATAGCAGTGCTATTTACAATATCCAAGTGCCCATCAGTAAATGAGTGGGTCACCAAACTGTGATACATTTACACAATGGAATACTATGCAACAGAAAAAACATTTTGCAACAGCATTGATGGAAAATATTATGCTAAATGAAATAAGCCAGCCAGTGAAAGACAAATACTATATGATCTCACTGATAAGAGGAATCTAATGAAAAAAATAGAACCACAGGCATGGAAATATGGAACAGACTGAAAGTGACCAGAGGGGAGGGGGAAGTGGGATAATTGTGGAAAGAAGGGGAAGAGCTAGAGAAAGAACATGTATGAATGACCTGTGGACATGGACAACAGTGTGGGAATTGACTGTGAGAGTGGGGGTGGGAGGGCAGAGAAGGGCAAAGGGTGAAAAATTGGGACAACTGTAATAGAAAAACAATTTAAAAAAAGAACAGAGAGTCAAAGGAGCAGAGAAAATATTTAACAAACACTGGCTGAAATTTAATGAAAGACATAAATATATTTCAAAGAAGCTGAAAGAATCCCAAGTAAGATATACTCAAAAAGAGCCACACGAGACACAATGTAATCAAATTTTTTAAAGGCAAAAAAGATGGAAATTTTTTAACTTTATTTTTATTGTTGACACTATTACAGATGTCCCCACCCCCCTTTGCCCACTTCCATCCAGCTTCTGCCACCCCCTTTCACTCTGGCCATCAGCACACTGTTGTTTGTGTCTGTGGGTTATGTATATATGTTTTTTGGCTAATCCCTTCAACTTCTTTCATCCATTTCCCCCTCTTCCCTAGGAGAGCTACCAGTCTATTCCATATAGCCATGCCTCTATTTTTATTCAGTTAGTCAGTTTATTTTGTTCAGTAGATTCCACATATAATGAAAACATATGGTATTTTTGTTTCTCTGACTGGCTTATTTCACTTAGCATAATAATCTCAAGGTTCATCCATGCTGTCACAAAAGGTAAGATTTCCTTCTTTTTTTATGGCCATGTAGTATTTTCTTGTGTAAATGTACCACAGCTTTTCTTTCCATTCATCTACTGAGGGACATTAGGGGTATTTCCAGATCTTGGCTGTTGTAAATAATGCTGTTATAATCATAGGCATACATATATTCTTTCAAATTGTTGTTTCAGAATTCCTAGGATATATTCCCAGAAGTGGAATAGCTGGGTCAAAAGGCAGTTCCATTTTTAATTTTTTGAGGAAACGCCATACTGTTTTCTAAAATAGCTACACCAGGCACTCCCACCAACAGGGTTCTAGAATCTCCTTTTCTCCACACCTTTACCAGCACTTGTTGTTTGTAGTTTTATTGGTGGTAGTCAGTATGGCAGGATGGAGGTGATATCTCACTGTGGTTTTAATTTGCATCTAAATAGAAGGCTTCATAAAAGAAGCAAGAGAGGAGAGAAAGGTCACATATGGAATCCTCAATAAAATAATTAATGAATTTCCCATCAGAAACTATGGAAGCCAGAAGATAATGGGGAGATATATTCAAAGTGCTTAAAGAAACTCAACCAAAAATCCTATATATGGCCAAACTGTCCATAAAAAGTGAAGAAGAAATGAAGACATTTCGAGATAAACAGAAGTTGAGTCTCTGACTGCTATATATGGCTTGCAAGAAATACTCAAGAGAGTTCTGTAAGAGGAAATAAAAGGACATTACACAGTAAATCAAAACCATATGAAGAAATAATCCCCTGGCTGGTTTGGCTCAGTGGATTGAGCGTCGGCCTGCGAGCTAAGTGTCGCTGGTTCGATCTTCCAGTCAGGGCACATCAGAGAAGGAAAACTCTGATTCCAAAAAACCTCCGCTGCCTTGCGGCATACCTCTTCAGGGGAAAGGCTAAGGGAGTAAACCCCGACAGAAAATCCGGAGCCGGAGTCCCTAAGGCGGTTTGACGTTGTAGTCAACACCGGCAACTCCTGCGGCGCACCTGAAGCCAAGCTGTATTGACTCCGTCTTTCCCTTGGACCCTTCAGCTGCGAAGAGAGGGGGGGGTCTGCTGCATGGGCAACAGCAGACCCTCCATATCACCCTGCCCAGGCTCTGTAGCTTCAGCTTCACTGGAGAGGACACTCCAGCGTCATCGCAAGATGTCGATTCAACACGGGAGGAGACAGATACCGTGTCACTCCCGAGTCGGACTGCACAGCCATTCTCGGCGGTGCAGATAGACTCTTAAGAAGCTACACCATCGTCACTTGGGCTCTGTAGCTTCAGCTTCACTGGAGAGGACCCTCCAGCGTCATCGCAAGATGTCGATTCAACACGGGAGGAGACAGATACCGTGTCACTCCCGAGTCGGACTGCACAACCATTCTCGGCGGTGCAGATAGACTCTTAAGAAGCTACACCATTGTCTCTCGAGACGGACGGCTGCCGAAAAACCGAAATGAAGAAATAAGATCTCAACAAAGATAAATATTGGGTTGGTCAAAGAGGTATTTTTTTCCCTGTAAGATGGCTCTAATAGTGCTTAGTTGTCTTCATTCAATCATACAATTTTGTTAGATTGTATTATAACAGCTCTCATGTCAGCATGTATTTTTTAAAACGTAGCAAAATTGGTGAATTTTTGTGTAGCAATTTTAATATTGCAGATGGAAGAAAATATGCAACATTTTAAGCAAATTATGCTTTATTATTTCAAGAAAGGTAAAAAAACAACTGAAATGCAAAAAATGATTTGTGCAGTGTATGGAGAAGGTGCTGTTAATTCAGTGGACCCCAACCTTTTTGGAATCAGGGACTGGTTTTGTGGAAGACAGTTTTTCCATGGACAGGGTTTGGGGAGAGACAGGAGGCAGAGCTCAGGTGCTAATGAAAGCAAGGCTTGGCTCACTCACCTGTTGCTCACCTCCTGTGCAGCCTGGTTCATAACAGACTATAGACTAGTACCAGTCCACAGCCCTGGGGCTTGTTTAGGACCCCCACTGTAACTGTCAAAAGTGGCTTGCTAAGTTTCAAGATGGAGATTTCTCACTGGATGATGCTCCAGTCAAATGGATGAGTTGAAGTTGATAGCTATCAAATCAAGACATTAATTGAGAACAACCAATGTTATACCATGCAGGAGATAGTCGACATACTCAAAATATCCAAATCAATAAATTTATTGGTGAAAATGAAAAATATGTCTTTTATTCTATGGAAAAAACCATATGGACTTTTTGGCAGCCCAATCGTCGGCAGCCGTCCGTCTCAAGAGACGATGGTGTAGCTTCTTAA
Organism: Furipterus horrens; assembly: GCF_987537825.1. Lineage (NCBI taxonomy): Eukaryota > Metazoa > Chordata > Mammalia > Chiroptera > Furipteridae > Furipterus > Furipterus horrens. The sequence continues at coordinate 64,558,020 of NW_028327179.1, forward strand.
GAGTCTATCTGCACCGCCGAGAATGGCTGTGCAGTCCGACTCGGGAGTGACATGGTATCTGTCTCCTCCCGTGTTGAATCGACATCTTGCGATGACGCTGAAGCTACAGAGCCTGGGCAGGGTAATATGGAGGGTCTGCTGTTGCCCATGCAGCAGACCCCCCCTCTCTTCGCAGCTGAAGGGTCCAAGGGAAAGACGGAGTCGATACAGCTTGGGTTCAGGTGCGCCGCAGGAGTTGCCGGTGTTGACTACAATGTCAAACCGCCTTAGGGACTCCGGCTCCAGATTTTCTGTCGGGGTTTACTCCCTTAGCCTTTCCCCTGAAGAGGTATGCCGCAAGGCAGCGGAGGTTTTTTGGAGTCAGAGTTTTCCTTCTCTGCTGTACCCTGACTGGAAGATCGAACCAGCGACACTTAGCTCGCAGGCCGACGCTCAATCCACTGAGCTAAACCAGCCAGGGCTGGCAGCCCAATATATGGGCAATTAAAACGTTGGTATTATTATAACAATGGTTTGTAATAGTACTTTTTGTTTCTACATTATTTAACCGACTAATATATATATAATATAATGAGTGTAAATGCTAGTATTACTATAACTTTGGTTCATGAGTCCAAAAGTTGTTTTCTACATAGTTTAAGAGACTGACACATTTGAAATAATTTAGTTTCTGTTTGGAAACACACAGCATATAAAGATATAATTGTGTGACATCAGCAACTGAAAGAGGTGGGAATAACAGTATAACGAAACAGAGTTTGTGTATGTTATTGAAGTTAAGCTGGTATAAGTTAAAATTAGAATGTTAAAATTTTAGGATGTAATCTCCATGACATCGTCGTCGTCGTCGTCGTCGGCAGCCGTCCGTCTCGAGAGACGATGGTGTAGCTTCTTAAGAGTCTATCTGCACCGCCGAGAATGGTTGTGCAGTCCGACTCGGGAGTGACACGGTATCTGTCTCCTCCCGTGCTGAATCGACATCTTGCGATGACGCTGGAGTGTCCTCTCCAGTGAAGCTGAAGCTACAGAGCCTGGGCAGGGTGATATGGAGGGTCTGCTGTTGCCCATGCAGCAGGCCCCCCCTCTCTTCGCAGCTGAAGGGTCCAAGGGAAAGACGGAGTCAATACAGCTTGGCTTCAGGTGCGCCACAGGAGTTGCCGGTGTTGACTACAACGTCAAACCGCCTTAGGGACTCCGGCTCCGGATTTTCTGTCGGGGTTTACTCCCTTAGCCTTTCCCCTGAAGAGGTATGCCGCAAGGCAGCGGAGGTTTTTTGGAGTCAGAGTTTTCCTTCTCTGAAATCTCCATGACAACCACAAAGAAAATAACTATAGATTAAAATCAAAGAAAATGAGAAGGGCATTTAAACATTTCATTATTTTAAAAAAATGACTAAAAGGAAAAAAAGAAACAAAAGGCTGGTCAGCAGCATGGCAGCATGAGAGAATCTTCAAGTCTTTCTCCTTTAAGTTACAAGTAGGACAAGTTATAATTCAACAAATAATTCCCTGATGAACATACAACTATGTCTGAAACATTGCACAGAGATATCTGAAGGTGGTTGTATCTGAGTGAAAAGCAGAAGTGAGATGAGGAGGGACAGAAACAAAAGCCAAATGTGGCCCCACACTCACAGTGGCCCCAGCAGACCCACTAGCAGTGAAGGGCTGCGGTGCAGTTTATAATGGGAAAACCAGATGGGAAAGGCAGAGACAGCAATCTGGCCTGGGTGATGGCATACATTGAGATTAGGCCCAGGGTGAGGGACAGAGAAACAGTGCAAAAAGTTCACACCACTAGAAACCTGATGAGCACCCAAAAAATCTGCAGAGAGGGAGTCCACCTACTACATCCTTCTGTGGCCTACCAGGCAGTGAAATCCTCTTGTAAAAGGTCACAAAAGAACTGAAAAACTTTTCCAGCCTAAGGAGTCTGAACCCATTGTGGCTAAACCCACAAGGAAGAGCATAACTGAAAATGCATGACCTTGCTTCCCTATCCTACCCCCGGCCCCTCTATTGCTGTGCAGGCTAGTAGAAGCAACTGGATCAATTCAGTGCAGCCCTGCAGAGGCTACAGGAATGCAGTTCCAGGAACACACAGGAGATTCATACCCCAGCCTTTTCAATACTTGGGAGTGATGCTCTGAGATCAAGGCAATGAGACCTAAAATAGACAGCCAGCTCCTGGGCAACACTGAGCATTTTTTTATAGTCCAGGCAACACCTCCCCACAGAAATCCTGGAAGTATGAGCAGTGCAGAAAGGGAATATGAAAACTTATGCTCCCATACCACCTAAAGGAAAACAAAAGAAAGACCTCTACTTACCAACTAAAATTCTTTTTCAAAAATGAAGATTTCATTTCTACAAATGCCCAGACAGAAAAATAATCCATCAAGCACAATGAGTAATCAAGATAACAAGGGAGACTTCCGGCCAAGATGGCAACCTAGACAGACATGTTGCATCTCCCTCCACAACTAAGAAGGAATGCAACTACCTCACAACTAGAGACAACCATTAGTCCCAGAAAACTGAGCTGCATGGAAGTTCAGCAAACAAAGATATAAAGAGAAATACTCATCCAGAAAGGTGAGACAGCTCTACCAAAGACACAGAGGCAAACAAATATAGGAGCCTGCCAAGTTGAGGAGACAGAAAAGTATGGCCCAAAAGGGGGAATGGATCAAGGTTCCAGTGGGGGAACTAAGTGATGAGGAGATAGCCAACCTAACAGATGAAGAGTTCAAAACACTGGTGATAAAGATGCTCACAGACTTGACAGATATTCTTAAGTATGGCATAAGGGAAGAAGTGAAAGGTATGTTAAATGAAACAGGAAAATTCACATAAAACCAGTGGTGAAGGGAAGAAAAGCAGAGTTCAAATCAATGATTTGGAATATAAAGAAAAAAACAGTCAACCAGTACAGAATGAGGTAACAAGAATTGAAAAAAATGAGGAGAGGCTTAGGAACCTCTTGGACAACTTTAAACGTGCAAACATCTGAACAATAGGGTTGCCAGGAGAAGAAGAGGAAGAGCAATAAAAGGAAAACTTATGTGAGAAAATAATGAAAAAAAACTCTTCAAAGTTGGTGAAGGAAATAGACATACAAGTCCAGGAAGCATAGAGAGTCCAAAACAAGCTAGACCCAAAAGGGACCACACCAAGAAACATCATAATTTAAATGCCTAAGGTTAAAAGGGACAATCTTGAAAGGAGCAAGAGAAAAGAACAGAGTTACCTACAAAGGGGTGCCTATAAGACTATCAGCTGATTTCTCAAAAGAAACTTTGCACACAAGAAGGGACTGGCAAGAAGTATTCAAAGTGATAAAAAGCAAGGACTTACAACCAAGATTACTCTATTCAGCAAAGCTATCATTTAGAATGGAAGGCCAGATAAAGTGCTTCCCAGAAAAGGTAAAGCTTAAGGAACTCATCATCACCAAACTATTATTATATGAAATGTCAAATGGACTTACTTAAGAAAAAGAAGATCAAAATTGTGAACATTAAAATGACAACAAACACAACTATCAACAATTGAATCTTAAAATATAAAAACAAAATCCAACTAATAAAACCAGAATAGGAACAGAATCATAGCTATGGGGATCATTTAGAGGGTTATCAGCTGGGTGGGGGAAGGAGAAGAAACGGGGAAATGGTGCAGGGATTAAGAAGCAGAATTGGTTGGTACAAAATAGACATAAGGAGGTAATGAATAATATAGGAAAGGGTGAAGCCAAAGAATTTACATGCACAACCCATGGACATGAACTAAGGGGGGTGGGATTGCTGGAAGGAGGGGGGAGAAAAGGGGAAAAATTGCGATACTATAACAACATAATTAATAAAATATACTTTTAAAAAGATAAGGAAATTCAGAAAGAATATTTTAAAATCTCCAGAAAATAAAATTAAAGGCATAGAAACATGTGATTTAAGTGACAGAAAACTTCAAGATTGTAGTTCTGAGAAAACTCAGTGAAACAGAAGAAAACTCTAAAGTGTAATTCAACAAACTCAGAAATAAAATTAACAAATGAAAGGATTATTTGACCAAAAACTATAATAAAGAATGAAATAAGTATTCACCAGTAGATGAGTGGATAAAACAGCTACAGTACATTTACACAATGGAATACTACCCAGCCATAAAAACAGAAAATTTGTGGCAGCATGGATGGACATGGAGAACATTAGGCTAAGTGAAATGAGCCAGTCAGAGGAAAACAAGTGTCATATTATTTCACTCATATGTGGAATCTAGTGAACAAACTGAACTAACAAGCAAAATAGAGACAGGCTCATAGGTAGAAAGCAGAGTGACAGCTCTGGGGACAGGTTTAGGGGGTGGAGGGATGGAGCAAAAAGGAAAAAAGGTAAAGAACTCATGGACACAGACAACAGTGTGGTCATTGTGGGAGGGAGGTGGAAGTGGTTATGGTGGGATAGATGGTAATGGAAAAATACAATAAAAAATTTAAAAATAGGGCCTTCCGGCCAAGATGGAGGTATAGACAGACATGCTGTGTCTCCCTCCACAACTAAGAAGGAATACAATTACCTCAAAACTAGAAACAGCCACAAGTTCCAGAAAATCAAAGTGCATGGAAGTCCAGCAAACAAAGATATAAAGAAAAAATATTCATACAGACAGGTTGGAGAGGTGGAGCCCAAGAGGAGAGGACACAGTGTGGTGGTGGCAGCAGTGGGAACAGCAGCAGGCCAGCGGAAAGTGCAGCCACATGTTTTAAAAAGTCAGGAGGGACACCTGGGGAGCATTCCCAGCTTCTCACCAGAGCAGCTCACTGTCCTAGCTCCAGGGAAAATCAAGCCTCATTGCTTTTGACTGTGCAAACCAGTGGTGGTTGAGATGGAGGCAGAAACTGCCTGTCTCTCAGCAGAGTCCGCTTGCTTAAAGAGCCACCACGGACCTGGAACATCCGCAGACCCACCCACTCTGGGAACGACTACCAGGGCAGCAGCTAGAGGGGCGCCAGTCCGGTGCGGAGGTGGGAGAGTGCCTGGAGAAGGAGTGAGTGCTGGCAAGTGGCATTGTTCCTTCTCAGACCCCTCCCCCGCATACAGCACCACAACATGGCAAAACAGGTCGCCCTGTACTGATGAATCCCTAAGGCTCCTCTCCTTACAATGTAACAGGAATTGTTACAGAGCCCCTGGGCTACTCCAATTGAAAACAAACCCACGGGCTCTTTAGTTAGGGGTCCAATTGCCCACCGCCAGAATTAGAACTCTTAATACTTCAGTTGAGTGAAAAGAAAATTGTTTATTTAACAGTTACACATATCCTTGCCTCCCCCCTACCAAACCTAGCCAGTTTTAGGAAGGTCAGAAACACCGTTTCCCTACTTCCCAAACACAGTTCAGCTTTACGAGTGCCTGCCAATCATTCAATCTGATTGGGGAGGTCCTTTCTGTGCTGTCGTGCCCTTCAGCTCTCAATACAAAACCACTGGGATTCTCAGACTCCTTGCAAAGTCTTCTTTCTGTAAACCGCTTGGATCTCCTCTCCTTCTCCAGAGCACCCCTGCGAACACCCACCAGCGATGGAGACAGCCCCAGAGCACATGCCCCTAAAGTGTTCGGAGCTGCCTATATATCCCTGACTGCGTCCTCTGACACAGTGGGTGTTGCCAACAGTTCTGACCATTCACAGAACCCCACATAGGCTCTGTGTGCTTTCCATACCATCCCCTGGTTCAAGACTCCTGCCATCCACCTGAGGCCTTGGAAGCATCCAAGCAATTTTGCATAATGAAAGACACCAGCCACCAGCCTCAGGTGTGTGGAGGGATTCTGAAAGCTGCTTCCTTCTCCCCATCCTCCAGCTGCAAACTCCAGGGATTTTTGCACTCCCCTGTTTCTGTAACAGAATGACAGCTCTCCCTGGGACACGAAAGTAAACAAACACAGGAGACTTCCGGCCAAGATGGAGGCCTAGACTGACATGCTCCATCTCCCACCACAACTAAGAAAAAATACAACTACCGCAAAACCAGCAATAACCAGATGTTCAAGAAAATAAATGGAAGTCCAACATATGAAGTTATAAAGGAGTGGCGCTCATCCCGACAGGTAGGAGGGGTGAAGCTGGGGAGGAGAGGTCAAGCTGAGCAGTTCGCGGCAGCTGCAGCGATGGCAGCAGGACAGCGGTAAGCACAAACACCCCTATTTAAGGGGAGGAAAGAAGCATCTGGTGACCACCCCCAGCTGCAGACCAGACCCGTCAGCTTGTGATACCAAAGCCGGGGAAGGAAGACCTCCATTGCCTTGGACTGTGCGGCCTGGTGGGGGTGGGGACAGAAGAGGAGGCTTCTGGTCTCTCAGCGGAAAGTCAACGGGAGGAATTCATCTTGGACTCCCACCCCTGCAGAAAACACCACAGCGTGGTGAGACGGGACACTTGGTTATGACGAGTGCATGGGACTCCACCTCCTATAGCATAGGAGGTGTGACAGCCCTGCCCAGGAAGCAAAGGTAAACACAAAACTGTACAAGATGGCATAAATTATGATAGAGATTCCAGTGATGCAACTAACCGGACAGCAAATTTCTAATCTAATGGCTGAGCAGATAGGAAATCTTTCTGAAGCACAGTTCGGAGCTTTGGTTATAAAAGTGCTACAGACCTAACAGCAGATCTTAAACAAGACAGGGAAGGAATGAAGGCTAGTCCTGCTGAAATGAACAAAAACACATATGAAACTAGTGTTGAGGGCAAGAAAACCAGGGATCAAATCAACAAATCAGAACATAGGGAAGGAACAAACAGTCAACCAGTACAGAAACAGGGAATGAGAAGTGAGTAAAATGAGGAGATGCTCAGAAACTTATTGGACAGCTATAAGCAGGTCAACATTTGAATCATATGGTTGCCAGAAGGTGAAGAAGAAGAACTAGAAATGGAAAAATTATGTGAAAAAGTAATGAAACAGAACTTCCCTAACTTGGTGAAGGAAATAGACTTACAGGTCCAAGAAGCACAGAGAATTCCAAAACAAATGGACCCAGGGAGAACCACACCAAAAAACATTATAATCAAAATGTCAAAAATTAAGGATAAAGAAAGAATCGTAAAAGCAGCAAGAGAGAGGAAGAGAATTACATACAAAGGGGTCCCAATAAGACTGTCAGCTGATTTCTCAAAAGAAAATCTGCAGGCAAGAAGGGACTGGCAAGATATATTCAAAGTAATGAAAAGCAAACACCTAAAACCATGATTACTCTATCCAGCGAAGTGGTCATTCAGTATAGAAGGGCAGAAAAAATGCTTCCAGGACAAAGTAAAACTGAAGGAGTTCATCTGATCCAAACCACTGTTATATGAAATGTTAAAGGGACTTGTTTAGGAGAAGGAGGATCAAAACTACAAACATTAAAATGAAAACTGTATCACAACAACCAACAACAGAAGTAGGGAACCGAAACAAAGACAAAATAAGTAGGCAACAAGAATTTAAACAGAATTATAGGTATGGGGAAAATTATGGGGGGAGGTCAGCAGGGAAGAGGAAGGGGGGAAAAGGAGGGATATGGTAGAGGAATTAAGAAGCATAGTAGGAGGAAGTGAAGTTGATAGGAAGATGTTGAGAAAAACTATATGCACAACCAATGGGCATGAACTGAGGGAGGGGACAACTGGAGGGAGGGATGTCACTGGGTGGAGGAGAACAAAGGGAAAAGAAATTGGGACAACTGTAACAGCATAATCAATAAAGCATATAAAAATTTTAAAAATAAATAAATAAAATATGAAAAGGAACAAAACAGAAATTCTGGAGTTGAAGACTCAATAAAAAAATAAAAGAACTAGTGACCTTAGGCACAGAGCAGACAAGATGGAATAAAGAATAAATAACATAGACTTCTAGTTAAGATGGAGGCATAGGTAGATAGACCTCACCTTCTCACACAACCATAGCAAGAATTAGCACCAGATCTAAAAACTAATAACATCCAGAACCATCAGAAAATCAAGCTGTATGGAAGTCTGACAACCAAGAATTTAAAGAAGCCACATTCATCCAGGTGGTTAGGAGGGGCAGAATTGAGGAGATGGGCAGAGAGGCAGTGTGGCATGAAGAGACAGAGGCAGCAGTGGTGGGACAGATGGTTCTACATTCACATATGGTAGATAAAAATCAGGAGGAATACCTTGGGAGTGAGTGATCCCAGTTCCAGGCCAGACAGCACAGCACAGGGTGCCAGGGCCAGAAAGATAAATACCCATTACTTCTGGCTGTAAAAACCAGCTGTGGTTGAGGTGGTAAAAAAAAAAAAACTGTTGGATTTTCGCCCCTTAAAGGGCCTGAAGGTACACAAACCCACCTGCTCTGGGTTTCACCACCAGGGAAGCAGCTGTAAAAGCACCAGTCACATACAGGAAATGGGTAAAGTGACTGGAAATGGGGCAAGTCCTGGGAAAACCTCTAGAAGCCAGGCAGTGGCACTGTCCCCTCTCTGAGTCCTCCCCCACATATAGAGCTACAAAGTGGTGAAGCGGATTGCGCCACCCTGGCAATTACCTAAGGTTCTGCCTCATACAATTTACAGGTGCCTTTGCTACACAGGCCACACTACTAAGACAAGGAGTAAAAGCAGCGCTACCTAATATACAGAAACAAACACATGGAGGCTGCCATATCAAGGATGCAAAGAAGTATGGCACAAATGAAAGAACAACAACAACAAAAAAAAAACCTCAGAAAAGAACTAAATGAAATGGAGATAGCCAACCTATCACATGCAGATTTTAAAACACTGGTGATCAGGATGCTCAAAGAACTCAGAATGTGGCAAAAATATAAAGGAAGAAATGAAGGTTACACTAAGTGAAATAATGCAAAATCCACAGGGAACCAACAGTGAAGGGACAGAATCTCAGACTCAATCAACAATTTGGAACATAAGGAAGAAATAAACATTGAACCAGAACAGAAAGAAGAAACAAGAATTCAAAAAAGTGAGGAGAGGATTAGGAACCTCTGGGACATCTCAAATGTGCCACCATCCAAATCACAGGGATGCCAGAAGAAGAAGAGAATGAGCAAGAGATTGAAAACATATTTGAAAAAATAATGAAAAAAAACTTTCATAATCTGGTGAAGAAAATAGATATGCAAGTCCAGGAAGCACAGAGAGTCACAAACAAGTTGGACTCAATGAAGACTACAGCAAGACACATCATAATTAAAATGTGAAAGATTAAAGATAAGGAGAGGATCTTAAAAGCAACAAGGGAAAAAGAAGAGTTACTTACAAAAGAGTTCCCATAAGGCCATCAGTTGATTTCTCAAAAAAAAAACAAAAAAAAAAAAAAACAACTTTGCAGGCAAGAAGGGACTGGCAATCTATATTCAAAGAGATGTAAAGCAGGGACCTACAACCTATTTTAATCTATCCAGCAATGTTATCATTTAGAACAGAAGGGCAGATAAAGTTCTCAAAGTAAAGCTAAAGGAGTTCATCATTACCAAGCCATTATTACATGAAATGTTAAAGTCACTTATTTAAGAAAAAGATCAAAACTATGAATACTAAAATAACAACAAAGTCAAAACTATCAACAAATGAATCTAAAAAATAAAAACAAAATCCAGCTAAGCAAACCAGAACAAGAACAGAATCATAGGTATGGGGATCATTTAGAAAGTTATCAGCTGGGAGCGGGAAGGGGGAGAAATGGGGATATGGTGCAGGGATTAAGAAGCATAATTAATTCGTACAAAATAGACAGGGGGAAGTTAAGAATAATATAGGAAAGGGTGAAGCCAAAGAACTTATATGTACGACTCTTGGACATGAACTAAAGGGCGTGGGATTGCTGGAGGGAAAGGGGGTACTGGGCAGAAGGGAGCAAAGGAGGAAAAATTGTAACTACTGTTAGAACATAATCAATAAAATATACTTTAAAAGAAAAAAAGAAGAAGACCAAAACCATGAACATTAAAAAGGCAACAAATTCACAACTATTGACAACTGAATCTAAAAACAAAACAAAACAAAAACTAAGCAAACAACCAGAAAGGAACAAAAGTCTTAGCTATGCAGATCATTAGGAGGGTTCTCACCTGGGAGGGGAAAGTGGGAGAATGGGAGAAATGGTGCAGGGATTAAGATCTCTAATTAGTAGGAGCAAAATAGACAGGGGAATGTTAAGAGCATAGGAAATGGAGAAGCCAAAGAACTGACCCGCAGGACTCATGGATATAAACTAAGTGTGGACAGGGGGATTGCTGGAGGGAAGGGTGGTACCAGGCAGAGTGGGGTAAAGGGGGAAATACTGGGGCAACTGTAATAACATAATCAATAAAATACACTTAACAAAGAAATTAATGACATAGAAGATAGAAAACTAAAAGTGACTTAGATGGAACAAGAAAACGGATGAATAAAAAATATATATATCTATAACTATCTGACCCCAATAGAAAGAACAATATAAGAAAAATGAGTATATCAGAAAATGAAGAGTAGGAGAAGGGAACTAAGAGGCTATTTAAAGAAATAAGTGACAAAAACTTCCTAAATCTTTGGAAAGAACTGGATCATCATACACAAAAAGCTAACAAAACATCAAATTATTTCAATTCAAAAAGACCTTCTTAAATGCACATATTAAAAATGTCAAAAATTAATGACAAGAGCTCTGACCAGTGTGGCTCTGTGGGTTGGACATCGTCATGCAAACGAAAAGATCATAGGTTCAATTCCCAGTCATGGCACATGTCTAGGTTGCGGGATCAATCCCTGGTCAGGGTGTGTACAAGAGAAAACTGATCAATGTTTCTCTCTCATATTGATGTTTTTTTCCCTTTCTTTCTCCCTGTCCTCTCCGCCCTCTAAAAGAAAAAAAAAAATTAACAAGAAAGTATTTCTCAAGGCAACTAGGGAAAAGAAGACAGTAACCTATAAAAGAAATCCCATTAGATTATAACAGTATGTCTCAGCAGAAACACTCTAAGCTAGGAGAGAATGGAATCAAATATTCAAATTAATTTTAAATATCACCAGCCAAAAAATATATATCCTTTAGGTATGAAGAAAAAATAAATACATTTCCAGACATACAGAAACAGGGAATTTCTCACCACAAGATCTGAATTGCAGCACATACTGAAGGGTGCTCCTCTACCTGAAGCAAATAAGACAAGAGGATATAAAACTTTGAACAAAATGACTAACGGGCAGACAGAAACAGAAAACTGCATCCCTTGTTCATAATATGGTATCAAACACTTAAATATAGGGCAAACGTTAAGAAAGGTAAAAACATTAAAAAAAAGAAAAGAATATTGTTTGCTTCAGCAGCACATATAGTAAAAAAGAAAGAAGACAATAGTTACTGTAGTTTGGAAATAAACACACAGCACAAAAAGAAATAATTTGTGACAACAAAAACATAAAAGAAGTGGGGACAGGGTACTGAACTTACACAGGTGAATGAAAATAAGGCTTAATCAGAAGAAAAAGGACTATTGTATGCATGAATCTTTCTTTCATATAAACCTACCAAAACCACAAAAATTCTTTAACTGAAACACATATTTAAAAAAAGAAATGGAGAAAAAAATTATAGATTATCACCGAACTAAAATATTAGGCAGAAAAACAAGGAAATAGAAACAATGGGACTTCCGGCCAAGATGGAGGCTTAGACGGACACGCTAGGTCTCCCTCTACAACTAGAGAGGAATACAACTACTTCAAAACAAAGGATAACTAGAAATTCCAGAAAATAAAACTACACAGAAGCCCAACATATGAAGTTATAAACCAGCGGTGCCATTTGGGCAGGTAAGAGTTAAAGAGGGCAGTGCTGTTTGCAGTCACACCTGAGACAGCGGCCGGGCGGCGAAAAATCCCGGCGGCAGTCAAGCCCCTGGCAGTGCGCGACCCCAGCACTGGGGAAAGCAGCCACCGCATCGCCTTGAACAGTGAGGCCCAGGGGGGGCGGGAGGACGGATCCCGGTCTCCTAGCTGAATAACTGTGTGAATCCATCTTGGACCCCCGCCCCCAAAGAAAGCACCACAGGGCTGCGAAATAGGTCGCAGACAGGCGCCGGTCGCTGATTTGTGACGCGTACGCAGGTACTGCCCCCTATAGCCAGCCCAAGAAAACAAAACGCATCTGTCAAAATGAGGCAGACAACTATAGAAATCCCGGTGACACAACTCACCAGGCAACAGATAGAGAACCTGACAGATGAACAGATAAGAAACCTGTCAGAGGCTCAGTTCTGGGCCATTGTTATCAGGTGGCTTACAGAATTCACAAAAGAGCAGGAAAAAGATAAGAAAGAAGCGAAAAACATTCATAACGAAAGGAACAAAACCACATACGAGACAGATGGTGAGGAAAAAAAATCCAGAGTTCATTTCAACAAACTGGAATATGGAGAAGGAACAAGCAGTCAACCAATTCAGTGAGAGGAAATGGGAAGCAACAATGAGAGGATCAGAAACCTCTGGGACAGCTATAAAAGGCCCAACATAAGAATCATTGGTTTGCCAGAGAGTGAGGAAGATGAACTAGAACTTGAAAAATTGAGTGAAAATATAATAAAGGAGAACTTCCCAGACTTGGGGAAGGGAATAGACTTGCAGATCCAGGAAGCAAGGAGAGTTCCCAAGAGACTGGACCCAGGGAGAACCACTCCAAGACACATTATAATCAAAATGTCAAAAATTAAAGATAAAGAGAGAATCTTAAAAGCAGCAAGAGAGAAGAAAAGAATTATGTACAAAGGGGTCCCAATTAGACTATCAGCTGACTTCTCAAGGGAGACCCTACAAGCAAGAAGGGACTGGCAAGAAATATTCAAAGTAATGAAAATCCAAAACCTACAACCACGAATACTCTATCCAGCGAAATTGTCATTCAGAATAGAAGGACAGAGAAAGTGTTTCCAGGACAAAGTAAAACTGAAAGAGTTCATTAGATCCAAACCACTGTTATATGAGATGTTAAAGGGACTGGTTTAAAAAACAGAAGCTAGGGAGATGAAACAAAGGCAAACTAAACAGGCAACGAGAGTGGAAAAGGAACTGTGGGTACGGGAAGCATATTGGGGGGAGGTCAACAGGGAGGGGGAGTGGGGAGAGGGAGGGAGATGATATAGGAATTGGGGATCATGGTTGGAGGGAATGGAATAGACGGAGAGAGGTTGGGAGGAACTGTATGCACAACTAATGGACATAATCTAAAAGTGGGGGACAACTGGAGGGAGGGGGGCCACCGGGTGGAGGGGAGCAGAGGGAAGGGAAATTGGCACAAATGTAATATTTTAATCAATAAAACACATTAAAAAAAAAAAAAGAAACAATGAAGACACAGAGCTACCAGAAAACAAGACAAAATAACTATAGATAATCTTTATATATAAATAATTACACTAACTGTAAGTGGAATGAATTCACCAATTAAAAAGCACAGAGTAGGGTCTCAATATGATGGCAGAGTAGAAGAATATTTCTCACAACTCCTGCCAGAACCAAAAACTGAGGAGGGGAATAGTCACTCTAAATGAGCAACTGACAACTACCTTAATAGGAGAGTTTTAACTGAGGATGGGCAGAAACCACCTCAAGACCAGTAGAAATGGCAGGGCCACAAAAGAGGCCAACCCTGCTCCCAAGGGCTGCAGGCCAAGGTTATGAAGGAATAACATGGCTTTGGGAGCTTCCACCTGAGAGGAGTGAAACCTGGACTCCGGACTAGTCTCCCCGGCATAAAGAAGCAGAGCGGGGTCAGCCGCTTATGTAGTATCCAGTAGTGAAGGGCCGCAAAGTTTCTGTCTGCTGGGGTTGTTTGTGTTTTGTTTTTAAGGGCCAAAGCACAGGTTTTCATTTGCAGCCTGTTACCTTGGGATCTGGTAAAGAAAGGGCAGTGTGAACTGGAGTTGCCTGGGGAGAATCTGGAGTGGGAGGCATTGCAAAGAGATGAGGAGTGGCTGCTAACATCCCTGTGCCAAGTCATACCCTGATATCACAGCAGCCATTTTTCTTACAAAGTGCAAGCCCCTCCCAGGGGAATCAGCCTGGGGAAAAACAATTGTCTCATTCTCTGTAATCCTGTTTGCCCCACCATGTATCGTTTTTTTCCCCACCATGCATCTTAACCCCTGCTAAGGATACAGTAACAGGCAGGCTCAGGAGGTTTCAGAGATTGGCTTTGAAGTGTGGTCAATCCCTACACTTTCCTGGGAACTGGGCTGGCCCTTTCCCTCATGGGAGAGCAGGTTGAAATACCTCCTGATTCCTGGAAGACCCAAACTCTGGGCTCAGGAGGACCCATCACTTGCCTACTAGGGGTTCTGCCCTGCTGAGTTCAGAAAATAATCCAGGACAGACTCACACATGTGGCTTGGGAGTGGGGGTACACACTCACCATCTTCTCTGAAGTATGAACAGCACCTCCCTGCCTCTGAAAAAGGTGTAGGGGTCCCATCTTCCTGGTTCCACCAGAAGCCCTTTCAGAAACAGACCAGCAACTAAGGCACAGCAAACCAGCAGGCAGAGGCAGACAGAGGTGGATCTTGTGGTGCCTTGGGACATTTTCTGACACACATCTGGACCTTTTGCTGGTAAGAGTAAACCTTACAGCACAGCTTGGCCCCTTCCATGTGCAACCAACTTCAGCAGAGACAGCCACAAAAAAGTGGATCTCTCGTAGTATTGTCCAGACATAGACAGCTATTGGCATTGCCTTATACCAGCTTCAGACAACTTTGAAGCAGGGAGATCACAGCAGGCAGGCACTAAACTCTGATTAATCAAATTCCATGTTGTTCTTTCCCATTCTTTTTATTTTTTTCTCTTTCATAGCTTTTTACTATTTTTTTTATTTTTTTCTCTATTTTTCCTTCATATCTCTTCTCTACTCTTTCCCTTTCTTAGTCTGTATTTTCCTTCTTCTTTCCTTCCTTTATTTTTCTTCATTCTTGTTCTTTTTTCACTATACTGTATTCTTTTTTCTATTGCATATTTTGTTTCTCTTCCCCCTTTCCTCGCATACTCATTTTTTTCTTTATTTTGGTCTTCTCATATTCTTTTTTTCTTTTACTATTCTATTTCTCTTTTTAAATTCTTTCCCCTTTTGTTGTTAATTTTGCTGGTGTTGTTGAGGTTCTTTTCTTGTTTTGATTTGGTTTCGTGTTGTTCTGTTTTGTTCTGTTCTGTCAGCACATGCAATAAAGCTTGTAAGCCATGGTAGGTCTCTTAGACAGCTAACTGGAGGGGGGTGAGTCACAGCAATGAATGGAACAACAACAGTCAAGGCCCAATTACAATAAGTGATCTTACATAATTCACAAAGAGACATTCCTAGATCATCCAACTCAGGAGATTAAGGAGATTGCACCACTGAGTTCCCTAGGACTCTTACCACCTAAGACCACAACATGAATACTAAAATCAAAGCATAACTATCTAATAGATAAAAACAAACACAAAGAGACAGCTGAAATTGGGAGACAGATAACTCCGAAATGAAAGAAAAGGAGGAATCCCCAGAAAAGTAGCTAAATAAAATTGAGGCAAGCAATTTATCAGACATAAAGTTCAAAGTAATGATTATAAGCTCAATAATTTATTGAAACTACAAGAAAGTTTATGGGAACTATGAGGAACTTAGGGGGAACTATATCAGCATGAAAAAGGACATAGAAACTATTAATAAGTACCAATTGAAAATGAAGAATACAGTATCTGAAGTGAAGAATACACTAGAAGAAATTAAAAGTAGGTTAGATAAAGAAGAGGGTCAAATCAGCAATTTGGGAAACAAAGTAAAAAAACAACAACAACCAATCAGAGCAAACAAAAAGAAAAAAAAGACTTAAAAAGAATAAGGATAGATACAGGGAACTTTGGGAAACATAAAAACATCTGCATTATAGACATATCAGAATGAGAAGAAAGAGGACAAGGGATAAAAAATCTATTTGAAGAAATAATGAGAGAAACCTTCCTTAACCAGTTGAAGGGAAAAGTCACGCAAGTTAAAAAAACACAGAGAGTCTCAATAAATACAAATCCCCAAGTCAAAGAGACCCACACCAAGACACATCATAATTAAAATAGCAAAGTTTAGTGACAAAGAGAGAATATTAAAGGCGGAAAGAGAGAAACAGTTAGTTACCTAAAAGGGAGCTCCCATAAGGCTGTCAGCTTATTTCTAAACAGAAACACTACAGGCCAGAAAGGATTGGCATAAAATATTCCAGGTAATGAAAAGCAAAAACCTGCAACCAAGACTACTCTATACAGCAAGGCTATCATTTAAAATGGAAGGCAAAATAAAGAGTGTCGCAGACAAAAAAAAAGCTAAAAGAATTTATTAACAGCAAACCAGCATTGCAAGAGGTGTTAAAAGGACTGCTTGAAGAAGAAGAAGAAGAAAGGAGAAGAAGAAGAAGAAGAAGAAGAAGAAGAAGAAGAAGAAGAAGAAGAAGAAGAAGAAGAAGAAGAAGAAGAAGAAGAAGAAGAAGAAGGAGGAGGAGGAGGAGGAGAAGGAGAAGAAGGAGGAGGAGGAGAAAAGAAGAGAGAAGAAGAAGAAGAAGAAGAAGAAGAAGAAGAAGAGAAAGAAGAAGAGAGGAGGAGGAGGAGGAGGAGGAGGAGGAGGAGGAGGAGGAGGAGGAGGAGGAGGAGGAGGAAGAGAAGAAGAAGAAGAAGAAGAAGAAGAGAAGAAGAAATGGGGGTGGGTAGGACATAAGTATAAAGGGAAAAATGGCAATGAATAACGACCTATAAGTAACAATTATAATGTATTTGGATTCAATGCTCCAATCAAAAAACATAGGGTAGCTGAATGGATGAGAAAACATGACCCATATATATACTGTCTACAAGAGACCCACCTAAAAACACAAGATTTACACAGGCTGAAAGTGAAAGAATGGAGCAAATATGATATACAAATGAACATTAAAAAGAACACTGGGGTAGACTTCCAGTCAAGATAGAGGTGTAGACAGACATGCTGCATCTTTCTCCACAACTAAGAAGGAATACAACTACCTCAACACCAGAAATAACCAGAAGTTCCAGAAAATAAATGAAAGCCCACCGTATGAAGTTATAAAAATATGGAGCTAATCTGCACAGGTAGAAAGGTGAAGCCGGGGAGGAGAGTTCAAGCTGTGTTGTCCGTAGCAGCAGAAGTGATGGAGGCAGGCCAGCGGTAAGCACAGACAACCTGTATTTAGGGGGTGGCAAGAAGCGCCTGGGGAGCACGGCCCGGCTGCAGACCAGACCCGTCAGCTTGCGACTCCAAAGCCGTGGAAAGCAGACCTCCATTGCCTTGGACTGTGAGGCCCAGAGGGGTGGGGATGAAGGAGGAGGCTCCCAGTCTCTCAGTAGAGAGTGAACAGCAGGATCCATCTTGGACCCCCATGCCCACAGAAAACACCACAGTGTGGTGAGACGGGTCGCCTGGTTGTGATGAGTGCATGGGGCTCTGCCCCCAGGAAGCAAAGGTAAACAAAATTGTCAGGGTGGCACAGATCATGATAGAGATACCAATCAAGTAGCTGACCAGAAAGAAAATACATGAATTAACAGACAAACAGATAGATAATCTTTCTGAGGCTCAGTTCAGAGCTATAGTTATAAGACAGCCTACAGAAATAGCAGCGGGACTTAATCAAGATGGGGAAGGAACGAAGGCTAGTCCTGCTGAAATGAACAAAAACACATATGAAACTAGTGGTGAGGGCAAGAAAACTAGGGATCAAATCAACAAATCAGAACATAGGGAAGGAACAAACAGTCAACCTGTGCAGAAAGAGGAAACGAGAAGTGAGGAAAATGAGGAGATGCTCAGAAACTTATTGGACAGCTATAAGCAGGCCAACATCCGAATCATAGGGCTGCCAGAAGGTAAAGAAGAACTAGAAAAGGAAAAATTATGTGAAAAAGTAATGAAGCAGAACTTCCCTAACTTGGGGAAGGAAATTGACTTACAGGTCCAGGAAGCACAGAGAGTTAAAAAAAAAAACAAAAAACTGGACCCAGGGAGAACCACACCAAGACACATTATAATCAAAATGTCAAAAATTAAGGATAAAGAGAGAATCTTAAAAGCAGCAAGAGAAAACAAGAGAGTTACATACAGAGGGGTCCCGATAAGACTATCAGCTGATTTCTCAAAAGAAACTCTGCAGGCAAGAAGGGACTGGCAAGATATATTCAAAGTAATGAAAAGCAAAAAACTACAACCAAGATTATTCTATCCAGCAAAGCTGTCATTCAGAATAGAAGGCAGAGAAAATGCTTCCAGGAAAAAGTAAAACTGAAGGAGTTCATCAGATCCAAACCACTGTTATATGAAATGTTAAAGGGACTTGTTTAGGAGAAGGAGGATCAAAACTATGAACATTAAAATGAAAACTGTATCACAACAACCAACAACAGAAGCTAGAGAATTGAAACAAAGGCAGACTAAGTAGGCAACGAGAGTGAGAAAAGAATTATAGGTATGGGGAACATTTTGGGGGAAGCTCAGTGGGGAGGGGGAAGGGGGAAAGGGAGGGAGATGGTGCAGGAATCAAGAAGCATAGTAGGAGCAAGTGGAGTAGACAAGAAAATGTTTAGAAGAACTATGTGCACAACCAATGGACATGGACTACGGGGGGAGACAACTGGAGGGAGGGTGCCGCTGGGTGGAGGAGAACAAAGGGAAAAGAAATTGGGACAACTGTAATAGCATAAACAATAAAGCATATTAAAAAAATAAAAACAAACAAAAAACACTGGGGTAGCAATACTTATATTTGACAAAATAAACTTCAAAACAAAAGCCATAACAAGAGATAAATAGGTCACTACATAAAACTAAAGGGATGACCAAACAAGAGGATAAGACTCTGGTAAACATATATGCACCCAATACAGGAGCACTTAAGTATATAAAGAAATTCTTGGTGGGCTTTAAGAGAGAGATAGACAGCAATACAATCAAAGTAGGGGATTTTAACATCCCACTGCCACCAATGGATAGATCTTTCAGACAAAAAAATCAACACAGGAATAGCAACTTTAAACAACACACTAGATCAAATAAATTTAATTGATATTTACAGAACATTCTATGCCAAAGCAATGGCATACACATTCTTCTCAATGCTCATGGATAATTTTCAAAGATATACCACATGGTAGGACCCAAAATAAGTCTTAATAAATTTAAGAAAGTTGAAATTATATCAAGCATTTTCTCAGATCACATTGACTTAAAACTATAAATCAGTCTCAATTTAAAAACTCAAACATGCAAATACCTGAACGCTAAATATCATGTTTTTAAACAATAAATGGGTTATCAATGATATGAAGGAAGAAATAAAAAGTTTCCTGGAAACAAGTGAAAATGAACACATAACAACCTAAACCCTATGGTACGCAGCAAAAGCAGTCCTGAGAGGGAATTTTACAGCATTATAGGTCTACCTCAAGAAACTATTTAATCCTACATCTAAAAGAACTAGAAAAAACAAACAAACAAACAAAGCCTAGAGTGAAGAGAAGGAAGGAAATAATCAAGATCAGATCATAAATAAATGAAAGAGAAATTAAAAAACAAAAACAATTCAAAAGATCAATGCATTCAGGAGCTGGATCTTTGAAAAAAATTTTAAAACTCATCAAAACTCATCAAAAAAACAAAATAACAGGAAAGAAAAAGGAAAAATAACCCAAATAAATAAAATCTAATTGAAAGAGAATAACAACTGGTATTACAGAAATACAAAAGATTGTAAAAAATTACTATGGTCAAATATATACCAAAAGTTGATCAACTTGGTGACATGAATAAATTTCTAGACACATACAGTCTTCCAAAACTAAATCAAGAAGCAGTAGAATATCTGAATAGACCTATAAAAGCTGATGAAATTGAAACAATAATAAAAAAAAGTCCTAGCACACAGAAGTCCTGGACCAGATGGCTTCACAGGCAAATTCTACCAATCATTCAAAGAAGAATTAACACCTATCCTTCTCAAACTATTCCAAAAAATTCAAGAGAAGGAAAGACTTCCAAGTTTGTTTTACAAAGCAGGCATTATTCAAATTTTAAAATTAGATAAAGGTACTACAAAGAAAATTATAGTCTAATATCCTTGATGAAAATAGATGCTAAAATCCCCAACAAAATATTAGCAAATTGGATCCAGAGGTACGTTAAAGATCATACACCATGATCAAGTTAGATTTATCCCATGGATACAAAGTTGGTATAATATAGGCAAATCAATAAATGTGATACATCACATAAACAAAATGAAATATAAAATCATATATAATCATATAAATAGATGCAGAAAAGCATCTTATAAAATCCAGCACCCATCTATGATAAAAAGAAAACTCTCAGCAAAGTGGAAATAGAAACATCACACCTCAACATAATAAAAGGCATATATGAAGATCATTCTAAGAAGCACCAACAAACAATAGGAGTCACAAAAATGGGGAGACAGAGAAACAACCCCCCATCGAAAGGAAAGGTAGAGTCCCCAGAAAGAGTGCTAAATGAAATAGAAGGGAGCAAACTATCAGATAAGGAATTGAAAGCATGGATTATGGAGAAGCTCAATGAGCTCAGCAGAAACTACAAAGAACTCCAGAAAAACTACAGTGAACTCCAGAGGAACTATAAGGAACTTACTGATAATTATACCAGCATCAAAAGGGACATAGAAGCTATCAATAAGAGCCAGGAGGAAATGAAGAATATGATCTCTGAATTGAAGAACACAGTAGAAGGAATTAAAAGCAGGCTAGAGGAAGCAGAAGATCGGATCAGCGAGCTGGAGGACAATGTAGACAAAAACTCACAGACAGTGCAATAAAATGAAAAAAAACTGAACAAGACTGAAGAGGCTCTGAGACAGCTGCAGGACAACATGAAACGTAATAATATCCGTATCATAGGAATTCCAGAAGGAGAAGAAGAAGAGCAAGGGATAGAAAACCTCTATGAAAAACTAATGACAGAAAACTTCCCTAACATGAGGAGAGAAAGAATCATGCAAGTCCAGGAAGCACAGCGGGTCCCAATGAAGATGAACACCAACAGGCCCACTTCAAGACACATCATAATTAAAATGCCAACATTCAAAGACAAAGAGAAAATCCTAAAAGCAGCAAGAGAGAAACAACTAATAACATACAAGGGAGCTACAATAAGGCTATCATCAGATTTCTCAGCAGAAACACTACAAGCCAGAAGGGAATGGCAAAAAATATTCCAAGCAATGAAAAACAAAGGCCTACAACCAAGAATACTCTACCCAGCAAGGCTCTCATTCAAAATGGAAGGTGAAATAAGGAGTTTCCAAGACAAAAGAAGGCTAAAAGAATATATCTCCACCAGACCAGCATTGCAAGAGATGCTAAAGGGTCTGCTTTAAGAAGATGAAGAAACAGAGAGAGACAGAGAGGAACACGAGTACAAAGGGGGAAAATGACAGTGAATAAGTACTGAAAGAAAGAAGGAACTTCTACCATTTGCAACAACATGATTGGAACTAGAGAGAATTATGCTTAGCGAAATAAGCCAGGCAACAAAAGAAAATTACCTTATGCTGTCACCTGTTACAGGAAACTAATGAACAACACAAACAAATGAGCAAAATTGAACCAGAGGTATGTAAACAAGGAATAAACTAACAGTAACAAAGGGGGAGATGGGAGGGAGAGAAGGGGTAAGAAGGGGAAGGGTCTAGTCAAAGAACATGTATAAATGACCCATGGACATGGACAACTGGGTGGAGACTGAATGTGGAAGAAGGGGGGTGCAGGGTGCAGGGAAGCAAGAGGGGAAAAAAAGTGAGACAACTGTAATGGAAAAACAAACAGAAAATTTTTTAGTGGGGAAAAAAATAAAAATATAAAGAATAGAAATGCAAGTTCAGTGAATATTAGAAGGACAAGGATTTTCCTTCACACTGTATATTTTTCTCCCTATCTGATCCCTCCAGAATTTGGCATTCTAAAGAAGTAAGTAATGACCTAACTTTCTTTGCATAAAACTAATAAGACCAGTTGTTAATAGAGTTTTTTTTTTCTTTTTTAACTAAGACTTTGAATGGAATGTCATGCCTAAAGGAGACATGCTTGGGCTTTGGTTGTTACCAAAAAGCCCTGAGCAACTGGGACTGACTTTCAAAAGTAATAAAAGCCCACGAGATAAAAGGCCTGGTACCTTGGATGGATGAGCAGTCCATAGCAATCTTTCCAGGGAAGGAATGAAGGTTGTTTTCCTGAAAGATGGCTAGAGGGGACCTTAAGGCACAATGGAAAACTAGGAGGACCTGGAAAAGACAGGTGTTTACAGGCACGGCTGAATGCCAGGTATGTGGTTCTGCTTCTGTGCCCTGAAGGGCAGACTGAAGGTCACCCTAAATGTTCCTTGCATAAGTTCCAGCAAAGCAGAACTAAAGATCATAAGTGATCATTTGCTGCTCTTGTTGTGTTTATGCAAATGAACAGGATAAATTAAAAATGGACTTAATGCAGTCCCTTTAATGACAAGGAGGGTAATCTTAGGGAGAAAAATCACGATTCAAAGATCACAGTGCCCAATGGTAGACTATAAAGTAGTGCAACTAACCATCTTTAAAGTTTCTTTTCATTTAAAATTTGTTTTCATTTGAAAGTTAAACTATGTCTGTGGCATTATCAAAGATGTTTAATTTACAGGCAAGAAGAATGTCAAATGCCTTGCAACTGGATGTCTTTCCGATAAGACAGTCCTACAGATTTAGAGACTTGTATGTGGGTTATGTTACATAAATTAACATGTGTTTTTTGTTTTCAAAGGGCATAAGCCTACGATCTCATTACCTGAGTGATTGTCTGTACGTATAGGCCTCACTTAATCCTGTCTGCATTGCTGCCTCCTGAGACTCAATGGTTTGGCTGAACTAAGTGGCTGGGTTGGTGAAGAATGGGGTGGTCTGTGGGCTTCACTTTAAAACTGGTTTCTCTTTTCTATCCTAATGGTTTGGACAGAAAGAGCCCAGAGGCCTGAGAGGGGGGAAACCTAAAATATTTCCCTCAGTCCAAACTAAGTATAATGGGCAAAAGGGTTTTGGACAGGTGAGATGTACCTGGCATACCTTCCTCCAAAGAAGCCCTTATTTTCCCTAATGTGGGACATTGAAAAATTAATACCTGTCTTTTGTCATCTAGTGGTTACGGATTTAATGATGTTCTTTAACCCTGTTGCCCCCAGAATACAACAAGGATGCCAGCCTGTTAAACCAAGCTTGCCGTTGTCCAGAGACAGCCAATCAACCTGGAGTCTGCACGATCCTTCCCCTTGTGGGAAGGCCACCCTCCCCTCCACACCCCTACTCTTATTAGGGATTTCTTGACCCACAGGTAGGTAGGACGACGACCATGTCCAGCTTGAAGCAGCTAGAGGAGCTTGAGACCTTTGCCCATTGTCCTTTATAAGATTGTAAAGGGTCTTAAGTCTGAGAGGTAGGGATTGTTATTTTTTATTGTTAAAATATTTAACTAATTAATTAATTATTTTTTAAAAAGAAGAAGAAAGGGTGAGGCAGGAGAGCTTGTATGTACAACCCATGGACATGGACTTGGAGAGGGGATTGTTGGGGAAGGGGGGTGCTGGGGGGAGGGGAGCAAAGGGGAAAAAATTGGAACTATTGTAACAATATAATCAATAAAATATACTTTAAAAAAAGGCATATATGAAAAACTTATAGCCAAAATTATAAACAACGGACAAAAACTAAAAGCGTTTCCCTTAAGATCAGGAACAAGACAGGGATGTCCACATTCGCCACTGTTATTTGACATAATACTGAGAGGTTTAGCCACAGTAGTCAGACAAGAAGAATAAATAAAAGGCATTCAAACTGGAAAGGAAGAAGTAAAACCATCATTATTTGCAAATGACATGATATTGTATAGAGAAAACCCTATAGACTCCACCAAAAAACCACTAGACCTAATAAGTGAATTTGGTAAAGTAGTGGGATATAAAATCAATACTCAAAAAATGATGGCATTTCTATACACTAATTATAAACTATCATAAACAGAAACTAAGAGAAGAATCCCATTTACTAATGCAACAACAAAAGTAAGGTACCTAGGAATAAACTTAACCAAGGAAGCAAAATATCTGTATCTGGCAGACTATAGAACATTGAAGAAAAAATTGAGGAAGCCCTGACTGGCTTGGCTCAGTATTTTGGGTGTTGTCCCATAAGATGAAAAGATGCTGGTTCAGTTCCTGGTCAAAGCATATGCCTGGGTTGCAAGAAAAGTTCCTGGTTGGGTGTGTGAGAGGCAACAGATAGATATTTCCCTCTCACACAACCAATGAATCTTTCTCTCTCACATTGATGTTTTTGTCCTTTTCTTTCTCCTTCACTTCCCCTCTCTCTAAAAATATAAAATGAAATAAATAAAATATTTTAAAAAGAGAGAGAGATTGAGAAAGATACAAATAAGGGGAAGCATATACCATGTTCATGGACTGGAAGAATTGACATCACTACAATGTCCATACTACCCAAAGTAATCTATAGGTTCCATGCAATTCCTATTAAAACACCAATGGAATATTTCACAGAACTAGAGCAAATACTTCAAAAATTTATATAGAACCCCCCCCCCAAAAAAAACCCAAATAGCTTTAACAATCTTGCAAAAGTAGAACAAAATTAGAGGTATCACAATTCCTGATATCAAACCATACTATAAGGCCACTATAATAAAAACAGCCTATAATAGGCATTAAAACAGAAATATAGATCAATGGAAAAGAACAGAGAGCCTAGAAATAAACCCATACCTTTATGATCAATTGATATTTGACAAAGGTGGCAAAAGCATACAATAGAGCAGACAGTCTCTTCAATAAACGGTGCTGGAAAAACTGACCTTGTATGTACAAAAGATTAAAACTAGCCCACCAACTTACACCTGCACAAAAGTAAATACAAAGTGGATAAAAGATTTAAGTGTAAGTCATGAAAACATAAAAAATACTAGAAGAAAACATAGGCAGTAAAATCTCAGATATCTTGTATAGCAATATTTTTGCCAATATATCTCTAAGGGCATTGGAAACAAAGGAGAAAATAAACAAATGGGACTACATCAAATTAAAAAGCTTCTGCATAGCTGAAATATCATCAGCAAGACGACTAAAGAACTCATTCTATGGGGAGAACTATTTTCAACAATGATATATCTGATAAGGGTTTGATCTTCAATATATACAAAGAATAAAAATAACTCAACACTAGGAAGACGAACAACCCAATTAATAAATGGGCAAAGGACCTAAATAGACACTTTTCCAAGGAGTACATACAGATAGCCCATAGACATATGAAAAATGCTCAACACCATTAATCATCAGAGAGATGCATATTTTTTCTCAGTCTTTTTTGTACATATTTTATTGATTATGCTGTTACCGTTGTCCCAATTTCTTTTCCCTTTCCTCCCCTCCAACCAGCAATGCCCTCTCTCCAGCATGTCCAGTGTTCAAACATATAAGCTCTTCTATACATCCCCCTATCTATTCTGCACCCACCTACAGTGCTTCTTAATTCCTGCACCTTTCCCCTTCTTCTTCCCTCTTCCCCCTCCCAGCTGACCACCCTCTACATGCTCTCCCTACCGGTGACTCTGTTCCCACTCTGGTTATCTGCTTAGTTTGTTTTTATTTTTTAGCTTCTGTTGTTGATAGTTGTGATTTTGTTGTCATTTTAATGTTCATAGTTTTGATCTTTTTTTATATTTAATTTTTATTTTATTTTTAATATGTTTTATTGATTATGCTGTTACAGATGTCCCAATTTCTTTTCCCCTCTCTCCAGTTCCCCCCAGCTTAGTCCATGCCCATTGGTTGTGCATATAGTGCTTTTCAAGATCTTCCTGTCTACTCCACTTCCTCCTACTATGCTTCTTAATTCTTGATTCATCCCCCTCCCTTTCCCCTTCCACACTGAGCTCCCCCCAAAATGTTCCCCATACCTATAATTCTTTTCCTACTCTTGTTGCCTACTTAGTCTGCCTTTGTTTCAATTCTCTAGCTTCTGTTGTTGGTTGTTGTGATACAGTTTTCATTTTAATGTTCATAGTTTTGATCCTCCTTCTCCTAAACAAGTCCCTTTAACATTTCATATAACAGTGGTTTGGATCTGATGAACTCCTTCAGTTTTACTTTTTCCTGGAAGCATTTTCTCTGCCTTCTATTCTGAATGACAGCTTTGCTGGATAGAGTAATCTTGGTTGTAGTTTTTTGCTTTTCATTACTTTGAATATATCTTGCCAGTCCCTTCTTGCCTGCAGAGTTTCTTTTGAGAAATCAGCTGATAGTCTTATCGGGACCCCTCTGTATGTAACTCTCTTGTTTTCTCTTGCTGCTTTTAAGATTCTCTCTTTATCCTTAATTTTTGACATTTTGATTATAATGTGTCTTGGTGTGGTTCTCCCTGGGTCCAGTTTTTTTTTTTTTTTTTTTTTTTTTTTTAACTCTCTGTGCTTCCTGGACCTGTAAGTCAATTTCCTTCCCCAAGTTAGGGAAGTTCTGCTTCATTACTTTTTCATATAATTTTTCCTTTTCTAGTTCTTCTTTACCTTCTGGCAGCCCTATGATTCGGATGTTGGCCTGCTTATAGCTGTCCAATAAGTTTCTGAGCATCTCCTCATTTTCCTCACTTCTCGTTTCCTCTTTCTGCACAGGTTGACTGTTTGTTCCTTCCCTATGTTCTGATTTGTTGATTTGATCCCTAGTTTTCTTGCCCTCACCACTAGTTTCATATGTGTTTTTGTTCATTTCAGCAGGACTAGCCTTCGTTCCTTCCCCATCTTGATTAAGTCCCGCTGCTATTTCTGTAGGCTGTCTTATAACTATAGCTCTGAACTGAGCCTCAGAAAGATTATCTATCTGTTTGTCTGTTAATTCATGTATTTTCTTTCTGGTCAGCTACTTGATTGGTATCTCTATCATGATCTGTGCCACCCTGACAATTTTGTGTTTACCTTTGCTTCCTGGGCGGGGCTGTCACACCTCCTATGTTATAGGGGGTGGAGCCCCATGCACTCATCACTACCGGGAGACCCTTCTTACCACACTGTGGAGCTTTATGCCCGGGCGGGGTCCAAGATTGATTCCTGCTGCTCACTCTCTGCTGAGAGACTGGGAGCCTCCTCCTCTGTCCCCACACCCTCTGGGCCTCACAGCCTGAGACAATGGAGGTCTGCCTTCTCCAGCGTTGGTATCATGAGCTGATGGGTCAGGACTGCAGCTGTGGATGCTCCCCTGGTGCTTCTTGCCTACCCTTAAATACGAGTGTCTGTGCTTATTGCAGTTCTGCCGCTCATCACTGCAGCTGCTGCTGGCACCACAGCTTGATCTCTATGCCCCAGCTTGACCCCTCCTACCCATCCAGATGAGCACCACTTGTTTATAACTTCATATGTTGGACTTTCATGTAGCTTTATTTTCTGGAACTTCTGGTTATTTCTGATTATGCAGTAGTTCTAGTCCTTCTTAGTTGTGGAGGAAGATAAAGCATGTTAGTCTATGCCTCCATCTTGGCTGGAAGTCAGTTTTGATCTTTTTTAAAACAGTTTTTTTAACATTTCATATAATAATGGCTTGGTGATGATGAAATCCTTTAGATTTACCTTGTATGGGAAGCACTTTCTCTGCCCTTTCATTCTAAAGAAGAGCCTTGCTGGATAGAATAATCTTGGTTGTAGGCCCTTGCCTCTCATCACTTTGAATATTTCCTGCCAGTTTCTTCTTGCCTGTAAATTTCTTTTGAGAAATCAGCTGACAGTCTTACAGGTACACCTTTGTAGGTAATTTCCTTCTTTTCTCTTGCTGCTTTTAAGTTTCTCTCTATATCCTTAACGTTTAGCATTTTGATTATGATATGTCTTAGTGTGGTCCTCCTTGGGTCTAGTTTGTTTGGGGCTCTGTGTGCTTCCTGGACATGTATGTCCATTTCCTATCCCAAATTAGGAAAGTTTTCCATCATTATTTTTTCACAGAAGTTTTCAGTCTTTTGCTCTTCCTCTTCTCCTTCTTGGGCCCATGATTCTGATGTTGGCATGTTTAAAACTATGCCAGTGGTTTCTAAGCCTCCCCTCATTTTTTCTTTGTACATTTTATTGATTATATTGTTACAATAGTTTTAATTATTTTCCCCTTTGCTCCCCTCCGCCCAGCAACTGCCCTCCCCCAGCAAAACCACCACCCATAGTTCATGTCCATGGGTCGTGCATACAAGCTTCTGGCTTCACCCTTTCCAATATTTTTTTAATGATTAATTAATTAATTTTTAATAACAAAAAACATAATCCCCCACTCTCAGACTTAAGACCCTTTATAAAGGGTCTTATAAAGGACAATAGGCAAAGGTCTTGTGCTCCTCTAGCTGCTTCAACCTGTGCATGGTCGGCGTCCTACCTACCCTTGGTTCCAGAAATCCCTAGTAAGAGTGGGGGTGTGAAGGGGAGGGTGGCATTCTCACATAGGGAAGGATCTTGCAGACTCCAGGTCTGTTGGTTGTCCTCAGATAACAGCGTGCTTGGCTTAACAGGCTGGCATCCTTCTTGTATTCCAGCCGCTTAGTTTAGCCAAACCATTGCGTCTCAGGAAGCAGCAATGCAGACAGAATTAAGTTAGGCCTATAGGTACAGAAAATCACTCAGGTAATGAGATCATAGACTCATCCTATCTGGTTCAATTTGGCTCGTTTGTGTGTGGTGTTCATTAGTCTCCTGTAATAGGTGATAGCGTAAGGTATTTTTCTTTCAATGCCTGGCTTATTTCACTAAACATAATTATCTCTAGTTCTATCCATGTTGTTGCAAATGGTAGAATTTCCTTCTTACTTTCTGCTGCATTGTACTCCATTTGTAAGTGTACCACTGTTCTTTGATCCACTCATCTACAGATGGGCACTTAGGTTGTTTCCAGCACTTGGCTATTGTAAATAGTGCTTCTATGAACATAGGGGTGCATAGGTTTTTTGAATTGGTATTTCAGGATTCTTAGGATATAATCCTTTCGCTGGTTCAAAAGGCAGCTTCATTTTTAGGTATTTGAGGAAATTGCATACCGCTTCCCATAGTGGCTGCACCAGTCTGCATTCCCACCAGCAGTGCACCAGGGTTCCCTTTTCTCCACATCCTTGTCAGCACATGTTGTTTGTTGAGTTGTTGATGATGGCCATTCTGAATGGTGTGAGGTGATATCTCATTGTGGTTCAATTTGCATCTCTCTGATGGCTAGTGATGTTGAGCATTCTTTCATATGTCTAGGGACCCTCTGTAAATCCTCCTTGAAGATGTGTTTGTTCCGGTCCTTTGCCCATTTTTGAATTGTGTCGATTGTCTTCTTGGTGTTGAGTCTTGTAAGTTCTTTATATATTTTGGATATCAATTCCTTGTCTGAGGTATCATTGGCAAATATATTTTCCCATATAGTTGATCCACTTTTCATCTTGCTGATGTTTTCTTTTGCTGAACAGAAACTTTTGAGTTTGATGTAGTCCCATTTGTTTATTCTTTTCTTTACTTCCCTTGCCTTAGGAGATATATCAGTGAAAATGTTGCTACACAAGATGTCTCAAATTTTCCTGCTCACGTTTTTCCTCTAGGACTTATATGGTGCCACAGCTTACATTTAAGTCTTTGATCCATCTTGAGTTTATTCTGGTGTATGGTGTAAGTTGGTTGTCTAGTTTCATTTTTTTGCATGTTCTTGTCCAGTTCTCCCAACACAATTTTTGAAGAGGCTCTTTTCACTCCGTTTGATGTTCCTTCCCCCTTTGCAAATATTACTTGACCATATAGACCTGGGTTTATTTATGGGCTCTCTATTCTGTTCCACTGGTCTATATGTCTATTCTTATGCCAGTACCAGACTGTTTTGATTACTGTGGCCTTGTAATATAGTTTGGTATCAGGTATTGTGATTCCTCCTACTGTGTTCTTTTTCCTCAAGATTGCTGTGGCTATGGGGCTCTTTTTAGGTTCCATATAAATTTTTGAAGTATTTATTCTAGGTCTGTGAAATATGTCATTGGTATTTTAATAGAGATTGCATTGAATCTATAAATTGCTCTGGGTGGTATGGACATTTTAATGATGTTGATTTTTCCCATCCATGAACATGGTATATGATTCCATTTATTTGTATTTTCTTTAATTTCTTTCTTCAGTGTTATTTGGTTTTCTAAGTACAGGTCTTTTACTTCCTTGGTTAAGTTTATTCCTGGGTACTTTATTTTTCCTTTTGCTATGGCAAATGAGATTTTTTTCCCCTCATTTCTATCTCTGATATTTTACTATTGGTGTACAGAAATTTCTTCGATTTCTGAATATTGACTTTGTACCCTGCTATTTTGCAAAATTCACTTATTAGGTTGAGTAGTTTTTTTGTGGAGTCTATAGGGTTTTGTATGTACACTATCATATCGTCTGCAAATAATGACAGTTTTCCTTCCTTTTTTCCAATTTGGATGCCTTTTATTTCTTTTCTTGTCTGACTGCTGTGTCTAGAACTTCCAAAACTATGTTTAAAAGGAGTGAAAAGAGTGGACATCCTTGTCTTGTTCCTGACCTCAGGGGGAATGCTGTCAGTTTTTTCCCATTTAGTATGATGTTGGCTTCGGGATTCTCATATATGCCCTTGATTATGTTTAAGTATGCTCCCTCTATTCCCATTTTGTGAAGTTTTCATTGTAAATGGGTGTTGCACTTCATGAAATGATTTTTATGCATCTATTGATATGATTATGTGATTTTTTCCTTTCATTTTGTTTATGTGGTGTATTACATTTATTGATTTGTGAATATAAAACCATCCTTGGATCCTTGGGATGAATCACACTTGATCGTGGTGTGTGATTTTTTTTATGTGTTGCTGGATCCAGATTGCCAATATTTTTTGAGGATTTTAGCATCTATGTTCATCAGCGATATTGACCTGTAGTTTTCTTTCTTTGTTGTGTCTTGACCTGGTTTTGGAATTAGGGTAATACTGGCTTCATAGAATGGTTTTGGGAGTCTTCACTCTTCTTGGATTTTTTGGAATAGTCTGAGAAGGATAGGAGTTATTCTTTCCTAAATGTTTTGTAAAATTCACCTGTGAAGCCGTCCAGTCCAGGAGTTTTGTATGTCAGAAGTTTTTTAATTTTTGCTTCAATTTCAGTAGTTGTTATTGGTCTCGTCAGGCTTTCTGCCTCTTCTTGATTCAGTTTTGGAAGATTATATGTTTCAAGAAATTTGTCCATTTCATCTAGGTTACCAAATTTCTTGTGATACATTTGTTTGTAATAATTTCTTACAATCCTTTGTATTTCTGTGATATTAGTTGTGATTTCTTCTCTGATTTCTGATTTTATTTGGGTTCTCTCTCTTTTTTTCTGATGAGCCTGGTTAAAGGCTTGTCAATTTTGTTTATCTTTTCAAAGACCAACTCCTACTCTTGTTGATCTTCTGAATTGTTTGTTTAGTCTCTATGTCACTTAATTCTACTCTGATCTTGATGATTTTCTTTCTTTTACTCGCCGTGGGCTTTGTTTGTTGTTGTTCCTCTTGTTCTTGCAGGGTAAGATTATTTATTAGAAATTATTCAATCCTTTTTAGGTAGGCCTGTATTGCTATGAACTTTCTGCTCATGACTGCTTTTGCTGTATCCCATAGATTTTGGGTTGTTGTGTGTTCACTATCATTTGTTTCCAAAAACTTTTTGATTTCTTTTTTGTTAACCCATTCATTATTTAATAGCA
Source organism: Furipterus horrens (assembly GCF_987537825.1). Taxonomy (NCBI): domain Eukaryota; kingdom Metazoa; phylum Chordata; class Mammalia; order Chiroptera; family Furipteridae; genus Furipterus; species Furipterus horrens. Next base: position 64,589,859 of record NW_028327179.1, read on the forward strand.
CATTTTTCATTCTCCCTGAGTTTGAATGTTTTTGAGTTTTTTCCTTGAGGTTGATTTCCAGTTGCAAGCCATTGTGATTTGAGAAGATGCTTAATATAATTTGAATTTTCTTGAATTTGTTGAGGCTTGCTTTGTGTCCTACCATGTGGTCTATCTTTGAAAATGTCCCGTGTACACTTGAAAAGAATGTATATTTTGCTTCTTTGGGGTGAAAAATTTTATATATATTATCTAAGTCCGTTTGAACTAGAGTGTTGTTCAATGCCTCATTGTCCTTGCTGTTTCTTTGCTTTGCAGGTCTGTCCATTGTTTACAATGGGGTGTTAAAGTACCCTACTATGAGTGTGTTGCTGTCTATCTTCTTCCTGAAGTCTTTCAAAATTGTCCTTACATATTTGGCTGCTCCTATGTTGGGTGCATATATGTTTACAAGGGTTATATCTTCTTGATGGATTGTTCTCTTAAGTATTATGAAATATCCTTCTTTGTGTCTTTTAATGGCCTTTACTGTGAAATCTCTTTTGTCTGCTATAAGTATTTCTACCCCAGCTTTTTTTTTTCATGTCCATTTGCTTGAAGTTTTGTGTTTTTTTTTCCATCTCTTTACTTTCAGTCTGTGTAGATCATTTTTTCAATTAGGGTCTCTTGTAGACAGCATATATGTGGGTCATGCTTTCTAATCAATTGAGCTATCCTATTCTTTTTATTGCTGCATTTACTCCATTTACATTTAAGGTTATTATCGATAGATAGTTATTCATTGTCATTTTCCCCATTTTGTACTTGTGTTCCTCTGTGTGTCTCTCTGTTTTTTCATCTTCTTAAAGTAGACCCTTTAGCATCTCTTGCAATGCTGGTTTGGTGGAGATATATTCTTTTAATTTTTTTTTTTTAATCTAGGAAACTCTTTATTTCACCTTCCATTTTGAAAGAGCCTTGCTTGGTAGAGTATTCTTGGTTGTAGGCCTTTGTTTTTCATTTTTGGAATATTTTTTGCCATTCCCTTCTGGCTTGTAGTGTTTCTGCTGTGAAATCTGATGAGAACCTTATTGGAGCTCCCTTGTACGTGATTAGCTGTTTCTCTCTTGCTGCTTTTAGGATTCTCTCTTTGTCTTTGAACGTTACCATTTTAAGTATGATGTATTTTGAAGTGGGTCTGTTGGGGTTCATCTTCATTGGTACCCTCTGTGCTTCCTGGACTTGTGTCACACTCTCTCTCATCAAGTTATGGAAGTTTTACATCATTAGTTTTTCAAACAGGTTTTCTATCCTTTGCGCCTCTTCTTCTCCTTCTGGAATTCCTATGATATAAATATTATTATGTTTTATGTTGTCCTGCAGCTGTCTTAAATCCCCTTCATTCTTTTTCAGTCTTTTTTTCATTTTGTTTCAATGTCTGGGAATTTTTTTCCACGTTGTCTTCCAACTCGTTGATCTGATCTGCTTCTCCTAGGCCGCGTTTATTTCCTTCTACTGTGTTCTTTAATTCATAAATTGTATTCTTCATTTCCTCCTGGCTCTTATTAATAGCTTCTATGTCCTTTTCCAATCTGGTGTAATTTTCAGTAAGTTCCTTGTAGTTTCCCTGGAGTTTCTTGAAGTTTTATTTGAGCTTGCTGATCTCATCGAGCTTCCCTATAATTCATCTTTTGAATTCCATTTCTGAAAGTTTGCTTTTTTCTATTTCATTTAGCAGTATTTCTTGGGATTCCTTCTTTCCTTTCGATGGTTGGTTGTTTCTCTGTCACCATATTTGTGACTCTTTTTGTTTGTTATTTGTTCTTAGATTAATCTGTACTTCCTGGATCTGCTCCCGGTGGCGCCAGATCATGTACCAGTCTAGACCTAGGCAGCCTGTTGGAAACTACCAGAGATCTACTGCCTTTGTCTGTCTCTTTTGGTTGTTAATCTAGTCAATCTGTGATCAGCCATCAGCCTTAAGGACTGAGGGTGGGCAGCTTAATTCCTGTAGGTGGAGCTTTTGCTTCCCCTCAGGCTGATGCCCCTTGGAGGGGAATGGTCTGCCTGCAGTATGGGGAATGAGTCAGCACTGGGACCCAGTTGGCTGCTCCCGCAGTTCTCCCCTCAATGCCACCCCCCCAATTTACCAAAGCATCTCTAGTCCTCTATGCCTTTGCTCTACTTGAGCCCAGGGTAAGTGGGTGCCAAAGTATTTTCATATGTGATCTGCTTAAGAGCTCTTTTTCTTCAGCTGTTTCTTTCAGGCCAGCAAAAAACCCTGTAGCTTTTCGCTTTTCACAGCTGGATGCTATTTAGCTTTCTGCTCTGTTGCTGTAGGCAGGGAAGCCAAGGTGGGGGTTTAGACCATGCCCTTCTCAGTGGGAACTCCAAGCTGCTGAGCTGTTTCTCAGTCCCTTCAGCTTCCACCTGTGGGAGCCCAGCCAGCCATTTTGCATCTCTGCATTTCTTACCGGTTACGTTGTAATGAAGTGGATTTTTTTGTCTCTTCATGGTTATAGGATTTCTCTCCAGCTAATGTTCAGTTGGTTATTCCAGATGATTTCTCCACAATTAAGTTGTAAGTCCAGACTGGTCCTGTGAGGAGGTTAGTGTAGCTTCCATTTACTCCTCTGCCATCTTGTATCTGAGAGATGTATATTAAAACCACAGTAAGGTATCATTTCACACATATCATAAAACATTGCTATCAGTAAATCAACAAACAACAAGTGTTGGCAAGGACATGGAGAAAAAGTAACCCTAGTGCACTGTCGGTGGTAATGAAGTATGGTATAGCCACTGTGGAAAACAATATGGAGTTTCCTCAAAAAATTCGAAATGGAACTCCGTTTTGAACCATCGATTCCACTCTTAAGAATGCACCCTAAGAATTCAAAACATCAATACAAGATGTATATGCACTCTTATATTAATAGCTGTGTTTTTTATAATAGCCAAGATATGCATACAGCCCAAGTGCTCTTGGTAGATGAGTGGATAAAAATGCTGTGGTACCTTTATACAATAGAATACTATGCAACAGTAAAAAAGAAGAAACTCTTACCTTTTTCAACAGCATGAATGGACCTAGAGGATACTATACTAAGTGAAATAAGCCAGTCAGTGAAAGATAAATACTACCTTATATCACTGATATGTGGAGTCTAATGAACATAGTAAACTAAGGAGCAGTGTAGAAACAGAAGCAAAGGTACATAGAACAGACTGACCAGAGGGGGTGGGGACTGGATGAAAGATTGTGAAGGGATTAATCAAAGAACATTTATGCATAACCCAAGGACATGGACAATGAAATGGGGATTGACTTGGGGAGGGTAGAGGGTGGTACTGTTAAATAATACTCCAAGAAAATGGCATTCAACAATAGCAGGTGTAGTAATACTTATGTCTGACAAAATAGGTTTCAAAATAAAAAGGGATAAAAAGCGACAAAGATGAATATTTTTTATAATGATAAAGAGGGAAATAGAAAATACATCAAGAAGATGTAACACGTATCAACATATATGCACCCAACCTGAGAGAACCAAAATATATAAAACAAGTACTAACAGAACTAAATGGAGAACTGAACAAAAACACAATCATATTAGAGGACAAACATACTAGGGGACCAATATACCCAAATGTCATCCACAGATTGATCATCTGAACAAAAAATAAATAAGAAAATATTAGCCTTAAATGACACATAAGACCAAATGGACAGAATTGATATTTACAGAATTTTTCAACCCAGAACATGAAAATATAAATTATTTAGCACAAATGGAGCATTCTCTATAGTCCATATATTAAATGGGAAGCTAGCCTCTACTAGTTTAAGAAGATTGTAATCATACCAAGCACATTATCTGAATACAATGTTTTAAAACTGGAAATCAACTGCAAAAAGAAAGCAAAAACCCCTCAAGTATATGAAGATTAAAAAGCATGCTACTAAACAATGACAGGGTCAAAGAAAAAATAAATAAGAAATCAAAAGATACATAGAGAAAAATGAGAATAATAATATATTAAATTGGGGGATACAGCAAAAGCAGTAGTTAGAGGGAAGTTTATATCACTAAAAGCCCATCTCAAGAAACAAGTAGGATTTTAAATAAATAACAACATTCCCCTGAAGCACTTGAAAAAAAAAACAAAGCCCAAAGTAAGAAAAAGAAAATAATAAAAATTAAAACAGAATGCAACAAAATGGAGAAAAGGCAATAGAAATATTTAATGAAATAAAGAGTTGGGTCTTCGAGGACTTCCAGCCAAGGTGTAGGCATAGGTAGAAATGCTGTGTCTCCACTCACAACTAAGAGGGAATACAACTACTTCAAAACTGGAGACAACCAGAAGTTCCAGAAAAACAGGCTGCATGGAAGTACAGCAAACAAAGATATGAAGAAGAAATGCTCATCAAGACAGATAGAAGGGGTGAAGCCAGGGCAGAGAGAATGTGGTGTGGAGTCTGCTGCAGTGCAGGTGACAGAAGCTGTGGCTGGCCAGTGGAAAGCATAGTCACACATTTAAAAAAGTAGGAAGAGACACCAGGGGAACAATACCAGCCCCAGACCAGACCACAGAGCTCACGGTTCCAGTGCAGGGGAAAATAAAGCCTCGTTGCTTCTGACTGTGAAAACCAGTGGGGGTTAAGGCACAGGAAGAAACTCGTGGTCTCTTAGCAGAGTCGGTCTGTTTAGAGGACCCCCATGGCCCTAGAACATCTGCAGATCCACCCACTCTGGGAACCATCAACAGGGCAACAGGTAGAGAGGTGCCAATTCCCTATGGGAAGTGGGAGAAGTGCTTGGAAAAGAGGCAAGTGCTGAGCAAGCAGCATTGTTACCTCTCATATCCATTCCCCACATACAGCACCACAACATGGTGAAACAGGTCACCTCATACTGACAAATATATAAGGCTCTGACTCTTACAATGTAGCAGGCGTGACAGCTCTACTTAAGACACAGAGACAAACACAGGAGCCTGTCAAATTGAGGAGACAGAGAAGTATGGCTTAAAATAGGGAATAGATCAAGGTTTCAATGAGAGAGCGAAGTGATGAACAGATAGCCAACCTAATGGACACAGAGTTCAAAACACTGATGATAAAAATGGTCATAGACTTGACAGACATGCTTGAGTATGGCAAGCACATAAGGGAAAAAGTGAAGGCTATGCTAAGTGAAACAAAGGAAAATCCACATGAAACCAATGGTGAAGGGAAGAAAACTGGGATTCAAATAAATGATTTGGAACATAAGAAGGAAATAAACAGTCAACTAGTCCAGAATAAAGAAACAGAATTGAAGAATAATGAGGAGAGGCTTATAAACCTCTGGGACAAATTTAAACATGCCAATATCCAAATCATAGAGGTGTCAGGAGAAGAAGAAGAGCAAAAAATTGAAAGCTTATGTGAAAAAATAATAAAGGAAAACTTCCCAAATTTGGTGAAGGAAATAGACATACAAATCCAGTAAGCACAGAGAGTCCCAAACAAGCTAGACCCAAAAAGGACCACACCAAGAGACAGCATAATTTAAATGCCAAAGGTTAAAGATAAAGAGAACTTTAAAAGCAGAGAGAAAAGAAGAGAGTTTCCTACCAAGAGGTTCTTATAAGACTATCAGCTGATTTCTCAAAAGAAACTTTGCAGGCAAGAAGGGACTGGCAAGAAGTATTCAAAGTGATGAAAAACAAGGACCTACAACCAAAATTGCTCTATCCAGCAAAGCTATCATTTAAAATGGAAGAGCAGATAAAGTGCTTCAAAGACAAGGTAAAGCTAAAGGAGTTCATTATCACCAAGCCCTTATTATATATAATAATAAAGGGACTTATTTAAGAGAATGAAAATTAAAACTATGAACATCAAAAGGATAACAAACTCACAACTATCAACAACAGAACCTAAAAAAATAAAAACAAAAACAAACTAAACAAACAACAAGAATAGGAATAGAATCATAGGTATGGGGATCATTAGGAGGAATATCAGCTGTGAGGGGGAAGGGGGGAAAATGAGGAAATGGTGCAGGGATTAAGAAGCATAATTGGTAGTACAAAATAGACAGGGGAAGTTAAGAATAATATGGGAAACGGTGAAGCCAAAGAATTTATATGCCCAACCCAATGACATGAACTAAGGGTGGTGAACCTGCTGGAGGGAAGGAGGGTACTGGGTAGAGGGGAGCAAAGGGAAAAAAATTGGGAGAACTGTGACAGTGTAGAGAATAAAGTATACTAAAAAATAGTTGGGTCTTTGAAAAGATCAATAAAGATGACAAAACTTTGGCCAGATTCACTTTAAAAAATAAAAAGCCTCAAATAAAACCAGAAATAAAAGAAGGAGAGTAAATGGTAATGGCAAAAATATGAAAAGATTAAATATAGAAAAAAAAACTGAAAGTAGACAAGTTTATATATATATATAATTTCTTTTATTTTTTCGTTTTTCATTTACACTTGTCCCATTTTTCCCCCATTGCTCCCCCCTCCCAGCCCATCCCTTCTCCCACAATCATATCCCTCTCCATTGTCCATGTCCATGAGTCATTTATACACATTCCTTGACTAGACCCTTCCCTTACTTATCCCCCTTTTCTCCCTCCCCCCTCCCGCCTACTGACTACTATTCTACTCTTTGTTCTATTTAGTTTGTTTGTTCGTGTTGCTCTTTAATTTCCTGTATTAGGTGATATCATATGGTATTTTGCTTTCTTTGCCTGGCTTATTTCACTAAGCAAAATTCTCTCTAGTTCCATCCACGTTGTTGCAAATGGCAGGAGTTCCTTCTTTCTTTCTGCTACATAGTATTCCATTGTGTAAATGTACCACCGTTTTTTGATCCACTCATCAACAAATGGGCACTTAGGCTGTTTCCAGCACTTAGCTATTGTAAACAGGGCTGTTATGAACATAGGGGTGCATAAATTCTTTTGAATTAGGGTTTTAGGATTTTTCGGGTGTAATCCTAGCAGTGGAATCGCTGGTTCAAAAGGCAGTTCCATTTTTAGTTTTTTGAGGTAATTCCATATTGTTTTCCATAGTGGCTGCACTAGTCTGCATTCCCACCAACAGTGCAGTAGGGTTCCTGTTTCTCCACATCATGGCCAGCATTTGTTGTTTCTTGATTTGTTGATGATGGCCATTCTGACAGGTGTAAAGTGGTATCTCATTGTGGTTTTTACTTGCATCTCTCTGATGGCCAATGATGTTGAGCATTTTTTCATGTGCCTATGGACCTTCTGTATGTCCTCTTCGGAGAAGTGTTTGTTCAGGTCCTTTGCCTATTTTTTAATTGGGTTGTTTGTTTTCTCGATGTTGAGTTGTATAAGCTCTTTATATATTTTGGAGATCAGTCCCCTGTCTGTGATATCATTGGCAAATATGTTTTTCCATATGGTTGGTTCCCTTTTCATCTTGCTGATGTTTTCTTTGATGAGCAGAAACTCTTTAGTTTGATGTAGCCCCATTTGTTTTTTTTTTTTCCTTTATTTCTCTTGCCTTAGGAGACGTATCCGTGAAGATATTATGTGGGATATCTGAAATTTTCCTGCCTATGTTTTCCTCTAGGACTTTTATGGTGTCACGGCTTATATTTAAGCCTTTAATCCATCTTGAGTTATTCTTGTGTGTGGTGTAAGTTGGTGGTCTAGTTTCATTTTTTTTTTTGCGCGTTCCAGTCCAGTTCTCCCAGCACCATTTTTTAAAGAGGCTCTTCTCACTCCATTTTATGTTTCTTCCTCCTTTATCAAATATTAGTTCACCATAGAGGCCTGGGTTTCTTTCTGGGCTCTCTATTCTGTTCCACTGATCTATAAGCCTGTTCTTATGTCAGAACCAGGCTATTTTGATCACAGTCATTTGTAGTATTGTTTGATGTCTGGTATCATGATTCCTCCTCCTGTGTTCTTCTGTTTCAAGGTTGCTTTTGATATTCGGGATCTTTTTTGGTTCCATATGAATTTTTGGAGTATTTGTTCTAGGTCTGTAAAATATGTCATTGGTATTTTAATAGGGATTACATAGAATCTGTAAATTGCTTTGGGTAGTATGGCCATTTTGACGGTGTTCATTGTTCCTATCCAAGAACATGGTATTTGCTTCCATTTATTTGTATCTTCCTTAATTTCTTTCTTCAATGTTGCATAATTTTCAGTGTACAGGTCTTTTATCTCTTTGGTTAAGTTTATTCCTAAGTACATTATTTTTCTTGTTGCTAGAGTAAATGGTATTTTCTTTTTTGTCTTTGTCTCTGATATTTTATTGCTGGTGTACAGAAATGCCTTAGATTTCTGTATATTTATTTTATACCCTGCTATTTTGCCAAATTCAATTATTATATCGAGTAGTCTTTTAGTGGAGTTTATAGGCTTTTCTAGGTATACTATCATCTGCATATAATGATAGTTTTACTTCTTCTTTCCCAATTTGGATGCCTTTTATTTCTTTTTCTTATCTGATTGCTGTGGCTAGGACTTCCAACACTATGTTGAATAGAAGTGGAGAGAGTGGACAGCCTTGTCTAGTTCCTGATTTCAGGGGGAATGCTTTCAGTTTTTGTCCATTGATTATGATGTTGGCTTCAGGCTTCTCATATATAGCCTTAATGATGTTAAGGTATGCTCCCTCTATTCCCATTTTGCTGAGTGTTTTCAACATAAATGGGTGTTGTACTTTATCAAATGCTTTTTCTGCATCTATAGATATGATCATGTGATTTTTGTCTTTTATTTTATTTAGATGAGTATTATATTTATTGACTTGCGAATATTAAACCATCCTTGCATCCCTGGGATGAATCCCACTTGATCATGGTGTATGATCTTTTTGATGTATTGCTGGATCCTGTTTGCCAATATTTTATTGAGGATTTTAGCATCGATGTTCATCAGTGATATTGGCCTGTAGTTTTCTTTCTTTGTTGTGTCTTGACCTGGTTTTGGGATTAGGGTAATACTGGCTTCATAGAAAGAGTTTGGGATTTTTCCCTCTTCTTGGAGTTTTTGGAATAATTTGAGGAAGATAGGAGTTAGTTCTTCCCTAAATGTTTTGTAAAATTCACCTGTGAAGGCATCCGGTCCAGGGCTTTTGTGTGCAGGGAGATTTTGGATTACTGTTTCAATTTCCTTCTTTGTTATTGGTCTGTTGAGACTTTCCACTTCTTGATTCAGTTTTGGAAGGTTGTATGTTTCTAGAAATTTGTTCATTTCTTCCAGGTTGTCAAATTTTTTGCCATACAGTTGTTTGTAGTAATTTTTTACAATTGTTTGTATTTCTGAGGTATCAGTTGTGATTTCTCCTCTTTCATTTCTGATTTTGTTTATTTGGGTCTTCTCCCTTTTTTTCTTGATGAGCCTGGCTAAAGGCTTGTCGATTTTGTTTATTTTTTCAAAGAACCAGCTCCTAGTTTTCTTGATTTTTTGGATTGTTTGTTTAGACTCTATGTCATTTAATTCTGCTTTGATCTTGATGATTTCCTTTCCTCTCCTAGCCTTAGTCTTTGTTTGTTGTTGTTGTTCTAATTCTTGTGGCTTTAGGATTAGATTTTTTTTATTTGAGCTTCTTCTGTCCTTTTTAGATATGCCTGTATTGCTATGAACTTCTCTCTTAGGACTGCTTTTGCTGTGTCCCATAGGTTTTGGGCTGTTTTGTGTTCATTGTCATTAGTTTCTAGAAATTTCTTGATTTCTTCTTTGATGTCATTGTTAACCCATTCATTATTTAATGGCATGTTATTTATTCTCCATGAGTTTGGGTGTCTTTGATTTTTTTCTCTGAGGTTGATTTTTAGTTTCAAGGCATTGATGCTTGATATGATTTCAATTTTCTTGAATTTGTTGAGGCTTGTTTTGAGTCCTATTATGTGGTCTATCTTTGAAAATGTCCCGTGTGTCTTGAAAAAAATGTATATTTTGCTTCTTTAGGGTGAAAAGTTCTATATATATCAGTTAAGTCCATGTGGTTTAGTGTGTTGTTCAATGCCTGTATATCCTTGGTGTTTCTTTGTTTAGATGATCTGTCTATTTTGATAATGGCGTGTTGAAGTCCCCTACTATGAGGGTGTTGTTGTTAATGTCCTTCTTGTCGTCTTCTAGTATTTGCTTTATGTATTTGGGTGCTCCTATGTTGGGTGCATATGTGTTTATCAGTGTTATATCTTCTTGATGGATTGTTCCTTTAAGTATTATGAAGTGTACTTCTTTGTCTCTTTTTATTGCCCTTGCTTTGAAATCCATTTTGTCTAATATGAAGACTGCTACCCCAGCTTTTTTTTCAGGTCCGTTTGCTTGAAATATTTTTTTATATCCTTTTACTTTCAGTCTATGCAAATCTTTTGTTTTGAGGTGTGTTTCTTGTAGACAGCAAATATGTGGGTCCTGTTTTCTTATCCATTCCGTTACCCTATGTCTTTTAATTGGAGCATTTAATCCATTTACATTTAAGGTTATTATTGACATGTATTTATTCATTTCCCTTAGTAGCTCTGTTCCTCTCCTCTCTCTCTTTTTTTTCTTCTTTTTTCTTAGAACACTCCCTTAAGCATCTCAAGCAATGCTAATTTCCTGGAGATGTATTCTTTTAGTCTTCCTTTTTCTGAGAAGCTCCTTATTTCACCTTCTATTTTGAATGAGAGCCTTGTTGGGTAGAGTATTCTTGGTTGTAGGCCTTTGTTTTTCATTGCTTGAAATATTTTTGACCATTCCCTTCTGGCTTGTAGTGTTTCTGTTGAGAAATCAGTCGATAGCCTTCTTGAGCTCCCTTGTAAGTTATTTGCTGTTTTTCTCTTGCTGCTTTTAGGATTCTCTCTTTGTCTTGGAATGTTGCCATTTTAACTATGATGTGCCTTGGAGTGTGTTTGGGGGGGTTCCTCTTCATTGGAACTCTCTGTGCTTCCTGGACTTGCATAACTTTTTCTCTCATCAGGTTGGGAAAGTTTTCTGTCACTATTTCTCCTATCAGTTTATCTATTCCTTGTTCTTCTGATCTCTCTTTAACTCTAATTGCTCTTATATTGTTTTTCCTTATGCTATCCGGTAATTCCCTTACCTCTTCGTCATACTTTTTCAATGTTTTTTCATTTTGTTGTATCATCTGTGAATTTTTTTCTACATTATCTTCTAACTCACTAATCTGATCCTCTGCTTCATTTAGTCTGCTTTTGACTGATTCTACTGTGTTGTTCAGTTCAGAGATTGCATTCTTCATTTCTTCCTGGTTTTTGTTGATAGTTTCTATGTCTCTTTTTATGCTGGTGTAGTTCTCTACAAGTTCCTTGTAATTTTCTTGGAGCTGTTGGTAGCTTCCTTGTAGGTTGTCATAGTTGTTTTTAAGGTTGTCGAGTATATTGAGCTTCGTCACCACCATTGTTTTGAATTCTATGTCTGACATTTGGACTATGTCTATTCTATCTACCTCTCTTTCTGGGGATTCCTCTTTTCTTTTCATTGAGAGATTATTTCTGCGTCTTACCGTGTTGGATTCTTCTTGTTTGTTTTTGTTATTTGGATTTACCTGCTCTGCCTTCCCACCTTTGTGGTATAGGGTTCTATATTGGAGATCTGGGGGTTTCCGTGGTTCAGTCTCTTAAATCTCCTGAGCCTGATGTTCTTGGGTTACCCTTTATGTCATTTGTTTATGCTGTCTGGTTATATTTCAGATGCTCTTTGTTAGAATCTTCCTTCTGGTTAGTTGATTGAGAGTCACTGTATCCACTTTGTCTTGAGTTCTTTTGTGGAGATGCTGTTAAAAACATAAACACACAGCCCGGCAGGAGACCTGCACCCTCAAAAATATCCCCCACCCTCTATCCTGCTATCGTCAGCCAACGAGCCAGTATTAATATAAATGTAGAGAGATTAGTGCTTTTACACTATAGGAAGAATAGATAAGAGTTGTTTTAGGGGAGGAAAAATATGATTTTTGAGAGAGGGGTTAATAGGTTAATAATAGTTGAGACTATGCAAGACAGTAGGTAATATTTACGTTGTATGTTAATAACTATAGAAGAGAAAAAGGGGAAGAGTGGAGAATATAGTAGAAAAGTGGAATTATATAGTATTGGATTCATATAGTAGTTATATTCTATTTATTTAGAGTCAAAGGGAGGCTAAACTAGGCCCACAAACAAATAAACAACAATTAAAGAAGAAGGATAAGAAGGAAAGATTATATAAAACAGATTAGAGATATAGTTTTTTTTTTCCCTCCTTCCTTCCTCTCCTCCCCCTTCCCCTCCTCTTTCAGGAAGAAAAGAAAAAGGAAAAAGAGAAAAAGAAAAAAAGAAAAAAAAAGAATGTTTTTATTCAGTTCATCCCTTGTGTGTCGTCTTCTTTTTCTGCGTTCACAGCTGGTCTAATGTGACGGGTCAGAGATTCCTATTGCTTGCAGCAGCGGTGTGCACGAGGTGGCCAGCAGGGCGCAATGCAAGGCATCCGAGCGCCCACCTCAGGTATGCCATGTGCTCCGCTCCAGGAAAGCAGGCCGCGTCGCGCTCCGGGGAAGCCGGCGAGGTGTTTTTTTCGCTGGAGCATCAGTGCGCACCCAAGGCAGCTGGGGAACAAAGCTCAGGCCTGCCGCACCGCGCTCCAGGAAAGCCCTCGAGGTGTTTTTTTCGCTCGAGCTCTGGAGCGTGCCCAAGGCAGCCGGGGAGCTAGCCACAGGCCTGCAGCACCGTGTTCCGGGAGTTGGTCTCTTGCCTCTTAGGGCAGGGCCGCAGACACTTGTGCTCAGTAGAAGTGAATGTCTGTGAGTCGCTGCTGCCTGCTGTTCCCACCGAAAGTAGACAAGTTATGATGAACACTACAGAAATGCAAAGCATCATACAAAAATACTATACATCACCAACTTTGCTAACCTAGAAGAAATGGATAAGTTCTTACAAATCATAAAGAACTGGAAAATATAAATGGATTAATCAACATTTAAAAAGTTTGAAAGTCATCAAAAACCTTTTAAAAAGCAAAAGTCCAGGACCAGATGTCTTCACTATTGAATCCTACCAAACATTGAAAGAAGATTTGATACCTATCTTTCTCAAACTCTTCCACAAAATTGAAGAAGAAGCAATAACTCCCAATTCATTTCATGAGGCCAAAATTACCCTGATACTAAAACGTGACAAGGACAACACACAAAAAATTTACAGATCACTTTATTGTTGTTCTATTACAGTTCTTTGAATTTTTACCCCATTGCTCTACAATAAAATATCTAATAAATTATTTTTTAAAAAACAAAAATTTAGAGACTAATATCTCTAATGAATATAGATGCAAAATTCTAAACAAAATACCAGCAAATGGAATCTAACAAAACAATAAAAAGATTATGATGGAGTGGGGTTCATTCCACCTTAACAAAGTAAGGTGAGTCGTGACCTTAACAAAGGATAAAAATTATATGACCTTACTAATAAACACAAAAAAATCATTTGACAAAGATGCAGCATTCATTTATAATTAAAACACTTAGCCGTAGCTGGTATGACTCAGTGGATTGAGTGCCAGCCTGTGACCCAAAGGGTTGCCAGTTCAATTCTTCATCAGGACACAATGCCTAGGTTGTAGGCCAGGTCTCCATTTGGGGGTATGAATGAGGCAACCACACAATGATGTTTCTCTCCCTCTCTTTCTCTCTCCCTTGCCCTCTCTCTAAAAATAAATAAATACAATATTTAAAAATAAACTTAATAGAACGGGTATAGAATAAAAGTACATCAACATAATAGAGGCTATATATACTAAGCCCTCAGGCAATATACTGAATAATAAATAGCTAAAAGTTTTTCCTCTAATATTAGGAACAAGAAAGATGCCCACTCTCACCAATGTTATTCAACATAGTACTGGAAGTCTTAGCCAGAGCCATCAGGGAAGAGAAAGAAAAAAAGGCATTCAAATTTAGAATGAAGACATAAAATGGTCACTTTTTGTGGATGGTATAATTCTTCATATAGAAAACCCTAAAGACTCCATCAAAAAGTTAGTAGAGACTTCCGGCCAAGATGGAGGCATAGACAGACACGCTGCATCTCCCTCCACAACTAAGAAGAATACAACTACCTCAAAACTAGAAATAACCAGAAGTTCTAGAAATTCAAACTACATGGAAGTCCAGCAAAAAAGAGATAAAGAAGAAATACTCATCCAGACAGGTAGGAGGGGCGGAGCTGGGGCGAAGAGGATGCGGTGTGGTGGCAGCAGTGGCGGGCCAGAGGAAAGTGCAGTCACAGGTTTTAAAAAGTCAGGAGGGACACCTGGGGAACATTCCCAGCTCCTCACCAGACCTTGAAATTGTGAAGTCCCAGCACCAGGGAAAATCAAGTCTCATTGCTTCTGACTGTGCAGACCAGTGGGAAATGGGGTGCAGGCAGAAACTGCCAATCTCAGAAGAGTCCGCTAGTTTAAAGGGACCCCACGGTCCTAGAACATCTGCAGACCCACTTACTCTGGGAATGACAGCTAGGGCAGCAGCTAGAGGGGCGCTAGTCTGGTGCAGAAGTGGGAGAGGTGCCTGGAAAAGGGGTGAGTGCTGGGCTGGCAGCATTGTTCCTCTTAGACTCCTCCCCTACATACAGCGCCATAACGTGGTGAAACAGGTCATCCTGTACTGACGAATCTCTAAGGCTCCACCCCTTACAACATAACAGGGGTAACAGTTCTACCTGGGATGCAGAGGCAAACAAACACAGGAGCCTGTCAGAATGAGGAGACAGAGAATTATGGCCCAAAAGGGAAAACGGATCAAGGTTCTAGTGGGAGAACTAAGCGATGAGGAGATAGCTAACCTCACAGATGAGGAGATAGACACCCTAACAGACACAGACTTTAAAACACTGGTGATAAAGATGCTCTCAGGCTTGACAGATATGCTCGAGTATGGCAAACGCATAAGAGAAGTGAATGCAATGCTAAGGTAAATGAAGGAAAATCCACAAACCAATGGTGAAGGGAAGGAAACCGGGGTTCAAATCAATGATTTGGAACATAAGGAAGAAAAAGACAGTGAACCAGTGCCAAATGAGGAAGCAAGAATTGAAAAAAATGAGGAAAAATTTCCAAATTTTCCAAAGGAGTTGGACATATAGATCCAGGAAGCACAGAGGGTCCCAGGAAAGCTGGACCCAGAGGGGACCACACCAGGACGCATCATGATTGAGATGCCAAAGGTGAAAGATAAAGACAGATTCCTGGGGACAGCAAGAGAGAGGTGGAGAGTTGCCTACCGGGGGATGCCTATAGGACTATCAGCTAATTTCTCAGAGGACACTTTGCAGGTAGGAAAGGACTGGCAAGCAGTATTCAATGTGATGAGAGGCAACCTGAAACCAGGGTTACTCTGTCCAGCAAAGCTATCATTTTGAATGGAAGGGCAAATGAAGTACTTCCCAGACAAGGTGAAGATAAAGGAGCTCATCATCACCAAACTATTATATAAAATGTCAAAGGGACTTACTTAAGAGAAAGAAGATCAAAACTATGAATACTAAAATGACAACAAACTCACAACTATCAACAACTGAATCTTAAAAATGAAAACAAAATCCAACTAAGCAAACCAGAATAGAAGCAGAATCATAGGTATGGGGATCATTTGGAGGGTTATCAGCTGGGGAAATGGAGAAGTGGTGCAGGGTCTAAGAAGTATAATTGGTTGGTATGAAATAGATAGGGGGGTGTTAAAAATAATATATATAGGAAAGGTTGAAGCCAAAGAACTTACATGCATGACCCATGGACATGAACTAAGGGGGGTGGGATTGATGGATGGAAGGGGGTTACTGGGCAGAGGGGAGCAAAGGGGGAAAAAATTGGAACTACTGTAACAACATAATCAATAAAATATACTTTTAAAAAAGTTAGTAGATACAATAAGCCAATGCAGTAAATTTGCAGGATACAAAATCAATGTATAAAAATGTATTGTGTTCCTATAAACTAACAATAAAATTTCATAAAAAATTTTAAATTTCATTTGCAATTGTGAAAGAAGAAAAAAATACTTCTGTATGAACTTAACAAAGGATGTGAAGTTCCTATATACTGAAAGCTACAAGACATTACAGAAAGAAATTGAAGACACAAAGAGATGGAAAGATATTCCATGATCTTGAATTGTAAGAGTCAATATAATTAAAATGGTCCCATTACCCAAAACAATATACAGATTTAATGCAATCTCTATCAAAGTTGTAGTAGAACTTCTCAAAAAAAAAGAACCAAAAAATCACCAAATTTCTATAGAGCCATAAAAGACAGTAAGTAGCCAAAATAATCTAGAGAAAAAAGAACAATTCTGGAGGTAATACACTTCCTGACTTCAAATTATACTACAAATCTACAACAATCCAAACAATATGCTATAGGCCGTAAAACAGATGTACAGACAAAAGAGAATTGAGAGCCTAGAAATAAACCCACAGGCATATGGGCAAATAATTTTTGAATAAGAAGCTGGAAACACAATGGAGAAAAGAAAGCCTCTTAAATGAATGGTGCTGAAAAAAATTAAAAAGCCAAAAGCAAAGAATAAAACAAGATTGCCCTTGTCACAATACACAAAAATTAACTCAAAATTGATCAAAGAGCTAAAATAAGCCTTGAAACAATTAAATATATAAAAGAAAAAAATGGGTACCAAATTTATAGATCTTGGATTTAAGAGATGATTTTATGAATTTGACTCCAAAGGCAAGGGAAGTAAAAGCAAAATTAAATAAGTGGGACTATATAAAACAAAAGCTTCTGCACACAAAAGAAACTATAAACAAAACCAAAAAGGCAGCTACCAAATGTTAGAGGTAATTGCAAACAATACCTCAAACAAGGGTCTAATATCCAAAATATTTAAGGAAACTATACAGATCAACAACATTAAAAAACAAACTACCCAATTAAAAATGTGCAGAGGATCTGAACAGATACTTTTCTCAAGAAAACATAAAAATGGCCAACAGATATATGAAAAGGTGCTCAACTTCAGTAGATAAAAGAGAAATGCAAATCAAAAGCACAAAAAGGTATTACTTCACACTTGTTAGTATGGCTGTTATCAACAATACAAGAAATAATAAGTACTGGAGAGGATGTGGATAAAAAGGAACCCTCATACACTGCTGA
The DNA here is from genome assembly GCF_987537825.1 of Furipterus horrens. Classification (NCBI taxonomy): domain Eukaryota; kingdom Metazoa; phylum Chordata; class Mammalia; order Chiroptera; family Furipteridae; genus Furipterus; species Furipterus horrens. The sequence goes on from NW_028327179.1 coordinate 64,606,958, forward strand.
TGAAAATGTAAATGCGTATAGCCACTATAAAAAACAGTATGGAGGTTTTTCAAATAATTAATAGAGCTACTCCAAAACCAGGTCAGGATACAACGAAAGAAGAAAACTACAGGACAATATTGCTGATGAACAAAGATGCTAAAATTCTCAACAAAATATTAACAAACTGGATGCAGGAACATATTAAAAAGATCATATACCCACTTCTGGCCAAGATGGAGGCTTAGATGGACACACTCGGTCTCGCTCTACAACTAGAAAGAAATACAACTACCTCAAAACAAAAGATAACAAGAAATTCCAGAAAACTACATGGAAGCCGAATGTATAAAGTTATAAACCAGCAGTGCTCGCCTGGACAGATAGGAGCGGTGAAATCAGAACCGGAACCGAAAGGGTGGGTGGGGCTGTTTGCGGTAGCGGCGGGGAGAGTGGCAGGGGGAGCAATCCGAGCTGCAGTCGAGCCCAAGCAGCTCACGACCCCAGTGCAGGAAAAGGCAGCCCCCCCATTGCATCGAACTGTGAGGCCCAGAGGGCGGGAGGGCGGATTCTGGTCTTCCAACAGAGAACAAGGGAAGGAATCTATCTTGGACTCCCGCCCCCACACAGAGCACTGCAGCGCAGGGAAAAAGGTAGGGATTGCCACCAGTCACTGGGTAGTGACGAGTACATGGGGCTCCGCCCCCCCACAGCCCACCCAGGAAGCAAAGCAAAACACAAATCTGTCAAAATGAAGGAGACAACGATTGAAATCTCGGTGACTCAGCTCACAAGGCAGCAGGTGAAGAACCTGACAGACGAACAAATAAGAAACCTGTCAGAGGCTCAGTTCAGAGCTATTGTTATAAGGTGGCTTACAGAATTAACAAAAGATTTGGAACAGGATAGAGAAGGAAAGAAAACCACTCATACTGAAAAGAACAAAAACACATACAAGACAAGTGGTGAGGAAATAAAATCCAGAGATCAAATCAACAAACCAGAACATAGAAAAGGAACAAATAGTCAACCAGTGCAGAAAGAGGAAACAAAAGAAAAGAAAGTGAGGAGAGGATCAGAAACCTCTGGGACAGCTATAAGAGATCGAATATTTGGATTATATGATTGCCAGAGGGCGAAGAAGAAGAACAAGAAATGGAAAAATTACGTGAAAAAATAATGAAGCAGAACTTCCCAAACTTGGGGGAAAAAATAGACTTACAGGTCCAGGAAGCACAGAGAGTTCCAGAAAAACTGGACCCAGGGAGAACCACTCCAAGACACATTATAATCAAATTGTCTAAAATTAAAGATAAAGAGAGAATCTTAAAAGAAGCAAGGGAGAAGAAAAGAATCATGTACAAAGGGGTCCCAATTAGACTATCAGCTGACTTCTCAAGGGAGACCCTGCAGGCAAGAAGGAAGAAGCAAGAAATATTAAAAGTAATGAAAATTAAAAACCTACAACCACGAATACTCTATCCAGCGAAGCTGTCATTCAGATTAGAAGGGCAGAGAAAGTGCTTCCAGGACAAAATAAAACTAAAGGAGTTTATTAGATTCAAATCACTATTATATGAGATGTTAAAGAGACTGGTTTAGAACAAGGAAGATCAAAACTATGAACATTAAAATGAAAACTGCATCACAAGAACCAACAACAGAAGCTAGGGAATCGAAACAAAGGCAAACTAAATAGGCAATGAGAGTGGGAAAAGAACTATAGGTATGGGGAACATACTGGGGGGAGGTCAGCAGGGAAGGGGAAGGGGGAGAGGGAGGGAGATGGTATAGGAATTAAGAAGTATAGTAGGAGGGAAGGGAGTAGAGAGGAAGATGTTGGAAAGTACTATATGCATAACCAATGGACATGGACTAAAAGGGGGGGACAACTGGAGTGAGGGGGGGCCACAAAGTGGAGGGGAGCAGTGAGAAGGGAAATTGGGACAACTGTAACAACATAATCAATAAGACATATTTTTTAAAAAAATTCATACATCATGATCAAGTGGTATTTATCCCAAGGATGCAAGGATGGTTTAATATTTGCAAATCAGTAAATGTAATACACCACATAAACAAAATGAAAGAAAAAACCACATGATCATATTGATAGATGCTGAAAAACTATTTGATAAAGTACAACACCGATTTATGGTGAAAACACTCAGCAAAATGAGAATAGAGGGAGCATACCTCAACATAATAAAGGCCATATACGAGAAACCTGAAGCCAACATCATACTCAATGGCCAAAAACTGAAAGCATTTCTCCTGAGATCAGGAACAAGACAAGGATATCCACTCTATCCTCTCCTATTCTACATAGTCTTGGCAGTTCTAGCCACAGCAATCAGACAAGAAAAAGAAATAAAAGGCATCCAAATTGGAAGAGGAAGTAAAACTGTCATTATTTGCAGATGACAGGGTAGTGTACATAGAAAACCCTACATTCTCCACAAAAAAAAAAGTATTTGAACTAATAAGTGAATTTGGCAAAATAGCAGGGTACAAAGTCAATATTCAGAAATTGACGGCATTTCTGTACATTAGCAATAAAATATAAGAGATAGAAACTAGAAAAAAAATCCCATTTACTATAGCAACACATATATGGTACCTAGGAATAAACGTAATCAGAAATAAAAGGCCTGTACTCAGAAAACTACAGAACACTGAAGAAAGAAATTAAGGAAGATGCAAATAAATGGAAGCAAATGCCATGTTCATGGATGGGAAGAATCAACATCATTAAAATGTCCATACTACTCAAAGCAATTCATAGATTCAGCACAATCCCTATTAAAATACCAGTGACATAGTTCACAGACCTAGAACAAATGCTTCAAAACTTCATATGGACCCAGAAAAGATCCCTAATAGCCACAGCAATCCTCAGGAAGGAGAATAGAGTAGGAGGAATCACAATTCCTGATATCAAACTATACTCCAATCCACTGTAATCAAAACAGTCTGGTACTGGCATAAGAACAGACATATAGATCAATGCAACAGAATAGAGAACCCAGAAATAAACCCAGGACTATATGGTCAACTAATATTTGAGATAGGGGAAGAAGCATAAAATGGAGTGAGAAGAGCCTCTTCAACAGATGATGCTGGGAGAACTGGACAGGGATGTGCAAAAATATGAAACTAGACCACCAACCTATACCACACACCAGAATAAACTCAAGATGAATCAAAGACTTAAATGTAAATGTGACACCACAGAAGTCCTAGAGGAAAACATAGGTAGAAAAATTTCAGATATCCCACGTAACAATATTTTCATGGATACATCTCCTAAGGCAAGGGAAATAAAGAAAAAAATAAACAACTGGACTACATCAAATTAAAGAGTTTCTGCTCAGCAAAAGAAAACATTAGTAAGATGAAAAGGAAACCAACCATATGTGAAAAGATATTTGCCAATGATACCTCAGAGAAGGGATTGATCTCCAAAAAATATAAAGAACTTACATGTCTCAACACCAAGAAGACAGTCCAATTAAAAAATGGGCAAAAGACCTGAACAAACATTTCTCCAGGGAGGATACACAGAGAGTCGATAGACACATGAAAGAATGCTCGACATCACTAACCATCAGAGAGATGCAAATAAAAACCATAATGAGATACCACTTTACACCTGTCAGAATGGCCATCATCAACAAATCAACAAACAACAAATGCTGGCCATGATGTGGAGAAACAGGAACCCTACTGCACTGTTGGTGGGAATGCAGATTGGTGCAGCCACTTAGGAAAACAGTATGGAATTACCTCAAAAAACTAATAATGGAACTGCCTTTTGAACCAGCGAGTCTACTGCTACGATTACACCTGAAGAAACCTGAAACCCAAATTCAAAAGAACTTATGCACCTCTATGTTCATAGCAGTGCTGTGTACAATAGCTAAGTGCTGGAAACAGCATAAGTGCCCATCTATAGATGAGTGGATTAAAAAGCTGTGGTACATTTACACAATGGAATACTATGCAGCAGAAAGAAAGAAAGAAGAAACTCCTGTCATTTGCGACAACATGGATGGAACTAGAGAGAATTATGCTTAGCAAAATAAGCCAGGCAATGAAAGAAAAATACCATTTGCTATCACCCAATACAGGAGACTAATGAACAACACAAATAAATGAACAAAATTGAACAAAAACAAAGTAACAGTTATCAGGGGGGAGAGGGGAGGGAGGGAAGGAGCAAAGTAGGGGAAACGTTTATCAAAGGAACTAATATAAACCCATGAACGTGGACAACAGGGTCAGAATGGCCTGTGGGAGAAGGGGTGGGCTGGGTGGGTGTAGAAATGAGGGAAAAAGTGGGACAATTGTAACAGAAAAACAATAAAAATAACATTAAAAAAGAAGCAACACAAATGAACAAAATTGAACAAGGAACAGAATAACAGTTATTAGGGGTTGGGGGAAGGCTGTGGTTGTTGGGCAGTTGGCATTCCAGCCAGAGAAACAAAGACAAAAAACCCTGCCACCTTGTAGAGTCCCAAAGGTCACCTCACTTCGCCTTCAGTGTTGGGTTGTGGAGCACATTATTTGCAAATCCAAGAATTTGTACTATGTTACTACAGAAACACGTTTTTCCAAGAGCAAAGGGTGTACTCTGTGACAAGTCTTGGGGTCACGATGCAGGGGAAACCCCTTGGAGGCCTCAGGTCACCATTACCAGGAGGGAAAAACAACAAAGAAGCTAGCTGGTTCCCTCTGCCCCTCCCAGACCCACACATCCTGGCTACACTGACACAGGGAACAGCCATGAGATTTCACAGATCTAAAAAACTTGTGGTTTAGTGCCACCTACTGGAAGATGAGAGAAAACCCTCTTCATATTCTGCTAGAGAACCTAGACAGAGAAAGAAGCTATCAAATACTGTATGTAACACGAATAACCAAGGTAGTGAGGCAGTTCAGAAAGTAAATGAAAAATCACCAAAAAAACCCACAAAAACTTACAGTCATGGAAATATGTGATATAAATGACAGATAATTCAAGATTGTAGATCTGAAAGTACTCCATGAGATACAAGAAAATACACACAGGCTATATAATGCACCCAGAAAACAAATCAGTGAACAAAATAAGTACTTTACCAAAGAGATTAAAACTTTAAAAAAAGAACCAAAAGAAATTCTAGAAATGAATAACTCAGTAAAAGAGTTATGAATGAATGAAATAGCCAGCACAAAAAATAGAGGTGACCAGATAGAGGAAAGGATTAATGATAGCAAAGATAGAAATGATACAGAGGGAAGATTAGAGAGACTCAAGAATTTTTTTTTTTAATGAAAGAACTCTACAAGAAACTATCTGACTCCGTTGGAAAAACACACACATCTAGGAAGCAGTGTCCCAAACAGGAAGAGGCCAAGGAAGTGCACGCTAAGACAAGTAATAGTTAAAATGGTAAAAGTTAAAGACAAAGACAGAATTTTAAAAGCCATAAGAACCCTGGCTGGCATGACTTGGCAGATTGAGCACTGGTCTGTGAACTAAAAGGTCACAAGTTCAATTCCCAGCCAGGGCACATGCCTGGGTTGCAGACTACATCTCCTTTCTCTAAAAATAAATAAATTAAAATCTAAATAAATAAATAAATAAAAGCCACAATATAAAAACAGTTGGCAACCTGTCAGCTGATTCTCAACAGAAACATTTCAGACCAGAAGAGATTGGCATGAAATATCCAAAATGATGTAAAGCATGGGCCTACAACTAAAACAACTTTACCAAAGAAGACTATTATTTAAAATTGAGAAGTTTATTACTACCAATCTAGTATTACAAGAAATGTTAAAGGGCCTACTTTAAGAAATGGTAGGGAGAAAAAAAACAGAACATAGTTAAAAATAATAAAACGGCAGTAAATATGTACATATCAATAATCACTTTAAGTGTAAATGTCTTAAATGCTCCAATAAACAGAAACAGGGTTGCTAAATGAATGGGACAGGAAGACCCATTCATATGCTGTCTATAAAAGACCCACCTCAGAATGAAAGATACACATGAACTAAAAGTAAAAAGTTGGAAAAAATATTTCAATCAAATGGAAATGAAAAAGCTGGGATAGAATTACTTATATCTGACAAGATAAACTTTAAACAAAGGCTACAATAAGAAACCAATAAGGAACGGGGAACCGCCGCGGCCCAGCGAAAGCAGGAGCCAATCCCGGGGAAAGAGCTCGGGCCGCCCGCGCGGGCAGGGACACCTCGGCGCGAACTGGGAACCGCCGCGGCCCGGCAGCAGTGGGCTCCAACCGCGGGGCAAACTCTCGGGCCGCCCAAGAGCGCAGGGGCTTGCGCGCAAGGGCATCTCAACTGGCTCCAGCAAGCAGCAAGGGAGCGCGCCGTGCCGGCAACCGCGGGCGCGCACCATAGCAGCAACTGGGGGCGCGCACCATAGCGGCAACCGGGGGCGCACACCAGTCCTGCAAAAAACAAGAACCTCTGACCTGCCACACTAGACCAGCTGCGGACCCAGTAAAAGAAGGCAACACACCAAGGCTAAAACGGAGTAAAAACATCGATTTGTTTTTTTCCAAATTTTTTCTCCCAAATTTTTTCTCCCTTGTTCTTTCTTTCTTCTTAATTATTTCTTTTCTTTCCTTCTTTCTTTATTCTTTTCCTGGGGTTTTTTGGGGGGTTTTTTGGGGGGTATATATATATTTTTTTAAATTTTTTTTCTCTCTTTTTTCTTTCTTTCTTTCTTCTTTATTCTTTCTTTTCTATCTTTCTTTGTTCCTTTCTTTCTTCCCTTTTGGGGTTTTTTTTAGAGGGGTTTTGTGGTAAATTTTTTATTTTCTTCTCTTTCTCTCTTTCTTTTCTTTCTTCTATTTTCTTGGGGATTTTTTGGGGGGGTGTTTTTCCTTCACCTCTTCCAATAATAACAAACTTTATCTCTAACGTGTTGCATATAACCTCTCCTTCTCATCCTTTCTCTTTAATCGTGGTTTATTCGTTTGTGTGTCTAGCTTAGCCCCCCTATCACTCTAAATAATATAATATAATTACTATATAAACCCAAATACAATACAATCCCACTTTCTTACTATACTATGTATTTTTCTATCCTTTTCTTCTATTTTTATTAACATACAATGTAAATATTACTAACTGGCTTGCACAGTCTCAACTATTATTAATCTATCAACACCTCTATCAAAAATTATATTTTTCCTCCCCCAAAACAACTCTTATCTATTCTTCTTATAGTATAAAAGCTCAAATCTCTTTACATTTATATTAATACGGGCTAGTTGGCTAACGATAGCAGGATAGAGTGGGGGATACTTTCTGAGGGTGTGGGTCTCCTGCCTGGGCTGTGTGTTTATGTCTTTAACAGCATATCCACAAAAGAACTCAAGACAAAGCAGATACAGTGACTCTCAACCAAGTAGCCAGAAGGAAGATCCTATCAAAGAACATCTGAAATATAACCGAACAGCATAAACAAACGACATAAAGGGTAACTCAAGACCATCAGGTTCAGGATATCAAAGAGACTGCACCACTGAAACTCCCAGACCTTCGATAAAGAATATTACACCACAAAGGAGGGAAGTCAAAGCAGACTACCCCCCCAAAATAAATAAATAAATAAATAAATAAATAAAAACAAAAAGAATCCAACATGGTAAGACGCAAAAATAACCCCTCAATGAAAAGAAAAGAGGAATCCTCAGAAAGAGAGATAGACGAAATAGACATAGCCCAAATGTCAGACATGGAATTCAAAACAATGGTGGTAAAGAAGCTCAATATACTCGACATCCTTAAAATCAACTATGACAACCTTCAAGGAAGTTACCAGCAGCTCCAAGAAAATTACAGGGAACTGGCAGAGAACTATACCAGCATAAAAAAAGACATAGAAATTGTTAACAGGAACCAGGAAGAACTTAAGAATACAATCTCTGAACTGAAAAACACAGTAGAATCAGTCAAAAGTAGACTTAACGAAGCAGAGGATCGGATTAGTGAGTTAGAAGATAATGTAGAGAAAAACTCCCAGACAATACAGCAAAATGAAAAACGATTGAAAAAATATGAACAAGATGTAAGGGAATTACAGGATAGCATTAGGAAAAATAATTTAAGGATCATCGGAATACGAGAGGGAGAAGAAAAGGAACATGGAATTGAAAATCTGATAGGAGAAATAGTGACAGAAAATTTTCCGAACCTGATGAGAGGAAAAGCTATGCAAGTCCAAGAAGCACTGAGAGTTCCAATCAAGAGGAACCCCCAAAAACCCACTCCAAGGCACATCATAGTTAAAATGGCAACATTCCAAGACAAAGAGAGAATCCTAAAAGCAACAAGAGAAAAGCAGCAAATAACATACAAGGGAGCTCCGATAAGGCTATCAACTGATTTCTCAACAGAAACATTATAAGCCAGAAGGGAATGGTCAAAAATATTTCAAGCAATGAAAAACAAAGGCCTACAACCAAGAATACTCTACCCAGCAAGGCTCTCATTCAAAATAGAAGGTGAAATAAGGAGTTTCTCAGACAAAGGAAGACTGAAAGAATACATCTCCACCAAACCAGCATTGCAAGAGCTGCTAAAGGGACTGTTCTAAGAAAAAAAGAAGAAAAAAACAAGAGAGGAGAGGAACAGAGGTACAAAGGGAAATGAATAAATACACGTCAATAATACCCTTAAATGTAAATGGATTAAATGCTCCAATTAAAAGACATAGGGTAATGGAATGGATAAGAAAACAGGACCCACATATTTGCTGTCTACAAGAAACACACCTCAAAACAAAAGATTTACACAGACTGAAAGTAAAGGGATATAAAAAAATATTCCAAGCAAACGGACCGGAAAAAAAAGCCGGGGTAGCAGTTCTCATATCAGACAAAATGGATTTCAAAGCAAGGACAATAAAAAGAGACAAAGAAGGACACTTCATAATACTTAAAGGAACAATCCATCAAGAAGATATGACTTTGATAAACATATATGCACCCAACATAGGAGCACCCAAATACATAAAGCAAATACTAGAAGACAACAAAAAGGATATCAACAACAACACACTCATAGTAGGGGACTTCAACACTCCATTATCAACAATAGACAGATCATCAAAGCAAAGAAACACCAAGGATATACAGGCATTGAACAACACACTAAACCACATGGATATAACTGATATATATAGAACTTTTCACCCCAAAGAAGCAAAATATACATTCTTTTCAAATGCACATGGGACATTTTCAAAGATAGACCACATGATAGGTCACAAAACAAGCCTCAACAAATTCAAGAAAATTGAAATCATATCAAGCATCTTTTCAGATCACAATGCCCTGAAACTAGAAATCAACCTCAGAGAAAAAAATCGAAGACACCCAAACTCATGGAGATTGAATAACATGCTATTAAATAATGAATGGGTTAACAATGACATCAAAGAAGAAATCAAGAAATTTCTAGAAACTAATGATAATGAGCACACAACAACCCAAAACCTGTGGGACACAGCAAAAGCAGTCCTGAGAGGGAAGTTTATAGCAATACAGGCATATCTGAAAAGGCTAGAAGAATCTCAAATAAAAAACCTAACCACAATGCTACAAGAACTAGAACAACAACTACAAACAAAGCCTAGGGCAAGAAGAAGGAATGAAATCATCAAGATCAGAGCAGAACTAAATGACATAGAGACTAAACAAACAATCCAAAAGATCAACAAAACTAGGAGCTGGTTCTTCAAAAAAATCAACAAAATCGACAAGCCTCTAGCCAGTCTAATCAAGAAAAAAAGAGAGAAGACACAAATAAACAAAATCAGAAATGAAAGAGGAGAAATCACGACTGATACCTCAGAAATACAAATGATAGTTAGAAATTACTTCAGACAACTGTATGACAAGAAATTTGACAATCTAGAAGAAATGGACAAATTTCTAGAAACATACAACCTTCCAAAACTAAATCAAGAAGAAGTGGAAAGTCTCAACAAACCAATAACAAAAAAGGAAATTGAAACAGTAATCCAAAATCTCCCGGCACACAAAAGCCCTGGACCGGATGGCTTCACAGGCGAATTCTACAAAACATTCAGGGAAGAACTAACTCCTATCCTCCTCAAACTGTTCCAAAAAATCCAAGAAGAGGGGAAAATCCCAAACTCTTTCTATGAAGCCAGTATTATCCTAATCCCCAAACCAGGTCAAGACACAACAAAGAAAGAAAACTACAGGCCAATATCACTGATGAACATCGATGCTAAAATCCTCAATAAAATATTGGCAAACAGGATCCAGCAATACATCAAAAAGATCATACATCATGATCAAGTGGGCTTCATTCCAGGGATGCAAGGATGGTTTAATATTCGCAAATCAATAAATATAATACATCACCTAAACAGAATGAAAGACAAAAATCACATGATCATATCAATAGATGCAGAAAAAGCATTTGATAAAGTACAACACCCATTTATGATGAAAACACTCAGCAAAATGGGAATAAAGGGAGCATATCTTAACATAATTAAGGCTATATATGAGAAACCTGAGGCCAACATCATACTCAATGGACAAAAACTGAAAGCATTCCCCCTGAACTCAGGAACTAGACAAGGTTGTCCACTCTCTCCACTCCTTTTCAACATAGTGTTGGAAGTCCTAGCCACAGCAATCAGACAAGAAAAAGAAATAAAAGGCATCCAAATTGGGAAAGAGGAAGTGAAACTTTCATTATATGCAGATGACATGATAGTATACCTAGAAAATCCTATAAACTCCACTAAAAGACTACTCAATATAATAAGTGAATTTGGCAAAATAGCAGGGTACAAAATAAATATACAGAAATCTAAGGCATTTCTGTACACCAACAATAAAATAGCAGAGACAGAGACAAAAAAGAAAATACCATTTACTATAGCAACAAGAAAAATATAGTACCTAGGAGTAAACTTAACCAAAGAGATAAAAGACCTGTACTCTGAAAATTACATAACATTGAAGAAAGAAATTAAGGAAGAAACAAATAAATGGAAGCAAATACCATGTTCTTGGATGGGAAGAATCAACATCATCAAAATGGCCATACTACCCAAAGCAATTTACAAATTCAATGCAATCCCTATTAAAATACCAATGACATATTTCACAGACCTAGAACAAATACTCCATAAATTCATATGGAACCAAAAAAGACCCCGAATAGCAGAAGCAATCTTGAGACAGAAGAACACAGCAGGAGGAATCACAATACCAGATATCAAACAATACTACAAAGCCACTGTAATCAAAACAGTCTGGTACTGGCATAAGAACAGACATATAGATCAGTGGAACAGAATAGAGAGTCCAGAAATAAACCCAGGCCTCTATGGTCAACTAATCTTTGATAAAGGAGGAAGGAACATAAAATGGAGTGAGAAGAGCCTCTTTAACAAATGGTGCTGGGAGAACTGGATAGGGACCTGCAAAAAAATGAAACTAGACCACCAACTTACACCACACATGAGAATAAACTCAAGATGGATCAAAGACTTAAATGTAAGTTGTGACACCATAAAAGTCCTAGAGGAAAACATAGGCAAAAAAATATCAGATATCTCACGTAACAATCTCTTCACGGATACATCTCCTAAAGCAAGAGAAATAAAGGAAAAAATAAATAAATGGGATTACATCAAACTGAAGAGTTTCTGCTCAGCAAAAGAAAACATCAGCAAGATGAAAAGGAAACCAACCATATGGGAAAACATATTTGCCAATGACATCACAGACAGGGGACTGATTTCCAAAATATATAAAGAGCTTATACGACTCAACATCCAGAAAACAAACAACCCAATTAAAAAATGGGCAAGGGACCTGAACAAACACTTCTCCGAAGAGGACATACAGAAGGTCCATAGACACATGAAAAAATGCTCAACATCATTAGCCATCAGGGAGATGCAAATAAAAACCACAATGAGATACCATTTTACACCAGTCAGAATGGCCATCATCAACAAATCAACAAACAACAAGTGCTGGCGAGGATGTGGAGAAACAGGAACCCTACTGCACTGTTGGTGGGAATGCAGACTGGTGCAGCCACTATGGAGAACAGTATGGAATTACCTCAAAAGATTAAAAATGGAACTGCCTTTTGAACCAATGACTCCACTACTAGGATTATACCCGAAGAATCTTGAAACCCCAATTCAAACTAACTTATGCACCCCTATGTTCATTGCAGCACTGTTTACAATAGCTAAGTGCTGGAAACAACCTAAGTGCCCATCTGTAGATGAGTGGATCAAAAAACTGTGGTACATTTACACAATGGAATACTATGTAGCAGAGAGAAAGAAGGAACTCCTGCCATTTGCAACAACATGGATGGAACTAGAGAGAATTATGCTTAGTGAAATAAGCCAGGCAAAGAAAGAAAAATACCATATGATATCACCTAATACAAGAAGCTAAAGAACAACACAAACAAAGGAACTAAATAGAACAAAGAGCAGAATAGCAGTCAATAGGGGGGAGGGGAGAGGGAGAGAAGGGGGATAAGTAAGGGAAGGGATTAATTAAAGAGCCTGTATGAAAGACTCATGGACATGGACAACGGGGAGGGATATGATTGTGGGAGAGGGGGTGGGTTGGGTGGGGGAGAGAAATTGGGGGAAAAGGGGACAACTGTAATTGAAAAACCAAAATTAAAAAATTAAAAAAAAAAAAAATAGAACAGTAATTAAAAAAAAAAAAAAAAAGAAACCAATAAGGAAACGACATATTGGTAAAAGGAACAATTTAACAAGACAATATAACCCTTATCAAGATTTGTGCATCCAATATATAAGCACCTAAATAAGTAAAGAAAATCTTGATGGACTTAAAAGGAGAGAAGACAGCAGTATAATCATAGTAGGGGACTTAAAAACCCCATTGATATCAATGGATAGATCCCAAAGAAAACAGTGGCCTTAAGGAACTCATGAGATGAGATGGATTTACTTGATATCTTCAGGGCCTTTCCCCCCAAAGTAGGAAAATGTACATTATTTTCAAATGCACATGGAACATTTTCTAGGGAAGACTACGTATGAAGACACAAAACAAGTTTCAGTATATTTAAGATTGAAATTATCAAGCATCTTCTCTGGCCACAATTGTAAGAAACTAGAAATCAATCCCAAGAACAAAAACTGAAAAACCCACAGAGGATAAATAACATGTTACTAAACAATGTATGGGTTAACAATGAAATTAGAGAAGAAATCAAAGGATACCTAGAAACAAATAAGAATGAGAATACAACAACTCTAAAATGGAAATTTATAATATAAAAGTCTACCTCAAGAAACAAGAATAACCTCTAGGTAGTGAAATGACATATCAGCAATATTGAACAAAAGATAATCTCAGTGCATACAATAAAATCCATTAAGTGAGTGGAAAAAGTTTACCTACCCAACTCAGCAGAGCTTCACTATAATTGGGAGTGAGGTGGGGGATGGGTTGCATATGAATTGTCCCCATCTGAAAAGAAATAGATATTTAGGCCCATATTGATTTCATTGAATCCTCTATAGATATACTTGAGAAATGGTAGTATCGAGGTTAAAGCAAGGGCTAGAATTCATTTGAAAAAATATTCTAACAAATTTTATAAGACCCAGTTCACTCTATCAAAGAATCAAAATGTGTCTAGCCCTGGCTGGTGTGGCTCAGTGGGTTCAGTGCCAGCCTGTGAACCAAAGCATCACCTGTTTGGTTCCCTGTCAAGGCACATGCCTGGGTTGTGGGCCAGGTCCCCAGTTGGGGGGGGTGTGAGAGGCAACCACACATTGACATTTCTCTCCCTCTCTTTCTCCCTCCCTTCCCCTCTCTCTAAAGATCAGCAAATAAAATCTTTAAAATAATGTGTCTATAAAGAGTGCCAATGACATCAAAAGTGCCAAAATACTTTGGAAAAGAGTAGTCTTCTAAATAATTACATTGTTTCTTAATAAAAGGATATTTGGCATATGAACAATAAGATCAGCTTTCAAATACTTTTTAAAAGATATCAGAAAAATCTCAAATAAACAATCTACTTTATACATAAAGGAAATGAAAAAAGAGCAAAAAATCTGAAAGTAATTAGACTGAAGGACATAATAAAGATCAGAGTGGAAATAAATGAAATCAAGTTTAAAGAAATACAAAAGATCAATGAAGCCAAGAGCTGATATTTTGATTTTTTTAAAAAATTGACAAACTTTAACCAATCTCATCAAGAAAGAGAGAGAGAGAGAGAGAGAGAGAGAGAGAGAGAGAGAGAGAGAGAGAGAGAGAGAACCAAAATAAAATAAGAAATTGAAGAGAAGTAATGACTGATACCAAAGAAACATGAAGAATTATAAGAAAATATTACAAAACTATCTTCCAACAAATTGGAGAATCTGGGAAATATGAATAAATGCTTAGAAACATACAGTCTTCTAAAACAGAATAAGGTGGAATCAGAGAATCTGAATAGACAGATTACAACAAGTGGAATTAAAGCAGTAATCAAAAACTTTCAGCAAACAAAAGTCCTGGAACAAGATGACTTCACAGGTGAATTTTACTAAGCATTCAAAGAATGAACACTGATCTTTCTCAAATTAGTACAAAAAATTCAAAAGAAAAGATAAATCCTAGCTCATTGATCAAGTGGGATTTATTTCAGGGATGGAAGGTTGGTTCAACATCTGCAAATCAATAAATGTAACACACCGCATAAACAAAATGAAAGATAAAACCACATGATTGTATCAGCAGATGCAGAAAAAGCATTTGATAAGAACCAGCATTTATATAACACCTCTCAACAAAGTGGGAATAAATAGAACATACCTCAACATAATAAAGGTCACCTATGACAAACCCATTTTTGACATCATACTCAATGGACAAAAACTAAAAGCTTTTCCCTTAAGATCAGGAAATGTGCAAGGATGTTCTCTTTTGTCTCTCTTATTCAACATAGTACTGGAAGTCCCCACCACAGCAATCAGATAAGAAGATAAAAGTCATCCAAATTTGAAAGGAAGAAGTAAAATTGATCTTATTTGCAGATGACATGATATTGTATATGGAGTACCCTAAGAATTCCACCCCAAAGTACTAGAACCTATCAATCAACTCAGTAAAGTAGCAGGATACAAAACTAATATTTAAAATCAGTTCCTTTTTTATATACTGATAGTAAACTATCAGGGAAATAAACAATCCCATTTTCAGTTGCTTCAAAAATACCTAGAAATAATTTTTTATTTTAATCCTCACCCAAGGTTATGTTTATTGATTTTAGAGAGAGAGGAAGGGAGAGAGAAACAGATATGAGAGAGAAACATTGATTGGTTGCTTCTCATATGCACCCTGACTGGGGATTGAGCTCACAACCTAAGCATGCGCTCTGACTGAGGATCAAACTTGCAACTTTTTGATTAAAGGACAACACTCCAAATAAATGAGCCACTTATCCAGGGCTACACAGGAATAAATTTAACCAAGGATGTAAAAGACCTGTACTCAGAAAATTACAAGACACTGTAGAAGGAAATTTAAGAATATATAAATAATGGGAAGCATATACTGTGTTAATAGATAAAAAATCAACATCATTAAAATATCCTTACTACCCAAAGCAATCTATCGATTTAATGCAATTCCTACCAAGATAGAAAAAAAAGATACCAATGGCATATTTCACAGAACTAAGACAAATATTCCGAAAATTTATATGGAACCACAAAATAGCCACAACAAACTTGAGAAAGAAGAACAAAGTGGAAGAAATCATATTAACTGATTACAAACTATACTACGAAGCCATAGTAATTAAAGCAGCATAAAAATACTGGCATAAAAATAGACGTATACATCAATGAAACAGCATACAGAGCCCAGAAATAAATCCACAACTTTACAGTCAATTAATATTTTACAAAGAGATGTAAAAACATACAATTACTTAACATAGTCTATTCAATAAATGGACAAATACATGCAAATTTTTTTTAACTAGTCCACTTTCTTATACCATACAGAATGATAAATTCAAAATAGATTAAAGACTTAAAAGCCACAAAAATCTTGGACATTTTTCATAGCAATATTTATTCTGATATATCTTCTTAGGCAAGAAAAACAAAAGAAAAAATAAACAACTGGGACTACATCAAATTAAAAAGTTTTGCACAGCGGAGCAAACCATCAACAAAATGAAAAAAGACATCCTACTGAATGGGTGAACCTATTTGATGATATATCTTATAAGAGCTTAATATCTAAAATTTATAAGGAACTTACAAATATCAAACTGAAAAAAATATCCAGTTAAGAAATGGCCAGAGGACCTGGATAGACACTTCTCTAAAGAGTACATGCAGATGGCAATAGACATATGGAAGGATGCTCAATATCATTAATTAATGGGGAAGAGAAAATTGAAAACATAATGAGATATTATTTCACAGTTGTCAGAATGGCTATCATCTATAAATCAACAAACAAGTGTTGATGAGGATGTGGAGAAAAAGGAATCTTCGTGCACTGTTTGTGGGAATGCAAATTGGTGCAGATAGTGTGGAAAGCAGTATGGAGTTACCTCAAAAAACTAAAAATGGAACTGCATTTTAACCCAACAATTTCACTCTGGAAATACATCCAAAAAAAAAGAAACACAAAAACACTCGAAACACTAATTTGAATGAATATATGCAAACTTATGTTGATTGCATTGTTATTTATAATAGCCAAGATTAAGAAGCAGCCCACATCCCAGGAAGAGCAATGGAAGAAAAATTGGGATAACTGTTAGTGAACAACTATAAAATAAAATAAAAGGACTAAAAAGATGTGGTATATTGACACAATGAAATACTATTGAGCTGTAAGAGAGAAGGAAATCTTACCTTTGCAACAGCATGCAAAAACCTGGAGAGTATTATGCTATGTGAAATAAGCCAGTCAGAGAAAGACAAGTACAATATGATTTCACTTATACGTGCAATCTAATGAACAAAATAAATACAGATGATGGACTGGCATCTTTCAGAGGGCAGTAGTTTAGGGACTGGGTGAAAAGATTGAGCAAAGAAAAAAAAAACTCAGACACAGTCCACAGTAGGGTGATTGCCAGAGAGAAGATGGTGAGTGAACCTAGAAGAGGGTGAATGGGGGATAAATAATAATGCAAAGAGATGACTTGCAGAGGTAAACACACAATACAACGTACAGGTGATGTATTGTAGAATTGTTCATTCTTGTGTATGGTGCAATTTCTTGATCTAGTTTCATTTTTTTTAAATGTACCCATCCAATTTTCTCAACACTACTTTTTAAAAAAAAAATATGCTTTATTGATTATGCTATTACAGTTGTCCCAATTTCTTTTCCCTTTGTTCCCCTCCACCCAGTGACAGCCCTCCCTTCAGTTATTCCCCACCCTTAGTCCATGCCCATTGGTTGTGCATATAGTTCTTCTAAACATCGTATCTACTCCACTCCCTCCTACTATGCTTCTTAATTCCTGTACCATCTCCCTCCCTTTCCCCCCTTCCTCTTCCCTGCTGACCTCCCCCCATAATTCCCAATACA
The DNA here is from genome assembly GCF_987537825.1 of Furipterus horrens. Taxonomy (NCBI): domain Eukaryota; kingdom Metazoa; phylum Chordata; class Mammalia; order Chiroptera; family Furipteridae; genus Furipterus; species Furipterus horrens. Next base: position 64,624,573 of record NW_028327179.1, read on the forward strand.
TATAATTCTGTTCACACTCTCGTTACCTACTTAGTTTGTCTTTGTTTCAATTCCCTAGCTTCTGTTGTTGGTTTTTGTGATACAGTTTTCATTTTGATCCTCCTTCTCCTGAACAAGTCCCTTTAACATTTTATATAACAGTGGTTTGGATCTGATGAACTCCTTCAGTTTTACTTTGTCCTGGAAGCATTTTTTCTGCCCTTCTATACTGAATGAATGCTTCATTGGATAGAGTAATCGTGGTTGTAGGTGTTTTCTTTTCATTACTTTGAATATTTCTTGCCAGTCCCTTCTTGCCTGCAGAGTTTCTTTTGAGAAATCAGCTGACAGTCTTATTGGGACCCCTTTGTATGTAATTCTCTTCTTCTCTCTTGCTGCTTTTACGATTCTTTCTTTATCCTTAATTTTTGACATTTTGATTATAATGTGTTTTGGTGTGGTTCTTCCTGGGTCCAGTTGTTTTGGAACTCTCTGTGCTTCCTGGACCTGTACATCTATTTCCTTCCCCAAGTTAGGGAAGTTCTGCTTCATTATTTTTTCACTTAATTTTTCCATTTCTAGTTTTTCTTCTTCACCTTCTCGCAACCATATGATTCGGATGTTGGCCTGTTTATAGCTGTCCAATAAGCTTCTGAGCCTCTCCTCATTTTCCTCACTTCTCATTCCCTGTTTCTGTACTGGTTGACTATTTTTTCTTTCCCTGTGTTCTGATTTGTTGATTTGATCCCAGATTTTCTTGCCCTCACCACTAGTTTCATATGTGTTTTTGTTCATTTTAGCAGGACTAGCCTTTATTCCTTCCCCATCTTGTTTAAGATCTGCTGTCAGGTCTGTAAGCATTTTTATAACCAAAGCTCTGGACTGAGCCTCAGAAAGATTTTCTATCTGCTCAGCCATTAGATTAGATATTTGCTGTCTGCTCAGGTGCGTCACCTGGATTTCTATCATGATCTGTGCCATCCTTACCATTTTGTGTTTACCTTTGCTTCCTGGGCAGGGCTGTCACACCTCCTATGCTACAGGGGATAGAGCCCTGTGCACTTGTCACAGCCAGGTGACCTGTCTCATCATGATGTGGCGTTTTCTGCTGGGATGGGGGTCCAAGATGGTTTCCTGCTATTCACTCTCCATTGAGAGACTGGGAGCCTTCTCCTCCATCCCCACTCCCTCCGGGCCTCACAGTCCAAGGCTATGAAGGTCTGCCTTCCCTGGCCTTGGAATCACAAGTTCACAGGTCTCGTTTGCAGTCAGGGGTGCTTCCTAGGCACTTCTCACCTCTCCCGAAACACAAGTATCTGTGCTTACCGCTGTCCTGCCTCCATTGCTGCTGCTGCAGCGGACAGCACAGCTTGAACTGTCCTCCACAGCTTTGCCCCTCCTACCTGTCTGGATGAGCACCACTTCTTTATAACTTCATACGTTGGACTTCCATTTATTTTCTGGAACTTCTGGTTATTTCTGGTTTTGTGGTAGTCATATTCCTTCTTAGCTGTGGAAGAAGACAAAGCGTGTCAGTCTAGGCCTCCATCTTGGCCGGAAGTCTCCTGTGTTTGTTTGCTTCCGTGTCCCAGGGAGAGCTGTCGCTCCTATTATGTTGTAAGGGGCGAAGCCTTAGGTATTCATCAGTAACGAGCGACCTGTTTCACCACATTGTGGTGCTGTATGCGGGGGAGGGGTCTGAGAAGGAACAATACCGCTTGCCCAGCACTCACCCCTTTTCCAGGCACTTCTCCCACTTCTGCACCAGACTGGCGCCCTTCTAGCTGCTGTCCTGGCCATCGTTCCCAGAGTGGGTGAGTCTGTGGATGTTCTAGGTCTGTGGTGGCCCTTTAAAAAAGCGGACTCTGCTGAGAGATCGGCACTTTCTGCCTCTATTCCAACCACCACTGGTTTGCACAGTCAAAAGCAATGAGGCTTTATTTTCTCTGGTGCTGGGACAGTGAGCTGCACAGTCTGGTGAGGGGCTGGGAATGCTCCTCAGGTGTCCCTCTTGACTTTTTAAAGTGTGTAACTGTGCTTTCCGCTGGCCTGTTGCTGTTGCCGCTGCTGCCACCACCACACTGAGTCATCTCTGTCCCGGCTCTGCCCCTCCTACCTGTCTGGATGAGTATCTTCTTTATATCTTTGTTTGCTGGACTTCCATGTAGTTTGATTTTCTGGAACTTCTGGCTGTTTCTGGTTTTGAGGTAGCTGTATTCCTTCTTAGTTGTGGAGGGAGACGCAGCATGTCTGTCTACACCTCCACCTTGACCGGAAGTCTAGTTCTTCTTTTTTAAACTTTGTAAAATCTGATTTTATTTTCTGAATCAAAAATTCAGAATGTTTAATTTGCCATTGAGCTCTCAAAACACTTTCCTGATGTTGTTAACAGTGCTCAGAACTCTGTTACAGTTAACATCCAATACCACATTTTAAAGAAAAATATTTAAACATAGTGTCAAAATATTGGCAATTCTAATTTTCAAAGAAAAGAATTTTAATCATTTTTGGAAATTTAAATGACAGTGGTTTAAGAGCTAAAAATCAGACCTTTTGTTTTTATTTTTGCTTTTTCTATTGTTGTTTTACAGTTGTCCCAATTTTTCACCCATTTCTCTTCCTGCCCTGTCCACTCCCCTGCTCTCACAGTCAATCCCCACACTGCTGTCCATTTCCATGGGTCATTTATACTTGTTCCTTGTCTTGTCCCTTCCCCTCTTTTTCCCTCTTATCTCCTTCCCCCCTTCCCTCTGGTGATGATCAAAATAAGTCAGGTGGTGGAAGATAAATACTGTATGATTTCACCTATAGGAGGAACCTAATGAACAAAACAAACAAACGAGCAAAATAGAACCAGAGGTATGCTAAAAAGGAATCAAATCTCTTTTTTAAAAAAATATGTTTTGAGAAACTCATACTATACAATTCCAATTACAAACAATACCCCCCCATGCCCAAAACTACTAAGTGCATTATTTCATCTTGGAATAGAAAAATTATAAAATGAATATTTTAAATTATATATATATATATATATAAATACACCATTTTAATGTCATGTTTGCTAGCAGATTGTAAAACTAAAGCCAGATTCTACATTCAAGGAACGGATGATAAATGCTCTTTTATTGTTTTATTAAAGGACTCATCCCACTCTTTGTTGTTTTCTGCCCCCATATTATAAAACCAGGACCAAAGGCCAAGAGTAAATCTTTTAACCTGGAATAAACAGCTTAATAGCTACTGTTCCCACATATGTGTCCTTCAGAAAGTGTAGTACTCAAAAGGCTAGGGGGGTTTATAAGAATATGATTTAGGAACACGTTAGAGTTCCTAAGCATTCTGATATTCAGGTCCCCAAAATCTAGTTAATGTTGTTCATAGGCTATTCACTTCAACTGAAGCATGTCTAGCATGCAGCAAATTTATTTTATTTTTTCAAATTGAGGTAAAACAGAGAAAAACACTATGTTAATAGAGGCTGCCTAATGAAAACTAACCTCCTTTTGCTGTTTACTTAATATAAATTGACTTCTTGAGTTTTCTCACAAGAGACTTTCTAAAACCAATTATTTCTCGTTTCAATTATCCAAAAAAGAAGCTTCTCTTTTCAAAGCAACACTTTCTTTTAAAAATATTAATAAACATTTTTACATGAAAAAACAAAACATTTTTTCAAAAATCTGCATTTTGTACTTAGTGTGATACAATTTCTTATTACTTTCTTTTTTAAATTTAGAAAGAATTCAAGCCTGAATACTATTTGATATCTTTCAGATACCTAGTAATTCTGACAGGATTCATAAATATGATTTTCTGAAATAGGCAAGAAAGCCGGCTAACATTTACAAATTACCAACAACTCTTTTCTTTCAAGCATAAGATATATGGCTGAGATTTAGTCATTATGATTAGTTTTTTCAAGGCAGATACAAAGTTAAATCTTGATTTTTTTCTAGTCATTTTAAATAGTCAAATTTTACTCTACTTCCAAGTTTCTAATTAAATCAAACAGAAAACTAAGAAAATTAATCAACTGACAACAAGTCCTATGTTTCAATGTTATTTTTATAACCTACTGCTAGTAATTATTTATATGTATCTACTTGTTTTTATTAAATAAGCACTGGTCAGTTATCTACTAAAAGAATAATTTATTTGTGTTAGGTTCAGCAGTGTAAGAGGAGAAATGACAGGAGAACAGGCCATGAGTTAAAAAGATTTATTTGGCCAGTTGAAAACAGGTGGGCTGAGACTAAAGCTGCGTCAGCCCCAAACAGCAACAAGGCAGGGATTTTTAAGAATTTGGCAGGACTCCCTGCAGATAGTCCAGTGGGAGATTTGATTAGGAGCAGGAGTTGATTCTGAGAGCAGAGAAATTGCTAAATTCCTGTCTGCAGATAAGGATAGCTTTGAAGGACATAGGCAGTCACTGGTGCCAGCAGTTACTTCAGGGACGGGCTAAAATTTGACCTAAATCCCAGGAACCCAGGTCTATGCCTAAGAATTTGCAAGAATGGTATTTGGCATTGGGTTACCTTAATGCTTGTGGTTTAAGCAGAAGCACTTAGAAAATACCAGCTCTTAGCACTTTTTAAATCTGTAATTTATATGTCCAATAATATTTTTTAAATGTTACTTTTCCGTTGATAGATTTTAGGGAGTCTAGTTCCAGGTAGCATGGTTAATGTTAAGAAACCAAATCCCTAAGCCACATGGCAATGGGATATTATCCTTGTATTTTGTATCATATGGAAACAGTTCCAGGCAGACCAAAAGTAGAAGAAAACCTGCCAAATCAAAGTACTGTAAATAAAGTTCATCATTTGAACAACAAATCTAAAAAATACTTTAGTTCTGAACCCAATATTTCCCTAAAATGTTAATACTAAAGCTTTAAGGTACTTAAATCTGTACCAGTACTGTTGCAAGTAACTACACTACAGAGAAAATACCATAAAGGATTCAGCAGCTGCCTTCCTATGCCTTACCACCCCCAGCCCAATAACATGTAAAAGCTCCTGGTAGTTTTTTTCTTATGCGAATAAAGGCATACCACCTAGTTTGCTAAAACTAGCAGCATTAGAGCAGTAAAGTGAAAAAAGGAAGCCTATAGAAATGATCTAAATGCCTACAGAAAGAAACAAAGCAGCAGACAGAACATTTTGTGTTTTTAAGGAAGTGGTTATATTAAACAGATTTACCCATTGAACCAAAATTTAACAAAGCTACCCCAAGACACCAGAATAAAACTTGCCCTTTTCAGTCAAAGGGCAAAGAGAGGCCTTTTCCAAGTCCTGGAGTTCAGTGAATTCAAAACTTGGCAATAAAGGAAGAAAGAAAGCATTAGGGGTGTGATGGGAACAAGCTTTAGAATTTATCAGTCACATCAAGTTTCTCCAGCACACGGTCACCTTTTCCTTGTATTCCTGTTTGGCCATCCAAAAATTGTTTTTGTCTTTTATGATATTGGCTAGAACTGCAATGCTCAGGAATACCATGTGCTTTCTACAGGATGGGTCTTCGATGTGGATCTTAAATTAAGAAAGTTTTTCCACATTTCCCTTTAAAACTTGTTCTAAGTAAAGTTGTTTTAGCTCTTGTTCTGACCATGATGGCAGCCTAGGATACATAGTACACCCTCCAGAAAGCACAGCATGCTTAGAGAATTCAGATCCAGTATCAATGTCAGCCACTTGGATTGTGTTACAAAGCAATTCAGCAGCACCACACACCACTCCCTTAACATTGATCAAGTGAGGCTGAAATAAAGCTTCTGGTACTTCAAATCTCTCTACCCCAACTTTTATAATGCAGCCATCTGGGACTGTGTAAGATTCAACTAATACTATGGTTTCTAAGGCCAGTGTCTGCTCTTGCTCAATATTCTATCTCACATAACACAATTTTTCTTTAATCATATGAACCATTTCAAAATCTGCAGAATGGTTGAAGTCATATCCTTGCAACAGAACCAGCTTATAAGATACCTGGTAATCTCCCTCCCAGCAATATCCAGTCTTCCAGTAAGCTGAGGGAGAGAAAAGCCTTCATAAACTGGGCAAATGTGAGTTACACCATTTCCAGAGTCCACTACTTCTCCAGTCAATAAATGTTGAGCATATAAAGTCAGAACTGCTTGGATGGCTACATACATATTAGAAAACTGATAAGTTTCAGACACTACCTCTACAATCTTCTGTCTGTTTTTGGTTGGGTTCATAGCGGGTTCTGTGGGTAAAATTTTATAATTTCTGGTATCTATGTTAAGTTTCTCTGGTCAAAATGTAAAGTCCCACAGGTGTTTTCATTTTGCATAGGATCGTTAACTTCTAACATTGAGCATAATTCACTTGCCTCATGATCAACCATAAGATCCTTGATTTCAATGTTTCCCACTATGGTGGTTGATCTGATAATAGGTCTTCCAGCCAAAGCTGAGAAGATGTGTTCTGAAAACTTAGAACCTGCACATCCACACTCCACAAACCCACTGCAGAAGGCTCAGGCAGGACACCGGGCTGTTGCAAGATGGCAGTGGAATGTGGCAAAGCCAGCTGGAATGGGGAGCAAACTTGGAGGTCCTTGTGGGTCACACTTTTGAACATGGCGTCATGTGCTCTTGCTTGTAGGCCTTTTCAGGGAATAGAGCTACTCAGACTCACTCCTTCTGAGCTCCAGCACCAGGGTAGCAGCTTGAAAGGCACCAGTGGTATACAGGGAGAAACTGAAGTGTCTGGCACCAAGGCGAGCAGAGGGCATTTTCTCTTTTCTAAACCCACCCCCCACAAAACTAGCAAGTTTGTGCCATATCTGAGACTCCATCACCCTGTCTCCTTCTTTCTAAAGGTGTTTCTTTAACATTTCTTGCAATACTAGTTTGGTGGTAATTAACTTCTTTAGCCTTTTTTAAAAAATGACAGCCTTGCTGGATAGAGTAGTCTTGGTTGCATGTTTTACTTTTTCATCACTTTGAATACTGAATGCCAATCTCTTCTGGCTTGAAGTGCTTCTGTTGAGAAGTCAGCTGATAACCTTATGATAACCTTGCAGGTAACTACCCATCTTTCTTACTGCCTTTAAGATTCTCTCTCTGTCTTTAATCTTTGCCATTTTAATTATGATGTGTGTTTGTATGGTTCTATTTGGGTTCATCTTGATTGGAACTCTGTGCTTCCTGAACTTGGGTGACATTTTTCTTCACAATGTTAGGAAAATTTTCTGCCGTCATTTCTTCAAACAGGTGCTTTATCCTGTGCTCACGCTCTTCTCTTTCTGGTACCCCTATGATGTGGATGTTGCTATGCTTGATGTTGTCTCAGAGATCTCTTAGACTTTCCTCATTTCTCTTAATTCTTTTCTTATTTTTCATGCACTGCTTGAGTTCTTACTATTATCTTGTCCTCTCATTTGCTGATTTGATTCTCTGCTTCACCTAACCTACTGTTGATTCCTTCTAATGTATTCTTCATTTAAGATATTAAATTCTTTTCTGAGTGGTTCTTTTTTATATTTTTAATGCTCATTGTCTCTTTTTTTAAGTTCTCACTGAGATCATTCAGTCTTCCCATCAGGTCTTTGAGCTTCCTTATAATTGTATTTTAAACTGTGCATCTGCTATTTTGGTTGCTTTTATTTTATCCTTTTCATTTCATTCTTTTTCTAGTGATCTCTCTTGTTCTTCTTTCTTGAGCATTTTTCCTTGTCTCCCTATTTTGTCTCTGAGTATTAGATAGATCTGCTATGAGTCCAAAACTTGTTATGATGGTTTTATGATGAAGGTGTCTTGTTGGGCTCAGTGGCAGAATCCTCCAGATCACCTGACTTCTTTGATCAAGAAATGTTTATTGTGGGTTATGTGCACCTTTCATTGTATTTGAGGCTTGAATGCTGTTGGCCCTTTTGTTGGTTGTGTTAACCCTTTAGGCTAGGTGATTGTAAGGATAAATCTCATTCATACTATATGAAATGAGCAGGGGCTTCCCCCAGGACATAGTTGTTCCCAGCAGGTTCTGGTGCCTGCTGGAATCTCCTTTTGGGTTTGTCGCTTGTGTGGATAATCGGGTTGAGCTCTGGTGTGGTCTGAAGTCCATCCACCACTGGTTGTGTTAATTCTGGGTCCACTTGGGAGGGATTCAAGTACAGGTTGCTGTCAGACATAACTGTACTAGGGCTAACTTGTCTGTAGCTACCATGCCCTTCACAGTTTGTTTCTGCATCTACTGGACTTGAGTGTGCATGGGAGGGGCCAAACTGTGTAAAAGAGTCAGCTTCTTCTAGCTTAGAGTTGGGAGCACATCTGTAAAAGGACTGAGGCTCTCTGAGGTCCACATTCACCTGTCATGTACTTTGCCTGACCCTGAGGTTGCCTGATCTTTCTCCAGAGCCTTCCCAAGAGAGACTGTAGAATGAGCCCAGGCTAGCCAAGATAGGGCTAGCGGGTGTCCTACTTGGGGATCATGCAGTCAAGCCCTCAATGAGGTGAAAGTAGCCCCTGCTTCAAGGCCAAACCCCTCAGTCTCTGACAGTCTCCAGTGCTAGTTCTTTCTAGGAGTGCTCTCTTCTGGTTCAGGGTTTGTATAGTCAGCCATCACCTTTGCAGGAACAAGCTCAGGTGCCTTGATCTCAAGGAAATAAATCAAAAAGTCTCCATTGGGGATGATGTTGGCCCATCTTGCAGGAGCAGACTATGCACTTCATCCTCATCTCAGACAATAGCATCTGAGGGTCTTAACACTTTGAATGTCTCCACTGTGAGCACCCGTTTCATCCCCATGTGGAACTTCACCCTGCAGTGGTATCCAACATTTGGCAGAGTTGATCCAGTCTTCCACTGGAGGTGATGCAAGCCTATAAGAGGGGGTGGGGTGGGCACTTTTTCCCTTTCCTGGTGTAGTACAAGCTGAACTCACAGGGAAGCATAGATCTGTCTCCCTGTGATGTAGCCACATAGTCCAGCACTCACCCTTCTGGTTCCCGGACAGAATCCTTCCTGGGAGACACTGTAAAAATCTCAGCTCTGTGTGACTCCTCACTACACCATGAAACAAAGTAGGACAGGGCCAAATATCAACATTGCCTGGCACTCCACTTTCTCTCCGTGATTGGTCTCTGCATGGTGTGAGAGAAAGTTCCAGATCCACACAGGATCCAAACACAACAGTACAGAGCTAAAAGCCCCAGTCCTGCTTGGCTGCCCTGCATTGCCAAATCAAGCGGGATGAGGCCAAAAGTCTCTGCCTTGTGCAGTTCCCTTGTGCTGACGAACTCGCAGTACAAGGCAGGTTGAGTGGCTCAACAGATGGGGGGAGGGGTGCCAGCTGTGCACTGGTTGTGGGTCCTCCTTCCCAAACCACAGTTTAGTACCATCTGGGTCTCTGCCAAAAGCCTTCCCAGAAAATAGAGGGTCCCTAAAAGCCATTGCCGGGTGTAGCCAGCAGACCCACTTTCACAGGACCCATGTATGGCAGCCTGGCCTACCCAGCAATTGGAGTTCACACCATGAATTCCCCAGACTAGTGCTATAACAATAGGATAGTTGTCCCTGGTAGGTTGTGGGACGAGTCTCCCAGGTGTACTGAATCCAAAATTATTTCCACTGCCAGATGCTAAGCAGGTCCCTGTTCCCCTGTTACTGTGGGTTGGGGATCCCTGCATGGGATTGAGACCCACTACTCTTGAGAAGAGGGACTTTTCTAGCCACTGTGTTCCTCTGGCTTCTCAGCTGCCAACTGCACCTGCATGCAAGGGCTCTCCCTTTCTGTTTCTCTGTCCTTCTTGCCAGTCTCTGTGTATCTTCTGTAGCCTTTGGTTATAATATTTAAGATCAGTTAGGCTTCAATTGATTTTTCAGGTTGATTGTTCTGTAATTTAGCTGTAAATCTGGTTTGGGGCTGGGAGCAAGTAGGCACAGTTTCCACCTAATATGCAGCCATATTTGAATTCTCCCACTATAGCTTTTACTATTTACTCATCTGCTGATGGGGTCTTAGGCTGCTTCCAAATCTTGGCTACTATAAATACTGCTGCAGTGAACATAGCAATGCATATATTTTTTCAAATTGATGTTTCAACTTTCTTTGGATATATTTCCAGAAGTGGATTCGCTGGGTCATAAGGCAGTTCAGTCTTAATTTTCTGAGGAAACTTCATACTGTTTTCACAATGGCTGCACCAATTTGTAATCCTACCAATAGTATATGAGGGTTCCCTTTTCTCTATTTCTTCTTCAGCACTTGTTGTTTATTGATTTATTGATGGTAGCCACATTAGCAGGTGTGAGTTGATATCTCATTGTGGCTTTAATATGCATTTCTCTAATGATTTGAACATGGAGCATTTTTTTATATGCCTATTGGTCATATGTATGTTTTCTTTGAAGAAGTGTCTATTCAGGTCCTTTGCCCATTTTTTTAATTGGATTTTTTACTGTTGTTGAGTTGTATAAGTCCTTTATAAATTGTGGATATTAACCCCTTATCAGATGTATCATTGTTTAGTAAATTCTCCTATTCAGTGTGTTGTCTTTTCATTTTGTTGGTTGTTTTGTTTGTAGTGAAATTTTTTTTAGTTTGATGTAGCCCCAGTTGTTTACTTTTTCTTTTGTTTCTCTTCTCTGAGAATATATATCAGAAAAAATATTGCTATATGAAATGTTCAATATTTTACTGCCTGTGTTTTTTTCTAGAATTTTTAGAGAAGATGCCCAAGTCTTGATACCTTTGAAGATGTCCACCTGTGGACAGTAGGGAGCAGTGAATTTCAGGAAAAGGAACAGGTGTTGCTGACATAGAGGTAGCAAGCTGTCATGTGTGTTCTTCATACTTTCAAATTGCTTGGAAAATCAGAATCCTATAGTTACATGGTGGAAAAGGTACATTGAAGGTGATGCATAAGAAACATGCTGGAGCAAATTTGTTGAAGGTTGTCTATGTTTCTTTGTTTTTGTTTTAAATTTATTTTTATTGTTTTTATATTAAGTTGTCCCATTTTCCCCCTTTGCCCTCCCCTGCTCCACCCTCTTCACCCCTCTCCCACAGTCCATCCTCATTTAGTTGTCCATGTCCATTTGTCATTCATATAATTCCTTGACTAGAAGGAATAATTTCAATTTTCTTGAATTTGTTAAGGCTTGTTTTGTGTCCTACCATGTGGTCTATCTTTGAAAATGTTCCATGAGCACTTGAAAAGAGTGTATATTTTGCTTCTTTTGGGTGAAAGGTTCTATATATATTAACTAAGTCCATCTGATCTAGAGTGTTATTCAATGCCTCCATATTCTTGGTGTTTCTTTGCTTTGAAGATCTGTCCATTGTTGACAATGGGGTGTTAAAGTCCCCTACTATGAGTGTGTTGCTGTTGATATCCTTCTTGAAATCTTCCAACATTTTCCTTATATATTTGGGTGCTCCTATATTGGGTGCATATATGTTTATAAGGGTTATATCTTCTTGCTAGATTGTTCCCTTAAGTATTATGAAGTGCCTTATTTACCTTTTTTTTAATGAGTTCATTGTGGAATCTATTTTATCTGATATAAGTATTGGTACCCCTGCTTTTTTTTTTCATGTCTGTTTACTTGAAATACTTTTTTACATTCCTTTGCTTTCAATCTTTGTAGATCTTTTGTTATGAGGTAGGTCTCTTGTAGACATCATATATATGGGTCACATTTTCTTTTTCATTGAACTACCCTATGCCTTTTTATTGGAGCATGTAATCAATTTACATTTTTTTGTTATTATTGATAGGTATTTATTCATTGTGACTTTTTCCCTTTGTACCTGTGTTCTCTCTGTCTCTCTTTTTCTTCATTTTCTTAAAGCAGTCCCTTTAGCATCTCTTGCAATGACGGTTTGGTGGAAATGTGTTATTTTGGCCTTCATTTGTCTGAGAAACTCTTTATTTCACCTTCTATTTTGAATGAGATCCTTGCTCAGTAGAGATGTTTTGGTTGTAGGCCTTTGTTTTTCATTGCTTGAAACATTTTTTGCCATTCCCTTCTGCCTTGTAGTGTTTTTGTTCAAAAATCCGATGATAGCCTTATAGAACTCCCTTCTATGTTATTTGCTACTTCTCTCTTGCTGCCCTTAGGATCCTCTTTTTGTCTTTGAATGTTGCCATTTTAAGTATGATGTGTCATAGGGTGGGCCTCTTTGGGTTTATCTCCATTGGGACCCTGTATGCTTCTTTTACTTGTGTGACTTTTTCTTTCCTCAAGTCAGGAGAGAAAAAGATCTCTGTCATCTTTCAAACAGGTTTTCTATCTCTTACTCCCCTTCTTCTCCCTATGGTATCTATAATATGGATATTATTATGTTTCATGTTGTCCTGCAGCTCTCTTCATTCTTTTTCAGTCTTTTTTCATTTTGTTATATTGTCTGCAAATTTTTTATGCTAACCTCCAGATCACTGATCTGATCCTCAGCTTCATATAGCCTGCTTTTTATTCCTTCTACCATGTTCTTCAGTTCAGGAATTGTATTCTTCATATATTCCTAGCTCCTATTGATACTTTCTATGTCCTTTTTAATGCTGGTGTAGTTCAAAGTAAGTTCCTTGAAGTTTCCCTGGAGTTCTTTGTAGTTTCCCTGGAGTTTTCTGTAATTCCCCTGGAGTTCAATTTTGTTTTCTCTGAGTTTGTGAGTTCATTGAGCTTCCTTATAAGCATTACTTTGAATTTGATGTCTGATTGTTTGCTTGCCTCTGTTTCATCAAGCATGCTTTCTGGGGATTGCTCCTTTCTTTTCATTGGGAGGTTGATTCTTTGTCTCTCCATTTAAGGTGACTCTTCTTGTTTGTTTTTGTTTCTTAGATTTGCCTGCTTTGACTTTTTGTCTTCATGGTGTGAACTTCTGTGATAGGAGACCTGTGGGATTCAGTGATGAAGTCTCTTTGATCTCCTGAGCTTGATGCTCTTGGTATGCCTTTTATGCCATTTATTATGCTGTCTGGTTGTATTTTGGTCTTGGTTGTTTTTTTGTTGCTCTTTGGTGGGACTTTTATTTTGGCTAGCTGATTTAGTCACTCTACCCTGCACATCTTGAATTCTCTTGTGGAAGTATGTTAAAACATAAATGCACAGCCCAGGCAAAAAACCCACACCCTGAAAAATATCCCCCAGCCACAATCACACTATCAACAGCAAATGAGCTTGTATTAATATAGATATGAAGAGATTAAGACTATTATACTAAAGGGAAAACAGATTAGAGTTGACTAATTGTAAGAAAAATAACTTTTGAGAGGGGAGGTATAAGAGCAATAATAGTAGCAAGTAGGGTCAGGCAATGCAAAACGGTAAATAAAATTTACATTGTATGTTTTAAAAGGGAGACTGTTACTCTCTTGCTCATGGGTCTGCCAACCTTTCCTCTGCTGTGTGCTGCATTGGGTTGGGTACCCCCAACTGGTCTTGTGGTATCCTCTAGCCCTCTTTGTTTTTGTTTAGCAGTGCTACTATACCGGCAAGCCGGTGTCACTACCAAGCTTCGGTCGCGCCACAGCTTTCCTTCTAAAAGATTGTCAGTTTAGCCCCCATGCTTCAGCACCAGTCCTTGTGGGCCCTGATCTCCGTGCTCTCCCCTCCTCCAAAATTCACAGTCTCTTTGTAAGGGTTGGCCTCTGTCTTCCCGCACCTCTGACAGTTTCATCCAAACCTTCTCACTGGCTCCCTTCCAGACATCACTGGACAGGGTTCCTACAATGGGAGCGCCATTTCCAGGCAGATCCCCACTAATGAGCTGGTCAGCAGCTGACCCTATGCAGTGCAGTAGAGGTGCTAGCCCAGCAGCTCTGCTTGGAGAGTGCAGACCATGGTTTTTGCCCTCTTGTGCACTGTTTCCACACTCCCGTCCCTGTCCCAGTTTTTCCCCCTTTGCTCCCCTCTGCCCATTACCCCCCTTTACCCAACAATCCCACCCCCTTAGTTCATGTCCATGGGTCGTGCATATAAGTTATTTGACTTTACCCTTTCCTGTACTATTCTTAACATACCCCTGTCTATTCTGCACCCTCCTGTTATGCTTCTTAATTCCTGCACCATTTCCCCCCTTCTCTCCCCTTCTCTCTCCCAACTGATATCCCTCCACATGCTCCCCATACCTATGATTCTGTTCCCATTCCAATTGTCTTAGTTTGTTTTTGTTTTTATGTTTAGATTATTGTGTCGATAGTTGTAATTTTGTCATTTTAATCTTCATAGTTTTATCTTCTTTTTATTAAATAAGTCCTTTTAACATTTCATATAAGAATGGCTTGGTGATGATGTACTCCTTTAGCTTTACTTGTCTGGGAGGCACTTCCTATTTCCTTCTATTGTATATGATAGCTTTGCTGGCCAGAGTAGTCTTGGTTGTAAGTTCTTATCTCTCATCACTTTGAATATTTCCTACCAGTCTCTTCTCGCCTGCAAAGTTTCTGAGAAATCAGCTGATAGTCTTATAGGTATCCCTTTGTAGGTAACTCTCTTCTTTTTCCTTGCTGATTTTCATATTCTCTCTTTATCTTCAACCTTTAGCGTTTTAATTATGGTGTGTCTTGGTGTGGTCCTCCCTGGGTCTAGTTTGTTTGGGACTCTCTGTGCTTCCTGGACCTGTATGTTTATTTCCTTCCCCAAATTAGGGAAGTTTTTCTTCGTTATTATTTCATATAATTTTCCAATTTCTTGCTTTTTCTCTTTTTCTGGCACCACTGTGATTCAGATGTTGGCACGTTTAAAGTTATCCCAGAGTTTTCTAAGTGTCTCCTCATTTTTTTCAATTCTTTTTTCCTTCTTCTGTACTGGTTGACTGTTTATTTCTTCCTTATGTTTCAATTCATTGATCTGAACCCTGGATTCTTTCCCTTCATCGCTGTTTTTGTGTACTTTCCTTCATTTCTCTTAGTATAGCCTTCATTTCTTCCTTTTCATGTTTAATCTTTTCTGTCAAGTCTGTGAGCATCATTATCCCCAGCGTTTTGAGCTGTACCTCTTTAGTTGTCTATCTCCTCCTTGCTCAGTTCTCCCACTGGAACCTTTATCTGGCCCCCATTTTAGGCCGTACTTCTTTTGTTATGGCTAAATAGGGAAGATTAAACACTCTGAAGCAGTGTAGAAAGTAAGCAAAGGATTTTAATGATTGCCAGCAAGTCGGGCAGACCCTGAGCTGGTCTCTAACACACTCTGACAACCTGAGTTTTTAAAGCAGGGGCTTATATACTGGTAATACCCCTTTGTTTCTTCTTTGGTGGGAAACAGCCTTAGGAAGAGGGGGTTCAGGGCAGGACTGTAGGAATGTCTTGGCAGTAACAGGAACAGAAATTCACAAGGCTATAAGGTTATCTCCGGAAGCAGCATAACTTTTTAGCCAGGGACAAATTCTTTGTGAAGCAATTTATTTTCAAAGGGCTAGATATCCTGTAAAGAATAACTTTCACAAATTTTATAAACCAGACACAAGGTGATAGCGGCTGAGGTGCTTTTAGCTTGTATAAATACCAATTGCTACAACACTTTTTTTCCACATTCCTTTTTCCAAGGCTTTTTAGCAAGTCCTTGCTACTTCTTACAAAGAACATTTGAAGCCCCTACATATTTACATATTTAGCAGGCCTTTGAAACTTTTTACAGGGATTATTTGGTGCCCCTATACCTTGTCTCTTCATCTTGACAGCTTCCTGTGTTTGCCTCTATCTTTTAGGTATACCTGTCACAACTATTATGTTGTAAGGGGCGGAGCCTTAGGTACTCATCAGTGCCAATAGCCCCTTTCACCATACTGTGATGCTATATCTGGGAGAGGAGTCTGAGAGGGAACAGTGATACTTACCCTGCACTTGCCCCCTTTCCAGGCACTCCCCCTTGCCCTCCCCACACTAAACAAGCTGCCTCTGTTGAGAGACCAGCAGTTTTTTCCTCTACCCCAATGTCCCACTGGTTTTCACAGTCAGAAGCAATGTGGCTTTAATTTCTCCAGTGCTGAAACCATGATCTGCGTGGTCTGGTCTGGGGCTGGGATTGCTTCCCATGTATAAAATGTATAACTGTGCTTTTTGCCACAGCTACAGTTTCTGTGCCACTGCTGTTGCAATCAGCCATCACTGCCACTAGCCATACCTCCAGCTGCTGCCACCAAGCACCACCTCCACAGCTGCTGCTGCAGCACAGCAACTCATTTTCTCTGTCCCAGCTCTGTCTCTCCTACCTGTCTGGCTGAATATTTATTTATTTACTTGTTTGTTGAACTTTCATGTAGTTTTATTTTCTGGATCTTCTGGGGTTTTTTGTTTATTTGTTTGCTTGTTTGTTTTTGTTGTTAGTTTTGAAATGTTTGTAAATTTCTTTTTAGTTGTGAGGGAGACACAGCATGTCTACATACATCTCCATCTTAGCTAGAAGTCCAGCACTTCCATTTTCAATTTTTTGAGGAAATTCCATAGCGTTTTACACATTGGCTCCACCAGTCTGTATTCCTACTAACTAAGGTTCCCTTTTCTCCACAGTCTCGCAAGTATTTCTTTGTTGATTTATTAATGATGCCATTTTGGCAGGTGTGAGGTGTTATCTCATTGTGGTTTTAGTTTGTGTCTCTCTGATGGCTAGTGATGTTGAGCATCTTTTCATATGCCTATGGGCCCTCTGTATGTCCTCCTTGGAAAAGTATCTGTTCAGGTCCTTTCCCCTTTTTAAATTAGATTGTTTCTCTTCCCGGTGTTGAGTTGTATAAGTTCTTTATATATTTTGGAAATTAAATCCTTGTCCAATGTGTCATTGGCAAATATGTGTTGAGGTACTTTCATTCTATACTTACTTCATTGAGTGTTTTATTTATAAATGGATGTTGTATATTATCAAATGCTTTTTCTGCATCTATTGAGAAGAATGTGCTTTTTATTCTTTGTTTTTTTCCCATGATTTAGAACTTTATTCCTTTTTTTGTATATTTTATTGATTATGCTGTTATAGTTGTCCCAATTTCTCTTCCCTTTGCTCTCCTCCCTCCAGCAGTCCTCCACCCTTAGTCCATGTCCATGGGTTGTGCATAAAGCTCTTCTCAACATACTCCTGTCTATTCCCTACCCTCCTACCTTCCTTCTTAATTTCTACACCATTTTCCTCCCTCTTCCCCTTCCCCCTCTCAGTTTCCCTCCCTCTACGTGCTCCCCATGCCTATGATTCTGTTCCCATTCTAGTTGTCTGCTTAGTTTATACCTTTCTTCCATTCGCTAGCTTCTGTTGTTGATAGTTTTGATATAGCCTTGACATCACACTCCGAAGAGGGACTCCAGCAGTTAGTCACTTGCCTTTCCCACGCATGCAATGAGTTCGGACTAGCCATCAGCCTGACGAAGACGAACGTTATGGCTCAAGGCACGGGGACTCCCCCATGCATCACCATCGACGGATACACCCTGGAGGTTGTCAACGATTTCACTTACCTCGGGTCCACCATCTCAAGCTCTCTGTCAGTCGACTTGGAGGTCAATCGGAGAATCGCCAGGGCAGCCACAGTTATGGCCAGACTGAACCGGCGAGCGTGGAACAATTCCAGCCTCACTGAGAAAACCAGACTGCGCATCTACCAAGCCTGCGTGCTCAGCACTCTCCTCTATGGCAGCGAGACGTGGACCACCTACGCAAGGCACGAAAGGAAACTCAACAGCTTCCACATGAGGTGCCTGCGACGCGTCCTGCATGTCGCCTGGCAGGATAAGGTTCCCAACACCGAGGTGCTGAAGCGAGCCAACATGAGCAGTTTGCATGCAGTTCTTAGTGAGAGACGCCTCAGGTGGCTCGGCCATGTCAAAAGAATGGATGCAGGCCGTATTCCCAAAGCCCTCCTCTACGGCGAGCTAGCAGAAGGCCAGAGGATGACAGGGCGCCCAAAACTGCGGTTCAAAGACATCTGCAAAAAGGATATGACACAATGCTCCATCAATCTCAACACATGGGAAGTTCAAGCAGACGACCGCCTAGCCTGGAGGCTCGCGGTCAGGCAAGGTACGTCACGCGCAGAAGTTGCGCGCAACGAGGAGGCGGTCCAGAAAAGATCGAGGCGGAAGCAGCGTCAACAGCAGCAACAACAGCCATCTGCCTTCACCTGTAACAAGTGTGGCAGGGATTGTCACTCCCGAGTCGGACTGCACAGCCATTCTCGGCGGTGCAGATAGACTCTCAAGAAGCTACGCCATCGTCTCTCGAGACAGACGGCTGCCGACGACGACGGAGTTTTGATATTGTTTTCATTTTAATGTTCATAGTTTTTATATCCTTTTTATTAAATAAGTCCCTTTAACATTTCATATAATAATGGCTTGGTGATGATGAACTCCTTCAGCTTTACTTTGGGAAGCACTTGATCTGTCCTTCCATTCTGAATGATTTCTTTGCTGGATAGAGTAATCTTGGTTGTAGGGCCTTGCTTTTCATCACTTTGAATATTTCCTGCCAGTCCCTTCTTGCCTGCAAAGTTTCTTTTGAGAAATCAGCTGACAGTCTTATAGGTACCCCTTTGTAAGTAATTCTCCTCTCTTGCTGCTTTTAGATTCTCTCTTTACTCTTAATCTTTCGCATTTTGATTATGATGTGTCTTGGTGTGGTCCTCCCTGGATCTAGTTTGTTTGGGACTCTCTTTGCTTCCTGGACCTGTATGTCCATTTCCTTCCGCAAATTAGGGAAGTTTTCCTTCATTTTTTTTTTCACATAATTTTTCAATTTCCTGCTCTCCCTCTTCATCTTCTGGCAACCCTATGATTCAGATGTTGGCACATTTATAGCTGTCCCAGAGGTTTTTAAGCCTCTCCGCAATTTTTAAAATTCTCACTTTCTCCTTGTGTACTGGTTGACTGTTTGTTTCTTTATTATGTTCCAATTTGTTGATTTGAACCCTGTTTTCCTTTCCTTCACCACTTGTTTCATATAGATTTTCCTTCAGTTCAGCCAGGATAGCCTTCATTCTTCCCTGTCCTGTTTAATCTTTCTTGTCAGAGTTGTAAGCATCCTAATCACCAATGCCTTAAACTGTGCTTCTGTTAAGATGTCTGTCTCCTCATCCATTAGGCGTGCTATCTGCTCATTGCTTAGTTGTGCCACTGGGATCTTGATCTGCCCCTGCTTCTGGGATGTACTTCTCTGTCTCCTCATCTTTCTATGCTTGCCTCTGTGATTTGGGCAAGGGCTGTCACACCTCTTACGTTATAGGGAGCAGAGCCTTAGGTATTAGTACAGGGTGACCCATTTCACCACATTGTGGTGCTGTATATGGGGGAGGGATCAGAAAGGGGACAATACTGCTTGATCCGCATTTGCCCCTTTTCCAGGCACTTCTCCCACTTTTGTATGGGACTGGCGCCTCTCTAGCTGTTGCCCTGCCTGTTGTTCCCAGAGTGGGTGGGTCTGAGGATGTTCTAGGACTGTGGGGGCCCTTTAAACAAGCAGACTTTGCTGAGAGACTAACAGTTTCTTTCTCTGCCCCAGCTCCCACTGGTTTGCACAGACAGAAGCAACGAGGCTTGATTTTCCCTGGTGCTGGGGTGGTGACCTGTGGGGTCTAGTCAGGAACTGGGAACGCTCCCCAGGTGTCCCTCCTGACTTTTTAAAATGTGTAACTGCGCTTTCTGCCAGCCTGCCTCTGCCACTGCTGCTGTCACCACACCACTGCATCCTCTCTGCCCCTCCTACCTGTTTGGATGAATATTTCTTTATATCTTTGTGTGTTGGACTTCCATGCAACTTGATTGTCTGAAACTTCTGGTTGTCTCTGGTTTTGAGATAGTTGTATTTTTTCTTAGTTGTAGAGGGAGACCCAGTGTGTCTGTCTAGGCCTCCATCTTGGCCAGAAGTCCTATTCTTTGTTTTCTTAATGTAGTGTATTGCACTGATCAGTTTGCATATGTTGAATCATCCTTCTTCCTCTGAAATGAGCCCCAGTTGAATGTGATGTATTAATTTTTTAGGGTATTGTTTTCAATTTGCTAGTGTTTTGTTTAGGATTTTTGCATCTGTATTCATCAGAGATGGTGGTCTGTTGTTTCCTTTTTTGTGATATCTTTGTCAGTTTTTGGTATCAGGGTTATATTGGCTTCATAAAATGTTAGGAAATATTGCCCTTTCTTCATTTTCTAAAAAAATTTATTTATTTATTTTAACAAGGTTACTTTATTTTATTTTATTTATCTGTTTTTAGAGAGAGCAGAAAGGAGAAAGAGAGGAAGAGGAACATCAATGTGTGGTTGCCTCTCATGCACCCTCAACTGGGGACCTGGCGTGCAACCTAGTCATGTGCCCTAACTGGGAATTGAACCAGTGACACTTCGTTTGCAGGCCAATGCTCACTCCACTGAGCCACAGCAGCCAGGACCCTTTCTTCATTTTTATGGAAGAGTTTGAGAAGAATAGATATCAAATCTTAGAATTGACCAGTGAAGCCATCTGGTTCTTGAGTTTATTTTTGGGAGGTTTTTGATGGTTGTTTTAATTTTTAAATGTTGATTGGTTTGTTTATATTTTCTAATTCATCATGATTCAGTTTGGAAAAGTTATCTGCAGTATTTCTAGGAACTTAATTTTTCTAGGTTATTGAATTTGGTGGCATATAATCTTTTGTAGTATTCTAGTATGATCCTTTGTATATATGTAACGTCTGGGGTAACTTCTCCTTTTTCATTTCTGATTTGTTTGTATGAGTCTTTTCTCTGTTTTCATTAGTGAGTCTAGCCAGTGGTTTGTCAATTTTACTAATAATTTCAAGGAACCAGCTCTTTGTTGTATTACTTTTCTGTATAATCTTTTGTTCTATATTTTATTCAATTTTGTTGTAAATTTTCTTATTCTAACTTTGGATTGCCTTTGTTTTTCTTTTTCTTGTTCTTTAAGATGTCATGTTAGGTTATTTACTTGGAATTTCTCTTGTTTCTTGAGATGGGCCTGTAATGATATAAAATTCCCTCTTATTACTCTTTTTGCTGCATCCCAGATATTTTGATATGTCATCTTGTCATTCTTATTTGTCTTTATATATTCTTTAATCTCACCTTTAATTTTTTTTTGACCATGTCATTTTTTAGTAGTAAGTTGTTTAATCTTCACATACTTGTGGGCTTCTTTACTTCCTTTTCTAGTTGATTTTTAATTTCAAAGCATTATGCCCACAAAATGTACTTGCTGTGTTTTGATCTTCTTGAATTTGTGGAAGCTAGTTTTGTGATGCAACATAAGGCTTATTTTTTAAAATGTTCTATGTACACTGGAGAAGAATGTATAATCTGATGTTCTAGGATGAAAGGCTCTGTAAATGTCAATTATGTCTCTTTGGTCTAATGTGTCATTTATGTATATTTTTCTTAATTGATTTTTTGTTTGGAAGATCTATCTATATTTGTCAATGGGTTATTTAGGTTTACTACTATGATTGGGTTTTTGTATGTTTCTCCCCTTATTTCTGTCTGTAGCTGCTTTACTTAGTTTGGTGATCCCTTATTGGGTGCATAAATATTGAGAAGTGTTATATCTTCTTGATGTAGTGTCTTGTTTATCATTATAAAATTTCCATCTTTGTCTATTTTTTCCTTTATCTTGAGATCTATTTGTCAGATATAAGTATGGCTATACCTATTTTTCTGTGGGTGCTATTGCTTGGAGATTCATTTTTTACCCTTTTGCTTTAATTCTATCTTTGGCTTTGCAGCTTGGATGTGTCTATTGAAGGCCACATATGTTTGTTTTTATTTTTGTTTTCATTCTGCTACTCTCTTTATATTGGTGAATTCAGCCCATATTTATTTATGATGATTATGAATGTATGAGTATTTCTTATAAAACCATTTTATTTTTTCTGTTTCTGGTAGCTCTGTGCCTCCACTGGTTCTTTTTCTTTGTGTTTCTGTGTGTTGTTTTCATTTGGTGGTATGCAATACTTCTTTTTTATGGTTCCTCTTATTTTGAGTTATTATTAGTATCATATTTGTGTGTTTGGTTACCATTAGGATTATAAAAAAATTTAATATATACAGTAGTCTTTTTTTCCTTGGAATATGACCGATCCCTATCATTCTTTGCAAATTCAAATTCCTACCCCAACACTTTTTGAGTTTTTGTCACAAATTATCCCTATTTATGCCATACATTGTTGGTGATCTTAGTCCTAGTTTTGTGATTTTTTTTGTTCTGTGTTTCAGTTAAAATAACATCCAGGAGTATTTTCTGCAATGGAGGCCTTCTGGTGATAAATTCTGTTAGCTTCTGTATGTCTGTAAAAGTCTTTATTTTTTCTTCACATTTAAAGCATAACTTTGGTGGATATATTATTCTTGGCTGGTAATTTCTTTTTTTTCAGTAGTTTAAATATTTGGTTTCACTCTCTTTTGGCCTGTAGAGTTTCTGTAGAGAAGTCTTATTATAATCTAATGGGCTTTCTTTTAAAGGTTAGTTTTTTTTTTTCCCTAGCAGCCTTGATAACTTTTTTCTGTCATTAATTTATCAATTTTAATACTATATGCCTTGGAGAAGGTCTGTTTGGATAGAGGTAATTTGATATTCCCTATCCTTTTTTGATTTGAGAATCTAGCTCTTTCCATAGGCTCAAGAAATTCTCATCAACTCTTTGTTTGAAATAGCTGTTTTATTCTACCTCTCTTCTGGTATACTTATTATTTTTATATTGCTCTTTCTGATGGAGTCAGATCTCATAGAGCTCTTTCATTTGCTTTTATGCTCAAGTCTCTTCTTTCTTCTGCATCATTTCTAATTTGTTTGTCTTTGCTATCTAATCCTTTCCTTTGTCTATTACCTATGCTTGCTAGTTCCTTCTGGATCTTTATTATTGAGCTTTTATCTCCATAATTTCTGTTCGATTCTTTGTAAATATCAATTTCTTTGGTAAAGTGCTTATTTTGTTTGTTGATTTGGTTTCTGAGTTCATTAAACTGCCAATATGTGTATTCTTGCATTTCATTGAATTTTTCAGAACTGAAATCTTGAATTCTCTCTCATTTAAATCACATATTTTCATGTCTTTAAGTTTGATTTCTAGAGATTATTTATTTTCTTTCTGAGCTGCCTGGTTACCTTGGTTATTCATGGTATTTGATGGATTTATTTTCTGTCTAGACATATCAATGTATGAGCAGCACTTCTCTAGTAGATTGATATAAAGAAGTCTTTCTTTTATTTTCCCATATATGGCATTAAGTCACAAGTAATTTTCTGTTTGTTTGTTTTTTGTTTTGATTTTAGTTCTCTCTTGTACTTCTCTGGCTTTTCAGATTTCCTTGGTGTGGATGAAAATGAGGTTGCTGCAGCCCCAGGAGACCAACCCTGCAGGGGAATATGATAGATAATTGGGTTCCAATCCTTGAATTCCCAGTGCTGTTTTCTGCAGCAGATGCTTCTGTCAGTGTAGCAATGATGAATAGGGATGGGGTTGGCTGGCATAACATGGCCATCTTCTAAGTTGATTTGTCCTTTCCATAATGGTGACCTCAGACCTCCAGAGTCCCCTGTGAACCCCAATTTTATGACCAGTCACAGAGTGTGTTCTTAGCTCAAGGAGAAAGTGATTCTATAGTACCATTTCTTTGGTTTTCAGATATGTTCAGCAACCTGACACCTAGCTGAAGAGAGGAGAACTCTGGGAGGTTAAAAGGCAGCCAAGCTATATGGCTTTCTTTCTGTGTCCAGAATGCTGACTGCCAGACAACTGTAGCCACACCAGTGTGCTGTGTCCCTGCCCAGGGCCCAGGGTTCAGACCCAGTTTGTACGTCCCACTTCTGTAAGAATGCCCAATAATACTCTTTGCTCCTCCTTGCTGAATGGACTGCCAGCCACAACCTAATTCTTCCCCTCTCCTGGCTGAGCCCCTTTGTGAACTGCCAGCTATAGGGCTGCATCCGTGCCTGACAGCATTTGCCCCTTTTTGCTTCTCTGGTTTGCTCCCACTTTCCCACTTCTAGATGTTTCAATGTGTGGATCTCTCAAGTGTGTTTGTTCATTAAGCAGAGAATCTTTTATTGAATTATAGCTGTTCAAACTGTTGAAATTTCAAGGGGATCTCCTGTGCTGTCATTCCTCTGACATCACTCAACATTTCTTCTCTAGTTATTTTTTGTAAGAATACATTTTAATAGTTAAGTTTGGGGGAGTCAAAAGTTATACACAGATTTTTGACTATGTGGTAAATTGGTACCTTTAACCACTGCATTGTTCAAGAGTCAACAGTAGGTGCTTATACTCTGAAATATCTAGAGAATAAGGGCTCAGAGGACTTCCGGCCAAGATGGAGGCTTAGACGGACATGCTCGGCCTCCCTCTACAACTAGAGAGGAATACAACTAAAGATAACTAGAAATTCCAGAGAATAAAACTACACAGAAGCCCAACGTATGAAGTTATAAACCAGCGACGCTCTTTGGGAAGGTAAGAGCGAAAGGGGGCGGTGCTGTTTGCGGTCGCACCAGGGACAGTGGCAGGGAGAGCAATCCCAGAGGCAGGGAGAGCAATCCCAGTGGCAGGGAGGACAATCCCGGCTGCAGTCAAATCCCGGCGGCTCACGACCCCAACGCTGGGAGAAGCAGCCAGCACATCGCCTCGAACAGTGAGGCCCAGGGGACGGGAGGATGGATCCCGGTCTCCTAGTGGAATAATTGTGTGAATCCATCTTGGACCCCCGCCCTCACACAAACCGCCACAGGGCTGTGAAATAGGTTGCAGATTGCCACTGGTCGCTGGGCAGTGACAACAAAGCGCTGGCGCTGGTCGCTGGGTTGTGATGAGTACACAGGCACCGCCCCCTATAGCCGGCCCAAGAAAACAAAACACATCTATCAAAATGAGGCAGACAACTATAGAAATCCCAGTAGCACAGCTCACCAGGCAACAGATGAAGAATCTGACAGATGAACAAATAAGAAACCTGTCAGATGCTCAGTTCAGGGCCATTGTTATCAGGTGGCTTACAGAATTAACAAAAGATCTGGAAAAAATGAGAAAGAATCAAAAAACACTCATAATGAAAGGAACAAAACTACATATGAGACAGATGGTGAGGAAATAAAATCCAGAGTTCAAATCAACAAACCAGAACACAAAGAAGGAACAAACAGTCAACCAGTGCAGAGAGAAAAAACGGGAAGCAAGGAAAATGATGAGAAGATCAGAAACCTCTGGGACAGCTATAAGAGATTGAACATGCGAATTATCGGATTGCCAGAGGGTGAAGAAGAAGAACTAGAAATTGAAAAATTAAGTGAAAATATAATAAAGGAGAACTTCCCAAACTTGGGGAAGGAAATAGATGTACAGGTCCAGGAAGCACAGAGAATTCCAAAAAAACTGGACCCAGGGAGAACCACTCCAAGACACATTATAATCAAAATGTCAAGAGTTAAAGATAAAGAGAGAATCTTAAAAGCAGCAAGAGAGAAGAAAAGAATCATGTACAAAGGGGTCCCAATTAGACTATCAGCTGACTTCTCAAGGGAGACCCTGCAGGCAAGAAGGGACTGGCAAGAAACATTCAAAGTAATGAAAATCCAAAACCTACAACCACGAATACTATATCCAGCGAAATTGTCATTCAGAATAGAAGGGCAGAGAAAGTGTTTCCAGGACAAAATAAAACTGAAAGAGTTCATTAGATCCAAACCACTGTTATATGAGATGTTAAAGGGACTGGTTTAGAAAAAGGAAGATCAAAACTACGAACACTAAAATGAAAACTGCATCACAAGAACCAACAACAGAAGCTAGGGAATTGAAACAAAGGCAAACTAAACAGGCAACAAGAGTGGAAAAAGAACTGTAGGTATGGGGAGCATATTGGGAAGAGGTCAGCAGGGAGGGGGAAGGGAGAGAGGGAGGGAGGTGATATAGGAATTAAGGAGCATGGTAGGAGGGAATGGAAAATGTAACATTATAATCAATAAAACACATTAAAAAAAAGAAATATCTAGAGAATAAAATACAAACTTCTGAGCACAGCATTCTAAGTATTTCACATTCAGGTTCACAGTATTATTGTGACTTCATTTTTCTCCACTCACTATAACCCGCTCCTCTGCTATGCTGAAATTCTTATTATTATTCAACTGAACAAAGCCCCACAAAATGCCCAAGTCCCTGCATACTGCTCAAAGTGAAATATGCTCATTGCATTGCACATGGAAAATGTTTACTCGTAATTTAAGAGTCAGTTCAGTTGTTAGTGAAATCCTTTCACACTGCCTCAGACAGAGCTAGCTGAGTTTTGTAGTCTTCATTTATAGCTATCATGTGGTTACAAGTAATTTAGCCATTAATGTGTCTTTATTTCTTTTCCATAATAACTGGTAAATAGTACCTAGTTGAGTATGTGAGTAGATGAATAAATTAATGTTTAAATTAACACAACTAGAAAGTCATTCTTTTGTAGTAGAAATCCTCATCCACTTCATTTTACTCTTATCCCCATGGCACATTTATACACAGAGACTTTTGCTCATTTATAACTTTTTGTACTTTGTGATACAAGGCATTTTAGTGAAGCTTATTTGAAGTGTGTGTGTTTTTTCCTTTTTCTGTATTTGTCTCTTGTTTCCAAAGGCAGTTCCTTAATGCTGGCAACCATGTCCTTGTGGAATATCCTATGACGCTGTCTTGGGCAGCAGCTCAGGACCTGTGGGAGCTGGCTGAGCAGAAAGATGTTGTATGTTCTTTCTGTCTAAAACACAGACCATCTTACTAAGAGTTGCTGCCACTAAGATTTCTATGATATTGTACCATCTTTATGCCTTTAAAGTTTAACCCCATATCAGATATACTACTGGTCCAATAGGATTTCAACACTTTTCTCTCTCAATAATACAGGCACATATAAGGGGATGTGTGAAGGGCCATCTTGCAAACTTTTGTGTGAGACTTCTTAGCTTCTCTTACTTGAATTAAAATATGAATTAGTATTCACCTATGGTAGTATCATGATACTCTAGTTTTATTCATGTGATATTTATATTACTAATGGAAAAATGTTCAGATTAGAGTAATTAATTGTTTTATATTCATACTTTGTTATTTTGTTGTTTTTTTAAGAGGAACACCATTTATAATATTTATTATATGCCAGGAACCTGAGAACTCTGATAAGCACTTCATATATTATTTTGCTTAATTCCCTAGAAATCCTAAGAGATAGGTATTTTCTGTAGCTTAAGGATAGGTATCCATAGCTCATAGAAGTTAAATTGTTTGTGCCAGGACACAAAGCTGGTAACATGACTACTAAATGGGAAATGGAGGTTTGAATTCAATTCTTAAGGTCTCTGATGCATTCACATTTGTTCTTGCCTGCCAGAGATTTTTATGTTTTTATAGTAACTGGACAAGTCCCTCTATGGAAGCAATTAAAATTAACTAAAATGTTTAAAAATGAAAGAAGAGACTTAAATTAATTTTAAATCATAGACTCTCTTTATTGACATTTGCTATGGAAAATATTTACTATATGAAAAAAGTGTGGTGAACATTATAATGAAAATCACCAAAGAAAGCTCCTTATGGTTAACAGCAGTGTAGACTGATCACACTTTTTTGAAATTCACGATACTTTTCTTTAGCACAAGTAAACCTAAACACTCCTAGAACTTACTAGGCATTCAGTGGATGTTTGTTGAATGTATAGATGGACGAATGAATATTGAAGTGATTGGGGAGTTTTGAGGTCATCACCTTTGTATAGTATTTCTCATGCGATAGATGTCCATGGATGAAGTACAAGATTACAAAGTATGTCCCACATAAAACTCCCTTAACAATGAAGATCTCTGCTAATATGGATTATTCTGACATCAAGCTATCTGGTATGATGTACATGGCATCAATCATATAATTAAGATATAAATTAAACTTTCAGTTCACAGGAAATATAGAGATAAAGGTGACACCAAATAATAAAATCAAACAAACTAGAATGTAGAATGCTCTATAAGATAAAAAGCTAAGTTGTTTTGTTTTTCAGGATAACAATGTCCTGTACGTAGTGACTTTCTTCTAATGTAAAGGAGGGGAAAAGACTAAGTTTACACTAGAGAAAGCAGACAGACAGTGCCTAAGCCAAGTGAACATAATATAGTGATGTCATGTTAATAGCATGTACCTTTGATATGATGTGATGAAAATGGTCCATTACCCTTTTTATAAACACATAACTCCAATCTAATTATGAGTAAAACATCAGAAAAATCCAAGCTGAGGCTCATTTTAGAATATAACTCACCAGAGCTCTTCAGAACTGCTAAGGTTATTTAAAACCAAGAAAGCTAGATAAATATTCCAACTTGAGAAGAAACTAAATAAGGAGACATGGTGACTATGGTGTAGTATCCTGAAACAGAAAAAGCACGTCATGTAAAAACTAATAAAATTTGAAAAATATATAGGCTTTAATTTTTTTAATGAGCATAAAAGAGTAATAAAATATTAAGAATTCATGTTATATTGGAGGCTTAATATTGCTTCTTAAACAAACAGAATCTGGTTGGGTATGTACAGATCACAAGTGGCTTTTTAAAAATTATTTTAAGTTTTTAAAAGTGAAAATGAATAATTTTATTCTTTAGGCAAGTATTCATAACTCCTACTAGAAGATTCATTAAGCATGTTTACATGATAGTGAACTTTATGTATGAGCTGTTGTGCATGATGATAAGGATAACAATAAGATAATCCTTGTCCTTGAGGAGCCCACATTGCCAAATATTTATAGCTAACAATCAGTATTAACTTTCCTTCTAAAAGTACATTGTAAAACTATAGCATTTACATTGTAACCTAGGGCTAATAATCTTATTAAATGTGGCATACCTAAATGTGACATGTATCCTTTTGGATAGCAAAAGTTATGAATAACTTGGGAGCAATGTCAGCAAGGTGGTGGAATAAGTCCCAGGACCTCATTTACACTTGGAAAAATTATTAATATATAGGCAAAAATGCCTTAGTAAAAGCTGCAGAATTCAGTTAAATGGTTGAAAAACCACAGGCAAGCAAAAAGTCAAGATGAGCTGCATTGGAACAGGAAAGAAAATTCATTGCATTTGCTTCTTATAACCCTTTCATCCCTGGCACAACAGTTTAATCAGTAGAAATTTCCGAATGTTTTACTTCTCTCTTGGGGCGGGGGGAGAAAAAAATGGTGTGTATGTAATATGCCAGATTTTCAGGGTCCTGCTTGAGGGACCAGTTTCTATCTTTCCTAACTCAGAGTGCTGAAGGAAATAGTACTATACTTCCTTTTTATTTTTATTGTATTTATTGGGGTGACGTATATTAATAAAATTATATAGATTTCATGTGTACAATTTTATAATACATCATCTGTATATTGAATTGTGTGTTCGCCACCCCAAGTCAAGTCTCCTTTCATTACCATTTATCCCCCATTTACCCTCTTCAACCTCCCCACATACCTTCTTACCTCTGGTAATCACCAAACTGTTGTCTGTGTCTATGAGGTTTTTTACATTTTTCCTTAACCCATTCAGCATTTTTAAATAATACTTTATTGATTACACTGTTACAGTTGTCCCAATTATATTCCCTTTATCCCCCTCCACCTGGTACCCCCTTCCCTCCAGCAGTCCCTCCTTAGTTCATGTCCATGGGTCATGAATGTATGTTCTTTGGCTTCACCCTTTCCTATACTATTCTTAACATTTCCCATCTATTTTGTTCCTATCAATTGTGCTTCTTGATCCATGCACCATTTCCCCTTTCTCCACATTTCCCTTCCCAGCTGATAACCCTCTAAATGATCCCCATACCTGTGACTCTGTTTCTGTTCTAGTCGTTTGCATAGTAGTTTGGTTTTTTTAGGTTTAGTTGTTGGTAGTTGTAAGTTTGTTGTCATTTTAATGTTCGAGGTTTTGATCTTCTTCTTTTTCCTAAATAAGTCACTTTATTACTTCCTATAATAATGGCTTGGTGATGCCCTTCCATTCTAAATAATAGCTTTGCTGGATAGAGTAATCTCAGTTGTAGGTTTCTGCTTTTCATAACTTTGAATACTTCTTGCCAGCCTGTTCTTGCCTGCAAAGTTTCTTTTGAGGAATCAGCTGATCTTATGGGAATTCTTTTGAGGGTAACTCTCTGCTTTTCTCTTGCTGCTTTTAAGATTCACTCTCTATCTTTAACCATTGGCATTTTAATTATTATGGGTCTTGATGTGTTCTTCTTTAAGTATAACTTGTTTGTGAGTCTGTGCTTCTTGGACTTGTATGTCTATTTCCTTTGCCAAATTAAGGAAGTTATCTTCTATTATTTTTTCAAATATGTTTTCAATTTCTTTCTCATCCTCTTCTCCTCCTGGCATCCCTTTGATTTTGATGTTGGCACATTTGAGATGTCCCAGAGGTTCCTGATCCTCTCCTCACTTTTTTGAATTCTTGTTTCCTCTTTCTGTTCTGGTTCTATGTTTATTTGTTCCTTATGTTCCAAATTGTTGATTGAATCCCAGCTTCCTCCCATTCACTGTAGGTTCCCTGTGGATTTTTCATTATTTCACTTTGTGTAACCTTCATTTCTTCCTTTATGTTTTTGCCATACTCCATGAGTTCTTTGAGCATCCTGATCACCAGTGTTTTGAATTCTGCATTCTGATAGGCTGGCTATCTCCATTTTTTGTTTAGTTCTTTTTCTGGGGTTTGTTCTGTTCTTTCATCTGGGCCATATTTATTTGCCTCCTCAATTTGGCAGCCTCCCTGTGTTTGTTTCTTTGTACTGGGTAGAGCTGCTTTGACTTCATGTCTTGGTAGTACGGTCTCATGTAGTAAGTGTTGTGTAGGGCCCAGTGGTGCAGCCTCCCCTATCACCCAAGCTCAGTACTTGAGGTGCACCCTTTGTGTGGCCTGAGTATATCCTCCTTTTGTAGTTGAACCTTGGTTGCTGTTGGCAGATCAATGGAAGGAATTTACCCAGGCCATTCAGCTGCAAGGACTAGCTGTGACGACTGACCACCAACAACATCTGCTTTCTGTGGAGCATCAGCTATACAGGGGCAGACTGGTGGCACTCCAACGTGGTGTGCTGGCTCTGGGGCTTCCCAGGTGGTGTAGACCAAGGTCATCCCCAACCTGTGTTTTTCCCAGGGCACCCTACCTGAGTTATAAAGCAATCTAAGATGGATGCTACTTGGGCTAGGCTTGGAGATTCCCAGGCAAAGCCAAGCTGTGAATTTAAGCTGTCTTCTGGTAGTGCAAGGAACTAGGGCCCACTGAGGTCAGCTGTTGCTTGTTTGATATGATTTAGGAAGTTGTAAAGCATGAACAAAGACCTGCCATTCATATGAAAAAAACAGCTTGGGTGGGCCCTTAAGTTGGGTGGGCAGAGTCTCTGGGGATCTCCAAGACAGGTCAAACAATGTTAGCCAGGTTGATGGAGTCTCAGACATAGCACCAGCTTGCCAGCTCTGTGGAGGGGAGGTTTTAGCACAGGAACAGTGGCCTCTGCTCACCTTGATGCCAGACACTTCAGTTTCTCTCTGTATACCACTAGTGCCTTTCAAACTGCTACCCTGGTGCTGGAGCTCAGAGGAAGTAAGTCTGATTCGGTGAGTCTGTGTGTGGGTTCTTCAAGAGGAACTGCTTTGGGCTCCAACAGTTTCTTCCACTGACACAATCCCCACTGGTTTTTGCAATCAAAAGTTGTGGAGAACTATCTTCCTGGTACTGGAACTCTGGGCTTGGGGGGCTGGTGTGGAGCTGGGACTTCTCATTCCCAAGATATCCCTCCCAAATTTTTATTTACCATACATGGATGTAAGACCAGCCTATTCCATGTCTGTGTCCCTTCTACCCATCTTGATGGATGTGGTTTCTTAAATTCCATAGTTGTCAGACTTCCAATCAACTTGATTTCTGATGGTTCCACCTGATGGTTGTTCTATATTTTAGTTGTAATTTTTAAAAAGATTTTACTTATTTATTTTTAGAGAGAGAAAAGAAGGGAAGAAGAAAAAGAGGGAGAGAAACATCAGTGTGTGGTTGCCTCTTGCATTCCCCCAGCTGGGTACCTAGCCCACAACCCAAGCATGTGCCCTGAATGGGTATCAAACCAGCAGCCCTTTGTTAGCAGGTCAACACTCAATCCACTAAGCCACACCAGCCAGGGCTAATTGTAATTTTGATGTGGTTGTGCATAGAGGCAAGCTATATCTGCTTACACTGCCGTCTTGACCAGATTCTCTGGCTTCACCTTTTTTAATCAGCCTCCAACCCTGCACCCCTCTGACAGCTGTCAGTCTGTTTTCAGTTTCTATCGGTCTGTTTCTATATTTTTATTAGTTTATTTTGTTCATTAGATTTCACATATAAGTGAAATCATATAGAACTTGTCTTTCTCTGACTGACCTATTTTACTTAGCATAATACTTTTCAGGTCCATCCATGCTATCACAAAAGGTAAGATTTCCTTCTTTTTTTATGGCTGCATATTATTCCATTTTATAAATATTATGTAAATGTAACACAGATTTTTTTATCCACTCATCTTCCAATTGGCATTTGGACTACTTCCAAATCTTGGCTATTGTAAATAAAGCTGCAATGAACATAGGGGCACATATGTTATTTCAAATTAGTGTTTCAGGTTTCTTTAGATATATTCCCAGAAGGGGAATTGTTGGGTCACAAGTCTGTTCCATTTTTAATTTTTTGAGGTAACTACATATTTCTTTCCACATTGGCTATACCAGTCAGCATACTCACCAACAGTGCACAAGGGTTCCCTTTTCTCCACATCCTCACCAACACTTGTTTATTTGTATATTTATGTTAGTCATTCTGACAGGGGTAGGTGATCTTATTGTGGTTTTAATTTTCAAATTTTCATTTCTGATGATTAGTGATGTTAAGCAACTTGTCACATGTCTATCGGAGAAGTGTCTATTCATGTCTTTTGTCTGTTTTTCAATTCAATTGCTTGTTGTTTTGGGTGTTGTTTTATAAGTTATTTATAAATTTTGGGTATTAACCACTTATCAGATGTATTATTGGTGAAAATGTTCTCCGAGTCAATAAATTGTCTTTTTTATTGTGTTGATGGTTTTCTTTGCTGTGCAATAATTTTTTATTTTTATGTATCTTAGTTTGTATATTTTTCTTTAGTTTTTCTTCTTTTTAAAAAACTTTTATTTATATATTTATTTTAACTTCATTTTTATTTTTCACAGTATTACAGATAGCCCCATTCCCACCTTTTCCAATCTCCACCCAGTCTCCAACCTCTCATCCCTCTGGTAATTATGTGTACATGTTCTTTAGCTAATCCCTTCACTTTCTTTCATCCATTCCCCCTTTCCCCTGACAACTGTGTGTCTGTTCCATGTACCCATGCCTCTGTTTCTATTTTGTTCATCAGTTTATTTTGTTCAATAGATTCCACATACCAGTGAGATCATATGGTACTTGTCTCTCACTGACTGGTTTATTTCATATAGAATAATCCGCAGGTCTATCCATGTTTTCACAAAAGGTAAGATTTTTTTTTATTTTTTGGCCATGTAGTATTCCATTGTGCAAATTGCCAAAAAAAAATTTTATCCACTCATCTACTGACGGGCACTTGCACTATTTCCAGATCTTGCCTTTTACAAATAATGCTGCAGTGAACATGGGGTGAATATATTCTTTCAAATTAGTATTTCAGAATTCTTAGGATATATTCCCAGAAGTGGGATGGCTGAGTCAAAAGGAAGTTCCATTTTTAACTTTTTAAGTATATTTTGTTGATTATGTTGTTACAATAGTTCCAATTTTTCCCCCTTTGCTCCCCTCTGCCCATTACCCCCCTTCGCCCAGCAATCCCACCCCCTTAATTCATGTCCATGGGTCATGCATAAAAGTTGTTTGGCTTCACCCTTTCCTATATTATTCTTAACTACCCCCTGTCTATTTTGTACCAACAAATTATGCTTCTTAATCCCTGCACCATTTCCACATTTCTCTCCCTTCCCTCTCCCAGCTGATAACCCTCCAAATGATCCCCATACCTATGATTCTGTTCCTATTCTGGTTTGCTTAGTTGGATTTTGTTTTTATTTTTTAGATTCAGTTGTTGATAGGTGTGAGTTTGTTGTTATTTTAGTGTTTATAGTTTTCATCTTCTTTTTCTTAAATAAATCCCTTTAACATTTCATATAATAATGGCTTGATGAAAATGAACTCTTTTAGTTTTACCTTGTCTGGGAAGCACTTCATCTTCCCTTCCATTCTAAATGATAGCTTTGCTGGAGAGAGTAATCTTGGTTGTAGGTCCTTGCTTTTCACCACCTTGAATACTTCTTGCCGGTCCCTTCTTGCTTGCAAAGTTTTTTTTGAGAAATCAGCTAATAGTCACCCCTTTGTAGGTAACTCTCTGCTTTTCTCTTGCTGCTTTTCAGATTCTCTCTTTATCTTGAACCTTTGGCATTTTAATTATGATGTGTCTTGGTATGGTCCTCTTTGGGTCTAGCTTGTTTGGGACTCTCTGTGCTTCCTGGACTTGTATGTCTATTTCCTTCCCCAAATTAGGGAAGTTTTCCTTCATTATTTTTTCACCTCAGTTTTCAATTTTTTGCTCTTCCTCTTCTCCTTCTGGCACCCCTATGGCTCAGATGTTAGAACGTTTAAAGTAGTCCCAGAGGTTCCTAAGCCTCTCCTCATGTTTTTCCATTCTTGTTTCCTCATTCTGTACTGGTTGACTATTTTTTTATTCCTTATATTCCAAATCATTGATTTGGACCCCAGTTTCCTTCCCTTCACCATTGGTTTTGTGTGGATTTTCCTTCGTTTCATTTAGCATAGACTTCCCTTCTTCCCTGATGCGTTTGCCATACTAAAGCATATCTGTCAAGCCTGTGAACATCTTTATCACCAGTGTTTTGAATTCTGCATCTGTAAAGTTGACTATTTCCTCATTGCTTAGTTCTCCCATTGGAACCTTGATCTCTTACCCTTTTAGGCCCTACTTCTCTGTCTCATCTTGACAGGTTCCTGTGTTTGTTTGCCTCTGTATCTTAGGTGGAGCTGTCACTCTTGTTACGTTGTAAGGGGCTGAGCCTTAGATATTTGTCAGTACAGGGTGACCTGTTTCAACATGCTCTGGCGCTGTATGTGGGGGAGGGGTCATAGAGGGAACAATGCCACTTGCTCAGCACTTGTCCCTTTTCCAGGTACTTCTCCCACTTCTGTATGGGACTGGGAACTCTCTATCTGTTGCCCTGGTTGTTGTTCCCAGAATGGGTGGGTTTTTGAACAATCTAGGACCATGGGGTCTTTTTGAACAAGTGTACTCTGCTGAGAGACCAGCAGTTTCTTCCTCTGCCCCAATCCCCACTGGTTTACACAGTCAGAAGCAATGAGGCTTGATTTTCCCTGGTGCTGGGACCATGAGCTGTGTGGTCTGGTCAGGATCTGAGAACAACCTTCAGATGTCCCTCCCCAGTTTTTTAAACGTGTGACTGCATTTTCCACCAGCCTCTGCTGCTGCTGCCACTACACCACGTCCTTTCCACCCCAGCTCTGCCCCTCCTGCCTGTCTGGATGAATATTTCTTCTTTATATCTTTGTTTGCTGGACTTCCATGCAGCTCAGTTTTCTGGAACTTTTGCTTGTCTCTAGTTTTGAGGTACTTGTATTCCTTCTTAGTTGTGGAGGGACACCCAGTGTGTCACTCTAGGCTTCCATCTTGGCCAGAAGTCTATCCTATTTTTAATTTTTTGATGGAACTCCATAGTGTTTCCCACAGTGGTTACATTATTTTACATTTTCAAAATCTATTGTTTTTCTTGCCTGGGGAGATATATCATAAACAGTATTGCTATGATAAATATCCAAGATTTTACTGCCTAAGTTTTTTTCTAGTATTTTTACGAGTTCAAGCCTAACATTTTAGTCTAACCATTTTAAATTTATTCTTCTGAATGGTGTAAGTAGTTGATCTAGTTTCTCTTTTTTTTGCATGTATATGTTCAATTTTCCCAAAACTATTTATATTTTGGGTACCAGGTTGGGGACTACTAAGGACAAAGAGCACATCAGAGATACTGCAATTATGGAGAGAGATAGGTGGTAAGGCAAAAAACTACAGGATTGAGTCCAGGGAAAACCTCTTTAATTTGGAAATTACAAGTATACATCCGAAGACATACATTTCCAGGTAAGGTTTTATAGACACCTTTCCCCTCCCATAAAAATTATTGCCTGGCTAAGTGGTGACAGTATTCTTTACAAAGCTGTAAAGACTGAAATGTGACTGTTTTTCCAATATTCAAATCTCAACAAATGATCACAAAGAATACAAAGAAATGAGAAAACAGCCCAAAGGAAAAAAAATAAATGATCTGAAACTGACCCTAAAAAATGCAGGCCTATGAATAATGTGACAAATAATTCAAAAGAACTGTCCAAAGGGTGCTCAGTCAGCTAAAAGAGAACACAGACATGTAAGCAAAATCAAGAAAATAATACATGAGCAAAATGAAAATATATAATCAAAGAAATGTAAACTATAAAGAACTACCAAACAGAAATTCTGGGGCCGAATAATAAAATAACTGAATTGAAAAGCCAACAAAAGCATTAAACAACAACCTGATCAAACAAACAAACAAAAAAGAGCAATCTTGATGATGGACCACTTAAAATTGTAATCAAAGGGACAGAAATATCTAGAAACAGCCCAAATACTCATCAGTAGATGAGTGGATAAAAAAAAGCTGTGGTATACATTTACACAATGGAATGCTACACAGTAGAAAGAAAGAAGTCCTACCTTTTGTGATAGCATGGATGGAACTGGAGACTATTATGCTAAGTTAAATAAGCCAGTTGGCAAAAGACAAATACCATATGATCTCTTATAACTGGAATCTAATGAACAAAATAAACTAATGAGAAAAATAGAACCAGAGAGATGGAAACATGGAACGGACTGATAGCTGTAGGAAGGGAGGAGAGAGAGGGGGAATGGTGGAAGGAAGGGTAAGGGACCAAAGAACATTTATGATGACTCATGGACATGGATAATGGAGAGGAGATTGATGTGGGCAAGAGGGTTGAGCTAAGTGTAGGGAACAAAAGGGGGGAAAAAGAAATTGGGACAACTCTAATAGAATAAACAAACAAATAAGTAAGAAACAAAAATTTTAAAATATTAAAAAAAAAGGCTTATTAGACCAAATGGACATAATCAACTTTTATAGAGCCTTTCATCCCAGAACTCTAGATTATACAGTATTTCCTCACTTATCACGGGTATTATGTTCCAGACCCCCAGGCAAAGTAGGAACCTTACATTTATTCTACACTCAAACCTATGTAACTTTAACAACATATGTATAGAGTACTGAAAAATCCCACAATATAGTGAAAAATATGGGATAAATAATTAAATATAATATTTTAAAAAATCCCACAATACAGTGAGGCCACAATAAGTGAACAGCAATATAAAGGTACATTCTTCTCTAGTGCACATGAAACATTTTTAAGGGTAGACCGTATGTTGGGACATAAAACTAACATTAGCAAATTTAAGAAGATTGTAATAATATTAAGCATATTCTCTTACTGAAATGCTTTGAATATGGAAATTAACTGCAAAAATAAAGTGGGAAAACCACAAAAAATGTGGATCTTAGACAACATTCTACTGAAAAAATGACTTAAAGAAGAAATAAAAAGAGATCAAAATATACATAGAAACTTAAGAGAACGGCAATACAGCAAATTCTCATTAACTGCTGTGGGTATGTATACTGGTAGAATCACTATGGAAAACAGTATGTATGTTCCTCAAAAAATTAAGAATAAAGTTACCCCTCTTCTAGGTATCTACTTGAAAAAAATTAAAACCATTTATTTGTAAAGATATATGCCCCCTATATTTGTTGCAGCATTATTCACAGTTGCCCAAACATGGAAACTGAAGTGTCCTTTGAGAGATGATTAAAGATTGGTACATATA
The DNA here is from genome assembly GCF_987537825.1 of Furipterus horrens. Lineage (NCBI taxonomy): Eukaryota > Metazoa > Chordata > Mammalia > Chiroptera > Furipteridae > Furipterus > Furipterus horrens. The sequence goes on from NW_028327179.1 coordinate 64,662,501, forward strand.
AACAATGGAATACTATTTAGCCATAACAAAAGGTGAAACACTTCCATTTACAACAACATGGATAGATTTTGAGAATATCATGCTGAGTGAAATAAATTAGACAGAAAGTCAAGATCATATGATTTTACTCTTATGTTGGATATAAAAGTGAAAGCAACAAATGAACAAACAACAATAATTAAATTCATAGACACAGACAACAGTATGGTGGTAGAAACACAATGTAATATAAAGGTAATGTTTTATAGAATTGTTCACTTGGAACTTACATAATCAACCAGTGTAGTCCCACTGAATTTAATTTCAAAATCTGTTAAAATAAAAAAAAATTTAGTAATTAAAATATAAAATAGATTTCAATATAAGTGAGATCATATGGTATTTATCTTGCACCAAATGGTTTATTTCACTTAACATAGAGTGGAGGGTGTGTGGGGGACTGGATGAAACAAGCTGAAGGAGTTAACCCCAAAAAAACATATATGCATTACCCATAGACACAGACTGTTTGGTGATGGCCAAAGGGATGAGGGGGTTGGTGAGGGTGGGTGAGAGGTGGGCAAGGGGTGAAAATGGGGACATCTATAATAGTGTAAACAATAAAAAGTTAAATAAAATAAATCTTGCCTTTTTAAAGATAAACTTTTGGAACATGGCAAAAGTGATAAAATTGGGGAGTTTATACCTATATAGTCATATTTCAAGAAAGGAGAAAATTTTTAAATAAACAACCTAACACTACATCTTAAAGAATAGAAAAAGAAGATCAAATGCAATTTAAAGTCAGAAGGAAGGATATAATAGAATTGGAGTAGAATTAACTAATGTAGAGAACAAAAAGATAATACAAAAATAGTACAATGAAGAACTGGTATTTTTAGAAAATTAATAATAGTGACAAACCTCTTGCCAAACTCACTACAAATAAGAGAAAAGACTCAAATGAAATTAGGAATGAAAGAGAAGTTACTATAGACACCACAGAAATACAAAAGACTAAACAAGACTACTGTGGAAAACTATATTTGACTTTTAAGCTAGAGGAAATGCATACATTCCGAGGAATATATAACTTTCCTGGACTGAATCATAAAAATCTGGAAAATTCAAGTACACTGATCAACAGCGGGGAAATTTAAACATCCATCAAACACCTCCCAAAAACTAAAAGTCCAGAACCAGAAGTTTTCACTAGTGAAATCCACCAAACACTTAAGGAAGATTTGATACCTGTGCCTCTCAAAGTTTTCTAAAAATTGAAAAGAGGCAATGTTTTCTAACACATTTTATGAAACTATTTAACCCTGATACCAATACTTGGTAAGGAAAGAAAAGTACAGGCCAATATCTTTGATGAATACAGATGCAAAAATCATAAACAAAATACAAGCACATCAAATACAACAATACATTGAAAAAGTATACATCACTATCAAGTGTAGTTTGTTCTAGGGGAATTAAGATGGTATAACTTGCACAAATCAATCAATTTAGTACACCACATTTACAAAGTAAATGATAAGGAACATATGATATCAATGCAGAAAAAGATTTGATAAAATACATTTATTTCTGATTTAAACACTCAATAAAATGAGTATAGAAGGAAAATACCTCAACATACTAAAGGCCATATATGACAAGTCCTTAAGCAATATTGTACTCAATGGTGAAAAACTGAAAACTTTTCCTCTGAGATCAGAAACAAGAAAAAGATATCCACTCTCACTATTCTTATTCAACATAGTAATGGAAGTCCTAGCTCAAGCAACTAGACAAGAGAAATTAATAAAAGACATGCAAATTGGAAATGAGGAAGTAAAATTATAAGTTTTTGCAGATGACTTGATTTTTTACATTGACAACTCTAAAGGCTCCACCACAAAACTATTAGAAACAATAAACAGAGTAAAGTTGCAGAATACAATCTCAATGTACAAAATCCACTGCATTTCTATATACTAATCATGCAGTTTTATTTAAAAAAATTGGAAAAACAATTCCTTTTGCAATGTTAACAAAAAGAATAAAATACTCAGAAATAGACTTAATAAAGGATGTGGAGGATCTATATGATGAAAACCACAAATCATTATTAAAAGCGATTGAAAAAGACACAATAAAATAGAAAGGTATTCAGTGTTTATGTGTTGGAACATTCAGCATAGTTAAAATGTCCATATTATCCAAAGCAGTATACAATTGTTTTTGTTTGGTTTTTTAATTTTTATTTATTTATTTATTTATTTTGGTTTTTCAATTACAGTTGTCCCATTTTCCCCCATTTCTTTCCCCCACCCAGCTCACCCCTTTCCCCACGATCATATCCCTCCCCATTGTCCATGTCCATGAGTAATTTATACATGTTCTTTGACTAAACCCTTCCCTTAACTTATCTCCCTTCTCTCCCTTCCCCTTCCCCCGGATTGACTGCTATTCTGCTCTTTGTCCTATTTAGTTCATTTGTTTGTGTTGTTCTTTAGTTTCCTGTATTAGGTGATATCATATGGTATTTTTTTTCTTTGCCTGGCTTATTTCACTAAGCATAATTCTCTCTAGTTCCATCCATGTTGTTGCAAATGGCAGAAGTTCCTTCTTTCTTTCTGCTACATAGTATTCCATTGTGTGAATGTACCACAGTTTTTGGATCCACTCTTATACAGATGGACATTTACGCTTTTTCCAGCACTTAGCTATTGTAAACAGTGCTGCTATGAACGGAGGGGTGCATAAGTTCTTCTGAATTAGTGTTTTAGGATTTTTCAGGTATAGTCCTAGCAGTGGAATCACTGGTTTAAAAGGCAGTTCCATTTTTAGTTTTTTGAGGTAATTCCATACTGTTTTCCATAGTGGCTGCATCAATCTGAATTCCCACCAAGAGTGCAGTAGGGTTCCCATTTCTTCCCATCCTCTCCAGCACTTGTTGTTTGACGATTTGTTGATGATGGCCATTCTGACAAGTGTAAAGTGGTATCTCGTTGTGGTTTTTATTTGCTTCTCCCTGATGGCTAATGATGTTGAACATTTTTTCATGTGTCTATGGACCTTCTGTATGTCCTCTTCAAAGAAGTGTTTGCTCAGGTCCTTTGCCCATTTTTAAATTGGGTTCGTTTTCTTGATGTTGAGTCGTATAACCTCTGTATATATTTTGGAGATCATTACCCTGTCTGTGATACCATTGGCAAATATGTTTTCCCATATGGTTGGTTTCCTTTTCATCTTGCTGATGTTTCATTTGCTGAGCAGAAACTCTTTAGTTTGATGTAGCCCCATTTGTTTATTTTTTCCTTTATTTCTCTTGCCTTAGGAGAATATTCGTGAAGATATTTTTACGTGAGATATCTGAAATTTTCCTGCCTATGTTTTCCTCTAGGACTTTTATGGTGTCATGGCTTATATTTAAGTCTTTGACCCATTTTGAGTTTTTTCTCGTGTGTGGTGTAAGTTGGTGGTCTAGTTTCATTGTTTTGCACATCCCTGTCCAGTTCTTCCAGCACCGTTGTTGAAGAGGCTTTTCTCACTTCATTTTATGCTCCTTCCCCCTTTGTCAAATATTAGTTGATCATATAGACCTGGGTTTATTTCTGGGCTCTGCATTCCGTTCCATTAATTTATATGTCTGTTCTTATGCCAGTACCAGACTGTTTTGATCACAGTGGTTTCGTAGTATAGTTTAATGTCTGGTATTGTGATTCCTCATGCTGTGTTCTGTCCCAAGATTGCTTTGACTGTTCACGGTCTTTTTTGATTCCATATAAATTTTTGAATTATTTGTTGTTTGTGAAATATGTCACTGGTGTTTTAATAGGGATTACGTTGAATCTGTAAATATTTTTAGGTAGTATAGACATTTTAATGATGTTTATTCTTTCCATCCATGAACATGGTATTTGCTTCCATTTACTTGTATCTTCCTTAATTTATTTCTTCAGTGTTATGTAATTTTCAGAGTACAGGTCTTTTATCTCTTTGATTAAGTTTATTCCTAAGTACTTTATTTTTCTTGTTGCTGTAGTAAACGAGATTTTTTTTTTTTAGTTTCTATCTCTATGCCTTAGATATCTGTATATTTACTTTGTACCCAGCTATTTTGACAAATTCGCTTATTATGTTAAGTTGTTTTTTAGTGGAGTTTATAGGGTTTTGTATGTACACTATCATGTCATCTGTGAATAATGACAGTTTTCGTCGTCGGCAGCCGTCCGTCTCGAGAGACGATGGTGTAGCTTCTTAAGAGTCTATCTGCACCGCCGGGAATGGTTGTGCAGTCCAACTCGGGAGTGACACGGTATCTGTCTCCTCCCGTGTTGAATCGACATCTTACGATGACGCTGGAGTGTCCTCTCCAGTGAAGCTGAAGCTACAGAGCCTCGAGAGACGATGGTGTAGCTTCTTAAGAGTCTATCTGCACCGCCGAGAATGGCTGTGCAGTCCGACTCGGGAGTGACACGGTATCTGTCTCCTCCCGTGTTGAATCGACATCTTGCGATGACGCTGGAGTGTCCTCTCCAGTGGAGCTGAAGCTACAGAGCCTGGGCAGGGTGATATGGAGGGTTTGCTGTTGCCCATGCAGCAGACCCCCCCTCTCTTCGCAGCTGAAGGATCCAAGGGAAAGACGGAGTCAATACAGCTTGGCTTCAGGTGCGCCGCAGGAGTTGCCGGTGTTGACTACAACGTCAAACCGCCTTAGGGACTCCGGCTCCGGATTTTCTGTCGGGGTTTACTCCCTTAGCCTTTCCCCTGAAGAGGTATGCCGCAAGGCAGCGGAGGTTTTTTGGAATCAGAGTTTTCCTTCTCTGATGTGCCCTGACTGGAAGATCGAACCAGCGACACTTAGCTTGCAGGCCGACGCTCAATCCACTGAGCCAAACCAGCCAGGGCTAATGACAGTTTTACTTCTTTTCTAATTTGGATGCCTTTTATTTCTTTTTCTTGTGTGATTGCTGTGGCTAGAACTTCCAATACTATGTTGCATAAGGGTGGAGAGAGTGGACATCCTTGTCTTGTTCCTGGTCACAGAAAAAATGTTTTTAGTTTTTGACAATTAATTATGATGTTGGCTTCAGATTTCTCATATATCGCTTTTATTATGTTGAGGTATACTTCCTTTATTCCCATTTTGCTGAGTGTTCTCATCTTAAATGGGTGTTGTACTTTATCAAATATCTATTGATATGATCGTGCTGATTTTGTATTCATTTTGCTTATGTGGTGTATTACTTTTATTGATTTGCAAATGTTAAACCATCCTTGCATCCCTGGGATGAATCCTTCTTGATCGTGTTGTATGATCTTTTTAATGTGTTGCTGGATCCAGTTTGCCGATATTTTTTTGAGTTTAGCATTTATGTTCATCAGCGATATTCGCCTGTAATTTTCTTTCTTGGTTATGTCTGGATCTGGTTTTGGAATTAGGGTAATACTGGCTTTATAGAAAATGTTTGGGAGTCTTCCCACTCCTTGGATTTTTTGGAATAGTTTGAAAATGGTAGGCGGTAATTCTTCCCTAAATGTTTTGTAAAATTCACCTGTGAAGCCATCTGGTCCATAGCTTTGGGGAGTTTTTTTTATTATCATTTCAATTTCACTCTTTGTTATGAGTCTGTTCAGGCTTTCTACTTCTTCTTGATTCAGTTTTGAAGGATTATGTTTCTAGAAACTTTTCCATTTCATCGAGGTTGTCAAATTTCTTGCCATGAAGTTGTTTGTAGTAATTTCATACAATCGTTTGTATTTCTGTGGTATTGGTTGTGATTTCTTCTCTTTTGTTTCTGATATTCCTTTTTTGAGTTCTTTCTCTTTTTTTCTTGATGAGCCTGGCTAAAGGCTTGTCAATTTTGTTTATATTTTCAAAGAACCAGCTCAACTACTTTTGTTGGTTTTTTGAATTGTTTGTTTAGTCTCTATGTTATTTAATTCTGCTCTGATCTTGATGACTTCCTTTCTTCTAATCGCTCTGGGCTTTGTTTGTAATTTTTCTAGTTCTAGTAGCTGTAGGGTTAGATTTTTTTTATTTGAGATACTTCTATCCTTTTAAGATAGGCCCCTATTACTATGAACTTTCCTCTCAGGACTGCTTTTGCTGTGTCCCATAACATTAGAACAGTTGTGTTCTCATTATCATTTGTTTCCAGAAACTTCTTGATTTCTTTCTTGATGTCATTGTTAACCCATTCATTATTTAATAGCATGTTATTCATTCTTCATGTGTTTGAATGTCTTTGAGTCTTTTACTTGAGGTTGATTTCCAGTTTCAAGGCATTGTTGTCTGAGAAGATGCTCGATATAATTTCAATTTTTTTGAACTTGTTGAGACTTGTTTTGTGTCCTACCATATGGTCTCTCTTTGAAAATGTTCCATGTGCAATTGAAAAGAATGTAGGGAAAGGAAGATGGCTGAGGAGTGAAGGGAGGCTGCACTCTCAGGCTCCCGAGACCCGTCTGTAGTTTGGACTAATTGCAGACAGAACATCTCAGTGAGCAGCTGGACACTGGCAGGAGTCGAGCCTTGGCACTGCTGGATTAGAGAAAAACCATCTGGGAACAACCTGTTTAGTGAAGATAGTGAAAGAAGAAAAAGAGATGAAATGGGATTCCTGACTGGGGTGGCTGCCTGAGCTGTGGCTGAAAGGACACAAAGGCTTTTTGGTGACCACAGGCTTCCCCAGAGGGAAGTCAGGAGGAGAGCGGATCTCTGCCGGCTGGCAGAGACAGGACTGGACCAGGCAGCATAGGCGCTGAAAGATGGTAGACAGCGTGCTGCTGAGCAAATGAAATTGTAATTTTTCTCTTTATATTTTTCTCTTTTGAACTTCAGAGAGGGGGGGAAAGTTTGGGGGTGAAAGTACATTCTTGAGGAGCGCAGGCGCAGAGGTGCACGCACTCACTCACCAACCCTCCCCTTGGGTCGCGGGCGTGCATAGGGAAGTGCCATCATTCACTGGCCCAGGTGCGCAGGGCCAAGAGTCCAGGGGCCCCTCGGACACACCCCAACAGACATAAGATCAGTGCCCAAACGGGCACAGGGAGGGACCTCTGGATACACAGAAGACTGTGCGCAGTCACCCCTGGCCAGCTCCAGTGGGAGCCCGGCCCGAGAGCCAGGCTGGAATGCAGAGCATTCGCTTGGGCTTGGCTAGTGCCCACCCAGGCGGGTGCAGGAACGGTGGGCGGCTGTGGCACCGGAACAGCAGGCAGCAGCGACTCACAGACACTCATCCGGAGCACTGCACTGAGGCTAGCTCTCCGGCTGCCCTGGGCAAGCAGGGCGTGCGAGTGCAAAAATACCTCGCCAACATCAATAGGCACCAATTGCTCACTTCCACTATACACGAGTGTCTGGGGCCCAGCACTGGCAGGCAAGAGACCAACTCCTGAAGCACAGTGCGGCAGACCCGAGGATAACTCCCTGGCCACCTTGGGAAACTCCCGGAGCGCTACACGACAGGCCTGAGGCGGGCTCTCGGGCCACCTTACCTGCTCACAGGTGTGCCTGCACAGACAACTTGGCTAGCTCCAACAGACACCGAAGGAACGTGCAGTGCAGGGGCCCACTGTTTCAAGGAACAGGAACCTCTGACCCACCTCATTAGACCAGCTGTGGATACAGAAAAACAAGACAACACACAAAGACTGAACTGACATCTCCACAAAATAATTCGAGATAAAGTGGATAGAGTGACTCTCAATCAACTAGTCAGCAGGAAGATTCTAACAAAAAAATCTGAAATATAACCAGACAGCATAAACAAATGATATAAAAGGTGCCCCAAGAACATCAGATCAAAGAGACTGCACCACTGAAACCCACAGATCTACCATAAAGAATCTCATACCACAAAGGTGGGAAGTCAAAGCAGACAAATTCAAATAACAAAAACAAACAGGAAGAATCCAACATGGTAAGATGCAGAAACAACCGCTCAATGAAAAGAAAAGAGGAATTCCCAGAAAGAGAGGTAGATGGGATAGACATAGCCCAAATGTCAGACATAGAATTCAAAACTATGGTGGTGAAGAAGCTCAATATGTTCGAAAACCTCAAAAATAACTATGACAACCTCCAAGGAAGTTACCAACAGCTCCAAGAAAATTACAGGGAACTTGCAGAGAACTACACCAGCAGAAAAAAAAGACATAGAAACTATCTACAAGAACCAGGAAGAAACAAAGACTGCAATCTCTGAACTGAAAAACACAGTAGAATCAGTCAAAAGCAGACTAAATGAAGCAGAGGATTGTATTAGTGAGTTAGAGGATAATGTATGAAATAATTCTCAAACAATACAGCAAAATGAAAAAAAGATTGAAAAAATATGAACAAGATGTAAGGGAATTACAGGATAGCATGAGAAGAAATAATATCAGGATCATCGGAATAAGAGAGGAAGAAGAAAAGGAGCATGGACTTGAAAAACTGATAGGAGAAATAGTGACAGAAAATTTTCCGAACCTGATGAGAGAAAAAGTTATGCAAGTCCAAGAAGCACTGAGAGTTCCAATAAAGAGGAACCCCCTAAAACCCACTCCAAGGCACAGCATAGTTAAAATGGCAACATTCCAAGACAAAGAGAGAATCCTAAAAGCAGCAAGAGAAAAACAGCAGATAACTTACAAGGGAGCTCCAATAAGGCTATCGACTGATTTCTCAACACAAACATTACAAGCCAGAAGGGAATGTTCAAAAATATTTCAAGCAATGAAAAACAAAGGCCTACAACCAAGAATACTCTACCTAGCAAGGCTCTCATTCAAAATAGAAGGTGAAATAAGGAGTTTCTCAGACAAAGGAAGACTAAAAGAATACATCTCCACAAAACCAGCATTGCAAGAGATGCTAAAGGGAATATTCCAAAAAAAAGAAAGAGAAAAAACAAAAAAAAAGAGTAGAGGAACAGAGTTACAAAGGGAAATGAATAAATACATGTCAATAATAACCTTAAATGTAAATGGATTAAATGCTCCAATTAAAAGACATAGGGTTGTAGAGGCATCAGCTATTCCCTGTAGAAAGTTGCAGAGATTTGCTAAATATGTAAATATGTAGGGGCTTCAGATGTTCTTTGTAAGATGTAGCAGGGACTTGCTAAAAAGCCTTGGAGAGAGAGGAATGTAGGGAGGAGTAGCAATTGGTGATTTACAAGCTAAAAGCACCACAGCCTCTATCACCTTCCATTTGCTTGTGTCTTGTTTGTAACTATTGTGAAAAGTTATATTTTACAGAATATCCAGCCCTTTGAAGATAAATTGCTTCGCAGAGAATCACTCCCTGGCTGAAGAGTTATGCTGCCAGAGACAACTTTATGGCCCTGCGAACTTTTAGTCCTGCGGAACCTCTGGCCTTGAGAACTTTATTTCTGTTTGTGACACTCCTGCAGCCCTGTCCTGCCACCCCCCTCCCCAATGAGCTGCATCTCACTAAAGAAAGAAAGCCAAATCCTATATAAACCCCTGCCCGAAACCCCAGTCCCCCGTTGGTGCACTATTGAGACAGGGTCTCTGCCCAACAGCCGGCTTAATAAAACTTTGCTTGCTTTAATCCACTGCTCCAGAGTGTTCAATCTCGCTTATGTAGCTGTAACATTTTGGAGGCCCCAGCGAGATGCCTCTGTAGAGCAGTGCCGCCTTCAGTGAGCCCCCAGGGCTTCGTGCGGTCCCGTGTGTCTAGCTGACTGTAGCAGGACAGTGGCCACACGCTCCAGTTTGGAGCAATTCCCTGCACCTTCAGCGGACATTCGGAAGCTGCCGAAAGCCCTGACGGCCCAGGCTAGAGCAAGCAAAGGACAGCGGACAGCCTCGGCGGCAGGTGAGTGGCAGCTCATTTGGGCAGCGGACCTGGGCCACTGCCGTTGAGACTTGGTCTCTTTTGTCCTCTGGACGCAGAGGTTCCTGAACAGGGAATTTGTTGAAGCTGGCTTGGCTAGCTTCATTTGGATCGTGTAGAGCTCTTTTGTTTTGCTTCTGAGTGTGCTGCCTGTGGCCAATGCTGCTCGTCTGATCACAGTAGCCTAGGCGGGGTTTTGGGTGGGATTGTTTAACCTCTGAGTGTGTGTACGTGCAAGTGTATGGCTCCACGGACTTCGGTCTACGGAGTCTGAGTGGGCCCTAACCTGCGGTTCCTCAGCTTGTCATATGGCATAACGGCTGGATATAACCTGGAATTTACTCAGGCAGCCTTAGCCAAGACAAAGCTCAAGTTCTCTTCAGAGGAGAGGCCAGGCGGGCATCTGAGTGGCTTCCTTTGGGAGTTCCCAACGCGTGTTTGTCTGCGCCGTGAGGGGGGGAATTTTTCTTGTGCCTTAAAGTCCCACCTTTGATCCAGAATAGAAATATATTTGTAAATCTGTGCAGAGGCACCTTAGCCAACATGGGCGTATGTCAGTCCAAGTCTACACATACAGTTCTTGACTGTACGCTCCAGAATTTCCCTAAGTTCAGGGGACAAAACCCCTCCATGGACTCTGACACTCTAGAAACATTCTGTAGATCAGAGTGGCCTGCTTTTGGGGTTGGATGGCCCCCTGGGGGTACTTTGAATCTAAATATTATCAGGGCCATCCACCTCATTGTCACAGGGAAGCCTGGCCACCCTGATCAGTTTGATTATATTGATCGCTGGCAGGAACTAGCTGAGGACCCGCCTATCTGGCTCCGAAAGTGTGTTGGGTCAGAAGCCCGCAGAGTCCTCCTAGCCCGCCAGCCTAAGGACAAGGGAGAACGAGACAAGCCAAAAGTTACTGAGTTGCGTCAGCTAGATCCCCTTCCTCTCCCATCAGCCCCCGAGGAAGACCACCTCTTAAAGCCCCCTCCTTATCGGGGGGCCCCTGCGTCCCTATATCCCCAGCTTCCCCAAGAGGAACCAGACTCCATGAGTAGGGCTTCCCCTCCTTTGCTGCCCCCCAGTAGCCCTCCTTCTTCTCACCTGCGTCCTAGGCCTCCTCCTAGTTCTGTTAGTGTCAGTGAGGCTCAGGTTGCTAGGCCCGTACTCCCATTAAGGGAAGCTGTAGAACCGGGCCCAGGACACCAGACTACTCTTGTCTATGTCCCCTCCTCCACCAGTGATTTATATAATTGGAGGGCCCAGACCCCCCCATTCTCCGAACAGCCCCGGACCCTTACCAGTCTATTTGAATCTATTTGTCGGTCACATCGACCGACCTGGGATGACTGCCAGCAGATCCTACTAACCCTCTTCTCGATTGAAGAGCGAGAGTCAATTCTTAAGGCAGCCAGGGAAAATGCCAGGAGTCAGGCTATAGGGACAGAACAGGAAAGGGAGGCAGCCGTGAGGGAGATAGTACCTGCCGAGCCACCCGACTGGGACCCCAACACCGTGCCGGGAATGGCGGCCCTTAGAGCTTACCATCAGCCTTACTTCAAGGAATGATCAAGGCAGCTAAGAAACCCACCAACTTGAATAAGGTGTCAGAAGTTATTCAGGGCCCCACTGAGAGTCCCACTGCCTTCCTTGAGTGCCTGCGAGAGGCCTACCGCATATATACCCCTTTTGATCCAGAGGCTCCAGAAAATGCCCGTGCCCTCAATCTGGCCTTTGTCACTCAGGCAGAACCTGACATTCGAAGAAAGTTACAAAAATTAGAGGGATTTGGAGGCATGAATTTAAGCCAGCTCTTAGAAATAGCCACAAAAGTGTACTTAAACAGAGATGAGAAAAGGGAACTTGAAAAAGAGAAGCGGCAGGCTAAAGTATTAGCCGCAGCCGTAAAAGAAACCTCCTTTAAACCAGGCCCAGAATCCATCAAAAAGTCCCACAAGAAGGAAGAAGGAAAGCCAGGAAAGAAATTAACTTCAGATCAATGTGCATACTGCAAAGAGAAGGGACATTGGAAAAATGCCTGCCCCAAGTTAAAGGAACATCCTGCTCCCAAAATAATGGCTGCTGCAGGGGAGGATAGTGACTGAGGGGGCCAGGGCTCCCTCTCCTTAGGCCCCCGGGAGCCCATGGTTACAATGACTGTGGGGGGGCCGCCCAATGACTTTTATGGTGGATACAGGAGCCGAGATTTCAGTAGTGACAAAACCTACAGGACCTATTGTAAAAAAGAAAATGAAAGTACAGGGGGCAACAGGAGAAATTGCAGAATATCCTTTTTGTGAAGCTCGGAAGGTAAATTTAGGAAAAGCTACTACCACCCACTCATTTCTTCTCATTCCGGACTGTCCGTTCCCTTTGCTTGGGAGAGACCTCCTCAGAAAGCTCCGAGCCCAAATCTCCTTTTCCCCTGAGGCTGCAGGGCTTCAAGTAAATCCTCAGATGATTTTGTCTGTCTCCCTGCCCTTAGAAGAAGAATATCGACTGCTTGAGTCTCCTCAACAGGACTCTGAGTCTCTCCCCAGGGATTTCCAGGCAGTTTCCCAAAGTATGGGCAGAAGACAATCCCCCAGGTTTGGCAAGCTATGTACCTCCTGTAATAGTCTCGCTGCTCAGTGACACCAGTCCCGTTCGCATCAAGCAGTATCCTATTTCCCAGGAAGCCAGAAAAGGCATTAAGCCCCACATAGACCGACTGCTGCAGGAAGGCATACTAAGGGAATGTCAGTCAGCATGGAACACTCCCTTCTTGCCGGTCCGGAAACCGGGGACCAATGATTACCAGCCAGTTCAGGACCTGAGGGGGGTAAATGCTGTAGCAGAGACTATCCACCCAACGGTGCCAAATCCTTATACTCTCCTGAGTCTCCTGCCACCTAATAGACTCTGGTATACAACATTAGATCTAAAAGATGCTTTTTTCTGCATTCCTTTGCATCCGCAGTCACAAGACATTTTTGCTTTTGAGTGGGAGGATCCAGAGACAAATAGAAAGCAGCAGCTTACTTGGACTCGGTTGTCTCAGGGATTTAAGAACCCCACTATTTCCGGAGAGGCCTTAGGGCAGGATCTCAGCCCTTTTTCATTAGAAAATCCTCATCTGACACTCCTCCAATATGTGGATGATCTCCTCTTAGCAGCCAAGACTAAGGAGGATTGTCTTATAGGCACATCTGCCCTCCTCACCCTGCTGGAGGAAAAAGGCTATCGAGTCTCTCGCAGGAAGGCACAAATTTGTACCCAGAAGGTAAAATTTCTAGGGTTTATTTTGTCAGAAGGGACCCGGAAATTGTCAGCCGAGCGGAAGGGGTTAATCACCCAACTTCCCACCCCAAAATCTAAGAAGGACCTCCGTGAGTTTCTAGGGACGGCAGGATTTTGCCGCCTCTGGATTCCCAATTTTGCTGCAATTGCATGGCCCCTCCATGAGGCCACTCGAGACCCCAGTGCCCCGCTAGACTGGGGAGAGGATCAGGAAAGAGCGTTTCAAAAGCTGAAAGAGGAACTCACCCAGGCTCCGGCTTTGGCCCTGCCAGATGTCACCAAGCCTTTCAGTCTTTTTGTCCATGAGAAAAAAGGAGTAGCCAGGGGAGTCCTGACTCAAGCCCTTGGGCCTTGGCGAAGGCCAGTAGCATATCTTTCAAAAAGACTGGACCCAGTATCCAGAGGGTGGCCTGCCTGTCTCAGAGCTGTTGCTGCTACGGCCCTCCTAGTCAAGGAGGCTGACAAGCTCACTCTAGGACAGGACCTTTCTGTTAACATGCCCCACTCAGTTGAGACCCTCCTAAGGGGCACGGGAGGAAAATGACTCACTGGTAGCCGCCTCACCCACTACCAGGCCACTCTCCTTGAGGACCCCCGGATCCGCCTGCAGGCCATCCAGGCTTTAAACCCAGCTTCACTCCTACCCGCTGAGGAGGGGGAGCCAGAGCACGATTGGGAAGAAACCATTGACCAAGAATGTTCATCCCGGCCTGGACTACAGGCCTCTCCACTCCCACATTCAGACAGTGTACTCTTCACAGATGGAAGTAGTTTTGTTCGTGGGGGCACACATTATGCAGGAGCAGCTGTAGTCACCCTTGAGAAAGTAATCCACGCTGAGCCCCTTCCGCAGGGCTGGTCGGCCCAGAGAGCAGAACTTGTCGCTCTCACTTGGGCACTAGAGGAAGCCACTGGCAAATGGGCCACTATATATACTGACTCTTGGTATGCATTTGCCACTGTTCATGTGCATGGGGCAATTTATCGAGAGAGAGGATTACTTACAGCCGAGGGAAAAGCAATCAAAAATACTCAGGAAATTCTAACTTTACTACAAGCAGTATGGAAGCCAGCCCAGGTAGTCATTGTTCATTGCAGGGGCCACCAGAGGGGCACCAGGGAAATTGAAACCGGGAACCGGCTAGCGGATCAGGCTGCTAAAGAAGCTGCATTGCGAGGTAAAGCCTCTGCCTCAGAGGGGGGAAATATTCTTCCTGTGTTAATACAACCAACAGAGCCCCCACATAACTCCCCAGCTGAAGAAGCTTGGGCTAAGACTGAAAATGCCACAAAGGAAAACGACTGGTTAATTCTGCCGGATGGAAGAATCTTTGTTCCAAACAGCATTGGCCTGCAGCTAGCCACCACCCTGCACCAGACCACACACTTTGGAAAAGGAGCACTTGTCGCATCTTTAGAAAAGGAGTATTATATACCCAATCTTTGGACTGTTTGTGCATCAGTTGCAAAACGATGCCTGACTTGTACTAAACATAACCCAAAGACTGGCAGGGTCCCACCACTTGCGGTGCGCCCGCAGGGGACAACTTCCTTTGAAGACATTGAGGTAGATTTTACAGAAGTAGGGCCAGCCCCCAGAGGCTATAAGTACTTAATAGTTTTAATTTGTACTTATTCTGGGTGGGCAGAGGCAGTCCCCACCCGAACCGAGAAGGCCAGGGAAGTAGCCAAGGCCCTATTAAACTTGATTATTCCTAGATATGGATTACCTATTAGCATAGGGTCAGATAATGGTCCAGCATTTATAGCGGAGACAGTTCAAGCAGTAGCTAAGGCTCTAGGAATCAAGTGGAACCTTCACACTGCCTACCGGCCTCAGAGTGCCGGTCAGGTAGAGCGTATGAATCAGTCATTAAAGCAGACTCTACGAAAGCTCCACCAGGAAACTAATTCCCCGTGGCCAGATCTCCCTTTAGCCCTTTTCTGGTCCAGGTACACTCCGTACACTGATGGACTGACTCCTTTTGAAATATTGTTTGGAAGGCCACCCCCTTTAACACCTCGAATAGGAGATTTGCAGGTTAGGGGTGACCATACATAATTCAGCAATTACAGGCTCTTCAGAAGACCCTTGCTTCCATCCAGCAGCAGGTCTTAGAGAGGCGTCCCATTCCCATAGTGACCCCTATGCATCCTGTCAGACCTGGGGACCAGGTCCTCATTAAGGTCTGGAAAAGACAACCCCTAGGGCCACTATGGGAAGGTCCCCATACTGTTGTTCTCACTACCCCAATGGCTATAAAGGTTGCTGGCATTGCTGCTTGGGTTCATCATTCTCGAGTCAAGTCCTACGTCCCACCAGCTCTTGAAGAAAAGCCCAGTGGGTCCGGACTGGCACCGGCAGGACAGTCAAATTTAGCCCCTCCCCAGCGGTCAGAGAGACTCAAGAAAAGAAAATAATTGGACAGTGTCCTGCTTTATTCTTAACTATTTTTAATTTAATCGTTACTTTATTTGCCATGTGACTTGGTACTGTAGCCCCGGCTGACTAGGGCGCTTGGGAAATGGTGGCTAACAGTTTCTTCTATATTGGCTGGTGTACAGCGTTTGAGCTGATTTACTGTCTCCTCTATTAGGTCTCCTGCCTGTGATGAATCCCCACAATATTTAGTAAACCTGACCTAGGGACTTCTCATTTAGCCCTCTGGGCAAGCCTTGCCCTTTGTTTACTTATGCCAGTCTCATGGACTCCCTTATGGTTTCAATAAACACTGGCGACATCCTTGCCGAGGGGAACTGAACTGGAACTGACTCACACCCCAAGTTGGGGGTCTTGCAAGTAAAGAGAAATTATCCCTAGTTAAGCAACTGCAAACGTTCCAGAGGACCCTTGCAGCTGTTTAAAAGAGTCCTAGAGCGCCACCAAATACTTATAGTTACTCCCTTGCATCCTATAAACTGGGAGGGGGAATCAAGTTTAATTAGGGTCTGGAACAAAAGCCTCCAGGCGCTTTTGCAGGAAGGTCCTCATACTGTTATTCTCACTGCAGTCAATATCACCGGCCTTGTAGCATGAATCCACCACACCAGAGTGAAGCCCAGCCCCTCTTGCAGCCCACCTCAGGAGACGATCAAAGGACATCCCCAGGATGCCGGCCCTCCATCCAGCTTTTTAGAACAGCCAGACCCCCCTGGCAGCCCAAGCGCCTCAGGAAAGAACAGAATAAGGCTGCAGCAAACATCCTCATGAAAATAAAAGTCCGCCCTAGTGTCCTGGCTGCCTGGGGCTGGTTCATCATCACTCTTGTTCTCCCTGCTGCTGCAGCCCCGCCGCCTTTGAAATTCTGCCTCCTCGAGACAAGATCAGGCCGCATATTAGCAGAACAGGACTGGAACACCACAAGCCAAAAGGTAACCTTTTCTTTCATCGCTCATAACCTTTGGCCCCACTACCGGCTTGACCTAGACCAGGGTTATTACTTTTGCTCAGACAAAAATCCAAGCCAAAACTGCCGCGATGAAAAGGCATTCTTTTGTCCTTACTGGGGCTGTGAGGACGTAGGGCTATGGAATCACAGGAAAGGATTTTGGAAACATAACCAAAGATTCATTCAAGTGGCCCTGCGCTACACACCCCATCCTGTCATGCCCTGGGATCCTTATATTACAGTAACTCTCACAAATCCAGCCGATGATACTTGGACTGGAGCTGGACATGCTTGGGGTGTGCGACTTTGGCGAGACCTAGCCTGGAATCCTGGGTTCCTTTTCACAATCCAGGCAAGATCCCCCCCACCTCAGTTTATAATTCCACAGCTCTTGGGGTTACAACCAGCCCAGCACGAGCCCCGCCAGACTGATCAAGCGCCAGCTCTCTGGAAGCGGGGCCCAACTCTTAATAACAGTACCTCAAATAAGTCACACTTGTCACCCCCAAATGTTCCTGAGAAACCACTCAGCTTCTTTGAACTTGTAAGGGGCACTCACCAGGCCTTAAACCAAAGCCAGCCCAAAATTGCTGCAGACTGCTGGCTTTGTTACCAGGCAAGGCCTCCCTTCTACTCTGCTATCAGTGTAAGACTCAACCTGACCAGCACCAGCCGATGTGAAAAAATAGACACTGATCCTCTTATCTTAATAGAGGAGGTCCTTGGAAATGGGACTTGCATTAACACCCCTAGCTCTCAGACCTCAGGGGCTTTTCAGATTGTCTTTGATGCATCTGCCTGTGCTAAAACCATCTAGCTCTCAGGCCGCTACTTCCAAGCCCCAAATGGCTCCAGATTTATTTGCCCTACAGGTATTTTATCATGCCTCTCCTACAATGATCTGACCTCGGGGCCGTGTGTACTCGCCTAAATTGTTCCCCGAGTGACTGTCTATGGAGGGGTGGAAAGTAGCAGGCTCTTCCTTCCCTCTGAAAGGTCGCTTGTAAAAAGGGCAGTCGTTCTTCCCATACTAGCTGGAGCTGCCCTAGCAGGATCACTTGCTACCGGAGTGGCTGGACTTGTCACCAGCCACACTGGGCTCGCAGCTTTATCTTCAGCTGTCGGCCAGGACCTGCTAGCCTTGCATGAAACAATTGGAGAAATAACCACTCAAATAGAGTCCCTTGCTGAAGTAGTCCTGCAAAACAGGAGGCCTAGACCTCCTCCTCATGAAGCAAGGAGGACTCTGTGCTGCCCTGGGAGAAGACTGCTGCTTCTATGCAAATCGAACTGGTGTCATCCGAAACACTCTGCAGATCATAAAGGACTGCAGAGAGCAGCGGGAACAGGACCGCAAAAGAGACTCTTTGTGGTACCAAAATATGTTTAATTGGAATCCATGGCTGACCACTTTAGTGAGCAGCCTCACAGGGCCCTTACTGCTTCTCTTGCTAGCAGTAACTGTCCTCCCTTGTATATTTTGGCATATTACTCAGCGTCTAAAAGCAAGCATTGCAGATACCCAACTCCTTATCCTTGCTACTGAGCCCCTCCCAGAAACCAACGTTTAATAACCCTAGTTATGGTCCCTAGACATCCCTTTTAGGTTTAGTAGGGACTAGAGGGGGGAATGTAGAGGCATCAGCTATTCCCTGTAGAAAGTTGCAGAGATTTGCTAAATATGTAAATATATAGGGGATTCAGATGTTCTTTGTAAGATGTAGCAGGGACTTGCTAAAAAGCCTTGGAGAGAGAGGAATGTAGGGAGGAGTAGCAATTGGTGATTTACAAGCTAAAAGCACCACAGCCTCTATCACCTTCCATTTGCTTGTGTCTTGTTTGTAACTGTTGTGAAAAGTTATATTTTACAGAATATCCAGCCCTTTGAAGATAAATTGCTTCGCAGAGAATCACTCCCTGGTTGAAGTTATGCTGCCGGAGACAACTTTATGGCCCTGTGAACTTTTAGTCCTGCGGAACCTCTGGCCTTGAGAACCTTATTTCTGTTTGACACTCCTGCAGCCCTGTCCTGCCACCCCCCTCCCCAATGAGCTGCATCTCACTAAAGAAAGAAAGCCAAATCCTATATAAACCCTTGCCCGAAACCCCAGTCCCCCGTCGGTGCACTACTGAGACAGGGTCTCTGCCCGACAGCCAGCTTAATAAAACTTTGCTTGCTTTAATCCACTGCTCCAGTGTTCAATCTCACTTATGTAGCCATAACAGGGTAACAAAATAGATAAGAAAACAGGACCACATATTTGCTGTCTACAAGAAACACACCTCAAAACAAAAGATTTACATAGACTGAAAGTAAAGGGATATAAAAAAATATTTCAAGCAAATGGACCTGAAAAAAAAGCTGGGGTAGCATTCCTCATATCAGACAAAACGGATTTCAAAGCAAGGGCAATAAAAAGAGACAAAGAAGGACATTTCATAATACTTAAAGGAAGGATTCATCAAGAAGATATAACACTGATAAACATATATGCACCCAACATAGGAGCACCCAAATACATAAAGCAAATACTAGAAGACCACAAGAAGGATATTAACAACAACACACTCATAGTAGGGGACTTCAACACTCCATTATCAACAATAGACAGATCATCCAAGCAAAGAAACACCAAGGATATACAGGCATTGAACAACACACTAAACCACATGGACTTAACTGACATATATAGAACTTTTCACCCCAAAGAAGCAAAATATACATTCTTTTCAAAGGCACACGGGACATTTTCAAAGATAGACCACATAATAGGACACAAAACAAGCCTCAACAAATTCAAGAAAATTGAAATTATATCAAGCATCTTTTCAGACCACAATGCCTTGAAACTAAAAATCAACCTCAGGGAAAAAAATCAAAGACACCCAAACTCATGGAGAATGAATCATACACTCTTAAATAATGAATGGGTTAACAATGACATCAAAGAGGAAATCAAGAAATTTCTGGAAACTAATGACAATGAACACACAACAGCCCAAAACCTATGGGACACAGCAAAAGCAGTCCTACGAGGGAAGTTCATAGCAATACAGGCATATCTGAAAAGGCTAGAAGAATCTCAAATAAAAAACCTAACCATAAAGCTACAAGAACTAGAACAGCAACAACAAACAAAGCCTAGGGCAAAAAGAAGAAAGGAAATCATCAAGATCAAAGCAGAATTAAACAACATAGAAACTAAATGAACAGTCAAAAAAAATCAACAAAACTAGGAGCTGGTTCTTTGAAAACATAAACAAAATCGACAAGCCTCTAGCCAGGCTCATTAAGAAAAAAAGAGAGAAGACCCAGATAAACAAAATCAGAAATGAAAGAGGAGAAATCACGACTAATACCTCAGAAATACAAACAATTATAAGAAATTACTACAAACAACTATATGGCAAGAAATTTGACAACCTAGTAGAAGTGGACAGATTTCTAGAAACATATAACCTTCCAAAACTGAATCAAGAAGAAGTAGAAAGTCTCAACAGACCAATAACAAAGAAGGAAATTGAAACAGTAATCCAAAATCTCGCTCCACACAAAAGCACTGGACCGGATGGCTTCACAGGCGAATTTTACAAAACATTTACGGAAGAACTAACCCCTACCCTCCTCAAACTATTTCAAAAAATCCAAGAAGAGAGAAAAATCCCAAACTCTTTCTATGAAGCCAGTATTACCCTAATCCCAAAACCAGGTCAAGACACAGCAAAGAAAGAAAACTACAGGCCAATATCACTGATGAACATAGATGCTAAAATCCTCAATAAAATTTTGGCAAACAGGATCCAACAATACATCAAAAAGATCATACACCACGATCAAGTGGGATTCATCCCAGGGATGCAAGGATGGTTTAATATTTGCATATCAATAAATATAATACATCACCTAAACAAAAGAAAAGACAAAAATCACATGATCATATCTATAGATGCAGAAAAAGCATTTGATAAAGTACAACACCCATTTATGTTGAAAACACTCAGCAAAATGGAAATAGAGGGAGCATACCTTAACATCATTAAGGCTATATATGAGAAGCCTGAAGCCAACATCATGCTCAATGGACAAAAACTGAAAGCATTCCCCCTGAAATCAGGAACTAGACAAGGCTGTCCACTCTCCCCACTTCTATTCAACATAGTGTTGGAAGTACTAGCCACAGCAATCGGACAAGACAAAGAAATAAAAGGCATCCAAATTGGGAAAGAAGAAGTAAAACTATCACTATTTGCAGACGACATGATAGTATACCTAGAAAACCCTATAAACTCCACTAAAAGACTACTCGATATAATAAGTGAATTTGGAAAAATAGCAGGGTACAAAATAAATATACAGAAATCTAAAGCATTTCTGTACATCAACAATAAAATATCAGAGACAGAGACAAAAAAGAAAATACCATTTACTATAGCAACAAGAAAAATAAAGTACCTAGGAATAAACTTAACCAAAGAGACAAAAGACCTGTACACTGAAAATTATGCAACATTGAAGAAAGAAATTAAGGAAGATACAAATAAATGGAGGCAAATACCATGTTCTTGGATGGGAAGAATCAACATCATCAAAATGGCCATACTACGCAAAGTAATTTACAAATTCAATGCAATCCCTATTAAAATACCAATGACATATTTCACTGACCTAGAACAAATCCTCCAAAAATTCATATGGAACCAAAAAAGACCCCGAATAACAAAAGCAATCTTGAAACAGAACAAAGCAGGAAGAATCACGATACCAGACATCAAACAATACTACAAAGCCACTGTGATCAAAACAGTCTGGTACTGGCATAAGAACAGACATATAGATCAGTGGAACAGAATTGAAAGCCCAGAAATAAACCCAGGCCTCTATGGTCAACTAATCTTTGATAAAGGAGGAAGGAACATAAAATGGAGTGAGAAGAGCCTCTTTAACAAATGGTGCTGGGAGAACTGGACAGGGACGTGCAAAAAAATGAAACTAGACCACCAACTTACACCACACACGAGAATAAACTCAAGATGGATTAAAGACTTAAATGTAAGCCGTGATACCATAAAAGTCATAGAGGAAAACATAGGCAGGAAAATTTCAGATATCACACGTAACAATATCTTCACCGATACATCCCCCAAGGAAAGAGATATAAAGGAAAAAATAAACAAATGAGACTACATCAAACTAAAAAGTTTCTGCTCAGCAAAAGAAAACATCAGGAAGATGAAAAGGAAACCAACCATATGGGAAAACATATTTGCCAATGATATCACAGACAGGGGACTGATCTCCAAAATATATAAAGAGCTTATACGACTCAACATCAAGAAAACAAACAACCCAATTAAAAAATGGGCAAAGGACCTGAACAAACACTTCTCCGAAGAGGACATATAAAACGTCCATAGACACATGAAAAAATGCTCAACATCATTGGCCATCAGAGGGATGCAAGTAAAAACCACAATGAGATACCACCTTACACCTGTCAGAATGGCCATCATCAACAAATCAACAAACAACAAATGCTGGCGAGGATGTGGAGAAACAGGAACCCTACTGCACTGTTGGTGGGAATGCAGACTGGTGCAGCCACTATGGAAAACAGTATGGAATTACCTCAAAAAACTAAAAATGGAACTGCCATTTGAACCAGTGATTCCACTGCTAGGATTATAGCCGAAAAACCCTGAAACCCTAATTCAAGAGAACTTATGCACCCCTATGTTCATAGCAGCCCTGTTTACAATAGCTAAGTGCTAGAAACAGCAACAGCCTAGGTGCCCATCTGTGGATGAGTGGATCAAAAAACGGTGGTACATCTACACAATGGAATACTATGTAGCAGAAAGAAAGAAGGAACTCCTGCCATTTCCGACAACATGGATGGAACTAGAGAGAATTATGCTTAGTGAAATAAGCCAGGCAAAGAAAGCAAAATACCATATGATATCACCCAATACAGGAAACTAAAGAGCAACACAAACAAACTAAATAGGCAAAGACTAGAATAGTAGTCAGTAGGGGGGGAGGGGGGAGGGAGAGAAGGGGGATAAGTAAGGGAAGGGTCTAGTCAAGGAACGTATATGAATGACTCATGGTCATGGACAACGGGGAGGGATATAATTGTGGGAGAAGTGATGGGCTGGGAGGGGGGAGCAATGGGGGAAAAATGGGACAACTGTAATTGAATAACCAAAAAATAAAATTAAAAAAATAATAAAGTATCAGCAAAATGAAATGGGAACCAATTGCATGAGGAAACATATTTGTCAATGATACCTCTGACAAGGGTTTAATGTTCAAAACATGTAAAGAGCTCATATGATACAACACCAGGAAGATAAACAATCCAGTTAAAAAGGGGCAAAGTACCTGAACAGATACTTCTCCAAGGAGAACATACAGAAGGCCCATAGATATATGAGAGGATGCTCAGCCTCACTAGGCATCATAGAGATGCAAATTAAAACCATAATGAAATACCTCCTCACACTGGTCAGAATGGCCATTATTAACAAATCAACAAGCAACAGGTACGGGTGAGGAACCATAGAAAAGGGAACCCTAGTGCTGTGGAAAACAGTATGGAATTTCCTCAAATAACTAAAAATGTAACGGCCTTTTGATCCAGTGATACCACTGCTGGGATTATACCCTAATAATCCTGGAATACCAATTCAAAACAACCTATGTTGCAGGAACTCAGATCTCTGGGTAGGGGCATGTGCCCATGCCCCTCCGTACAGTTGTCTTGTGGCTCAAGAGATAAGCCTGCGGCTTTAGGCTGTTCAGGCCACTGGGTCATGGAATCCTGAGAACAAAGAGGTCTGTTAATACTCCATCTGCCTCCTTGTAGATAAAGTCTTAAATTGGAGCCGGCCTTGAGGATTAGTGGGTCTGCTTTGTATCCTTGATAGGTGCTATCTAAACCATAAGTTACCCTGGCTGTATTTTACACGTTAATGATACATTGTAAAAATTCTTTCACTGCTGGCTGTAGAGCTCACCCCCCCGTTCTATTTTTAGTAACTTTTGAAATCCTAATAAAAGGACGGTGAGGCTTCTTGCTCTCTGCTGACTGCCAGAGCATGCTGCGACCTCCCGATTGTTTTCTTCATTCTGCTTGCTGGAATTATCTCTGCGTCCTTGATCACAATCAACACCTCAAACCTATGAACCCCAATGCTCATAGAAGCATTACTTACAATATCCAAGTGCTAGAAACAGCCTAAGTGCCATTCTACCTGAAGGTAAAACATTTCTGGACAGTGGCAAGAAAATGATGTTTTGGCTGTGACACCAGAGCACAGGCAACAAAAGCAAAAATAGATAAGTGGGATTTTGCAGTGCACTAAAAAAATATCTGTAAACAAGAGGAGACAGTCAACAGAGTGAAAAGGCAACTTACAGAATGGGAGAATATATTTGTAAATTATATAGCTGATAAGGGATTAATATTCAGAATATATAAAGAACTCTTACCACTCAACAACAGGAAAGAAAATAACATGAGTACACAGTGTGCAGAGCACCTGTATAGACGTTTCTCCAAAGAAATGTATAAATGGCCTGCAAGCATATGGAAAATGCTCAGTATCACTAATGATCAGAGAAATGCAAATTAAAACCACAATATATCCTCAATCTTCTATTAGGATAGTAATTATATATATATTTAAAAACAGAAAAATAACAAATGTTGATGAAGAAGTGAAAAGTTGGAGCTCTGTGCAATATCAGTGGGAATACAAAATAGTGTAGCCACTATGGAAAATAATACAGAGGTTTCTGAAAAGTTGCAAATAGAATTACCATATGATCTTGCAATCCCACTTCTGGGTATATATTGAAAAGAACTGAAAGGATATGGAAAAGACATTTACACACCCATATTTATAACATATTATTTACAAAGCTAAGAGATGGGAGAAACTCAAATATTCATTGACAGGTGAATGGATAAAGAAAAATTTTATAAGGACACATATTTGTAATGAAATATTGTCTTAAGGAAGAAGGAAATCTTGTCACAAGCTACAACATGGAATAACCTTGACATTATGATGAGTGTGATAAGCCAACCACAAAGTAACAAATGATGTATCTAGTGTAGTCAAATTCATAGAAAGGAGCTAGAATGGTGATTGCTAGGGTCTAGGAAAAAAAGGGGATATGGGAGCTATTGTATAGTAAAAATAAATATTGTTTTGCAAGCAGAAAATTTTCTAGAGATCTTACCTACAACACTGTGAAATTAGTTAACACTATTTGCCTGCACACTTTTTTTTGTTTCCCTCACTATTTTTGTCCTGGGATTAATTCTACACTAATGGATACAACCATTTAAATCAGAATTATACCAGAATCAATGAATTATTGATATGAAATTATTCTTTTTTTAATTTTACTTTTATTGTTTTTCTATTATAGTTGTCCCATTTTCCCCCATTGCTCCCCCCCAACCGAGCTCGCCCCTTCTCCCACAGTCAGTTCCCACCCAGTTGTCCATGTACATAGGTTATTTATACTAGTTCCCTTACTAAACCCTTCCCCTACTTACCTCTCTTCTCTCCCATCCCCTCTCCCCCCCAATAACTGTTATTCTGTACCTTGTACAATTTTGTTCATTTGTTTGTGTTGTTCATTAGTCTCTTATATCAGGTGATATCATATGTTATTTTTCTTTCATTGCCTGGCTTATTTCGCTAGGCATAATTCTCTCTTGTTCCATCCATGTTGTCGCAAATGGCAAGAGTTCATTCTTTCTCTCTGCTACATAGTATTCCATTGTGTAAATGTACCACCGTTTTTTGATCCACTCATCTACAGATGGGCCTTAGGCTATTTCTAGCACTTAGCTATTGTAAACAGCGCTGCTATGAACATAGAGGTGCATAGGTTTCTTTGAATTGGGGTTTCAAGATTCTTTTTGTATAATCCTAGCAGTGGAATTGCTGGTTCAAAACGCTATTCCGTTTTTAATTTTTTGAGGAAATCCATAATATTTTCCATAGTGACTGCACCAATCTGCATTCCCACCAACAGTGCAGTGGGGTTCTCGTTTCTTCACATCCTCACCAGCACTTGTTTTTAGTTGATTTGTTGATGATGGCCATTCTGACAAGTATAAAGTGGTATCTCATGGTGGTTTTTATTTGCATCTCTCTGATGGCTAGTGATGCTGAGCATTCTTTCATGTGTTTATGGATCCTCTCTGTATACTCCTTGGAGACGTGTTTGTTCAGGTCACTTGCCCATTTTTTGAACTGGGCTCTCTGTCTTCTTGGTGTTGAGACATCTAAGTTCTTTATATATTTTGGAGATCAATCCCTTGTCTGAGGTATCATTGGTAAATATGTTTTCCCTTTTCGTCTTGCTGATGTTTTCTCTTGCTGAGCAGAAACTCTTTAGTTTGATGTTCCATTTTTTATTCTTTCCTTCATTTTCCTTGACTTAGGAGATGTACCAGTGAAAATATTGTTACGTGGGATATCTGAAGTTTTTATTCTTATGTTTTCCTCTAGGATATTTATGGTGTCATGGCTTACATTTAAGTCTTTGATCCACCTTGAGTTTATTATGCTGTGTGGTGTAAGTTGGTGGTCTAGTTTCATTTTTTGCATGTCCCTGTCCAGTTCTCCCAGTACCCTTCATTGAAGAGGCTCTGCTCACTCCATTTTATGATCTTTCCCCCCTTGCTGAATATTAATTGACCGTATGGACTAGGCTTATTTCTGGGCTCTCTATTCTCTTCCATTGATTTCTATGTCTGTTCTTATGCCAGTACTAGAATCTCTTGATTACAGTGGCTTTGTTGTATAGTTTGATGTCACGTATTGTGATTCCTCCTACTGGGTTCTTCTTCCTCATGATTGCTATGGGTATTTGGGGTCTTTTCTGGTTCCATGTTAATTTTTGAATTATTTGTTCTAGGTCTGTGAAATATGTCATTGGTATTTTAATAGGGATTGCGTTGAATTTATTCATTGCTTTGGGTAGTATGGACATTTTAATGATGTTGATTCTGCCCACCCATGAACATGGTATATGCTTCCATTTATTTGTATCTTCCTTAATTCCATTATTCAGTGTTATGTAATTTTTGGAGTACAGGTCTTTTATCTCTTTGGTTAAGTTTCTTCCTATGTACTTTATTTTTCTTGTTGCTACAGTAAATAGATTTTTTTCTAGTTTTTGTCTCTGATAGTTTATTGTTAGTGTACAGAAATGCCTTAGATTTCTGTATATTTATTCTGTACCCTGCTATTTTGCCAAGTTCACTTATTAGGTCGAGCAGTTTTTTAGTGGAGTCTATAGGGTTTTGTATGTACACTATCATGTCATCTGTGAATAATGACAGTTTTACTTCTTTTCCAACTTGGATGTCTTTTATTTCTTTTTCTTGTCTGATTGCTGTGGTTAGAACTTCCAATACTATGTTGAATAGAAGTGGAGAGAGTGGACAGCCTTGTCTTGTTCCTGATCTCTAGGTAATGCTTTCAGTTTTTGTCCATTGATATGACATTGGCCTCAGTTTTCTCATATATAGTCTTTATTATGTTGAGGTATGCTCCCTCTATTCCCATTTTGCTGAGTGTTTTCACCATAAATGGGTGTTGTACTTTATTAAATGCTTTTTCTGCATCTGTTGATATAATCTTGTGATTTTTGTTTTCATTTTGTTTTTATGTGGTGTATTTCATTTATTGATTTGCAAATATTAAACCATCTTTGCATTCTGGGAGAAAACCCTCTTGATCGTGGTGTACAATCTTTTTAATGTGTTGCTGGATCCAGTTTGCCAATATTTTGTTGAGGATTTTAGCATCTATGTTCTTTAGTGATATTGGCCTGTAATTTTCTTTCTTTGTTGTGTCTTGACCTGTTTTTGGAATTAGGGTAATACTGGCTTCATAGAAAGAGTTTGGGAGTCTTCCCTATTATTGTGCTTTTTAGAATAGTTAGAGAAGGGTAGGTGATAGTTCTTCCCTAAATGTTTTGTAAAATTCAACTGTGAAGCCATCTGGTTCAGGGATTTTGCATGCTGGAAGTTTTTGATTACTGCTTCAATTTGTTATTGGTCTGTTCAGGCTTTCTGCTTCTTTTTGATTCAGTTTTAGAAGATTAGATGTTTCTAGAAATTTGTCCATTTTATCTAGGTTGTCAAGTTTATTGCCATACAGTTGTTTGTAGTAATTTCTTACAGTCCCTTGTATTTCTCTGACATCGTTTGTGATTACTCCTTTTTTGTTTCTGATTTTGTTTATTTGGGTCCTCTCTCTTTTTTCTTGATGAGTCTGGTCATAGGCTTGTCAATTTTGTTTATCTTTCAGAAAATCAGGTCCTAGTTTTGTTGTTCTTTTGAATTGTTTGTTTAGTTTCTATGTCATTAAATTCTCCTCTGATCTTGATGATTTGTTTCCTTTTACTCACACTGGGCTTTGTTTGTTGTTGTTGTTCTAGCTCTTGTAGCTGTAGGGTTATATTTTTTATTTGAGATTCTTCTATCATTTTTAGGTATGCTTCTGTTGCTTTGTCTTTCCTCTCAGGACTGCTTTTGCTGTGTCCCATAGGTTTTGGGCTCTTATGTGCTCATTATCATTAGTTTCCAGAAACTTCTTAATTTCTTCCTTGATGTCATTGTTAACCCATTCATTATTTAACATTATGTTATTCATTCTCCATGAGTTTTAATGTCTTTTATTTTTTTCCTTCAGGTTGATTTCCAGTTTCAAGGCATTGTTGTCTGAGAAGATGCTAGGTATAATTTCAATTTTCTTGAATTTGTTGAGACATATTTTGTATCCCACCATATGGTCTATATTTGAAAATGTTCCATGTGCACTTGAGAAGAATGTATATTTTGCTTCTTTGGGTGAAAAGTTCTCTATATATCAACTAAGTCCATTTGATGTAGAGCGTTGTTCAATGCCTCAATATCTTTGGTGTTTCTTTGCTTTGAAGATATGTCCATTTTTGACAATGGGGTGTTAAAGGTCCCTACCATGAGTGTGTTGCTGTTGATATCTTTCTTATAGTCTTCCAATATTTTCCTTATATAATTGGGTGCTCCTATGTTGGGTGCATATATGTTTACCAGAGTCATGTCTTCTTGATCAGTTGTTCCCTTAAGTATTATGAAATGTCCTTCTTTGTCTCTTTTTATGGCCTTTGCTTTGAAATGTGTTTTGTCTTATATAAGTATTTCTAGCCTAGTTTTTTTTTTTTCATGTCCATTTGCCTGGAACATTATTTTCCATCACTTCACTTTCAGTTTGTGTAAATCTTTTGCTTTGAGGTGTGTCTCTTATAGACAGCATATATGTGGGTCATGTTTTCATATCCATTCTGCTACTCTCTGTCTTTTGATTGGAGCATTTAATCAATTTATATTTACGGTTATTATTGACAGGTATTTATTCATTTCTCTTTGTACCCTTGTTCCTCCCCCTCTCTCTTTTTCTTCTTTTTCTTAAAGCATTCCCTATGACATGTCCTGCAGTGCTGGTTTGTTGGAGATGTATTCTTCTCGTCTTTCTTTTTCTGGGAAACTCCTTATTTCACCTTCCATTTTGAAAGGGAGCCTCTCTGGGTAGAATAGTTTTGGTTGTAGTCCTTTGTTTTTCATTGTTTGAAATATTTTTTTTCCATTTCCTTCTGGCTTGTAGTGTTTCTGTCAAGAAATCAGTTGAAAGCCTTATCAGAGCTCCTTTATATGTTATTTGCTATCTTTCTCTTACTGCCTTTAGGACTCTCTCTTTGTCTTTGAATGCTGTTATTTTAATTATGATATGCCTTGGAGTTGGCCTTTTTGGGTCCATCTTCATTGGGACCCTCTGTGGTTCCTGGATTTGCATGACTTTTTCTCTTATCAAGTTAGAAAAATTTTCTGTCATTACTTTTTCATTCAGCTTTTCTATCTCATGCTCCTCTTCTTCTCCTTCTTTTATCCCTGTGATGCAGATATTGTTTCATTTCACATTGTCCTGCAGTTTTCTTAAACACTCTTCATTTTTTTCAGTCTTTTTTTATTTTATTGCCTAGTCTGTTTTTTATTTTCATATATTGTTCTCTTACTCACTGTTCCGATTCTCTGCTTTGTTTTGCCTGCTTTTGATAGATTCTACTATATTTTTCAGTTCAAAAATTGTATTCTCATTTCTTCCTTTTTTCATTTTTCTTTTTTACTTTTATTTAAAAAAATTTTTTTATTATTATGTTGTTACTATTGTCCCAATTTCTTGCTCCCCTGCTCCCCCCTCCCTCCAGTTGTCTCCCCACCTTAGTCCATGCCCATTGTTTGTGCATATAGTTCCTCTCTACATCTTCCTGTCTACTCCACTCCCTCCTACTATGCTTCTTAATTCCTGCATCATCTCCCTCCCTTTTCCCCCTTCCCCCTCCCCGCTGACCTTCCCCCAATATGTTCCCCGTATCTATAATTATTTTCCTACTCTTTGCTTATTTAGTTGGTCTTTGTTTCGGTTCTCTAGCTTATGTTGCTGGTTGTTGTGATACAGTTTTCATTTTAATAATAGTTCTGATCCTCCTTTTAAACCAGTCCCTTTAACATCTCGTATAACAGTGGTTTGTATCTAACAAACTCCTTCAGTTTTACTTTGTCCCGGAAACACTTTCTCTGCTCTTCTGTCCTGAATGACAGCTTTGCTGGATAGAGTAATTGTGGTTGTAGGTTTTTAATTTTCATTCCTTTGAATATTTCTTGCCAGTCCCTTCTTGCCTGTAAAGTCTCCTTTGAGAAATCTGCTGATAGCCTAATTGGGACCCCTTTGTACATGATTCTTCTCTTCTCTCTTGCTGCTTTTAAGATTCTCTCTTTATCTTTAACTTTTGACATTTTGATGATAATGTGTCTTGGTGTGGTCCTCCCTGAGTCCAGCCTATCCTAAACTCTCTGTGCTTCCTGGACCTGTAAATTCATTTCCTTCCCCAAGTTCAGGAAGTTCTGCTTCATTATTTTTTCACATAATTTTTCAATTTCTAGTCCTTCTTCTTCACCCTCCCACAATCCGATAATTTGAATGTTCGATCGCTTATATCCTCTCATCATATTTCTCACTTCTTGTTTCCTCCTTCTGCACTGGTTGACTGTTTGTTCCCTCCCTATGTTCCGATTTGTTAATTTGATCCATGGCTTTCCTTTCCTCACCGCTTGTCTTTATGTATTTTTGTTCATTTCAGCAGGCCTAGCCTTCATTCCTTCCTTGTCTTGATTCAGCCCCTCTGTAAGGTCTGTAAGCTGCCTTATGACTATAGCTCTGAACTGAGCCTCGAAAAGATTCACTATTTGTTCATCACTCAAGTCTTTTATTTGTTTTTGTTTTTGGTTAGCTGTGTGATTGATATTTCAATCATTAATTCTGCCATTCTGACCATTTTGTTTATCTTTCCTTCTTGGACGAGGCGTTGTCACACCTACTATGCTATATTGGGCGGAGCCCCATGTGCTCATCACAACCTGGCGACCTTTCTCACCATACTGTGGCGCTTTGTGTGGGGGAGGGGGTCCAAGATGAATTCCTGCTGTTACTCTCCGCTGAGGAACAGGTCCGCCTCCCAATGGGATCTTCCTTCCCAGGCATTGGAATCGCGAGCTGACGGATCTGGTCTGCAGCCTGGGTGCTTCTCTCCACCCCCAAATACAGGTGTCTGCTTACCGGGTCCCAGTGTTCGCTGCTGTGGCTGCCGCCTCCAGCACAATTCCATCTTTCTCAGCCACGATTTCGCACTTTCTACCCATCTGGACAAGCACCACTTGTTTATGACTTCATATGTTGGACTTCCATGTAGCTTTATTTTCAGGAACTTCTTATTTTTAGTTTTGCAGTAATTGTAATCCTTCTTAGTTGTAGAGGTAGACAGATCGTGTCAGTCTTTGCCTTCATCTTGGCCGGAAGCCCCTCTCCCTGGTTTTTATTGATAGTTTCTATTTCCTTTTTTATGCTGGTGTAGTTCTCAGTAATTTTCTTGTAGCTTCCCTTGAGTTCTCTGTAGTTTTCCTGGAGTTCTTTGTAGTTTTCTTTGAGTTTGTTAAGTTCATTGAGCTTCCTCATTACTATTGTTTTGAATTTCATCTCTGATAGTTTGCTTGCCTCTATTTCATCTACCGCTTTTTCTGGTAATACCTCCTTTCCTTCTGGTAGGGTGTTGTTTCTGTTTGGTGGAGTTTTATTCTTCCTCCCCATTTTGGGTGCTGGTCTTGTTTGTTCCTGTTTCTTAGATTGATCAGCTTTTATTTTTTGCCTTTGTGGTATGACATTTTGTGGTAGGAATCTGTGCTACTCAGTGATGCAGACTCCTTGATCTCCTTAACTTGATGATCTTGGGATGCCTTTTATTTGGACTTTCTAGTAATATTTTGGTTTTGTTTGTTGTGTTGCTCTTTGGTGGGTTCTTCCTTTAAATTAGCTGACTGAGAATCACTCTGCCCACTTCTGACAGTTGTTGAGCTGCCTCTGGCTGATTCCTCTTGGAGGGGAGTAGTCTGCTAATGAGATTTCTCCCATAGCACTGATGTTGAGTGTGCCTTGCTACCTGGTCTGCTGCTCCTCCTGTTTTTTCTCCAGAACAGCATCCTAAGTTTTTCAAAACTCCTCTAGTTTTTTCAGCCTTCTTTCAGCTACAGCCCAGGTTGTGTGTGGGAAGTGCGCTTTTTTTTTGCAAGTCCTCAGATGGGCCAGGGTGGTGGGTGAGTGTGTGAAGGCAGGAAGAGGAAGAGGAGTCATCATGAGAGAGGAAGCATTCCCCTGTGCTGGCGCACAGTCTGGGGGCATTCCTCTGCTCTGGTGTGCAGACTAGTAGTGGTCCCCTGCACCCATGTGTCGGTGGGCCAGGGGCGTTGCGCCACGCTGGCTGGCGGTGGGTGGGGGGGCCAAGAGTGTCCCTGGAAGTGGGCTCCTGCATGCATGCTCCTCAAGGGTCTCTCCCCGCCCCTAGCCTTTCCTCCCGATCTGCAAAAAACAATCAATAAATTAAAAACACAATAAAATAAAGAGAAAAGATAAAAACCACACACACACACACACACACACACACACACACACACAAACTCACTTCTCCCAGCCTTCCAGAGCCAGATGTCCCCCAGCCAACTCCTCGCTCTGCTGGTGGGCACAGTCTGTATCTCCACCTCCGACTGTTCTCAGGGGAGACCCAGGAGCATCAAGAAAACAGACCGACTACATAATTTAGAATGATTCATATGGTAAATTTTGTTATGTGTGTTATACTACAATTTAAAAACTAAATAAATTTAGAAAAATAAGGGCAGTCAAAGTTAAACACGGAGAATTTGACCTCAAGTGGAATGTTGTTACACAGTAATTAGAAAGCAAAATTATAAACTCAGCAATATGGCAGTTTTGTCATACACACAAAATATGAATCAAAGGACATTAAAAATTTCAATTTTTTTGTAAATCGTTTTTTACATAAATATTTAAAAACTTTTCGTAAAGTGTTCATACCAACATTTGTAGAGAAAAAAAGGAAAACAAATTTGATATTCAATAGAAAAAGAATGGTTAATGTTAATATGGTTTATTCATGTGGCAGAATACTCTGCAGACTCTAAAAGTCATGAAGATTTTTATTGTCATAAGAAAAGACATATTTTACATGGCCAAATTCAAAATGCAGATTATAAAACTATGTGATGTTAGTTAAGATAAATACAGATGTATAGACAATTTGTTTCATACTGGTTATTTTTTGGCAGTGGCAGTTTGGGTGACTTTATTTGCTTTGTATTTTTCTGTATTTTGTATCCTGTAATTAGCATAATTTACTTTAGTAATATGAAATAAATCATTAAATAAGAATGTACCAATTTGTACATACTGTAAAATTTCTCAAAACAAAAACAAAATAAAAATTTAAAAAGCTACAGAAAATTTGAAAAAATCCCCTAAAAAGTTTAAATGATTGATATTAAAAAAAGGAATTAAAGTGTTAAGACATTAAAAGCTCTCCACAGAAAGACAAAACATATTTATGTTTTATTAGTTCTGTTAGCAAGGGATAGAATTATATAGCTGTACTACTCCAATTGGTAGGGGGTACAATTATAGAGATGGAGATTTTATCTTTAAATAAGAATTTTCTGAGAACCACACCTGTTCTGACCTATTTACCCAGGATGATGAAATCAATCAAGAAGACACAAATATTGGAAAGATATTTCATGTTCTTGGGTTGGAAGAACTGATATTGTTAAAATGTACCATACTTTCCAAAGCAATCTACAAATTTAGTGCAATCCCTATCAGAATTCCAAAGGTATATGTCACAGAAATAGAAAAGGAAATTATTCTGGCATTTATATAAAACTAAAAATGACCCCAAATAGCAAAATAAATCTAGAGAATAGGAAAAAAAAAACTGTAGGCATCACACTTTCTGATTTCAAGCTATTTTACAAAATTATAGCTATTAAAACAGGGTCATCATCGTCATCGGCAGCCGTCCGTCTCGAGAGACGATGGCGTAGCTTCTTGAGAGTCTATCTGCACCGCCGAGAATGGCTGTGCAGTCCGACTCGGGAGTGACAATCCCTGCCGCACTTGTTACAGGTGAAGGCAGATGGCTGTTGTTGCTGCTGTTGACGCTGCTTCCGCCTCGATCTTTTCTGGACCGCCTCCTCATTGCGCGCAGCCTCTGCACGTGACGTACCTTGCCTGACCGCGAGCCTCCAGGCTAGGCGGTCGTCTGCTTGAACTTCCCTTGTGTTGAGATTGATGGAGCATTGTGTCATATCCTTTTTGCAGATGTCTTTGAACCGCAGTTTTGGGCGCCCTGTCATCCTCTGGCCTTCTGCTAGCTCGCCGTAGAGGAGGTCTTTGGGAATACGGC
Source organism: Furipterus horrens (assembly GCF_987537825.1). NCBI lineage: Eukaryota > Metazoa > Chordata > Mammalia > Chiroptera > Furipteridae > Furipterus > Furipterus horrens. The sequence goes on from NW_028327179.1 coordinate 64,696,867, forward strand.
CTGCATCCATTCTTTTGACATGGCTGAGCCACCTGAGGCGTCACTCACTAAGAACTGCATGCAAACTGCTCATGTTGGCTCGCTTCATCACCTCGGTGTTGGGAACCTTATCCTGCCAGGCGACATGCAGGACGCGTCGCAGGCACCTCATGTGGAAGCTGTTGAGTTTTCTTTCGTGCCTTGCGTAGGTGGTCCACGTCTCGCTGCCATAGAGGAGAGTGCTGAGTACGCAGGCTTGGTAGATGCGCAGTCTGGTTGTCTCAGTGAGGCTGGAATTGTTCCACACTCACCGGTTCAGTTTGGCCATAACTGTGGCTGCCCTGGCGATTCTCCGGTTGACCTCCAAGTCAACTGACAGAGAGCTCGAGATGGTGGACCCGAGGTAAGTGAAGTCGTTGACAACCTCCAGGGTGTATCTGTCGATGGTGATGCATGGGGGAGTCCCCGTGCCTTGAGCCATAACGTTCGTCTTTGTCAGGCTGATGGCTAGTCCGAACTCCTTGCATGCGTGGGAAAGGCAAGTGACTAGCTGCTGGAGTCCCTCTTCGGAGTGTGATGTCAAGGCTGCATCGTCGGCGAAGAGCATCTCACAGATGAGCACCTCTTTGACTTTGGTCTTGGCTCGTAGACGGGCCAGGTTGTAGAGCTTGCCATCGGATCTGGTGTGAATGAAGACACCCTCGCTGCAGTCCTTAAAGGCGTATTGGAGGAGCATGGAGAAGATTCCGAACAGCGTAGGCGCGAGGACGCAGCCCTGCTTTACTCCGCTGCTGACTGGGAAGGCCTCAGAGGTTGCGCCGTTGTAGGACACCGTGCTGTGCATGTTGTCGTGAAAGGACATGACCACAGCAAGCAGATGCGGTGGACAGCCAATCTTCCATAGCAAGCTGAAGAGTCCACTTCGACTGACCAGATCAAACGCCTTCGTGAGGTCGATAAAGGCGAGGTAGAGTGGTTTATGCTGCTCGTGACACTTCTCCTGCAGCTGGCGTAGGGAGAAGATCATGTCCACTGTTGATCTGCCAGCTCTGAAGCCACACTGGGACTCTGGGTAGACACGGGAAGCAAGGATCTGCAGGCGGGCAAGAGCAACCCGGGCGAATACTTTGCCGACGACGCTGAGGAGAGAGATGCCCCGGTAGTTGTTGCAGTCGCTGCGGTCTCCTTTGTTCTTGTACATGGTGATAATGTTGGCGTCTCTCATATCCTGGGGGATGTAACCCTCCTTCCAGCAGAGACAGAGTAGATGGTGGAGCGGCTGTAGCAGGACTGGTTTCCCGCTCTTTAGGATTTCTGGAGGGATTCCGTCGCTTCCTGGTGCTTTCCCGCAAGCGAGGCGGTCGATGGCTTTGCCGAGCTCTGCCGCAGTAGGTGGGGTGTCTAGCTCCTCCATGACTGGTAGGTCTGGGATGGCGTTAAGAGCAGTGTCTGTTACGGTGTTCCTCGTCGCGTACAGCTCGAGGTAGTGCTCGGTCCACCACCGCATTTGCTGTTCCTGGTCAGTGGTGACCTCACCTGTCTTGGACTTAAGGGGGCCGATCTTGGAGGGGATTGGGCCTGTTGCCTTCTTGATACCCTCATACATTCCTCGTGCATTGCCTATATCGGCGGCTTCCTGGATGGTTCTGCACAGGTTTAGCCAATAGGTGTTGGCACAGTGGCGGGCGGTCTTCTGGACTTTGTTCCTGGCAGCCCGTAGAGCTTGAAGTGTACTGGGAGTGGGCGTGGCCTTGTAGGGCCTTCCTCTTAGCCTCGATCACGGGTTCCATTTCTTCCCAGTGAGCCTCGTACCAGTCAGCGTTCTTCCGCTCTTTCTTCCCGTAAGCAATAATGGCAGAGTTGTATATGGCGTCGCGGAGACGTGGCCAATTGGATTTGATAATGTCATCTGCCGTCATTCCCTCACCGAGTGCATCTTCCATCCTGTTGATGAATTGCTGGGTCTTAACTGGGTTAAAACAGGGTGGGTCTTGACATAAAAACATGCAAACAGACAAGTGGAACAGAATAGAGAGCCCAGTCTAAACTCTTTTATTTTTTTCCGTAGGATACCAAGAGCATCCAGTCAAGAAAGGATAGTCTCTTAAGTTAGTGCAATTGGGAAAACTGTATATTCATATGCAGGGAAAAAATCTGGACCTTTAACACCGTTCAACAAAAATTTACCTTGATATATATCAAAGACAAATTAAGCCATTAAAAAGACTTACCTGGGGCTGTAAAACTCCTAGAAGGAAACATAGGGACAAATCCTTGAATCCTTGACATTGGTTTTGGCAATGATTTCTTGGATAAGACCCAAAGTGCACAGGCATTGAAAGCTAAAATAAACAAATAGGTTTACATTAAACGAAAGAACTACACAGCAAATGACACAATCAATAAATTGAAATGGCAACCTACAGAATAGGAAAAATATTTGTAAACTATATATCTGATAGGGGGTTAATATCTAAAATATAAGGAACTCATAAAATGGATAGTAAAAAGCAAATAAATTAGAAAATGGGCAGAAGAACTGAATACAAATATTTCCAAACAAGACATATAAATGGCCAATAGGGACATTAAAAGGTGCTCAACATCACTAATCATTACAGAAATACAAATCTAAATCAAAATGAGATAACACTTCACATCTGTGTGGCTATCATCAAGAAGACAAGATAAGTGTTGGCAGAGACGTGAAGAAAAGGCAACCATGGTGTACTTATTGGTGGAAAAGTAAATTGATGCAGCCATTGTGGGAAATGATATGGTGGGTCTTCAAAAATTAAAAAAAGAACTACCATATGATCCAACAATCTCATACATTGGTATATATCCAGTGTAATTGAAATCAGTATATTGAAGAGATATATTCATCTCTGTATTCATTATAATATTGTTCACACAATAGCCAGGAAATGGAAACAACCTAAATGTTCTTCCATGAATGAAGGGATAAAGAAAATGTGACATATGCACGAGGTTTGTTCAGAAAGTATCCAGCCATGTAAAATGAAAAATAGAGACATTTATTGAAGAAGATACAAGATATGAGAAACATTGTGCATAGGAAATGATGCCTCAGTCCCCCTTAAAGTAGGCCCCTTGGAACCTCACACAGTTCTCCCAATCACCATCAGCTGCCCCATTGTATTTTTTCTGAATTTCAATGACGGTTTGAAATCTCTTCCCTTTCAAATGAGATTTTAGTTTTGGTAAAAGCCAGAAGTCACCGGGTGCCATAATCTGCTCTGTAGGTGTCTGAGTCACCTGGGTGATTTGATGTTTCACTAGAAACCTCGGCATGAGACGTGATGCAAAAGTGGTTACTTTGTCGTGATGACGCTGTCAATCACCAGTTGCCCATAGCTGCAGCCATCTGAATCTGAATAGTTTCTGCAGAGGAATGTTTAAGCTTAACAAAAATTTGATGCAGATTTATTGCTCTACTCAGTCGTTCTGAATGTGACAGCCACACAGATTACATGCTCACTCAATGGAGTCTTACCATCACCCCCCACTGACTATACAGTGAAGTCATCATTGTTCATGCATGCACATTCCAGTTCACTCTCCTTGGCTGCCAGGGTGCATCAATGTCATGCAAACAATTCTCATTATATTAACAATGGTTGGAATGATTCTGTAAAGATCTCATATATACAGGGTAGGGTAAATGCAGTAATATGAAAAATAATAAAATAAGTAATAAATGATAATAAACTGTTTCATGTGCTCACGACTGTAAACCTACATTTACTACAACATGGAGCAGCCTGGAGCACACTATGTTAAGTCAATAAAGCCATAGAAAGACATATTATATGATTTCAATTACAGGTGTAATCTAGAAAGACGATAAAACCCCCTAGTATTTATAGAAACAGAAATTAGAACAGTAGTTGCCTGGAGCTAGGGGGAAGGGAAAATAGAGTGATCAAGACAAAGGGTACAAATTTTTCATTATAAGTTCTTAAGATCTAATGTACACAATATAGTGGTAATTATAGATAATAATATGATAGTGTATAGTTGCAAGTTGCTGAGAGTAGATATTAAGCGTTCTCCTTACATATACAGAAATGTAAAACATTTACTGAGGTGGTAAATGTGTTAAGTATCTTGATTTTGATAATCATTTCACAATGTATATATATATATATATCAAATCAACATGTTATATACTTTAAATATTCACAATTATATTTTCCAATTATTCTTCAACTTAAAAAGATGGGTAAATACACAGATACACACTACAATCTAGTCACCGAACCTCATTTAAACTTTTACAGTTTTCCTAATATAGTTTATAGCAAAATGATTTAGTTTAGGATCACTTATAGTCTTCAGTTGTCATGTCATTTTTATAATGTTCCTAAATTTGGGTTTGCTGGATGTTTCTTCATGATTATATTTGGGATATGCATCGTTTATAGGAATATCATAGATGTGATCTTGTGTTCTTTGCATTGCATCCTACCAAGTGCTATTGAATTTCAACTTATCCATTATTAATTATAATTAATGATTAAGGTGGTGTTTGCTAGGCTACTCCAATGAAAGTTAATTTTTCCCTTTTATAATTATTTTGTAGGGAGGTAATTTGAAACTTGGTAAATATTTATCACACTGATTATGTATTTATATCAGTATGGGTTCATGGCTTCATTTTATAATCCATTTTCAGTACTTATTTTGATATACAAACTTTTTATATTAGGTCAATGGGGACACCTTCATGCTACCTCTTGTATCATTTTGTTATATTTTTATTATTCTTTGAGCAATTTTTTGCTTTCTTACATAAAATGGTTTATGTTCATTGTATACTTTTTCTGCCTAAGCCCTACAATTAGACTTTTTTCAAGGAGCCCTAGTTCATTCAGTGGTGAATGGTATTTTAAATTAACATTTAAAAAATTGAACTATAATTGACATGTAACATATTAGTTTCAGATATACATCATGATTACTTGATATTTGTATTTATATTAAAGTGATCACCACAATGTCTAGTTAACATCCATTACTACACATAATTAATTTTTTTCCCTATGAGAACTTTTAAGATTTACTATCTTAGCAACTTTCAAATATACAGGTAAGTACTAATTATAGTCACCATGCTGTGCATTACATTCCCAAACTTACTTATTTTATAACTGGAAATTTGTACTTTTGAACATCTCTACCTACTTTGCCCACCTCTTACCTACCACCTCTGGCAACCACCAATCTCTTCTCTGAATCTATGAGGGTTTTTTGTTGTTGTCGTTGTCGTTGTGGTGGTGGTGGTGGTTCCTTTTGTTTTATATTTCACAAATAAATAAAATCATATGGTATTTTTTTCTTTTCTGTCTAATTTTACTAGATATAATACCTTCAAGGTCCATATCGTATCAAATGGAAAAATATTCTTCTCATGGATAAATAATATTCTACATTTTCTTTATCCATTCATCCACCAATGGACATTTAGATTCTTTCCATATGTTTGCTATTGTAAATAGTGCTGCAGTGAACATAAGGTTGCATATAACTTTTGAACTTAGTGTTTTTGATTTCTTCAAATAAATACCCAGAAGTGGAATTGCTGGCTCATATGGTAGTTCTATCTCTAGTTTTATGAGGAACTTCCATACTGTTTTCTTCAGTGGCTGTATCAATATACATTCCAATCAACAGTGAAATAAATGAGGTTTTTTTTAACTTTACTTTTGTGTGTGTTTACAATTTACAGTAAATGGGTCACTGTTCTACAGATCCCAAAATGTCTTTTTTATGCCATTCCCATTGCTGTTTTTTGTTTGTTTGTTTTCTACTACAGTTTGTCGCATTTTCCCACTTTGCACTCCTCTGTCCTGCCCACCTCCCCCTTCTCCCAATTCAATGCCCATTTAGTTGTCTCTGTTCATAGGTTATTTATACCCGTTACTTGATGAGACCCTTCCCCTTCTTTCCGCCCCTTTCTCCCTCTTGCCTTCCCTCTAGTGTCAGTCTGTTCCTTGTTTTTCATGTCTCTGGTTCTATTTTCCTCATTTGTCTGTTCTCTTTATTAGTTTTCTGTATTAGGTGTGATCTTATGGTATTTGTCTTTCACCACCTGGCTTATTTCACTTAGCTTAATACTCTCAAGTTCCATCCATGCTGCAGCAAAAGATAGGAGTTTTTTCTTTCTTTCTGCTGTGTAGTATATAATTGTGTAAATGTACAACAGTTTTTTGATCCACTCATCCATTGATGGGCACTTAGGCTCTTTCCAGCACTTGGCTATTGTAATCAGTGCTGCTATGAACATAGGGGGTGCATAGGTTCTTTTGAAATGGTGTTTCAGGGTTCTTTGGGTATAATTTCTGCAATGAATTTGCTGGATCAAAAGGCAGTTCCATTTTTATTTTTGAGGAAATTCCATACTGTTTTCCAAAGTGGCTGTACCAGTCTGCATTCACACCAATTTTGGTTCCCATCATATTTTTGCATGTCCCTGTCCAGTTCTACCAACACCATTTGTTGAAGACACTCTTTTCACACCATTTTATGCTCCCTTCACCTTTGTCAAAATTAATTGATGATAGATTCCTGGGTTTATTTCTGGGCTCTCTATTCTGTTCCATTGATCTATATGATGGTTCTTATGCCAGTATTAGACTGTTTTGATTACAGTGGCCTTGTAGTATAATTTGATATCAGGTATTGTGATTCCTCCTACTGTGTTATTCTGTCTCAAGATTGCTGAGGCTATTTGGGGCCTTTTTTGGTTCCATATAAATTTTTGAAGTACTTGTTCTATGTCAGTGAAATATGCCATTCGTATTTTAACAAGGATTGCATTGATTCTGTAAGTTGCTTTGGGTAGTATGGACATTTTAAGTATATTGACTCTTCCCATCCATGAACATGGTATGTGCTACTACTTATTTGTATCTTCTTTAATTTTTCTTCAGTGTTCTGCAGTTTCTGAGTACAGGTCTTTTACCTTCTTGGTTAAGTTCATTCCTAAATACTTTATATCTTTCTTGTTGCTCTAGTAAATGGGATTTTTTTTCTAGTTTCTATCTCTGATATTTTATTGTTGGTATACAGAAATGCCTTTGATTTCTGAATACTTACTTTTTACCCTATTTTGCCAAATTCACCTATTAGATTGAGTAGTTCTTCGGTGGAGTCTATAGGGTTTTCTATGTACATTATCATGTTGTCTGTGTATAATGATATTTTGCTCCTTCTTTTCCAATTTGGATGCCTTTTATTTCTTTTTCTTGTGTGATTGCTGTGGCTAGAACTTCCAAAACTATGTTGAATAGAAGTGGAGAGAGTGGACATCCTTGTCATGTTCCTAATCTTAAGGGGAAAGCTTTCAGTATTTGCCTATTGAGTGTGATGTTGGCTACAGGTTACTCATATATGGCCTTTATTATGATGAGGTATGCTCTCTCTATTCCAACATTCCTCAGTGTTTTTATCATAAATGGGTGTTGTACTTTATCCAATGCTTTTTAGCATCTATTGATATGATCATGTGATTTTAGTCATTCATTTTGTTTATGTGGTGTATTACGTTCACTGATTTGTGAATATTAAATCATCCTTGCATTCCTGGGATGAATCCCACTTGATTGTGCTCTTTGATCTTTTTAATGTGTTGCTGGATCCAATTTGCCAATATTTTGTTGAGGAGTTTAGCATCTATGTTTATCATTTATCTGTCTGTTGTTATCTTTCTTTTTGGTATCTTGACCTGGTTTTGGAATTAGGATAATACTGGCCTCATAGGAAGAGTTCGAGACTTTTCTGTCTTTTTGGATTTTTTGGAATAGTTTGAAAATGAGTTCGGTCTTCCCTAAATGTTGAGTAAAATTCTCCTATGAAGCCATCTGGTATGGGGCTTTTGTGTTGCAGGAGGTTTTTTTTTTTTTTTTTAAGTATATTTTATTGATTATATTGTTACAATGGTTCCAATTTTTTCCACTTTACTCCCCTCCACCCAGCACCCCCTTCCCCCAGCAATCGCCCCCCAAATCCAAGTCCATGACCATGATTCGTACACACAAGTTCTCCTGCTTCACTGTTTCATGTATTCTTCCTCTATTTTTTAAATAAATAAATGATTATTCTAACAATAAAAAATAACAATCCCTCCCTCTCAGATATTAAGACCCTTTATAATCTCATAAAGGGCAATGGGCGAAGGTCTCAAGCACCTCTAGCTGCTTCAGGCTGGACATGGTCGTCGTCCTACCTACCTTTGGGTCCAGAAATCCCTAATAAGAGTTGGGGGTTTGGAGGGGAGGGTGGCCTGCCCACACGGGGAAGGATCGTGCAGACTCCAGGTCAGTTGGCTGTCCCCAGACAACGGCGTGCTTGGTTTAACAGGCTGGCATCCTTGTATTCTGGGGTTAAAAGACATCATTCACTCCATAACCACTAGATGACAAAAGGCAGGGATTAATTTTTCAATGTTCCACATTAGGGGGAAAAAAAGAACTTTGGAGGAAAGTGTGCCAGGCACATCTCACCTGTCCAAAACCCTTTTGCCCATTATACTTAGTTTGGGCTGAGGAAAATATTTTAGGCTTTTCCCCTCTCAGACCTCTGGGCCCTTTCGGACCAAGCCATTAGGATAGAAAAGAGAAACCAGTTTTAATGTGAAGCCCACAGACCACCCCATTCTTCACCAACCCAGTCACTTAGTTCAGCCAAACCGCTGAGTCTCAGGAGGCAGCGCTGCAGACAGGATTAAGTGAGGCCTATACGTACAGACAATCACTCAGGTAATGAGATTGTAGGCTTATGCCCTTTGAAAACAGAAAACACATGTTAATTTATGTAACATAACCCACAAACAATTCTCTAAATCTGTAAGACTGTCTTGTTGGAAAGACATCCAGTTGCAAAGCATTTGACATTCTTCTTGCCTGTAACTTAAATATCTTTGATGATACTACAGACATAGTTTAACTTTCAAGTGAAAACATATTTTACATGAAAAGAAACTTTAAAGATGGTTAGCTGCACTACTTTATAGTCTACCACTGATCATTGTGATTTTCCTTGAATAATAATTTTTCTCCCTAAGATTACCCTCCTTGTCATTAAAGGGACTGCATTAAGTCCATTTTAAATTTATCCTGTTCATTTGCATAAACACAACAAGAGCAGCAAATGACCACTTATGATCTTTAGTTCTGCTTTGCTGGAACTTACCCAAGAAACATTTAGGGTGACCTTCAGTCTACACTTCAGGGCACAGAAGCTGAGCCACATACCTGGCATTCAGTTTTGCCTGTACACATCTGTGTTAACCAAGTCCTGGTTTTCCATTGTGCCTTAAAGTCCCTTCTAGCCATCTTTCAGGAAAAGAACCTTCATTCCTTCCCTGGAAAGAGTGCTGTGGAGCACACAACCAATGATGGTAACAGGCCTTTTATCTCATGGGCTTTTATTACCTTTGAAAGTCATTCCCAGTTCCTCAGGGCTTTTTGGAAACAACCAGAGCCCAAGCATGTCTCCTTTCGGCATGACATTCCAGTCAATGTCTTGGTCAGAAAAAACTTCTATTAACAACTGGTCTTATTAGTTTTATGAAAATAAACTTATGTCATTACTTACTTCTTTAGAATGCCAAACTCTGGAGGGATCAGATAGAAAGAAAAATATACAGTGTGAAGGAAAATCCTTGTCCTTATAATATTCACTGAACTGGCATTTTCATTCTTGATATTTTCATTTTTCCCCCACTAAAATTTTTTTTGTTTGTTTTTCATTACAGTTGTCCCACTTTTTTCCCCCTCTTGCTTTCCTGCACCCTGTTCCCTCCTTCTCCAACTTTTAGTCCCCACTCAGTTGTCCATGTTCGTGGGTCATTTATACATGTTCTTTGACTAGACCCATCCCCTTCTTATCCTGTTCTCTCCTTCCCGACTCCCCCCTTGTTAATGTTAGTCTATTCCTTGTTTACATACCTCTGGTTCAATTTTGTTCATTTGGGGGGGGGGGCTGTTCATTAGTTTCCCGTAATAGGGGACAGCATAAGGTATTTTTCTTTCGTTGCCTGGCTTATTTTACTAAGCATAATTCTCTCTAGTTCCATCCATGTTGTTGCAAATGGTAGAAATTCTTTCTTTCTTTCTGCTACATAGTACTCCATTGTGTAAATGTACCACAGTTTTTTGATCCACTCATCTACAGATGGGCACTTAGGTTGTTTCCAGCACTTGGCTATTGTAAATAGTGCTGCTATGAACATAGGGGTGCATAGGTTCTTTTGAATTGGTGTTTCAGAATTTTTTGGATATAATCATAGCAATGGAATTGCTGGTTCAAGAGTAGGTTCCATTTTTAGTTTTTTGAGGAAATTCCAAACTGTTTTCCATAGTGGCTGCACCAGTCTGCATTCCCACCAGCAGTGCACCAGGGTTCCCATTTCTCTGCATCCTCTCCAGCACAAGTTGTTTGTTGATTTTTTGATGATGGCCATTCTAACTGGTGTAAAATGGTATCTCTTTGTGGTTTTTATTTGCATCTCTCTGATGGCTAGTGATGTTGAGCATTCTTTCATATGTTTATGGACCCTCTGTATGTCTTCTTTGGAGAAGTGTTTGTTCAAGTCCTTTGACCATTTTTTAATTGGGTTGTCTGTTTTCTTGGTGTTGAGTCATATGAGTTCTTTACATATTTTGGAGGTCAATCCTTTGTCTGAGATATCATTGGCAAATATGTTTTCCCAGATTGTAGTTTCCTTTTTCATCTTGAAGTTTTCTCTTGCAGAGCAGAAACTTTTTAGTTTGATGTAGTCCCATTTATTTATTCTTTCCTTTATTTCCCTTGGCTTAGGAGATATATCAGTGAGAACGTTGCTACGTGGGATATCTGAAATTTTCCTGCCTATTTTTTCCTCTAGGACTTTTGGTATCACGGCTTACATTTAAGTCTTTGATCCATTTTGAGTTTATTCTGGTGTATGGTGTAAGTTGGTGGTCTAGTTTCATTTTTTTGCAAGTCTCTGTCCAGTTTTCCCAACAGCATTTGTTGAGGAGACTCTTCTCACTCCATTTTATGTTCCTTGCTTTTTTGTCAAATATTGGTGACCGTATAATCCTGGATTTATTTCAATTGATCTATATGTCTGTTCTTTTGCCAGTACCAGACTGTTTTGATCACAGTGGCTTTGTAGTATTGTTTGATGTCTGGTATCGTGATTCCTCCTGCTATGTTCTTCCATCTCAAGATTTCTTTGGCTATCCGGGATCTTTTTTGGGTCCATATGAAGTTTTGGGGTATTTGTTCTAGGTCTGTGAAGTATGTCATTGGTATTTTAATAGGGATTGCATTGAATCTGTGAATTGCTTTGGATAGTATGGACATTTTAATGATGTTGATTGTTCCCATCCAAGAACATGGTATTTGCTTCCATTTATTTGTATCTTCCTTAATTTCTTTCTTCAATGTTATGTAATTTTCAGAGTACAGGTCTTCTAGATCTTTGGTTGTTTATTTCTAGGTACTTTATTTTTCTTGTTGCTATAGTAAATGGTATTTTCTTTTTTGTCTCTGTCTCTGATATTTTATTGTTATTGTATAGAAATGCCTTAGATTTCTGTATATTTATTCTGTACCCTGTTATTTGGGCAAATTCACTTATTATATTGACTAGTCTGTTAGTGGAGTGAATAGTGTTTTCTAGGTATACTATCATGTCATCTGCATATAATGATAGTTTTACTTCTTCTTTCCCAGTTTGGATGCCTTTTATTTCTTTGTCTTGTCTGATTTCTGTGGCTAGGACTTCCAACACTATGTTGAATAGGAGTGGAGAGAATGGACAGCCTTGTCTTTTTTCTGATTTCAGGGGGAATGCTTTCAGTCTTTGTCCATTGCATATGATGTTGACTTCCGGTTTCTCATATATAGCCTTAATTATGTTAAGGTATGCTCACTCTATTCCCATTTTGCTGAATGTTTTCATCATAAATGGGTTTTGTACTTTATCAAATACCTTTTCTGAATCTATTGATATGATCATGTGATTTTTGTCTTTCATTTTCTTTAGGTGATGTATTATATTTATTGACTTGCGAATATTAAACCATCCTTGCATCCCTGGGATGTACCCTACTTGATCGTGGTGTATGATCTTTTTGATGTATTGCTGGATCCTGTTTGCCAATATTTTGTTGAGGTTTTAGCTTCTATGTTCATCAGTGATATTGGCCTGTAGTTTTCTTTCTTTGTTGTGTCTTGACCTGGTTTTGGGATTAGGGTAATACTGGCTTCATAGAAAGAGTTTGGAATTTTTCCCTCTTCTTGGATTTTTTGGAATAGTTTGAGGAGGGTGGGAGTTAGTTCTTCCCTAAATGTTTTGTAAAATTCGGCTGTGAATCCATCCGGTCCAGGGCTTTTGTGTGCAGGGAGATTTTGGATTACTGTTTCAATTTCCTTCTTTGTTATTGGTCTGTTGAGACTTTCTACTTCTTCTTGATTCAGTTTTGGAAGGTTATATGTTTCTAGAAATCTGTCCATTTCTACTAGGTTGTCAACTTTCTTGCCATATAGTTGTTTGTAGTAATTTCTTATAATTGTTTGTATTTCTGAGGTATCAGTCGTGATTTCTCCTCTTTCATTTCTGATTTTGTTTATTTGGGTCTTCTCTCTTTTTTTCTTAATGAGCCTGGCTAGAGGCTTGTCAATTTTGTTTATGTTTTCAAAGAACCAGCTCCTAGTTTTGTTGATTTTTTGGATTGTTGGTTTCGTTTCTATGTTGTTTAATTCTGCTTTGATCTTGATGATTTCCTTTCTTCTTTTTGCCCTAGGCTTTGTTTGTTGTTGCTGTTCTAGTTCTTGTAGCTTTATGGTTAGGTTTTTTATTTGAGATTCTTCTAGCCTTTTCAGATATGCCTGTATTGCTATGAACTTCCCTCGTAGGACTGCTTTTGCTGTGTCCCATAGGTTTTGGGCTGTTGTGTGTTCATTGTCATTAGTTTCCAGAATGTTCTTGATTTCTTCTTTGATGTCATTGTTAACCCATTTATTATTTAATAGCATGTTATTCATTCTCCATCAGTTTGGATGTCTTTGATTTTTTTCCCTGAGGTTGATTTTTAGTTTCAAGGCTTTGTGGTCTGAAAAGAAGCTTGATGTGATTTTAATTTTTTTGAATGTGTTGAGGCTTGTTTTGTGTCCTATCATGTGGTCTATCTTTGAAACTGTCCAATGTGCATTTGAAAAGAATGTACATTTTGCTTCTTTGGGGAGAATAGTTCTATATATATCAGTTAAGTTCATGTGTTTTAGTGTGTTGTTGAATGCCTGTATATCCTTGGTTTTTTTTTCTTCAAAGATCTGTCTATTGTTGATAATGGAGTGTTAAAATCCCCTACTATGAGTGTGTTGCTGTTAATATCCTTCTTGTCGTCTTCTAGTATTTTTTTTTTTTTTTTTTTTTTTTTATGTATTTGGGTACTCCAATGTTGGGTGCATATATGTTTATCAGTGTTATATCTTCTTGATGGATTGTTCCTTTAAGTATTATGTAATGTCCTTTTTTTGTTCCTTTTTATTGCCCTTTCTTTGAAACCCGTTTTGTCTGATATGAGTACTGCTACCGCAGCTTTTCTTTTTTTTTCATGTCCGTTTGCTTGGAATACTCTTTTGTTTCCTTTTACTTTCAGTCTGTGTAAATATTTTGTTTTGAGGTAAGTTTCATGTAGAGAGCAAATATGTGGCTCCGTTTTCTTATCCATAACCCTATGTCTTTTAATTGGAGCATTTAACCCATTTACATTTAAGGTTATTATTGACATGTATTTATTCATTTCCCTTTGTACCTCTGTTCCTCTCCTTTATTTTTTTTCCTTCCCTTTTCTTAGAACATTAGCTTTAGCATCTCTTGCAATGCTGGTTTGGTGGAGATGTATTCTTTTAGTCTTCCTGTTACGGCTACATAGGCGAGATTGAACACTCTGAAGCGGTGTATAAAGTTAAGCAAAGGATTTTTAATAATGGCCAGGAGTTGGGCAGACCCTTCACAGGTCTCTAACATGTTCCAACCTACAATGGAGTCTAAACGCTGGGTTTTTATACTGGTGCAGTCTCTTTGTTTCTTCTTTGGCGGGGAACAGCCTTAGGAAGAGGGGGCTGGGCAGGAATGCAGGAATGTCTTGGCAGTAACAGGAACAGAAATTCGCAAGGCTAAAGGTTATCTTCGACGGCAGTATAGCTCTTCAGCCAGGGACGAACTCCCTGTGAAGCAATTTATTTTCAAAGGGCTAGACATTCTGCAAAGCACAACCTTCACAAATGTTATAAACCAGACACAAGCAAGCAAATGGGAGGTGATAGAAGCTGAAGTCCTTTTAGCTTGTAAATCACTAATTGCTATAACACTACTTCTTACATTCCTTTCTCCAAGGCCTTTTAGCAAGGCCTTGCTACTTCTTAGAAAGAACATTTAAAGCCCTTACGTACTTACATATTGAAACTTTTTACAGGGACTATTTGGTGCCCCTACATTCCTTTGTCTGAGAAACTCCTTATTTCACCTTCCATTTTGAATGAGAGCCTTGCTGGGTAGAGTATTCTTGGTTGTAGGCCTTTGTTTTTCATTGCTTGAAATATTTTTGACCATTCCCATCTGGCTTGCAGTGTTTCTGTTGATAAATCGGTCTATACCCTATCGGAGCTCCCTTGTATGTTATTTGCTGTTTTTCTCTTGCTGCTTTTAGGATTCTCTTTTTGTCTCTTGGAATGTTGCCATTTTAATTATGATGTGCCTTGGAGTGGGTTTTTTTGGGTTCCTCTTAATTGGGACTCTCTGTGCTTCTTGAACTTGCATAACTTTTTCTGTCCTCAGGTTGGGAAAATTTTATGTCATTATTTCTCCTATCAGCTTTTCTATTCCTCTTTCTACTTCTTCTCCCTCTTTTATGCCAATGATTCAAATATTACTTTTCCTCATGCCATCCTGTAATTCCCTTACATCTTTTTCGTACTTTTTCAGTCTTTTTTCAGTTTGTTATATTGTTTGGGAATTTTTTTCTACATTGTCCTCTAATTTACTGATCCGCTCCTGTGCTTCATTTAGTCTGCTTTTGATTGATTCTACTGTGTTTTTCAGTTCAGATATTGTATTCTTCATTTCACCTTAGTTCTTGTTAGTAGTTTCTATGTCCTTTTTTATGCTGGTGTAGTGGTCCGTCTGTCAGAGAAGGAAAACTCTGACTCCAAAAAACCTCCGCTGCCTTTCGGCATACCTCTTTAGGGGAAAGGCTAAGGGAGTAAACCCCGACAGAAAATCCGGAGCCGGAGTCCCTAAGGCGGTTTGATGTTGTAGTCAACACCGACAACTCCTGCGGCGCACCTGAAGCCAAGCTGTATTGACTCCGTCTTTCCCTTGGACCCTTCAGCTGCGAAGAGAGGGGGGGGGGGTCTGCTGCATGGGCAACAGCAGACCCTCCATATCACCCTGCCCAGCCTCTGTAGCTTCAGCTTCACTGGAGAGGACACTCCAGCGTCATCGCAAGATGTCGATTTAACACGGGAGGAGACAGATACCGTGTCACTCCCGAGTCGGACTGCACAACCATTCTCGGCGGTGCAGATAGACTCTTAAGAAGCTACACCATCGTCTCTCGAGACAGACGGCTGCCGACGACGAGTGGTCCATAAGTTCCCTGTAATTTGCTTGCAGCTGTTGGTAACTTCCTTGGAGGTTTTCATAGTTGTTTTTAAGGTTGTCGAATACAATGTGCTTCTTCACCACCATTGTTTAAAATTCCTGTCTGACATTTGGGCTATGTCTATTCCATCTACCCCCTTTTCTGGGGACTCCTGTTTTCTTTTCATTGAGAGGTTGTTTCTGCGTCTTACCATGTTGGATTCTTCTTGTTTGTTTCTGTTTATTGGATTTGTCTACTTTGACTTCCCACCTTTGTGGTATGAGGTTCTTTATAGAAGATCTGGGGGTTTCGGTGGTGCAGTCTCTTTGATCTCCTGAGCCCGATGTTCTTGGGTTACCCTTTATGTCGTTTGTTTATGCTGTCTGGCTATATTTCCGATGCTCTTTGGTGGTGTCTTTCCGCTGGCTAGTTGATTGAGAGTCACTCTGTCCACTTTGTCTTGAGCTCTTTTGTGGAGATGATGTTAAAAACATCAACACACAGCCCAGGTAGGAGACCCATATCCTCAAAAATATCCCCCACCCTCTAACCGGTATCATCAGCCAATGAGCCAGTATTAATATAAATGTAGAGAGGTTATGGCTTTTATAGTATAGGAAGAATAGATAAGAGTTGTTTTTAAAGAGGAAATATATGATTTTGAGAGAGGGGATGAAAGATTAGTAGTAGTAGCAAGGAGTGGCAAGACTATGCAAGACAGTAGGTACTATTTACATTGTATGTTAACAATAATAAAAGAAAAAGAGGTAAGAATGCAGAATATAGTAAGAAAGTGGAATTGTATAGTATTAAATTTATATAGTAGTTATATTCTATTTATTTAGTGTAAAAAGGAGGCTAAACAAAACAGAAAAACAAATAAAAATTGAAGAGGAAGGATGAGATGGAGAGATGGTATGAAAGAAATTAAAGAGATAGTTTTAAAAAATTTTTTTAAATAAAAGTAAAAATTAATATTAAAATAAAAAATAAGAAATTTTAAAAATTAAAATAAAATAAAATACAAATATAAAAACTAAAATAGAAATAAAAATTTAAAAAAATACAAATGGAAAGTTTTCACTCAGTTCATCCTTTGTGTGTCGTCTTCTTTTTCTGGATCCACAGCTGGTCTAATTAGGCAGGCCAGAGGTTCCTGATCCTTGCAGTAGCGGTGTCCATCTGCATGCGGTCTTGATAGCGTGCCCGGGTTACTCCCGGACGCCCGCGGTGGCTGGTGCATTCGTTTGGTGCCTGTTTGGAGCCGGCCAGGGTGCTTGTGCATGTGCGCACAAGGTGGCCTGCGTGCTAGTCTCAGGCCTGCTGAGCTGCGCCCCGGGAGTTGGTCTCTCACCCCTTGGGGCAGGGCCCCAGACACTTGTGCATGGTGGAAATGAGCGTCTGTGAGTCTTCACCGCCCACCGTTCCCGCACCCTCCTGGGTGAGCATGAGCAGAGATAGCTCAAGTAGGCTTTGCTCCAGCCTGGCACTCACTGCGGCTGGCCAGGGGTTTCTGTGCACGGTCTTCTGCGTGCCCAGCGGGCCCTCCCTGTGCCCCCTGTGGCACTGATCTTATGTCTGTTGGGGTGTGTTTCAGGGGAACCCGGACAGGCAGCCGGTGACCTTGCTGTGCGTCTGGGCCAGCGTATGAGGGCACTTCCCTGTGCGCACCGATGCTACCCAAAGGGAGGGTTGGGGAGTGGGTGAGCCCACTTCTGCGCCTGCGCTCCTCAAGAATGTCCTATCACCTCCAACCTTTCCTCCCCTCTCCGCAGTACACGATAGAAAAATTACATTCTCACATGCACAGCAGTATGCTGTTTCTTGTCTTTCAGCACCAGATGCCACCTGGCCCACTCCTGGCTCTGCCAGCAGGCATAGATCCGTTTTTCTCCCAATTCCTCTCTAAGGAAGCCTGTGGTCGCTAAAAAGTCTTTGTGTACTTCCAGCTGCAGCTGGGTAGCCACCCCAGTCAGAAATCCCATCTCGTCCCTTTTTCCTCCGCTATTCTCACCAAACAGGTCGCTCCCAGATGGTTTTCTCTAATCCAGCATTGCCAAGGCTCCACTCCTGCCAGTGTCCAGTTCTGTCTGCAATTAGTCCAAACTAGAGACGGGTCTCGGGACTCAAAAAGCGCAGCCTCCCCTCACTCTTCCGCCATCTTCTCCAAGAAAAAATCTTAAAAGGAAAAAAAGTAAATGTTCCACATTCATTTCAAAAGAATGTATATTTTACTTCTTTGAGGTGAAAGTTTCTATGTATTTCAAGTCAATTTGATCTAGAACGTTGTTTAATGCCTCAAAGTCCTCAGTGTTTCTTTCCTTGGAAGATCCATACATTGTACTATGAATGTGTTACTATTGATATCTTCTTTGAAGTTCTCCAAGATTTTCCTTTTATATTTGGGTGCTCATATGTTGGGTGCATATGTTTACAAGGGTTATATCTTCTTGATGGACTGTTTCCTTAAGTATTATGATTTTTTTTTGTCTTTTTTTTTATGGCCTTTTTTGTGAAATCTATTTTGTTTGATACAAGAAACATTGCCCTGGCCTTTTTTGTTTCTCCCGTGTCCATTTGCTTAAAATACTTTCCATCCCCTCACTCTCATTCTTTGTAGATCCTTTTGTTCTGAGGTGAGTCTCTTGTAGACAGCATATATGTGGGTCATGTTTTCATATCCATTCAGCTACCCTATGTCTTTTTATTGGAGCATTTTATGCATTTACACTTAAGGTTATTAATGATAGGTACTTATCTATTGTGATTTTTTTCCCCTTCGTACCTTTGTTCTTCTCTTTTTCTTCATCTTCTTAAAGAAGTCCCTTTAGCATCTCTTTCAATGCTACTTTGGTGGAGGTGTATTCCTTTAGCCTTCTCTTATCTGGGAAAACTCCTTATTTCACCTTTCATTTTGAATGAGAGCCTTGCTGGGTAGAGCAGTCTTGGTTGTAGGCCTTGTTTTTCATTGCTTGAAATATTTTTTTTGCCATTCCCTTCTGGCTTGTAGTGTTTCTGTTGAGATATCAAATGGTAGTCTAATGAGAGCTCCCTTTTATGTTATTTGCAGTTTCCCACTTGCTGCCTTTAGGATTCTCTGTCTTTGAATGTTGTCATTTTAATTTTCATGGGTCTTGGAGTGGGCGCCTTTGGGTTTATCTTAAGATCCTCTGTAATTCCTTGACTTGTGTCACTTTTTCTCTCAAGTCAGGGAAGTTTTCTGTCATTACTTTTTCACACAGGTTTTCTAACCCTTGCTCCTCTTCTTCCAGTTCTGGCATCCCTATGATATGGATTTTATTATGTATGATGTTGTCCTGCAGCTCTCTTAAACTCTTCATTGTTTTTCAGCCTTTTTTCATTTTGTTGCACTATCTGGGAATTTTTTTCTATTTTTTCCTACAGCTCACTATTCTGATCCTCTGCTTTGTCTAGCTTGATTTTGATTCCTTCTATTGTGTTCTTCAGTTCAGAAATTGTATTCTTCATTTCTTCCTGTCTCTTGTTGATAGTTTCTACGTCCATTTTAATGCTGGTAAATTTTGATGTAAGTTCCTTATAGCTTCCATGGAGTTCTTTGTAGTTTCTCTGGAGTTCACTGTAATTCCCCTGGAGTTCATTGTAGTTTTCTCTGAGTTTGTTGAGTTCATTGAGCTTTCTTATAACCATTCTTTTGAGTTCCATGTTTGATAGTTTGTCTTTTTCAGCTAGCACTCCTTTTGGGGATTCTTTCTTTTCTTTTTGGGTGGATTGTTTCTTTGTCTCCCCATTTTAGGTGACTCTTCTTGTTCACTTTTGTTTCTTAGATTGGTCTCCTTTGATTTCCTGCCTTTGTGGTGTGACCTTCTGTAATAGGAGACCCTGTCAATTCAATGGTGAAGTTTCTGATCTCCTGAGCTTAATGCTCTTGAGATGACCTTTATTTGGGCTGTCTGGTTGTATTTCAATTTTGGTTGTTTTCGTGTTGCTCTTTGGTGGGACCTTCCCTCTGGCTAGCTCATTGAGAGTCACTCCGCTCACCACATCTTGAATTCTTTTGTGGAGGTGCTGTTAAAACATAAATACACAACTTGGGCAAGAAACTCACACCCTCAAAAATATCCCCCACCCACAATCACACTAACAACAGCCTATGATCCAGTATTAATATAGATGTAAAGAGATTGAGACTTATACTGAAGGAAAAAAGGAGTTGACTAACTGAAAGAAAAATGATTTTGGAGAGGGGAGGAGGAAGAGCAAGAATAGTAGTGAGTAGGGATAAGGCAATGTGAGACAGTAAGTAAAATTTATATTGTATGTTAAAAAAGGGAGGGAAGAAGGGAGAATGAAGAAACGGGAAGCATATAGTATTAGGTTTAAAAAAAGTTATAGAATATATATTTAGTGCAAGAGTGAACATAAACAAAACAAAAAAGAAGAGGAAGAAAAAGTAGGAAACAAATTAGAGAAAAAGTTTCTCCCCCATACTATGGACAACCTTTGGGCTATGATTGATATAAGTGGGATGGGAATAAGAGGGGAAAAAAGAAAGAAAAGCTGAGGAGATGTCTAAAGGAAAGGGAAGTGAATCTGACATGATAGAGGGGGTAGGTATACTAAGAATGAGGAATAAAAACCAGACTCAAGACGAAAAAAAATTCAAATTTAAGCTGAAAGAAGGAAAGTGTTGGAGGAATGTATTAATGGAGTAGGAGAGGGGGACTATAGGATCTGAGATTTGAAATACTGAGTCAATATATATGAATAAAATTGCAGTAATGACACAACTACTGCAACCAATGCACAACGATTGATCAAGGTGAGGAGAGAATAAGTGTATTTTATGAATGGGAAAAAGAATGTGAGATGACTAATGACAAGAAAATTGATTTTGAGAGGCTGTAAGGGGGAAAAAATAGTATGAGTGCAGAATGGATACTATTTGTAGTAAGATAGAAGATAGAATTTAAAACACAAGAGGAAGATCGTATATTAAAGTGGAGTAATACAAGGGAGGAGCAAAATATATTTGGAATAAATGATAATATAACAACTAGTGACTTAAAATTCATAAACTGGGAGTACAAGAAAATAACTCATGATGAATAACACAGTGGAATTTGTCCCAGTAATATCTGTTTTTTACCGCTTTCGTCTTTTCTGGATCTGCCCCTGGTCAAAGTTCCATGGGTTTCTTATCTTCCTTTTTGGCTGTCTGAGATACAGTTGGATGCTGAGGCTATTGTTCTCTCGCTGGTGGGTCTGCCAACCTTTCCCCTTACCTCAGCTCTCCGCTGTGAGCCGCACTGGGTTGAGTCCCACCCACTGGTCCTATGGTACCCTCTAATCCTCTTCATTTTTGTTTAACAGGGCTGCTATGTAGGCGAGCTGGTGTGCGCACCCAGAGTCCTCACCAAGTCTTGGGTCTTGTTTCAGCTCTTCTTCCAAAAGTCTCTGCGTGGCTTTCAAACTGCAGCACTAGTCTGCGTTTTTGTTTGGCAGAGCTGCTGTGCCTGCAAGCCTGGGGGTCCCTACTGAATCTTGGTCCTGCTTTGGCTTTCCCCCGTGCATGCCCCTCGCTGTAGCACCAGTCTGCATTTTTGTGTAACAGAGATGTCATGCCCACAAGTCTGGGTGTCCGTACTGGGTCTCAGCCATGCCTCAGCTTTCCTTCTAAAAGTCTCAATTTGGCTCCCGGTATTCAGCACCAGTCCCCATGAGCTCTGATCTCCATGCTCTCCCTCCTTCCCTCCCAAATTCAGTCTCTCACAGTCAGGGCTGGTCTCTGTCTTCCGCTAGTTTCATCCAAATCTGGCTGAGTCCCTCTCGGACATCGCTGGAAAAGGCGCCTATAGCGTGAGCGCAGTTTCCAGGCCTCCACACAGCCCTGGGCTTCTCTTTTCGGCCCAGCAGATCATGTAATGAGCCAGTCTGTGGTTGACCCTACGTGGTGCACCTGGAGGTGCTGGGCTGGGCAACCCGGTGAGTCCGGTTAGAAAGTGCGGGCCAAGGTTTTTGTCCTCTCCCATACTGTTGTCATGCTCTTGTCCCTGTTTGCCCTGTCCGTCGCTCTCACTCACTCTCCGCTAGGTGTTTGTACTTCAAGTCTGTTCCGCAATGGAAGCAAGCACACAGGCTGTTACTTACTCCACCGCCATCTTTCCCCTCAATTATTTTAAGTTCATACTTATAAAATATTGAGGTCATCACAGAAAATAATTGCCTGATCAACTTAGTTTTTAAATTATCAAAAAAAATTTTATGTATAAATTTTAAAAACTAGCGTTTAGACTATGGTTTCAATTACAAATCAGCTTTGGTGTAAGTAATAACATTTCCTAAGTATAAATTACTTTATCAACTAGTTACTCAAAACAATCACTACTTAAATTTCATTGTTTCATACTTTATAGCTATGTATTGCAACAAGTGAATGGAGAAATACTAAAAAAATGAAATATTTGTAGATTCCCTTAGTTGTCCTGAACTCGCTTTATTTTTTTAAATTTTTATGTTTTTTTGAGCTTGTTTATAAGCCAATTTTTCCAGACTTTACTATCGAGTTGTCCCTATGCATAGCCAAATTCCTTCTTCATAAGACTTTCTTTCAATAATTTCCAATTGTAATAAATTACCAGTCTATGTTTCTAATGGATAAATCAATAATATTCTATCTTAATTATATTGAAGTCATGATGAAAATGGACTCAACCCATAAACAGCGACATGTTTTGGTTACATCAGCTATGTCTTCATTTAAACCTGCCTTAGTTTTTCCTCTCTTGACACTAGTTACTAACTATAATTATGAGATTTTTAAAAACTTTCATTGACTGTGTTTAGTAGTTATTAACTTAATGACAATCTTGAAATAGTATCTACTTAAAACTAAAGAAAATGTAGCAATTTAAAATCAAGTTATTTCAATTTCTGCTTAGGATTCTAAATACATTTGCTCTGCCAAAAATATTTTTAAAATACCTCCTATTATGGGCAAAGCACCCTTCTGGGTAATTGTGTACTAGCAATACCACAATATGTAAGTCTCTACTTGAAAAGAGATGACAGACAGTCTAGCAGTTTCCAACAGAGATGTTCAAATGTACAGATGTAATTCTTTAAATATTTTCTATCAAATACACCTAATCACATTCTTAAAATTAAACCATTTTCTTCTGGCATACATAATATTAACTATCACATCACTTATGGAAAAGTAATGTAAAACATTACTTTAAAAGAAGACTAAGCACCAAATGCGAAATACATGTAAAAAGGCAGTATCCAACACAGTGAATATATTTAAGCCACAATTTACAAACAAAATATATAAAGGTATATAGATCCTAATAAGTATTTTACTCAAAAAATTTTGCCCAGTAATGCACTAAATATAAATGCATTTTAATTAACAATGTAATTTTTTTTAAAGCATAGGGCTTATGAAAACACTGACCTGAAAAAGCTCTTTTCTGTATACTTTAGTATATAAGAAGAGTAAGACAGAAACTATGTAAAGATAAATCCAAGCATCCCAGGGAGGAAGAGTTCAGCCAGAGTAAACTAAAACAAGTAATAACATAACTTAAAAGTTATGGAAAGAGAAAGAACTTAGTTTCTTAATTTATCACATAACGATGTCCATTTTTTTAAAAGATGTTTTTAGGAGGTAGTGCTTTTGTGGCTTTAGCAAAATATCATGTAACAAAACAAGTCAACATTATGTTAAAAAATTTTTCCATTTTATTTATAGTGGAACGGTTTTGCCTTAAAATAATTCTTATCATTCCAAGTAACTCCTTCCTTAACATATATAAAATGAAAGCCATAAAAATCAGTTATCTATTTTTAATCTCTCCCATAATATCCGTTCTCTAAACTATCCTCTACTGTTTTAGAATTGGCAGTTTTAATTGAGGATGCCATCTCCTAAGTCATTTATAGTTTTTGTTTGTTTCTTTGGGTAGGAGAATTCATCAAAGTGGACATTCTATAACTTTTTGATTAATAAATTGGCATGAGTCACATTTTTAGCCCAGAACTTTTTTGGTTGTTCTTTCACAGAAAGTATGTCAAAACATTAGTTTTTTTAGCTTTAAAAGTGTCTGTTACTTTTTGATATGATTCCTAGTACCATCTTAATACTTTATATAGAATGCAGAATATGAGGAGCGACCCACCCACCCTACACACACACAAAAATCCCTGAAATTATCTTCTGGAAGGCAGCCATTTGTGGTATAGGCTTCCCCCAGTAGGTGAGCATTGTAGGAACCCACCTGTATCAGTGAGTTTTTCTTGAAGACTTTTAACATGTTTTCCCATTTTATGATGAGTAATTTATGAGCACACCTGCCCACACCAACCATGCTGAGTGTTCCCAGTTTTTGATCAAAAACTGCATGACTCCCACTGACCACCCTCCCTATTCACTCGATCTCACCCCTAGCAACTTTTTGTTTTTTTGTTTCCCAGGATGTAAAAACATCCATAAAAGGAAGTGCTTTGCTAATGTGGCAGAGGTGAAAACAACAACAAAACAATTGCAGAAGCACTAAAAGGCATCAAACCCGATGCATTCAGAAACTGTTTTGATCACTGGAGAAAACATCTTGATAGGTGTATTGTATCAAATGCAGAGTGCTTTGAAGGTGACAAGTTTAAACATGTAAGAATAAATAGACAATTTTTAACAAATAACTCCCATTTTTTGGGGGGGTTCCCCCTCATATACCTTTCTTTACATTTGACTTTCTCAAAGACATATGCTTTTGTAAAAGCTTATTTGCTCAACATTGGCCCTGAAATTTAATGGGGGATTTAACTTAACATTAATTTAACTTTTTTGTAGCTATAAACTCATAATTTTAACATTTATCTTTTCTGCTATATTATTTCTGAATAGTAATAAAACACTACAGTATTTCATTTGGATGATACTGATATGGATAGTTAACCAAGAAATTTTCAAGTCAAACTGCTACCAACCACGAACTCTAATGCATGAACATTTTTGGACTATCACTTGTAATATACTAAAATATTCAATAATTGTTACTTGTACATTACATGAAAAATTAATTTTAACAATCTTTTATTCAAAGCATTAGGAAGATCACAGTCAAAACACAGAAATAATCAGACTATAATAACAATGCTGCATAAATAGTGGTATACAAGTTCCCTGACAGTTAGTGATTTCTTCATAACTAAAACTTCAGTTTCTAAGTCACCAGACTGAAAATGGTAGAAGCATTATTTCACGTCTCTGAGGCTGGAGAAATGGCTTTGATGTGAGAAGTGACACCATTTAAACAACAAAGATCGGATTTTACCCTAATGTAATTGTACTCCCTTCTTGTTATTTCCCAGAGGTAAAAATTTAGAATGTAAGAATTACTAGGAGGAAATAGGAAGTAAATTATCTCTTAGGAGATATCCTGATCAGTGCTTGCTCTAATCAGACAAAACACTGAATTAAGTTTAAAAATTACAAACACACTATTGTGCTTACCTAAAATTGTTAATATGAATACATTTTTACACCGTACAATACCTGTGTACACCTGTTTCCAATCTTTTTACCTTCAGTTAAAAAAAGTTATCACTAATGGAGATTTGAAAAATAATTTTCATGGTGAAGCTTTAGAACTTTTAACTTCATAGAGATCAAAATAATTTCTGAAATCTGAAAATGGCCTAAATAAAATAAGAAACCGATCAAGTTAAGAATTACTTTTCAAAAAGGAAGAAAATATATGTGGAAGGAATTTGTAGCTGAAAACATTGCTCATTAAAAAAAAATAAACAAAAAACAAAAAACACCAGAAATACAAATACATAGTTACCCTGAGAAAGACTCAACAGTCTTTAGCCAGTACTTTCAGAGAACCCCAACAATTCATAAAGGAGCAACTTTTGGCTCTAGCCCCTTACTGTTAACAACATTTCAAAAAATGGTTTAATCTAAACAGTGATTTGGGCTTCCCTGCTGTTACTGGTAATAGGTCACACCAAGACATCTGAATAGATGGGCTATAAGCAAATTTTGCATGCATTTCAGGTATACTTTTTTTTTCTTTCCAAAAGTTTGTAATTCTTCAAATGGTCTTGGACTCAAACCTACTATTCACAAAAAATAACTTGTAAGCAAATCTGTAGTTTTCTTATAATAGTAAGCAAATTGTCTGGTCTACAACCTCTAATCTATGCCTATAAAATAAAGCATGAGTAATTCTTCATTGGCCACCACAAAGCATAGACAGGTGTTTTATTTCTAATGCAAACATTTCTCAAAGTGCACTGTTATTTTTAACATCTCTTATGCATTTACAGCCAGAATTTTTGAATCTCCACATACTTTTAGTATAAAGGAAGGGTTATTTCAAACATCTTACATACCATAATTACTTGAGAGAAGACAAAGTGAAAGCAGCTACAGAAGTAGCAGGATATTTTTCAAAAATAAGATGTACAAAGAATGGCAAATTAGTAATAACTGGTAGTATGAACTTTCAATATTCTACTTTGGCTTCCAAATTCAAGATTTTACAAGTTTGAAGCCTTGTCCTGTATCCAGCACAGTAGGAAGAAACCAACTCATTTTTAATCTTTTCAAGCACCTAAAACAACTTTGGCAAATCCAAAAAAGGTTCAGACCACATAACCAATTTGCCAAATGTACTAGTGGATATGTAATACGAGGAAAGTGTAACATCCAGTGCTTGGCCACATCACTTCCTGTTGGCAAATGAAGAGTATAGTCAGTCCACTGTTTTGACACACCATATACTGCTTTCACTGTGCGTCCCTTTTCAGTCCAGCAGATGTTATTATTGGAGTTGCAGTTATATTCTACCCAGTCTTTTGTAAAGTCACCCAGCTGTGGTGGGTCAGCTTCTTCAATATCTATTGTCTTCATCATCTCGGCTCCTTGCACTGCAATATACTGGTCATTGATTTTCCTTACTTCTTTCACCCAAGGGGTTGAATTCTCACTGTCTAATACAATAATAAGTCGGGAACAGAAGGAACCATTCTTTTCTCTCCACCACTCTAAAAGTGTGTCAAGGCACATTATGTCTCCACCTGTAAACAAAAGAAAATTCAACAGAGTAATAATTTCTGAAGCTTCTTAATAAGAATTACCTTTTGCTTAAGTGTATTTTCTTTAAATTCTTGGAGATAAATATGTGAGTAGAAAAATAGAGTCTTCCTTTCAAAGTATCTTCTCAGAAGATTTTTAAAAAACAAACTTTCAACTTCAGGTTAAAAAGAAAAGTCATCCTTGTTACATAAAAAATGGGATATGCTATAATAAATTAAGAAAAAAATTTTATAAAGTTAAATTAAATTAGGTAAAAAGTATAAAGTTATAAAGGAAAGCTTATATTCTACATCAAAGCAGCAAATATGGCTTGTAGTCCAAATCCAGCACATTACCTGTTTTGGTATAGCCTGAGAGTTGAGAATTGATTTTCATTTTTACATGCTTGAAAATTTTTTTAGAAAAACAGTATTTGTGAAATAGGAAAATTATAAGACATTTACATTTTATGTAATTGTTTTCATTAACAACACTGATTTGCACTGCCTAAGGCTCCTTTTCAACTACAGCGGCAGAGCTGAGTAGTTGCCAACAGAGACTGTATGGCCCACTAAGCCAAAAATACCTGGCTCTTTACAGAAAAAGTTTGCCAACTCTGTTGTATACTGCTGATAAGATAACATTACCTATCTTCATATCTAGGTAGCCATTAAATGAAAAAGAAACTCTCCCTGTATCAAGAGTGAGTTTAGAATGAATTTATCCTTAAATAATTTTTATACCTGAAAAACAAAGAATTAAAAAGTTACTCAGAAAGGTTTAAAGTAATGAATTTGACCTAAAAACCGATCTTCTAGCATAGGCTTTACATCTGGTTCATCGTGGATAGTTTTTGTTTGTTTGTTTTTTGATTTTTAAATATGTTACATAAAAATATTGTCTTAAGTGCTCGCTTCGGTAGCACATATACTAAAATTGGAACGATACAGAGAAGATTAACATGGCCCCTGTGCAAGGATGACACGCAAATTCGTGAAGCGTTCCATATTTTTAAGGAACGCGCCGTGCCGGCCACCGTGGGTGCACACCGCTTGTTGCAAGGAATAGGAACCTCTGACCCACCTCATTAGACCAGCTGGCTATGGACGCAGAAAAAAAAAGATGACACACAAAGGCTGAACTGAGTAAAAACATTCCTTTTTTTTTTTCTTTTCCTTTTCCTTTTTCTTCCTTAAAGGGGAAGGGAAGGAAGGAAAAGGGCGGGAAAAAAAACAACTATATTTCTAACTTGTTTCATACAATCTCTCCTTCTCATCCTACCTCTTTAATCATTGTTTGTTTGTGGATCTAGTTTAGCCTCCCTTTCACTCTAAATAAATAGAATATAACTACTATATAAATCCAATAGTATACAATCCCACTTTCCTACTATATTCTGCATTCTTCCCTCCTTTTTTTATAGTTATTAACATACAATGTAAATATTACCTACTGTCTTGCACAGTCTCAACTATTATTAATCTGTCATCCCCTCTTTCAAAAATCATATTTTTCCTCCCTAAAAACAACTCTTATCTATTCTTCCTACAGTATAAAAGCTCTAATCTATCTACATTTATATTACTATTGGCTCATTGGGTGAAGATAGCGGGATAGAGGGTGGGGGATATTTTTGAGGGTGCGGGTCTCCTGCCTGGGCTGTGTGTTGATGTTTTTAACAGCATCTCCACAAAAGAGCTCAAGACAAAGTGGACAGAGTGACTCTCAATCAACTAGCCAGCGGAAAGATACCACCAAAGAGCATCGGAAATATAACCAGACAGCATAAACAAACGACATAAAGGGTAACCCAAGAACATCAGACTCAGGAGATCAAAGAGACTGCACCACCGAAACCCCCAGATCTTCTATAAAGAACCTCATACCACAAAGGTGGGAAGTCAAAGTAGACAAATCCAATAAACAGAAACAAACAAGAAGAATCCAACATGGTAAGACGCAGAAACAACCTCTCAATGAAAAGGAAAGAGGAGTCCCCAGAAAAGGGGGTAGATGGAATAGACATAGCCCAAATGTCAGACAGGAATTTTAAACAATGGTAGTGAAGAAGCACAATGTACTCGACAACCTTAAAAACAACTATGAAAACCTCCAAGGAAATTACCAACAGCTGCAAGGAAGTTACAGGGAACTTACGGACCACTACACCAGCATAAAAAAGACATAGAAACTACTAACAAGAACTAAGGTGAAATGAAGAATACAATATCTAAACTGAAAAACACAGTAGAATCAATCAAAAGCAGGTTAAATGAAGCACAGGAGCGGATCAGTGAATTAGAGGACAATGTAGAAAAAAATTCCCAGACAATAACAGACTGAAAAAGTACGAAAAAGATGTAAGGGAATTACAGGATGGCATGAGGAAAAGTAATATTTGAATCATCGGCATAAAAGAGGGAGAAGAAGTAGAAAGAGCATAGAAAAGCTGAGAGGAGAAATAATGACAGAAAAATTTCCCAACCTGATGACAGAAAAAGTTATGCAAGTTCAAGAAGCACAGAGAGTCCCAATTAAGAGGAACCCCCAAAAAAACCCACTCCAAGGCACATCATAATTAAAATGGCAACATTCCAAGACAAAAAGAGAATCCTAAAAGCAGCAAGAGAAAAACAGCAAATAACACACAAGGGAGCTCCGATAGGCTATAGACTGATTTCTCAACAGAAACACTACAGTCAAGAAGAAAATGATCAAAAATATTTCAAGCAATGAAAAACAAAGGCCTACAACCAAGAATATTCTACCCAGCAAAGCTCTCATTCAAAATGGAAGGTGAAATAAGGAGTTTCTCAGACAAAGGAAGACTAAAAGAATACATCTCCACCAAACCAGCATTGCAAGAGATGCTAAAGGGAATATTCTAAGAAAAGGGAAGAAAAAAAAAAATAAAAAGAGGAGAGGAACAGAGGTACAAAGGGAAATGAATAAATACATGTCAATAATAACTTTAAATGTAAATGGATTAAATGCCCCAATTAAAAGACATAGGGTAACAAAATGGATAAGAAAACAGGACCAACATATTTGCTGTCTACAAGAAACACACCTCAAAACAAAAGATTTACATAGACTGAAAGTAAAGGGATATAAAAAAATATTCCAAGCAAATGGACATGAAAAAAAACGCTGGGGCAGAAGTCCTCATATCAGACAAAACGGATTTCAAAGCAAGGGTAATAAAAAGAGACAAAGAAAGACGTTTCATAATACTTAAAGGAACAATCCATCAAGAAGATATAATACTGATAAACATATATGCATCCGACATAGGAGCACCCAAATACATAAAGAAAATACTAGAAGACCACAAGAAGGATATTAACAACAACACACTCATAGTAGGGGACTTCAACACTCCATTATAAACAATAGACAGACCATCCAAGCAAAGAAACACCAAGGATATACAAGCATTGAACAACACACTAAACCACATGGACTTAACTGATATATATAAAACTTTTCATCCCAAAGAAGCAAAATATACATTCTTTTCAAATGCACATGGGAAACTCTCAAAGACAGACCACATGATAGGACACAAAACAAGCCTCAACACATTCAAAAAAATTAAAATTATTTCAAGCATCTTTTCAGACCACAATGCCTTGAAACTAAAAATAAACCTCAGAGAAAAAAAATCAAAGACACCCAAACTCACTGAGAATGAATAACATGCTATTAAATAATGAATGGGTTAATAATGACATCAAAGAAGAAATCAAGAAATTTCTAGAAACTAATGACAATGAACACACAACAGCCCAAAACCTATAGGACACAGCAAAAGCAGTCCTAAGAGGGAAGTTCATAGCAATACAGGCATATCTGAACAGGAGAGAAGAATCTCAAATAAAAAATCTAACGCTAAAGCTACAAGCACTGGAACAACAACAACAAACAAAGCCTAGGGTAAGAAGTAGGAAGGAATACATCAAGATCAGAGCAGAATTAAATGACATAGAGACTAAGCAAACAGTCTAAAAAATCAACAAAACTAGGAGCTGGTTCTTCGAAAAAATAAACAAAATCGACAAGCCTCTAGCCAGGCTCATCAAGAAAAAAAGAGAGAAGACCCAAATGAATAAAATCAGAAATGAAAAAGGAGAAATCACGACTGATACCACAGAAATACAAACGATTGTAAGAAATTACTACAAACAACTGTATGGCAAGAAATTTGACAACTTAGAAGAAATGAACACATTTCTAGAAACATACAACCTTCCAAAACTGAATCAAGAAGCAGAAAGTCTCAACAGACCAATAACAAAGAAGGAAATTGGAACAGTAATCAAAAATCTCCCTGCACACAAAAGCCCTGGACCAGAGGGCTCCACAGGCGAATTTTACAAAACATTTAGGGAAGAACTAACTCCCACTCTCCTTAAACTATTCCAAAATTCCAAGAAGAGGGAAAAATCCCAAACTATTTCTATGAAGCCAGAATTACCGTTAATCCCCAAACCAGGTCAAGACACAACAAAGAAAGAAAACTATAGGCCAATATCACTGAGGAACATAATTGCTAAAATCCTTAATAAAATATTGGCAAACAGGATCCAGCAATACATCAAAAAGATCATACACCACATTCAAGTGGGATTCATCCCAGGGATGCAAGGTTGGTTTAATATTCGCAAATCAATAAATATAATACATCACCTAAACTATCACATGATCATATCAATAGATGCAGAAAGAGCATTCGATAAAGTAGGACACCCATTTATGATGAAAACACTCAGCAAAATGGGAATAGAGGGAGCATACCTTAACATAATTAAGGCTATATATGAGAAGCCTGAAGCCAACACCATACTCAATGGACAAACACTGAAAGCATTCCCCCTGAAATCAGGAACTAGACAAGGCTGCCCACTCTCTCCACTCCTATTCAACATAGTGTTGGAAGTCCTAGCCACAGCAATGAGACAAGAAAAAGAAATAAAAGGCATCCAAATTGGGAAAGAAGAAATAAAACTATCACTATATGCAGATGACATGATAGTATACCTAGAAAACCCTATAAACTCCACTAAAAGACTACTCGATATTGTAAGTGAATTTGGCAAAATAGCAGGGTACAAAATCGTCGGCAGCCGTCCGTCTCGAGAGACGATGGTGTAGCTTCTTAAGAGTCTATCTGCACCGCCGAGAATGGTTGTGCAGTCCGACTCGGGAGTGACACGGTATCTGTCTCCTCCCGTGTTAAATCGACATCTTGCGATGACGCTGGAGTGTCCTCTCCAGTGAAGCTGAAGCTACAGAGGCTGGGCAGGGTGATATGGAGGGTCTGCTGTTGCCCATGCAGCAGACCCCCCCCCCCTCTCTTCGCAGCTGAAGGGTCCAAGGGAAAGACGGAGTCAATACAGCTTGGCTTCAGGTGCGCCGCAGGAGTTGTCGGTGTTGACTACAATGTCAAACCGCCTTAGGGACTCCGGCTCCGGATTTTCTGTCGGGGTTTACTCCCTTAGCCTTTCCCCTGAAGAGGTATGCCGCAAGGCAGCAGAGGTTTTTTGGAGTTAGAGTTTTCCTTCTCTGATGTGCCCTGACTGGAAGATCGAACCAGCGACACTTAGCTCGCAGGCCGACGCTCAATCCACTGAGCCAAACCAGCCAGGACAGGGTACAAAATAAATATACAGAAATCTAAGGCATTTCTGTACACCAACAATAAAATATCAGAGACAGAGACAAAAAAGAAAATACCATTTACTATAGCAACAAGAAAAATAAAGTACCTAGGAATAAACTTAACCAAAGAGAGAAAAGACCTGTACACTGAAAATTACACAACATTGAAGAAAGAAATTAAGGAAGATACAATAAAATGGAAGAAATACCATGTTCTTGGATGGGAAGAATCAACATAATCAAAATGGCCATACTACCCAAAGCAATTTACAGATTTAATGCAATCCCTATTAAAATACCAATGACATATTTCACTGACCTAGAACAAATCCTCCAAAAATTCATATGGAACCGAAAAAGACCCCGAATAGCAAAAGCAATCTTGAAGCAGAAGAACACAGCAGGTGGAATCATGATACCAGACATCAAACAATACTACAAAGCCACTGTGATCAAAACAGTCTGGTACTGGCATAAGAATAGACATACAGACCAGTGGAACAGAATAGAAAGCCCAGAAATAAACCCAGGCCTCTACGGTCAACTAATATTTGATAAAGGAGGAAGAAACATAAAATGAAGTGAGAAGAGCCTCTTTAACAAATGGTGCTGGGAGAACTGGACAGGGACGTGCAAAAAAATGAAACTAGACCACCAACTTACGCTACACACGAGAATAAACTCAAGATGGATCAAAGACTTAAATGTAAACCGTGACACCATAAAAGTCCTAGAGGAAAACATAGGCAGGAAAATTTCAGATATTCCATGTAACAATATCTTCACGGATACATCTCCTAAGGCAAGAGAAATAAAGGAAAAAGTAAACAAATGGGACTACGTCAAACTAAAGAGTTTCTGCTCAGCAAAAGAAAATATCAGCAAGATGAAAAGGAAACCAACAATATGGGAAAACATATTTGCCAATGGTATCACAGACAGGGGACTGATCTCCAAAATTAATATAAAGAGCTTATAAGAGTCAACATGAAGAAAACAAAGAACCCAATTAAAAAATGGGCAAAGGATCTGAACAAACACTTCTCCAAAGAGGACATACAGAAGGTCCATAGACACACTGAAAAATGCTCAACATGATTAGCCATCAGAGAGATGCAAATAAAAACCACAATGAGATAACACTTTACACCTGTCAGAATGGCCATCGTCAGCAAATTAACACACAGCAAGTGCTGGTGAGGATGTGGAGAAACGGGAACCCTACTGCACTGTTGGTGGCAATGCAGACTGGTGCAGCCAGTATGGAAAACAGTATGGAATTACCTCAAAAAACTAAAAATGGAACTGCCTTTTGAACCAGCGATTCCACTGCTAGGATTATATCCGAAAAATCCTAAAATCCCAATTCAAAAGATCTTATGCACTCCTATGTTCATAGCAGCTCTGTTTACAATAGCTAAGTGCTGGAGACAGCCTAAGTTCCCATCTGTATATGAGTGGATAAAAAAAACTGTGGTACATTTACACAATGGAGTACTATGTAGCAGAAAGAAAGAAGGAATTTCTACCATTTGCGACAACATGGATGAAACTAGGGAGAATTATGCGTAGTGAAATAAGCCAGGCAAAGAAAGAAAAATACCATATGATATCACCTGATATAGGAAACTAAAGAACAATACAAATGAATTAAATAGGATAAAGAGCAGAATAGCAGTAAATAGGGGCGAGGGGGGAGGAAGAGAAGGGGCATAAGTAAGGGAAGGGTTTAGTAAAGGAACATATATAAATGATTCATGGACTTCGACAACGGGGAGGGATATGATTGTGGGAGAGGGGGTGGGCTGGGGGGGGAGCAATGGGGGAAAAATGGGACAACTGTAATTGAAAAACCAAAAAATAAGAGATAAAATATATATATATATATATATATATATATATATATATATATAATTTCCCATATTCCAAGTTTTAGAGATTTAACACATTAAACTCTCAATATACAAAGGTAAAAAGAAATTTCTGCAGGCCAACAAGCCAACCATTCTGACATAATTACATGCAAAAGGGACAAACTCCAAATGCACACATGCTGTGAGACCTATGTCCTCCCAGGTGCATAGTGCAACAGAAAAGAAGGGAAAGAACTCAGGAGAAGTCAGTACAGGCTCTGGATACTAACTAGTCATCTGGACGCTGAAAAAGTCAGTTCATCCTTCTTGGCCTCAGTTTCCACATCTATGAAAAAGCAAGTTTGCCCAGAAAATACGTAACATCATTCTATGTGTAACATTCTGGGAAATTATATTATGGATTGGTGAGAGGGTAGTAATTAACAATTGTTTCCAGTAAAAATTCCGGTTTCTCAGTAGTTTTCTAAAGAGGGGTCATAACTGTTGCTGGATGTGGATGTACTCCAGGGACCCCAAAGGGAAGCCATGTTTTACTAGTTTATAAAAGAGGGATTAATAACATGAATTATACTCTGTACTTTTTCTTAATTATATTTAAAGGAATCATAAGGCCTTTAAGTAAAGAAATATTTTTTAAAGAAAGATGATTAACGTTCCTAAAAAGTCAAATATTACATAGAAATACAAAATTAGTATAGTATGGGTTAATAATTTACCTATAAACAATAAGTCTTTATATAAGTTTTATATGTGATAAATCTAGAGGTATTAAAAATTCAGTAGAATCAGCCTTCTAAATAAAGTGTTTCTGCCCTGTTAAAAAATAAAATAAAATAAAAATAAAAATAAAATATTGTCTTAAATTATTTGGTTTTTGGCATTCTCTTAAATTTCATGGCCGAGACCATTGCTATCCTCGCCTCATCCTAGTCCTGGCTCTGTCTCAGTGGTACACTGATACAATCATCCCAATTCTAGTTATTTATCTTAAGGAAAGAGCAGAGATTGGGACAAAATATTACACACAAAGATCTTCCCTCTACTATCTAAGATAGTGTAAAATCTGAAACATCCAGGGGGGATGGAAATAAACTATGGTAAAACCTTGTGAGGGAACTTGATAGTAAAATCATATTTATAAACAAATCTTAATGAGAAAATTAGCTATAAAATTAGGAACAAATGTATGACACAGAAGTGTATCTACAAAAATACCAGCAGTGCTTATTGTTGGGTATTTGGATTTCAGGTGGTTTTCATTATATTTTTCTATATTTTCTGAAGTTTTTACATTGAGTATATTGTTTTTATAATTAGAAAAGTTTTAACATGCTGTAGTTTACCTGTACAAGAACCTAAACCTAACTTCAGAACATATATTTCTATCAAAAGAAACCATCATCTTTGCTAAACTATCAAAATGGCACTACCAGAGTGAGAAAGAATCCTTTATAATTTGTATTCTATTAGTAATATAACCTCTGAAGCCAAGGTATATCATTTTTTATGAATATCTAAATTTCTCTTATTCTTTATCTCTGGCAATGAAAAACATGCTTATCATCTCAGAGGCACTATTTCAATGCATGGTTTCTACGTATTACTAATGTATTGCTTCACAGATACTTCCTGAAGATACCTTTTTGAAAATGGTGATATGTTACCTTTTCATTATAGCCAGTTTTATTAAATTATCTAGAGATCAGAGAATGACATAGATTATAGCAGCCATTATACAAATTCCACCTGCCACAAAATTGGCATGAAATTAGTGAGACCATGGTGGTTTAAAATAATCTTTACTTTAACATCAAGTTTGTTTCCTTCCTTCTGGAATTCATGTATTGGCAGTTCTGCCTCTGTCCTTCTATACTTTTGTTTAATTTGATCTGAATATCTATTTCTACTTATATTTTATGACTATTTTATTTTTTTGCATTTGTCCCTGGTATAAATGTAATATATTTTATGAAAAAAGAATATCATTATCCCTAAAAGAACTATTCTAATTTAAAATTTAAAAAACTGTCCTTTTTCATGATTAATTCAATGATTTTATCCATCTACCAATTATTTAAGGATCCCCGACTATGGGCCAGGCTCTGTTCTAGGTGCTAGGCAAATAATACATAAAACTTACAGGATGACTATTCTAGTTGGTGACAGCAACAAACAAATTGGCATATAATATAGAAAGATCTCATTTCTCCCTTGGCAGGGAGATCTAATATTACCCTTTAATTTTACAGATGAGAGAACCTAAGCTAAGAGAAATAACTTCTCTAAAATAACACTATTCTGGCAAATCAGCACCAAAACCAAAATCCTACACTAAGTGCTTTTCCCATTCCCAACACATTGACTAGCATTTAAAATTTTGTTAAGCTTACTACCATAAATAAAACCGCACATGTGAAAGACTATATTAGAGTCACTATCCATAACGTTTAATCAGCTTCTGAAAAGTGCTACTATATTTAATAATTCTGAAAATATTTTAAAGGGAAAGCGATTATAACTCTCAAATCAAACAGATTTTTTCTTCCTGTAAATATAAGACATAATTTTCAAAACCTTTGGGGATTACTAAAATTATGCTAGAGAAAAGAAAAAGTCATATGTGTACCTGGTAAACTGTAAAGTAAAAAATTGAGAATTCTGAAAATTTAATGTTTCAATGTAAAGGACATATTTCCACAATTGGTCTATTTTCACAATAGTGAAACTGCCAGAGGTGACTTTACCTGCAAGCGCCCACTCTCCTGTACCATGGGTGTGCCCACTGTAATACAAAACATATGTATCATGTCTGGGTCCATCCATAGTCCGAAGTTCTAGAAAAGCTTTCAGTTTGGAATGTAGAGTATCAAAGGACAGTCCACTTGTGGAATAGTCACATCCATAGGTCTCAATCATATGATATGCAAAAAATCTTTGGATAGCATTGAGCATGCCAGTAGACCTCAAATTTAACTCCTGTACATGTTCCGGTGGAAGAAGTGTTGGCTGACCGTCAGGACTAAAGAAGAAAAAAAAAGATTATTTTGGTGTTTAAGAAGGATTCATTCTATATCATATTTTTATTCTCCATTTATAAGTAATTATCTAAGAATCATAATAGTTTTTGATAACTAAATGGCAGGATTTTTAAAATAATCTTTTCTAAAATTCCTGATGCTAAGATTAAGCTTTGAAAATCAAAGCCTATTTTCTAAAAATCATATTTCTTATAATGACATAAATATATCTTATCAATAAAGCAATAACCAGACTGAAAGCTAGGAGAAAAATATCTCCAAATGTTCTTTCTTTATATCTTCTCACCAAATGATGGTATTAGACATTTTAAAAGCAAAATTATACTAATTTCACCCCCAATGTGTTTTAAGAACATAGATGGGGATCATCATGAAAATTTTTCTTTCTTGAGGAAAAGAAAATTTAATAAAGTATGAAAACAATATTTTAATTATATATTTAATTTCTATATTGAAAAGAAGTCTTTAGAAAGTTGTGCTCAACTTTTACTAAACAAAAATACATAAATTGTATGAGAAATTACCTATCAGTAAATGGCATTTTAATAAAATTATTAAAATTTAGGTCCAACTGGCATATCCTACTGAACACTTAATTGAAGACCTAGACCTGCTCCTGAAAACTGTAACGCGATATTCTAGTAAAGATGATAAACCAAGACCTACAACTAGCGGGATCAAAATACTAACAATATTGAGGTAGGGTGGAGGATCATCAATTCTATCCAGCAAAGGAATTTCTATCAGAAATTTAAAAAATTTTACATTTTGCTTCATTCATTATCAATAACTATTCAAAAAAGACTTTAGTTTTCATTACAATAAATTTTATTCCATACTCATTTAATAATCACAAAAAGTTTAAAAAAATGCATCAACAAAAATCATAATAAAACAAAACTTTAACAATGCAAATTACTTTTTCCACATATTCTTTCTGCAGAGTTATCATATCTTACTTTATGGAACCCTTTAAATCTATTTATTTCTCATAAGAATCTTCAACTTTTTATTAAGCCTTTAACATGGAGAAAAACATCTAATACAAATAGTCTATCTGAGGTTTTTATGTCACATATTTAAAATCAGATAAAAACGTTTTGACTTCAAGTTCCCCTCACTCCAAAGTAAGTATGATGAATACTTTTGCTCATCAGAATTAATTAATGGCAAAGAACTCATATTTTTCTATTTCAAAGGTAATTAGCTATAAAAGAAAAATTAAAACGTGGCAATACTTACAGGTTCAGAAAGACCTACCGCATATTTGGGATCAAATATTATTCTGAAAGAAAACTACAATCTAATATATATGTTTATGTAGGTACACAAACAAGTATTTACACACACACACTACACACACTCACATATCGCCAGTCTTTTGAATTGCTGGTATCTGTATGAAATTATCCAGGGAGCAGGGTATTTTTATATTCATATTCTCATTGCTCTTCTAAGACTCGTCTGAGATGGGCAGAACAGGTATTGTCATTTTTGCATTTTACATAAAGACAATGAAGTTCAGAGAAGTTATGATTTGTCTAAGGTAAGAGAACTAGGATTTAGGACTCTCAGGTCCAATGTACATTGTATTATATTTTACCATATTGTTTCACAGGACATTTTCCCAAACAAGAAATCGCTTTCTAAAGGAAGGGCAGGATATTTCCTTATAAAATTCATTCATATTTTCTGGTTTCTAGCTAAAACATAAGCTAATCACATTTATCAAAAAAAATCAATAAATTGAACCCTAAAGATTTTATTATTACTGAGTAAAGGTTTTTAAACATTTGGGATAAATAAAAAATGCAATAGTATTTTATTTTTAAAATATCAGTTTTGAAAAATAGCTATATTTTATATTTATTGTCATACTAAGAAAATATTAAGAGTCAAGTAGTTATTACTAATTACTGTATTCTAGAGTACTGTACCTGCAGAAGTTGGTAGGAATCACAATAGCATATCCAACAGATGTTCCTCCTAAACAATTACCCAATTCATGGAAGAGCCCATGAGCCATGGATTCCAATGGCAAAACAATTAAAAACATGCTCAAGAAGATTCCATTTGTTGGCTAAAAGAAATTTGAAACATCATGTTTACATAGTGTGACTGCATTTATGTGTGTATATGTGTATATACATATATATGTACATACATGAATATTTACTTACATTTTTTGGATACTACTTCCAGGAAAAATAAAAAGGACAATTAATGATCTAAAAACAATTTTAAGTTGAAGCAGACAAGAATATATGAATGAACAATGAACCCTAAATATACCTCTCAGGATCTCAGAAGTTGGGGCAAAACAAATACAGCACCTATTTCTTTAATTTCTAAGATAACGTCCCACTCAAAGTAAAAAGAAATAAAACAAAAACATAATCACTCTAAACTTTGAAAAAGCCAAAAACAAATCTTTCCTGTTAAAACCCCCATGCCCTAAATCATTTTTCAAACAACACATTCATTCTTTACCAGAAAAGATACTTTAAAAAGTGCTCTGTTTTGGAATCCTGTGAAAAGTCCAGAAATTAAAGGAATAAAATCTAAAAGAAAACAATATTCTAAAACTATCAAAATGAATTCCACTCATATTTAATTAAACTTATATACAGTTTTCCTTGAAAGCTTTACTCTCTCTAAATTTAAAATTGCAAAAACATAAAATAAAGAATATTTAAAGATTTAAAAGCAGAATAGAGAAAAAGAGGCAGAAGAAATATTAAAAAGAGGCAAGATTAGATAGTAACTACAATAAAGGAACAGAAAAAAATTAAAGGACCCATTTAAGTGAAATGAAAATGGAAGGATGATAGTTACTCAGTCCTGATCTATATCTCTTCAATACTGATACTATTCTATATTCTGTGCTGTTACTGCACTTAGTACAGTCATATGCTGATGTACACGAACACACATTTTTTCTGACACTATAAGGTGGCTCATTTGATTAGAATTTAGTAAAAAAACAGAACACTGATTACCATAATGGAAAAATGGATTTAATGCCTTATATCTGTTACATTCTGTAATCAATTACATAAATACAGAACATGCCTAATTTAGAAACATTAAAAAATACAAATAGGTAAAAAAGACGTCATTAAAATTATTCCAAGTACCATTATCCACACACAGGTACTACTTTCTTAAAATATTTACAAACTTCATGCAATATGTTCACAAATATGTATTTATGTAT
Source organism: Furipterus horrens (assembly GCF_987537825.1). Classification (NCBI taxonomy): domain Eukaryota; kingdom Metazoa; phylum Chordata; class Mammalia; order Chiroptera; family Furipteridae; genus Furipterus; species Furipterus horrens. The sequence goes on from NW_028327179.1 coordinate 64,737,369, forward strand.
TTTTTTTCTGAAGTGGGATATATAATGTTCTGTAAACAAATGGGATTATATCAAACTAAAAAGGTTTTGCACAACAAAGTAAACCATCAACAAAACAAAACAAAAAAAGCCACCTATACTGAAAGGAAAAAAAAATTCCCTAATGAAGACATCTAATAAGGGGTTAATATCCAAAACTGATTGATAACTTCATATAACTCTACACACACACACACACACACACACACACACACACACACACACTCCAATTAAAAAATGGGCAGAGGACCTTAATAGACACTTCACCAAAGAGTACATACAGATGGCCAATAGACATGAAAAGATGCTCAAAATCACTAGTAAGCAGAGAAATGCAAATTGAAACCTCAACGGCACATTGCCTTACAGCTGTCAAAATGAGTAGCACCAAAAAAATCAACAAACGACAATTATTGGGGAGGATATATATAAAGGAAAGGGGATGCTCATGCACTGCTGGTGGGAACTCAGACTGGTTCAGCCACTATGGGAGACAGTATGGAGGGTCCTCAAAATAAATAAATAAAATAAATGGAACAGTTTTATGACCTAGTGATTCTACTTCTGGTTATATATCCAAAGAAACCCAAAACATGAATTTGAAAGGCTATATGCACCCCCTAAGTTCACTGCAGCATTATTCATAAGACCCAAGATATGGAAGCAACCCACGTGCCCATAAAGACCAGTGGATGAAAAAGTGCTGGCTACAGTGGAACATTACTCGACCATAAAAAATAATTAAGTCTTACCATGGGTGGGCCTAGAAGGTATTATGCTAAGCGAAATAAGTCAGACACAGAAAAATACCATATGACATCACCTAATACAGGAAACTAATGTACAACACAAACAAATGAGTAAAAATGAACCAGAAGCATGTAAACAAGGAGCAGACTAAAACACCCTGATCAATCAACAGCCATCACAACACCAAGGCAAGACCCTCCACCAGCAAAAAGTATATAACTTGCTGAAGGCTCAGATAATACTTAAAATTCATAGCAATAAATTATTTTTTAATTAAGGTACATACATTGTCTTTTGAGACATAATCCTATTGTATATTCAACAGACTACATTATAGTGTAAATATAACTTTTATATGTACTGGGAAACCAAAAAGTTTGTGACTCACTTTTTGTGATACTCATTTCATTCCAATAGTCTGGAAGTGAACCAACAGTATCTCCAAGGTATGCCTGTACCTTTCCCTTCTGTCCCTCTGTAATGCTATCTTTTGCTTAATGTAAGTTCCTAAATATAAAGCAGCAATTTGTCTTGTTAAAGAAATTTCCCTCTACCTAAAGATTAATAAAGTGTTTTACATTATCCTCTAAAGGATTTAGTTTTGTCCTTCACATTTAGAGCTATAATCCAAATGTAAATGATTTCTATGATAATGATCCAATTTTTTTAATATAAAACCCAATTTCCAATTATGAAAAGAATCAACCATTCCACATTACTTTGTCATAAATTAAGTATTCAGGGATCAGGTTTGGACTTTCTTCTGTTCCACTGGTCTGTTTGTGTATCCTTCCAAATATTTCCTTTACTCTTTTTTCCTCCTTTTTTTCTGGGACTCCAATAAAACACATGAAGATCTTCTCAGTGTATCTTCTTTAAGTCTTACCCTTTTCTTCTGTGTAGTATTTTCCCTACTTTTTTCCTCTTCTGTGCTCCTTCTTGTATAGCTTCTTCTGAACTATATTTTCCACATCACTCATGCTCATTACAGCTTTACCTAACCTATTAAGCTTGCACACTCATTTAATTTCAGGCACTTCCTTTTCTTTGTTTTTAAAATTGTTTTTCAATTACAGTTGTCCTATTTTTTCTGCTATTGCTCTCCCATATCCAGCCCACCCCTTCTCCCACAGTCATTCCCCACCCTGTTGTCCATGTCCATGTGTCATTTATACATGTTCTTTGACTGGATCCTCCCCCTACTTATCCCTCCAAGCCTTCCTCCCTCCTCCCCCTGATAACTGTTATTCTGTTTCTTGAGCAATTTTGTTCATTTGTTTCTGCTGTTCATTAGTCTCCTGTATCAGGTAATATCATATGGTATTTTTCTTTCATTACCTGGCGTATTTCACTACGCATAATTCTCTCTAGTTCCATCCATGTTGTCACAAATGGCAGGAGTTCCTTCTTTCTTTCTGCTGCATAGTATTCCATTGTATGTACGTATCACAGTTTTTTAATCCACTCATCGACAGATGGGCACCTAGGCTGTTTCCAATATTTGACTATTGTAAACAGTGCAGCTATGAAGATAGGGGTGCATAAGTTCTTTTGAATTGGGGTTTCAGGATTCTTTTGTATAATCCTAGCAGTGGAATCGCTGGTTCAAAAGGCAGTTCCACTTGTTTTTTGAGGTAACTCCATACTGTTTCCACAGTGGCTGCACCAGTCTGCGTTCCCTCTAACAGTGCACTAGGGATCCCATTTCTCCACATCCTCGCCAGCACTTGTTGATTTGTTGATGATGGCCATTCTGACTGGTGTAAAGTGGTATCTCATTGTGGTTTTTATTTGCATCTCTCTGATGGCTAGTGATGTTGAGCATTCTTTCATGTGTCTATGGATCCTCTGTGTATTCTCCTAGGAGAAGTGTTTGTTCACGTCCTTTGCCCATTTTTTAATTGGGTTGTCTGTCTTCTTGGTGTTAAGATATGTAAATTCTTTATATATTTTGGAGATCAATCCCTTGTCTGAGGTATCACTGGCAAATATGTTTTCCCATATATTTGGTTTCCTTTTCATCATCTTAATGTCTTCTTTTCCTGAGCAGAAATTCTTTGGTTTGATGTAGTCCAATTTGTTTATTCTTTCCTTTATTTCCCTTGCCTTAGGAGACATATCCGTGAAAATATTGCTGCGTAGGTTATCTGAAATTTTGCTGCCTATGTTTTCCTCTAGGACTTTCATGGTGTCATGACTTACATTTAAGTCTTTGATCCATCTGGGGTTTGTTATGGTGTGTGGTGTAAGTTGGTGGTCTAGTTTCATTTTTTGCACATTCCTGTCCAGCTCTCCCAGCACCATTTGTTGAAGAGGGTCTTTTCACTCCATTTTATGCTCCTTCCCCCTTTCTCAAATATTAGTTGACCATATAAAACTGGGTATATCTCTGGGCTCCCTATTCTGTTCCATTGATCTCGATGTCTGTTCTTATGCCAGTCAGACTGTTTTGATCACAGTGGCTTTGTAGTATAGTTTGATGTCCGGTACTGTGATTCCTCCTGATGTGTTCTTCTGTTTCACCATTGCTTTGCTATTCGGGGTCTTTTTTTGGTTCCATATAAATTTTTGAAGTATTTGTTCTAGGTCTGTGAAACATGTCATTGGTATTTTAATAGAGATTTCGTTGAATCTGTAAATTGCTTTGGGTAGTATGTACATTTTAATGACGTTGATACTTCCCATCCATGAACATATTTGCTTCCATTTATTTGTATCTTTCTTAATTTCTTTCTTCAGTGTTATGTAGTTTTCTTAGTACAGGTCTTTTATATCTTTGGTTAAGTTTATTCCTAGGTACTTTTTTTCTTGTTGCTATAATAAAGTTTTCTTTTTTTAAAGTTTCTATCTGATATTTTATTGTTGATGTACAGAAATGCTTTCGATTTCTGTATATTTACTTTGTACCTTGCTATTTTGCCAGATTCACTTATTAAGTCGAGTCGTTTTTTAGGGGAGTCTATAGGGTTTTCTATGTACACTATCAAGCATCTGCAAATAATGACAGTTTTACTTCCTCGTTCCCAATTTAGATGCCTTTTATTTCTTTTTCTTGTCTGATTGCTGTGGTAGAACTTCCAAGACTTATGTGAAATAGGAGTCGAGAGAGTAGACTTCCTTGTCTTGTTCCTGATCTCAGGGGGAATGCTTTCAGTCTCTGTCCATTGAGTATGATGTTGGCTTCAGGTTTCCCGTGTATATCCTTAATAATGTTGAGGTATGCTCCCTCTATTCGATTTTGCTAAGTGTTTTCATCATAAATCGGTGTTGTACTTTATCAAATGCTTTTTTTGCATCTATTGATATGATTATGTGATTTTTGTCTTTCATTTTATTTTTGGTGGTGTATTATATTTATTGATTTGTGAATATTAAACCATCCTTGCATCCGTATAATGAATCCCACTTGATTGAGAGGTATGATCTATATAATGTGTTGCTGGATCCTGTTTGCCAATATTTTGTTGAGGATTTTAGCATCTATTTTCATCAATGATATTGGCCTGTAGTTTTCTTTCTTTGCTGTGTCTTGACCTGGTTTGGGGATTAGGGTAATACTGGCTTCATAGAAAGAGTTGGGGAGTTTTCCCTCTTCTTGGATTTTTTGGAGTAGTTTGAGACGGTAGGCGTTAGCTCTTCCTTAAATTTTCTGTAAAATTCACCTGTGAAACCATCCAGTCCAGGGCATTTGTGGGCCAGATTTTGGATTACTGTTTCATTTTCATCTTTGTTATCAGTCTGTTCAGGCTTTCTACTTCTTGAATCAGTTTTGGAAGATCATACGTTTCTAGAAATTTGTCCATTTCATCTAGGTTGTCAAGTTTATTGCTATACAGTTGTTTGTAGTAATTTCTTACAATCCTTTGTATTCCTGTGATATCGGTCATGATTTCTCCTCTTTCATTTCTGTTTTGAGTCCTCTTTCTTTTTTTCTTGATGATCCTGGCTAAAGGCTTGCCGATTTTGTTTATCTTTTCAAAGAACCAGATTTTACTTTTGATGATCTTTTGAATTGTTGGTTTAGTCTCTATATCATTTAATTCTGCTCTGATCTTGATGATTTCCTTCCTACTACTTGCCCTGGGCTTTGCTTGTTGTTGTTGTTCTAGTTCTTGTAGTTGGAGAGTTAGGTTTTTTATTTGGGATTCTTCTATCCTTTTTAGGTAGGCCTGTATTGCTATAAACTTTCCTCTCAGGACTGCTTTTGCTGTGTCCCATAGGTTTTGGGCTGTTGTGTGTTCATGTTTCCAGAAACTTCTTGATTTCTCTCTGATGCCATTGTTAACCCATTCATTATTTAATAGCATGTTATTCATTCTCCATGAGCTTGAATGTCTTTGATTTTTTTTTCCCTTCAGGTTGATTTCTAGTTTCAAGCCACTGGGATCTGAGAAGATACTTGATATAATTTCAGTTTTCTTGAATTTGTTAAGGCTTGTTTTGTGTCCTATCTTGTGGTCCATCTTTGAAAATGTCCCATGTGCATTTGAAAAGAATGTATATTTTGCTTCTTTGGGGTGAAAAGTTCTATTATATTTCAGTTAAGCCCTTTTGATCTAGTGTGTTGTTCAATGCCTCAATATCCTTGGTGTTTCTTTGCTTCCAAGATCTGTCTATTGTTGATAACGGGGCGATAAAGTCCCCTAAAATGAGTGTGTTGCTGTTGATATCCTTCTTATAGTCTTCTAGTATTTCCCTTATATATTTGGGTGCTCCTATGTTGGGTACATATATGTTTACCAGGGTTATTATCTCCTTGATAGATTTTTCCTTTCTGTATTATTAAATGCCCTTCTTTGTCTCGTTTTATGGCTTTGACTGTGGAATCCGTTTTGTCTGATAAAGTAATGCAACACCAGCTTTTTTTTTATGTCCATTTGTTTGGAATACTTTTTCCATCCCTTCACTTTCAGTTTGTTTAAGTTTTTTGTTTAGAGGTGTGTCTCTTGTAGACAGCATATATGTGGGTCATGTTTTCGTATCCATTCTGCTACCCTATGTCTTTTGATTGTGTAGAGGCAACAAATATTCTGTGTAAAGTTTCAAAGGTCTGCTAAATATGTAAATATGTAGGGGGATCAGATGTTCTTTGTAAAAAGTAGCAAGGACTTGCTAAAAAGCCTTGAAGAGAGGAATGTAGGAAGGAGGGTAGCAACTGGTGATCCACACACTAAAAGCACCTCAGCCTCTATTTGCTTGTGTCTTGTTTATACAAGCTAAAATCACCTCGGCCTCTATCACCTTCCATTTGCTTGCTTCTGTCTGGTTTATAACATTTGTGAAAGTTATACTTTACAGGATATCTAGCCCTTTTAAAATAAATTGTTTCGCAAAAAAATCCTCCCTGGCTGTAGAGCTATGCTGCCGCCAGAGATCACCTTATAGCCTTGCGAATTTCTGTTCCTGTTACTGCCAAGATATTCCTGCAGTCCTGCCCAGCCCCCTCTTCCTAAGGGTGTTTCCCACCAAAGAAGAAACAAAGGGGGATGCGTCAGTATAAAAACTCAGCCATTTACACTCCATTGTAGGTTGGAGCATGTTAGAGACCAGCTCAGGGTCTGCCCAACTCCTGGCCATTATTAAAATTCTTTGCTTACTTTATATACCGCTTCAGTGTTCAATCTCGCCTATGTAGCCGTAACAATTGGAGCAGTTAATCCATTTACATTTAAGGTTATCATTTCCCTTTGTACCTCTGTTCCTCTCTCTCTCTTTTTTTCCTTCTTTTTCTTAAAGCATTTCCTTTAGCATCTCTTGCAATGCTGGTTTGTTGGAGATGTATTCTTTTAGTCTTCTTTTGTTTAGGAAACTCTTTTATTTCACCTTTCGTTTTGAAAGAGAGCCTTGCTGGGTAGAGTAATCTTGGTTGTAGGAGTCTGAAACATTTTTTGCCTTTCCCTTCTGGCTTGTAGTGTTCCTTTTGAAAAATCAGTTGATAGCCTTATCAGAGCTCCCTTGTATGTTATTTGCTGTTTTTCTCTTGCTGCTTTTAGAATTCTCTGTCTTTGAATGTTGCCTTTTTAATCATCATGTGCCTTGGAGTGGGCCTTTTTGGGTTCATCTTCATTGGGATCCTCTCTGCTTCCTGGACTTGCATGACTTTTTCATCAAGTTAGGAATATTTTCTGCCGTTACATTTTCAATCAGGTCTTCTATCCCATGCTACTCTTCTTCACCTTCTTGTATCCCTATGATTAGCACATTTTTTCGTTTCATGTTGTCTAGCAGTTCTCTTACACCCTCTTCATTCTTTTTAAGTCTTTTTTCATTTTGTTGTATTGTCTGGGAATTTTTTTCTACGTTGTTCTCTAATTCATTGATCCGATCTTCGACTTTATTTAGCCTGCTTTTGATTGATTCTACTGTGTTCTTCAATTCAGAAATTATACTCTTTATTTCTTCCAGGTTCTTATTGATACTTTATATGTCATTTTTTATGCTGGTATAGTTCAAGGAAGTTGAACAGCCGGCCTTTGAGTAGAAGGCGGGAAGATGGCGGATTCCTCGGGGCGGGGTTCTGGTGGCCACTTACCTTGCCTGCACCTTGATCTTGGATCTCCAGCCTCCAGAACTATGAGAAATAAATGCCTGCTTAAGCCTCCCAGTCTCTATTTTATTTTTTTAAGATTTTATTTGTATTCAGAGAAAGGGGAAGGGAGTGAGAAAGAGAGGGAGAGAGACATCGATGTGCAACAGGTGAGGGAAACATCAGTTGGTTGCCTCTCGTACGCCTCCAACTGGGGACCTGGCCCGCAACCCAGGCACGTGCGTGCCCTGATGGAATCAAACCAGCAACCTTCCAGTTTGCTGGCTGGTACTTAATCCACTCCAGAGAAGGAAAACTCTGACTCCAAAAAACCTCCGCTGCCTTGCGGCATATCTCCTCGGAGGAAAGGCTAGGGGAGTAAACCCTGACAGAAAATCCGGAGCCGGAGTCCCTAAGGCGGTTTGACGTTGTAGTCAACACCGGCAACTCCTGCGGCGCACCTGAAGCCAAGCTGTATTGACTCCGTCTTTCCCCTTGGATCCTTCAGCTGCGAAGAGAGGGGGGGTCTGCTGCATGGGCAACAGCTGGCCCTCCATATCACCCTGCCCAGGATTTGTAACTTCACTGGAGAGGACACTCCAGCATCATCGCAAGATGTCGACTTAACACGGGAGGAGACAGTTATCGGTTATAAGCTCATCCGATTTGTGAAGGAAACGAGCGCCAGGGGTCTCCTCTGACGGTGGGAGAGGTCATCGCACCTCACTGGACAGCTACCGCCAGCCTCAAGCTGGGCAGCCCCCAGCCAATTAGGTGCCGTCTCGCCATGGCTCGCCTGCCCCACTGGGTGCATGGGGATCAGAGAGGCGTCTCTCGAAAAGTGGGCCACAAAACACTCCCACCAGGCAATTCCAAGCAAACATCAAGAAAGAAGCCTCCAGCTCTTCGCCTCGCTAGCTGGAACATCAGGACCATGTGTCCCGGACTTACTGCAGACCTTCTGTGGATCAATGGTGCTATGAAAACCGCCGTCATCGACAGGGAACTGGCACGACTAAACATCGACATTGCGGCTCTACAGGAGACCCGGTTGGCCGACAACGGAACTATCAGAGAAACCAACTACACCTTCTACTGGCAAGGGAAGTCTCCAGACCAACCAAGACAGCACGGTGTTGGGTTCGCTGTGAAGAACACGCTTGTTAACTCCATAGAGCCACCCACAGGAGGCACAGAGAGATTACTTACCCTCCGATTGTCAACAACTTTCGGCCCAGTCAGCATTCTTAGCGCGTACGCCCCAACCCTCTGCGCCACCACCGAAGAGAAAGAACAGTTCTACCATGCACTGGACGAAGCGTTATCCAAGATCCCCAGAAGTAACGCTCTTTATCTCCTTGGAGACTTCAACGCAAGAGTAGGAGCCGACCACATGGCCTGGCCCACCTGCCTCGGAAACTTTGGGAGAGGAAAGATCAATGAGAATGGTCAGCGACTGCTTGAGCTTTCGTGTCACCACGACCTGTGCGTGACAAACACATTCTTCAAGTGCAAAGAGATCCACCAGGTGTCATGGAGGCACCCCCGCTCCCACCACTGGCACCAGCTTGACCTCGTCATCACCAGAAGAACGGATATTGGCAGCACCCTCCTCACCCGCAGCTACCACAGTGCAGACTGCGACACAGACCATGCCCTCGTGGTAAGCAAGGTGCGCATAATGCCGAAGAGGTTGCACCACTCCAAAATGAAGGGTCGCCCACGCATCAACACCAGTTGTGCCAGCAACCCAGTTAAGACCCAGCAATTCATCAACAGGATGGAAGATGCACTCGGCGAGGGAATGGCGGCAGATGACATTATCGAATCCAATTGGCCACGTCTCCGCGACGCCATATACAACTCCGCCATTATTGCTTACGGGAAGAAAGAACGGAAGAACGCTGACTGGTACGAGGCTCACTGGGAAGAAATGGAACCCGTGATCGAGGCTAAGAGGAAGGCCCTACTGGCTTACAAGGCCACGCCCACTCCCAGTACACTTCAAGCTCTATGGGCTGCCAGGAACAAAGTCCAGAAGACCGCCCGCCACTGTGCCAACACCTATTGGCTAAACCTGTGCAGAAGCATCCAGGAAGCCGCCGATATAGGCAATGCACGAGGAATGTATGAGGGCATCAAGAAGGCAACAGGCCCAATCCCCTCCAAGATCGCCCCCCTTAAGTCCAAGACAGGTGAGGTCATCACTGACCAGGAACAGCAAATGCGGCGGTGGACCGAACACTACCTCGAGCTGTACGCGACGAGGAACACCGTAACAGACACTGCTCTTAACGCCATCCCAGACCTACCAGTCATGGAGGAGCTAGACACCCCACCTACTGCGGCAGAGCTCGGCAAAGCCATCGACCGCCTCGCTTGCGGGAAAGCACCAGGAAGCGACGGAATCCCTCCAGAAATCCTAAAGAGCGGGAAACCAGTCCTGCTACAGCCGCTCCACCATCTACTCTGTCTCTGCTGGAAGGAGGGTTACATCCCCCAGGATATGAGAGACGCCAACATTATCACCATGTACAAGAACAAAGGAGACCGCAGCGACTGCAACAACTACCGGGGCATCTCTCTCCTCAGCGTCGTCGGCAAAGTATTCGCCCGGGTCGCTCTTGCCCGCCTGCAGACCCTTGCTTCCCGCGTCTACCCAGAGTCCCAGTGTGGCTTCAGAGCTGGCCGATCAACAGTGGACATGATCTTCTCCCTACACCAGCTGCAGGAGAAGTGTCACGAGCAGCATAAACCATTCTACCTCGCCTTTATCGACCTCACGAAGGCGTTTGATCTGGTCAGTCGAAGTGGACTCTTCAGCTTGCTACGAAAGATTGGCTGTCCACCACATCTGCTTGCTGTGGTCATGTCCTTTCACGACAACATGCACAGCACGGTGTCCTACAACGGCGCAACCTCTGAGGCCTTCCCAGTCAGCAGCGGAGTAAAGCAGGGCTGCGTCCTCGCGCCTACGCTGTTCGGAATCTTCTCCATGCTCCTCCAATACGCCTTTAAGGACTGCAGCGAGGGTGTCTTCATTCACACCAGATCCGATGGCAAGCTCTACAACCTGGCCCGTCTACGAGCCAAGACCAAAGTCAAAGAGGTGCTCATCTGTGAGATGCTCTTCGCTGACGACGCAGCCTTGACATCACACTCCGAAGAGGGACTCCAGCAGCTAGTCACTTGCCTTTCCCACGCATGCAAGGAGTTCGGACTAGCCATCAGCCTGACGAAGACGAACGTTATGGCTCAAGGCACGGGGACTCCCCCATGCATCAGCATCGACGGATACACCCTGGAGGTTGTCAACGACTTCACTTACCTCAGGTCCACCATCTCGAGCTGTCAGTTGACTTGGAGGTCAACCGGAGAATCGCCAGGGCAGCCACAGTTATGGCCAAACTGAACCAGCGAGTGTGGAACAATTCCAGCCTCACTGAGACAACTAGACTGCGCATCTACCAAGCCTGCGTACTCAGCACTCTCCTCTATGGCAGCGAGACGTGGACCACCTACGCAAGGCACGAAAGGAAACTCAACAGCTTCCACATGAGGTGCCTGCGACGCGTCCTGCATGTCGCCTGGCAGGATAAGGTCCCCAACACCGAGGTGCTGAAGCGAGCCAACATGAGCAGTTTGCATGCAGTTCTTAGTGAGAGACGCCTCAGGTGGCTCGGCCATGTCAAAAGAATGGATGCAGGCCGTATTCCCAAAGACCTCCTCTACGGCGAGCTAGCAGAAGGCCAGAGGATGACAGGGCGCCCAAAACTGCGGTTCAAAGACATCTGCAAAAAGGACATGACACAATGCTCCATCAATCTCAACACATGGGAAGTTCAAGCAGACGACCGCCTAGCCTGGAGGCTCGCGGTCAGGCAAGGCACGTCACGCGCAGAGGCTGCGCGCAACGAGGAGGCGGTCCAGAAAAGATCGAGGCGGAAGCAGCGTCAACAGCAGCAACAACAGCCATCTGCCTTCACCTGTAACAAGTGCGGCAGGGATTGTCACTCCCGAGTCGGACTGCACAGCCATTCTCGGCGGTGCAGATAGACTCTCAGGAAGCTACGCCATCGTCTCTCGAGACGGACGGCTGCCGATGATGCCGATGAGTTCTCTTTAAGTCCCTTGTAGTTTCTCTGGAGTTCTTTGTAATTCCCCTAAAGTTCGTTGTAGTTTTCATTGAGTTTGTCAAGTTCATTGAGCTTCTTTATAACCAGTCTTTTGAATTCTATGCCTGATAGTTTATGTCTGTTTCATCTATCTCTCTTTTTGGGGATTCCTTTTTTCCTTTCACTGGTAGGTTGTTCCTGTGTCTCCCCATATTGGATGCTTCTTCTTTGTTTTTGTTTCTTAGATTTGTCTTCTTTCATTTCCTGCCTTTGTGGTATGAGATTCTGTATAGGAGACCTTGGGGATTCAGTGGTGCAGTCTCTTTGATCTCCTGAGCCTGATACTCTTGGGATGCCCTTCATGCTGTTTGTTTAAGCTGTCTGGTTGTATTTCAGTTACTCTTTGGTGGAGCCTTCCCTCTGGCAAGTTGATTCAGTCACTCTGCCCACCTTGTCTTGAGTTCTTTTGCGGAGATGGTGTTAAAACATAAACACACACCCAGGTAAGAAATCCACACCCTCCAAAATATCCCCCACCCACAATCACACTATCAGCAGCAAATGATCCAGTATTAATATAAATATAAAGAGGTTAAGACTATTATACTATAGTAGAAACAGGTAAGAGTTGCTTTAAATGAAATAAAGATGATTTTTGAGAGGGAAGATGATAGAATAATAATAGTAGCAAGTAGGGTCAAGGCTATGTGAGACAGCAGGTAATATTTACACTATGAGTTTACAAAGGAAGGGAAGAATGCAGAATGAATGAGAAAGTGGAAATGTATAGTATTAGGTTTAAATAGTAGTTATATGCTATGTATTTAGTATGAGAGGGAGAATAAATAAAATATACAAAAAAATATTAAAGAAGGAGAATAGGAGGGAGAGAAGGTAGGAAACAGATTAAAGAAGTGTTTTTACCCAGTACAACCTTTGGGTGCCGTCTTTTTTTTCTTGATCCACTCCTGGTCAAAATTTCATGGGTTTCAAATCTTTTCTGGCTGGCTGGTTATGAGGAAATCTAGCTTGATTGTGGGGTTGTTATTCTCTCACTTGTTGGCCTGCCGCCACTCTGCTGTGAGCTATACTTAGTGCGTCCCCTCACCCCTGGTCCTGCAACAGCCATAGCCCTCCTCAGGCTAGTCTAGCACGCCATTCTGCTGGAGGGCCAGCGCACACATGCCAACAGTCTCTGCCCAGCCTCAAGTCCTGTCTCCGCTCCTCAAAAAAAGTCTCTGTGTTGCCTCCAAGCTGCAACACCGGCTTGCCTTCCTGCCTGTACGCCTTCGTGTGGCACTTGCCTGCCTGGGGTCCTACCAAATCTGCAGTTCCACCGCAACTTTCCCGTATGGGCTCCTCTCCCCAGCTCATTTTTGCTTTTTTCTTTGGTGGAGCCTTGGTGCGAACGCTGCAGGGGCAGAGATGTCAGCTCAGGGTTGCTAGTCAGGCACTTTATTTTCTGATTTTAAAACTTCTGTTTGGTTCTATTTGAAGTTTGCCTTGTCACATTTTTATGATTTTAAACTTTCAACCATTATATATTATCTTTGCTTTTATTTTTATCAACTTAGTATGATGGTTTTCTCTCTGTGTTTGATAATTCCAATATCTAAACACTTTTCATTCTCTCTTTTCTCTTGGTTCTGCTGCTTCTTGCTGTGTGTGTATGTATACCTGGTTACACTGATATGTCTGAGCTAAATACTGTATGTTAAAAAAATTATTACATGAGTAATTGCAGGCCTAGGATAATGATAGCTTCTCCAAGAGAACTTTTGTTTGTTTCAGGGAGCTGGAGGCATTACCATTCTACACAGTTTAATCCAGGTTTCATCACTTAATTAGATTAAATCATAACCAGACACAAGGTCAGGATGCAAGTTCACGAAAGGACTGTAATATACATGGCTGCACAATTTTCCTTTCGTGTGTGTCACCCTAAAATAAGAGTTAATTTACCAGAGATCCGTCCTCTGCAGGCTTTGGGTTTTGATTTTTGCTCCTCTTGACAGCACCAAAAGTGCAGTTCAGCTCTGAAAACCATCTCCTCTATATTAACAAATATCTTCAGGCAGTCTTGAGTTTTTCTCTCCCAGAAGGTATAGTATATTTTTCCATTTCTTCATGTCTTCTTTTATGACCATCAGGAGTTTTATATATAAATATAGCATTATATATAAATAAAATATAGTGTTTTACTTATAAAAATTTCATGAGTTTCTTTTAAACCTTATTTCTAGGCACTATGTGTTTCTGTTCTATAAATGAAATAATTCCAGTATATTCATTTTTGTATATTTACATGTTAACATTTGCCACCTAAGTGTTATTAAAAATATATTTTCAAAGGGTTATGTCAGCAACATGGGAAAGTGAGATGTTTTTGGATCTACCCTGAAATTTACAAGTTGGAGGTCTATAATCCAATGGAATTTCCTGTTCAAAACACAAACATATCAGAGCAATCCACAAATTGAAACATCTGAAGATAGGTATAATGAAACACATAGGGGAGCCAGAATAAGGGGAAGGATGCAGACAATGTCCACAGACAAGACTGCCTGCCATGGCCCCAGCTAATGGGTGGTGAAGAGTTGGGCTTTGGACTTACACTATACCTGGTTGAGGGTAAGAGAACCAGATGCACCATCAGTGCTCGAGAATCTGGCAAGCTCCCCCACCATTACAGCAATACCCAGCAGTAGCAAAGAGGTATCTGAATTCCCCAGGCTACAACACAGCTGTGCCAGCAGCCATTAAGAAACAAGAGAGCAGTGCTGAAGGCTCATAAACCCAGCTCCACACCACTCGCCTCATCTCCCAACAATAGTGGTGGTGCCACAAGACCTAAGGGGACCAGGACACAGCAGGTATACCTATCAACCTAGTCACCAAGGTGCTAATTTTTGTGACTGCAGTTATGCCCCACTCTCACCAGAATAGGGGCACAAGTAGTGGAGTCAAGAGGAAACAAAAACTTGTTATAGCATTATCTATTGGAAAACAAACAAACAAAAAGTCTTCTAACAAAAAACCCAGCTGATCTGTTAAGATTAAAATGGTATCCTCACAAGAAAAAGTTCACTAGATTATCTTAGCCAGTGCTGCTCAATTAATTGGAGGAAAGTCCTATAAAACTAAAGGTTGCAGGTTCGATTCTTGGTCAGGGAACATATGCCTAGGTTAAGGGCTTGGTCCCCAGTTGGAGAGCATGCGAGAAGCAATTGATCGAATTTCTCACATCAATGTTTCCCTCTCTCTAAAACCAATGAGGATAATAAATAAATAAATAAATAAATAAATAAATAAATAAAGTTCACTAACTCAAAAGCAAAGGTAGAAGAACAATGCATCAAGGACTATGAAAAACCAAGGTAACACGGTGACACATAAAAAATAAAAGACAATCTCCAAAAACCAACCTCAGAGTCATGGAAGACTAATTTAAATGACACATAATATAAGACTGTAGTTACGAGGAAACTCACTGAGCTACAAGAAAAAATAGGAAAGGTAGGTAGTTCAATGAGCTCAGGAATACTTTCCTGAGGACTACTTTACCAAGGAGAGTGAAACTATAAAAAAAAAACCCATATCCAAGATGGCGGAGGAGTAAGTGAAAGCTACACTAACCTCCTCCCAGGACCAGTCTGGATTTACAACTTAATTTTGGAGAAATCATCTGGAATAACCAACCGAACACTATCTGGAGAAAAGTCCAACGGAGAGACAGAAAAGGCTGCTACATCAAAACGTGACCGGTAGGGAGTACAGTGACGCGGAAGGGCTGGCTGGGCTCCTATGGGTGGCAGCTGAAGGGACTGAGAAACAGCTCAGCACCCGGGTGTTCCCTCTGAGAAGGGCAGGGTCTAAACTCCCAGCTGGGCTTCCCAGCCTACAGCAACAGAGCGGAAAGTAAAATAGTATTCAGCTCTGAAAAGCGAAAAACCACAGGGTTTCTTGCTAGCCAGAGAGAAACAGCAGAAGAAATAGAGATCTTAAGTGGATCACATGCGAAAATATTTTGGTCCCCACTAACCCTGGGCTCAAGCAGAGGGAAGGCAGAGAGGACTGGAGACACTTGGGGAGAGTTTAGCGCGGTGGCTTTGAGGGGAGAACTAGGGGAGCAGCCGACCAGGTCCCAGTGCTGACTCATCCCCAGTACTGCAGGCAGACCATTCCCCTCCAAGTGGTGTCAGCCTGAGGGAAAGCAAAAGCCCTGCCTACAGGAATTAAGCTGCCACACCCATGGTCCTTAAACCTGACGGCTAATCACAGATTGAATAAATTAACAACTAAAAAAAAAAAAGACAAGGGCAGTAGATCCCTGGAAGTCTTCAACAGGCTGCCTAGGGCCAGTCTGGTACATGATCTGACGGCACCAGAGACAGATCCAGGAGGTGAAGATCATTCTAAGAAGCACAAACAAACAATTGGAGTCACAAAAATGGGGAGACAAAGAAACAATCCACCATTGAAAGGAAAGGTAGAATCCCCAGAAAGAGTGCTAAGTAAAATAGAGGGAAGCGAACTATCAGATATGGAATTCAAAACATGGATTATGGAGAAGCTCAATGAGCTCAGCAGAAACTACAAAGAACTCCAGAAAAACTACAAGGAACTTACTGAGAATTACACCAGCATGAAAAAGAACATAGAAGCTATCAATAAGAGCTAGGAGGAAATGAAGAATACGATCTCGGAATTGAAGAACACAGTAGAAGGAATTAAAAGCAGGTTAGAGGAAGCAGAAGATCGGATCAGCGAGCTGGAGGACAATGTAGACAAAAACTCCCAGACAGTTCAACAAAATGAAAAAACACTCAATAAGACTGAAGAGGCTCTAAGACAGCTGCAGGACAACATGAAACATAATAATATCCATATCATAGGAATTCCAGAAGGAGAAGAAGAAGAGCAAGGGATAGAAAACCTCTTTGAAAAACTAATGACAGAAAACTTCCCTAACATGAGGAGAGAAAGAGTCACGCAAGTCCAGGAAGAACAGAGGGTCCCAATGAAGATGAACCCCAACAGGCCCACTTCAAGACACATCATAATTAAAATGCCAACATTCAAAGACAAAGAGAGGATCCTAAAAGCAGCAAGAGAGAAACAACTAATAACATACGAGGGAGCTCTAATAAGGCTATCATCAGATTTCTCAGCAAAAACACTACAAGCCAGAAGGGAATGAAAAAAATATTCCAAGCAATGAAAAACAAAGGCCTACAACCTAGAATACTCTACCCAGCAAGGCTCTCATTCAAAATGGAAGGTGAAATGAGTTTCTAAGACAAAAGAAGGCTAAAAGAATACATCTCCACCAAACCAGCATTGCAAAAGATGCTAAAGGGTCTGCTTTAAGAAGATGAAGAAACAGAGAGAGACATAGAGGAACACGAGTACAAAGGGGGAAAATGACAATGAATAAATACTTATCGGTAATAACCTTAAATGTAAATGCATTAAATGCTCCAATCAAAAGACACAGGGTAGCTGAATGGATTAGAAAGAATGACCCACATATATGCTGTCTACAAGAGACCCACCTTAGAACAAAAGATCTACAAAGACTGAAAGTGAAGGGATGGAAAAAAGTATTTCAAGCAAACGGACAGGAAAAAAACAGCTGGGGTAGCAATACTTATATGAGACAAAACAGATTTCACAGCAAAGGTCATAAGAAGAGACAAAGAAGGACATTTCGTAATACTGAAGAGCAAAATCCATCAAGAAGATATAACGCTTATAAATATATATGCACCCAACTTAGGAGCATCCAAATATGTAAGGAAAATTTTGAAAGACTCCAAGAAAGATATAGACAGAACACACTCATAGTAGAGGACTTTAACACCCCATTGTCAACAATGGACAGATCTTCAAAGCAAAGAAACACCAAAGATATAAAGGCACTGAACAACATTTTAGATCAAATGGACTTAGTCAATATATATAGAACTTTTCACCGCAAAGAAGCAAAATATACATTCTCCTCAAGTGCACATGGAACATTTTCGAAGACAGACCATATAGTAGGACACAAAACAAGCCTAAACAAATTCAAGAAAACTGAAATTATATCAAGCATCTTCTCAGATCACAATGCCTTAAAATTGGAAATGAACCTCAAGGAAAGGACTCAAAAATATTCAAACTCATGGAGAATGAATAACATGCTATTAAATAATGAATAGGTTAACAATGACATCAAGGAAGAAATCAAAAAGTTTCTGTAAACTAATGATAATGAACACACAACAACCCAAAACCTATGGGATACAGTGAAAGCAGTCCTGAAAGGGAAGTTCATAGCAATACAGGCCTACCTAAAAAAGCTAGAAGAATCTCTAATAAAAAACTTAACCCTACAGCTACAAGAACTAGAGGAAGAACAACAAGCAAAGACCAGATCAAGTAGAAAAAAGGAAATCATCAAGATCAGAGCACAATTAAATGACACAGAGGCTAAACTAACAATTCAAAAGATCAACATAAGTAGGAACTGGTTCTTTGAAAAGATAAACAAAAATTGAGAAGCCTTTAACCAGTCTCATCAAGAAAAAAAGAGAGAACCCAAATAAATAAAATCAGAAATGAAAGAGGAAAAATCAAAACTGATACCACAGAAATACAAAGAATTGTAAGAAATTATTACAAACAACTGTATGGCAAGAAATTTGACAACCTTGAGGAAATGGACAAATTCCTCAAAACATATAGTCTTCCAAAACTGAATCAAGAAGAAGCAGAAAGCCTGAATAAACCAATAACAACTAGTGAAATTGAAGCAGTAATAAAAAAACTCCCCGCACACAAAAGCCCTGGACCGGATGGCATCACAGGTGAATTGTACAAAACATTTAGGAAAGAACTAACTCCTATCCTCTTCAGACTATTCCAAAAGATCCAAGAAGAGGGAAGACTCCCAAACTCGTTCTATGAAGCCAATATTACCCTAATTCCAAAACCAGGTCAAGACACAACAAAGAAAGAAAACTACTGACCAATATCACTGATGAACATAGATGCTAAAATCCTCAACAAAATATTGGAAAACCGGATCCAGCAACACATTAGAAAGATCATACACCACGATCAAGTGGGATTCATTCCAGGGATGCAAGGATGGTTTAATATTCACAAATCAATAAATGTAATACACCACATAAAAAAAATGAAAGACAAAAACCACATGATCATATCAATAAATGCAGAAAAAGCATTTGATAAAGTACAACACCCATTTGTGATGAAAACTCTCAGCAAAATGGGAGTAGAGGGAGCATACCTCAACATAATAAAGGTCATATATGAGAAACTTGAAGCCAACATCATACTCAATGGGCAAAAACTGAGAGCATTTCCCCTGAGGTCAGGAACAAGACAAGGCTGTCCACTCCTATTCAACATAGTCTTGGAAGTTCTAGCCACAGCAATCAGACAAGAAAGAGAAATAAAAGGCATCCAAATTGGAAAAGAGGAAGTAAAACTGTCATTATTTGCAGATGACATGATAGCGTACAAAGGAAACCCTATAGACTCCGCAAAAAAACTACTCGAACTAACAAGTGAATTCGGCAAAATAGCAGGGTACAAAGTCAATATTCAGAAATAGAAGGCATTTCTGTACACCAACAATAAAATCTCAGAGATAGAAACTGAAAGAAAAATCCCATTTACCATAGCAACAAGAAAAATAAAGTACCTAGGAATAAAGTTAACCAAGGAGGTAAAACACCTGTACTCAGAAAACTACATAACATTGAAGAAAGAAATTAAGGAAGATACAAATAAATGGAAGCATATACCATACTCATGGATGGAAAGAATCAACATCATTAAAATGTTCATACAACCCAAAGCAATTTATAGATTCAATGCAATCCCTATTAAAATACCAATGACATTTTTCACAGACCTAGAACAAATACTTCAAAAATTTACATGGAACCAAAAAAGACACCGAATAGCCTCAGTTATCTTGAGAAAGAGGAACAAAGTAGAAGGAATCATAGTATCTGATATCAAACTATATTACAGGGCCACTGTAATCAAAACAGTCTGGTACTGGCATAAGAACAGACATATAGATCAATGGACCAGAACAGATTGCCCAGAAATAAGATCAGGTCTCTATGGTCAATTAATATTGTGGGAAGGAGCATAAAATGGAGTGAAAACAATCTCTTCAACAAATGGTGTTGGGAGAACTGGACAGGGACATGCAAAAAAATGAAACCAGACCACCAACTTACACCATACACCAGAATAAACTCAAGAAGGAGAAAAGAGTTAAATGTAAGCCATGATACCATAAGTCATAGAGGAAATAATATGAATGACTCATGGACATGGACAACGGGGAGGGATATAATTGTGGGAGAAGGGATGGGCTGGGAGGGGGGAGCAATGGGGGAAAAATGGGACAAGTGTAATTGAATAACAAAAAATAAAATTAAAAAAAACAAAATTAAAAAAAAATAAAGAAAAATAAAGAAGCGTAATTGGTAAATACAAAATAGGGGGAAGTTAAGAATAATATAGGAAAGGGTGAAGCCAAAGAACGTATATGCATGACCCATGGACATGAAATAAATGGGGTGGGATTGCTGGAGGGAAGGGGGATGCTGGGCAGAAAGGAGCAAAGGGGACAAAACTGAAATACTGTAACAACATAATCAATAAAATATACTAAAAAAAAGAAAGAAATGAAGGTTCCATTAAGTGAAATAAAGAAAAATCTACAGGGAACCAACAGTGGAGTGGATGAAGCCAAGAATCAAATCAATTATTTGGAACACAAGGAAGGAAGAAGCACTCAATCAGAACAGCAGGAAGAAAAAAGAATTCAAAAAACACGGGTAAACTTAGGAACCTCTGGGACATCTTTAAACATACCAACATATGACTTATAGGGGTGCCAGGAGGAGAAGAGGAAGAGCAAGAAATAGAACTTATTCAAAAGGTAATGAAAGAAAACGTCCCTGATTTGGCAAAGAAATAGACATAGTAGTTTAGAAAGCAGATAGAATCCCAAATAAATTGGACCCAAAGAGTACGATACCAAGACAGCATAATTAAAATGTCAAATGTTAAAGGTAAAGAGAGAATGTTAAAAGCAGGAAAAGAAAAGAAGAGAGTTATCGACAGAGGAGTTCCCATAAGGCTCTCAGGTGATTTCTCAAAAGAAACTTTGCAGGCAAGAAAGGGCTGACAAGAGTGTCAGATCATGTACACCTGGCCTTTGGTAACCAACCTGGCCCTGGACTTAGCATTTCCCAAAAGATATGTTGATGGACTGAAACTTTCCCAGAGGAAATCCTAATGGACTTAGCCCAATATGTTAACTAAGCTGGTGTGGGAGGGGGAAAGCCATGAGATACAAATGACCTACTGAATATGTCAATAAGCAAACTCCCCCTTACTGAAAGGTGTATAAAAAAAGGTGCCTGAAGAAGTGCCAGTGGCAATTCCTATGGGCCCATGAGGAGGACCGGGAATCACCCTCCCCCATTCCCTTGTTCCTACGGGCCCACGAGAAGGACCGGGAGCTACCCCTACCCCCTCCGCCGCCGCTTCCCTTGCTCCTATGGGAGCTACCCCCGACTCCGCCACTGTTTTCCTGGCTCCTATGGGCTATTGAGTCAGTCCGGGGGAATTGCCTTTCCCCTTAACCCCCTTGCCCCTTCCTTTGTTCCCTCAATAAACCAGTTTTCTGTTCCCACAGCAGTCTCTGGGCAATTTCTCAGAGCAGGGCTACCCTGACATATTGGTGCCGAAATCCGGGAGGGGCTCTGAGAGCGATCGACAGCAACTTGCAGGCAGGGGAACAGTGGGCTGCAGCAGCACGTCCCAGGCTTACCCCCTGACCCGCCTGTTGGAGCCCTCTTGCCCCTCCTCCCAAACCTTGCTCAGAGATCTGCCTGTCTCATGACCTCCGCCTCTCAGGGTGATTTCTCAGAGCAAGGATGCCCTGACAAAGAGGTATTCAAAGTGATGAAAAGCAAGGACCTACAACCAGGATTACTCTTTTAAGCAAAGCTATCAGTTAGAATGGAAGAGCAGATAAAGTGCTTCCCTGACAAAGTTAAACTAAGTTGTTCACCATCACCAGCCATTAAATGGCCTTAAAATTCACAACTATCAATAATTGTATCCAAATGACAAACTAAGCAAACAAGCAGAACAGGAACAGAATCATAGATATTGAGATCATTTGAAGGGTTATCTGTTGGGAGGGGGAAGGGGGTGAATGGGAGGAAAAGAAGAGATGGGAGAGATTAAGAAGCACTAATTTGTAGGTACAAAATAGGAGAATGTTAAGAATAGTATAGGTAATGGAGTAGCCAAAAGAATTTATATGCACAACACATGGACATGAACTAAGTTGGGGGGGGGGGGGGATACTGCTGGAGGGATTGGGTTACTAGTTGGATGGGGATAAAGGGGGAAAAATTGGTACAACTGTAATAAAATAATCAATAAAATATATTTTTTAAAAATATTCAGGTCATTGTATTGGTATCTTAGAAAAACCAAAGCATGTAGTCCTGTTTCATTGTGTACTGAGAAAAAGAGAAAACAGAATCAAATTAATAGTGTGCTATCATCAAAAAATCAACGAACAACAAGCATTAGTGAGGATGTGGGGAAAAGTGAACTCTCACTCACTGTTGGTGGGAATGCATACTGGTGCAGCCACTGTGGAAAGCAGTATGGAGTTACCTCTAAAAATTAAAAATGTAACTGTCTTATGACCTAGTGATCCCACTTCTGGGACTATATCCCGAGAATCCTAAAAGAACCATTTGAAAGAATATATATGCCCCTATGTTCACTGTAGTGTTTTTTATAACAGCCAAGGTCTGGAAATAGCCCAAGTGCCCATTAGTATATGAGTGGATAAAAAAGCTGTGGTACATTTCCATAATGGTACTTGGCCATAAAAAAGGTAATTTTAGCTTTGGCATAGCATGGATAGACCTGGAGAGTATTGTGCTAAATGAAACAAGGCAGTCATAGAAAGACAAGTACCATATGATTTCACTTATATGTGGGACCTAAGAAATAAAATAACCAAAAACATAAAAGTAAACTTCACACTAAAGACCCAGACTGTTTTAACAAACAGGTTTTCATTGTGCAAAATAGGACTGTCAAGTCTGAGCACAATTTATTTTTTTCTAAAGAACCCACTTTATTTTGCAATAATGAATGGATATAATATCCCCACACAACTGCAAATGTTCTCTGTGCCAAGTTAAGGATCAGGGGAATTTTTCTTGGTTTGTATTCTGTCTCATTTTTTTCTTTTCCCTGTCTCAGATACAACAATTTTTAAATCTGAAGGAAAAAAAGTATACCCTCAAGCTAAAAATAATTACAGTACTGTCCTCTCTCTCATCTAGACCAAATCAGCTCTCAACTTTAAAAAGAGAAACACAAGAAAACAAAAAATACAAAACATATGCACTTCTAGTTCTGTGCAGATTTTAAAACTCCCTGTTCCCAATCCAAATCAAGTAATAATATGGCTGAATCTGCCCTCTTGCTAGCAATGAAACTGTGCTGCACCTGTGGATATATCCATGCGTTGCATGTGAGACTGATCTTGTCAAATCTGTCATATCCAGTGATTGCCACTGCTTCCCCTGCAGAGAAATTTACTGTGGTTATGGTTTTTCTGGTTTGGTCAAAAGGGCTTCTACAAAGTTAAACCAAACCCCTAATCTGCAAATGGTAATGAAAGGCATATAAAATCTCATGGGAAATATTACAGAGAAAAATCTCTAAACATAAGAGCAAGCCATGGGGTTGCTTCCTTGGGTATCTGGACACTTTCCTCCCTTTTAATCCTCATCAGAATTATAAATTACACTAACTTCATAAAAGCCTTTGGGTGAGCAATAAAACTAGCACCAAACTGATTTCCAGTCAAGATGGATGAATAGGAAGATATGGAGCTCACTTCTTCCAACAAGTACCCCCAAATTACAACTAAATATAGAATAAGCATCAATGAGAACCACCTGAAGACTAGCCAAACAGAATACTTGTAACTAAGGATATAAAGAAAAAGCCATACTGAGATGTGTGGGAAGGTCACAGACATGGTCTTGTCAGGTCCCCCACCCATGGTGTGGTAATTCAGAAATAGGAGGTAAGTCAGCCATATGGTCCCTGCTGAGGAATCAGGGGTCTGAGGCCGATACTGGGTTTTCTGGGCCCAGAGAATGTGTGCTGGAAAGAGGAGGCGCCACAACATCTGGCTTTGAAAACCAGCAGGGATTACTTCCAAGATAAATGACTATGGGAGATTGAGATGTTGCTCTTAAAGGGCTCATGCAACAACTCACTTATTCCAAGCTTCCATGTGGAGGCAGCAGTTTGAGAAATGTTTGTGTCATATGTGGAGAAATTAAACTGACCTACTTTAGGGTTAGTACCAGAAGGGTAGGGATCTGTGGGAACTCTGGGTATGGAACTGCTGGCAGGTGCCATCTGGCTAGTGCCAAATCTGTCACTTTTCATTAATCTAACACCATCACCTGTCCTCCGCATTCCACTGAGATCCCACCCTACCCCACCCAACTCACAAAGGCCCTCTGAAGCAGCTCCACACCTGTCACACAATATAGCTGGCCTCCGCTCACAATGCAGCCTTTCCCAAGACAAAATGAGGAAACAAAGGAATACATTCTAAAAGAAAGAATGGGAGAAAACCCCAGAAAATATAAAACAGAACAAAATGAAGACAAGCTACCTAACAAATAAGGAGTTTAAAATCGTCGGCAGCCGTCCGTCTCGAGAGACGATGGTGTAGCTTCTTAAGAGTCTATCTGCACCGCCGAGAATGGCTGTGCAGTCCGACTCGGGAGTGACACGGTATCTGTCTCCTCCCGTGTTGAATCGACATCTTGCGATGTCGCTGGAGTGTCCTCTCCAGTGAAGCTGAAGCTACAGAGCCTGGGCAGGGTGATATGGAGGGTCTGCTGTTGCCCATGCAGCAGACCCCCCCTCTCTTCGCAGCTGAAGGATCCAAGGGAAAGACGGAGTCAATACAGCTTGGCTTCAGGTGCGCCGCAGGAGTTGCCGGTGTTGACTACAACGTCAAACCGCCTTAGGGACTCCGGCTCCGGATTTTCTGTTGGGGTTTACTCCCCTAGCCTTTCCCCTGAAGAGGTATGCCGCAAGGCAGCGGAGGTTTTTTGGAATCAGAGTTTTCCTTCTCTGAAGGAGTTTAAAATAATGATTATAAAACTGGTCAAGGAACTGGGAACAGATGAACTCGAGGAGAACTTCAGTAAAACAGAAAATACTGGGAAAAAAATCAGAACTGAAGAATACAGTAAGTAAAATGTAAAATACGTACACTAGAAAAAATCAACAGCAAATTAGATGATTCAGAAGAACAAATCTAGAAGAGAAGGTAGGGGAAATCACCTAATTAGAACAAAAAAAAATTTTTTAATGAGCATAGTTTACGGGACATCTGGGTTGTTTTATATGAATCTCATAGAAAATGAAACCAAAATTCTATAATAGGTACACAAAAATAAAAAGAATATGTTAAAAATAAATTCAAACATATCACTAAAGAAAATCATTAATGCACAAGAGTTCATTACCACCAAATCATTATTACCAGAATAGTTAAAAGGTCTTTACAGAGGAAAAAAAAGATAAAAAACATGAATTATGAAGTGACAATAAATACATATCAACAATTACCTTAAATGCAAATGAATTAAATGCTCCAATCAGAAGACACAGCATGGACAACTGGACAAGAAAACAAGACCCTTACAAATATTGTATACAAGAGACTGATTTCAGATTGAAAGACACAAACTGAAAGGAAAGGGTTGGAAAAAGATATTTAATAGAAATGAAAACTAATAAAAAACCTGGGGTCTCAATATTTATAGCAGACAAAAATAAGACTTTAAAACAAAGGCTACAACAAGAAATAAAGAATGATCCAGCAATTCCACTTCAGGACATTTATCCAAAGAAACCCAAAACACTAAGTCAGAAAGATATAAGCATCCATATATACTGCAGTATTATTTACAACAGCCAAGATATGGAAGTAACTTAAGTGTTCATCAAAAACTGCACAGATAAAGAAGTGGTACATATATACAATGGAATATCAACCAGCCATACAAAGAATGAAATCTTGCCACCTGCAACAACACAATGGACATAGAAGGTATTGTGCTGAGTGTAAGTCAAACAGAGAAAGACAAATGCCATATTATTTCACTTATTTGTGGAATCTACAAAACAAAATAAATGAACACACAGAAACAGACTCAGATAGAGAGAACACTTTGATGGCTGTCAGATGGGAGGGGAGTTCAGGGGATTGGTGGGAAAGATGAAGGGATTAAGAAGTAAGTACAAATTGGAAGTAACAGAATAGCCATGGGAGTATATACCTTAGAGTATATAGTCAATAATACTGTAATAACTATGTATGGTGCCAGTGGAGTACTGGACCTATTGGGGTGTTCACTTTGAAAGCTATATAAATGTCTGGAAGTATAACTGAAAAAGTTTTCTTAAAAAGCTTAATACTGAGTGGGAAATTATAGTAAACACCTACATTGAAAGGAAAAAAGAAAGCTAGGGTAGAAATACTTATTCAGACAAAATAAACATTAAAATGAAGACTGTAACAAGAGACTAAAAAAAGTACCACATAATGAAAAGGGGATCAATCCACAAGGGGATATAACACTTGTAAGCATCAATACATCCAACATAGGAATACCTATGTACATAAAGCAGTATTAGCAGGCATAATGGAAGACACTGTCTGTATAATAATAATAGTAGGGAACTTTAAAATCCTGCTTACATCAATGGATAGATCATCCAGATAGATAATCAACAAAGAGGGCCTTAAATGATGCAGATCAGATGCACTTAATATATATTTGCAGAACATTCAGCTAAAAACGCACAATACACATTCTTTCAAATGCACATGAAACATTTTCCAGGATAGACCATATGTGAGGCCACAAAACAAGTCTAAATAAATTAAGAAGATTCAAATCATATCTAGCATATTTTTGAAATTCCAGTCAAATTGACATCATAGGTAAACATGGTACTTGGAAACCACCAAAATTACGGCTAAAGTTCAGAACAACCATCATTGAGAACCACGTAAAATACAGCTACATAGCAGTCCTGTAACTAAGGATATAAAGAAGCAGCCACATGAAGACTAGGAGGAAGGGTGAAGACATGGAATGGGCTGGTCCTGAATCCACATGTGGTGGTTAAAAATATGGAAAAATATCTCAGCTGCAGAGGGTTCCCAAAAGGAGCAAGGAGTCTGAGTCCGAGACCGGGGTCCCCAGGCCATGGTTCCAGAGCTGTGAAGAGAGGTCCCCATTAACTTCCGATTGTGGAAACCAGTGGAGATTGTGGCTGAATGAGATGGAGGCTCTGGAGTCCAAGGTGTTCCTCTTAAAGGGCCTACACACAGACATACTCAGACTCACTCATTTTAAGCTCCAGTTCAGGGGCAGCAGCTTGAAAGTCGTGTCAGGGACATATGGGAAGGAACTGAATTGTCTGGCTTCAGGATGAAGGATGAAGGGCCAACTTTCTACCAGACAGAGGTGCTAGCAGAGACCACTGTTCCTTTGCTGAGCCCTCCCCAAAAGAATCTGATGATGGGCACCGTAACTGAAAACACTATAACTATATGCCAAGAAACTGGACAACCCAGGCAAAATGGACAAACTTCTGGAAACATATAATCTCCCTAAACTGAATAAAAAAAATAAATCAGGAAGCTTGAACAGACTAGCAAAACCGAAGCAAAAAATTAAAAAACTCCCAGCACATAAAAGCCCTGGACTGGATGGCTTCACAGGTGAATTTACTAAACATTCAAAAAACTAACACCTACCCTCCTTAAGCTATTCCAAAAAATTCAAAAAGACGGAAGACTTCCAAACTCTTTTCATAAGGCCAATATTATCCTAATTCCAAATCAGATAAAAGCACGACAAAAAATAAAAATTACGGACCAATATCTCTGATGAACATAGATGCTAAAATCCTAAAAAAAAGAAAATGAAAAGAAAAAGTGTATCTGGATCCTGCAGTACATTAAAGAGATCATATAAACCATGATCAAGCAGGATTCATCCCAGTGATGCAAGGATGATATACCATTCACCATTCACAAATCAATAAACGTTATACATCACATAAACAAAATGAAATACAAAAATCACATCATTACATCAACAGATGCTAAAAAAGCATTTGATAAAGTACAACACCCATTTTGATACAAACTCTCAGTGAAGTGGGATTAGAGGGAGCATATCTCAACATAATAAAGGCCATATATGAGAAACCTATTGTCAACATCATACTCAATGAGCAAAAACTAAAAGCATTTGCCCTAAGATCAGGCACAAGACAAGGGTGTCCACTTTCACTACTCTTATTCAACGTAGTTTTGGAAGTTCTAGCCATAGAATCAGATAAGAAAAAGAAATAAGGTATCCAAATTGGAAAGGAGGAAGTAAAACTCATTATTCTCAGACGACATAATAGTTCTATATAAACACCCTATCTTCTCCACCAAAATACTGCTAGACCTAATAAGTGAATTCAGCAAAGTGTGGGAAACAAAGTCAATACTCAAAAATTGATGGCATTCTTGTACACCAACACTGAATTATCAGAAAGAGAAACTAAGAAAAAAAATCCCATTTACTATAGCAACAAGAAAAATAAAGTACCTAGGAATATATTTAATTAAGGATGTAAAACACCTTTACTTGGGAAACTATAGAACACTGAAGAATGAAATTGAGGAGGATAAAATGGGAGCATATACTGTGTTCATGGATTGGAAGAATTAACATCATGAAAATGCCCATACCACCCAAAGCAATCTATAGATTAAGCACAATTCTTATTAAAATACCAGTGACAGCATATTTCACAGACCTAGAACAAATACTTCAAAAATTTATATGGAACCAAAAAAGACCCTGAATAGCCACAGCAATTTAGAGACAGAAGAATACAGTAGGAGGAATCACAATACCTGATACTAAACTATACTACCAGGCCATGGCAATCAAAACAGCCTGGTACTGGCATAAGAACAGACACAGTGATCAATGGAAGAGAAGATAGACTCCAGAAATAAACCCATGTCTCTTTGGTCAATTAATATTTGACAAAGAGGGCTTGACCATACAATGGAGTAAAAAAAAGTCTCTTTAAAAAATGGTGTTGAAAAAAAAAAAAAATGGTGTTGAGAGAACTGGACTGGTACATGCAAACAAAATGAAACTAATCCACCATTTCACAAAATACACCAGAATAACTTCAAAATGGATAAAGGATTTAAATATAAGTCATGATACCATAGAAGTCCTGATGGCAAACATAGGAAGTAAAATTTCAACATATCACACTAGCAGAGTAATATCTCTACCGATATAGACTAGGACAAGGAAAATAAACAAATGGGACTGCATCAAATTAAAGTTTCTGCACAGCTAAAGAAACCACCATCAAAATAAGAAGGGAAGTGATGTATGGGAGAACATATTTGCCAATGATACACTGGACAAGGTTTTAATCTTCAAAATATATAGAGAATTCATACTACTCAACATCAGAAAGACAACAACCCAATTAAAAATGAGCAGTGGACATGAATAGACACTTATCCAAGGAGGATATACAGAAGACCCATAGACATATGAAAAGATGCTCAACATCACTAGCCATCAGGGAGATACAATTTAAAACCACAATGAGATATCACCTCACACCTGTCAGAATGGCTATTGTTATTAATAAAGTGACAAAAAATAAGTGTTGGCAAGGATGTGAAGAAATGGGAACCCTAGTGCACTGTGGGTGGGAATGCAGGCTGGGGCAGCCACTGCGGAAAACAGTATGGAATATCCTCAGAAAATTATAAATGGATCTGCCTTACAACCCAGTGTTTCCACTGCTTGGAATATACCCTAAGAATCGTGAAACACCAATTCAAAAGAACTTATGAACCCCAATGTTCAGAGTAGTGCTATTTAAAAAAGCTAAGTGTTGGAAACAGTCCAAGTGCCCATCAATAAATGAGTGGATTAAAAAACTGGTGCATTTACACTGTGGAATACTATGCAGCAGAAAGAAAAACTCCTATAAACCACATGATAGGACACAAAACAAGCCTCAACACATTCAAGAAAATTGAAATCATATCAAGCATCTTTTCAGACCACAATGCTTTGAAACTAGAAATCAACCTCAGAGAAAAAAATCAAAGACACACAAACTCATGGAGAATGAATAACACGCTATTAAACAATGAATGGGTTAACAATGACATCAAAGAAGAAATCAAGAAACTTCTAGAAACTAATGACAACGAACACACAACAGCCCAAAACCTATGGGACACAGCAAAAGCAGTCTTAAGAGGGAAGTTCATAGCAATACAGGCATATTTGAAAAGGATAGAAGAAGCTCAAATAAAAAATCTAATCCTAAAGCTACAAGAACTAGAACAACAACAACAAACAAAGCCTAGGGCAAAAAGAAGGAAGGAAATCATCAAGATCAGAGAAGAATTAAATGACATAGAGACTAAACAAACAATCTAAAAAATCAACAAAACTAGGAGCTGATTCTTTGAAAAAAATAAACAAAATCGACAAGCCTCTAGCCAGGCTCATCAAGATAAAAGAGAGAAGACCCAAATAAACAAAATCAGAAATGAAAGAGGAGACATCACGACTGATACCACAGAAATACGAACAATTGTAAGAAATTACTACAAACAACTGTATGGCAAGAAATTTGACAACCTGGAAGAAATGGACAAATTTCTAGAAACATATAACCTTCCAAAACAGAATCAAGAAGAAGTAGAAAGTCTCAACAGACCAATAACAAAGAAGGAAATTGAAACAGTAATCAAAAATCTCCCTGCACACAAAAGCCCTGGACCGGATGGCTTCATAGGCGAATTTTACAAAACATTTAGGGAAGAACTAACTCCTATCGTCCTCAAATTATTCCAAAATATTCAAGAAGAGGGAAAAATCCCAAACTCTTTCTATGAAGCCAGTATTACCCTAATCCCAAAACCAGGTCAAGACACAACAAAGAAAGAAAACTACAGGCCAATATCACTGAGGAACATAGATGCTAAAATCCTCAATAAAATATTGGCAAATAGGATCCAGCAATACATCAAAAAGATCATACACCATGATCAAGTGGGATTCATCTCAGGGATGCAAGGATGGTTTAATATTCGCAAATCAATAAATATAATACGTCACCTAAACAAAAGGAAAGACAAAAATCACATGATCATATCAATAGATGCAGAAAAAGTATCTAATAAAGTACAACACCCATTTATGATGAAAACACTCAGCAAAATGGGAATAGAGGGAGCATACCTTAACATAATTAAGGCTATATATGAGAAGCCTGAAGCCAACATCATACTCAATGGACAAAAACTGAAAGCATTCCCCCTGAAATCAGGAACTAGACAAGGCTGTCCACTCTCTCCAATTCAATTCAACATAGTGTTGGAAGTCCTAGCCACAGCAATGAGACAAGAAAAAGAAATAAAAGGCATCTAAATTGGGAAAGAAGAAATAAAACTATCACTATATGCAGATGACACGATAGTATACATAGAAAACCCTATAAACTCCACTAAAAGACTACTCGATTTAATAAGTGAAATTGGAAAAATAGCAGGGTACAAAATAAATATACAGAAATCTAAGGCATTTCTGTATACCAACAATAAAATATCAGAGACAGAGACAAAAAAGGAAATACCATTTACTATAGCAACAAGAAAAATAAAGTACCTAGGAATAAACTTAACCAAAGAGATAAAAGACCTGTACACTGAAAATTACACAACACTGAAGAAAGAAATTAAGGAAGATACAAATAAATGGAGGCAAACACCATGTTCTTGGATGGGAACAATCAACATCATCAAGATGGCCATACTACCCAAAGCAATTTACAGATTCAATGCAATCCCTATTAAAATACCAATGACATATTTCACTGACCTAGAACAAATACTCCAAAAATTCATATGGAACTGAAAAAGACCCCGAATAGCAAAAGCAATCTTGAAACAAGAACACAGCAGGAGGAATCACAATACCAGACATCAAATACTACAAGGCCACTGTGATCAAAAGTCTGGTACTGGCATAAGAACAGACATATAGATCAATGGAACAGAATAGAGAGCCCAGAAAGAAACCCAGGCCTCTATGGTCAACTAATCTTTGATAAAGGAGGAAGGAACATAAAATGGAGTGAGAAGAGCCTCTTTAACAAATGGTGCTGGGAGAACTGGATAGGGACCTGCAAAAAAATGAAACTAGACCACCAACTTACACCACATACAAGAATAAACTCGAGATGGATCTAAGACTTAAATGTAAGCCATGACACCATAAAAGTCCTAGAGGAAAACATAGGCAGGAAAATTTCAGATATCCCACATAACAATATCTTCATGGATACATCTCCTAAGGCAAGAGAAATAAAGGAAAGAATAAACAAATGGGACTACATCAAACTAAAAAGTTTCTGCTCAGCAACAGAAAACATCAGCAAGATGAAAAGGAAACCAACCATATGGGAAAACATATTTGCCAATGATATCACAGACAGGGGACTGATCTCCAAAATATATAAAGAGCTTATACAACTCAACATCAAGAAAACAAATAACCCAATTAAAAAATGGGCAAAGGACCTGAACAAACACTTCTCCAAAGAGGACATACAGAAGGTCCATAGACACATGAAAAAATGCTCAACATCATTGGCCATCAGAGAGATGCAAATAAAAACCACAATGAGATGCCACTTTACACCTGTCAGAATGGCCATCAGCAACAAATCAACAAACAAGTGCTGGAGAGGATTCAGAGAAATGGGAACCCTGGTGCACTGCTGGTGGGAATGCGGACTGGTTCAGCCACTATGGAAAACAGTGTGGGATTTCCTCAAAAAACTAAAAATGGAACTGCTTTTTGACCCAGCAATTCCACTGCTAGGATTATACCCAAAGAATCTTGAAACACCAATTGAAAAAAACCTATGCACTCCAATGTTCATAGCAGCACTGTTTACAATAGCCAAGTACTGGAAACAGCCTAAGTGCCCATCTGTAGATGAGTGGATCAAAAAGCTGTGGTACCTTTACACAATAGAATACTATGTAGCAGAAAGAAAGAAGGAACTCCTGCCATTTGCGACAACATGGATGGAACTAGAGAGAATTATGCTTAGTGAAATAAGCCAGGCAAAGAAAAATACCATATGATATCACCTAATACAGGAAACTAAAAATCAACACAAACAAATGAACTAAGTAGGGCAAAGAGTAGAACAGTAGTCAATAGGGGGGAGGGGGGAGGGAGAGAAGGGGGATAAGTAAGGGAAGGGTCTAGTCAAGGAACATGTATAAATGACTCATGGACATGGACAACGGGGAGGGATATGATTGTGAGAGAAGGGGTGGGCTGGGTGTGGGGGAGCAATGGGGGAAAAATGGGACAACTGTAATTGAAAAACCAAAAAAAAAAAAAAAAGTCAAAGTCCTGGACTTTCAGCCAAGATGGAGGTGTAGGTGGACATGCTGCATCTCCCAACTAAGAAGGAATATATCTACCTTGAAAATCATAAAATCCAATTAGAAGTTCCAGAAAATTGAATAGAAGGGAAGTCCAACCAAGAAATAAAGAACAAATACTTATCCAGACAGGTAGGAGGGGCGGAGCTGGGGTTGAGAGGAAGTGGGGTGCCAAAACGGCAGCCGCGGTAGTGCTGGCGGAACCAGGGCAGCGATGTCGTGGTGGCACCAGCAGCAGTGGCACCCGCACTAAGCGGCAGCACTAGCAGTGGCAACAATGCAGTGGCTGGGGTTGGCCAGTGGAAAGCGCAGCCACACATTAAAAATGGAAAGAAACCTGAAGAACTATCACAGCCCCCAGACCAGACTGGGCAGCTCAGATTTCTGCTGCCAGGCGAAAATATAGCCACATTGCTTCTGGCTGTGAAAAACAGTGGGAGATGGGGTGGCAGAGGGAGCTCCTGATCTCTCAGCAGATTCATTTTGTTTAGTGGAAAAGGGGCAAGTGCTAACTAAGTAGGAGGCATTATTCCCTCTCAGACCGCCCCACCCCATACAGCGCCACAACCTGGGGAAACAGGTTGCTCCCGCACTGACAAATACCTAAGACTCTGCCCCTTACAATGTAAAGGTGAGACAGTCCTACCCAAGACACAGAGGCAAACACAGGTGGAGACATAGAAGTACGGCCCAAAGGAGGGAGCAGACCAAAGTTCAAGTGGGATAACGGAGCGACGAGGAGATAGCCAATCTAACAGATGAACACTGGTGATAAGGATGCTCACAGTCTTGACAGACAAGATTAAATAAGACAGGGAAGAAATGGAAGGCTCTACTAAGTGAAATGAAGGAAAATCCACATGAAACCATGGGTGAAGGGAAGGAAACTACTGTTCAACTCCATGATTTGGAACATAAGGAAGAAATAAACAATCAAGCAGTACAGAAGAAGGAAACAGGAATTAAAAATAACAAGGAGAGGCTTAAGAGCCTCTGGGACAACTCTACATGTGCCAACTCTGAATCATAGGGGTGCCAGAAGGAGAGGAAGAGCAAGATATTGAAAACTGAGGTGAAAAAATAATGAAGGAAAACTTCCCTAATTTGTCAAAAGAAATAGACATAAAAATCCAGGAAGCACAGAGAGTCCCAAACAAGCTAGACCCTAACAGGACCACACCAAGACACATTGTTGCAGCTATAAAGGTGAGATTGAATACTCTGAAGCAGTGTATAAAGCAAGCAAAGGATTTTAATAATTGCCGGCGGTCAGGCAGAGATCCTGAGCAGGCCTCTAACAAAGCTCCGACGTTGAATGGGTTTTAGGGCAGAGTTTTTATAGAGGGTTGTGCTTCTTTGTTTCTCCTTTGGCAGGAAGCAGCCCTGGGAAGTGGGGACTGGGCAGTGCCACAGGAATGTCTTGGCAGTAACAGATATTCGCAAGGTTATAAGGTTATCTTTAGCCTGCAGCTGCAGCCTTTTAATTAGGTTGAATTCTTTGTAAACCAATTAATTTTGCAAAAAGGCTAGACACTTTGTAAGACATAACTGTACAAGAGATATAAACAAGTTACAAGCAAATGGAAGGAGATAGGGGCTAAGATGGAGTCTTTTAGCTTGTAAATCACTGAGTGGCTGTAACATTGCTTTCTTTTAAGGTTTTTTAGCAGGCCTTTGCTACTTCTTACAGAGAACATCTGAAGCCTCTATATAATTACATATTTAGCAGACCTCTGTAACTTTTTACAGGGAATATCTGGTACCCCTACAACATCATAATTAAAATGCTAAAGGTTAAAGATAAAGAGAGAATCTTAAAACTGGCAAGAGAAAAGAAAAGAGTTACCTACAAAGGGGTGCCTATAAGATTATCAGCAGATTTCTCAAAAGAAACTTTGCAGGCAATAAGGGACTGGCAAGAAGTATTCAAAGTGATGAAAAGCAAGGACCTACAACCAAGACTACTCTATCCAGCAAAGCTATCATTTAGAATGGAAGGGCAGATAAAGTGCTTCCAGCCAAGGTACAGCTAAAGGAGTTCTTCATCACCAAGCCCCTATTATATGAAATGTTAAAGGGGCTTAAGAAGAAGATCAAAACTGTGAACATTAAAATGACAACTCACAACTATCAACAAGAGAATCTAAAAAATAAAAACAAAAACAAACTAAGCAAACAACCAGAATAGAAACAGTATCATAGATGTGGAGATCATATGGACGGTTATCAGCTGGTAGGGGGAAGGGGGAGAAATGGGTAAATTGTGCAGGAATTAAGAAGCATAACTGGTAGGCTCAAAATAGACAGGGAAATGTCAAGAACAGTACAGGAAAGAGTGAAGCCAAAGAACTTATATGCATTACCCATGGACATGAACTAAGGGAGGGTGGGACTGCTGGAGGGGACAGGGGTAACTGGACATAGGGGAGCAAAGGTAAAAGAAATTGGGACAAATGTAATAGCATAATCAATAAAATATACTAAAATAAAAACACTTAGAAAAAGAAAGAAAAGAAAAAAAAATGAAAGAAGTCCTACTTTTTACAAAAGAATGGATGGAGTTGGAGACTATTATGCTAAGTGAAATAAGCCAGTTGGTGAAAGACAAATACCATATGATCTCACCTATAAAAGAAATTTAATGAACAAAATAAACTAATGAGCAAAATAGAACCAGAGACATGGAAATATGGACCAGACCAATAGCTGTAGGAGGGGAGGTGGAATGGGGGTAATGGTATAAAGAAGGGGAGGGGACTAGTCAAAGAACATGTATAAATGACTCTTGGAAATGGACAACGGACAGGAAATTGACTGTGAGCAAGAGGGCTGGGTTGGGTGGAGGGGGGCAAAAGTAAAAATTATTGTGACAACTATAACAGAATAAAAAACATACAAATAGAGTGGCAAAATGAAGAAGGAATCCCCTCAACTGATAATGGTATAAGAAGCCTCTGGGACAACTTCAAGCATATCAACATTCACATCATGGGGTTGACAGGAGGCGAAAAGAGAGTAAGGGATTGAAAATCTACATTAAAAAATAATGACAGCAATCTTCCCTAACCTGATGAAGGAAATAGACATACAAGACCAGGAAGCACAGTGTCTCAAACAAGATGAACCCAAAGAGGCACACAAAAAGACACATTATAATTAAAACACCAAAGATTAAAAACAAAGAGAGAATCTGAAAAGCAGTTAGTTACCTACAAAGGTGCTCCCATAAAAATCTCAGCTGACTTCTCAACAAAAACTTTGCAGGCCAGAAGGAACTGTCAAGAAATATTCAAATTGATGTACACCAATGACCTACAACCAAGATTATCAGCAAAGCTATCATTTAGAAGCAAAGGTCACATCAAGAGCTTACAGAAAAATAGAAAGGAGTTCACCACCACCAAATCAGTATTATAAGAAATGCCAAAGTGTCTCCTTTGAGAAGAAATAAAGATAAAAAATATGAATAATAAATACGTATCTAGTAACAATTACTTTAAATGCCAATGGATTAAATTCTCCTTTAAAAAAGACATATGGTGCCAAAACAAGTAACAAAATAAGACCCTTATATAGACTGTCTATGTAAGATTCACTTCAGATCAAAAGACACACAGACTGAAAGAGATGGAAAAAGATATTTCGTGAAAATGGAAACAAACAAAAAATGAATACTTACAACAGATGAAATAGACTTTAAAACAAGAGATGAAGAATGACCCAGCAATTTTACTTCTGGATATTTGCCTGTAGAAATGCAAAAAATACTAAATTCAAAAATATATGCACCCAAATGTTCACTGCAGCATTATTTACAATAGCCATGATATGGAAGCAACCTAACTGTCCATTATACATGAATGGATAAAGAAGCGGGGCATACAATGGAATATGATTACCCACAAAAAAGAATGAAATCTTGCCACCTGTTCTATATGACTGGACCTAGAGGGCGTTATATTAAGTGAATAAGTCAGACAGAAAAGACAAATGCCAGATGATTTCACTTATATGTGGAATCTACAAAACAAACTAAACAAAAAAACAAAATAGGAACTGACTCACAGATAAAGAGAATAAACTGATGGTTGCCAGAGGGGAGGAGGTTTAGGGGGCTGGGTGAAAAAGGTGAAAGGATAAAGAAATAGAAATTGGTAGTTACAGAACAAATGGGTATGTAAAGTACAGCACAGGAAATATACTCAATAATACCATAATGACTATGTATATAGTGTCAGATCTGTACTAGATTTATTGGGGTAATCACTTTGTAAATTACATAAATGTCTAAACTATGCTGTAAAACTGAAACTAATATAATATTGTAAGTCAACTGTAGTGAAAAATTAACAAAATTTGAAGCATATGTTCCAACCAAATGGTGTAAAACTAGAAATCAATTACATAGAAAAACCGGAAAACAAACAAAACACATGGATGTCAAGCAGCATGTTCATAAATAACTAATCAGTTGAGGTGGAAACCAATAAATAAATATCTTCTGATATATGAAAATGGAAACACAATGACCCAAATCTATGGAACACAGAAAAAGCAGTTCTGAAAGGGAAAATCATAGCAATACAGGCCTACCTCAAGAAACAAGAAATAGCTGAATAAACAATCTTATCATATATCAATAGGAACTAGAAAAAGAAAAAATACAGTTCAATTAGTAGAACAAAGTAAATTACATAAAGATCAGAGTGAAAATAAGAGTAAAAATTAATATAAAGATCAATGAAACTAAGAGCTGCTTCTTTTTAAGTATAAACAAAATTTATAAACTTCCTATACACTCATCAAAAAAAGGAGCAAAATAAATAAAATCAGAAATTACAACTAACACCACAGAAATACACAGGATTATAAGTGAATACTATGAACTATCTACCAATAAATTGGACAACCTAGAAGATGAAGATAAAATACTAAAAACATACAATTTTCCAAACCTGAATCAGAAAGAAACAAAAATCTGAGTAGACCAATTATTAGTAATAAAATTGAATCAGTAATCAAAAAACTTCTAACAAACAAAAGTCCAGGACTAGATGGCTTCACAGGTGAATTATACCAAATATTTATTTTTATATTTAAAAAATATTTTATATATTTATTTCTAGAAAGACAGGGAGTGAAGGAGAAAGGGACAGCAACATTGATGTGAGACAGACACATCGATTGGTTGTCTCTTGTACGCCTGCATCAGGGGAAGAACTGGCTTGCAGCCCAGGCATGTGTCCTGACTGGGAATTGAACTGGTAACCTTTTGCTTTGCAGGACGATGCCACACTGGTCAGGGCCCAAATATTTTTTAAAGATTACTACCTATCCTTTTCAAAATATTCCAGAAAACTCAAGCAGAAGAAATGTTTCCAAACTCATTCTATGAGGCCAGCATTACCCTGATATCAAAACAAAGACTACAAAAGAAAAAAAAAAATTTACAGGCAAATATCCCTGATGAACATAGATGCAAAAATTCTCAAATATTAGCAAATCAAATTTGACAACATATTAAAAGGATCATACACTATGATCACATGGGACTTATTCCAGGAATGCAAGGATGATTCAATATCTGCGTAACAATTATATCTGTATACCTACCAATCGAGGTAATAAAACACATTAACAAAAGGATTAAAATCATGTGTCATTTTAATAGATGCAGAAAAAGCATTTGACAAAATTCAACATCCACTTATGATTAAAACTCAACACAAAGGAAATGGAACATATCTCAACATAATAAAGGTCATATATGACAAGCCCACAGCCACCATCACCTCAATGGTGATAAGCTAAAAGCTTTTCCCCTAAAATTAAGAATAAAATAAGGATGCCCACTCTCACCACTTTTATTCAACATATGAGTATTGCTGAAAGTCCTAGCCACAGCAATCAGACAATAACATAAAATAAAATACATCCAAACTGGAAAGGAAGAGGTAAAACTGTCATTATCCACAGATGACATGATACTATATGTAGAAAATGCAAAAGCCTCCACCAAAAAACTATCATAGTAAATGAATTCAGTAAAGCTGCAGCATACAAAATTAATATACAGGAATCAGTGGGACTTCTATATATAAATTATAATTACCAGAAAGAAATATTAAGAAAACAATTCCAGTTACAACTGCATCCAGAAAAATATATATATACCCTAGGCATAAATTTAACCAAGAAGACAAAAGACTTATACTCTGAAAACTATAAATCATTGAAGAAAGAAAATGAAGACAACTAAATGGAAGGACACACCATGCTCATGGACTAAAAGAATAAATAGCATTCAAATATCCATACTACCCAAGCAATCTATAGATTCAATGAACAAACAATCCTAAAATTTATATGGAATCACAAAAGTCCCCAAAGAGATCTTGAGAAAGAAGAAAATTGGAGGTATCACTCTCCTTGATTTCAAGTTATACTACAAAACAGTATGACACTGGCACAATGGAAGAGAACAGAAAGCCCAGAAATTAACTCAAACCTATATGGTCAATTAGTCTACAACAAACAAGGCAGCAATATACAATGGGGGAAAAGTCTCTTTAATAAATGGTGTTGGCAAACCTGTACAAATGAATGCAAAAAATAAAGCCGGTCCACTTTCTTATACCATATACAAAAAAAAAAAAAAAAAAAAAAAAAAAAAAAAACCCACCAAAAAACCCTCAAAATAGACTTAAATGTAAAACCTGAAACCATTAAACTCCTAGAAGAAAACATTAGTATGCTCTTTGAGAGGAGAGAAAAAGGAAGGAGAACTCTTGCTAGAGTTTCCTACGTTAAACTCCATCATCATCACCCTGATAGTTCCTAGCACTGGCAAGTAAAGTGAGGAAGATATACTGGGACTACACTCACAATGTTTACATCATTTGGCTGACTCCCACACAGGGACCCTAACCTAGCTCACACTAACTAAAAAGGACCATACCCAGG
Organism: Furipterus horrens; assembly: GCF_987537825.1. Lineage (NCBI taxonomy): Eukaryota > Metazoa > Chordata > Mammalia > Chiroptera > Furipteridae > Furipterus > Furipterus horrens. The sequence goes on from NW_028327179.1 coordinate 64,777,444, forward strand.
TAAGTCTCCATATCTCCCTTGAAAGTAGTCACATCTAGAAATCATTCTGCAGCAATTAACTAGTGCAAAGCACAGAACTGTACTGACCAAAGTTTACCTTCCTTTATGCCCTACATCCCAACTTGATGTACTCAAATTATAGCATTTGTCACTGCAAAAAATTGTTTCTTTACATGTCTGCCTATTCCCCACCCCATGAGAGACTGTGCCTTCTTTAAGAGCAGAGGCATGTCTTAGTCATCTTGAGATCATTAACACAGTACAGTATCTGACATACAATGAGGTCAATAAATGTTCCAAGAATGAAAGACTGGATTCATTAATATTCTAGATATAAACTCCAACCATACAGTTTAAATGTCTTTGTCTGCAAGACCTTTAAAAAAAATATTCTATTGACAGCAAATGTATTGTAAAACCCATTTTTTTTCACTCTCAGGAGAGGCTTTAATCTGTAATTAAATACCTGATATGTTATTATATATCTAATCACCATTTATATAAAATCTTTAGGGAAATGGCTATGTACAAAGTAATGTGCTCTAGTGAGACCAGTGGACTACATAGTAGGTAGGTAACCTGGTTCTGGCTATTACCAGTGATTCTGGATCTAAGTGTTCTCTGGCTTTCAGTTTCCTCATGGATAAAAATGAAAGGATTAAAGTATAATCACTAAGCACCTTTAAATGTTCAATATTATAGGGATCTTTAATCTATGAGTGCTTCATTAATGAACAAGCAAAACGTGGAAGGCATGTCACATGCTGGGTATTCCTAACATTTTGGTACCTCTTTGCTAGAGTTCAAACTAAATTATCCTATTGACATTCACTCAGTACTTCAATTTTATGAACAAAATTGAATAACTATAAAAAAATCTCTTTTTGAAATAAGGACTCTGACCTTTCAGTTCTAATAAATGAACACTTGAAGCAAGCATTTAATCACACAGCACAGGAAGTGACATAATAAACAAACTATAAGCTTACCTGCCAGGAAACTGCTCCCAAAATAGCTGTTGCAAGAAGACTAAAAAAAACTAACTGTTCTGAAATTAAGCAAAAATGGCGCATCCCTTTGGATGCCATGATTCTGTCAAGGCTGTTGTTATCTACCCTGTGGGTAAAATATACTTTATGGCAGTCATTTAATTTGGTATGAAATCCCCAAAGAGTTAGAAGAAATATAATATGGCAAATCATCCAGAAAATTCCAAAAATAGAAAAGCCCGGTATTACAAAATACCAGAGATGAGTGTCTCTAAGTTTAAAAGCTGAAAGAATAAAAAATGTAAGCTCAATCATTCCAGTGAAAATGACTGAAAGTCTTCTGCAAATTCTTCCACGATACAAAAAGGGTTTCCACCTCTCAGTTACTGAAAGTCCACTAAAGTAAATGTCAAGGAAAGGATCAGTTATGAGGCAAATAAAAAAACATGCAAAAGCAACTGGATTTTGGGGAGTTTCCAATGAAGAGAAAAATAATAAGACTACAAAAATAACTAAGTTGGAAATAGCTAGGAAAGACTTCATTCTCAGGTCAATAATCAGCATAGCCAAAGCTACAACAAGTAAAATGACACTGAGAGACTTCTCCACTAACATAGTTGTGCTGGCAATGGCAAATCCAACAAGTTCCAAAAATTCAACTGTGGTTAGTAAAATGGGTCGGTGGCAGGCATAACCAGAAATTCTCTCCACCAAAGCACATAATATCCTTAATACTATAGAAGTTAGAAGCAAATATTTGGTTGATTCTTCTTTCACATCATTTTTAAATAATGAATTATCAAGAAAGCATAGGAGGCCAAGCAAGAATCCAAACCAAAGATTGGAGAGACTTAAACTTGCTGCTTCCATTGAAAAATAATAATAGAGTATGCTGGCAATTGCAAGAACAAAAAGACCGAGAATAAAAATTACTAAAAGTAAAGAATCTGTTGTTCTTTCCCATCGGACGTAAAGACCTAGGCATATAGCAACCAGTAAATTGATTCTGGCTAAATAGCCAAGATAACGCACTGAAGAATGCATGTTCGCTTCTCTGTTTACTTCTTCCAGTCTTGTCATTGCTAAATAGAGACAATGACTAAAGCAATAACGCAGTGATTTGCACATGTAATCTGGCAATTTGGCTTTCTACCCACGTTACAAAAATTAACAGCTTATTTTTCATCCAGCAAATGCCATGTATCCATAACTCCTATTTCTGCATTTTCTCTGGTGGAATTTTTGTTTAGTGATCTAAAAAAAAAGAAAAAATATTTTAACGTTAATTTTATATAATTTACCTTTCACATGTAGCTTCTTCATACAAAATAATGAGTGAGAGATAAAGTTTCTTAATGGTAATTTTCTCTGGCTTAAAAATTCAGCAGTTTATCCAAACTGTGCTCTTTGCTCATCATATGCTAGAATTGTATGACTAAATGATTACCAATGAAACTTTTTCCAGAGGTGGTGAGGAATTTGCCTAATTCATTCCTACTTCAATATTTGGTTTTTCAACTACATGCAAATATGAGATATTCAGCTTAGTTTGTAGCAGATGGGTTTGGCACAATGCAATACTATTCCGATCTTAAGTAGAATGAGGAACTTCATCATTACCCCTAATTTGTAAAGCACTGGTATCCAATAATAGCAATCATTACTGCTTACCTAAAACCCACTACCATCTTTATACAAGACAACTCTAAAACACTATAAAATCTTAATCTTTACATTGTTTAACTAAAAACTTTCTAGAAGTGAAGTTACACAGTCCCTAAAGTTGATCCATAATTCTCCATGTACTTTTACCTCTACCTACTTTCCAAATCTTAAGTACCATCTATGTAGCAAACTAATTCCTGACTTTCTAGTCAAAACTTAAAAGTGGGAATGTTAACCAAGTTATTGTAAATTATAAACTTAATTTTACTTTTAAAAAGTTACCACAACAATTATTTGTTAAAGGACCAGGCAATTATTTCAATCTTAAGTGCCCCACAAGGTGAGAGCATGACAGTGGTTAAAAAATGGTTTATCTAGTAGGTAATTCCTCAATATTTCTAGTATACTGTTTCAGGAGAAGTGGTCCATGTAATGGCTCACAGTCACACTGAACATCCATGGAGAACCAACCAGATAAAAATTCAAGAAGTAACTAGTTCGTGATCACCTTATGTATACTTTCTTAACAGTGGGACACTATAGAGAAAGAGCCAACAGAAACATGGTAACATGGAATAAACTTGTAATTACCCATTTGACTGGAGAAGAATGTCACCTTAGGGTGTCTGGGAGGTTCCAAACATCACCACTAATTCAACAAGTATATTTTTTATAGCTAAATCTATTTAATTAACTAAGTATTGTAACTGATTTTCCTCAATTATATTTTCATTCAATAATTTCTTAAAATACCACACAACTCTATAGAAAATATCTTCCATTGATTAATATTCATTTTATCTTTTTTTAATTAAGTATGAGAAACTGATAAAATGTAGAGAGCACTGCATTTTTAAACATCACTTTTGTGTGTCATATAATCATTCAGCAAATACGTTAAAATATATATCCTCAAAGAGTCAATGGATACACTCTGGGCTCCGATGACTGAACACTGCTAGAGGAAAAAAAAAAAAAAAATCACACACTAGGCTAAATGGTTGCCATTCAAACACAGACATCTTCTATGTTTCCCTGGTCAATATTCTCTTTCTTCTTGATTATCCAAACCTCTCTTTTCTATCCTCAATCTCTGACATCCATTTCCCACTACATTCTCACCAGATGACTTTGTCTCCAACAAAACAATCAGAAGGAGGTTCACTTAAGTTTCCAACACCAAACCCACCTCTACCTACATTTCCTAATACAAGGAAAGAAGGGTGTTCCTTTTCCATTTGAGGGTAAAGTTTTCAGACATACTATGTATCCTTCCCTTTTGCCCCTTCCAGAACTTCACTCTCCTTCCTCTTCAAACTCCCACTCTTCACTTATGCATAACTTAAACATTTGCAAAGCTCTTTTCAAAAACAATACACCCCCCTCAAACTCACCCAGAAACACAAAAACAATTCTCAATCATCCCATCTCCTCTTCCACCTTCAATCTTTTGTAATTTCAACAGCTATTTGATTTTTTCACTTTTCATACCACTAAACTGTGATTTCCACCCCATAACAATAAATGCTCTGCCAAGTTCTGAAATGGCCTGTAAATTACTAAATCCAATGGGTACTTTTCACTCATTATGCAGTACATTCTTTGAACAACCTTTGACACTGTTGACTCCTCTGACCTTCTGAAACCTGTCTTTTCCTTTAGCTTTCAAAGACCAGTCTCCAGATAATCTTCCTTACTTATTGACCTCTCCTTCTCAGTCTCCTTGCAGGCTGTTCATCCTCAATCCAAACTTCAGACGTTCAACCCCAAGCCTCGGCTTTTCTCTTACATATTTTCTATAAGCAATCTTATCTATTTCCACGTCTTCAATCATTATCTCCCACTAAATATACATATATATTAATCTACCTGATAGAAATAAAAGCACTGGCATGGTTCTGTATTGTTAGAAGTAAAAATCTAGATAAAAGTAAATATAAACAGGTAAATAAAGTACAGCACATCAATATATGAAATAAATGCAGCCACTCTTAAGGGCCAAAATCAACATGGGAGAATATTACTTTTAAGTGGCTAATTTACAAAAGTCTTTCCCCCATTATGACATTCTTCACACAACAATTAGCCTGAATTGGAGAGTAAAACAACAAAGCATCACAATCATTTTCAACTGGTCAGCCATCACTGGAGAATTACTTGAGAGGCAGATAAAAATGGAACACAGAAGAGTCAATCTGCATGAGGGAAAACTTAATAACTGCCAGAGTCTGGTTTATAAAAATGGTATACTACTCTAAGCTTCCTCTCCACCACCCGTATTTAATCTTCACCAAGTACTGACCACTATTCTTCCTATACATTTCTTAAATGTTTCTACTTTCCAAGGTCACAATCCCAATGTTGGTCACGTGCATCTCATGCTTGACCTGTATCCACTCTTGCTCCTTTGTAAACCAAAATTTGTCACATCACTCTGCTATGTAAAACCCACCACCCTTAGTAATAAAGTCTAAACTCCTTAAAATGCCTTATAAGACTCTCTGCATTGGATGTGAATAACTCTCCTGCCTCATGAACTTTGTATTTCAGCCATACTGATTTTTCAATTCCTTCATTGTTATTCCCTCTCCCGGCGCATTCCCTCCTCACCTCCGGGCAGTCCTCACACCTAGCTCACTCCTATTCTTCCGGTCTTATCTTAAATCATTTTCTCAGGAAAACCATTCCACACCCATGTATATGATCTCGATCCCTGTACTTCCTCTGTAATAGGAAAATATAGATCACCACTTGTCTGCTTTCCCCACTAGATCACAATGTCTCTGAAAATTAGTCAATACTCTATACCCAGAGTCTAGTACAAAGTGTGACACCAAGTAGGTATTTAAATACTTGTTGAAAAAGACTAATTCAGAAATAATTGAATTTAATAACAATGCCAATCAGTTACTGAACACTTATTAATGCACATAAACAATAAACAAGTTACCTAATATCCCAAGCCAATAAGTAGTCGTCGTCGTCGTCGTCGTCGGCAGCCGTCCGTCTCGAGAGACGATGGTGTAGCTTCTTAAGAGTCTATCTGCACCGCCGAGAATGGCTGTGCAGTCCGACTCGGGAGTGACACGGTATCTGTCTCCTCCCGTGTTGAATCGACATCTTGCGATGTCGCTGGAGTGTCCTCTCCAGTGAAGCTGAAGCTACAGAGCCTGGGCAGGGTGATATGGAGGGTCTGCTGTTGCCCATGCAGCAGACCCCCCCTCTCTTCGCAGCTGAAGGATCCAAGGGAAAGACGGAGTCAATACAGCTTGGCTTCAGGTGCGCCGCAGGAGTTGCCGGTGTTGACTACAACGTCAAACCGCCTTAGGGACTCCGGCTCCGGATTTTCTGTCGGGGTTTACTCCCCTAGCCTTTCCCCTGAAGAGGTATGCCGCAAGGCAGCGGAGGTTTTTTGGAATCAGAGTTTTCCTTCTCTGAAGGAGTTTAAAATAATGATTATAAAACTGGTCAAGGAACTGGGAACAGATGAACTCGAGGAGAACTTCAATAAAACAGAAAATACTGGGAAAAAAATCAGAACTGAAGAATACAGTAAGTAAAATGTAAAATACGTACACTAGAAAAAATCAACAGCAAATTAGATGATTCAGAAGAACAAATCTAGAAGAGAAGGTAGGGGAAATCACCTAATTAGAACAAAAAAAATTTTTTTAATGAGCATAGTTTACGGGACATCTGGATTGTTTTATATGAATCTCATAGAAAATGAAACCAAAATTCTATAATAGGTACACAAAAATAAAAAGAATACGTTAAAAATAAATTCAAACATATCACTAAAGAAAATCATTAATGCACAAGAGTTCATTCCCACCAAATCATTATTACCAGAATAGTTAAAAGTCAATAAGTAGTAGAGGTAAGGGATTCCATGAACTTCTGGATTGTTTCCCTCTCGGCCTTACTCCATCCTTGACTTAATTCATTCATCTAAATCAATCAGTTAAGTTCTCTCCCAAGCCCCACCTTCTAGGGAATGGTTCACTAGGGAATCCAGGAATCACCTATTACATGTAACATCCTTCAACTGAGAAACTACTGTATTTCTGTCCCATTTAGGGAAAGTGTCAAAAACTTCAAGAACCATACTGAGCAGCCAGGGTCGAGGAATGCCAGTGGTTGGGTTCTATAAATTCATATAACTCTCTGGGACTATTTCATAAAAGGAAAATGGAGCCTCGAATATTACATCCCTCAACAACAGGGCAGCAACAACCATTCTTGCATTCCGCCTCCTACTAGAAAGATATAGGAAGTCAGAAGAGCCTGGCTTCTCAACCACCCCTCTACTCTACTTTGGGAGAAGGCGACCGCTACTGGACGCCCAGCTGAGAAAAAACTGGGTGATATTATTATAGATTAAATCCTCCGCCTCGTCCGCCCCCCAGCCATCAACTTCTCTCTCGCCAGTATCCCTGTTCCAGACCCAGGAAGCCGCCTGGGCAGAGTTTAGGGTCCGCACCATGCGGAGCCCTGTGAGGTGTCTGTGCCCAGTCTCACCGCCCAGCTGTTCACCCCCTCACCCTCTACCTGACTCGACTGCTGCCAACAACGCTCTCAACCCTCAAAATCGTCTCTGGGAGCAACGCAGTAAAGGCAGCCCTAAGGGGCTGTGCCTATGACTCCGAACGGGTGCAAGGAAGAGTCGAGGGCCTGAGGCCGCATACACTAGGACAGCCCAATCTCTTTCGTAAACTTACTCCGTATCCAGCCCTGCCACAGCCGCCATGTTCCCGTTGCTGAATTCGCGGCGATACGGAACGCCGCCGTGGTCAAACTGAGCAGCGCGCTTCCTGCGCAAGGACCGGCCCTTTCCTGCAAACCCGCCTCGCGGCCGCCATCACAGCTGTGCCCGGCGCTGTGCGAGCATCTTCACCGAGGGCTGACCGCGGCCTTATTTGCCTCCAGAGACCTGGAATCAGCAGCAGAGAACAGGGAGCGGGAATACCACGAAGAATCATACTGATCAAGTCCATGAAGCATCTAGGCCACCGCCTCGGGCAGGACGGAAACTTGGGCGGGGTAGCCACCTGTGGATTGAAAAGTACTGCAGGAGGCGTTGCTGGTGTTTAATACCTTTAGAGTAAGATATAGTTTTGTGTCCTTTTACCAGCTAAAGCCCAAGCTCCCTAGGCTCACCTTCAAAGCCTTTCTTGCCTCCTTTTCTAATAGAAACTCCCTTTAATACACCGCCGGGGTCTTGATCGACAACCCCTTCTCCTGGCATGTTCCATTCTCTCAACTTACCCCTGTCCCTTAGTTCAGCGGCCTCAAATCGTGAGGGTTCTTCAAACTCCAGGGCTGATCCTCATTTGTACTCTGAACTAGCTGAGTAAGTGCAAGCAAGGGGTTAAGCATTTCACAACAGCTGCGGAGCAGGATGGTCTTGGGGTTTGAATCCTGGTTCTTAAACTCTCTTAAGTACAACCTAGGGTTCTGCATCTAAAAAGTCGTGATGAAACCTTTTTTTTGCAAAGTTGTGAATATTCAGTGACACAGTATTTATATTTCCTGGCATAAGGTAGGCCCTCAGGAAGTACGAATTCTCCTTTCATCTTTAAGAGGCCCTTCTTGCTTGTCTGCCTGCCTTCTGTCCCTATCTTCATTTTCTGTTTATAGCTCTTAGGGAGGTTAATCTCTGAACCCATTTCCTCATGTAAATGAATGCTCATAATATCTGTCTTACAGAGTTGTAGGTAGGGATCAAACGAAATGACGTATGTAAAAAAATTCCTTAAAACCTTTAGATGGTTTATGTCTTTTAGGATAAAGCTCACAATCCTTAAACAAGCACAGACAAATTGTGTAATCTGTCCCCTCCTTACTTTCAGTCTGGCTTCCCACCACACTTCCCCAACTACCTTCATCCCTGCCTGCTTTCATTTTCTCAAATGCAGGTGTAGGGGTGTTACAGAAACGGGGTTCCAAAAAACCCCAGAGTTTGCGGCTGGGGGATGGGGAAAAGGAAGCAGCTTTTAGAATGCCTCCACATGCCTGAGGCTGGTGGCTAGTGTCTTTTTTTTATGCAAAATGGCTTTAATGCATCCAAAGCCTCAGGTAGATGGGAGGGGACTTGGACCAGGGGATGGTATGGAGAAAGCACACAGAGCCTGCGTGAGGTTCTGTGAATGGTCAAAACTGGTTACCGCACCCACTGCTTCAGAGGACGTAGTCAGGGATTTAAAAATAAGGAGCAGGCATTTTAGGCAGGCTGACTGTGCGGGTTCGACTGAGGCTGAGGCTGACTGTGTGGATTTGACTGGGAACAGACTGACCATGTGGATTACAAAAGGACTAACTATACAGTTTACAAGGAGGCTGAGAATCCATGAGGTTCTGGATTAAAAGCTGGTGGACCCCATAACACAGACGAGGTCTCCCCAATCAGGACTGAATGATTGGCAGCTACTGGTAAAGCTGAACTGTGTTTGCAAAGTAGGGAAATGGTTTCTCTAACTTTTCTAAAACTAGCCTGGTTTGGTAGGGGGGGAGGCAAGGATATGTGTTTATGGGTGTTTCAAAGAACATAAGACTTAACAGAAATCCGCAAATAACCAAATCTATATAACTGTTAAATAAACAATTCTTTTTCTTTTCACTAAACTCTGGTATTGAGAGTTATAATTTTGGCAGCGGGCAATCAGGCCCCTAACTAAAGAGCCCGTGGGTTTGTTTTCAATTGGAGCAGCCCAGGGGTTCTGTAACAGTGGTACCAAATATTCCCTGTAAAAAGTTTCAAAGGTCTGCTAAATATGTAAGTATGTAAGGGCTTTAAATGTTCTTTGTAAGAAGTAGCAAGGACTTGCTAAAAGGCCTTGGAAAAAGGAGTGTTATAGCAATTAGTGATTTACAAGCTAAAAGCACCTCAGCCACTATTTGCTTGTGTCTTGTTTATACGAGTTAAAAGCACCTCAGCCTCTATCACCTTCCATTTGCTTGCTTGTGTCTGGTTTATAACATTTGTGAAAGTTATACTTTACAGGATACCTAGCCCTTTTAAAATAAATTGCTTCGCAAAGAGATCCTCCCTGGCTGGAGAGCTATGCTGCCGCCGGAGATAACCTTATAGCCTTGTGAATTTCTGTTCCTGTTACTGCCAAGACATTCCTGCAGTCCTGCCCAGGGGCAGATCTCTCAAGAGGAGAAGAGCCCCCCGCATATTCCATCCTAGTCCCTTTTATTGAGGAGGGTAGTCAGGAGATACAAGGTCAGGATTCATAAATTACCAATCAGCTTCAAATGCTTGGGTTACAGTTAACAATTACTGATTACAGATAATGTAAGGAACACAGTGACCATTCTGGGTCAGGGTCTGTTAGACAGTCTGGGGCCTAACAGACATACTGACACTAGGTGCAAGGCTTCATACATTTTTCTGGGTGTTTGATGCTACACACTGTTTATAGTTAACTAACAGATAAGAAAAACAAAGCAAGCTTAAAAGCATAAGATGCATTCTTTAAATCCAATTCCCACAGGAACCCTCTGAGTGGCCTTTGAGTCATGCCTGCCTCTGGCCTTTCTGGTTTTCCAGTTGAGTTTTATAGGCCTCTTAGGGGACTGGCTTGCATCCTGGCTACAGTTTCTGAAACCACACAAAGTGGTCCCCTACAAGGTGCCTATACTTGTATATAAAGGTTTCTGGTACCAAGAATTAACCAATCCGTCATCGTCAGCAGCCGTCCGTCTCGAGAGACGATGGTGTAGCTTCTTAAGAGTCTATCTGCACCGCTGAGAATGATTGTGCAGTCCGACTCGGGAGTGACACGGTATCTGTCTCCTCCCGTGTTGAATCGACATCTTGCGATGACGCTGGAGTGTCCTCTCCAGTGAAGCTGAAGCTACAGAGCCTGGGCAGGGTGATATGGAGGGTCTGCTGTTGCCCATGCAGCAGACCCCCCCTCTCTTTGCAGCTGAAGGATCCAAGGGAAAGACGGAGTCAATACAGCTTGGCTTCAGGTGCGCCGCAGGAGTTGCCGGTGTTGACTACAACGTCAAACCGCCTTAGGGACTCCGGCTCCGGATTTTCTGTCGGGGTTTACTCCCTTAGCCTTTCCCCTGAGGAGGTATGCCGCAAGGCAGCGGAGGTTTGGAGTCAGAGTTTCCCTTCTCCTTAGCCTTTCCCCTGAAGAGGTATGCCGCAAGGCAGCGGAGGTTTTTTGGAATCAGAGTTTTCCTTCTCTGATGTGCCCTGACTGGAAGATCGAACCAGCGACACTTAGCTCGCAGGCCGACGCTCAATCCACTGAGCCAAACCAGCCAGGCTAATTAATCACATGCAACATGATTGTGCAACTATGTGATGTGACTAATAAGATGCAACTCTATTATATGACCTATATTTATGGTTCAGGACAGGGCATTAACACCAGATGGCTATTGTTATTTTTTTTTAATTTGAAAATCTAAGGAAAAAGAGGTCAGTGCCCCTGACTAAATAGTCAGGTATTGCTTGTTTTAAAAATTCTTGTGGCACACCGTCCTGCTTGTGGCTGGTCAAAAATTGCTGGGCTACAGAATAAAGTCTCAATTCAGTATGGCACCTGAGGCCCTCCAACACATGATTCTAAACTCCCTTTCCCTGGCACTATCCTGATATTATAAATATATCAGGGTCAGTTCCTGACATCTGGCACATCCATAGCCAAACACCTGGATATAAAACAGCCACTGGGAACCATTTCGGTGACAGGAGATTTCAAGAACAGTTATTGATAGCAATGTAAAGATCCTAATAGCAGGAACATTTATTCTTCAAGACTTGCTTCTATGTAGGCAAGACCTGTGTCCTCCAGGCCAGGATTTCACCCAGAGGATTAAGAAAACCTATTGAACGTATAATCATAATTTTTTTTGAATTTTTAAATTTTATTTTATGTACAAAGAGCTAGCCATTCTGTAGTAAGGTAGATGTCTCGAATGACTTGTTCAAAGGAAGTTCACTTAGTCCAACTTAATGAAGCCTATATCCTTCACGTACTGATGGAAACAATGGCGGCACATATTAAGGCCATACTTCCGGATCAGGCCATGCGGGTTTGAGCAGACGCGGCAAGGACGAGAACCCTGGTCGAATTTTCTCGGATGGCTCCAGTAGAGCTGCTGGTGACCCATCTTGCTATCTCTCAGGCAACGAGGCAAAGGAAGGATAATCATAATTTTTAAAAAAGGAAAAGAGGAGCAGGCAGCACCTGTGACAGGAAGACTGGATGGTCCTGTCATACATTTCATTCCACTGGCAAGGTGTCACAGATGACTCCTACATTGTTTCTTCTTGTTTTTTTGCTTGCTTTACTCCTACCTCTCTTCATTCTTCAATACTGTTTAGAACTAAACATACTCAAATTTTATTTCCATAGACAGTCTTGATCTGCTGGGCCTAATTCCTTGTTATTTTTATGTAATACTTTGAGATTACAAAGTGCCATCACCTATATCATGTAATCCAATCTTTACAAAAACACAATGATTAAATATTTTCATCACCATTTTACAGATAAATTAACCAAGGTTCACAGAAACTACACTGTCCCAGACAAGGGACTTAAATGTCAATCTTTTGGCTTCAAGTCATAGTTTTCTAAATATCATTTCCCTCTCTGGGAAAATACAGAACTTTGCAGCTGTATCCCCATCAGCATTTTGTTGACCAGTGTGACCAGTTAGGACAGTGCCTTTTGGACCAAACTTGAGGATCTGAGGTCTTCATTTGCATGAGGACAGGCCAATCAGGGGACTTCTTTATATATAAGTTTGCTACCTTCTGGTTCAGGGAGCATGCTTTCCCTTTCCACTGAAGATTAAAGACTGTTTCCCCACTGGACATGAATCACCAAAGAAAGCTTGTTGGACCAGAGTGGAGCAGAGCAGAGCAGAGCATGTGAAATGGACCAGACTAGAGCAGAGCTGTTTAGTCAAAGATGGGCCTTGCCCCAGGGCTGTTCCACAGTCATGCTGTCTCATAATTGAGCTGTAACACTACTGAGATGTTCTGCAGTCATGCTGTATCACAATTTAGCTATTTGCACCTAACAAATTTTTCTTCTTCACTGCACCCCAAACTGGGGATTCCTGATGATGTTGCATCCCCATCAGTCAACAGAAGTTTGAGAAAACTCACTATAAAACAGTCTGGTTCTCATGACTTTTTAAAGAAAGTATTTGACTCCCTTTTTGGATTCTTATGTAACAATTCTTTTCATACTTTCTGTTATAATCTTGATGTATGTGTCTTGTTTTTTCTGCAAGACTGGAAACTTCTTGAAGGCATAATTTATCAGAACTCAGTATGTAAATGAATACCTTGCATAGTGTAATACAAACACTTATACACATATCATACTTAACTGCCTCACAGCATCATATACAGTGCCCAGTGTTTATAAAACTAGTTTCAAAAATATATAGTCAGATCCACAAGGCACATACAAGAATCAACCAATTAATACATAAATAAGTGGAACAACAAGTCAATGCCTCTTTTTCTCAAATGTACAAGGAAAACTCTGACTCCAAAAAACCTCCGCTGCCTTGCGGCATACCTCTTCAGGGGAAAGGCTAAGGGAGTAAACCCTGACAGAAAATCCGGAGCCGGAGTCCCTAAGGCGGTTTGATGTTGTAGTCAACACCGGCAACTCCTGCGGCGCACCTGAAGCCAAGCTGTATTGACTCCGTCTTTCCCTTGGACCCTTCAGCTGCGAAGAGAGGGGGGGTCTGCTGCATGGGCAACAGCAGACCCTCCATATCACCCTGCCCAGGCTCTGTAGCTTCAGCTTCACTGGAGAGGACACTCCAGCGTCATCGCAAGATGTCGATTCAACACGGGAGGAGACAGATACCGTATCACTCCCGAGTCGGACTGCACAGCCATTTTCGGAGGTGCAGATAGTCTCTTAAGAAGCTACACCATCGTCTCTCGAGACGGACGGCTGCCGATAGACGAGGTCTGTATGGAAAAAACCCAACCATTGTTAATATAATGAGAAAGGTTTACACAACATCGATACAACCTGGCAGCCAAAGGGAGTGGACTGGAATGCACATGTGTGAACAATGATGACTTCACTGTACTACTAGTCTGTGCGGGTAGTAGACGCTGTTGAGTGAGCATGTGTATTGTGTGGCTGCCACATTCAAAATGACTGAGTGAGTAGAGCAACAAATCTGCATCAAATTTTGCATTAAGCTTGAACATTCCTCTGCAGAAACTATTTCGATAATTCAGCAGGCCACTGCTACAGGCAACTGGTCATTGGCAGTTTCATCACAACAATGTGTCTGCTCATGCATCACGTCTTGTGCATTTTTTTGGCAAAACATCAAATCATCCAGGTCACTCAGCCCCTCTATTGTCCAGATTTGGCACCCTGCAACTTCTTGCTTTTCCCCAAACTAAAATCACCTTTGAAAGAGATTTTAGACCATCAATGAGATTCAGGAAAATATGAAAATATGACGGGGATCTGGTGGCAATTAGGAGAACTATGTGAGGTCCCAAGGTGCCTAGTTTGAAGAGTACTGAGGTGTCATTTTCCTATGTTACAATGTTTCTTGTATCTTCTTCAATAAATGTCTCTTTTTCATATTACATGGCTGGATACCTTCTGGACAGACCATAATATATATTCATTTAGACAGCTGCATTGATTAGGCAATTCAGGTAATGTGAATGAACATAAACTTAGAAATCAGATAGAACCCAGATACATTCTGGCTAAGCCATTTTTTCTAAATCTGTAACTTGAGATAATTGCTTAACATTTCAAAGATTCAGTTTCCTCACTAGGATAGCGATAATAGTTAATTTGTAAGCACATTGAGAGAATGAAAGTGAGGCAATCTTTGTATAGTGTTTATTTAGATAATAACAGGTGCTTAGTAAATGATAATTGCTATTTTCATGACCACTGAAAGGACTTTATTTAGAACTGAATAGTATTTTTCAAAAATATGTCTTTTATGTTGCTCCTTTGGTGATTTTCTAGACTGTTGTCATGTCAAAAAGAAATACTAAGTCTCCACTATGTTCTTTTATGCAAGGCCTCTGTAGTGCCATTACTTTAGTTGATGGATTCAGACAAGTACTCTACATAGATTACACTCATAACATGGAATCTGGTAGAATCAAGTGTAGGTTGTGCTTTTGTAGAGCTAGGAAGTCAGTACTTTAGGAACTGAACTATGTTTCAATGTTTCCCTCCCTCCATTTAAGGTTGTAATTAATATCCCTAATTCTTTCCTACTCTTAAAAAATTGGTGATTCTCCTACTTCATATTATTTTGTATTTAGTTCCAGGTGTACAGCATAGTGGTTAGACAATCATATACTTAAGAATTGTTCCCCTTAATATTTCAAGTACCAACCTGACACCATACATAGTTATTACAATATTATTGATACTATTCCCTATGTGGTACTTTACATACCCATCACTGTATTGTAACTAAACACTTGTACTGCTTAATCCTTTAATCTTTTTTACCTAGCCCCACCCCCTGCATCCTAGAGTCTTTCCATTTTGATTATTCTGTTCCTTATATTACATTTATAAGTGAAATCATATGCTATCGTAATGGGGAATGAGTACATTATACTTATATAAAGCTACCCATATTAATTTTAGTAAATACTAAAATCAGCTTGTTACTCTTAACCCGATTTTTATCTCAAAGCTAGAGTTTACATGTTAAAAGTTTCTTTTCTAAGTGTACTTTACTGGAATCAACAGGTTCAGTTCCTGTGTAAACCTGAGAAACAGTCTGACCTCAGAGTCTTGCCAACTTAAGGACACATGCTGACCATAAAATTCCACATTAGACCAGCTAGGACACTGCCTGCATGTCCACAACCCTTCCCTCTAATCTCTTTGTTCTGCTTTCCCTCTCTTCTCTCCTCATAAAAACTCTGTCTGCACTAAGATGTTAACTTGTAAATTTTCCAATTAGTAATCAGTTACGCCAACCTTGTGCTACAGTTCTCAGCTGCAGGTGTGAGATATGCCGGTGTCATCCATAAAGCATGTGTGTGTCCCCAAGGAATTTTTTAAATTTCCACAACTCCCAACAAGAATCATTGGCTAGACCAGAAATGTTAAGATGGGCTTTGGGGGGAAGATGGCGAGGCAGTAAGTAGCAGTGTTGTCTGCTTGCTCCTGTGGTGGAAAGCTTGGGAGACGGACGGGGAGACAAGTGAATGAGAACAAACTTTGGACAGCTTGAGTGGGGAAGGGAGAGCGAGAGTGGAGTGGAAAAGGGCAGAAGGCCCGCCAGTGCTCTCAGGAGGAGTCGTTGGACCTACCAGGCCCCGTGCTCCTATCATACCGCACCCCAGCGGGACAGTTGCAGACTGGCTCACCGCCCAGAATCTGCTTAAAGACTGCTGCCTACTGTGGGCGCGGTGAACAGTGGAGTCCTGTAGGGAAACAATAGAAAGGTTTCGGTGAACCAGCCAGAGGTGCGGGAGGACAGTGAGTGGCCCGGACTGTGGGAAACTGTATGATCTGAATCTGGGTGGAGATCCTGCAGACAGACAGGTCTGGGCCGTCGACCCCACACCCCTGGGTGCGCGCATCGTGGTGTCCCAGACTTTGGGAAGCTGTGTGAACTGAGACTGGTGCTGGCGGCACCACATACAGGGCATGCGCATCCATTGCGGTGCCACTGATCAGAAAAAAGAAGAATTGGGCCGGGAGAGCTGCATCAGAAACACGGTCTCAGACAGGGCCCAAAGCGGGCAGGCAAAGCGCGCAAGTGAACGGAGAGATGCTGCCAGCCAGGGACTGACACAGGTTGGTGCTATGGCTCGGAACACAGAGACTTCTTGGGAGGAGGAGCGAAGGCAGGATCCAAGGCAGGGCGGGGACCAGGAACATGCGCACTGGTACACCAACAGAACAGCGTAACTAGAGAAGCTTGAGGACTGCTGGAGGGTGCTGCAAGACAAGTGGGGAGAGACCCCATGCTGCGGCTCACAGCAGATAGTTACAGCAGGCCCCAGAGTGAGAGAAAAGCAGCCGCAGAAACCAGCCAGAGCTCCTCAGAGCCAGTCAACCAGGGAAAAATTTGAAGCTCATGGAATTTTGGCCAGGTGTGGATCCAGAAAAAAAAGACTGCACACACAGGCTGAACTGAGTAAAAACTTTCTTTTTGATTTTAAATTTAAGTGAAAGAAGGAAGAAAAAAAAATTTTTTTAAAGGAGAAGAAAGAAAGGAGGGGAAGGAGAAAAATATTTTTCCTCTCTTTAAACTATCTTTTTAATCTTTTTCATACCATCTCTCCCTCCCACCCTTCATCTTTAATTGCTGTTTGTTAGTTTTGTTTAACCTCCCGTTCACACTAAATATATAGCATGCAACTACTATATAAAACTAATACTATACACTACCACTTTCTTACTTTATCCTGCATTCTTCCCTCTCTCTCTTTTTTATTTTATTTTATTAACATACAATGTAAATATTACTTACTGTCTTGCATAATCTTGTCACTACCTGCTACTATTACTACTCTATCATCCCCCCTCTCAAAAATCATCTCTTTCCTCATTTAAAACAACTCTTACCTATTTCTCCTATGATATAACAGTCCTAACCTCTCTACATTTGTATTAATACTGGCTCATTGGGTACCAACAGTGGAATAGAGGGTGGGGGATATTTCTGAGGGTGTGGGTTTCTTGCCTGGTCTGTGTGTTTATGTTTTTAACAGCATCTCCACAAAAGAACCTCAGACAGGGTGGACAGAGTGACTCTCAATCAAGTAGCCAGACGGAAGGTCTCAAGAAAGAGTAATGGAAACATAGCAAGACAGCATAAATAAATGACATAAAGGGTATCCCAAGAACGTCAGGCTCAGGAGATGAAAGAGGCTGCACCACTGAAACCCCCAGATCTCCTATAAAGAATCTCATAATACAAAGGTGGGAAATCAAAGCAGACAAATTCAAAAAACAAAAACAAACAAGAAGAATCCAACATGGTAAGATGCAGAAACAACCTCCCAATGACAGGAAAAGAAGAATCCTCAGAAAGAGAGGTAGATGGAAGAGACATAACCCAAATGTCAGATATGGAATTCAATATAATGGTGGTGAAGAAGCTCAATGTACTCGAAAAACTGAAAAATAATTACGATAACCTCCAAGGAAGTTATCAACAGCTCTAAGCAAATTACAGGGAATTTACAGAGAACTACACCAGCATAAAAAAGGACATAGAAACTATTAATAAGAACCAGGAAGAAATGAAGAATACAATCTCTGAACTGAAAAACACAGTAGAATCAATCACAAGCAGGCTAAACGAAGCAGAGGATTGGATCAGTGAGTTAGAGTACAATGTAGAAAAAATTCCCAGACAACACAACAAAATGAAAAAAGATTGAAAAAGTGTGAAGATCTAAGGGAATTATAGAACAGAATGAGACAAAATAATATCCGAATCATTGGAATACAAGAGAGGGAAGAGGAAGAACAAGGAATAGACGGTCTGATAGGAAGAATAATGACAGAAAATTTTCCTACCCTGATGACAGAAAGGGTCGTGCAGGTCCAGGAAGCACATAGAGTCCCAATGAAAAGGAACCCCAAAAGGCCCACTCCAAGGCACATCATAATTAAAATGGCAACATTCAAATACAAAAAGAGAATCCTGAAAGCAGCAAGAGAAAAACTGCAAATAACATACAAGGGAGCTCCAATAAGGCTATCGACCGATTTCTCAACAGAAAAACTACAAGCCAGAAGGAAACGGTCAAAAATATTTCAAGCAATGAAAAACAAAGGCCTACAACCAAGAATACTCTACCCAGCAAGGCTCTCATTCAAAATGGAAGGTAAAATAAGGAGTTTCTCAGACAAAGGAAGACTGAAAGAATACATCCACCAAACCAGCATTGCAAGAGATGCTAAAGGGAATGCTTTAAGAAAAAGAAGAAAAAAAGAGAGGGAGAGGAACACAGTAACAAAGGGAAATGAATAAATACATGTCAATAATAACCTTAAATGTAAATGAATTAATTGTTCCAATTAAAGGCATAGGGTAGTGGAATGGATATGAAAACAGGACCCACATATATGCTGTCTACAAGAAATACACCTCAAACCAAAGATTTGCTCAGACTGAATGTGAAGGAATTTAAAAAAAATTTCCAAGCAAATAGACATGAAAAAAAGAGATGGGATAGCAATACTCATATCAGACAAAACGGATTTCAAAGCAAGGGCCATAAAAAAAGACATAGAAGGACATTTCATAATACTTAAGGAAACAATCCATTAAGATGATATAACACTGATAAACATATATGCACCCAACATAGAAGCACCCAAATATATAAAGAAAATACTAGAAGATCATAAGAAGGATACTAACAGCAACACATTCATAGTAGGGGACTTTAACACTCTATTATAAACAATAGGCAGATCTTCAAAGCAAAGAAACACCAAGGATATACAAGTATTGAACAACACATTAAACCAAATGGACTTAACTGATATATATTGAACTTTTCACCCCAAAGAAGCAAAATATACATTCTTTTCAAATGCACATGGGACATTTTCAAAGATAGACCACATGATAGGGCACAAAACAAGCCTCAACACATTCAAGAAAACTGAAATCATATCAAGTATCTTTTCAGACCACAAAGCCTTGAAACTAGAAATCAACCTCAAACAAAAAAATCAAAGACATCCAAACTCATGGAGAATGAATAACATGCTATTAAATAATGAATGGGTTAACAATGACATGAAAGAAGAAATCAAGAATTTTCTGGAAACTAATGATAATGAACACACAACAGCCCCAAACCTATGGGACAAAGCAAAAGCAGTCTTTAGAGGGAAGTTCATAGCAATACAGGCATATCTGAAAAGGATAGAAGAATCTCAAATAAAAAATCTAACCTCCCCCCCCAAAAATCTAACCCTAAAGTTACAAGAACTGGAATAACAATAAAGAATGCCTAGGGCAAGTAGAAGGAAGGAAATCATCAAGATTAGAGCAGAATTAAATGACATAGAGACTAAACAAACAATTCAAAGGATCAACAAAAGTTGGAGCTGGTTCTTTGAAAAAATAAATAAAATTGCCAAACCTTTAGCCATGATTATCAAGGAAAAAAGAGAGAAGACCCAAATAAACAAAATTAGAAATGAAAGAGGAGAAATCACGCCTGATACCACAGAAATACAAAGGATTGTAAAAAATTACTACAAACAACTGTATGGCAAGAAATTCAAAAACCAAGATGAAATAGACTAATTTCTAGAAACATATAATCTTCCAAGACTGAATCAAGAAGTAGAACGTCTCAACAGACCAATAACAAAAGCCCTGGACCGGATGGCTTCACAGGCGAATTTTACAAAACATTTAGGGAAGAACTAATTCCTACCCTTCTCAAACTATTCCAAAAAATCCAAGAAGAGGGAAAAATCCCAAACTCTTTCTATGAAGCCGTATTACCCTAATTCGAAAACCAGGTCAAGACACAAAAAATAAAGAAAACTACAGGCCAATATCACTGATGAACATACATGCTAAAATCCTCAATAAAATATTGGCAAACAGGATCCAGCAACACATTAAAAAGATCATACACCACGATCAAGTGGGATTCATCCCGGGGATTCAAGGATGGTTTAATATTCGCAAATCAATAAATATAATACATCACCTAAACAAAATGAAAGACAAAGATCACATGATCATATCAATAGATGCAGAAAAAGCATTTGATAAAGTACACCACCAACTTATGATGAAAAAACTCAGCAAAATAGGAATAGAGGGAACATACCTTAACATAATTAAGGCTATATACGAGAAACCTGAAGCTAAAATCATACTCAATGGACAAAGACTGAAAGCATTCCCCCTGAAATCAGGAACTAGACAAGGCTGTCCACTCTCCACTCCTATTCAACATAGTGTTGGAAGTACTAGCCACAGCAATCAGACAAGAAAAAGAAAAGGCATCCAAATTGGGAAAAAAGAAGTAAAACTATCATTATATGCAGATGACATGATAATATACATAGAAAATGCTATAGATTCCACTAAAAAACTACTCAATATAATAAGCAAATTTGGCAAAATAGCAGGGTACAAAATAAATATAAAGATATCGAAGGCATTTCTGTACACCAATAATAAAATATCAGAGACAGAGACAAAAAAGAAAATACCATTTACTATAGCAACAAGAAAAATAAAGTACCTAGAAATAAACTTAACCAAAGATCTAGAAGACCTGTACTCTGAAAATTATGTAACATTGAAGAAAGAAATTAAGGAAGATACAAATTAATGGAAGCAAATACCATATTCTTGGATGGGAAGAATCAACATCATCAAAATGGCCATACTACCCAAAGCAATTTACAGATTTAATGCAATCCCTATTAAAATACCAATGACATATTTCACAGACCTGGAACAAATACTCCAAAAATTCATACGGAACCAAAAAAAATCTCCAATAGCCAAAGCAATCTTGAAACAGAACACAACAGGAGGAATCACAATACTGGACATCAAAAACTATACTACAAAGCCACTGTGATAAAAACACTCTGGTACTGGCATAAGAACAGACATATAGATCAATGGAACAGAATAGAGAGTCCAGAAATAAATCCAGCAGTATATGGTCAACTAATATTTGATAAAGGGGGAAGGAACATAAAATGGAATGAGAAGAGCCTCTTCAACAAATGGTGCTGGGAGAACTGGATAGGGATGTGAAAAAAAAAAAAAGAAACTAGATCACCAACTTACACCACACACGAGAATAAACTCAAGATGGATCAAAGACTTAAATATAAGTCATGACACCATAAAAGTCCTAGAGGAAAACATAGGCAGGAAAATTTCAGATATCCCACGTAACAATATTTTCATGGATAAATCTCCCAAGGCAAGAGAAATAAAGGAAAAAATAAACAAATGGAACTACATCAAACTAAAAAGTTTCTGCTCAGCAAAAGAAAACATCAGCAAGATGAAAAGGAAACCAACCATATGGGAAAACATATTTGCCAATGATATCTCAGACAAGGGACTGATCTCCAAAATATATAAAGAGCTTATATGATTCAACATTAAGAAAACAGACAACCCAATTAAAAAATGGGCAAAGGACCTGAACAAACATTTTTCCGAAGAGGACATACAGAAGGTCCATAGACATATGAAAAAATGCTCAACATCATTGGCCATCAGAGAGATGCAAATAAAAACCACTATGAGATACCATTTTACACCTGTCAGAATGGCCATCAGCAACAAATCAACAAACAACAGGTGCTGATGAGGATATAGAGAAATGGGAACTCTACTGCACTGTTGGTGGAAATGCAGACTGGTACAGCCACTGTGGAAAACAGTATGGAATTACCTCAGAAAACTAAAGATGGAACTGCCTTTTGAACCAGCGATTCCACTGCTAGGATTATACCCCCAAATCCTAAAACCCTAATTCAAAAGAACTTATGCACCCCTATGTTTATAGCAGTGCTGTTTATAATAGCTAAGTGCTGGAACCAGCCTAAGTGCCCACCTGTAGATGAGTGGATCAAAAAGCTGTGGTACATTTACACAATGGAATACTATGCAGCAGAGAGAAGAAAGGAACTCCTGCCATTTGCAACAACATGGATGGAACTGGAGAGAATTATGCCTAGTGAAATAAGCCAGTCAAAGAAAGAAAAATACCATATGATGTCACCAAATACAGGAAACTAAGGAACAACACAAACAAATGAACTAAGTAGAACAAGGAGCAGAATAACAGTTACTAGGGGGGAGGGAGGATTGGGGAGGGGGGAGGGAGAGAAGGGAGATAAGTAAGTAAAGGGTTTAGTCAAGGAACGTGTAGAAATGACTCATGGACATGGACAACGGGGAAGGATAATGATTGTGGGAGGGGTGGGATGGGTGGTGTGCAGCAAAGGGGAAAAAAATGGGACAACTGTAATTGAAAAACCTAAATAAATAAATAAATTTTAAAAAAGGGTTTTGGGACAAGAATCCCTCATCTTTCAGGTTGCTGGCTTTTGAAATGAACCACTTAATATATTCACCAGTATTTGTCTCCCGAGTTTGGCTTTTATTGTGACAGGCAGCTGGACCTATGTTCGGTTACTTTTTGGTGAATCAGATGGGACAATGTGGACCTCAGTAAGGTCAGGAGGGCCCAGGCTAGGGTCCCAGCTGCTTGTGGCAGGCCGATCTTGTGGCAGGGATCACAGGAATTTCCCAGCAGCTGCGTAGAGTTCTTTATCTTGGGGACTCTCTGCTCTCCCTCTTAAGTCATCAGGACCTTTAAACATTTTTGATGGTGAAAGGAAGAGGGTCTCTAGGGAATGAATGTGCTCCAATCCAGGGAACCAATAAACTCCAGTCTGGGGTGTTGACTGACTCCAAGACTGGGTAGGTTCTCTATGTTAATCTCAGTTTCTGTCTGAGTGCTTTTGTCTATCTGAAACGGAACTTTGTCTTTGCTTTAGATGTTATTTTTGTTTCGGTAGGAGCGGCTCAGTCTCAATCCCATCAGAGTCCATTAGCTTGCATTTTAGACTGATTAGTATTGTTTTGCCAAGGGTCTGGTAAACAGGATATCTTTCATGTGCAAGTTTTTATGCTGCTATGTCATAGGATTCTACTCAGAAAGGTTCTAAATTATTCAAAGAGGAAAAGCTCCCACTCTCTTCTCAGATAGTAAAAATCAAGAAGGAAAGGAAAAAATGTCTTTTAAAAACCCTAAATCCTCCTCCTGGAGGTCCAAGAGCTGCTGCAGCTCTGTGAACAATATGAGAATTAATGCCATCCCTTGTGCAGTCTGCAGAAGAAGCTGCAGGGGCCATTCCCCCACCTCAATGTGGTACTTTTAAATTCAGCTGGAGGCCTACATCTTCCCCACCTCTTCTCCAGCCTCCTAAAAGTTGTTAATAATAAATATAAGTAACTAAAATGAAGGGTTTTTGATAAAGCTTATCAGTAATAATTATATATACCTAAACATAGCTTTCCAAAATCTTTGGTAACTTAAAACTTTGAAGTTTTGCTGGGTTAAATGATAAAAGTTATGATATATCTAGATATTTTGAAATAACATGATACTGAACTACTTATTGAGTTTACCTACTTTGGCTTCTTATTGCAGAGAAGTTAGAGAATGGAATTGGATATGTTAATGAATATATCTGGTATTTTATTTGAAATATGTCTCTTGAAAATGAGAGTGTATGCCAATGAAAAAATAACCTGTTTCTAAGTTATAAGTATCGACTTAAATAATGTTAGTTACTTTTAGTTGTCACAAAAATGTTCTGAGAGTTAAGAATTCTAAATAAATTTGAAAGAGATTAGGTGATTTTGGTAATAGCAGGTATGAAGTATGGAGATCTGAAGAAAAGAAAGTGAGTTGATCTAAAACTTGTTATTTCTGAATGTATAAGGAAAAGCAGATTAAAGGGACTAGAAAAGTTGTAGAAAAGCTTGTGAAAATTAAGTAAATGAATCCAAAGATTAAAAGTAAGCTAATACAGAATCTGTTTGGTTCTTTTCCAGTCTGTTAAAAAGGGGGAAATTTTTTTCTGTACCTGCCAGAAAGCAAAAATTCTATTGTTTTAAAAAAGGTTATGTGTCATATTATGTTAAGCAGGTGCTTGATTACTTAAAAACCCATCTTCTTAATCCTAAGAACTAGTTTTGCTAGCCTGTATTTGATACTTTTTATTGTCACTTTGGGTAAATAAATAATTTAATATATATTTTTTTTTTTATGTTCTCACATCTTTATTAAAGTATTTATTTTATAGTCCTGGCTCAAGAATAACTCTTGTAGTCATATCACAAATTTGCCTTTAAGTAACACACAACACAATGAAGGCAGATCTACCTTATAGATAGCCTCAGATTCTAAATACACTACACTGATGTATACAAATAACAAAAATCACATACAGAAGCATCTGTTGGTATCCTTGGTACTTATCTTTAGATTTTAAAACTGCACAGTAAATAGAGCTCCCATAAAATTTAATTTTTAAGATAAGAAACAAATACCATTCCTATCTTAATACTGCCTTCATCTGATCTGACTGGATGCCATTATTGTTAGTAACATAAACTTGAAATTTGTGGGGAAAAGCAATACTTTATATTCACTCCTCAGAGAAAGCTCAACAGCAAGAAAAATGAGAAGCCATTATAAAATCTTATTGCTAAATATTACCTAAATTCACAAGTCTGATTATATTAAGTATATGCATATAACAGCTAACAATTACTATTTAATATATCAAAATACATCCCAAAGTATCACTTGGTTGCATTAATATCAGGCAGCACAAAAGAGTCATTCTCTGGTCTTCTGGTCATTAATATAAACTGAAGCTTTTGAAACTATTTGGTAATCCCAATTTTGGGGCCTAGATCACAAAACCTTCAGTAGACGAGTAGCTTCAGGTGGAAGAATTCGAAGACTAGAAGGCTTGCAGTTCAGGTAGTGTAATCAGAAGATCTTCATGAGTAGAAATGCAGCCAGAACCACTTGTTATTTATTAGAAATCAAGATTCACTAAATCATTTCTCTTTCAGAAAAATATCTTAAAACATGTATATTTTCAAATGTTCTTTTTTTTAAAGAACATATAAAATTAAGATATTTGTGAAAATAAACCAGTTTAATGTACACTTGTTTCTCTTCACTTCCCCCTCAAGTTCTCATCAAGCACAAATGTGCTTATCTTTTAAAGCAAGACAAACTCTTCTGTGCTAAATCTTTTAAATCTTTTCTTTTCATCCTCTGAGAAAAGGTCTTCTTTATTGGTTGTAGATGTAAAACCATAGTCTCTGGAATGACCACTTACAAAGGTAAATAAGGGGTATTTCTCTTTAGAAGAAATTTTCAGCATCTTAGTGATTTCTTCAGAAGCTCTTTTGAAATCCTGAATATTTTGGCAGTAAAATCCTATTGTACAGCTAGGATCCATCTTCCGAAATGACATCTTTTTGGGAGAAGGGCAGTGGAATGTCTCAAGAGGGAAGTCCTTTATGCTGACATCTCAGCGCCCCGGCCATAGGAACCTCCTAATATTGTTTCATAATAACATATAATCTTTTGGTCAAGTATGTTTGAAAATCTCCTCAGAATTTAAATTTAAAAAATACTTTTTCTTAACCTAGAATTGGCTTTGAGTCATAACAATGGGCTACTGGTATACTTAAAAAGATTTGTTCTCTCTCCTTATGAAAGAGAAATTTTGACCTGATTAGGTCTATTTGATATGCTTAAAGTACATGGGAAGCCTTGTCAAATAAAGAAATAATAACTATCTTCTATTTGTATACACATATTTTTATCATTAAAGTGGGTGTTCTAGAAAATATATAAAAATCTCCAAGAGTTTACAAAGTTCTAATATATTTTTATTTGTACTTCTAATTATTATCCTAAAATGTTGTTATAGGAAAACAAATTCCTTTTTCAACTGCATTATAATAATATCTGTAACAAAAAGTTATAAAATTATAATTATCCTCAGTTCATTCAGTCCCGTAATCAGTTTTTGTTGGCTTGGTTATTTGCTAGTATTTTCATAAAGTCAGCTATTTCAAAAAGTTCTACTAATCTTCATTCAGTTCAAAGGTATGATCTTTAGTTTTATGCTCAGAAATATGTAATTTAGAATAAGTCACAGTTCTTTGCATGAATCTTTCTGAAGATGTAACATATCTGCAAAGGCACCAGAGTAAAACACTGGAGAAGATCAGAAATGTTAAGATGGTCTTTGGGATCATTGTCCAGTTGCTGGCATGTGAAATAAACCATATACATTTTTCACCAGCATGTGTCTCATGAGTTCAGCTTTTATTGCAGTAGGCAGCCAGACCTGTTTTTGGTTACAGTAGTTGTCTTTCTTTGACTGACTTATTTCACTTTGCATAATGCCCTCTAAATATATGCACCCCTATGTTCACTATTTGCAATACCCATGATATGGAAGCAACCCAAGTGCCCATCAATAGACAAGTGGATAAAAAAGCAGTGGTACATACAGTATACAATGAAGTATTACTTGGCCATAAACAATAACGAAATCTAGTTCATATTGTAAGGGATAAAGAAGCCAGTGACTCTCAAACCAGTAGGAGATAATTAACAGATGAATCATGGAAAAGGGGTGAGGAAATGACATTCTGCAGCTCCTCACACATATCTCTGGGATCAAAAGAAGGAAGATTGTCATCACCAAACAGAGAGAAATGAGAAGATGTAGCTAGATAACTTTGCAAATAAGCTGAAGATAGATCTATAACTAGATTACCCTCAGTCAATCACACCCTTAAGTAGTTAATTGCGTTAGATTGTGAACCCGGATTAATCAGTAATGGAGAAATGGGGAAGAAGGAGAGGGGAGCTAGTCGCATTAGGGAAGGGGAGCTAATCATGTTAGTATAAAACCAGTTTTCTTTGTCTTTGCATTCACATGCTCCTGGCTGGCGGTGCAACCAACTCTGTAGACTTGTGAATAAACGCCTCGCTTTGCTGCTTAAGTCCTGTGTCCTGGTGATTTATTATGAACGTTTCTCACAATATTAGCTATCTTCCTTTATATTTATTGAAAATCTTTCATGCTTAATAATTAGAGTTGAATCTAACATACTGAAGAAGTGGTTAACTGTCTTTAGAAATTCATATTTTTAAGAAACAAGACAATCTTATGTTGAGACTTGTTTTCTAGTTTCCATTGGAATCTAGCAACATCAGTTGTAATGACCTGGCTATCTTTTACATAAATTCCTGAAAATTCATAAGGGTAAGATCAAAGATAATAACATTTAACACTCACTACTTTGCTTAGTCTTGTTCTAAGTGGATCAAAGATTTTGAATTAGGTGGTAATGGTGGGGGTGAAATGGTCAATATGAATGGAGGGCACAGAACAGGCAAGACTCAGAGAAAAAAGGCTATTTGCTATAATAACAGTCATTACATGTTGTATCCCTACTATGTGACTATTTGCTCTAGATCTCACAGTGTTTACTGTTGAAAGCCTATGTGGACATAAAGCCAGTGGAAAGTTGTTGGAATAATGAATGCATCCCTTATATAAATTAAGAGACTGCTGGAGCACTACTTCTGTAGACTTGAAAAGATCAATTAGCTAGATCTTTCCTTTAAAAATGTATTCAATAGTAAAGCTATTGATGGTTTACAAACTTAAATTCTTTTACTCCAATGAGGGGGAGATAGGCATTTGATAGTATCGAGAGACATGGTGAGAAAGTTAGATATGAGATTAAGATACAAGAAATTTAGGTATTTGTCAGTGCAGGGTGACCCATTTCACTGCCTTGTGGTGCTGTATGTTGGGGAGGGTCAGAAAGGGAACAGCTCTGCTTGCTCAGCACTCGCCCATTCCCCAGTCACTTCATCCACTTCCTGTAGGAGATTCGCATCCCTCTACCTGTTGCCCTGGTGATGGTTCCCAGTGTGGATGAGTTTGTGTATATTCTAGGACCTTGGGGTCCATCTAAATGGACTCTCCTGAGAGACAGGTAGTTTCTTCTGCCATCCTAACTCCCACTGGTTTTGAGCCAGAAGCTATGAGACTTTATTTTCTCAGTGCTGAAATGATGAGCTGCGCGATGTAGCCTGGGACTGGGATCGCTACCCAGGTATCCATCCTGGCTTTTATCCACCACATGTGAATGCGGGACTACTCGTTCCATCGCTGCAGCCTTGTCCCCACCTCCTAACCTCCATCACACCACATCGTCTCACCCTGGCTCCCCCTCTCTGCCCTTCCTACCTGATTATCCTGATTATTTCTTCTTAACTCTTTGGTTGTTGGACTTGCATACAGTTTGATTTTCTAGTGTTCTGGTTGTTTTTGTTTTGAGGTAGATGTAAACCTTATGGTTGTGTGAGGAGGCAAAGCATGCATACCTATGCCTCCATCTTGGCCAGAAGCAGGTGCAGTGGCTCTACCTAAGACACAGGAGCAAACAGAGAGCCTGTCAATTTGAGGAGACAAAGAAGTATGGCCCAAATGAAAGAAAAGATCAAAACTCCAGTGGGAGAACTAAGCAAAACGAATAGCCAACGTATCAGGTGCAGAGTTCAAAACACTGGTGATCAGGATGCTCAGAGAAATGATTGAGTATGGCCACAAAATAAAGAAGTGAAGGTTACATGAAGTGAAATAAAGAAAATTATACAGGGAACTAACAGTGATGGGAAGGAAGCCAGGATTCAAATAAACTATTTGGAGCAAAAACAAGAAATCAACATTCACTTAGAACAGAAAGAAAAAACAAGAATTGAAAAAAACAAGGAAAGGCTTAGGAACCTCTGGGACAACCTTAAACATACCAACATCCGAATCATAGGGGTGCCAGAAGGAGAAAAGAAAGAGCAAGAAATTGAAAACTTATTTGAAAAAATGAAAGAAAACTTCCCTACTTTGGTGAAGGAAATAGACATACAAGTCCAGGAAGCAAAGAGAGTCCCAAACAAGCTAGACCTTAAGAGGACCATATCAAGACACATCATAATTAAAATGCCAAAGGCTAAAGATAAAGAGAGAATCTTAAAAGTAGCAAGAGAAAGGCAGATAATCACCTACAAAGAAGTTCCCATAAGACTATCAGCTGATTTCTCAAAAGAAACTTTGCAAACAAGGAAGGACTGGCCAGAAGTGTTCAAAGTGATGAAAAGCAAGGACCTATAACCAAAATTACTCTATCCAGCAAAGCTATCATTTAGACTGGAAGGACAGATAAAATGCTTCCCAGACAAGGCAAAGCTAAAGTAATTCATCATCACCAAGCCATTATTATATAAAATGTTAAAGAGACTTATTTAGGAAAAAGAAGATCAAAACTCTGAACATTAAAATAACAACAAACTCACAATTATCAACAACTGGATTTATAAAACAGAAACAAACTGAGCAAACAACTAGAACAGGAACAGAATAATATATATGGAGATCTTATGGAGGGTTATGAGTGGGGAGGAGGAAGAGGGAGAATGAGGGAAGAGGTAGAGTGATTAAGAAGCATAATTGGTAGGTACAAATTAGACAGGGGGGTGTTAATAAACATAAAGGGAATGGAGAAGCCAAAGAACATATATGCATGATCAATGGACTTGAACTAAGGGGGTGAGGGGATTGCTGGAGGGAAGGGAGGTAACTAGGCAGAGTGAGGCAAAGAGGAAAAAATTGGGACAACTGTAATAGTATAATAAATAAAGTATACTGTAATAGTATAATAAATAAAGTATACTTAAAAAAGATATAAGAAATTTAAATGGGTAGGGGTAAGCAGAGGGGAGAAAATATTATATAGCTCAAGTCACTTAGCATCATTGACCTAAGCTATGTATCTACTAATTGAGACTCTTCTAAAGTATAAATGGAGCAATATTCTAATTCTGAGAATATATTAGTTAATAAAGCAATTAATGTAAAACAAAATCAGACCCCCCCCCCAAATTCATAAACTAGTACAAGCAGTGGTCCTGTGTCATCTCCCTTTAGTAAAATGAATTCATGTGTAAATATTTTTTGACCACCTGTTTGTGCAAGGCATTTTTAAGGCTGAAAATACAGGATTAGACAAAGGCATTGCTTACAAACACACACACACACAAGGAAAAATAGAAACCTTGGATAATTAGAGTTATTCGGAGACTTTACAGTTATGTGAAGAGACTATAGATTATGTGGAGTGGTAAGGTTCTCTTAAGGAGATAACATATAAGCTAAAATCTGAATAAGAGAAACAAACTAGCCATGCAAATCCAGTATAAAGGGAAGAAATTCTGGGCAGAGGGACTAGCTAGTGCAAAGGTGGGCACAGGCTTGTCTCCCTCCACCCCAGGATTTTAACATAGAAGGTATAGGAGGGAGTGAGGGTTGCCATGGGTGAGTTAGCACATCATCTACATTTGGCAGTTCCATGAGGGATACACATATTTAAGTAAAACTGCATCTAGAATGCATATGAACAGTGTGCCAAAATGTCATGTGAACAGAATTCATTGATATGTACCACCAAATACAACAGTGCAAGTATATGTTGTTCTGCAATTTTAAAGTTTTTGTTGCCTCATGTTAATGCTTTTTTAAAAAGTTATGTTGTCAGTCATGAAGAGTACTGTATTACTTATAGTATCTAGTTCAATATAATCGTCGGCAGCCGTCTGTCTCGAGAGACGATGGTGTAGCTTCTTAAGAGTCTATCTGCACCGCCGAGAATGGTTGTGCAGTCCAACTCGGGAGTGACACGGTATCTGTCTCCTCCCGTGTTGAATCGACATCTTCTGATGACGCTGGAGTGTCCTCTCCAGTGAAGCTGAAGCTACAGAGCCTGGGCAGGGTGATATGGAGGGTCTGCTGTTGCCCATGCAGCAGACCCCCCCTCTCTTCGCAGCTGAAGGGTCCAAGGGAAAGACGGAGTCAATACAGCTTGGCTTCAGGTGCGCCGCAGGAGTTGCCGGTGTTGACTACAACGTCAAACCGCCTTAGGGACTCCGGCTCCGGATTTTCTGTCGGGGTTTACTCCCTTAGCCTTTCCCCTGAAGAGGTATGCCGCAAGGCAGCGGAGGTTTTTTGGAGTCAGAGTTTTCCTTCTCTGATGTGCCCTGACTGGAAGATCGAACCAGCGACACTTAGCTCGCAGGCCGACGCTCAATCCACTGAGCCAAACCAGCCAGGGTAGTCCAATATAATAGTGTAGCAATTAATCCTCAATTAATAAATCAAGCAAGACTAAAGAGATGGTTTGTAACATCCTAGCACTTATTCCGTAGCTCCTCACTTCAATCAGCACCATTCTTCAAGCCACCAAGCTTCTTCCTACCTTGATAATTTTTCTGGTTACACAAGCTCCAGATCATCACCTTTCCTGGCTATCAAAATGTTCTTACATTCAAATTCCCAGGTCTCTACTGTTTTCACAGTAAACTGTACTCTGGAACTTTAATCTGTGCTAATGCTTCAATGGTGTTAGAAAACGTAAATGTTCTAATACAGTAAAAGCATTTATTTTTTCCTTTTAGGTCTATTTCCTAAGCACCTTTCTTCTTGCGTACAATCTCCAGGGATTTGGCCTGCTTACCTCTCTTCTTCCCAGCGATCACCCATTTTCCTTATTTCCAGGGAATGTTTTTATCCATTCCTGACTTTGGGAAATATGTTATCTTTTGAATTCTTAGTTAAAAGACCTGTGGCAATTTGGAAATTATGATCGTTTCTTGCTAACTTTCTAAATTATCTCTGATGTAGTTAACTTAGTTAACTTTCAAGGAAAGTAGAGATGTCATGATTGATGCACAATGACTACATGAACCCAGCTAGAAAATTCTAAGTCATTCAAGTTGCCTCCCCATTATGAAATCACTTAATGAGATAGCTCAAAGACCACAAAACTTTCAGTTTACAAGTAACATACAATAAATATTGGAAAATTCAAAATTTTTAATGAATGTGCTTTGTTCACAAAATGTGAGAAAATACAAAAAACACGAACATACATTTTCAGGTATGCCACCTCCTACCACTTGGCAACTAACACATAAACCATTTTATTTTGAAGAATCCAACCGAATGATCATTTGTTTTTGAAACACCCAATTGTTTTTGGAGAATCCTGTTGTGAATGCAACAGGAGGCCTCTTAACTTCTTTAAAACCAAATAAAATCATTCTGAAGAGTACCCATACTAAAAAAAGTATTAGAAGGCTCTCTTAACATTTCTTGTCATTACATATGTAAGTTGGCACCATGCCAGATGATTATTTTTTAACACTAATACATTGACTTGGCTTTGGTAGAACATATATTAGTTTAAATCCTGTGCCAACCTAATTTCAATAAGCTGAACTTACAAAACAAGTGATATTTATGAATTCAAACAAATTTATAATAAGTGGGAGTATAGGTTTTATATTATTCTGTAAAGTACTACTTAAAATACATCATGCACACTTTGGAGCATAAGCAGAATCAACATCTGCAAACAATCAAAAGAATTTATAGCACCAACATTTGTGGTAACACAAAGGATGACTCCAAGGTAGTACTTAACACAAGTCTCTCAAAAGCATTGTTTTCATTTACTTTTGAAGCACTTCCATTGGTATATATTTTCCTTTGCCCTTAAGATAGTATGTGGTTAAATCAAAGAAAACAATATAGTAAAAGAGGTATTATTTGAACACAGTTTGTGTTATCCTGAACAAAATGATTTTCTCTTCTTTTGGGTGAGTTCAAACACTTGACCTGCAGTGCATAATTGGAAAAAACAAGTCAATCTTAATTATTAAAAAATCTTATGTTATTGAAAGTAAAATAAAAATTTCAAGTTACTTCCAGCATATTTGAGCAACCAATATTTATCACATTTAGTTAACTGACTTTTTAAGGTTAATTACAATCTTAATCCTCTCATTAATTCAGAATGTGAAATTTATTTTGAAATATCGGTACACTCAACCATTTTTTTCTTAAAGGATACATTTTATATTTCTAAATAAATTTTGACAGCAATTTACAATAAGCACAAAAACATCAGTTTTACCGGAGTTTATGAAATTTAGGATCAACTATTGAAAATACAAGTTTCCCTTAAACACACAGAGACACACATACCTTAACGATGAAATCTGAAACTGATAATTCAGTGCAAAAACCTCAGTATGAGGTAATTTTAATGTACAAACAACTTGAAAAAAAATTCCACACAGTGGCACTCTTAAAAATGATAATTTACACAACAATTTCTGACGGGTGAGACAACATGGACTAAATCTTAGCTATTTAAACTCAATTTTGTCTTGTTTGGGCATATATTTCTCCTACTGTTTCTTATTCAGAAACACAAAAACATTTATCAATGTGGAAAGGAAAAATTCCTACAGCTAATGATTTATATTTTCAAAGAAAATTTGTAGCTAGGATTTAGATAGAAATAAGAATAGCAAAAGCTCAAAACCATTTTATGATACTACCAGCAGAGGGTTAATTTAAAAAATTTTCTATATAATTTCAGGCTTGTAGTGCAGCATCTCCTTAACGGAAAGGCAAGGACCCTTTACAAAAGTTGATCTAGGTAAAATATAAGCTCTCTCTCTAGTGCAAACCCTTTCAAAAAGGTGTTTCAGGTCAATATTGAGTATTGTATTGTTCCTTGCTTAAATAGAAAAACTTGTAAATGAATTCTATATTTAAAAAGTGAACTCTGACAGTTAAATATATTTAAAACCAAAGCTCAAAGCCACAAGAAAGATATAAAAATGCTATTGAATACTTTGGCAATGTTGACTTTTGTACTGTGCTAATCGAATTACATTATATACTTTTGGGGAAATCTCTCCCCTAATGTCTGATGTTGCCAAATGAGCAAAAACAAAGGAAAAAATTACCATTACTTTCAAAAAAGTCATGAAATATTGGATCATCAGACAAAACTGAACAGAAAATGACTTTCTATAACAGATAACAATTTATTTAGAAAAAAGAACATCAGAAAACAACTAAACCGATCTACCTGTGTGATACATTTAACTTGTTAACCATCAAAGTGCAATCTACAGCTTTCTCCATGTCTTAAAAGTTTCTCACTGCAATGGTTTAAACATTGAAATGATGTAAAAAAAATACATAGGAAATTATGCTTCATTTTTTAACAATGACACTAAAGAAATAAAGGTACTTTTTTATGCTGAGTGCTAAATGCTAAAGAAACAGTGGTTTCTGCTATGACAAAGGTCACTCTGCATGAAACTGTAAGCTTTCTATATAAGAATTTTAAAATCCAGAAGTAGAAAAAAATTAGCAAACTCTGTCAACCTTTGCATTTCTTTTATGCAAACCAGGTTTTAAGTACTGAGTTCATATTAGTATTTCTGATTAGTATACTCAATTAGTTTAGGAGTTTGAACTGAAAGGGCCTTTTGCTTTTATATTAACTTAAGAGTAATATGGGATCTTCTAGCTCATAGAAAGGAACAGAGCTGGCTTGACTTTCTCCAGAATCTGAGTCATATGCAGCATCAGGGAGCTCTGTAAAACTATATGCCAGTTGTTCATCTTCTATATCTGATCGAATGTAGCAGGAAGGGTTAGAATATTCCTCTTCTTCTATACTGTTGAAATCTTGAGGAATATATAACATCCCTGGGTAGTTCCTACTAACCAAGTCACTTGTAGTTTTTAGGGATATTTTTCTAAATGCCATCAGATGCATGTGTGAAAATTTTGAATACTTGAAACGTTTAAAGCCCAGGGACTCTATAGCAATCTTCCAGCTTTTCATCATCATAGCATGACGATTCTGATGGGAGGAATCTGGTGTGATGATAAGCAATAAACCATTTAACACTAACAGTTCATGGGCTTTCTTGCAGCAAATCCATCTCTGGTAAGGTGATGGAAAATAAGAGAGAAGGAGAGAGAAAACAACGACATGAAAAAGTTCTCCAGGAAGAGAGTCAATAGGGTTTTTCAGCTGCTTCAAAAAGGCATCTATAGCATCCTGTGCAAGCTGGAGTGGTTGCTGGAGCTGCAAGTTCAGAAAGTCACATTTATATACACTCTGCAGAAAGGAAAAAACAAGGCATATTAGAATTTCAAGATTACTTACATCTTATTACATAAAGTTTACACCAAACTATTTCACAGCATTTCTATATAATTCAAGCTTTAATTATGCACTTTTCCCTTCTAAATTATTCCATTTGCACAGACTTATTCAACCAAAACTTTTAGTCAGGAAAATCTCAAAGAGCAATTCTGCCTAGACAGTTTGTAATTGTTATTTAAAAACATATTTCTAAGAGTTAATTTGAAATTAGAAATATTTTAAAGCATATACACCTTTAAAAACAATAAGGGCTTGCTTGAAACTTAATTTAAATATGAGTTAAATGATTTCGTTTTTTTTTTACTTTAAATAATTAAAAAATTGTTCAATTACAGTTGACATACAATATTATATTGGTTTTAGGTGTACAACCCAGTAATAAGACATTATATAACTTAATAAACGATCACCCCAATGTATCTAGTCCCCATCTGACACCATACATAGTTGTTAAAATATACGGACTATATTCCATATGCTGTACTTAACATTTCAGGGATGATTCTGTAACTACCAATTTGTACTACCTTTAAAAAAAATCCTCACCTTATGACATGTTTATTGAGAGGGGAAGGGAGGGAGAGAGCGAAGGAGAGAAACATTGATGTGAGACAGAAACATCAATTGGTTACCTCTTATATGTGACCAGACTGGGGACCAAACCCACAACCCATAAACTTTCTGGTTTATGGGACGAGGGTCCAACCAACTGAGCCACACTGGTCAGGACCAATTTGTACTCCTTAATCCCTTCACCTCTTCACCCTTCCCCCAACATCCCCTCCCATCTGGCAACCATCAAAATGTTCTCTGTATCTAGAATGTGTTTCAGTTCTGCTTGTTTATTTATAGTTTTTTAGATTACACACATAAGTGAAATCATATGGCATTTGTCTTATTTCACTCAGTGGAATACCCTCTAGGTCCATCGATGTTGTTGCTGATGGCAAGATTTCATTCTTTTTTATGGCTGAGTCATATTCCACTATTCCATTGTATACAGGATAGGGCAAAAGTAATTTATAGTTGTTCATGTGGAAAATAATACAATAAAAAGTAATAACACCAGAATAAACTGTTTCATGTATTCACAACTGTAACTCCACTTTTGCTCCACCCTTTACATGCACTTCTTTATTAATGGACACTTAGTTTGCTTCCATATCTTGGCTATTGTAAATAATGCTGCAATAAACATATATGTGTACAATATCTATCTCTTTAGTTGTGTTTTGGGTTTCTTTGGATAAATACCCAGAAGTGGAATTGCTGAGTCCTTCTTTGTCTTTTATTATATAGCCTTTGTTTTAGGGTCTATTTTATCTAGTATAAATATTGTTACCCCAGTTTTTTTATTGTTAGTTTGTTTACATTTTCACGAAATATATTTTTCCATCCCTTTACTTTCAGTCTGTGTGTCTTTGGGTCTGAAGTGAGTCTCTTGTAAACAGCATATGTAAGGGTCTTGTTTTCTTACCCATTCATCTTTCACGTCTTTTGATAGAGACATTTGCATTTAAAATAATAATTAATAAATATGTATTTATGGCCATTTTATTATTCATGTTTCATCTCTTCTTTCCCCTCCCCCTCGTTTCTTCTTCTTCCTTCCTTCTTTTTTCTTCAACCTTCCTTCTTTCTTCCTCTTCTTCTAAAATACACTTTAACATTTTTTGTAATATGGGTTTGGTGGTGTTGAACTCCTTTAGCTTTTTCTTGTGTGGGAAGTTATCTGACCTTCAATTCTATATAACAACTTTGCTGGGAAGAGTAATCTTGGTTGCAGGCTCTTGCTTTTCATCACTTTGACTATTTCTTGCCGATCCCTTCTGGCCTGCAAAGTTTCTTTTGAGAAATCAACTGACAGTTTTATGGGAACTCCTTTGTTGGCAATTATTTGCTTTTTCTTGCTGCCTTTAAGATTCTTTCTTTCTGGCATTTTAATTATGAAGTGTCTTGGTGTGTACTTCTTTGGGTTCATCCAGTTTGGGACACTCTGTGCCTCCTGGACTTGTATGTCTGTTTCCTTCACGAAGTTAGAGATGCTTTCTGTCATTATTTTTTCACACAGGTTTCCAAGTTCTTGCTCTCTCTCTCTCTCTTCCCCTCTAGTACCCCCATAATGCAAATGGTGGTACATTTGAAGTTATCCCAGAGATTCCTTATACTTTCTTCATTTTTTTGGATTCTTTTTTCTTTTAGCTACTCTGATTGGGTTTTTTCTGCTTCCTATCTTCCACATCTCTGATTTGATCCTCTGCTTTATCATCTCCACTGTTGATTCCCTATAATATATTCTTCATTTCAGTTAATGTATTCCTCATTTCTCACTGGCTCTTTTTTGTTTTCTATCTCTGTGTTTACAGTTCCTATCTCTTTGCTGAAGTTCTCATTGATATCACTGGGCATCCTGATAACCAGTGTTTTGAACTCTGCATCTAGTAGATTGCTTGTCTCCATTTTGTTTAGGTCTTTTCTGGAGTTTTGTCCTGTTCTTTCATTTGGGACATGTTTCTTTGTCTCCTTATTTTGGCAGTCCCCCTGTATTTGGTAGAGCTGCTACATCTCTTGAACTTGGTAGAATAGCCTTATGTAG
This sequence comes from Furipterus horrens, assembly GCF_987537825.1. Classification (NCBI taxonomy): domain Eukaryota; kingdom Metazoa; phylum Chordata; class Mammalia; order Chiroptera; family Furipteridae; genus Furipterus; species Furipterus horrens. The sequence continues at coordinate 64,815,388 of NW_028327179.1, forward strand.
TGGGTGTCATGTGGGGCCTAGTGGCACAGCCTCCTTGATCACCTAAGCTGGGAATTCCAGATGCATCCCTCTTGTGTGGGTTGTGTACACCCTCTTGCTTTAATTGTACCTTGACTGTTGTTGGAACATCAATGGGAGAGATTTTTCCCCAGGCTGATTAGCTTTGAGGACTAGCTGAGACCACCATGGAAAATCAGCTATGCAGGGGCTAACCTCACAGAGCAGGACTTACTTCAGCATGGCTGTGGTGCTGCTGAATTTGCCCCTTGTATTGCTGTGGAGGTGGATGTGATCTGAAGCCGTGTACTGGGTGTGTTGGTTCTGGGGCCTCTCAGGAGGTGCAGATCAAGGTGAGCTTCCATCTATGCCCTGCCCTGGGCCACCTCAGCATGTGCTACAAAGAAATCCGCATACAGTTGCTATTTGTGCATGTACAGGAGAGACCAAGCTGGGAACCAACACTGGCTGCCATTAATGTTGGGCCTGGGGCCACTTAGTAAACTGAGGTATGGGGCACACTGAGGCCAGATGCTGCTCAACTGAGAAATTGTAGAAAAGTATGAAGCATGAGCCAAGACAGGCCATTTGTATGAAAAAGCCACAGAAAAAAACTTGGGTGGACCCACAAGGTGGGTGGTGCAGGGGTCTCAGCCACCCAGGTTGATAAAGTCTCAGATATGGCACCCACCTACCTGCTCTGTTTGGGGAGGGCTCAGAAAAGTAACAATGGCCACTTCCAGCACTCTGGGAGAAAGTTGCCCTTCCTGAATATCCTTGGTGCCTTTTGTGCTACTGCCCCAGTGCTAGTGCTCAGAGTGAGTCCAAGTAAGTCTATGTGCAGTCCCTTTAAGAGGAATATCCAGGACTCCAGAGTCCCTCCATCTCACTCAGCCACAATCCCCACTGGTTTTTCCAGCCAGAAGTTATGGAAACTTCTCTTCCTGGCTCTAAAATTCTTGGTTTGGGGGCCTGTGGTCAGGCTGGGACCCCTGGCCCCACAGGTGGGACTTCCACAGTAAATATAACCCTCTTGATTTTATTTGCCACACATGGGTGTGGAACCCTCCTATTCCAAGTCGCCACCCCTCCTATCAGTCTTGATGTGGCTTCTTCTTTATATCCTTAGTTGTAGGACTTCTATTCAGCTATACTTCAGGAGGTTCTTAATGATGGTTGTTTTGTGGTTTAGTTGTAATTTCAATATGCTTGTGGAAAGATTCAAGTACTACATTTCTCTATACTGCCATCTTGATTGAACCCCCAGCAATGACTTATTTCTAGACTCAGTCATCTTTATAATCACTTCAACATTGACAATTACCAAAACAGGCTAATATAAAAATAAAATTAAACACGAGATAGAGATGAATTAAATAATTCAAAAAGGATAATAGAAGAGGCATTATAAAGTTATAAAAGCAGAATACCAAAACTTTTTAAGGTAATGAGAAACAACTTTTATTTTTTTAAAGCAAGCCAGGCAGTTTTTTTTCTCTTAAGTGTATTTTATTATGTTGTTACAGTAGTTCCATTTTTTTCCCCTTTGTTCCCCTCTGTCCAGTACCCCCCTTACCACCAGCAATCCCTCCCTCTTTGTTCATGTCCATGGGTCCTGCATATAAGTTCTTTGGATTCACCCTTTCCTATATTATTCTTAACGCCCCCGTCTATTTTATACCAACCGATTATACTTCTTAGTCCCTGCACCATTTCCCCATTTCTCCCCCTCTCCCCTCCCAGCTGATAACCCTCCAAATGATCCCCATACCTGTGATTCTGTTCATGTTCTGGTTTCCTTAGTTGGATTTTGTTTTTATTGTTTAGATTCAGTTGTTGATAGCTGTGAGTTTGTCATTTTAGTGTTCATAGTTTCGAACTTCTTTTTCTTAAATAAGTCCCTTTGACATTTCATATAATAATGGGTTGGTGATGATGAACTCCTTTAGCTTCACTTTGATTGTGAAGCACTTCATCTGCCCTTCCATTCTAAATGATAACTTTGCTGGATAGAATAATCTTGGTTGTAGGTTGCTTTTCATCACATTGAATACTGCTTGCAAATCCCTTCCTGCCTACAAAGTGTCTTCTGAGAAATCAGCTGATAGTCCTACAGGCACCCCCCTGTAGGAAACTCTCTGCCTCTCTCTTGCTGTCCCCGGGACTCTCTCTTTATCTTTCACCTTTGGTATTTCAGTTATGATGCATCTTGGTGTGGTCCCCTCTGGGTCCAGCTCTCCTGGGACCCTCTGTGCTTCCTGGACGTGTATGTCCATCTCCTTCGCAAAATTTGGGAAGTTTTCCTCATTTTTTTCAATTCTTGCTTCCTCATTCTGCACTGGTTGACTTTTTTTCTTCCTTATGTTCCAAATCATTGATTTGAACCCCGGTTTCCTTCCCTTCACCACTGGTTTTGTGTGGATTTTCCTTCATTTCACTTAGCATAGCCTTCACTTCTTCTCTTATGCGTTTGCTGTACTCAAGCATATCTGTCAAGCCTGTGAGCATCTTTATCACCAGTGTTTTGAATTCTGCGTCTGTTAGGTTGTCTACCTCCTCACCTGTTAGGCTGGCTATCTCCTCGATGCTTAGTTCTCCCACTGGAACCTTGATCCATTTCCCTTTTTGGGCCATACTTCTCTGCCTCCTCATTCTGACAGACTCCTGTGTTTGCTTGCCTCTGTGTCCCAGGAAGAGCTGTTGCTCCTGTTACATTGTAAGGGGCGGAGCCTTAGGGATTTGTCAGTACAGGGCGACCTGTTTCACCACATTGTGGTGCTGTAAGTGGGGGAGAGGTCCGAGAGGAAACAATGCTGCCTTCCCAGCACTCGTCCCTTTTCCAGGCACCTCTCCCACTTCTGCACCAGCCTGGCGCCCCTCTAGCTGCTGTCCTAGCTGTTGTTCCCAGAGTAGGTGGGTCTGTGGACATTCTAGGACCATGGATGCCCTTTAAACAAGTGGACTCTGCTGAGACTGGCAGTTTCTGCTTTCACCCCAATCCCCACCGGTCTGCACAGTCAGAAGCAATGAAGCTTGATTATCCTCGGTGCTGGGACGGTGGGCTGAGAGGTCCGATGAGGAGCTGGGAACACTCCCCAGGTGTCCCTTCTGACTTTTTAAAATGTGTGACTGTGCTTTCTGCCGGCATGCCGCTGCCATCACTGCTGCCGCCGCCACTGCTGTCATCGCTGCTGTCACCACCACACCGCATCCTCTCCACCCTGGCTCTGCTCCTTCTACCTGTCTGGATGAGTATTTCTTCTTTATATCTTTGTTTGCTGAACTTCCATGCAGTTTTATTTTTCTGGAACTTCTGGTTGTTTCTAGTTTTGAGGTAGTTGTATTCCATTTTAGTTGTGGAGGGAGACTCAGTGTGTCTGTCTACGCCTCCATCTTGGCTGGTAGTCCAAGCCAGGCAGTTTTATTAATAAATTTTCTAGTTGTACATTAGGTTGTTTATAGAAATTGTTATGGATTGTTCAAAATCAGATTCTAGATGAACCTGCTGCAAGTTACATTTATTCATTTTTACTACCCATAACAATAAATAGTTGTACTGACATCTGTATATAAGTACCTCTCACTTCCTTCATAGTGTTATGAAACCTTCCCAGTGATACCCTTTGATTAATATTCATTTGGTCATTTCTTTGCTTCAGTTTTTCCTGAAGGTAGCTGTTCATATTTTTCATTATAAAAGACCTGTCAAATTAATACTCAATTTTGGGTGAAATTTTGAACCTTCCTACTGGTATCTTTGATATCTACCTGATTAATCAGAAGATTTCCCTGATTGGTCATGAAATCTCCCTGATTGGCCATGATATCTCTCTGACAGGACAGGAGATCTTTTTGAGTGGTCATGCAATCTCTGAGTGGCCACAAGATCTCTCTGGATGGCCCTGAGATCTTTCGGGGTGGTGGTGGTGGCTATGAGATTTCTCTGATCATAAGATCTAATTGGTCAAGATGGTTGAAGATGAGATCTCTCTAAATGACCTCTAGATCTCTCTGAATAGTGTCAATTTTCTTTCATCTGGTCTTGACATCCTTCCAACTGACACTAGGTTCTCTTTACATTGGCTTCAATTCCCCTCTGCTTGGGCTGTAGAATAATCACTGCACTTCTCTTGCTTAAAGACTGTTTAAAGGGCTTTGTTGAGACCTGAATCCAGAAGGTCCTTGGCATGGTTTTTTATTTCTTTCCTCAGCATTGTTCCTGGATATTGAGGATCCAGCATTTGATTGCTGTATTGAAACAGTTCTTTTCTCTCTCATGTTGTGTCTCATTCTTATTTTCTTCAAAGTTTGAATATTCCATCTTTCTAAGGATTATAATGTCATCATTTATTGATATGACCATGTGACTTTTCTTCTTCTTTACATTAATTGACTTTATCACCTGCTTTAATAGAACACAATTCAAGAATCTTGCTTCCTTGATTTCTTCAAACATAGTTGCTAAATTCTATACAGGGGTCCAATAAAGAGATGAAGACTCCATAAAAAACAACTTTCAAATCATTAACTTTAATATGCTAATAGTAATTTTAATATTACATTTATTTTATTAAAAAGTTAGGCCTTAGTTTGAAACACTACCTATTAAATTTAACTTATAACATATGATTATGGGAAATACTACAGGTAAAGGAATGAACAGCAGCACATAATTTGCTGAATATAAAAACTGTATGGGAATGATTTAGAATAAGAAAGTAGTTTTAAAATTAGATAAAATTAGTTACCTTTATCATATAATAGTTATTAATTAATAAACAAAGATATGAGTTAAGTTTTTAGCCCCTCATTCTTGTTAGTGGGTAGACAAGCTGGTCACATAATCATCTGAACTACCTATGAGGGAAAGTGACACATAAAGCTCTATTACATGGAAAACAATACTTGTTTTTCTTCTTTACTTTTTTTGGATAGCTTTATTAAGGTATAACTGACATATAAACTTAAGTAGAACTAACACACCAACATATTTAAAGTGTACACTTTTGATAAATTCTGACATTTACACGCTTGTGAAACCATTGCCACAATCAAGTTAATGAACACATGCAACACCCCCAAAAATTTCTTGTGCTTCTCATAATCTCTTCCTCCCACCCTTCTTGCTCTTCCCCTGCTACTAGGCAATCATTAAGGTGATTCCTATCACTATAGGTTAGTTTGATTTTCTAGATTTTATGTGAATGCAGTAATAAAGAATTATGGACCCTTATTTTGCTTGGCTTCTTTTACACAGCAGAATTATGTTGTGAGTCATCCATTTCTTCCCATGTATTGATAGTTTATTCCTTTTTCACTGCTGAGGTATACTACTGGATCAAGAACATACCACAGTTTGTTTATCCATACACCTGTTTATGAATGACTGAATCTTTCTAGTTTTTTGGCTATTACAATTCAAGCTGCTATGAGTGTGGTGAATGGACCTGATTTCATGTATCTTGGGTAAATATTCAGAAAAGGGACAGCTAGATCAAATAGTAGATGTATATTTAACTGTTAAAAAAACTCCAAAATTGTTTTCAAAAGCAGTTATGCGGTTTAACATTCCCATCAGAAGTATAAGAAAGTTCCAGTTTTCTAAATCCTCCTCAACAATTGGTATGGCTGCCCTGTTCCCCCCACCCCCCAACTTTAGTCACTGTAATAGGTCTCTAGGGATTTACTGTGGTTTTAGCATTTTCCTAAGTAGTAATGATGTTCAGATTCACTGTCTTTTAAAATATTTAGGTTGCTTTAAATTAATACACACACACACACACACACACACACACACCTGTTTTCTTATCTGAGTTTTCACATTTATTCTAGATAAAAGTACATAATCAGATATATGACTTGAAAATATTTTCTCTTGGTATAGCTTGTTTTTTCATTATCTTAACAATGTCTTTTAAAGACTAGAAGTTTTTAAAAAACCTTTTTGATGAAAGCTGATTTATCAATTTGTTCTTCCATGGACTATTTTAATGTCATATCTAAGAAATTTTTCATAATCCAACATCACAAAGATTTCCTTTGTTGTTTTCTTCTAGAAGTTTTATAACTTTAGGTTTTTTTCTCATTTAGCTCTATGATCCACATGAGTTCATTTTTGTGAATGGTGTGAGGTAAAGGCTAAAGTTTTTTACCTTCTGTATATGGGTATCTAATGGATCCAATCACCATTTGTTGAAAAGACAACGCTTTCCATTTTGGTTGAAAGTCAGTAGTCCTTAAGTTTGGCCCTACTTGTGAACCCTCTACTATATTTCATTGATAAGATAATCTTGGTAATTGTAGCTTTAAAATAAAAATTGAAACCAGATAGTGTTCATCTCCAACACTGTCCTTTTTAATAAGTTGTTTTAGTTATTCTAGGGCCTTAGAATTTCCACACAAATTTTAGAATCAGGTTTCCACATTCTATGAAAAACCCTCTAGAATTTTGATCAGTACTTTATTGATTCTATAAATCAATTTTGGGAACATTTACATGTTCACAATATTATGTTTTTCCACCAATGAACATGGAATAGCTCTCCAGTTTTTATTTTCTCTCAATAACTTACAGTTTTCAGTATACAGGTATTTCCACATCTTTTATATACATTTCATATAAATATATAGTTATAAATAAATATTCCATATTTTTACTTATATTTAAAATTATAGGGGTGACATTGGTTAATAAAATTACATAAGCCTCAAGTGTACAATTCTATGGTAATCCATATTTTTCATGCTATTGTAAATAATACTGTTTTTAATTTCTAACTCTGGCTAGTATATGTAAAGCTATTGATTTTTGTATATTGATGTTATATTTCACGAACTTGCTAGAATCACTTACTATCTATAGTAGTTTGTAGATTCTGGGGAATAATCTAATAAATGAGTAATGTCCTGTGTGAATAAAGTCAGTTTTACTTCCTTCCAATTTGGATGTATATTATTGCTTTTTCTTGCTTCTTTGCACTGGCTAGAACCTCTAGAGCAGCAGTTCTCAACCTGTGGGTCGCAACCCCTTTGGGGGTCAAACGACCCTTTCACAGGGGTCACCTAAGACCATTGGAAAAAACATATAATTACATATTGTTTTTGTCATTAATCACTATACTTTAATTATGTTCGATTTGTAAAAATGAAAATACATAATGCATATCATATATTTACATTATGATTCATAACAGTAGCAAAATTACAGTTATGAAGCAGCAATGAAAATAATTTTATGGTTGGGGGGTCACTACAACATGAGGAACTGTATTAAAGGGTCGTGGCATTAGGAAGGTTGAGAACCACTGCTCTAGAGCATACTGAGTAAAAGAAATGAGAGTAAATATTCTTGTTTTTGCTCTAGTTCTTGTGGTAATAGGATTTTTGTTTCAATATTAAGTATGATGTTAGCTGTAGGTTTTACAGATACCCTTGTCAAGTTGAGGACATTGCCTTCAATTCCTTCTGAGAGTTCTGAGAGTTTTTATTAGGAAAAAATGTTTGGACTTTTGTCAACGCTTGTCTGTAACTACTGAGTTGACCTTTCTCAGAGTATTACTCAAGTGAGAGTATTTCTTGAACATTAAACCAATCTTGCACTTCCAGAATAAAACAAACTTAGCCATGATGCATTATCCCTTTTGAAATATGTTGAATACAATATACTAAACTTTTATATAAACATTTTTGTCGGTACTCATGAGGGATATGGAGCACAGATTTTAGTTACATAATGTTTCTGTCTGGTTTTGCTATCAGGGTAACAGCCTCACAGAATGAGTTGGAAAGTAGTTCATCCATTTCAGTTTTATGGACGAGTCTGTGTATTACTTGTTTAACTATGTTATAGATTTTACCAGTGAAGGGCTGAAAAATTTTTGTGTGTGAGAAATATTTTAATTGCCAATTCAAATTTAATTACTACATTAAGGACTATTCAGGTTATCTATATCTTCATGAATGAGCTTCTTGGTATGTGTCTTCCAAGAAATTTGTAAATATCATTTAAATTGTGAATTTATTGACATAAGTTGGTAGTACTTCCTTATTATTCTTTTATTTGTTAATTTTTATTAAATCATTTTTATTGTTATTCTATTACAGTTATCCCAATTTTCCCCCTTTCCCCTCCTCTGCCCATCCCACATCCTGCTCACAGTCAATTCCCACAGTTATCCCTGTCCCTCAGTCATTCATACATGTTCTTTGTCTGGTCCTTTTCTGTTCTTTCCACCATTATCCCCCTTCTTCTTTGGTCATTTTTAGTCTGTTCCATGTTTCCATATTGGGGTTCTATTTTGTTCATTAGTTTATTTTGTTCATTAGATTCCTCTTATAGGTGAGATCATATGGTATTAGTCTTTCACAAATGGCTTATTTCACTTAGCATAATATTCTCCAGTTCCATCCATGTTGTCATAAAAGATAGAGTTTCTTCTTTCTTTCTGTAGCATAATATTCCATTGTGTAAATATACTACAGTTTTTTGAATGGGCACTTAGGATGTTTCCAGCACGTGGCTATTGTAAACAGCGCTGCTATGAACATAGGGGTGCGTGCATAAGTTCTTTTGAATTGGGGTTTCAGGATTCTTCGGGTATAATCCTAGCAGTGGAATCACTGGTTCAAAAGGCAGTTCCATTTTTAGTTTTTTGAGGGAATTCCATACCGTTTTCCACAGTGGCTACACCAATTTGCATTTCCACCAACAGTGCACTAGGGTTCCCATTTCTCCACATCCTCGCCAGCACTTGTTGTTTGTTGATTTGTTGATGATGGCCATTCTGACTGGTGTAAAGTGTTATCTTATTGGGTTTTTATTTGCATCTCTCTGATGGCTAGTGATGTTGAGCATCTTTTCATGTCCTTCTTGGAGAACTGGCTATTCAGATACGTTGCCTGTTTTTTAATTGGATTGTTTGTCTTCCTGGTGTTGAGTTGTATATTGACAAAATCTGTAATGAAGCCTTATTTTTCCTCTTTATTTTCAAATCAGCATAGCTAGAGGTTTATCATTTTTATTGAAATTCTCAAAGTAACAGCTTTTTCTGTAATTCATTTTTCCTTCTCTTTAAATTAAAAACGTTAATTTTTTTTGGTAACATTGTTTAATGTAAGATTCAAGTGTACAATTCTATAATACACCACCTGTATATTGCACTGTATGCTTACCACCCGAAGTCTAGTCTTCTATCACTACACATTTGACCCCTTTGCATCCAACTCTCCCCCATTCCTCTCTGATAAACATTATTGTCTATGTATATGAGGTTGTTTTGTTTGTTCATTACTTTCTATTTAATATCCCACATGAGTGAAATCATATGGTTCTTCTCCTTTTCCATTTCACTTATTTCACTCAGCATGATACGCTCAAAATCCATCCATGTGGATACAAATGGTAAAGCTCCATCCTTTTATATGGCTGAGTACTATTCCTCATATATATTACATCTTCCTTATACAATCATCCATTGAAGAAAGCTTAATTGTTTCCATGTCATGGGTACTGCAAATAATAATGCTGCAATGAACATATGGGTCCATATGTCTTCACAAAAAAATATGCTCAAAATTTTCAGGTAGATACCTATAATGGTGATTGCTAAATCATATGGAAGCTCTATTCTGACCTTTCGGAGATTCTCCATGTTGTTTTCTATAGTGGCTGTACCAATTTACATTCTCACCAGTACAGTAAAAGGGTTCCTTTTTATACACATCCTCTCCAACAGTTATTTCTTGTCTTGTTGATAATAGCCATTCTAACAGGTGTGAGGTGCTATCTCATTGTGGTTTTTATTTACATTTTCCTTACAGCTAGTGAATTTGAACATTTTTTCATATACTTGTTGTCCATTTGTATGTCCTCTTGGAAAAAGTGCCAGTCCAGGTCCTGTGCCCATTTTGAAAAATGAATGTTTGTTTATCTGTTGTTGAGTTGTATGATTCTTTATGAATTTTGGATATTAGCCTGCTACTGAAGGTGTTGTTTGCTACTATCTTCTCCCATTTTGTTGGTGGTCTTTTTGTTTGGTTGATGGTTTCTTTTGTTATGCAGAAGTTTTTAGTTTGATGTAGTACCATTAATTTATTTTTGCTTTTACTTCCCTTGCCTTTGGGGTCTAATCCACAAAACCTTTCTGAAACCAATGCCCATAAGTTTAGTACCTATGTTTTTTCTATGTATTTTTTGTTTCAGGTCTTATTTTTAAATCTTTAATCAATTTTTACTTAATTTTTGTACACTGACTCAGACAGCTCTCTAGTTTCATTCTTTTGCACATGGCTTTCCAATTTTCCCAACACCACCTGTTGAAGAGGATTTCTTTTGTCCATTATATTATTATGTTTTTGGCTCCTTTGTCAAAACTTAGTTTCCCATATATGTGTGAGTTTATGCCTGGACTGTCAATCAGTTCCATTGGTCTCTGTGTTTGTTCTTTTTCCAGTACCATATTGTTTTGATTATTGTAACTTTGCAGCATAATTTTATGTCAGGGAGTGTGAGATACATCCAGCTGTGTTATTTTTTCTCAGGATTGTTTCAACTATTTTGGTCTTCTGTAGTTAGTTTCATAAAAATTTGAATTGTTTTGGGGGGGATACAGTGAAGGCAGTCCTGAGAGGGAAGTTCATAGCAATAGAGGCCTATCTAAAAAAATAGAAAATTTTCAAATAAACAACCTAACCCTTCACCTACAAAAACTAGAGAAAAAAACAGCAAAAAAAGCCAAGAGTGAGTAGAAGGAGGGAAATAATCAAAATGAGAGAGGAATTAAATGACACAGAGACTCAGCAAAGAAAATATCAGCTAGATGACAAGAAAACCAACTAATGGGAAAACATATTTGCCAATGATACCGCAGACAAGGGACTGATCTCCAAAATATATAAAGAACTTACACATCTCAACACCAAGAAGACAGATAGCCCAATTCAAAAATGGGCAAAGGACCTCAACGAGCACTTCTCCAAAGAGGACATAAAGAGGCCATATGAAAGAATGCTAAACATCACTAGCCATCAGAGAGATGCAAATAAAAAAAAAACCAATGAGATACCACTTTACACCAGTAAGAATGGCCATCATCAACAAATCAACAAACAAGTGTTGGTGAGGATGTGGAGAAAAGGGAACTCTAGTGCACTGTTGGTGGGAATGCAGACTGGTGCAGCTACTATGGAAAACAGTACGAAATTTCCTCAAAAAACTAAAAATGGCCCTGCTTTTTAAAACAGCAATTCCATTGCTAGGATTGTACCTGAGAATCCTGAAGCCCCAATTCAAAAGAACCTATGCACCTCTATGTTCATAGCAGCGCTATTTACAATAGCCAAGTGCTGGAAACAGCCTAAGTGCCCATCTATAGATGAGTGGGTCAAAAAACTATGGTACACTTGCACAATGGAATACTATGCAGCAAAAAGAAAAAAGGAACTCCTGCCATTCGTGACATGATGGAACTAGAAAGAATTATGCTTAGCGAAATAAGTCAGGCGACAACAGAAAAATACCATAGGATATCACCTAATACAGGAAACTAATGAACAACACAAACAAACAAGAAAAATTGAACCAAGAGGCACGTAAACAAGGGACGGACTAACAGTTACCAGGGGGTAGGGGGAGAGGGAGAGAAGAGGGGTAAATAGAGGAAGGGTTTAGTAAAGAAACTAGAATAAATAACCCATGGACATGTACAATGAGGTGGGGATTGACTGTGAGAGAAGGGATGGGCTGTGTGTGTGTGTGTGTGTGAAGCAATGGGGGGAAAGGTGGGACAACTGTAATAGAAATAAATAAACATATAAATAATGACATAGAGACTAAAAGAACAATTCAAATGATCGATAAATCCAGGAGCTAGTTCTTTAAAAAGATAAACAAAATTGACAAGCCTTTAACTAAACTTATCAAGAAAAAAAAAAGAGGACCCAAATAAATAAAATCAGAAATACAAAGGATTGTCAAAAATTACTGTGAAAAACGGTATGCCAAGAAATGTGACTACCAAGGTGAAACAGACAAATTTGTGGAAACATATAATCTTCCAAACTGAATCAAGAAGAAGCAGAAAGCTTGAATAAAGTGATAACACCTAGTGAAATTGAAACAGTAATCAAAAAGTTCCCAGCACAAAAAAGCCCTGGACCAGATGGATTCACATGATAATTTTACCAAAGATTTAGGGAAAAGTTAACTCTTCTCCATCTCAAAATAGTCCAAAATATTCAAGAGGAGGGAAGCTCCAAAACTCTTTTTATGAAGCCAGTATTATCCTAATTCCAAAACCAGGTAAAGAAACAGAAAAGAAAGAAAACTACAGCCCTGGCTAGTGTGGCTCAGTGGATTGAATGCCAGCTTGTGAACCAAGGAGTTGCCAGTTTGATTCCCAGTCAGGGAAGATGCCTGGATTGTGGGCCAGGTCCCCAGTTCAGGGTGTGTGAGAAGCAAACCACACATTGATTTTTCCCTTCCCCTACTTCTTCCTCCCTTCCCCTCTCTGTAAAAATAAATAAAGAAAATCTTTAAAAAAAGAAATAAACACTAAAATATATTTTAAAAGGAAGAAAACAACAGGCCAATATCACTGATGAACATAGATGCTAAAATCCTCAACAAGAAATTGGCAAACCGAATCCAGCAATACATTAGAAAGTTCATACACCATGATCAAGTGAGATTCATCCCAGGGATGTAAGGATAATACGATATTTGCAAATCAATAAACATAGTACAACACACAAACAAAATGAAAGACAAAAATCACATCATATTATATATGTTGAAAATGCATTTGATAAAGTACAGCATCCATTTATGATAAAAACACTCAGCAAAGTGGAAGTGGTGGGAGCATACCTCAACATAATAAAAGCCATATATAAGAAACCTACAGTCACATCATAATCAATAGGCAAAAATTAAAAGCTTTCTCCCTAAGATCAGGAACAAGACAAGGGTGTCCACTTTCACTACTTCTGTTCCACATAGTATTGGAATTTCTAGCCACAGTGATCAGACAAGAAAAAGAAATAAAAAGCATTCAAATTTGAATAACTGAAGTAAAATTATCATTGTTTGCAGATGACACGTTAGAGCACATAAAAAACCCTATAGACTCCACAAAAAAAACTACCTGATCTAATAAGTGAATCTGGCAAATCAGTGGGATACAAAGTCACTATTAAGAAATAGAAGGCATTTTTGTACACCAACAATGAAATATTAGAACCAAAACTAGGAAAAGAATTCTATTCACTATAAAACAAGAAAAATAAAATACTTAGGAATAAATTTAACCAAGGAGGTAAAAGACTTAAAAAACTACAGGACATTTTAGAAAGAAATTAAGGAAGGCACAAATAAATGGAAGCATATACTGGGTTCATGGTTTGGATAATTAACATCATTAAAAAGTCCATACCACCCAAAGCAATCTATAGATTCAATGCAATCTCTACTAAAATACCAATAACATATTTCACAGATTTAGAACAAATATTTCAAAAAATTTATATGGAACCATAAACAACCCCAAATGCCTTAGCAATTTGAGAAAGAACAAAGTAGGAGGGATCACAATACCTGATATCAAACTATATTACAAGGCCACTGTAATCAAAACAGTCTGGTACTGGCATAAGAACACTCATATAGATCAATTGAACAGAATAGAGAGCCAGAAATAAACCCAAGTCTCTATGATCAATTAATACTTGACAAAGAGGGCAGTAGCATAAAATGGAGTAAAAACAGTCTCTTCAATAATTGTTTTGGGAGATCTGGACAGGCACATGCCAAAAAGTGACACTAGAGTACTACCTTACACCATACACCAAAATAAACTCAAGATGGATAAAGGATTTAAATGTAAGCCAAGACACCATAAAAATTCTAGAGGAAAACTTAGGCAGTAACATTTCAGATATTCCATGCAGTAATATTTTTGCTGCTATACCTCCTAGGGCAAGGTATATAAAGGAAAGAATAAACAAATGGGACTACATCAAATTAAAAAGGTTCTGCACGGCTAAAGAAAACATCAGGAAACTGAAAAGGGAACCAACTGTATGGGAAAACATATATGCTGATGATACCCTGCACAAGGGTTTGATCTCCAAAATATAAAAAGAACTCATTCGACTCAACACCAGGAAGACAAACAATCCAATTAAAAATTGGGAAAAGGACCTGAAGAGACACTTTTCCAAGGAAGACAGAGAACCCATAGACATATGGAAGGATGCTCAACATCACTAGCCATCAAAGAGATGCAAATTAAAACTACAATGAAGTGCTGGAGTCCGAAGCTGACTGCGGAGTAGGTAGCAGTGTTGTCTGCTTACTCCCATTGCAGAAAGGCTTGGAGTACAAACGTGGAAACAAATAAGTGAGTGCGGATTTCAGATAGCAAGAGCAAGGGAGTGTGGGAGCAGAGTGGAAAAGGGTAGAAGGCTCGCCCATGATTCCAAAGGGAGTGGCTGGGACCCCCATTCCAGTTGCTGGCCCCCCCAGCCTGGCGCTGCTGCTGCACCGCACCCCAAAGGGGCAGCTGCAGACCAGCTCATTGGCTGAGATCTGTTTGGAAATTGCCACTTGCCATAGGCGCTGGGACCAGTGGAGTCCCGGAGGGAAACAATAGGAAGGTTTCCTTGAAACAGCTGGAGGTGTAGGAGGACAGCGAGCAGCCCAGACTGTGGGAAGCTGTATGAACTGAGTCGAGGTGGGGACCCCCTGGGCTGGCAAATCTGGGCTGGCAACCCTGCGCCCTGGGTGAGTGCATCATGGAACCACTAAACAAAAAGGAGCGGAACTAAGCCAGGGAGAGGGGCCCATACAGGAGAGCTGTGGCGGAAACGCAGACTCAGTGGGGACCCCAGGCAGGCAAGTAGTGTGCACAGGCGAACAGTGGGATGCTGCCAGCCAGGGACTGATGCAGCCTGGTGCTGCTGCTTGGAGCACAGAGACTTCTTGGGAGGAGGAGCAAAGACAGGACCCAAGGCTAGGGGGAACTAGGGATATGTGCACTGCCTTGCCAGCAGAGCAACGTAGTTAGAGAAGCCTGAGGATTACTGGAAGGTGCCTCAGGACAAGTGGAGAGAGACCCAACTCAGTGAGGCTCACAGCAGAAAGTTGCAGCAGGCCCACGAGAGAGAGAAAAGCAGCCACAGAAACCAGCCAGATCTCCTCATAGCCAGCCAGAAAAGATTTGAAACTCATGGAATTTTGACTAGGTGTGGATCCAGAAAAAGAAGACTGTGCACAAACGTTGAACTGAGTAAAAACTTGTTCTTCCTCCCCCCCTCTTTTTTCTTCTCTTTGGTTTTCTTCCCTTTCTTTTCCCCTTATTTTTTTCTTCTTCCTTTAAAAAAAAAAAAACTCTTTCTTTAATCTGTTTCCTACCTTCTCTCCCTCCTATCCTTCTTACTGAATTTTTGTTTGTCTGTTTTGTTTAGCTTCCCTTTCACACTAAATATACAGCATATAACTGCTATTTAAACCAAATACTATACACTTCCACTTCCTCACTTCATTCTGCATTCTTCCCTCTCTTTTTAAAAATTACAATGTAAATATTACTTACTGTCTCACATAGCCTTGACCCTACTTGCTACTATTATGTTATCATCTTCCCTCTCAAAAATCATCTTTCTTACATTTAAAACAACTCTTATCGGTTCCTCCTATAGTATAATAGTCTCAACCTCTTTACATTTATATTAAAACTGCCTCACTTGCTGCTATAGGGGTCGGAGCCCCTGTGCACTCGTCACAACCGGGCATTTCCTGCAGGGGTGGGGGTCCAAGATGGATTCCTGCCATTCAATCTCCACTGATAGACTGGGAGCCTCCTCCTCTGTCTCCATCCCCACCAGGCTTCACAGTCCAAGGCAATGGGGGGGGGGGGGGTCTGCCTTTCCCGGCTTTGGAATTGCAAGCTGACGGGTCTGGTCTGCTGCTGGGGGTGCTCCCCAGGCGCTTCTCGCCTCCCCATAAATACAGGTGTCTGTACTTACCACTGTTCTGCTGCCATCACTGCTCCTGCCGCAGACAGCACAGCTTGAACTCTCCTCCCTGGCTTTGCCCTTCCTAGCTGTCTGGATGAACACCACTTCTTTATAACTTTATACGTTGGACTTCCATTTATTTTCTGGAACTTCTGGTTATTGCCGGTTTTGCGGTAGTTGTATTCCTTCTTCGTTGTGGAGGGAGATGGAGCATGTCAGTCGAGGCCTACATCTTGGCCAGAAGTCTCCTGTGTTTGTTTGCTTCCATGTCCCAGGCACAGCTTTCGCACCTACTACATTATAAAGGGAGGAGCCTTAGGGATTCATCAGTAATGGGCGACCTGTTTCACCACGTTGTGGCGCTGTATGTGGGGGAGGGATCTGAGAAGTAACAATGCCACTTGCCCAGCTCTCGATGCTATTTCAGGCACTTCTCCCACTTCCGCACCGGACTGGCGCCTCTCTAGCTGCTGTCCTGGCTGTTGTTCCAAGGGTTGGTGGGTCTGTGGATGTTCTAGGTCCATGGGGGCCATGTCTGGATGACATTTTCTTTTTTATATCCTTGTTTGCTGGACTTCCATGTACTTTGATTTTCTGGAACTTCTGGTTGTTTCTAGTTTTGAGGTAGTTGTATTCCCTGTTAGTTGTGGAGGGAGATGCAGCATGCCTGTCTACGCCTCCATGTTGGCTGGAAGTCTCATAATACTTAAAGGAACAGTCCTTCATGAAGATGTAACCCTGGTAAACATATATGCACCCAACATAGGAGCACCCAATATAAACGGAAAATACTAGAAGACTACAAGAATATCAAGAGCAACACAATCATAGTAGGGAACTTTAACACTCCATTATCAACAATAAACAGATCTCTGAAGCAAAGAAACACCAAGTATATTGAGGCACTGAACAACACACTAACCAAATGGACTTAACTGATATATACAGAACTTTTCACCCCAAAGAAACAAAACGTACATTCTTTTCAAATGTACATGGGACATTTTCAAAGACAGACCACATGATAGAACAAAAAACAAACCTCAAAAAATTCAAGAAAATTGAAATTATATCAAGCATCTTTTCAGACCACAATGCCTTGAAACTAGAAATCAACCTCAAGGAAGAAAATGAAAGATATCCAAACTCATGGAGAATGAATAACATGCTATTAAATAATGAATGGGTTAACAATGACATCAAGGAAGAAATCAAGATGTTTCTGGAAATTAATGGTAATGAACACACAACAGCCCAAAACATATGGGATACAGCCAACAGTCCTTAGAGGACAGTTCATAGCAATACAGGCATACCTGAAAAGGTTAGAAGAATCTCAAATAAAAAATCTAACCCTACAGCTACAAGAGCTAGAATAACACCAAACAAAGCCCAGGGCAAGTAGTAGGAAGGAAATCATCAAGAGCAGAGCAGAATTAAATGACATAGTGACTAAACAAACAATTAAAAAGATCAACAAAAGTAGGAGCTGGGTTTTTGAAAAAATAAACAAAATCAACAAGCCTTTAGCCTGCTCATCA
This sequence comes from Furipterus horrens, assembly GCF_987537825.1. NCBI lineage: Eukaryota > Metazoa > Chordata > Mammalia > Chiroptera > Furipteridae > Furipterus > Furipterus horrens. Next base: position 64,832,940 of record NW_028327179.1, read on the forward strand.
AGAAAAAAAGAGAGAGGACCCAAATAAATAAAATCAGAAATGAAAGAGGAGAAATCATGATTGATATCACAGAAATACAAACGATTGTAAGAAATTACTACAAGCAACTGTATGGCAAGAAACTTGACAACCTAGATGAAATGGAAAAATTTCTAGAAACATATAATCTTCCAAAACTGACTCTAGAAGAAGTAGAAAGCCTGAATAGAGCAATAACAAAGAATGAAATTGAAAGAGTAATCAAAAATCTCCCGACACACAAAAGCCCTGGACTGGATGGCTTTAAGGGCAAATTTTACAAAACATTAAAGGGAGAACCAGCTCCTACTCTTCTCAAACTATTCCAAAAAATCCAAGAAGAGGAAAAAATACCAAATTCTTTCTATGAAGCCAGTATTACCCTAATTCCAAAACCAAGTCAAGACACAACAAAGAAAGAAAACTACAGGCCAATATCACTGATGAACATAGATGCTAAATTCCTCAACAAAATATTGGCAAACAGGATCCAGCAACACATTAAAAAGTTAATACACCATGATCAAGTAGGATTCATCCCAGGGATGCAAGAATGGTTTAATATTCACAAATCAATAAATATAATATACCACCTTAAAAAAATGAAAGACAAAAATCATATGATCATATCTAGAATGCAGGTAAAGCATTTGATAAAATACAACACCCATTTATGATGAAGACACTCAGGAAAATGGGAATAGAGGGAGCATACCTCAACATAATTAAGGCTATACAGGAGAAACCTGGAGCCAACATCATACTCAATGGACAAAGACTGAAAGCATTCCCCCTGAGATCAGGAACAAGACAAGGATGTCCACTATCTCCACTCCTATTCAACATAGTCTTGGAAGTTCTAGCCACAGGATTCAGACAAGAAAGAGAAATCAAAGGCACTCAAATTGGAAAAGAAGTAAAAGTGTCACTATTTGCAGATGACATGATAGTGTACATAGAAAACCCTATAGACTCCGCAAAAAAACTACCTGACATAATAACTGAATTTGGCAAAATACCAGGATACAAACTCAATATTCAGAAATTGGAGGCATTTCTGTATGCCAACAATAAAATATCAGAGATAGAAACTAGAAAAGATCCTATTTACTATAGCAAAAGAAAAATAAAGTACCAAGGAATAAACTTAACCAAAGAGATAAAAGACCTGTACTTGGAAAACTACATAACAACGAAGAAAGAAATTACGGAAGATACAAATAAATGGAAGCATATACCATGTTCATGGATGAGAAGAATCAACATCATTAAAATGTTTATGTTACCGAAAGCAATTTACAGAATCAACGCAATCCCTATTAAAATACCAATGACATATTTCACAGACCTAGAACAAATACTTCAAAAATTTATATGGAAACAAAAAAGACCCAGAATAGCCAAAGCAATCTTGAAACAGAAGCACACAACAGGAGCAATCACAATACTGGACATCAAATTATACTACAAAGCCACTGTGATCAAAACAGTCTGGTTCTGGCATAAGAACAGACATATAGATCAATGGAAAAGAATGGAGAGCCCAGAAATAAACCCAGGACTATATGGTCAACTAATATTTGAGAAAGGGGGAAGAAGCATAAAATGGAATGAGAAGAGCCTCTTCAACAAATGGTGCTGGGAGAACTGGGTATGGACATGCAAAAAAGGAAACTAGACCACCAACTTATGCCACACACCAGAATAAACTCAAGACAGATCAAAGACTTAAACGTAAGCGGTGACACCATAGAAGTCCTAGGGGAAAACATAAGTAGGAAAATTTCAGATATCTCACGTAGCAATATTTTCACTGATACATCTCCTTAGGCAAGTGAAATAAAGGAAAAAATAAACAAATGGAACTACATCAAACTAAAGTTTCTACTCAACAAAAGAAAACATCAGCAAGATGAGATGGAAACCAGCCATATGGAAAATCATTTTTCCAATGATACCTCAGACAAGGGATTCAGCTTCAAAACATATAAAAAACTTATACATCTAAACACCAAGAAGGCAGACAGCCCAATTAAAAAATGGGGAAAAGACATGAACAAACACTTCTCCAAGGAGGATACACAGAAGGTCCATAGACACATGAAAAAAATGCTCAACATCACTAGCCATCAGAGAGATGCAAATAAAAACCACAATGAGATACCACTTTACCCCTGTCAGAATGGCCATCAGCAACAAATCAACAAACAACAAGTGCTGATGAGGATGTGGAGAAACAGGACCCCACTGTACTACTGTTGGTGGGAATGCAGACTGGTGCAGTCACTATGGAAAACAGTATGGAATTACCTCAGAAAACTAAAATTCGAACTGCCTTTTGTACCAGCAATCCCACTGCTAGGATTATAACCGAAAAATCCTGAAACCCCAATTCAAAAGAACTTATGCACCCCTATGTTCATAGCAGCACTGTTTACAATAGCTAAGTGCTGGAAACAGCCTAATTGCTCATCTGTAGATGAGTGGATTAAAAAACTGTGGTACATTTACACAATGGAGTACTATGCAGCAAAAAGAAAGAAGGAACTCCTGCCATTTGCAACAACATGGATGGAACTAGAGAGAATTATGCTTAGTTAAATATTAAATAAGCCAAGCAATGAAAGAAATACCATATAATTATCACCTAAACCAGGAGACTAAAGAACAACATAAACAAATGAAGTAAATTGAACAAGGAACAGAATATCCATTGTTGGGGGGAGAGGAGAGGGAGAGAAGGCAGTTAAGTAAGGAAAGGGTTTAGTCAAAGAACATGTATAAATGACTCATGGACATGGACAATGGGGGGTGGATATGACAGTGAGAGAAAGGGTGCGTTGGGTTGAGGGGAACAATAGGGGTAAAATGGGACAACTGTAATTGAAAAACAATAATAAAAATATATATATTAAAAAATAATAATACAAAAAAAATGACATACCACCTCACACTACTCAGAATGGTCATTATTAACAAAACAAGAAACAACAAGTGTTGGTGAGGATGTGGAGAAATGTGAACCCGAGTGCATTGTTGGTGGAAAGGCAGACTGATGCAGCCACTGTGGAAAAAAGTATGGAATTTCCTCAAAAAATGAAAATGGAATTGCCTTTTGACCCAGTGATCCTACTGCTGGGATTTATCCTAAGAATCCTGAAACAGCAATTCGAAAGAACCTATGCACCCCAATGTTCATAGCAGTGTTATTTACAATAGCCAAGTGATAGAAATAGCCTAAGTACCTATCAGTAAATGAGTGGATTTAAAAACTGTGGTACATTTACACGATGGAATACTACACAGCCGAAAGAAAGAATGAATTCTTATCTTCATGACAGCATGGATGGAAAGGAGAGTATAATGTTAAGTGAAATAAGCCAGGCGGCGAAAGACAAATACCATATGATCTCACCTATAAGTGAAACCTAATGAAGAAAACAAACAAATGAGCAAAACAGAACCAGAGACATGAAAATAAGGAACAAATTTACAGTGATCAAGGGAAGGGGGGAGAGGAAGAATGGGAGAAAAGCGATAGTGTCTAGTCTAGGAACAAGTATAAAGGACCAATGGACATGGACACAGGGTGCGGATCGACTGTGGAAGTGGGGAAGGGGGGCGGTTGGGTGTGGCAGGGGAGAGCAAAGGGGAAAACTGGGACAACTGTAATTGAACAACAATAATAAAAAGGACCCACAGACATGGACAACAGGGTGGGAACTGGGAGTCGATGGGGTAGGCATGGCAGGAGAGAGCAAAGGGGAACATTGGGACAACTGTAACTGAACAACAATAAAATAAAATTAAATAAATAAAAATAAAAAAACTTGAAAATTTTGTTCTATTTCTTTGAAAAAATGCCATTGGGATTTTGATAGGGATTGCATTAAATCTATATATTGCTTTAGGTAATATGGCTATTTTAACTATGTTGATTCTTCCAATATATTAACGCATAATATCTTTCCATTTCTTTGTGTGTCCTTCAATTTCTTTCAACAGTGTCTTGTAGATTACAGTGTATAGGTTCTTCACATCCTTTGTTAAGCTTATTCCTAGGAATTCATTCTTTTTGTTGCACTGCAAATGGGATTGTTTACATCATTTTCCCCGATTTCCATTGTAGTATACAGGAATGCAACGTGTTTTTACACACTAATTTTGTATCCTACATTTTTACTGTATTAGTTCATAACAGTCTTTTGGTGAATCTTTCCGTTTCCTATACGTATAGACTCATGTCAAGTGCAAAAAGTGAAAATTTAACTTTTTCATTTTCAATTTCTATGTCTTTTGTTTCTATAGCATGATAGCTCTGTCTAGGACTTTCAGGACTAAGTTGAATAACAGTGGTGAAAGTGGGCATCCTTGTCTTTTTCCCGATCTTAGAGGAAAATCTTTCATTTTTTTCACTACTGACTTTCATACTAGCTGAAAGTTAGCCATAATGCCCTTAATTATGTTGAGCTACTTTCCTGCTATACTAATTTTATGAAATGTTTTAAACATAAATGGATGTTGTACATTGTCAATTGCTTCTTCTGCACCTAGTCATATAATTATCTTTTATTTTGTTAATGTCGTGTATCACATTGCTAATTTGCATATGGTGAAACATAACATATTTCCATTCCTGGTATACACCCCACTTGGTTGTGATGTATTATATTATCTCTTTAATGTATGGTTATATTTAATTTACTAGTATTTTGTTTAGGATTTTTGCATATATGTTCATCAGAGATACTGGCCTGTAATTTTTACTTTTGCCCTTGCTAGGTTTTAGTATCAGGATACTGTTGCCAACATAAAATGGGTTAGAAAGTATTACCTATCCTTCAATTTTTTGGAATACTTTGAGGATAGGTATTACATCTTCTTTGAATGTTTGGTAAAATTCACTAATGAAGTCATGTGGTCCTGGGTTTATTTGGGGGGAGGTTTTGATGACTGTTTCAATTTAGATTTACCACTTCTCATGATGCAGTCTACGAAGGTTATATATTTCTAAGAACTTGCTCATTTTTCCCAGGTTATTCAATTTGGTGGTGTATAGCCAGCCTTTCATAGTATTCTTGTATAGTTCTTTGTATTTCTGTGGTGTTCATTTCTGATTTAGTTGGAGTGTTTTCTCTTTCTTCCTTAGTTAGTATAGCCAGAGGTTTGTTAATTTGATTATTTTTTCAAAGAATCTGCACTTTGTTGCTATAACCTCTCTTATTTCTGCATTCCAAAAATTGTGACATACTGTATTATCATTCTCTATATATCTTTTGGTCTACTTTACTTCTTTGACTCTTATTGTTTAATTGCCACATATTTGAGTTTTTTTCTAACTTTATTTTTTGCAGTTGATTTCCAATTTTAAAGCATTATTGTTGGAGAATATGCTTGGTATGATTTCAATCTTCTTAAATTTGTTGAGGCTACTTTTGTGCCTCAACATATGGTCTATCCTTGAGAATGTTTCATATGTACTAGAAAAGAATGAATACTCTGGTGTTCTGGGATAAAAATCTCTGAACGTATAGATCATATCCATTGGTGTAATGTGTCATTTAAGGCATCGATTCCTTATTGACTTTCTCTTCAGATGATCTATCCATTGCTGTCAATGGGGTATTTAGGTCCTTTAGTATAATTGTACTTTTGTCGGTTTCTACCTTTAGGTTAGTAACTGCTTTATATATTTCGATGCTTCCAGGTTGAATGCATATATATTGACAACTGTTATGTCTTCTTGAGGCACTGTCCTATTTATCAGCATAAAAGTCTATCTTTGTCTCTTTTACCATTTTTATCTTGAAATCTATTTGGTCAGATATAAGTACAGTGACACAAACCCTTCTCTGGATGTCATTTCTTGTATCATCTTCTACCCCTTCACTTTGAGTCTGTTTGTCTTTGCAGCTGAGATGCATATCCTGAAGGCAACATACAGTTGGGTCTCCTTTTTAATTCATCTGCTACTCTGTCTTCTGATCTGTAGTTCAGCCCATTTAGGTGTAGAGTGATTGGGGGTTTCTTATAGCCAGTTTATCTTTTCTTTTTTGATTGCTCTCTGTTTCCATTATTTATTTTCCCTTGTGTTTCTGTCTCCTATTTTAGTTTGGTGGTATCCTATGATATTATTCCCTTTGTTCCCTCTTTTTTATGGTATTGTGTCTCAGTTCTAGATTTTTGCTTTGCGATTACCATTAGGTTTGTGCAAAAAAGAAAAAAGTTTCCTATGTATAAATCTTTACTCTTCAGATTCCATCTTATCTCCTTTTACCTATGCAACTTCATTCATTTTCCCCATCTTATTTTATGTTTTTGTTTTCACAAATTATCCCCCATTTTTGTGCCATGCATTAATTCCCAAACTGCATAATCTATTTTGTTTTAAAAAAAAAATACTTTTGCCCTGGCTGGTGTGGATTGAGCACTGACCTGTGAACCAAAGGGTCGCTGGTTCGATTCCCAGTCAGGGCACATGCCTGGATTGTGGGCCATTTCCCCAGTTGTAGGCGTGCGAGAGGCAAGCACACACTGATGTTTCCCTCTCTTTCTTCCCCCCATTCCCCTCTCTCTAAAAAATAAATAAAATCTTTAACAAATGCTTTTACCTTTTAACCTTTGTGTTATATTCACAGTTAAGCCCTATTCTGAACAAGGGTTGCAATTTTATGTTGCTACCTGTCAGTTATTTTACTCAAAGTTTTGTATCTTTTGATCTTTTTCAGATAAAATACCCTTATTTTCTGTAATATAGGTCATGTGGTGGTAAATTTCTTCAGCTTTTTTATTTTTTTAAATCTGGGAAAGCCTTTATTTCTTCTTCATATCTAAATCATAACTTTGCTGGCTATATTACTCTTAGATGGTGAGTTCTCTCTTTTAATATTTTGAATATTTCATTCTACTCTCTCCTATACTGTTTGGCTTCTCCTGAAAAAAAATCTGATATGATGATATAATGGGGTTTACTTGATATGGCATAGTCTTCTTTTCCATGGATGCCTTGAGAATTCTTTCTTTGTCATTAACTTTTGAGAGTTTTGGAGAAAGTTTTCAAATTGAGATAATTAGGTATTCTGTTAACTTCTTAAAATCCAAGGTCCAGCTCTTTCTATAAGTTTGGGATGTCCTCATCTGTTATTTGTTTGAATAGGCTCTCTGTTCCATTCTCCTGCTCTTCTCTTTCTGAGATACCCTTTATTCTAATATTGCTCTTTCTAATGTACTCATATAGTTCTCATAGAGATCTTTCATGTTTTTTTTCACTCTCAATTCTCCCTCTTCTTCCATCTGAGTCATTTGTAGATTTCTATTTTGAATACCACTAATTCTTTCTTCCATCCCATCTGCTCTATTTTCCTAAGCTTTCTAATTCATTCTTCATCTCACTTATTGAGTTCTTCAGGTTTAAAAATTCTGCTTGGTTCCTTTTTATAATTTCAACCTTGTTCTCAAAGTATGCATTTTTGTTTGTTGATTTTACTCCTGAGCTCAACGAACTGCCTTTGTGAGTTTTCTTGTACCTCTTGAAGTTTTTTTTTGTATCTTTGTTTATTCATAACAGCAAGTAATCTTGAATTCTCTGTCATTTAAATCACAATATTCCATGTCTTTTGAGTTTATTTTCTGGAGATTTTTCATTTTATTTCAGACCTACTGTGTTACCTTGATTGTTCATGATACTCCATGTATTATTTCTCTTTAACAGGTTGATAAGTAGAATTCTTTCTTTTGTTTTCCAGTAGATGGTGCTAAAAAGTGCCAATTTTTTATAGTACCTGAAGTACTGGGATTTCTGGGATTCTGTGGGGAAGTGTTGTCTCTGTGTAAAATGCCTGTATTCCCCGAGGAGGTACGATCCCTTCTATAAGATGTCTCCTCAGTCTCACGGCACCACCTCCGTGGTGGTATGTGGCTAGTGATGGGAATCCAGGTCTGTAAGTTCCTGGCCCTGCTTTCCTGTAACCAGAAGTGGACAGCTGCACTGTACTATCTAAAGCATCCTTGCTCCCTCTACTAGGTAGGTCCCCACCATAATGCGTGGGGTGTGTTTGGTGGAGGAGGTCGGCTGTTGCAAATCTGTGGCTTTCCTCTTTCTACTGAGTTCAGCTCAGATGAGTACAGGCCACTCCAGTTAAAGAGTTTAAATGTTTGGTGCTTTTGCCCCTTCACAACTTGCCTCCCCTGCTGCTGCCTCTGCTGGAAACCGAAGCCTACAGGAGGGTGAGGGTAGGGCAGACTTGCACGTCTGTGGCTTTGTTTCTTAATCTTTGGTGATGGTGGCTGCTTGACAGCAGTGCCACCCTCTCCACCACTTCTTGGCTATCTCTGCGCTTGGCTTTAATGTGCACCAGCCTTTGGTCTGCTGAGAGGCCGCTGCAATCCTATTTCAGTGGTACAGCATCTGCTGGAGCTGATGCCATTGCTGGACTGCCTCTGCAACTCCCTCCTCTGTCCTCCCTGCCCCCATGCCTCAACTGCTCACTTCTAAAGCCTACCTTCAGATGTCTCAATGCAAGAGTCTCTCAGACATTTCGTATTGAGCAGGGAATCCTTTGTTGAATTATAGTTGTATATATAACCTGCTGTACCTTTAAGGGAAGAGACTAAGAGGTTTTCTCATGCTGGTATGATGCTGATGTCACTCAATTTTCCCTTCTTTGGAAAGTTTTCTATTTCATTTCATTTAGATCAGATTTCTGTCCTTATCTTTATTACTTTCTTTCTTGTCTTTTGGATTTATTGTGCTTTTTTTTTTCTAGTTGGAAAGTTGATCTAATTGCATTGAGATTTTCCTTATTTTCTAATAAAGATGTTTCATACCAAAAAATATCCACTAAGTACTACTTTACTGATGTCTTAGGAACGTTAGTATATTATGTTTTTGTTTATCTTCATTCTAGAATGTTGTCCAATTTTTCTGGTGAGTTCTTCTTTGATAGAAAATTAGAACATCAGTCAATCGAGAGAGGGGTATTCAAATCTCTCACTATAATTTTCTAAATGTCTATTTACCCTTGTTATTTTATCAGTTTTTGGTTTATGTATTTTTGATGCTGTTATTAGGTGCATAAATGTTCAGGATTGATTTGTACTCTTGATGAATTAACCCTTTTACCATTATGAAATGACCATCTTTATTGCTGTTAATGTTCTTTGTTCTGACATCTACTTTGTCTGATTATAATATAGACACTTCAGATTTCTTTTATCCATCATCCTGCTGTTGTGTGTTAATAATTGAAATAAATTTCTTATAGGCAGCATAAATTTGGGTAATGCTTTTTTATTCAATCTGACGATCTCTGCCTTTTAATAGGGGTATTTAGGTCATCGCTATTTAAGGAGATTATTGATATACTTAGGTTTAAATCTATAATTTTGCTATTTTCTATTTGTGCCATCTCTTCATTGTTTCCTCTTTTCCTTATTTATTTATTTATTTTTTTACCGTTTTCAAATTAGCTGAATTTCTTTTTTTTTTTTTTTTTCCAACAAATTTTTAATTATGTACTGAAAATAAATTACAGGAAATAACTTTAAAATGCAACAGAGGACAAAGTCACGATAAACATTCCCACTGAATTCCCTTGGGGGTGGGGGTGAGATTGTAGTGCTCAAGGAAGATAAATATCACAAATATATCAAAAACTTCAAAGAGTCTATGCATTCACACACTGACATGAGCCACAAACATTCCTTCACAGGGACTGTACTTATTAGCCTACCACAGAACCAGATTTTGCCATAAACTACAAAACTTTTAATACAAAATTGCTATTTATATATTTATAATTCATATACATGCCCTATCTGTGAGTTTAGAAAATAAAAGCTACACACTGTACACTCTTAACTCATAGCTGTAGGCAACATTTTTGGATGGAATTTCTCCCCCAATAAAATTAAGGGCATATTTTATGTACATGAAGGCTAAACTGCATGACAGTTCAGTTTCCCAGATATGCATCTCCTTTTAGGGCAGGTTTATAAATTTAAAAAGGCAAGACAAATGTACACCTCAGAATCACTTTCTTAGCTACAAGAGTTGTCATGTAATTTCTGTGAAGTTTCCGATACATGCATTTATGTAATACTGGTATTGAAGGCAGTAAAGCAATATATACTTTTAACGTAGTGGCTCAATAAAGGCTTCATTGTCATTCCAATCTGCTTCTTGATAGTGATTCATAACTTCTCTAAAAATTAAAATTCAACGGGACACTATTAGAGACTCTAAATAGATTTCTTAAAATATTTTCCCTGAAATATCCTTTTACATAAGACAAATTTCACTGACATTAGAGTAAGTAAAAAGGAAAAGAATTAAAAACATGGCACAAATGTGCATGATAAACTACTGCTCCTCAGCCAATCTCCATGCCTTAGGAGCCATGAACAGAATGCTTAAAAACAACAAACGATTTTCACACTCTGTGGCAGCCATCTGTGAAGCCAGTTGTACTAAACTACTTCTACAGTTGATTGTAAACTTTGGTTTATTCGTATTTGAGTTCTCATTGTACAGCAAGCATGAAAAAGGGAGAGTGGAGTCCATGAGGAGATGGACGGTCAGTCTGTCTTTAACCGGGCATGATGCGACACCTGGTCAGTCAGGCCTGCTTTGATAGAGTTTGTTACAGACTGCCTTATGTTTTCCTCCATCAAATTATCACCCAGGGGCTTCAATACCTGTTCCCACAGTATTTCAGCAATCTGATCAATCATTGTTCCAATTTCTCTGAACTCCCCAGAGTATTTAACATATGCCCAAGTACAAAGAGATGTCAGTGCCAACCCCATGACCAGGTTACACAAGACGGCTATAGAGGTTAGGCCAATGAATCCAGTCAGTCCTGAGATTATATACATAGCAAACATGACCGCAAACAGTGTGGCAGGGGTACGAGCAGCATAGAAGATATTTTTCCCATCGTTGTGCTTTATAAAATTTGCATAGGTTTCTTCGATTTCAGCCTCAAGCTGGTCCTGATAACGTCGGCAGAATTCATCTCCACCCATTTTCTTTACTGAACGAAACTGTTTAATCGCCACTTCCTTAAGATCCAGGTGTTTTCTCTCCAAATCTGAAGGTGCAATGTAAGGCTTGTCCCCACCACATACCTGTTCCATACTTTTGCCATAAATCTCTCTTGCTCCTGCCACTGCAGCAAGATTATTAGCTTCAGCTGTTGCCTGAAGCATGGACTTTGGATGTGGAAGTTCCTCTCCTTGATAAATTTTAATGTAAGCCTTAAAGTATTCTACAAGAGCTCTACAAGTGACTTTAGATCCACTTATCTCTTTTTCTACCAAATTTTCAGGGGCAAGCAGCAATGGAACCAGATTTCGAAGCTCTCGTTTAAAGTCTTCATCAATATCTTTCAATCTCCCATCAAAACTAGGATTAGTTGCAACTTTAAGACCAGGATGTGGTAAAAGGAAGCAACCAAGATTTGAGAAACAACTGTGAATGTGCTTCCTTACATTCTGTAGCTCTTCATGCTGGTTTTGTTTTACCTGTAATCTCTTCTCAAGAAATTGTTTTCCACCTTCCAAACCATATGAATGTTCATAAGGATAACTCCAATCTCGAATCAAAAACATTAATGTCTGAAATGGTTTCTGGTAGATTTCTTCCATTGCAAGTCTACCGTACTCTGTAAATAATTGCAAGTGCTGAAGATCATCTTCTTGAATATTCTGAGACAAATTATATACCTGGACTGAGCTAGTCATAGTGCTCAGAGCAAACACTGTTGCACAGTCTTTGATAGTTGACTGGCTATCAAAGGCACCCTGAGTGTCCATTAGCAGCACAGCCACTTTTGTTCCATTAGGTCTGTTGATCACAAACACTTCATTCCAGACTTGTATGCCTGTTGTTTCTCTTTCACAACCACCTCGCCAGGTAAAGCCAGTCAATGGTTCATTGTTTTCACCAATCCAATTTTGAGAATCCTTGTTATACATATATCTAAGCATGAAGTCCAGTAGAAATGATTTCCCTTTACGAAAAGCTCCTGCCACGGATACCACTACTATGTTAAGATCACGAATGTGCTCCTGTAACAATATCTGCTCCAAAGCTTCTTCATCAAGCTCAAAGTTATGGTCATCTTCATGAGCAAGAACAATCTGTACTGGACATGCTTTCTTCATAACCTCATCAGAGTTTACTAGGTCATCATCTTCATAATTCTCACAGGTAAAAGAGGCAGAGCCAGGGCAGAGAGGTCTCAGTGTGGTGGTGGCGGCAGCGGCAGCAGCAGCAGCAGCCTGAATTTCTTTATGATTTCATTTTCTCTCCTTTGTTGGCTCATTAGCTTTAGGATTTATAGTATACATCTTTAATGTATTATAGTCTACCTTTCAAATAATATTTCACCACTTCTTGTATAAGAACCTTAAAATAGTATGTCTCTATTTCTCCCTTCTCATTCTTTGTACTATTGTTGTCATACATTTTATTTTTTCATACATTATAAACCCCAGTCTATACTGTTTTTGTTTAAATGGTTATATTAGTTTGTTAGGTTTGCTATAACAAAATACCTCAAACTTGGCACTTAAAAATCAGAAATGTATTATGTCACAGTTCTGGAGGTTATAAGTTAGTTGTCAAACTGATACAGAGTTGGTACTTTTGAGGGCTGTGAGAAAGAATTTGTTCCATTCTCTTAGCTTTTGTTTGCTTCCTAGAGATCTTTGGTGCTTTTTATCTTGTAGATGCATCATTCCACTGCCTTCATCTTTACATCACAATCTTCCTATATGTGTATTTCTATGTCAAAAATTTTCCTTTTTATAAGGACACAGTCATACTGAATTAGGGCCCATCCTAATGACCTGATTTTTAAGTTGATTACTTCTGAAAAGACCCTCTCTCTAGATAAAATCACATACTACGGTTTACAACTCTTACATATCTTTTTGGGGAGGATTGAATTTAAGCCCTAAAATGGCCAGTTATCTATTAAAGATCTTAAATAATAAAAAAGAATATACCTTTTATATTTATGAAGTTATCCTGTCATTATTCTGTGCAGATCCATATCTCCACCTGGCTTATAATGCAAGTTTGCTGATCTTGAATTCTTTCATGTTTTGCATGTTCAAAGAAAAATCCTTATTTTGCCTTCATTTTTGAAAGATATTTTCACTGGGTTTAGGATTATAGCTGACAAATTTTTATGTTGTAGTCCTTTAACATGTCTTTTTCATTTCTTAAATGTTTGGTTTCTTTTTAAGACCCTCTTTATCACCGTTTTTCTTTTTTTGGCAGGGGGAGTTTGAAGTTCCTTGGTGCAATTTTCTTTTCTTTTTCGATGTGTGTGCTTGGGGTTTGTTGAGCTTCTTGGATTTGTTGATGTATAGCTTTTATCAAATTTGAAAGTTCATTTTTTAAACCTCCATCCTTTTTTGGGGAACTCAAATTATGCTTGTATTTGGCCATTTGAAATTGTCTCACTGCTCACTGATGCTCTTCCATTTTAAAAAATTCTCTTTTCTATGTTTAATTTTGGGTAGTTCTACTGCTATGTCTTCAATCTAACTTTTCTTTTGCAATATTTAATTATAATTAATTCCATGTGATTCATATTTCTTATACATTGTAGTAATCCATCTCTAGAAGTTAGATTTGCATATTTTTAAATGTCTTCCATGTATCTACTTACCTTCTTGTACATATAGAATATAGTCATAATGCTACTATTTTAATGTCCTTGTTTTCTATTTTAACATCTATCTTAGTTCAGGGTTGGTCTCTGTTGTCTGACTTATCTTCTCACTGGGGTCCTATTTTCTTGCTTCTTTATATGGCTGGTTACTTTTTTTTGTTTTTGTTTTAATTTTATTTTTTGGTTTTTCAATTACAGTTGTCCCATTTTTTTCCCCATTGCTCCCCCCACCCAGCCCACCCCTTCCCCCACAATCATATCCCTCCCCGTTGTCCATGTCTATGAGTCATTTATACATATTCTTTGACTAAACCCTTCCCTTACTTATCCCCATTTTCTCCCTCCCCCCGCCCCCCTAATAACTGTTATTCTGCTCCTTTTTCTGTTTAGTTCATTTGTTTATGTTGTTCTTTAGTCTCCTGTATTAGGTGATATCATATAGTATTTTTCTTTCTTTGCCTGGCTTATTTCACTAAGCATAATTCTCTCTAGTTCCATCCATGTTGTCGCAAATGGCAGGAGTTCCTTCTTTCTCTCTGCTGCATAGTATTCCATTGTGTAAATGTACCACAGTTTTTTTGATCCACTCATCAATAGATGGGCACTTAGGCTGTTTCCAGCACTTAGCTATTGTAAACAGTGCTGCTATGAACATAGGGGTGCATAAGATCTTTTGAATTAGGGTTTTAGGATTTTTCGGGTATAATCCTAGCAGTGGAATCACTGGTTCAAATGGCAGTTCCATTTTTAGTTTTTTGAGGTAATTCCATACTGTTTTCCATAGTGGCTGCACTAGTCTGCATTCCCACCAACAGTGCAGTAGGGTTCCTGTTTCTCCACATCCTTGCCAGCACTTGTTGTTTGTTGATTTGTTGCTGATGGCCATTCTGACAGGGGTAAAGTGGTATCTCATTGTGGTTTTTATTTGCATCTCTCTGATGGCTAGTGATGTTGAGCATTTTTTCATGTGTCTATGGACCTTCTGTATGTCCTCTTTGGAGAAGTGTTTGTTCAGGTCCTTTGCCCATTTTTTAATTAGGTTGTCTGTTTTCTTAATGTTGAGTCATATAAGCTCTTTATATATTTTGGAGATCAGTCCCTTGTCTGAGATATCATTGGCAAATATGTTTTCCCATATGGTTGGTTTCCTTTTCATCTTGCTGATGTTTTCATTTGCTGAGCACAAACTCTTTAGTTTGACGTAGTCCCATTTGTTTATTCTTTCCTTTATTTCTCTTACCTTAGGAGATGTACCCATGAAAATATTGTTACATGGGATATCTGAAATTTTCCTGCCTATGTTTTCCTCTAGGACTTTTATGGTGTCACAACTTACATTTAAGTCTTTGATCCATCTTGAGTTTATTCTCATGTGTAGTGTAAGTTGGTGATCTAGTTTCATTTTTTTGCACGTCTCTGTCCAGTTCTTCCAGCACCATTTGTTGAAGAGGCTCTTCTCACTCCATTTTATGTTCCTTCCCCCTTTATCCAATATTAGTTGACCGTATAGTCCTGGGTTTATTTCTGGATTCTCTATTTTGTTCCATTGATCTATATGTCTGTTCTTATGCTAGTACCAGACTGTTTTGATCACTGGTTACTTCTTTATTGGATGCCAGACATGGTGAATTTTACCTTGTTGGGTGCTGGATGGCTTTGCATTGTTATAAATATTCTTGAGCTTTGTTCTGGGATGTAGTTACGTTACCTGGAGACAGTTTAATCTTTTTGCGTCTGTATCTCAATATTTATTAGGTGGTACTAGAGCCGTTTTTATTCTAAGGTTAATTATTCTCCACCAGGAGGGGAAGGCTCTTCTGTGTACTCTACCCAGTGCGTTGTGATTCTTGAGATTCCCAGTGTGGCTACTTCCAGCCTGTGTGTGTATTTCCAGTCTGTGTGAGTGCCAAGCACTATTGCCTCTATTTCCTGCCTATATGAGTACCAAGCACTATAACCTCTAGTCCTTTCAAGTGGTGCTTCCTCTAGTCTCATGTAGTTTTCTCACACATATTTATTGATCAGTACACAGCTGTGTACTAAAAGAGGTCTCTTCAGACTTCTGGAGTTTTCCCTCTGTGCAGCTCTCATATCTTTGGTACTCTGTCCTAGGAACCCTAGTTGTCTTGGTCTGCTAGGACTCTCAGCTCCACCTCCACAACTCATGAGAATCTGAGGGGTTAGGAACCTCTCTTTGTGACAAGTCCTTGAAACTCCCTGAAGGCTATATGGGGGTGCAATTTTTGGGCTCAGTTCACTTTTTTTCAGTCCCTTGGGGATCATCATCCTTCATTACCTGATGTCTAATGTTTTATAAAAATTTTTGAACATTTTTTTCACTTTTTTGTTGCTTCAGACAGGGAGAAAGAGGATCAATCTGGTCTTTGTTACTCCATTTTTGGCTGGAATTGTAAATATTGTCCTTTTGCTTTAATTATAGGGTTGTGAAACTGAAAGTCTGATTCCACTACTATTATGTATAGCAGTTGTTTTGCTTTCCCTAATAACTTTATTATTGAAAGTTTATAGCCCCATCTGTGAACAAATTAAATATTTTAAGAATAATATTTAAGCCTCGGTTCAGATCAAATGGTTATCATGTCTCAGTCATCCCTGAAATGACATCTCTAATATGTATATTGAGGAAGAAAGGTGAGAGTCATCTGCCCTTTAAACTATAATTCCTGATGGCACAGGAATTTTCTGCAGTGAAAAGCTAAGAAAAGCCATTTTAATATAAAGCAAACATGTATCCATTTGTAGGATGTAGAGATAATAGTAATGGTTTTAGCATTTTCTTGTTCCTCTATGTTACCCATGTAGATTTAACCTAGAGAGTCATACTCATCAAAATTAAAGAGTCATAAAAAGTTGAGTCTTCATGTAGGAACATTTTAGTAATAATATAAAACATTTCTTTAACACTCGCTATTTAACAGGTATTTAGCTAGGTGCTTTAAATACCTTTCTCAAGTATACATTATAACAAACTTGTAACATATGATCCATTATTAACCCCATTATACAAAAGAGAAAACTGGGGTTCAGATTCAAACTGACGTTGAAAATAAGATTAGATTCTTTTATTCAAAAAGTACTTAATGAGTACTTACCGTACCAGATATGTTTCTAGGTGCTGGGAACATAGCAATGAGAAAATAAATCCTTAACCCAAAGAATTTACACTAATATATATTCTCTTTATAAAAATAAAACTTAATTTATAAACTGTTTCTGCCTGGTGTTATATCAAAATTAAAATGGAAAATATCATAAATTTATATCACTAAAAAATTCTAACTTTAAAAGTAGAGGATACATTCTATGTAAATGTAAGTAGTTTTATTTACTATGTACAAATAGCTGGGATTAAATAAGTTTGGTTGACTCCAAAGCCCTTGCTATTTCCACTATTCCATAATGGTTCCACAATGCATTTCAGAAAGAGATGCATTAAAAAATATAAACCAATCAAAAGCCCAAACACTACAGGTATGCGGAAATCCATATAATCTACTAAACTTTCTTGATTGCACAATAAATGATAAACAGGGAACAAAAATAGAGAAAATAAAGACTAATATGGTACTGGTCAAGTTAATATTGTTTAACTAAATGCTAAAATATTTTCATGGAATATATTTAGCTTTGAATGGAAATAATATCTTACCAACTTGTATACCTAAATATATTTGCTATTTCAGAAATGTAAGAATGATGCTTTTCCTTTGTAAATATGCATGTAAAATATTCAAGTCTCAAAGTCTCAAACAACAACAACATAACTATGCATACCTCTACAGCAGGTACAATGTCTATGCCAACAGTTAGAAATTCTTCAAACTTCATAAATGGGTTAAAGCAGCTGCCAACATCAAGCAATCTGATCTTTCCTGAGGTTTGTAGCAACCTAAAAACAGATTATTTTGTCTTACAACAAGCAACATAAAGTATAAGAAAAAATCAAACATTTGAGAATTTAAAAGTTCATCTAGATTATTGCCTAACTTTTGGTTTTAGGATTCCTTTAACACATTTAAAAATTACTGTGGGCCTTAAAGAGTTTTCATTTATGGTGGTTATATCTATCAATAATATTGGATTTGAAATTAAAACCGAAGTTAAAAAAACATTAATTTACTTATAAAACAATAAACCTACTGTAAATAATATATTTGTACTAGAAAATCTAAGTTAGAAACATAATTAAAATGTGAGGCCTTGTTTCACATTTTTAAAAGTCTCTTTAATAAAAGATTGATGAATTCTCATTTCTGCTTTTACACTCAAGCTGTTCCAATTACACTCTACACTCATAACACAGAATAAAAAAGGCAAATGACATTTTAGTATTATTGTGAAAATAATTGCCTCCCCTTACCCAAGAGACCCTGGAAGGTTCTCAGATCCCCAGACCACACTTTGAAAACTGTCTTAAGAGATAAAAGAATTCATCCATAAGTTAATTCTCAGTAGTCAATATAACACTGTCTTCATAGTTTAATTTGTTTCGATGACATAAAGGGACCAAAGAGAAAAGCATAACTAGAGTAGTACTTTTAAAATTATTTAAAAATTTGTTTTATTTTATTTAAAGCTCTTGTCATGTTCCCCACCCTCAAATAGAAAAAAAAAAAATGAAGGTAAACAAAACCAGAAATGACCGTTTTTTGAAGTTAGCCAAATGCAACTAACATGGATCAACACAGAAGCAGGAAAAACAAAGGATTTTGTTGCTCTGAAGCATACAGTCCTTATATTCAGACAATACAGCAATAAAAATAAAGAGCTTCAGACATGTACTCTTTCACTGATGTTAAAATAATTTTCTTTAAAAAAATTATGAGTGGGTGTTGGAAAAATCAAGGAAAGAAAATGTAGGGAGATAACTGGGTAAAAACAGAATGTTGGTTCCTTAAAGTCTAAAGAGCAGAGAGAACCTGTTCAGCTGCTCTACATTATATGTTAGCTAACATATTACATTATGGTCCATTAGGGAGGTGTTAACTACAAATAGTAGGTTAAGCTACTGGAAAAGGCACTAAATAAAAGTAACATAAAATTAATTTTAAAAAACGCATGCAATAAATAGGGGTTACATTTTCAAGCAAATGTTGATGACCCAACATTTTATAGAAATGGCCACAATCACCATTTGATTATAAATAAACTATATAGGACCTGTCTGATATAGTACCATAAAAATAATATGAACCAATTAAAATATTTTTGTCAATAAAATTTTATTTAAGAACTCCTCTGAACAATATTAATTCTTAGTAATAAACTTAGTCCATTTCAGATTTTTTGAATTAGCTCCTAATTTTTTTATTTGCACCAAATATATATTTACAGTTTAAAGATTAATGACAAAGTAAACATAAATTAATTACCACCCAGGCCAAGAAATCAATCACAGCTTGCACTCTGGAAGCATAATCCTCCCTGATAAAATCCCTTCCCCCTTCTGTAATGGTAACCACTATCTAATTTAAATGATAACAATGCCCTGTTATAGTCTTACTATCTGACTGAATACTTAAATAATACAGTTTAGTTTCACACACTACACATTTGCTTTTGTAACTTTCATTTTCATTTAATATTAACTTTGTGAGAGTTATCTGTGTTTCTAGTTAATTTACAGTAATTGATGTAGAGTAGTACCTTTATTTAAAACATACCATTGGAATTAGGATTACAGTGGCACTGAGTCTAAGGACCATTCAAGGAAAACTAGTATCTTTACAATACTGAATTTTCCAATCACAGACAAGGCATAATTGTCTACCTGTTTAGGTATTTTCATTGTCTCCCAATAGTGTTATTACTTTTTAAATATTTTTTTGTCATTTTGATGCTATTATTGTGTTCCCTCTATGGATAAACTTTGTTATGAAAATTTCATTTTTCATTGTTGGTTACAAAATGTAATTGATTTCTGTATAATGACTTTATATCCAGCAACTTTTCTACGTTCTTATTATCTCAATCTGTATATTATTTTGGGTATTCAATTCTAGTTATATAATTAATTACACAATCTGTGGAAAATAATATTTGTGTTTCTTGCTTTCCTGTCAATCCACTCATCCACACTTCCATCTTCTTTTTTTTTCTTCATTGCTTTGCCCAGGACTTCCTTTTTTTTGTATAGTTTATTGATAATGCTATTACAGTTGTCCCAAGTTCTTTTACCTTTGCTCCCCTCCATCCATTTACCCACTACCCTCCAATAATCCCATCACCTTTAGTTCATCCCCATGGGTCATGCATATAAATTCTTTGGATTCACCCTTTCCAGTACTATTCTTAACATCCCCCTATTTTGAGCCCACCAATTATGCTTCTTAATCCCTGCACCATTTCCCCAATTCTGACCTTTTCCCCTCCCAGCTAACCCTCCAAATGATCAGCACATCTATTATTCTGTTCTTATTCTGGTTGTTTGCTTAGTTTTTGTTTTTATTTTTTTGATCCTGTTGTTGATAGCTGTGAGTTTGTTGTCATTTTAATGTTCATAGTTTTGATCTTCTTTTTCTTAAATAGGACCCTTTAACATTTCATACAATAGGGGCTTGGTGATAATGAACTCCTTTAGCTTTACCCTGTCTGGGAAGCACTTTTTCTGCCCTTCCATTCTATATGAGAGTTTTGCTGGATAGACTAATCTTGGTTGTAGGTCTTTGCTTTTCATCACTTTGAATACTTCTTGTCATTCCCTTCTTGTTTGCAAAGTTTCTTTTGAGTAATCTGCTGATAATCTTATAGCATCCCTTTGTAGGTAACTCTTTCTGCTTTTAAGATTCTCTCTTTATCTTTAGCATTTTAATGATGATGTGTCTTTATGTGGTCCTTTTTGGGTCTAGCTTGTTTGGGACTCTCTGTGCTTCCTGGACTTGCATATCTATTTCCTTGGACAAATTACAGAAGTTTTCCTTTATTATTTTTTCATATAATTTTTCAATTTCTTACCTTCCTCTTCTCCTCTGGCACCCCTGATTTGGATGTTGGCATATTTAAAGCTGTACCAGAGGTTTCTAAGCCTCTCCTCATTTTTAAAAATTCTTGTTTCCTCCTTCTGTACTTGTTGACTGTTTATGTCTTCCTTATGTTCCAAATCATGGAGTTGAACCCTCGTTTCCTTCAGTTGACCCTTGGTTTCATATGGATTTTCCTTCATTTCACTTAGTACAGCCTTCATTTCCTTCCTGTTTTACTTAATCTTGTCAAGCCTGTGAGCATCCTTATCACCAGTGTTTTGAACTGCACTTCTCTTAGGTTGTCTGTCTCCTCATTGCTCAGTTCTCCCACTGGAACCTTGATCTGCTCCCTCCTTTGGGCCATATTTCTCTGTCTGACAGCATTCCATGTTTGCCTTTGTGTCTTGAGTAGGGCTGTTGTACCTGTTATCTTGTAAGGGCAGACTTAGGAATTCATCAGTGTGGAGTGACCTTTGTTCTCCATGCTGTGATGTTTGTGGGGGAGGGGTCATCATCTTTGATGATGTCACAGACCAAGTTTAACTTTAAAATGAAAACAAACTTTAAATGAAAATAAAATTTAAAGATAGCTGCACTAGTTTATAGTCTACAACTGAGCATTGTGATTTTCCTTGAATCACAATTTTTCTCTTTAAGATTACCCTCCTTGTCCTTAAAGGGACTGCATTAAGTCCAGTTTTAATTTATCCTGTTCGTTTGCATAAACACAACAAGACCAGCAAATGATCACATATGATCTTAAAGTCTGCTTTTCTGGAACTTACACAAGGAATCTTGAGGGTGACTGTCAATTTGCCCTTCAGGGCACAGAAGCTGAGCCACATACCTGCCATTGAGCCTTGCCTATAAATACCTGTCTTTTCCAAATCCTTCAGGTTTTCCATTGTGCCTTAAGGTTCCTTCTAGCCATCTTTCAGGAAAGCAACCTTCGTTCCTTCCCTGGAAAGACTGCCATGAACCACACAACCAACCTAGGTACCAGGCCTTTTTTCTTGTGGGCCTTTATTACCTTTGAAAGTCAATCCCAGTTCCTCAGGGCTTTTTGGTAACAACCAGAGCCCAGGCATGCCTCCTTTAGGCATGAAATTCCAGTCAAAGGCTTGGTTAAGAAAACCTCTATTAACAACTTGTCTTATTAGTTTTATGCAAAGAACCTGATGTCATTACTTGCTTCTTCAGAATGCCAAATTCTGGAGGGATCATGTAGGGAGAAAACTATACATTGTGAAGGAGAATCTTTGTCCTTCTAATATTCATTAAAATTCAATACTTTACATTTTCTTTTGTTTGCTTTCCTACATGTGAAGCTTTGTTTTTGTTTTAGGTTTTTGTTTTTTTTTTTGTGGCAGTGGCTGGATTTTCTGGCTCATTTATTATTTTGTTTTAATGTTCTTTCCTACTAAAAATTTTGGTTTGTTTTTCTCTTAGAGTTGTCCCACTTTTTCCCCATTGTTCCCCCCCCACCCTGCCCACTCTTCTTCCACAATCAATCCCCAACCCATTGTCTATGTCCACGGGTCATTTGTACATGTTCTTTGACTAGACCCTTCCCCTTCTTACCCCCTTCTCTCCCTCTCCCCTCCCCCCTTGTCACTGTTAGTCTTCTCCTTGTCTATATGCCTCTGGTTCAGTTTTGATCATTTGTGCTGTTCCTTAGTTTTCTGTATTAGGTGATATTATATGCTATTTGTTTTTCATTGCCTGGCTTATTTCGCTAAGCATAATTCTAGTTCCAGGCATGTTGTTGCAAATAGTAGGAGTTTCTTCTTTTTTCTGCTACATAGTACTCCATTGCGTAGATGTACCACTGGTTTTTGATCCACTCCTATATAGATGGGCACTTAGGCTGCTTCCTGCACTCGGTTATTGTAAATAGTATGCTATAAACATAGGGGTGCATAAATTCTTGTTATTAATGATAGGTACTTACTTATTCATTGTCATTTTTCCCCTTTGTCCTTGTGTTCCCCTCTGTCTCTCTCTATTTCCGCATCTTAAAGCAGACCCTTTGGCATCTTTTGCAATGCTGATTTGGTGGAGATGTATTCTTTTAGCCTTTTTTTTGTCTGGGAAACTCCTTGTTTCACCTTCCATTTTGAAAGAGAGCCTTGCTGGGTAGAGTATTCTTGGTTGTAGGCCTTTGTTTTTCATTGCTTGAAATATTTTTTGCCGTTCCCTTCTGGTTTGCAGTGTTTCTGTTGAGAAATATGACGATCACCTTATCAGAGTTCCCTTGTATGTTATTAGCTGCTTTTCTCTTGCTGCTTTTATGACTCTCTTTGTCTTTCAATGTTGCCATTTTAATTGTGGTGTGCCTTGGAGTGGGCCTTTTGGGGTTCATCTTCATTGGGACCCTCTCTGCTTCCTGGACTTGTGTCACTTTCTCATCAAGATAGAGAAGTTTTCTGTCATTACTTTTTCAAACAGGTTTTCTATCCCTTGCTCCTCTTCTTCTCCTTCTGGTTTTCTTATGATATGAATATTATTACATTTTTTGATGTCCTGAAGCTCTCTTAAAACTTCTTCATTCTTTTTTAAGTCTTTTTTTGTTTTGTTGCACTGTCTGAATTTTCTTCTACATTGTCTTCCAGCTCACTGATCCGATTTTCTGCTTCCTCTAGACTGCTTTTAATTCCTTCTACTGTGTTCTTCAATTCAGAAATTGTATTCTATATTTCCTCCTGGCTTTTATTGATAGCTTCTGTGTCCTTTTTCATGGTGGTGTAATTCTCAGTAAGTTCCTTGTAGTTTCCCTGGAATTCTTTGTAGTTTTCTTTGAGCTCATTGAGCTTCCCTATAGTCCATGTTCTGAATTCCATGTTTGTTAGTTGTCTTTCTTCTATTTCATTTAGCACTCTTTTGGGGACTTCTCATTTCCTTATGATGGGGGGTTATTCCTCTGTCTCCCCATTTTTTGGACTCTTATTGTTTGTTGCTGCTTCTTAGATTGACCTGCACTTCTTAGATCTGCCTCTGGTGGGACCAGATAGTGTATCAGTCTGGGCCTAGGCAGCCTATTCGAGACTACCTTAGATCTACTGCCTTTGTCTGTCTCCTTTAGTTGTTAATCTGTTCAACCTGTGATCAGCCATATGACTTAAGCATCGAGGGTGGGGCAGATTAATTCCTGCAGGTGGGGCTTTTGGTTCCCCTCAGGCTGACCACACCTGGAAGGGAATGGTCTGCCTGCAGCATGGGGAATGAGTCAGCATTGGGACCTGGTCAGCTGCTCCCCCAGTTCTCTCTTCAAAGCCACTGCCCCAAATTCTCCCCAAGTTTCTCTAGTCCTCTTCGCCTTCCCTCTGCTCAAGCCCAGGCCATGTGAGTGCCAAAATATTTTCATACATGATCCTTTTAAGAGCTCACTGTCTCCAGCTGTTTCTTTCAGACCAGCAAAAAACCCATGGCCTTTTGCTTTTCACAGCTGGATGCTATTTTACTTTCTGTCCTGTTGCTGTAGGCTGGGAAGCCCAGCTTGAGTTTAGACCCTGCCCTTCTCAGGGGGAACCCCGGGCTGCTGAGCTATTTCTCACTCCCTTCAGCTGCCATCCATGGGAGCCCAGCCAGCCCTTTCGCATCTCCGCACTTCCTACCAGTCACGTTGTGATGAAGTGGCCTTTTCTGTCTCTCTCTGGTTATAAGACTTCTCTCCAGCTAGTGTTCAGTTGGTTATTCCAGATGATCTCTCCACAATTTAGTTGTAATTCCAGATTTGTCCTGGGCGGAGGTTAGTATAGCTTCCACTTACTCCTCTGCCATCTTGGATGTTGAAGTCCAAACTTTGATTGAATTGTCATTATGCAGAGCATGACTATATGTGGAAATGTTCTATTTTCAGTGTATATATTGTCACATTTTTTACATTTTGCTTTATTATTTCATTTTTAAATGGCCCCCAAGCATAGTGTTCAAGTTCTGTCTAGTGTATCTAAGTATAAGGCTGTTTTAATAAATGCCTTACAGAGAAAATGTCAGTGTTAGATAAGCCTTAAAGCATGATCTATAGTGGTGTTGGTTGTAAGTTCAATGCTAAGGTATCATAAGGTATATGGCTAAATAAAGTGTCTTTAAAAAAACACATAAATCCAAGTTGTGTTGATCTGTTGACAAATGTGACCAGAAAGAAGCCCAAGCCTGTATTTCACTTTTGTGCCATGGTTCAGTGTTTGTGGTGACTTTATATACCATAACTCCTGCCTAATATATATGTACATATAAAATAAAATAGTCTTATGAAAAGAATAATATATCAAAACCAAATTAGACCATTCCCAATGGAAGGTTGGTTTAACACTACACAGTTAATGACTGTACATTACAACAAAAACAGATTAAAGAAAAGACATATCTGAATAGCTGAGTAAAATGGATGTGATAAAATCCAACATAGATTTGTTAATGTTTTTTTTAAAACACTAGCCAAATTCAAAAGGAGCTTTTTAAACTCTAACAAGGATAGTCTACAGAACCTTCAACAATCATATTTAATGGTGAAACAATAGAATGTTCCCTCTGAGAATAGGATCGAAATCGCTGCGGCTGCTTGTATTCTGTTGAGCACTGTATAATATTAGAAGTCCTGGACTTCTCGCCAAAATGGAGGCATAGATAGACACACTGCATCTCCCTCCACAACTAAGAATGAATACAGTACGTCTACCTCAAAAACTATAAAAATTAATCAAAAGTTCCAGAAAATCGAACAGAAGGCTAGTCCAAATAAGAAATACAGAATAAATACTCATCTGGACAGGTAGAAGCGGAGAGGAAGTGAGGAGGTGCACCAGCGGAGGCAGCAGCTCTGGCAGCACCAAGGCAGCAGCACTAGCAGCAGCGGCAGGAGCACCTGCACCTACAGCAACAGCAATGTTGGCAATGGCAGCATAGTGGTTGAGGCTGGCCACTGAAAAGCACAGTCACGCATTTCAAAAAGACAAGGAAAAAAACCTGAGGAACTATCACAGCCCTGGACCAGACTGGGCAGCTCATGGTTTCTCTGCCAGGGGGAAATGAAGTCACATTGCTTCTGACTGAAATCCAGTGGGGTTTGGGTGGTGGAGGGAGCTGCCAGTATCTCAGCAGAGTCCTTGTGTTTACTGAACTTGACAGGCTCCTGTATTTGTTTGCCTCTGTGTCTTAGGTAGAGCTGTTGCACTTGTTACGTTGTAAAGCGCATAGCCTTAGGTATTGGTCAGTACAAAGCAACCCGTTTCACCACGTTGTGGCGCTGTATGCGGGGGAGGGGTCTAAGGAACAATGCCGCTTGCCCAGCACTTGCGCCCTTTCCAGGCCCCTTTCCCACTTCTGCATGAGACTGGTGCCCTTCTAGCTGCTGCCCTGGCCGTCGTTCCCAGAGTGGGTGGGTCTGTGGACATTCTAGGACCGTGGGGGCCCTTTAAACAAGTGGACTCAGCTGAGAGACCAGGAGTTACTGCCTCTGTCCCAACCCCCACTAGTTTGTACAGTCAGAAGCAATGAGGCTTGATTTTCCCTGGTGTTGGGATCATGAGCTGTGAGGTCAGATGAGGAGCTGGGAATGATCCCCAGGTGTCCCTCCTGACTTTTTAAAACGTGTAACTGAGATTTCCACCAGCCTGCTGCTGTTGTCGCTGCTGCCACCACCACACCATGTCCTCTGCCCTGGCTCCGGCCCTCCTACATGTCTGGATGAGAATTTCTTCTTTATATCTTTGTTTCCTGGACTTCCGTGCACTTTGACTTTCTGGAACTTCTGGTGTTTCTAGTTTTGAGGTAATTGTATTCCTTCTTAGTTGTGGAGGGAGATGCAGCAAGGCTGTCTATGCCTCCATCTTGGCCGAAAAAAAAACTACATTTCTTATAAGGAACTAATATCCTTTTTGGAATAGGTAAATTCTAGAAATTTCCTGCCAACAAAATCATTAAAACACTGAATAAAGCTATGTCTAAAATGATAGTAAATTATTCAATTTTCTCATTTTGATAACTTCTTTAATTTTTTCCTGCAGGAAAAATATACAATTCTTTTATATTAATACCATGCAGAGTTATACTGGTCTCCCTCAGACTTACCCTGAATAAATTCTTAGGGGATTTGTCATCACATAGTCTAAAATAAATCAATCTTATAAAAACTACTTTTACATCAGGATGGTTTTTATTGATAAAAACTAAATTTTGACATATTTCTGTATTTGTAGAACAAATACTTCAAAATTCAGCAACAAGTATTACTACTATTTATGCGAATTCTCATCATATAAATTTACTTGCGGGAAAAATCCCTTTTACTTGCAAGTTAAAAGGTAGATAATGTAGTGGATATCTGGAATCCAAAAAATTGGCATAACCGGTAATTACTTGGACAAGGGTTTGAGCTCCAAAACATGTAAAGAACTCATATGATTCAACACCACAAAGACAAACAATCCAACTAAAAAATGGCAAAGGACCTGAACAGACACTTCTCCAATGAAGGCATACAGAAGACCCATAGAGATATGAAAGGATGCTCAACATCACTAGCTATAAGAGATATAAAATTAAAACAATGAGATACCACTTCATACCCCTCCTCAGAATGGCCATCATTAACAAATCAAAAACAAGTGCTGGTGAGGATGTGGAGAAATGGGAATCCTAGTGCACTGTTGGTAGAAATGCAGACTGACGCAGCCACTGTGGAAAACAGTAGGGAATTTCCTCAAAAAAACTAAAAATGGAACTGTCTTTCAATCCAGTGATCCTACTGCTGAGACGTACCCTAAGAATCCCGAACCACCTATTCAAAAGAAGCTATGCACCCCTATGTTCATAGCAGCGCTATTTACAATAGCGAAGTGCTGGAAACAGCATAAGTGCCCATCAGTAAATGAGTGGATCAAAAAACTGTGGTAATTTACACAATGGAATAATATGCAGCAGTAAGAAAGAAGGGACTCCTACACTTCACAAGAGCATGGATGGAACTTGAGTTTTATGGTAAGTGAAATAAGCCAGGCAGTGAAAGATGTATGATCTCACCTATAACAGGAACCTAATGAACAAAACAGAACCAGAGACATGGAAACAAGAAATGGACTGACAGTGACTAGAGGGGAGGGAGGAGGGGGGTAAGGGGGAAAAGAAGGGGAAGGGTCTAGTCAAGGCATATGTATAAATGACCCATGGACATGGGCAACAGGGTGGGGGGTTGACTGTGAGAGCATGTGGTGGGGTGGTGGTGTTGGGTGGAGCAGAGGAGAGTAACAGTGGAAAATTGGGCCAACCGCAAAAGAACAACTAAAAAAAGGCAAAAAAAACTTTGGCATAAGCAATATAAGAATAAATCACTTAACAAAAAAGATACTTTAACAGTGTAACAGAATCTTGACTTATTTTCCTGAACAGTACCAAGGGAACTACTCTTCCTCACTGAAGTTGAAGGATCTGGAATAATCAGTATCTTTTTTTCCTAACCATGTTTGCAGAGGACCTTTCAGTCATAGAATACAAAAACAAAACAAAATCCATCAGATCATAGGTTCGCACATTTAATGTGAAAATATAGAACTGCCAATTAACCTGAAAGCTCAAGTTCTAAAATCAGAAATAAGATTCAACTTTTAAAGGCAATTTTTAACTTTTTAATTTATTGATATTTAGAGAGAAAAAGGAAGAGAGAGAGAGAAACATCGATTTGTGGTTCCACTTATTTATACATTTGTTGGTTTATTCTTTTATGTGCCCTGACCAGGATCAAACACGCAACCTTGGTGTATCGGATGACACTCCAATCAACTGAGCTACCTGACCAGGGCTGAAAGGTAATTTTTAGAAGTTTACATTAAATAGCTATAATCATAAATATGTAGTTAAGACTGTTTAATCACAGACATCATTTTAATTTGAATTTATGAAACCTTCTATAAAGCTGGCTCAGGTGCTCAGAGTATCATCCTGTAGCTGAAAGTTTGCAGGTTCGATTTCCCACCAGGGCACATACCTAGGTTGTTGGTTGATCCCTGATCAAGGCCTGGCATGTGTGAGTACAACCCCTGGTCCAGATGTGAATGATCCCTGGTATGGGCGCCGATTCCTGGTCTGGGCGTTATGGGAGGCAAACAAATGATGCTTCTCTCGATGTTTTTCTCTCTCCTTTCTTCTCTCTCTAAAAGCAATGAAAAAAAAAATCCAATCCCTTTAGTATCACTAAAAATAGCTTTAAGTATATACATATCTATGACTTGACAAACAAATATAGAATACCTGTTGTACCTGTCTGCCTCTTTATGAGCTTGATATATCAAGTTGAGCAAGAGTCCTGACACCCAAGGAATTAAGTCCATTTAAGAAGAAGACACATATGCAAACATGTAACATGAAAACAACACAATGGCTGCATAGTAGAGGAGTGCATAAAATGTTATCACAGGAGAACACTGGTGGAGAAAAAGAAAACCCATAGCTTGGACCTACAGGATAAGCAGCCTTTTCCCAGGAGAAAATGGGGAGAGTTAATAAAGAGAGAATTGTTGAGGTGCACGACTCACTTCAATTAGAAGGAAAATAAGTGTAGAAGTATTTGTTTCCAAGCAGATGGGGACTTTTCATTGTATCTCTGATACACATAAAGCACCTTTTGAAATGGTGTCCAGTCAGTGATTTTAGTGTACTGCAGGCCATTTTTTAAAGTTAACAGTGACACTTTTTTGCTCTTTCTGCCCTTCATATTGTTTTAAAATGCACTTTGAACTTTAAAATCAAAACAAGCACATAACAAAAAATAAGCCTCTAATTATGTTTCCTGGAAAATATCTGATATGTCCTTTCCCATTAATTTACCCATGATTGTAAATCCAAATCAAATGCCATGAATAAGCACATATATGTATATGGCAGTATTTTTTAAAATGATATAAAAATGTTTTAGTAGACATTCAAAGAAACAGAAAACTAACCAAAATGGGAATTACAATAACACTTTCCTTGTAGTATTGTATAATGAATAATGAATTGACTACACATCACAGAAGGGGACAAAGAGTAAAAAAATAAGAGTGATCAAAAGTTTGGTACAGTAAAAAAGGCTCTGGAGACAGATAATCAACAGAACTCTATCTGTTACAGAATGAAGGTGTCCAAAAAACCCCGAGAGCTTGCGGCTGGGGGATGGGGAAAAGGAGGTAGCTTTTAGGATGCCTTTGCATGCCTGGGGCTAGTGGCTGGTAACTTTGTTTCACAAATGGCTTTGATGCTTCTAGGGCCCAGGAAGATGGGAGGGGTCTTGGCTCACGGGACAGTATTAAAAGAGCTTACAGAGCCTGCGTAAGGTTCTGTGAATGGTCAGAACTGGTTACCACACCCACTGCATCAGAGGATGCAGTCGGGGATTTAAAAAGCAGCTGCAGACATTTTAGGGGGCTTTCCATGTGACTTTAAGAAGGGAGTTCTCGACTTCCGGCCAAGATGGAGGCTTAGACGGACTCGTTCGGTCTCCCTCTACAACTAGAGAGGAATACAACTACTTCAAAACAAAAGATAACTAGAAATTCCAGAAAATAAAACTACACGGAAGCCCAACGTACAAAGTTATAAACCAGCGGCGCTCTTTGGGCAGGTAAGAGCGAAAATAGGTAGTGCTGTTTGCGGTAGCATCTGGGACAGCGGCAAGGAGAACAATCCCAGCTGCAGTTGAACCCCAGCAGCTCCCGACCCCAACGCTGGGAAAAGCAACCACCACATCGCCGAACGGTGAGGCCCAGAGGGTGGGAGGATGGATCCTGGTCTCCTAGCAGAATAACTGCAGGAATCCATCTTGGACCCCCACCCCACACAAAGCGCCACAGCGCGGCAAAAAAGGTTGCTGGTCAGCCGCCGGTTACCGGGTAGTGACCACAAAGGGCCACAGTGCAGCGAAAAAGGTTGCGGATCGCCGCTGGTCGCTGGGTTGTGACGAGTACACAGGCACTGCCCTCTATAGCCGGCCCAAGAAAACAAAACGCATCTGTCAAAATGAGGCAGACAACTATAGAAATCCCGGTGGCGCAGCTCACCAGGCAACAGATGAAGAACCTGACAGATGAGCAAATAAGAAACCTGTCAGAGGCTCAGTTCAGGGCCATTGTTATCAGGTGGCTTACAAAATTAACAAAAGATCTGGAAAAAGATGAGAAAGAATCGAAAAACACTCATACTGAAAGGAACAAAACCACATACGAGACAGATGGTGAGGAAATAAAATCCAGAGTTCAAATCAACAAACCAGAACATAGAGAAGGAACAAACAGTCAACCAGTGCAAAGAGAAAAAACGGGAAGCAAGGAAAATGATGAGAGGATCAGAAACCTCTGGGACAGCTATAAGAGCTCCAACATACGGATGATCAGATTACCAGAGGGCGAAGAAGAAGAACTAGAAATTGAAAAATTAAGTGAAAATATAATAAAGCAGAACTTCCCAAACTTGGGGAAGGAAATAAACTTACAGGTCCAGGAAGCACAGAGAGTTCCAAAACAACTGGACCCAGGGAGAACCACTCCAAGACACATTATAATCAAAATGTCAAGAGTTAAAGATAAAGAGAGAATCTTAAAAGCAGCAAGAGAGAAGAAAAGAATCATGTACAAAGGGGTCCCAATTAGACTATCAGCTGACTTCTCAAGGGAGACCCTGCAGGCAAGAAGGGACTGGCAAGAAATATTCAAAGTAATGAAAATCCAAAACCTACAGCCACAAATACTCTATCCAGAGAAACTGTCATTCAGAATAGAAGGGCAGAGAAAGTGTTTCCAGGACAAAATAAAACTGAAAGAGTTCATTAGATCCAAATCACTGTTATATGAGATGTTAAAAGGACAGGTTTAGAAAAAGGAGGATCAAAGCTATGAACACTAAAATGAAAACTGCATCACAACAAACAACAACAGAAGCTAGGGAATTGAAACAAAGGCAAACTAAATAGGTAATGAGAGTGGAAAAGAACTATAGGTATGGGGTGCATATTGGGGGGAGGTCAGCAGGGAAGGGGAAGGGGGAGAGGGAGGGAGATGGTATAGGAATTAAGAAACATCGTAGGAGGGAATGGAATAGACAGAGGTTGAGAAGAACTATATGCACAACCAATGGACATGGACTAAAAGGGACAAGGGGAGGGAGGGGGGTCACCGGGTGGAGGGGAGCAGAGGGAAAGGAAATTGGAACAAATGTAACACTGTAATCAATAAAACACATTAAAAAAAAAAAAAGGGAGTTCTCCAAAAAAAAGGGAGTTCTCCATGAGGATTAGAGAAGCTGAGTTCTCCATGCGGTTTTGAGAAGGTTCTCCATGCTGTTTTGAGAGGGAAACACCATGCGACTTTGAGAAGGCAGTTTACAAGGAGGCTGAGAATCCACGTGGTTCTGCATTGAAAGCTGGAGGGCACCACAACACAGAAAGACCTCCTCAATCAGAATTAAATGATTGGCAGCTACCGGTAAAACTGAACTGTGTCTAGGAAGTAGGGAAACGGTATCTCTAACTTTTCTAAAACTAGCCTGGCTTGGTAGGGGGAGGCAGAACTATGTGTTTGTGGATGTTTTAAAGAACATAAGACTTAACGGCAGAAATCCGCAAATAATCTAAATCTATATAACTATTAAATAAACAATTCTTTTTCTTTTCACTAAACTGGTATTGAGAGTTATAATTCTGGCGGCAGGCAATCAGGCCCCTAACTAAACAGCCTGTGGGTTCTGTTTCAAATCGGAGCAGCCCAGGGGTTCTGTTACATATCTTTACCTGTCCTTTAATACCAAGTAACCTCATACATTTTATTTATCCTTTTGTCTCTTTCCTCATCTGCAAAATGAAAAGACTGGAATAGTTAAGTTCTAATGTCTATTCTAATTCTAATTCCTGTGTTTGTTTGCCTCTGTGTCTTAGGTAGAGCCGTTGCACCTGTTACGTTATAAAGTGGGGAGCCTTAGGTATTTGTCAGTACAAAGCGACCCGTTTCACCACGTTGTGGCACTGTATGTGGGGGAGGGGTCTGAGAGGGAACAATGCCGCTGACTCAGCACTCACCCCTTTTCCATGCACTTCTCCCACTTTTGTATGGGACTGGCATCTCTCTAGTTGTTGCCCTGGCCGTTGTTCCCAGAGTGAGTGGGTCTACGGACGTTCTAGGACTGTGGGAGCCCTTTAAACAAGTGGACTCAGCTGAGAGACCAGCAGTTTCTTCCTCTGCCTCAACCCCCACTGGTTTTTACAGTCAGAAGCAATGAGGCTTGATTTTCCCTGGTGCTGGGACCATGAGCTATGTGATCTGGTCTGGTGCTGGGAGCGTTCCCCAGGTGCCCCTCCTGACTTTTAAAATGTGTGACTGTGTTTTCCATTGGCCAGCTGCTGCCACCACCACACTGAGTCCTCTCTGCCCCAGCTCCACACCTCCTCCCTGTCTGGATGAGTATTTCTTCTTTATATTTTTGTTTGTTGGACTTCCATGCAGCTCGATTTTCAGGAACTTCTGGTTGTCTCTAGTTTTGAGGTAGCTGTACTCCTTAGTTGTGGAGGGAGATGCAGTGTGTATCTCTAGGCCTCCATTTTGGCCGGAAGTCTCTCTATCATTCAGAAAGATTTTTTAAAGGAGGAGCTGAAGTGTGCTGGGCTCGGACATGCGCTGCTGCAGTGCCAGCAAAGGGAAAATATTGAAAGTGTGAATTTGCTCCCACTGTACAGAATTGGGCAGAAAGATCAGAAAGGTGCACAGCAAGGGGATTTCTTGGCCCCAACCTGGTGCAGCTAGTAGGCTGGAGGCTGCACAGATTGCAGAGCCTGGGACTATGTCTACTGTGAGTGCAGTGGGCTGGAAACTGGGCTGGCAAAAGTTGAGCACCTGGGATTACTTACAGCCAGGCAAAGCCCCCTCCTCAGCCAGCAGAGATCAAACCCCTGGAAAGGGAAGGACTCATTCAGCCCCCACCTCCTGATGGAGTTCAAGTACCACTGCACCATATCCAACAGGGAAGCTCTGCAAAACAGGCAGGACAGGCTCAAGAACGCCCTGCAGGGTGTATATCCACAAGAAAAAGACAGAAAGAGAACCATCTAAATGGTCCATTTTGTACTTCTCTCAGGAAGACAAAATACATTGGGTTCCTAGGGCCCTATTCCACTGAGGCCAGCAAAGCATGGAGAAATCAGTGCAGCAAGGGTGAATCAGGGCCCAACTCAGCCTCAGTTCACATACAGAGCTGCCATCAGCACCAAGCAGGAAAGAGCTGACCCTCTTAAACAGACCCCCCACGCCACCGAAATGGACAGTTAGTTCATCATAAACTATATGTAAATAAGCGGGACAAAGACAGGTGGTGCAAGTGCAGGGGGAACACTCCTATAATTTTTCCAGAAGACTGAACAGTACCTCCCCAGGGTGACCCAGGGGTTCCACCCTCCCAACATCAATAGAAGTCCTTTCCAGAGGTAAGTGGAGGTGCTGCCAGAAGCTGGACAATCACATGCTCTCTTTTCTACGTCTGGTACCACTATGATATAGATGCTGTTATACCTCCTATTGTCCCAAAGGTCTCAAACTATTCTCATTCTTTTTATTTTTCTTTTTGCTACTATGTTTGGGTGTATTCTGCTATCTCATCTTCCAAATCACCAAAATTAATCCCTGCTTCACACAACCTACCTTTTTATTCCTTGCAGTGTATTCTTGATGTCAGATAGGATATTCTTCATTTCCCACTGCTTCTTTTTCTGGGTTTCTATGTCCACTTTCATGCTGTTTTAGTTCTCATTAAGTTCCTTGAACATCCTTATAATCATTACTTTGATATCTATATCACTTGCCTCCATTCCATTTAGATCTTTTTTCTGGAGAGTTCTCCTGTTCTTTCATTTGAGGCCTGTTTCTTTGTTTCCCCATTTTGGCTGTCTCTTTGTGTTTGTTTTATGCAATGGGCTGGCTAAAAGTCCGTATATTTTTTTCTGTAAAATAAAAGACACATTTCTCATTTTCACCAATAACTTTATTGATTTGGATATTTTGAGTTTGTTGGCTATCTCCCACTAGGCTTCTAGTGAGTAGAGGCCACGGGTGCTGCTAAACATCTTCCAATGCATAAAACAGCCCTACAGCAAGGAATTACTTTGCCAAAATGTTAATAGTACCAAGAAACCTTGCAAACCACTTTTGAATGTTCAGTCACAGCACATTCTCCAAACATTGCACGAATTTTGTGTTTTTTGCATTTCAGTTGTTTTTACCTTTCTTGAAATAATAAAGCATAATACACCAAAAATAGAGCATGTTTCTGTCCATCTTCAATATTAAAATGGCTGCACAAAATTCACTAATTTTGATGTTTTTTAAAATATGCACACTGATATGACAGCTATCACAATACGATCTAACAAAATTGTTTCAAGTGAAAGTAAAGACAACTAAGCACTACTAGAGCCATTGTATGGAAAAAACTAAACAATCTTTCTGGCCAACCCACTATTAGATTGACTCCCAGTTTTTGTGGCGTAAACTTATGTAGTAGGTGTTCTGTGGGTCCCAGTGGTGCAGTCTCCTTGATCACCTGAGCTGAGTGTGGGTTATGTGCGCCCTCATGTTGTATTGAATCTTGATTGCTATAGGCCCATTAGTGCCTGGGATCGACCCTCAGGTTGGCTGACTGTGAGGCTCAATCCAGACCAGGGTGTGTAAGCTGCTGTGAAAGTGCTAACCACACAAAACAGAATTCACCTCAACAGGGTTTAGTGTCTGCTGAGATCTCCTTTTGGATATGCTGTTTGTGAAGCTTATTGTATCCTGCTCTAATGTTGTCTGAAGCTGTCCACTGGATATGTTGGTTCTGCGCCTCTTTGGAGGGACTCTGGTGTCAGAAGCTCTCTATCCCTGGCCCTGGGCAAGCTGTTTGGAGCTACAAGTGAGTCACAGTTTTGGCTCCCTTTGCTGGGTTCTGTTGCTCACAGGAAGGATCAAGCTGCACACCATGACCAGCTTTTACCAGCACTGGGCCCAGGGGCAAGTCAGCAAAGGTCCCAAGGTACACTGATGAGGTCCATACCCACCTGCTTCCACAAACCAGTTGCCTGTTAGGCTGTCACTTAAAGAGCCTCTGATGAAGTGGGGTGATGGGGCTAGTCTATCTCTCATGAGGGTCTGGTGTCATTCAGGCTTCAGAGAAGGTGGTTGGTGTGGTCTTCGCCCCAGAGCCAAATAACTCAGACTGTCCTAGATTTTGTCTTGATCCTGGTGGGATGGAGCAACTAGGAGTCAGGGAGGTGGGGCCTCCTAAGTCCAGAGGTTTGGTCTGTGGGAACTGGGAGGTTAGTTCTATCAAGTCTCCAGTGTTGGGGAAGCACCAGTTTGGCTCATGGGTGTGTGGAGGGAATGGCCCCTGCTCCAAAAGCAGATAACTTAGTCATTGACACTCTGAGTCTGCTCATGTTTCTACACCTTGGCCAACACAACTCCACAGGATGGTGCAAGAGGAATTTCAGAGGGTAAAGCTATTGCTTTCTTCCAGGCTGATGCCACATGGAGGGGAGTGCTCTACTCAAGAAAGATGGCAACTGCAGTATCAGAGAATGATTCAGCATGGGAATGCTGGTGGCTATCCCCACAGCATACACCCCAGAGCTATAAACCCCAAACTCCTCAGGTGATGCTAACCCTCTCTCTGCTGAAGCCCAAGCAGGCTGCAAATGAAACTTTGTGTACTGGCCCTTTAAGAGAGTGCTTTTATCTCCAGCAGACTCTGTCTCTCCCTGGTAGACAGAAATCCCACTGTTTTTTATAGGGATGTTATATGGATGCCTCTTTCCAGCTCTGGTGCTCTGGTCTGTGAAACCTGGCTTGGGGTTTAGGCCCCATGCTTTAGGGTAACCCCCTGCAGCTGAGATATCCCTCCAGGACCTCAGTCACTGCCCATGGGAGCAGAGCCAGCACTTTTCCCATCTCCACCCTCCTACCAATCTCGATGTGGCTTCTGTAAATCAGCTAGTCTTCTCTTTGTTATTCAGGATAATTGTTCTTTAATTTAGTTTTAATTCCAGTTTGGTCCCAAGACAAGGTGAGCATAGGTTCAACCCATCCCACTGCCGTTTTGAAAGTCAGAAAGAAAGGTTTGTATCTCCAGACTGCCTTTAGACTCAAACCTTGTCTCTGGTTATCTAGCATCTTGGCCTGCCTGCAGATTTTGGACTTGCCAGTCCCCCACAATCATGTGAGCCTTTTCCTTTAAATAACTCTCTTTTGTCTCTCTTTACACATACCCTATTGGTTCTATTCCTCTGGAGAACGCTGACTAATACACACCCTCAGAAAGTTCCTGTGTCTGGTGACCAAACTTTCCATTGTGTTGTGAGATAAAAGTGATGTTCCAAAACAGAGTACTGACAGTGGCATCTCCCTACCATTAGTTCCCTAACAGCGTACCACAGCATACTGAGTTTCCTTGCTCCAGGTAAATGAGTGGACTGAATTATAGTTTAAGAGTAGCTTAACAAGATTCCTGCAAAAAAACTAAAGACTGCCCTGGTCGAGTGGCTCGGTTGGTTGGAGCATCATCCCATGCACCAAAAAGGCTGCAGGTTTGATTCAGGTTAGGGCATTTATCTAGGTTGCAGGTTTATCTCTGGTCAGAGCATGTACAGGAGGCAGCCACTTGATGTTTCTCTCTCACATTGATGTTTCTCTCTCTCTACCTTGCTCTCTCTCTCAAGCCAATAAACATATCTAACATCCCCAAATCCCAAAACTCTGTGGCCCCTTACCCCATCTCCAAGCTGTGAGATGGCAGGATGTATCAAGCTGAAACCATGTCCTGTTTTGATCAGCCTATCGCATCTGCAGCTGCCAGAAGGCCAGATGGCTCACAAGGCTCACAAAAAAATCCTCTCCTTAGTTCTCCCACTATAAAAGCAAACCCCTTCTTCCCTAGAAGGTTGGAGCCTGACCACCAGTAGCAGGGCTCCCTCCCTGCTTGCGGATTTCCCCAATAAACCTCTGCTTCTCAGCTCGCTGCACCTTAGTGGTCATCTGAGTGACTCCATTCTTACAT
Organism: Furipterus horrens; assembly: GCF_987537825.1. NCBI lineage: Eukaryota > Metazoa > Chordata > Mammalia > Chiroptera > Furipteridae > Furipterus > Furipterus horrens. Next base: position 64,870,669 of record NW_028327179.1, read on the forward strand.
TTTGGTGCCGAAACCTGGGATTGGGACATTGGCTCGACCAGGTCTCCCGAGTCAGACTCAGCCACGAGCCAGTGCCAATCCTCAGACCTGGAGACTCTCAGATTTCCATGAGTCGGTGGCTCAAGCTTCCCCTCTGGCTTACTGACCCCATCTGTCTCCTTTTTCCTCTGACCCTTTCCCCAACTGCCATTTACTCTCAGTCAACACCAGTCATCGGATTCATGGGTGAGTCTTTGGCTCCATCTCCCTCACATCCAGTAGTTCTGTTTTCTGATCTGAGACCACTTGGGCAGTTCTGCCCTGAATCTGAGTGTTCAGTCAGAACCACTCCCAGAGTCTCCTGACTCCTCGGGTCAATCCAGACCCACTCTTCTTGGCCTGACGACCCCTGGGGACACCCAGGACGACTCAGTGCCTCTCCTGCCAGCTTTGGTCTCCCCACTCTCTGGTCGAAACGGGGAGGCTTGTCTCGACAGATTGCGGGGCCAGGAACGTTGGCTTTGACTCGCCCTTTTCCTCATTCTCGGGCTAACATTAATATATCTGTCACATTCAGGGGAATCAATCCCCTTGATAACCAGAGCTGGCAGCCAGGAAACTGCACACTTGACTTAAGAGTTGTCACAGACTTCGATAACTTTTTCCAGCGGTCGGGGAAGTGGTCGGAAATTCCCTATGCTCAGGCTTTCTGGACCCTTCGGGGCAAACACTTCCTTTGCCAACAGCTCACTATCCATGAAATTCTCCTTGTCCAGGAAAAGTCGCCTTCCTCTTGACCTTCTGCACTCCCTCTAACTCCTCCTTCTTCCTTGGACATCTTGGATTCCCCTAACTACCCACCTCCCTACAATCCTGCTCAGAACACCCCCTTATCACCCTCAGAACCCCGGTCACCTGACTCCTCACAGTTTCCAGACCCTTAAGACCCCGGACCTTCTCCTCCTCATACCCTTGGGCCCATCCCTACTTCCTCTTCCCTGTATCCCTCCCCCTCTGATGAGCTTCGCCCTTCTGGCCTCCATACTCTCCACAAGGTTGCTGGTACAGACGGTGTCATGCAAGTTCATGTCCCCTTCAATTTGGGTAATCTTTCCCAAATTGAGCAGTGTCTCGGTTCTTTCTCTGAGGACTCCACTTGTTTCATCAAAGGGTTCAGATACTTAACCCATAACTATGACCTTACCTACTGAGACATTACCACATCGTTTCCACCCCAGAAAAGAAAAATCATATCTGGATGGCTGCCACAGCTTATGCTGATGAATTACATACCAACAGACCTGTCGACGCAGACTATCCTGTTGTGTCGGTAGCAGTCCCCGCAGTCCCCCATCATTGGGACTACCAGGTAAATTCCCCTGACCTTTGCAAAATGTCCCACTTCCTTGCATGTCTCCTTGCTGGGATGCGCAAATTGGGCTTTAAAGCTGTCAACTATGACAAAACCCTCAAGGTTACCCAGGGTCCCAATGAAAATCCAACCACCTCCGTATAAGGTTCACAGAATCCGTCCAAAAATACACCAACCTAGACCCCACTTTGCCTGAGGGATACCTCTTTTTACACACCTACTTCATTAGTCAGTCTGTCCCAGACATTTAGAAAATGCTCCAAAAGTTAGAAGCGGGCCCTAAGACCCCCCCCAAAATGACTTAATCAGGTTGCCTTCTGGGTATTCAACAGCTGGCAAGATGAACAGGAACAGAAAGAAAAGGAAAGGGAAAAGGAGTGGCAGAGGTGGGAAGACAAGTGGTATCTTTTGCTGGCTACCGCCCTGGGGAAATTCCCCCAAGGGACAAATAAACCTAAGGGCAAAGCCTCCACCATCAGGTAGCCCCTGGGCCCCTGTTTCCAGTGCAGTCAGGAGGGACATTGGGCAAAGCTCTGTCCAAACCCCCTCTTACCTCCCTTGGTTCCTGCCCTCTCTGTCAAAAGACAGATCACTGGAAAGTTGCTTGTCCAATGGCCCCTAACTGGGGGACTGGACTGCCTACCCTAGCAGCAGATCCAGACGTGGGCCTCTCAGTCCCAGACCTCCTTGGACTTTCCACCATCTGATGGTGCCTGGGTTCAGGAGCCCCGCCTCTCACCATCACGGCTGTAAAACCCAGGGTAAACATATTGGTGGCACATAAACTTGTCTCCTTTATCCATGTATTCTGTCCTGCCCGAATTTTCAAGGCTCCGACCTCCTTCTGTCAGTTGTAGGAATAGACTGCAAGGTGACCCAACACCTAAGTACCCCTCCCCTAACTTGTCTCATTGGTCATCACATGATACCTTCACATATCTCAATTTGGAAAAAAAGGGAATATCTTACCTCTAAACACTCTTCCATCATTAACAAACATCTCATTCTCAAACTTCTTCAAGCAGCTCAGCTTCCGACAAAAGCAGCAGTTATCCACTGCAAGGGACATCAGATTCGGATTTCCCTCTTCTCTTCAGACAGACAATGGCCCTGCCTTTGTTTCACAAATATCCCAGCAGATAGCTCAGGCATTAAACATTAAGTGGCGGCTCCACATCCCATACAGACCCCAGTAGTCAGGGAAGGTAGAATGAGCTAATGGCTTATTAAAAGTCCACCTAACCAAACTTAGAACTGAAATACATCTCCCCTGGCCCTAATTACTACCTCTAGCCTTCCTCAAAATTCGCTCAGCTCCCAAAAAGCCCCACATGGTCAGTCCCTTTAAAATTATGTATGGCAGACCCTTACTTCTAGGCAACACCCCTCTCACCAAGTCAAACTATGGGGACTATCTTCCTATTTTCTCACACCTGAAATCTACCCTCCAAAGCCAGGCCAATTTGACCCTACCCGCCCCATCCACTGATCACCAAAAATCCCCCATTTCACCATAAGACCATGTCTATCTTAAAACCCTTACACCTAATGCTCTCATTCCTTGGTAGTTTGGCCCACATCTGGTCCTCCTAATCACCCCAACAGCAGCTAAACTTCTAAATATCCCATTTTGGGTACATTTCTCCATTTCAAACCTGCCCCTCAGGTACCTGAATCTCCTCTAGCCTCGAATCTTGAATCCACCATTACCCAGCTTGTACCCATACAGGAAGAGACACAAACAACACCGCCCACGTATTCCTGCACCCCCACTGGAAACCTCATGGTAAAAATAACCCAAGCCTAACCCCTCCTCTGAAAGAGCCTTACACGGGCCCTACTCTTTATTCATCTCATCTCATCTCACAAGACCTTTTACTGTACAAAAAGCCCCGCCTCCTGCCCCCAGACTATTTCTTAGTTTCTAGAACATGTCTCAGATGCCTGGCTGCAGGGCACTCACCGACTACACCCCTGACAAAATTTACTTTTATACTTTCATTCTCCTTCTATCCCTCACTGACTTACTCAAATCACCCTAACCATGCTGACTTCCTTCACGATTACGGCTATTGCCCTCCTAACTTTTGCCACCTCATATCAACATCCTCTAGCCCCCCCAAAGAAAGTGAATGGCATGTCTAACCAATAAAACCAACTGCTAAATGTGCCCCCACTCTTCCCACCACCAAAACATTGAGGTCACCACCTTCCCACCCAATCTCACCACCTTATATAGTCTTATTGCCCACTTTCTCCCATCCCCCTAGTTACCCCCTCACTCTCACAAGGACCTGGCAGATCCCTCTGAAGTGGCCCAGCCAGTGGCCACTGTCACCCATATTATTGGTCCAACCGCTCTCTGCATCCACTTCAGACATATCAATGGCACCCACATTCAACCGTGCTTCTTGGGCGCATTCAACTACTGCCTTCTCTGTAACCACACCCTAGACCTAGCCTCTGTCCACCATGGAGGCCAACCAGGTAAGCCTCCTACTAATGTTTATAGTACCTTCCAAATTCACAATCACACCAACACTTCAGACTTTTCTACCACCCCTCACTGCATCATGGATTTTCGAAATAACCAATACAACCAAACATTTCTTCACAAAATCATCAATAACATTTAGTGCCAGTCAATAATAAAAAAAAACTCACCATCACCAACACAAAATATAACACTGCTATTTATTTCCCTATTAGAAACAGGATATCACTTCCTATGTGGTATTCAAGCATACCTAAAAATACCTCCTTACTGAACTGGCACCTGCATGATGGTCGCTTTAATACTAGATGCCTCCATACTGAACCCATAGCAAATGGCCACTTCCAAGGCAATCCCCAATCTTGGCTCCTTCCTTGGGAAATCCCTCTTGTCCTGCCCTTGACACAAACGAGGCTGACAGTGGTCTGACATGCTTATAGCAACCCTATCCTTAAACAACCGGGAATAAAGCACTCCATATATAGAGGCTTCTTCTGATTCGCAGAAAAACCCCAGTTAGAAAATTCAATCCTAAATCTCTCTCTAGCCCATCAAGAAACTTGGAATGCCACCCTCCAAGCCCTAGACAGTCCAGCAGTCATAGTTCTCCAAAATAGGAGGGCCCTAGACATCCTCACAGATAAGCGAGGGGGAACATATGCCATACTAAATGAAACCTGCTATTTTTACATTAATAATACAAGCATAATTTTAAAAAAATTACAGGTACTTAAAAAACACACTGACATTAATTGCCGGAGCCAAGAAATGGGCATACAGAAAATCCTAGTTCAGAACCTTCCTTTCATACATCTCTCCCTTCAAAGCAACCCTAGTACCTCTCATAACCCCACTGCTTCTCCTATTATTTCTCACTCTTGGACCTTGCTTCCTCGAACTGCTAGTTATCTTTATTCAGAAAACAGTCCAATCCATGACAAACTCTATCGTCCATAATGTATTCTTGCTAAGATCTTTCAGATACCAACCCGTGGCAGAGAATGATCCCTAGCCAGTGGTCAACACCCTTCCATCGCACTAACTCTGCAGAAAGTCGCTACAGAAGAAAGATTCGATGACCCTTTTCCAATCCTGTCTCTGACACACAAAAAACCACCCTGCTGCCCTAAAGAACACCCTACCCCTGACCTCCTTTTATTAAAATAAAAAGGCTGGAATGGCATCCCCAAGTCCCCAAACCCCGTAGCCCCTTTCCCCGCCTGCAGCTGTCTGAGATGACAGGATGTATCAATGTGAAACCACGTCCTGTTTTGATCAGCCTGTCACACCCGAATCTGCCAGAATGCCAGACGCCTGACAAGGCTCACAAAAAATCGCCCTCTTCACGCTCCTCTTATAAAAGCAACCCCTTTCTCCCCTAGAAGGTTGGAGTCCTGACCACCCATAGAGCAGGGTTCCCTCTCTGCTTGCTAATTTCCCCAATAAACCTTTGCTTCTTAGCTCACTGCATCTTAGTGGTCATCTAAAAGACTCCATTCTTATAATATTCTCAGGTGATAATTAAAAGAAAAGTAAAGAATGAAGAGACTCTAAAATTCAAATGCAATAAAATTACAAAACAAGGAAAAACAAAACAGGTTTGACACTTCTATTCCTAGGACAACATTTTTTTGCTACACTGAAGCAAAAAAATTACAAACTCAGATCTGGCAAGAAGTTGGAAAAAATTCAAAACTATAAAAAAAGTTAACTGAAAGGCAAATTTACATTCACTCATGACTCTCTCCTAAGTGATTATGTCTTAAAATACTAATTAACATGGGGAAGCTATCAGAATTAATAAAATTTTGAAATACTGTTTATTTCAGCTATCTCATCTGTCATTATTTATGACAGAAACAATTTGTTTGCAATCTACACTTATTTTTTTTAAGTGTATTTTACTGATTATGCTGTTACAGCTGCTCCAATGTCTTTTCCCCAGTACGCCGCTTCCCTCCGTTAATTCCAATACCCTTATTTCAAGCCCATGGGTCCTGCATATTAAGTTCCTTGGCTTAACCCTTTACTACATTATTCTTAACTTCCCCTTGTCTATTTTGTACCTGCCAATTATGTTTCTTAATCCCTGCACCACTTCCCCATTTCATTTCTCTGCTTTCCCCCATCCCAGCTGATAACTCTCTAAATGACACACATACTTATGATTCTGTTCCTATTCTGGTTGTTCGTTTAGTTTATTTTTATTTTTTAGATTCTGTTGTTGATAGTTGTGTTTGTTATCATTTTAGTGTTCATAGTTTTGATCTTCTCTTTCTTAAATAAGACCCTTTAACATTTGACATAATAGGGGCTTGGTGATGATGAACTCCTTTAGCTTTACCTTGTCTTGGAAGCACTTTATCTGCCCTTCCATTCTATATGAGAGTTTTGCTGGATAGACTAATCTTGGTTGTAGGTCCTTGCTTTTCATCACTTTGAAAACTTCTTTTCTTTTGAGAAATCAGCTGGTAGTCTTCTGGGAACTGATTTGTAGGTAACTCTCTTCTTTTCTCTTGCTACTTTTAAGATTCTCTCTTTATCTTTAGCCTTTGGCATTTTAATGATGATGTGTGTTGCTTTGGTCTTCTTTGGGTCTACCTTGTTAGGGACTCAGTGCTTCCTGGGCTTGCATATCTATTTCCTTCGCCAAATTAGGGAAGTTTTCCTTCATTATTTTTTCACATAACTTTTCAATTTTTTATCTTTCTTGTCCTTCATCTTCTCCTTCTGGTACCCCTATGATTCAGATGTTGGCACATTTAAAGTCCCAGAGGTTCCTAAGCCTCTCCTTGTTTTTTTCAATTCTTCTTTCCTCTTTCTATAGTGGTTGACTGTCTATTTCTTCCTTATGTTCCAAATCATTGATTTGAACCCTGGTTTCCATCCCTTTACCACTGGTTTCATGTGGATTTTCCTTCATTTGACTTATAGCTTGCATTTCTTTCTTGTCGTACTTAAATACTGTCTGTCAAGTCTGTGAGCATCATTATCACCAGTGTTTTGAACAGTGTATCTGTTAGGTTGGCTACCTCCTCTTCGCTCAGTTCTCCCACTGATCTGCTCCCTCCTTTGGGCCTTACTTCTTTGTCTCAACTTGACAGCCTTCTGTGTTTGCCTCTGTTTCTTAGGTAGCGCTGTCACACTTGTTACATTGTAAGGGGCAGAGCCTTAGGTATTTGTCAGTGCAGGTGCAACCTGTTTCACCACGTTGTGGTGCTGTTGTGGGGGAGGGATCCTAGAGGGAACAATGCCACTTGCTCAGCATTTGCCCCTTTTCCACTAAACAAACGGACTCTGCTGAGGAATGGGCAGTTTCTTCTGCCACCCCAAACCTCACTGATTTTCACAGTAAGAAGTAATGTGGCTTTATTTCCCCCCTGGTGCTGGAATCGTGAGCTGCCCAGTCTGGTCTGGGACTCGGATAATTCTTCAGGTTTCCTTCCTGACTTCTATAATGTGTGACTATGCTTTCCAGTGGCCAGCCCCAGGCACTGCGCCACCACCACCAGTGCTGCTGCCATCGCCGATGCCCGTGTCAGTGCTGCCACTGCCACACCACATTCTCTCCACACCGGCTCCACCCCTCCTGCCTGTCTGGATGAGCATTTCTTCTTTATTTCTTTGTTGGACTTCCCTCATTTTGATTTTCTGAAACTTCTGATTGTTTTTTATAGTTTTTAGATAGATGTTATCCCTTCTTAGTTGTGAAGGGAGATGTAGCATGTCTACCTACACCTCCAACTTGGCCAGAAGTCCATTAATTTTTTTTTTAAATAATTCACAATTTTATGGTAGGGAATAATTTCTTTAAGGATAGGAATCTAGTATTTGGTGAGAATATATTTTATGTATAATGAAAATCTTTAAAAAGTTAATAAAGCTTTATGTGTCTTCTTAAAAATAACTTAATAAACATAATCTTTTCTTGACAATAAAGATATTCATAATGACCATTAATGATTTTTATAGATATATAAGGAGGGCTCTTCTTCTACAATAAATACACTTATGTTTCTGGAATTATTTGTTGCTTTTTTCTAAAAGAATTGGTAATTTCTCTCAGTGACATTTTGCTATTATGTATCTGAACCTTTTAAAGTCTTCTTATTCAAGGTTTCCAATTTGCTATACTTTGAAAAATTCTCCCTTCTCTTTTATTTCTCATTTTCATTTTCATTTTTAAGGCCCCAGTTTCAGGCAATTACTTGAAATGATCTCATCTTTATTCAAGGTTGTTGAACATGTCAGCTGAAACTGGACATACCAGCTTATATTAACTATGGTAAGAAGCCAAATAGTAGACATGCTAGATTACCAATGTTTGGGGTGGATATCAAGTCTCCTCCGCTCCTTTTTAAAAACCATTTTATAGTGTATTACTAACATCATAGTTTTTATTTTTTTCCTCAAGTCTATAATCTGTTGTGTTTATGGCTCCATCCTACTCTAAATACTTGGGCCAACATCAATTTACAATGATACTCAGACCTGAAAATATATTCTAGAATAAAAAGAGGAAAAAAACAAAACAAAGGAAACAGGGTACTATTAATCTCAATTAAGTCATCTCTATGTTCTAAAGTCAGAGTTAACTTAATCACAAGACTGGCACTATTGGGGATTTTGGTTAAAATGAATTCTACAGTCCCTTCTAACAGAGAAAATTCATTCACTCACTGATCTACTGGGTTCCTTTATATGCAAGGTTACTCTGTTAGCCCCAGAACTACAGCAGAGAATCATACAATTCCAACATCTGTCATCATGGAACCTCACACATTAGTAAAATGGTTTGGAAAACTATAATGGTTACGAAGAGTACAATTTCCCTTGGGCCAGTTACTAAGTGAACAACTTAATGCTTTTAGAATTCTCTAACCCTTTCTTAAGTTCTCAATTTCTATTAAGGCATAAGAAACCTTGGCCTTTAGTCACAGTTCTCTTGAGATTTTATGACAGAATTGACTAATTTACTTAAAATACTATGAATTCTGTCAAATATACAGACTTTCAAAATTGTTTCTACCTTTGTGAATATGTATTTAATCTAGAATTAATCCAAAACAGTGCAGGGAGAAATAGGCTTTCCTTCTTAAATGGTTCTTAAAAGAGATAAACACAGCCTTGAGGTTCAGAGATTGAGTGAGGTAGACAATGTCATTCTAAAATACTTGCTCACATTTATACATAAAAAATTCCGTGCTGTAACCTGTATTATTGCTGGCTTATATAAAGGAAACAATATTTATTTTAAGTCTAAAAACCACTGCTTTGGAAAAGTGATGTGGGAAAGAATCCAGATGGCTAAGGTATTTCAACAACTTATGTATTTCAAAGGCGGCTTCCACTTGAGGTTCACTTTTCACCTCTGGTCAAATTCTTAAGGCCACACTCTTAATTTTAAAACATTTTACAGAAGTAAAGCAATTAACCCCAAACTTTCTATATTAGATTATTTAACTGTTTCCATGTGTTTCTTCCATCTATTCAAATATTATTTAGTACTTGTAATGTGTTAGGTATTCCATAGATGTTGGTAATACAGTGATATAGCAAACTTATTGCCCTTAAAATTTACACAGCAGAAATATAATTTAGGTAATTGTTATTATAAATAAAATACCTTGTAAATTACTTAGACATGTCTTCTCATAGTAGAGCTGAACTAAGGGATGAAGGGAAACAACAAAAAAATCATACATAATACATGAATAGAAAACTGAAGTGTCTATACACATCTCTGTATACTGTTACGTGACATAATGAACTGACTTATCAGTATAATACAACTATACTTAATATTAACGTCATTAAATTTGGTGGAAGAAAACATTTAAGAATTGTGTGCAACACTGTGACTAATCTACACAAGTCAGCTCTGACTTTGGAAGATCCACAGGTAAATAGTCTCCCTGGACCAACTAAAGCATGGAGGATGGGAGAGAGCTAATGAAAGAATGGAGTGGGCTGAAACCCAAGAATAAGGCTATTTACTGATTATAGAGATTCCACTCCTATTTTATTTCCTTAAACAACAGCTTTCCCATAAGCTTCAGGGTAAAAGGTTTAGAAAAGCAAGAGACTCTATTTTTCACTATAGGTCTCAAACTATAGATTCTGTCCAGGCTTGAGTACTAAATCTTAGTAAATTTTATATTTCCTTTCTTTGTCTTCCTTAATTAACAGCGGGCTTCAAATTTACCCATACTTTTCTGACTTCTCTTTTCCCTTCTTAACCATACTTTCAAACAATGTCACAACTATACTTTCTAAGAAAAAAAAAAAAAAAGAATAAAAAAGGAGATTGTAAGCAGAGTAAGGAAACTTATAAATAATAGACGAAGGTATGTCAAAATTGAGGTTCATGCATGTCCTTTACACTATTGGCAATTACACCATTTATTGCACTATCCATAATTTCATGAATAACTGGAAAATTAAAATAATGCCAGTGATAAGAAGCTTAGTTATCAGTCTTAGTGCAGTTGAGACAAAGATAAAATTCATTAAAGCTCCATAAAATAGTGAATTTTCAACATCTTAATTTCATACTCACTAGACATATCATTGACCAGCTAAAATTAAGTTGTGTGTTCAATTGTATACTTATTAAAGAACATGTATAACACACTGAACCTATATTGTCAATAACTGTTTAAAACACAAAACTAAGAATTATACTTTCTAAGAGAATGAGAATAAAAGACATAACTCTCCAACTTTCATATTAATCTATTTGACTCTTCAAAACATTTTTCAGGAATTCTTTATGTATGACAAGAGGTTATAGTGTCTATAGGTCCAATGACACTTGGTACACTGAGAATCTAAGTGTAATTAATGTTTCACATCCTTTTCCTTGCTACTGTAATATGATTTGTATGTATAAAACTTAAAAAATAATATCCCTAGATAGCTAATTCATAAAACATGACACAATGATTCTGAAAAGCACAAGTTTTCCCCTACACTTAGAAACTGCATTAAAATTCAATTAAAATGCAAATAAGTCAACTAGTTTACTGAATATTGTTAATATTTAAAAGCAAAACATGGAAAACAATGGCTTTGCTCTAGGAACACCTTACACTTGCAAACTACTACATTTACTATTAACAACCAAGAGTAACAAATACAGAAATATAAAGTTGAAGAATTAAACCAGGACCTTTACTTACATTTATCTCCCTCAGTATTATGCTATTTCTTTAAATGTTATCCCCCCGCCCCATTTTCCATGATAGCTAGCACAGAGAGGTAGAAATATAGTAGCACTCAATAAATATTTTTTGAATGATGGGAAATATACCTGCCTACATGTTCTGGTTGCTGGGGCTACTTGATACTTCATCCTACTGGTCACTAGTTTTTCTGCCTTTCAATTATAGACTTTCAGACTGAATGTCTGTTTTCAATTCTAATAATCTCCACTTTTTTTCTTTGCTTGATCTTCTAAGCCATAAAAAAAATTACCCAATTTTTAATGCATGAAATAATCTGATAGGTCATGATGTTCATTTACTTATACCACATTTGTCTATTCTTTAAATCTATCTTACTCTTCTTATTGTACATTTATAACTGAGCTATGGTTATGAGTTTTGCATTTTATAGGTGGAGTCACCATATAGTTTATAGTACAAACTGGGACACTACTGAAAATAAAAAGAAGTACCATCAACAAGCATCAAGTAGCATTATAGAACACAAAGCTGGGTATATGGTCACCCTATGTAGAAGCAGTGTGGCAAAATAAAAATTAGTACAAATTGATGGTTAAGTATTCTGGCAGAGGGAGACTCTACCTTCACAGAATTTGCAATGTGGTCTAAGAGAAAAGACAAACAAACCATAAACTTAATAAGGAAAATATAACGTTTTAGAGCACAGGTCCTCAAACTTTTTGACCACAGAATCCCTTTGTCCTCTGGAAAAGTACTGAAGATTCCAAAGAATTTTAGTTTATATGGTTATATCTATTGATATATGTTGTATTAGACTTTATAACTGAGAATTTTTAAAGAAATGTATTCATAATCAGTGGTAATATAAAATCAACATAAGCTAAAATAAGGTTTTGATAATTAACTATTTTCTAAAAACAAAAATTTAGTGAGAAGAGTAGCACTGTTTTACATATGTTTTGCAAACATTTGATGTCTGGCTAAATAGCAAATAGCTGGATAATAATACCATCATGCTTTAGTATGCAGCTTAATTTTTGTGTAATCCTCATTTCAAAGCATGGCATATTAAAAAAATTATGGAAGACTTTCGATTAGTAAAATTTATAATTTTTAAAGTATATTTTATTGATTATGCTGTTACACTTGTCCCAAGTTCTTTTCCCTTTGCTCCCCTCCACCCATTTACCAAACTACCCTCCAGCAATCCCACTCCCCTTAGTTCATGTCCATGGGTTGTACATATTGAGTTCTTTGGCTTAACCCTTTACTACATTATTCTTAACTTCTCCTTATCTATTTTGTACCTACCAATTACGCTTCTTAATCCCTGCACCATATCCCCATTGTTTCTCCTTCCCTCTCCCAGCTGATAACCCTCCAAATGGTCCCCGAACTCATGATTCTATTCCTATTCTGGTTGTTTGCTTAGTTTGCTTTTGTTTTCATTTTTTTAGGGTCTGTTATTGATAGCTGTGTTTGTTGTCATTTTAATGTTCATAGTTTTGATCCTCTTTTTTCTTAAGATCCTTTTAACATTTCATATAATAATGCCTTGGTGATGATGAACTCCTTTAGCTTTGCCTTGTTTGGGAAGCACTTTATCTGCCCTTCCATTCTAAATGAGAGCTTTGCTGGATAATCTTAGCTGAGGTTCCTTGCTTTTCAGCACTTTGAATACCTCTTGCCAGTCCCTTCTTGTCTGCAAAGTTTCTTTAGAAAGAAATCTGTTGACAGTCGTATAGGCACTGCTTTGTAGGTAAACTCTCTGCTTTTCTCTTGCTGCTCTTATGATTCTCTCTTTATATTTTACATTTGGCATTTTAATTATGCTGTGTCTTGGTATCGTCCTCTTTGGGTCTAGCTTGTTTGGGACTCTGTGCTTCCTGGACTTGTATGTCTATTTCCTTCAACAAATTAGGGAAATTTTCCTTTATTATTTTTTCACATAATTTTTCAATTTCTTGTCCTTCCTTTTCTCCTTCTAGCACCCCTATGATTCAGATGTTGGCACATTTAAAATTGTCCCAGAGGTTCCTAAGCCTCTCCTTGTTTTTTTCAATTCTTGTTTCTTCCTTCTCTACTGTTAACTGTTTGTTTCTTCCTTATGTTCCAAGTCATTAACTTGAACCTTGGTTCCCTTCCCTTCACTATTGGTTTCATATAGATTTTCCTTCATTTCACTTAGCATAGCCTTCACTCCCCTTACGCATTTGCCATACTTAAGCATATCTGTCAAGCCTGTGAGCATCTTTATTGTCTATTTTGAACTCTGTGTCTGTTAGGTTGGCTACATCCTTGTTGCTTAGTTGTACCACTGGAACCTTGATCTGTTCCCTCTTTTGAGCCGTACGTCTCTGTCTTCTGAACTTGACAGGCTCCTTTGTTTGCCTCTGTTTCTTAGGTAGAGGTGTCGCACCTGTTATGTTGTAAGGGGTGGAGCCTTAGGTATTCGTCAGTACAGGTGATAAGTTTCACCACCTTGTGGTACTGTATGTGGGGGAGGAGTCTGAGAGGGAATAATGTCACTTGCTCGGCACTTGCCCCTTTTCCAGGCACTTCTCCCACTTCCGTATGGGACTGTCACCCTTAGCTGTTGCCCAGGCTGTCATTCCCAGAGTGGGTGGGTCTGCAGATGTTCTAGGACCATGGGGGCCCTCTAAACAAATAGACTCTGCTGAGAGACCTTCAGTTTTTTCCTCTGTCCCCATCCCCACTGGTTTTCACAATCAGAAGCAATGAGGCTTTATTTTGCCTGGCACTGGTTTGGTGCTGGGATTGCTCCCCAGGTGTGCATCCCTATTTTTTTTTTTTTTACATGTGAAACTGTGCTTTCCACCTGCTGGCTACAGTCGCTCTTACTGCCACTGCCACACTGTGTCCTCTTAGCCCTGGCTCTGCCCCTCCTACCTGTTTGGATGAGTATTTCTTCTTTATATCTTTGTTTGTTGGACTTCCATGTAGCTCAATTTTCTAAATCTACTGGTTGTCTTCAGTTTTGAGGTAGTTGTATTCCTCCTTAGCTCCGGAGGGAGACACAGAGTGTCTACCTACACCTCCATCTTGGCCAGAAGTTCTAGAATTTATAATATTTATTGCTTCATCAATGACAACCATAAGTTAATCTAGCCTTCTTCCTTTTTAGTTTTCATTGTGAGTGCATGGTGAAGAATACAATATAGGCTGGTGCCACTGCCTGTGCTAAGGTGTCCGCAAATTTATCCACATTGCTTCTGAATCAACAGTATGAATGGCAACCCAGTATTTAAAAAGAAAAAATAAGGGGCAAGTAATATCTTAGTTTTAACCTGGAAATAGTTTGAATTTGCAGACTTCTACCAAAGGGTCTCAGAGACTTCTAGAGATCCACAGACCACACACTTTTGAGATCTGCTGTTAGAGGATATCTGCTGTGCTTGAGATCTACTGTGTTAGATAGCCTTGCTGATGATATCAAGTCTAGGAACAAAGGAAGTTTTCCAAGAAAGTTGAATGTTTGACTATATGTAAGGATTAACAGGAAATTATCCCAATGAAAGGGATGAATGATGGGTTGTGAGAGAATGCTCTTAACAGAAAGAAAACACCAAGCAGAAGTTGGAATACTACATGAAAAAAAGGAAAATAAGTATTATTGAGTAATATAGTTGAAAAGAAATATACTGAGAAATAAGGGAGGGAAAGGCCAATCATAAAAGGTTTTTCCATGTTTCATTAAGGAGTTTGGGTTTATCTGAAGGGCAAAGGGAAATCACTGAAAGGTTTTAAGTAAAACAGTTGACATTAGGTTTGTGTTTCAGAAAATATTCTGAGGTTGAACTGTGGAGAATGGATTAGAGTAAGACTGAATAATAGAAGACTACTGTGATAGCTCTGGATATGTGAGAATAGAAAGAAATGTACAGACTTAAGTGATACTAATAAGTTAGAACTGACAGTAGGACTTGGTGATTAACTAGAAGTGAACAGTGAGAAAAGGGAAGTGTGAGGACAGGAGAGTGTCAGGCTCCCTCAGCGCGGATGCCTGGGGGTGGTCTGTTTAGAGATAATAATTAGATTTGCATGCGCAGTGCAATTGCAGTTATATAAGCATTGATGTCATATGTTGGCTAGTAACCAGCTTTGTCTATGCATAGTACATACACAGGAGTGCTGTCGGAGAGTTCGGCGAATGCACGGAGCGAGTGAGCAAGTGCGAATACTATAGTACCTGCAATAAAGGAATGTCGGAAACTCCTTCCCTTCCTCGTCTATTTTTCCAGTTGCCAAAATCAAGACTGAACCTGCCCTGGTTCCCCAGACCCAACAACTGGTGTAGTTGATGGTAGGATTCTCAGCAACCCGGTATGGAGCTCGCGCCTGTGGGAGATATGGAAGGGTGGCCCACTACCAGTGCATGGCACTTGGTGGTGGGTGTCCTCGTGGCTTGGGATCCTCCACAGGACTGGCCTAAGGTCAGAAGCTCCCAAAACCTGAGAGAAAGCCCTGAGGGAGATGGGAGAAAGCCTAGAAAAGCACAGCACAAGGGTGGCAGTGGCTGCTATGGGTTGGGTTTTCCTTGCAGCCCTGCAAGCCAGAGCCGGGACTAGGACCAAGATGTACACAGAGACGGTGCTTCCAAAGTAAGCTACGTTCCGGAAGTTCCGGAAGAGAAGCGAAACTTTGGAGGCTCAAATTCACACGCTTGAAGATATTGCTTGAACGACAGTTCGGTGATCCCCCTTGCCAATCGCGGTGGTTGATTCAGAGGAGGAGGAGGTGGAGGTGAAGGAGGGGCTGATTCCTGTGTGCACCAACCCCACAATGGTGCAGAAAATGAAGTCACAGCAGCCTGTGGCACTGGGAGGGAGAGGACCCTGTCCAGATGGTGGAGCACACTACGTACTGCCCCTATACCTAGGCCAAGCTCGTCAATTTGGGAAAGCAGTTTCACCAATAAGGAGAACCGCTGGCAGCATGGCTTCTCTGCTTGTGGGATGAAGGTGTGTAGATAGTATAATATGCACAGACAATGAGATGGAGAAACTGGCATCTATCACGACGCATCCCTCCCTGTGCCAGTGGCTGCAGAATTGCCACCGGCAAGGGCCAGGCCAGGGATCCCATTCTTTTTTAGACTGGGTGATGGCCACGGTACGGACAGTTTGGGCCAATGCAGGAGACATGCTGGACACTATAAGTAGCTGGCAGTCTTACCCGGACCTGGTACAGATCTCATGGGAGTTGGGTCTGTGCCAGGCCACGTTCAACATGAACACTCACGGCCTGGATGATGAGTTGTTCACTGTGGAGATGAGGGATACTGTGTTGCAGCACATCCATCAACCTCCTTTGGACCACTCAAAGCTCTTTAGTCCCCCTATATTGGGTGCCACATTAATGAAGTCACCACCATCACCATGCAAGCCTGGGAGAGGCAGAGTCAGTGCACCTGTAAGGGGGTTCGAGCTGTGTTGCAGGCTTCCCCACCCCCTTTGGGAGAAAGGCAAGCTTGTCCAGGTGACCCGTGTACAGATGTGGGCAGATCTAGGAGCCAGAGTTGACAGCGACTAGATTGACAGGCAGCTGAATGCCTATCTCTTAGAACTGTGGAAGTAGCTGTGGGCCAATCACCATTCCAGTGACTTAAGAAGAAAAAGTGAAGCAGTCCGATACTGTCTCCGGGGAGGCTTACACCATATGTCTTGAAGACCACTTGGCAGTGCCAGCCACCTCCTGAGAGGAAAGAGATATCCTTTGAAGTTCAAATAGGGGGGAGGCTAAGGGACTTGTCCGCTGGGGACAAATGGGGACCAGAGGCTGTATCTGGAATTGGCGATCCACAAATGTCCAGAGAGTCCTTGTCCTAGTAGATATGGGAGCGGAATGCACCATCCTGTATGGGAACCCTGAGAATATCCCAGGGCCTGAGGTCCATATAGATGGTTATAGGGGGCGCAGCCTGCAAGTGAAGGCTGTGCAACTTTCACTAGGTATTGGGCGCCTGCCTCCCTTTGAGTATACTTGTCATGTGTCTCCCATACCTGAGTGCATTTTGGGAATAGATATACTCCAAGGGAAGTGGATCAAGACCCACTGTAGGAGTTTCCCTTGCCTGTGTTGAGTTGTAAAAACAGTAGTAAGGGGGCATACTGAGCACCCCTCAGTGAAGCTGCCGACCCTGAGGAGGGTGACAGCAACCAAGCAGTACTGATTGCCCAGAGGGAATGAGGAAGTCAGTCACTACAAGGGAGCTGGAGAAGGTGGGAATCATCAGAGCAGCCCAAAGCTCCTTTAACTCCCCTCTACGGCCAGTGTGCGAGCCAGATGGCACATGGAAATGACTTTAGATAATTGGGAGCTGAATAAGGTTATTCCCCCAATACATGCAGCAGTCCCCTCACTGATGGACCTGATGGACTGATTAACCAATGAATTGGGAACTTATCATTTTGTAGCTGACTTGGCTAATGCTTTTTTCTCCATTAATATTGTTCCAGAAAGCCAAGAACAATTTCCCTTTATCTGGGAAGGCTGACGATGGGCTTTTACTGTGCTTCCACAAAGGTATTTGCATAGTCCAACCATGTGTCATGGGCTTGTGGCAGAGGTCCTGGTGAAATGGTCACAGCCTGCTAAAGTGCGCCTCTTTCACTATATTGATGGCATTTCATTAACCAGTTCTTGCAGAACCAGAGAAAGCGATACCACAAGTGCTGTTGCACCTGAAGAAATATGGTTGGGCAATCAATGAAGCCAAGCTATAAGGGCCTGGATTATCTGTCAAATTCTTGGGGGTTGTCTGCTCAGGTAAGAAAAAAGTTATCCCTGATGCAGTGATAGATAAAACTAAGGTGTACCCTGCCCCACCACAGTGAAGCAACTCCAAGCATTTCTAGGTTTGCTTGGGTACTCGAGAGTGTTTGTACCACATCTAGCTCAGGCAATTCATCCCCTCTATGCACTAGTAAGGAAAGGGGCAAAGTGGGACTGGACCCCAACTGCAGAACAAGTGTTCCAGGGGGCAAAACACATTATTAGGTGCACTCAAGCTTTGCATACTGTAGAGCCGAATAGGCCCTGTGAACTGGATGTGCATGTGACAGGAGGGCTGTGGATGGAGCGTCTGGCAGCATTCTGAATGGCTGTGGCAACCCTTAGGGTTTTGGTCCCAGTTGTGGAAAGGAACTGAAGTCTGGTATTTCTTAATTGAGAAGCAATTGGTGGCAGTGCATACTGCTCTGATAGCCACTGAGGCTATAACTGGAACTGCCCCTGTAATGGTGAAGACGACTTATCCCATTGCGGGATAGGTTCAAGACTGGATGGATAAGCCACAAAATGGGACAGCTCAGACTCCCACACTTGCCAAGTTGGGGGGCTTATCTGCAGCAGAAGAGCGGAGCACTCTCTCCACTAGCCCTTTGCAGGCTGAATTGGAGGAGGTATTAGGCCCTGTCACCTATGTAGCTGAAAGGGCTACTGCTCCTGTCAGAGTGGAAGAAATAAAACCAGTCCTTTCCCTGAAGGGAAGGCACCCGTCCCTGCAGATGCTTGGTACACGGATGGGTCTAGCAGAGACTAACCTGCTGCGTGGACTGCTGTGGCAATCCAGTCAGAGACAGACACTGTCTGGTTTGACACTGGAGTTGGCCAGAGTAGCAAATAGGCAGAACTGAGAGCCGTGTGGCTCGTGGTTGCAAATGAGGCACCAACTTTGACTGTTTGTACAGATAGTTGGGCAGTGTATTGAGGCCTTACTCTGTGGATCTCCACATGCATGCTAATAAATAGATGGTTATGCACAGGTCTTTGTGGGGACAGGCTTTGTGGCAAGACCTATGGAACCTAGGTCACCAGAAACATGTCACTGTTTACCATGTAACTTGGCATGCACCCCTAGCTTCCCCCGGAAATGATGAGGCTGATACTGTAGCCAAAGTACGGTGGCTGGAGATAGTGCCTAGTGGCCCATCAGGGAGGGAAGTTGCCCAAAGTTTGCACTGACACTTTTTGCATGCTGGGCAAAAGACTATGTGACCAACTTTGAAATCATGGGGATTGCCTGTCACCTTAGTAGAGGTGCAGGAAGCTTGTGGTACTTATATTGTCTGTTTCCAAGAGCGTTCCCAAGAGCATCCCCAGAGACCTGCAGGAACTTCTGGACAGGTGGTACGAGGATGAGTGCCACTGACTCAGTGGCAGATCGATGTGATTGGACCCTTGCCCAGCTCTGAAGGGTGTAAGTATGCAAACACATGCGTGGACACGGCCACCGGACTGCTGGCTGCAAACCCAGCACACCACCCAAATCCGAACGCAGTACTTGCTGCACTTGAATGCTTGTGTGCTGCTTATGGGCGGCTCCTGATAATTGAAAGTGATCAAGGAACGCATTTCACTGGGACCCAGGTGCAACGATAGGCCTGTGATATGCAGACAGACTGGAAATTTCATGTGGCCTATCACCCCTAGGCTGCGGGAATGACAGAATAGTATAACAGCTTGTTGAAGCAATGCCTATGGGTCACGGCTGCCACTCCCACTTTGAGGGACTGGACAAAACACCTGTGGATTATTCTCTGGACTCTGAATTATAAGAGCCAGAGGGGAGGGCCAGCTCCAATGGAAGCGCTGCTCCACCAGACTGCTGCTCCTATCCATCTGCAAGTGCAGACCAAAGACATCCTT
This sequence comes from Furipterus horrens, assembly GCF_987537825.1. Taxonomy (NCBI): domain Eukaryota; kingdom Metazoa; phylum Chordata; class Mammalia; order Chiroptera; family Furipteridae; genus Furipterus; species Furipterus horrens. Next base: position 64,890,371 of record NW_028327179.1, read on the forward strand.
CTGAAGCCCAGGCATAGCAAGACAAGGGGAGATCTTGTTGACTGTTGACTGCACTGGGGGCCCTGGAGCAAGGCCAGATGGCTACTTGGACCTGGCCTTGGGAGATAAAGGCTCTCCACATGCACTGGCTGGCACTTGATGCTCCCTGGGGACCGGGAGTACAGAAAGACTTGCAGATAGTGCTGTGGGTAATTGGACAATGGCCTCCAGTGTTGCAAGTAACTTATCCAGGGCCAGCTGGCTGTGAGACACTCCTCTGTGGTTCCTTTGTAATTTCTCTGTGGCCTCCTCCTACTGCAAGCAGATGCAGAGTCCCCAGTTGAAGCGCTGAATGAGCGGTATTCACGCCCCTGGGAGGCCCCCTTTGCTTGCCACTGTATTGTCAACAGATCAGAAACTTGCCTGTATATTGCATGAAGGCAGGAACTTTCCAATGTTGGTTCCAGTAACTGCTTTGTCTTTTCGCCCTTAGGGTGGAAACTAATAACCTAGTGGAATGGGTACATACTTATGCTGCAGTAGCCAACAAATCAGCCTGTTGGATTTGCACTGAGATTCCTTCCCTGGCGCATATCTCCTGCCTCCACAGTGAACTGGACTTGGTTGTCAGATCAATGGAACTGCGCACACTCCTCGCAGAATGTGACTTGGGCTGACACTCATGCTGGGGCTGAGGAGCGTTATAACCAGTCCCAACAACAGTTGGATATACTGTGTGGGATGGGTTAGGATGGCTTATGGCTGAAGCTGTGGAGTTGGCTGTACCAGTTCCCCTCTGTACTTAGAATTCTATGGGGAAAGCCTAGTAGGCTGGATTCCTGTAGCTTTGTGTCTAAACCACACCACTGAGCATTAATGGAAACAAAGGGATAATGCATGGGCTGCAGTGCCCACTGGGGCACTTTGGATATGTGGCTCACACAGGTGGCCTTACTTGCCTGGAAATTGAACTGGCCACTGTATGTGGGCTCGCCTTACCTGCCTGCCTGAGTTCGTTCAGAAGACTCTTGTAACTTGGCCAACCAACTGGGAAGCATTTAAGGCACTGCTCCACGTGAAATGCACCTCCTAGTGGTATTACCCATTAGCCATTTTTCCCCTCAAGTGGCATACATAGTAACGGAAGCCAAGGTGATGGCACTGGTATTACACACTGCTCGAGCACTGAATGTAATGCACGATGCCTTGAATCTACTGAATGGGAAAGTGTGCCAGTTACAGAAAGAAGCTTTGCAAAACTGCACGGCTCTAGATATGCTTACTGCCTCCCAGGGTGGAGTACCTGCCCTGGTAACAGCTGAATGTTGTATGTATATCCCTGATGTTCACCACAATGTTAGCCAAGCCTTGCAGGCTTTGGCCTCTGAAGCGCACACCACTGAACACCTGACCGGCGATCCATTGCAAGAATGGCAGGCATCCCTGACCTTCAATGGAGGTTGGCCCTTGTTATAATAGGGAGCATTGCTTCTTTCTTACTTGCTTGTTGTTGTAGCCTTTATTGCTGTTGTGGTTTATGGGTGAGGTTCCCTCACCAAGGGAACCTCGTGGAAGATGATAAGGTGAAGAAGTCCTAAGTGGTGGAGTGTGAGGACAATAGTGTGTCAGGCTCCCTCACCCCGGATGCCCGAGCATGGGCCACTTAGAAATAATAATCACATTAGAAGATGCAGTGCACTTGCAGTTATATAAGCATTGATGTCAAATTTGGCTAGCGGCCAGTTTTGTCTATGCATAGTATATAAGGGGTGGAATCCCCATGGGAGAGTAGTTGGCGTGTTAGGAGAATGCACACAGTGAGCGAGCAAGTGCAAATGCTGTAGTACCTGCAATAAAGGAATGCCAGAAATCCCTTCACTACCTCGACTATTTTTCCGGTTTCCTTAATCAAGACCAAACCTGCCCTGGTTCCCTAGACTCAACAGGAAGGAACCAAGAATAATTCTTCAAATTGTTGGCTTCAGTGTAAACACACCGTTAATGAAACACAGAATACTGTAAGAGGAACAGAGTTATGTGTTTCAGAGAGTAGGAAAGAGGCGAGTATTAGCTCACTCATTACACAATGTTATTTTATAGGCACAAATGCAAATAGAGATGTCTAGTAGGCAACTAGATATATGAAGATCAGTTCACAGGTCTGAAATAAAAAAATATGGATTTGAATCATCAGTATTTATGTGGTTACCAAAGCTATGGGAATAAATTAAGTTGCAAGGGGAAGCTATGCTGAGTGTGAAGAGTTAAGATCCCAGGACCAGCATTTAAGAGACAGGCACAGTAAGGGTATGTACAGCTACTAAAACAGTACAAGCAAGAGATCCAAGATGGTGGAGGAGTAAGTGGAAGCTACATTAAACTCCTCCCAGGACCAGTCTGGACTTACAACTTAATTGTGGAGAAATCATCTGGAATAAACAACTGAACACTAGCTGGAGAGAAGTTCTATAACCACGGAGAGAAAGAAAAGGTCACTTCATCACTACGTGACCAGTAAAAAGTGCAGAGACGTGAAAGGGCTGACTGGGCTCCCACGAGGGGCAGCTAAAGGGACTGAGAAACAACTAAGCAGCCAGGAATTCCTCATGAGAAGGGCAGGGTCTAAGCCCCCAGCTGGGCTTCCCAGCCTACAGCAACAGAGCAGAAAGTAAAACAGTATCAAGCTGTGAAAAGCGAAAACCACAGGGTTCCTTGCTAGCCTTAGAGAAACAGCTGGAGAAAAGCAGCCCTTAAGCGGACCACGTACAAAAATATTTTGGCACCCACTTACACTTGGCTCAAGCAGAGGGAGGGCAGAGAAGACTAGAGAGGCTTGGGAAAAATTTGGGGCGGTGGCTTTCAGGGGAGAACTGGTGGAGCAGCCTACCAGGTCACAGTGCTGACTCATTTCCCATACTGAAGGCAGACCATTCCCCTCCAAGTGATGTCAGCCCGAGTGGAAGCAAAAGCCCCGCCTATAGGAATTAAGCTGCCACATCCTCAGACCTTAAGCCTGACAGCGGATCACAGATTGAATAGATTAACAACTAAAGGAGACAGACAAAGGCAGTAGATCTCTGGTAGTCTCCAACAGGCTGCCTAGGGCCAGACTAGTACACGATCTGACGCCACCAGGGGCAGATCCAGGAAGTGCAGATCTATCTAAGAAGCAACAACAAACAAGAAGAGTCACAAAAATGGGGAGACAGAAAAACAACCCCCCATCAAAAGGAAAGAAAGAATCCCCAGAAAGAATGCTAAATGAAATAGAGGAAAGCAAACTATCAGACATGGAATTCAAAAGATGAACTATAGGGAAGCTCAATGAGATCAGCGAGCTCAAAGAAAACTACAAAGCACTCCAGGTAAACTACAAGGGACTTACTGAGAATTACACCAGCATAAAAAAGGACATAGAAGCTATCAATAAGAGTCAGGAGGAGATGAAGAATACAATTTATGAATTGAAGAACACAGCAGAAGGAATTAAGAGCAGGCTAGAGAAAGCAGAAGATTGCATCAGTGAGCTGGAGGACAATATAGAAAAAAATCCCTAGACAGTGCGACAAAATGAAAAAATACTGAAAAAGAATGAAGAGGTTCTAAGACAGATGAAGGACAACATGAACCGTAATAATATCCGTATCATAGGAATTCCAGAAGGAGAAGAAGAGGAGCAAGGGATAGAAAACCTGTTTGAAAAACTAGTAACATAAAACGTCTCTGACTTCATGAGAGAAAGAGTCATGCAAGTCCAGGAAGCAGAGAGTGTCCCAACAGGCCCACTTCAAGACACATCATAATTAAAATGGCAACATTCAAAAACAAGACGAGAATCCTAAAAGTAGCAAGAGAGAAAAAGCTAATAACATGCAAGGGAGCTCCAATAAGGCTAGCTTTAGATTTCTCAGCAGAAACATTACAAGCCAGAAGTGAATGGCAAAAAATATTTCAAGCAATGAAAATCAAAGGCCTACAACCATGACTACTGTACCCATAAAGGCTCTCTTTCAAAATGGAAGGGGAAATAAGGAGTTTCCAAGACAAAAGAAGGCTAAATGAATACATCTCCACCAAATCAGCATTGCAAAAGATGCCAGAGTACACTTTAAAAAGATGAAGAAACAGAGAGAGACAGAGAAGAACACACTACAAAGGGGGAAAATGACAATGAATAAGTACCTATTGATAATAACATTAATGTAACTGGATAAATGCATCAATCAAAAGACACAAGGTAGTTGAATGGATTAGAAAGCATGAACCACATATATGCTGTCTACAAGAGACCCACCTTAGAACAAACGATCTGCACAGACTGAAAGTGAAGGGAGGGAAAAAAATATTTCAAGCAAATGGACATGAAAAAAAAAGCTGGGGTAGCAATACTTATATCAGAAAAAACAGATTTCACAGCAAAGGCATAAAAAGAGGCAAAGAAGGACATTTCATAATACTCAAGGGAAAAATCCATCAGTAAGATATAACCCTTGTAAACATATATGCACCCAACACAGGAGCACCCAAATATGTAAGGAAAATTTTGAAAGACTTCAGGAATGATATAGATAGCAACTCACTCATAGTAGGGGACTTTAACACCCGATTGTCGACAATGGACGGATCTTCCAAGCAAGAAACACCAAAGATATTGAGGCATTGACAACACTCTAAATCAAATGAACTTAGTTGATATATATAAAACTTTTCACCCTAAAGAAGCAAAATATACATTTTTTTCAGGGCACACAGAACATTTTCAAAGATAGACCACATGGTAGGACACAAACCAAATCTCAACAAATTAAAGAAAACTGAAATTATATCAAGCATTTTTTCAGGTCACAATGACTTAAAACTGAAAATCAACCTCAAGGAAAAAACACAAACATTCAAACTCATGGAGAATGAATAACATGCTATTAAATAATGAATGGGTCAATGATGACATCAAGAAAGATATCAAAAAGTTTCTGGAAACAAATGATAATGAACACACAACAACCTAAAACCTTTGGAATACAGGGAAAGCAGTCCTAAGAGGAAAGTTCACAGCAATACAGGCCTACCTAAAAAGGATAGAAGAATCTCTAATAAAAAATCTAACCAAGCTACAAGAACTAGAGGAACAACAACAAACAAAGCATAGAGCAAGTAAAAGGAAGAAAATCATCAAGATCAGAGCAGAATTAAATGACATAGAGATAAACAAACAATTCAAAAGATCAACAAAAGTAGGAGCTGGTTCTTTGAAAAGATAAACAAAATCGACAAGCATTTAACCAGGCTCATCAAGAAAAAAATAGAGGGGACCCAAATAAAGAAAATCAGAAATGAAAAAGGAGAAATCACAACTGATTCCACAGAAATACAAAGAATTGTAAGAAATTATTATGAACAACTGTATCACAAGAAATGTGACAACCTAGATAAAATGGACAAATTTCTGAAAACATAATCTTCCAAAACTGAATCAAGAGGAAACAGAAAGCCTTAACAGACTAATAACAAGTGAAATTGAAGCAGTAATCAAAACTCCCGTCACACTAAATTCCTGGGCCAGATTGCTTCACAGGTGAATTTTACAAAACATTTAGGAAAGAAATAACTCCTATCCTTCTCAGACTATTCCAAAAAATCCAGGAAGAGGGAAGACTCCAAAACTCGTTCTATCAAGCCAGTATTACCCTAATTCTAAAACCAGGTCAAAACACAACAGGACAATATCGCTAATGAACATAGATGCTAAAATGCTCAACAAAATATTGGTAAACCAGATCCAGCAACACATTAGAAAGATCATACTGCACGACCAAGTGGGATTGATCCCAGGTATGCGAGGATGGTTTAATATTAGCAAATCAATAAATGTAATACATTGCATAAACAAAATGAACAACAAAAATCATATTGATAGATGCAGAAAAAGCATTTGATAAAGTACAACACCCATTTATGATGAAAACACTCAGCAAAATGGGAATCGAGGGAGCATACTTCAACATAATAAAGGCCATATATGACAAACCTCAAGCCAACATCATATTCAATGGGCAAAAACTGAGAGCATTCCCCCTGAGGTCAGGAACAAGACAAGGATGTCCACTATCTCCACTCCTATTCAACATAGTCTTGCAAATTCTAGCCACAGAAATCAGACAAGAAAGAGAAATAAAGGGCATCCAAATCGGAAAAGAGAAAGTAAAACTTTCATTACTTGTAGATGACATGATAGTGTACATAGAAAACCCTTTAGACACCACTAAAAAACTACTCGATCTAATATGTGAATTTGGCAAAATAGCAGGGTATAAAGTCAATATTCAGAAATCAAAGGCATTTATTTACAACAACAATAAATGATCAGAGATAGAAACTAGGAGATAAATCCCATTTGCCATAGAAACAAGAAAAATAAAGTATCTAGGAATAAACTTAACCGAGGAGGTAAAAGAACCATACTCAGAAAACTGCATAATACTGAAGAAAGAAATTAAGGAAGATACAAATAAATGGAAGCATATACCACGTTCATGGATAGGAAGAGTCAACATCATTACAATGTTCATACTACCCAAAGCAATTCATAGATTCAGCGCAATCCCTATTAAAATACCAACGACATATTTCACAGAGCTATAACAAATACTTCAAAAATTTAAATGGAACCAAAAAAAAAGAAAAAGAAACAAAAGAAGACCCAGAATAGCCACAGCAATCTTGAGGAGAAGAACAAAGGAGGAGGAATCACAGTACCTGAGATCAAACTATACTACAAGGTCATGGCAATGAAAACAGTCTGGTACTGGCATAATAAAAGACATACAAATCAATAGGACAGAATAGAGAAGCCCAGAAATAAACCCAGGTCTATATGGTCAACTAATATTTGACAAAGGGGTAAGGAACACAAAATGGAGTGAAAAGAACCTCTTCAACAAATGGTGTTGGGAGAACTGGACAGGGACATGCAAAAAATTAACCTAGACCACCAACTTACACCATACGCTGGAAAAACTCAAGATGGATCGAAGACTTAAATGTAAGCTGTGACACCATAAAAGTCCTGGATGAAAACATAGGCTGGAAAATTTCAGGTATCCCATGTAGCAACATTTTCACTGATATATCTTCTAAGGCAATGGAATTAAAGGAAATAATAAACAAATGGGACTACAGCAAACTAAAGAGTTTCTGCTCAGCAAAAGAAAACACCAGCAAGATGAAAAGGGAACCTACCATATGGAAAAACATTATTTGCCAATGATACCTCAGACAAGGGATTGATCTCCAAAATATGTAAAGAACTTATACGACTGAACACCAAGAAGACAGACAGCCCAATTTAAAAATGGGCAAAGGACCTGAACAAACACTTCTCCAAAGAGGACATACAGAGGGTCCATAGACATCGGAAAGAATGATTAACATCATTAACCATCAGAGAGATGCAAATAAAAACCATAATGAGATACCACCTCATAACTGTCAAAACGGCAATCATCAACAAACAACATGCGCTGGCAAGCACGCGAAGAAAAGAGAACCCTGGTGCACTGCTGGTGGGAATGCAGACTGGTGCAGCCACTATGGAAAACAGTATTGAATTTCCTCAAAAAACTAATAATGGAACTGCCTTTTGAACCAACAATTCTACTGCTAGGATTAATACCGAAGAATCCTAAAACCCCAATTCAAAAGAACCTATGCACCCCTATGTTCATAGCAGCACCATTTACAATAGCCATGTGCTGGAAACAACCTAAGTGCTCATCTGTAGATGAGTGGAGTACACAATGGAGTACTACGTAGTTGAAAGAAAGAAGGAACTTCTACCATTTGCAACCACATGGATGGAACTAGAGAACTATGCTTAGTGAAATAAGCCAGGCAATAAAAGAAAAATACCTTATGCTATCACCTATTACAGGAGACTAATGAACAACACAAACAAATAAGCAAAATTAAACCAGAGGTATGTAAACAGGCAGTAGACTAACAGTGACAAATGGGGAGGGGGGAGGGAGACAAGGGGGTAAGAAGGGGAAGGGTCTAGTCAAAGAACATATATAAATGACTCATGGACATGGAAAACTGGATGGGGACTGACCGTGGGAGAAGGGGTGGGCAGGGTGGGGAGAAGCAATAGGGAAAAAAGTGGGACAACTGTAATAGAAAAACATGAAAACAAAAATTTTTAGTTGGGGGGGGAAAAAAAAAAGAATGGAAATGTAATTTTAGTGAATGTTAGAATGACAAGGATTTTCCTTCACACTGTATATTTTTCTCCCTACCTGATCCCTCCAGAATTTGGCATTTAAAGAAATAAGCAATGACATAAGGTTCTATGCATAAAAATAATAAGACCAATTGTTAATAGAGTTTTGTTAGTTAAGACTTTGACTGGAATGTCATGCCTAAAGGAGGCATGCTTGGGCTCTGGTTGTTACCAAAAGCCCTGAGGAACTGGGATTGACTTTTGAAGGTAATAAAGGTGCACAGGAAAAAAAAGGCCTGGTACTTTGGTTGGTTGTGTGGTCCATGGCAATCTCTCCATGGAAGGAACGAAGGTTGCTTTCCTGAAAGATGGCTAGAAGGAATCTTAAAGCACAATGGAAAACCTGAAGGATTTGGAAAAGACAGGTGTCTACAGGCAAGGCTGAGTGGCAGGTATGTGGCTCAGCTCCTGTGCCCTGAATGGCAGACTGAAAGTCACCCTAAAGGTACCTTAATGTAAGTTCCAGCAAAGCAGACTTAAAGATCATATATGATCATTTGCTACTCTTGTAGTTTTATGCAAATGAACAGGATAAATTAAAAATGGACTTTATGCAGTCCCTTTTATGACAAGGAGGGTAATCTTAAGGAAAAAAATCGTGATTCAAGGTAAGCCACAATGCTCAGTCATAGAGTATAAAATAGTGCAGCTGTCTTTAAAGACTCTTTTCATGTACAGTTTGTTTTCATTTGAAAGTTAAACTAGGTCTGTGGCATCATCAAAGATGCTTAATTTACAGGCAAGAAGAAAGTCAAATGTCTGGCAACTGGATGTCTTTAAAATAAGACAGCCTTACAGATTTAGAGACTAGTTTGTGGGTTATGTTGCATAAATTAACATATGTTTTGTTTTCAAGTGATTGTCTGTACCTATATGCCTCACTTAGTCCTGTCTGCATGGCTGCCTCCTGAGACTCATTGTTGTGGCTGAACTAAGTGGCTGTAATACAACAAAGATGCCAGCCTGTAAAACCAAGCATGCCGTTTTCTGGGGACAGTCAACTGACTTGGAGTCTGCAAGATCGTTCCCCATGTGGGAAGGCCACCTTCCCCTCCATACCCCAGTTCTTACTAGGGATTTCTGGACCCAAGGATAGGTAGGACAACGACAAAGCCCAGCTTGAAGCAGCTAGAGGAGCATGAAACCTTTGTCCATTGTCCTTTATAAGATTATAAAGGGTCTTAAGTCTGAGAGGGGGATATTGTTTTTTTTTATTGTTATAAAAAATTAACTAATCATTTTTTTTTTAAAGAATAAATGGGAAAGGGTGATGCTGGAGAGCTTGTATGCACGACCCATGGACATGAACTGGGTGGCGGGAGGGGGATTGCTCAGGGAGAGCGGGTACTGGGCAGAGGGGAGCAAAGGGGAAAAATTGAAACTATTGTAACAATATAATCAATAAAATATACTTAAAAAAAAGTACAAGCAAATGGACTGATAAAAGGGCATGATAAAAGCACATGAATTAAGATGAAGACCAACTTATTTTTAAAATATAACAATGCAGTGATAAAAGCATGAAAAAAATTTTTGTTAATAATTACTAGATCACCATTAACACTCAAAATAGATAATAGCCCATGCCTCTACCATCCCCATAAAACGAGTAACATTCACAGATATTTGTTTCAGGAAGTGTTTTAGACTTTAGGTTATTCTTTAGAATCATTTGTTAGTTAAAAGAAAATACTGGAGACTTCATTTCCTAAATTATCTTTCCATAATTATGCATGTAAGTCTAATTAGCTTTATATTTTTAATAGATCCAATTCTAGTTACTATAGTAATAAACTTGTTTTAAACAGTAAATCTTTAATAGTTGAGAATACAGTACACAAACAACATTAAGATCTAATAAATTGAGGTGAACAAAATAATTTCTGGAGTGTTTTAAACTTTACTAGGGACAAGGAAGCACATTTAGTTTAAGGAACTCTCAGAAAGAATTTCTTTTGGTAGAAAATATTTTATAGCCATAATTTTCCTTTGTCATATTATAGAAGTCCAGGTCACAGTATTCTTTTCATGACCATCTGCCAATGGAGCCATTACCCAAAAGATATTTTGAACCTACATAATCATTACAACTTTCATTCTCAACATCTAGTACTTTGGATCATTATCTGAAAATTCAGAGTCGTGGAGATTTTATACATCGTTCTTCCATTTTTTAATAATTAGAGGAATGAAAATGCAATACAGTAGTCCCTCACGGTCTCACTGTATCGTGGGATTTTGTAAAATATTATATTTATTTATTGTGGATTTTTTGCTATATCGTGCAATTTTGCGGTACTGTATATGTATGTTGTTAAAGTTATGTAGGTTTAAGAGTGTAGAATAAATGTAAGGTTCCTACTTTGCAGGGGGGTCTGGAACATAATACCCGTGATAAGTGAGGAATATTGTATTATTTTCTAATAAAGATAAGGAGACTCAGGAATGTTAGTTATTTCCCCAGGGTTATTCTCTGACCAAGTGTTAAAACTGGAAAAGAATCCATCTTTCCAGCTTTTTATAAAGGAGTAAAGATAAACATAGATTATTTGCATTCACCTATAATTTATTTTTTAAACCAAAAAATACCTGTGGAGGAAAACTTCACATTTTGAAATTGGTAATATGTAGTTTCTGTAGAAATAGCTTTAAAAAAAAAAACCAAATATACACAGCTTTAAATGAGACTTAATATCTTGATATTATTAAATATCCAGATGTGATATTTATGATCATTTCATCCTAACATTTCAGTAAAATAAATAATTTTACCTTCATGTTCAAATTTATATTTGTATATATACTTTGATTATAATATACAATGCATTTCAAACTAAAAGCAAAATACTGCTATATATACTGAATTATGTACAAAATACATTTAACTTCCTCCTTTACCACTGTAACATCTTTTACTTACTAGGATAACATTCAATATTACAAAACTGAACCGTCAAAACTGGCACTAATATGTCTAATTAGGAAAATCCAATATAGTGGTGGCATAGGTGCATGTATACAGGTAGCATTTACTCCTGTGAGAAACTTTGAGTGCTGAATGAATAGCTTCTCACAACAAACAAGAGAAAGATAGCAAATAAAGAAGGCTGGGAACCTGAGGGTGCCCCCCCCAAAGGTGTGGGAATTCTCCAGGTCTAAGGAGCCCATGAGCAACATTGTTTATGTTCCCCTCCACTTTAATAGTGCAGGCATGGGTTCTCTGAGGGAGCTTTGGTCTATCTGCAAGATCTCTGTAGTGCTTTCACAGCCATACTGCCCGGAAACTTTTGCCTCAAAACAAAAGGAGCAAACAGGAACAATAGGGTGTCACCACATTCACCTGACTTCTCAGTTCAAGGTCCTGTAGACTAGTGCCCCAGGTGCCATAAGTGTTTGCTGGGCTCCAAGCCTCTTCCCCCAACTACCAGACACATAGCACCTACACAAAGGTCTACAAAGGACTACAGGAATCCCCTGTATAACATGGTACTTTTATAACACGGTTTCACTCTAACACGGTTAGAGAATTGGAGACTGCCCCCTGTATATCACAGTACTTCTATAACATGGTTTCACTCTAGCATGGTTAGAGAATTGGGGAAAACTCCCATATAACACAAAATTATGGAAATCTCCATACAATACTGAACATGATAAAAGCTTTTAAGAGTAAAGATAACTAATTTAAAATTTTTCACTCAAGCATGTATGTTGTATCAGATTTGCCTATAGCATTTTAAGATTAATCAGAATTTTAAACCCATTTTGCTTATGGAGTATTAGTTAGAGTCATATTTCTTAAATGAAGATCCTTACACTGAAAGGAGCACAAAGTTTAAGAGAGAACTTCAAAAGTGCTTAGCACCACATAATGAAATTTATAAAGATCTCTCAGCTAAAAGCAAGCAAAATAAAATAACATTTTTTGCAAAAAGTCGAGCACAGAAATCAAAATAATGCTGAAGGAAGTTCAGAGGATGAGGTATCTTCTCAAAAAGAAAATGCATTCAGTTAATGGAGCTTAGTCATCATGACGAAGAAAAATTACTTAATTCGTATTAATATGAAATATTTTATAAAAATTGTTCTACTAAAGATATTTCCCTTAATCATAAAAATATAATAGTATGTTTTTTAAATTTTTTGAACCTAACCCCCCTTTTTGTACTAGTTTTTTGTTTTGTATAACACAGATTTTTGTTAGGAATCTGTGTTATACAGGGGTTACCTGTATTTTAGGTACAACAGAGAGAGAGACTGCATAGTGAAGAATGGAGAGCCATGGGAGCTCTTCGGGGTCTGTGGGAATCCTCCAGGGTTGGAGGAGCTGGAGAGTGACATTGTTTACATCCCCTTCCATCCCCACAGGGTGGGCAGAGACTCTATCAGGGTGCTCTGGACTCGTCGTCGGCAGCCGTCCGTCTCGAGAGACGATGGTGTAGCTTCTTAAGAGTCTATCTGCACCGCCGAGAATGGCTGTGCAGTCCGACTCGGGAGTGACATGGTATCTGTCTCCTCCCGTGTTGAATCGACATCTTGCGATGACGCTGAAGCTACAGAGCCTGGGCAGGGTAATATGGAGGGTCTGCTGTTGCCCATGCAGCAGACCCCCCCTCTCTTCGCAGCTGAAGGGTCCAAGGGAAAGACGGAGTCAATACAGCTTGGCTTCAGGTGCGCCGCAGGAGTTGCCGGTGTTGACTACAACGTCAAACCGCCTTAGGGACTCCGGCTCCGGATTTTCTGTTGGGGTTTACTCCCTTAGCCCTTCCCCTGAAGAGGTATGCCGCAAGGCAGCGGAGGTTTTTTGGAGTCAGAGTTTTCCTTCTCTGAGGTGCTCTGGACTACTTGCAAAATTACTGCAGTATGTTCCCAGACACACTGCCCAAGACCATTTTGGCCCAAAAGAAACATGCAGGATCAGACAGTGCATTACTACACACACCTGGTCTGTCCACCTGGAACTGCTTTGGCTCAGTAGATCAGTATACAGGAAGCCTTAGGCAGCTGTTTAACTACCACCAACCTGCCCAAACTAGCTTGCATACAATATACATAGGGCCTACGACTATGTAAGGCTACTTTTCCAAGACTGGAAAAGACAACTATTTTGTGTAATTCATATAAACAAATAGGAATTCAAACAAAATAAAAAGAATATCACCCAAATGAGGAACAAGAAAAATCTCCAAGGGAGCGGAGAAACCTAAGAAAACAGATAAATAATAAGCCTGACAAAGAAATCAAAGAAAATGGTCATAAGAATGCTCATCAAACTTGGAAGTGGAGTAGAGGGACTCAAAGAGAACTTGAACAAAGTATAAGAAAGAACCAAAAAGACCTGAAGAATGTAACAAATGAATCAAAAAGCACATTAGAAGGAATCAACAGTAGAATGAATCAACAATAACACAGATGAAGGGATGAGCGACCTGAAAGACAGACAAGTGGAAATCAACCACTCAGATGGCAGAAAAAAAAAAAAAAAAGAAAAGAAAAAAGAACGAAATGAAGATAATTTAAGGGATCTTTAGGATAATTTTTTTTTTTTGAGCACTCAAATACCCACATTATAGGAATCTCAGGAGGACAAAAAGAAAGGAAAAAGAAACTTTATTTTTAAAAAATAATGGCTAAAACTTTCCTAACCTGGGGAAAGAAATGTATCCAGGCCTAGGAAGAACAAAGTTCCAAACAAGGTGAACCCAAAGAGACCCACACTAAGATATACTGTATGGCAAAGGTTAAGGACAAAGAGACAATTTTGTAGGAAGCAAGAGAAAAACAAGTTACCTACAAAGGCTATCAGCTGATTTCCCATCAGCAACTTTATAGGCCAGAGGGAGTGGCAGAATATCTTTCAAGTGCTGGAAAAAATGAATCTACAATCTAGAATAATTTGCCCAACAAGGTTAATATTTAGAATTGAAGAAGATGTAAAGTTTCCTGAACAATCAAAAACTAAAGGAGTTCATCATCATTACACGAGCTTTACAAGAAATGTTAAAAGATCTTCTTTAAATTGAAAGGGTAATGCCAGGACCAGAAAGAAGAAAATGCAAGAAAATATGAGTGGGGAAAAATCTCACAGGTAAAGCCAAATATTCAACAAATACACTAAATCAGACATTTTAAAAATTACTACAAAAGTAAAAAGAAAAAAGTATCAAACTCAAACTACTATACGTACTTAGGAGATACGCAATGTAAGAAGATCTAATATATGACATCAATAACATAAGGCATGGAGAAGGGAGTAAATATTAGGTTTTTATGGACTATGTTCAAACAAACGTCTATTAGCTTAAAATAGACTGCTACAGATAAAGAATGATATACATAAACCACATGGAAACCAGAAATCAAAAACCTACAAAAGATACATAAAGAGTAATGAAAAAGGGACCTAAAACAAAACACTAAAGAAAACCAGCAAACCACAAAAAATGAGATCAAGAGAAAAAGGAACAGAAAACAACTGGTAATACCTAAAAACAATTAACAAAATGGCAGTAAGTAATTACTATGTAAATAGGTTAAATGCTCTAATAAAAAGATACAGGCTGAGTCTAAGTTTGCCTCTGAAGTGCTTTATTTAAACATCTGAATTGCCTGAGCTTTCCACTCTCCAATTCTCTCCTCGATTTGGGTTCTGACTTCCAACACCCTCCACTGTCAGAAACAGCCATGATGAGCTCTTCTGTGGCCTCTTCTTCCTTAACGACTTCCGCAGCCCTCATTGTGATCTCTCATCTTGAAATTATCCAGTAGCTCATAATTCTGATTAATATTTGATCTCATCGATGTTAATGTCCATATAACTGGTTTTCTTACTTTCCCAGTATTTTATTTCAATCTCATTTCACAGCAGCCTACCTGTCATTCTCTACCACTTGTCCCTCAATTCAACATAATGTACTCTTCCCCATATTTTCATTATACTTATTTTCTAATTCCTGCGATTTCCATAAAAGGAACAGAAATATTATATTTTCTGGAGAATATTCACCCAAAAAACTAACTTTAATGAAGAACAAATGCTGAAAAATAAAAAGAAAATTATCATTAAAAAAAAAAAAAGATATAGGCTGGACTTCTGGCCAAGATGGAGGCCTAGACAGACACGCTGCATCCCCATCCACAACTAAGAAGGAATATAACTACCTCAAAACTAGAGACAACCAGAAAATTGAGCTGCACGGAAGTCAAACAAACAAAGATATAAAGAAGAAATACTCGGACTTCCGGCCAAGATGGAGGCTTAGACGGACACGCTAGGTCTCCCTCTACAACTAGAGAGGAATACAACTACTTCAAAACAAAGGATAATTAGAAATTCCAGAAAATAAAACTACACGGAAGCTCAACATAAGAAGTTATAAACCAGCGGTGCCATTTGGGCAGGTAAGAGTTAAAGAGGGCAGCGCTGTTTGCGGTCGCACCTGAGACAGCGGCGGGGCGGCGAAAAATCCCGGCGGAAGTCAAACCCCTGGCAGTGCGCGACGCCAGCGCTGGGGAAAGCAGCCACCGCATCGCCTTGAACAGTGAGGCCCAGGGGGGCGGGAGGACGGATCCCGGTCTCCTAGCTGAATAACTGTGTGAATCCATCTTGGACCCCCGCCCCCACAGAAAGCACCACAGGGCTGCGAAATAGGTCGCAGACAGGCGCCGGTCGCTGACTTGTGACGCGTACACAGGCACTGCCCCCGACAGCCGGCCCAAGAAAACAAAACGCATCTGTCAAAATGAGGCAGACAACTATAGAAATTCCGGTGGCACAGCTCACCAGGCAACAGATAGAGAACCTGACAGATGAACAGATAAGAAACCTGTCAGAGGCTCAGTTCTGGGCCATTGTTATCAGGTGGCTTACAGAATTCACAAAAGAGCAGGAAAAAGATAAGAAAGAAGCGAAAAACATTCATAACGAAAGGAACAAAACCACATATGAGACAGATGGTGAGGAAAAAAAATCCAGAGTTCATTTCAACAAACTGGAATATGGAGAAGGAACAAGCAGTCAACCAATGCAGAGAGAGGAAATGGGAAGCAACAATGAGAGGATCAGAAACCTCTGGGACAGCTATAAAAGGCCCAACATAAGAATCATTGGTTTGCCAGAGAGTGAGGAAGATGAACTAGAGCTTGAAAAATTGAGTGAAAATATAATAAAGGAGAACTTCCCAGACTTGGGGAAGGGAATAGACTTGCAGGTCCAGGAAGCAAGGAGAGTTCCCAAGAGACTGGACCCAGGGAGAACCACTCCAAGACACATTATAATCAAAATGTCAAAAATTAAAGATAAAGAGAGAATCTTAAAAGCAGCAAGAGAGAAGAAAAGAATTATGTACAAAGGGGTCCCAATTAGACTATCAGCTGACTTCTCAAGGGAGACCCTACAGGCAAGAAGGGACTGGCAAGAAATATTCAAAGTAATGAAAATCCAAAACCTACAACCACGAATACTCTATCCAGCGAAATTGTCATTCAGAATAGAAGGACAGAGAAAGTGTTTCCAGGACAAAATAAAACTGAAAGAGTTCATTAGATCCAAACCACTGTTATATGAGATGTTAAAGGGACTGGTTTAAAAAACAGAAGCTAGGGAGATGAAACAAAGGCAAACTAAACAGGCAACGAGAGTGGAAAAGGAACTGTGGGTATGGGAAGCATATTGGGGGGAGGTCAACAGGGAGGGGGAGTGGGGAGAGGGAGGGAGATGATATAGGAATTGGGGATCATGGTAGGAGGGAATGGAATAGACGGAGAGAGGTTGGGAGGAACTGTATGCACAACTAATGGACATAATCTAAAAGGGGGGGACAACTGGAGGGAGGGGGCCCACCGGGTGGAGGGGAGCAGAGGGAAGGGAAATTGGCACAAATGTAATATTTTAATCAATAAAACACATTAAATCTGAAAAAAAAAAAAAAAAAAAAAAAAAAGAAATACTCATCCAGACAGGCAGGAGGAGCGGAGCCAGGGAGGAGAGGATGCAGTATGATGGTGGCAGCAGATGGGGCATGGCAAGCTGGCGGAAAGTTCAGTCACACATTTTAAAAAGTGGGGAGGGACACCTGGGTAGTGCTCCCAGCAGCAGACCAGACAGCACAGCTCATGGTCCCAGTGCTAGGGAAAATAAAGTCTCATTGCTTATGACTGTGAAAACCAGTGGAAGTTGGGGCTGAGGAAGAAACTGCCGGTCTCTCAGTGGAGTCTGCAGACCCCCTCATTCTTTGAACAACAACCAGGGCAACAGCTAGAGAGGCGTCAGTCCCATACAAAAGTGCCTGGAAAAAGGGCGATTGCTGTGCAAGTGGCATTTTCCCCTCTCATACCCCACACCCACATACAGCGCCACAAAGTGGTGAAACAGGTCGCCTTTACTGGCAAATACCTAAGGCTCCGCCCTTTACAACATAACAGGTGCAACAGCTCCACCTAAGACATAAAGACAAACAAACACAGGAGCCTGTCAAGATGAGGAGACAGAGCAGTATGGCCCAAAAGGGGGAACAGATCAAGGTTTCACTTGGAGACTAAGGGACAAGGAGATAGCCAACCTAACAGACGTAGAGTTCAAAACACTGGCCATAAAGATGCTCACAGGCTTGACAGATATGCTTAAGTACAGCAAATACATAAGGGAAGAAGTGAAATTTATGCTAAATGAAATGAAGGAAGATCCACACAAAACCACTGGTGAAGGGAAGGAAACCAGGGTTCAAATCAATTATTTAGGATATAAGGAAGATAAAAAGTCAACCAGTACAGAAGGAGGAAACAAGAATTGAAAAAATGACAATAGGCTTAGGAACCTCTAGGACAACTTTAAACATACCAACATCCAAATCATAGGGGTGCCAAAAGGAGAAGAGGAAGAGCAAGAAATTGAAAGCTTCTGTGAAAAAATAATGAGGGAAAACTCCCCAAATTTGGTGAAGGAAAAAGACATACAAATCTAGGAAGCAGAGAGTTCCAAACAAGCTAGACCCAAAAAGGACAACACTAAGACAGGTCATAATTAAAATGACAAAGGTTAAAGATAAAGAGAGAATCTTAAAAGCAGCAAGAGAAAAGTAGAGTTACCTACAAAGGGGTGCCTATAAGACTTTCAGCTGATTTCTCAAAAGAAACTTTGCAGGCAAGAAGGGACTGGCAAGAAGTATTCAATATGGTGAAAAGCAAGGACCTACAACCAAGACTACTCTATCCAGCAAAGCTATAATTTAGAATGGAAGGGCAGATGTAGTGTTTCCCAGACAAGGTAAAGCTAAAGCAGTTCATCATCACCAAGCCATTATTATATGAAATGTTAAATGGACCTACTTAAGAAAAAGAAGATCAAAATTATGAACATTAAAATGACAACAATCTCACAGGTATCAACAACTGAATCTAAAAAATAAAAACAAAATCCAACTAAGCAAACCAGAATAGGAACAGAATCATAGGTATGGTGATCATTTGGAGGGTTATCAGACAGGAGTGGGAAGGGGGAGAAATGGGGAAATGATGTAGTGATTAAGAAGCATAATCAGTAAATACAAAATAGAAAGGAGGAAGTTATAAATAAGATAGGAAAGGGTGAAGACAAAGAACTTATATGCATGACCCATGGACATGAACTAAGATGGGGGGAGGCGTTGCTGGAGGAAAGGGAGTTACTGGGCAGAGGGGAGCAAAGGGAAAAAAACTGAGACTACTGTAACACCATAATCAATAAAATGTGCTTAAAGAAAAAAAGACATAGGTTGGCACAAATGATTAAAAAACATGACCAATTTATACGCTGCTAACAAGGGGCTCAATTCAAATTGAAAGACAACAGACTGGAAGTGAAGTTATGGAAAAGATATTCCATGCAAATATAAACAAAAAGAAATGTAAGTAACAATACTTAGACGAAACAGACTTTCAAAAAAATGTAAAAAAGAAAGAACATTATATATTTATAAAGGGGTCAATCCAAGAAGAGGATACAACAATATTAAATATCTTGTACCCAACATAGGAGCAACTAAATATATAAAATTTATTTTATAGAAATAGAGGGAGAAATCCACAGTAAGTACGATTTTAATATTGCACTCAAATCGATATAAAGGACACCCAGAAAGAAAATTAATAATGAAATAATAACCTTAAATATCATATTAGACAAGATAGACAAACATTTCATTGCTAAGTGAAATAAACCAGTCACAGAAAGACAATTACCATATGATTTCACTCATATATGGAATCTAATGAACAAACTGAACAAGCAAAATAGAAACAGACATATAGAGATCAGGATGACTGGTATGGGGAAGGGGAGGTAAGGAGGTGGAGGAATTGAGCAAAAATTAAAAAGGACTCATGGACATGGACAAGAGTGTGGTGATTGTAGGAGGGAGGGGGGTATATGGGAGCTAATTGGTAATGGAAAACAACAATAAAATTTCATTCAAAAACTGAAGAATACACATTTTTTTTTCAAGTGCACACGGGACACTATTCCAGTATAGATCACCTAGTACGTCACAAACAAGCCTTAATAAATTCAAGAAGACTGAAATCGATGACTTCAGCATCATGATGGAGTGAGAAGATTCCCTGGTTTCTCCCCTTAAAGTTACAAGTTAAAACAGCTTTAACTCAATAAAGGATTATCTGCTCAACACACAACATATCTGAGAAATCCACAATCAAGACAGCTTAATTAAGGTGGGCATAAGGAAGTGAGCAGAGCGGGCAGGATTAGGGGAAGTGCAGAGTTGGGAGCTGCAGCCCTCACACAGCAGTTTGGAGGCCAGAGGAACAGTGTCCATTGAGGCTAAACCTGGTGATAAGGAAAGGAACATGGCATGACAGTATGGTAGTTATGTGCTGGCCTCTGACATTATCAGAAGGAAGGCAAAATCACAGACATGCAAACCTGCCTCCCTCAACCCCTGCACCTGCCCACCCCTAGGTGTAGGTTTGCAGTCCAAACTTGGCAACACAGTGGGCTGGAGGGGGCAAAAATAACACTATTTCCAAGTAACCAGTGTCACTTGAAGCTAAACTCAAGGAGAGACACAACATAGCAGAATAACAGCAGTGAATTAGTAGCTACCCCACCACCATTGCTGCAGAACCCAGCAGAGGCAGTGGAGACACCTTGATAGAACGGTGCATCTGGTAACCTCTGATTACAAGGAGGCAGCACCAGGAACTCACAGGCGAGAAGTCTCATCACCCACCACATTCAGCCATGGGGATGGTACCTGAGATAGAGGCAACTGGGTTACAGAGGGGATGACCACCTCCTCCTGGAATATGAAGCATTTTTAACAATAGAGGTGACACTGCCTAAATGAGATGCCAGAAGTTCCAGAAGTGCAGGTAAGTAAAAACAAAATCTTGCACTATAGCACCATCTACTAGAAAGCAAAAGAAAACACCTCTACTTACAAATCTGCTGAACTGTTATAAACCAAACAGTGCCTAAAAGTAAAGAATTCACTCTCTCAAATGCCCAAAGAAAGAATCCATCAAGTATGACAAAGAACCAAGATGGCAAGGTAGCTCAGAAAGAAAATGAAAAAGGTTTAGAAACAAAGCTGAAAAACATGGAAGACAGTGATTGAAAAAACAGAAAAAGTCAAGATTTCACTTTTTAAAAATCTCAATGAGGTACGTGAAAACTCAGAAAGGCAGTTCAATTAGCTCAGGAATAAAATGTATGAACTTAAATTGTGGAGCTTAAGAACTCAATAAATAAGAGCAAGGATGATTAAAGAGTACAAGAAACAGCAGATCAGATGGAAGACAGACTTAGGAAGTCTGAGGTCAGAAATGTAGAAATGATTCATGAGGAAGAAGAGAGAGAACTTAGAATTTTTAAAAATGAGCAAATGCGACAGGAACTATCTGACTCCTTAGAAAGATCAATATAAGAATAACTGGCATCCAAGAAAAAGAAGAGTGGAAGAAGGAAACAGAGAGCCCATTCAAACAAATAATCAAAAAGTACTTCTCAGACATGGAAAGAGCAGCAATCTTGAATTCAGGAAGCATATTCTCCAGTATATTAAAATTATCAAAAGTTAATGACAAAAATTATCAAGGCAGCCAGGAAAACATAAAAACTTTAACATTTAAGAAACCCTATTACATCCTCATTAGATATTTCAGCAGAACCTTACAAGCTAGGAAACAGTGCAATGAAATAAAATATTTAAAGAGAGAACTCACCAACCAAGATTAATACATCCAACAAAGTCATTCTTTAGAGATGAGGAAGAAACAAAGGCTTTGCCATATAAACAAAAAGATAAGAGAGTTTACCACCACAAGACCTGCAATACAAGAAATCTTGACAAGAGCTCTTCTATCTAAAACAAAATGATAAAATTATATAAAACTGTAGGATAACTAACAGACAGATGCATGAAACTGCAACTCTAATTCAGAATAAGATTTTAAATATTTAATTATAACATGAAGGAAAAGAGAAAAAAAGCATTTAAAATACATAACCTATAATTTAGAATCAAATACAAAGCAAAAAGGGATAATTTGTGACAAAAAAAAAAAAAAAAAAAACACAAAAGGAGGTGGAAAAGGATGAATCTTGCATCAGTGAAAGATAAGACACAATTAGAACAAAAAGGACTTTATACTTGTGAAGCAAATTAAAAAAAAATTTTAGCCTCACCCAAGGACATTTTTTTCATTGCTTTAGACGGAGAGGAAGGGAGAGAGAGAAATAACAATGCAAGAGAGAAACAGAGAATGGTTGCCTCCTGTGCACGCCCAGACTGGGGACTGTAGGCACCTGGAAGGGACTGAACCTGCAACCTAGCTATGTGCCCTCACCAGGAATTGAACCTGTAACATTTTGGTTATGGGACGACACTCCAAACAACTGAGTCACATTAGCCAGGGCTGAAACAAAATTTTTACATAAACACAACAGTAACCACAAAACAAAAATTTAGAACTGAGATATGTGAGGGAAATATCTTAGAAAACAACCAAAATAAAAGTAAAATAGAAGATAGAAACACAAGGGATAGTAACACAGAGCAACCTAAAAATTTTAAGGGGCAAGGAAATGGTGACTCCTATACCAGTAGAAAATAATTAACAGCAAATGACAAATGTAATTAAATCTTGAATCAGGGGATCTCTGAGACAGAGTTAACAGTATCACAGCCCACTTACAAGTCAGGAAGGGGGCATTCTGCAGCTCAGCACAAATGCTTTTGAGGACAAAGGATATCTGAGATAAAAGCAGGGCAGATATTCATCACCAAACTCCGGGAAATGGGAAAATGTAGCTAGACAGTCCAGCAAACAAGATAAGGAAATTACAAAGAAGAGCTGGAGACAGACCTATAACCAGATCAGCCTGAGTTAATTACCTATCGTCGTCGTCGTTGTCGGCAGCCGTCCGTCTCGAGAGACGATGGTGTAGCTTCTTAAGAGTCTATCTGCACCGCCAAGAATGGCTGCGCAGTCCGACTCGGGAGTGACACGGTATCTGTCTCCTCCCGTGTTGAATCGACATCTTGCGATGACGCTGGAGTGTCCTCTCCAGTGAAGCTGAAGCTACAGAGCCTGGGCGGGGTGATATGGAGGGTCTGCTGTTGCCCATGCAGCAGACCCCCCCCTCTCTTCGCAGCTGAAGGGTCCAAGGGAAAGACGGAGTCAATACAGCTTGGCTTCAGGTGCGCTGCAGGAGTTGCCGGTGTTGACTACAACGTCAAACCGCCTTAGGGACTCCGGCTCCGGATTTTCTGTCGGGGTTTACTCCCTTAGCCTTGCCCCTGAAGAGGTATGCCGCAAGGCAGCGGAGGTTTTTTGGAGTCAGAGTTTTCCTTCTCTGATGTACCCTGACTGGAAGATCGAACCAGCGACACTTAGCTCGCAGGCCGACGCTCAATCCACTGAGCCAAACCAGCCAGGGGCTAATTACCTATCACCCTCAGTTAATTTAGTTAATCGCGTTAGATTGTAACTCTGGAATATCCAGCATGGAAAAACGGAGGAGAAGGAGGAGGAGAGGGGAAGGAGGGGCCTTTACTCGTGTTAGGATAAAAGCAGCCAGCTCTTTGGCTGCACCTGGAGCTGCAGATATGTGAATAAACAACTGCCT
Source organism: Furipterus horrens (assembly GCF_987537825.1). Classification (NCBI taxonomy): domain Eukaryota; kingdom Metazoa; phylum Chordata; class Mammalia; order Chiroptera; family Furipteridae; genus Furipterus; species Furipterus horrens. The sequence goes on from NW_028327179.1 coordinate 64,913,752, forward strand.
CAGTTACTGCTAAAGTCCTGTGTCCTGGTGTTTTATTGTGAGTATTTCTCACAAAATGAAATATAAAATGGCGGTAGTAAGTCCATATATATCAATAACCACCCTCAACATAAATGGACTGAACTGACCTATTACAAGGCACACTGTATGGTGGGCACACAATGCAATATACAGATCATGTATCATGGAAATGTACACTTGAAAGCTACAGGATTTTATTAACCAATGTCACCCCAATAAGTATAATAAAAGAAAGAAAAATATATGGAAAATTAATTTTCAGAGAAAGAAAAAGATTTACAAAATGTTTTTGTGATTAGAAATGAGAGAACTTAAAAATTAAAAGTGGTCAACAGTAAAAAGAAAAAGAAAAAAGACAAAGCCCAACTATACGCTGCCTTCAGATCCATTTTAGCTACAAAGATAAACACAGCCTAAGTGAAGGAGTAAAAGCCAAAACTCTCAGAAATGGAATCCAGAGAAAAGCAGGTATAGGTGTATTTATACCAGACAAAACAGAGTTCAATATACATATTTTTTAAAAAAGGTAACAACACAAAGATGGACATTCTATAACAATAGGGGGACAATTCATCAAGAAGACATAACACATCAATATATATGCATCCAACATGTGAGCACCAACATATGTAAAGCAATTTCTAATAGCGCTACAGAAAGTGACAAAAACACAATTATAGTAGAGGAAATGAATACCTGATTGACAAAAATGTATAGATCATCCAAACAGAAAGCCAATAAGAAAATACCACTTTAAATGGACATGATTAATTATAGAGCTTTCCATCCAAAAACAACAGAATATACAGTCAACTCAAGTGTGCATGTAAATTTCTCAAGGACAGAACATATGAAGGAGCAGAAAATTAGTCTCAATAAATTTAAGAAGACTGAATCATACCAGACATAGTTTCCAACCACAACAGTATGAAAATAGTTATTAATAACAAGAAAAAGCTTGAAAAACCACAATATGAAGAATTTAAACTACATGCTATATAACAACAATTGGGTCAAAGAGGAAATAAACTCAAAGGATCGTCGGCAGCCGTCCATCTCGAGAGACGATGGTGTAGTTTCTTAAGAGTCTATCTGCACCGCCGAGAACGGCTGTGCAGTCCAACTCGGGAGTGACACGGTATCTGTCTCCTCCCGTGTTGAATCGACATCTTGTGATGACGCTGGAGTGTCCTCTCCAGTGAAGCTGAAGCTACAGAGCCTGGGCAGGGTGATTGGAGGGTCTGCTGTTGCCCATGCAGCAGACCCCCCCTCTCTTCGCAGCTGAAGGGTCCAAGGGAAAGACGGAGTCAATACAGCTTGGCTTCAGGTGCACCGCAGGAGTTGCCGGTGTTGACTACAACGTCAAACCGCCTTAGGGACTCCGGCTCCGGATTTTCTGTCGGGGTTTACTCCCTTAGCCTTTCCCCTGAAGAGGTATGCCGCAAGGCAGCGGAGGTTTTTTTGGAGTCAGAGTTTTCCTTCTCTGATGTGCCCTGACTGGAAGATCGAACCAGCGACACTTAGCTCGCAGGCCGACGCTCAATCCACTGAGCCAAACCAGCCAGGGCAGAAACTCAAAGGATACAGAGAGGCAAATGATACTGACAATATGACATATGAAAATAAATTTCATAAGCAAAGATATACAGAAGAAGCCACCTCAAGACTAGTAGGAAGGGCAGAGACGGAAAAAGGTTGATGGGAAAAGGGCTGATCCCACCACCCACATGTGAAGTTGAGAAATCAGAGGGATATCGCAGCTACAAAGGTCCTTTAAGGAGTGATGGGTCTCAACCTCATACTTGGCTCCCCAGCCTGGAGCAACAGTGCCAGGAAGAAGCCCAAATAACATCTGGCTGTGAAAATCAGTGAGAATTCTATCCCTAAAGGTGAGATAGGAGACTGCTAGAAACCCAGGCACATTCTTAAAGAGTCAGCGCACAAAATCTCATTTGCAGCCACTCACTTTAGGATCTGGCAGAGAAACAGACTCACAGTGAACTGGAGTAATAGACTGGGTTGTTCAGCTTTAAGGAGAGAGCTTAAGGGACAGCCACCAATGTCCCTATGCTGTTTCCATCTCCACCAACAGAAGCCAAGTTTCCTGGGTCAAGCACTCCCCCAATCATAGCATATCAATCAGCCTAGTGGAATGCAAGAACCCCACCCTACCAACTCCCTGTGGCCCAGCTCAGTCAAGCTCTGCCCTGTGGAGGAATCAGCTAGCCGTGGCCAGCCAGGACCCATGTTGCAGACTTTCTTGGAAGGTTTTCAATGATATATCAGATAACTCAGGGGGTGTCAGAGATGCACAGGGACAGACTAAGTGGAGTGGCTATAGGATTAAGGCTGATTTTCCTGTGTATCTGATTAGCACCATCCCCTACCTCATCATTACCCTGAGATCTTCTAGGCCCACCCTGCTAAACTGTTGTGGCTCTGCTGCGCCAGGCTCAAGTGCTGCAAAGGAAGTCTCTGGCTGCAGCCAGCCCATGCCTGTGCTGCAGTCTTTCTTGGAAGGTTCTTAAAAAGGTCTGGGCAGACTCAGAGGGTGTCAGAGACAAACAGAAAGGCACTGAGTTGTGTGGCTTTTGCAAAAGGGCCATTTTTCTCTGTATGCCTTGAATGGTACCAACTTTCCTGTTCATATCCTTCTCTCCACAAGGCCAATCTGAATCTGTTTGAGCCTGACGAACTCTACTGGCCACAACCTGATGACTCCCTGAGACTCTGACCCACCATAAAGGTTCCCAGGCCCCAGGCAGGAGGCAGGTGGAAGCTGGCTTTCCTGTATACAGAGACTTTTGCTGAGTGGCTCAGAAGCAACATGAGTGCCATGTTTGAATCTGTATAAACCTGGTGAACAACACTCACCCCTACCTAGTATTTCAGAAACTGCCTCATATAACTTGCATACCACCAGAGGCTCTTTCAGTACCTAAGCCTATTAGGCAGCCGATAGGTAGATATGACTCTCAGAGTGCCTTTGGCCTTTTGCTGACCTGTCCCAAGCTCAGTACTAATGGAAGCCAACCTTGGTATGCAGCTTGGCCCCTCCCAAGCACGCCTAGGACTAACAGAGAGAGCCACCAACTATGGATTGATTTGTAGCTCCTAACTGGTTGCTCATGGTCAGTCACAGGCAGAGTCTGACATTGACCTGCATTAGCATGCCTCCCAGGAGGCCACAGAGCCAACATACCTGATGGCTTGTTTAAGACGATATCAGAACAAGACCAAATCAGCTCCGTAGGTGGCACATTCAAATGGAGATTTTAGCATGCTTGAGACCCTACAGTTGGCAAGTTCCACTTTGCATGGTCAGCCACTCCACAGCAGTTTGTACACTGTGGTTGGGGCCTATTCTCAAAGTCAGCCAGCCTGACCACATCCATTAATGGGAAAATAGCAATCAAGAATAAACTACAAAAGGAGGGCTCATATGACCCACACAAGGGACATTCATGGATCACCTGCCTCAGGTGATGAGGAATACTGCACCATTAAGCCCCATAGAACACCTACTACATAAGGTCACCATACCAAGACTGAGAGACATAGAAGACCAACCTAATACACAGAGGAAAACAGAAAGGCAGCCAAAATGGAAAGATGAAGAAACATGCCCCAAAAGAAAGAACAGAAGTACCTAGAAAAAAGAAACATAAAAATAAATGAAATGGAAAAAAGCAATCTATGAGATATAGAGCTCAAAACGATGGTTATATGGAGGCTCAAGGAATGTCAACAAAGGAATACAGCAACCATACAAAAGAACATAGAAACCATAAAAATCAGTCAAGAATAAAGTATACAATATCTGAAATAAGGAATACACTAGAAAGAATCAACAGCAACCTAAATGAAGCAAAGGATCAAATTAGTGATTTGGAACACAAGGTATCAAAACCACCGAATCAAAGCACAAAAAGAAAAAAGAATTAAAAAAAAATGAGGATAGTCTAGGGACTTCTGGGACAGCATCAATGGTAATAACATCTGTATCAAGGTGTTCCAGGGAGAGAAGACAGCAAGGGATTGAAAACCTATTTGAACAATAGTGACTGAAAACTTCCCTAACCTGGTGAGAGCAAAAAGACACAGAAGTTCAGGAAGTACAAAAAGTCCGAAAGAAGATGAACACAAAGAGGACCATTTCAAGAAACATCATTTTAAAATGGCAATGATTAAACACAAGGAATTTTAAAAACAACAAGAGATAGAAAGATACATATAAAAGAGTTCCCATAATGCTGTCAGCTGATTTGTCAAACGAAACAAACAATTCAGCCAGAAGAAATGGGAACAAAATATTTAAAGTGATGTAAAGCAAAAACCTACAATCAAGACTACTCAACTCAGCAAGGCTATCATTCAAAATTGAAGGTGAAATAGAGCTTCCCAGACAAGAAAAAGCTACAGGAGTTCATTACCACCAAACTAGAACCACAAGGAAGGTTAAAAGACTTCTTTAAGAAGAATAAAAGGGAGGGGGGAAGATGACGGAGGAGTGAGGAGAGGCTGTGGTTTCAGGCTCCCGAGACCCTTCTGTAGTTTGGGCTAACTGCAGACAGAACATCTCAGTGAGCAGCTGGACACTGGCAGGAGTCGAGCCAAGGCACTGCTGGATTAGAGAAAATCCATCTGGGAACAACCTGTTTAGCGAGGATAGTGGAGAAAAAGGGGACGAAACGGGATTCCTGACTGGGACGGCTGCTGGACCTGTGGCTGGAAGTAAACAAAGGCTTTTTGGCGACCGAAGGCTACCCAGGAGAGGTGTTGGGAGGAGAGCGGATCTCTGCCCGCTGGCAGAGACCAGACTCGACCAAGTGGCATTGGCGCTGAAGGACAGGAAACAGCGTGCTGCCGGGGAAGTGAGAACATAACTCTCCTTTATATTTTTCTCTAGTGGATGGTGGAGAGGGGAGGAAAGTTTGGGGGTGGTAGGCCATTCTTGAGGAGCGCAGACACAGTGGTGCGCTCATCCACCCCCCAACCCTCCCCTTGGGTCACAGGGGCGCGCAAAGGGAAGTGCCCTCATTCACTGGCCCAGGTGTGCAGGGCTGCGCGTCCAGGTGCCCTTCGGACACACGCCAACAGACATAAAATCAGTGACCCAATGGGCGCAGGGAGGGCCCACTGGACATGCAGAAGACTGTGCGCAGTCGCCCCTGGCCAGCCCAGTGGGCGCCAGGTGAAAGTACCAGGCCGGAATCCGGAGCGCAGAGCACTTGCCCAGGCTAGCTCCCCAGCCTCTTGGGTGCACACCGGCACTGGAGCCAAAAAACACCTCAAGAGCTTTCCCGGAGCGTGGCGCCGCAGGCCGGAGCTTAGTTCCCCGGACACCTTGGGCACACACCTGTGCTCGAGCCAAAAAAAACACCTGGAGGGCTTTCTCGGAGCTTGGTGCGGCCTGCTTTCTAGGAGCGCGGCGCAGCAGTCCTGAGCTTAGTTCCCCAGCCGATTTGGGCGCGCACTGATGCTTGAGTGAAAATAAAAAACACCTCGCCAGCTTCCCCAGAGCGCAGCGTGGCCTGCTTTCCTGGAGCGCAGCGTGGCAGACCTGAGGTGGGCTCTTGGCTGCCTTGCATTGCGCCCTGCCGGACACCTCGCACACACCACTGCTGCAAGGAATAGGAATCTCTGACCCATCACATTAGACCAGCTGTGGACGCAGAAAAAGAAGACGACACAAGAAGGCTGAACTGACATCTCCACAACAGAATTCGAGATAAAGTGGCTAGAGTGACTCTCAATCAACAAGCCAGAAGGAATATCCTAACAACAAAAAAAAAAATCTGAAATATAATCAGACAGCATAAACAAAAGATATAAAAGGTACCCCAAGAACATCAGGCTAAGGAGACCAAAGAGACTGCACCACTGAAACCCCCAGATCTACCATAAAAAATCTCATACCACAAAGGTGGGAAGGCAAAGCAGACGAATCCAAATAACAAAAACAAACAAGAAGAATCCAACATGGTAAGACGCAGAAACAACCTCTCAATGAAAACAAAAGACGAATCCCCAGAAAGAGAGGTAGATGGAATAGACATAGCCCAAATGTCAGACATGGAATTCAAAACTACGGTGGTGAAGAAGCTCAATATGCTCGAAAACCTCAATAACAACTATGACAACCTCCAAGGAAGTTACCAACAGCTCCAAGAAAATTACAGGGAACTTGCAGAGAACTACACCAGCAGAAAAAAAGACATAGAAACTATCAAGAAGAACCAGGAAGAAATGAAGAATGCAATCTCTGAACTGAAAAACACAGTAGAATCAGTCAAAAGCAGACTAAACGAAGCAGAGGATCGGATTAGTGAGTTAGAGGATAATGTAGGTAATAATTCTCAAATGATACAGCAAAATGAAAAAAGATTGAAAAATATGAACAAGATGTAAGGGAATTACAGGATAGCATTTAAAAAAATAATTTAAGGATCATAGGAATAAGAGAGGGAGAAGAAAAGGAGCATGGAACTGAAAAACTGATAGGAGAAATAGTGACAGAAAATTTTCGGAACCTGATGAGAGAAAAAGTTATGCAAGTCCAAGAAGCACTGAGAGTTCCAATCAAGAGGAACCCAAAAAAACCCACTCCAAGGCACATCATAGTTAAAATGGCAACATTCCAAGACAAAGAGAGAATCCTAAAAGCAGCAAGAGAAAAACAGCAAATAACTTACAAGGGAGCTCCAATAAGGCTATCGACCGATTTCTCAACAGAAACATTACAAGCCAGAAGGGAATGGTCAAAAATATTTCAAGCAATGAAAAACAAAGGCCTACAACCAAGAATACTCTACCCAGCAAGGCTCTCATTCAAAATAGAAGGTGAAATAAGGAGTTTCTCAGACAAAGGAAGACTAAAAGAATACATCTCCACCAAACCAGCATTGCAAGAGATGCTAAAGGGAATATTCTAAGAAAAAGGAAGAGAAAAAACAAAAAAAGAGTAGAGGAACAGAGATACAAAAGGGAAATGATTAAATACATGTCAATAATAACCTTAAATGTAAATGGATTAAATGCTCCCATTAAAAGACATAGGGTAACAGAATGGATAAGAAAACAGGACCCACATATTTGCTGTCTACAAGAAACACACCTCAAAACAAAAGATTTACATAGACTGAAAGTAAAGGGATATGAAAAAATATTTCAAGCAAATGGACCTGAAAAAAAAGCTGGGGTAGTCGTCCTCATATCAGACAAAACGTATTTCAAAGCAAGGGCAATAAGAAGAGACAAAGAAGGACACTTCATAATACTTAAAGGAATGATTCATCAAGAAGATATAACACTGATAAACATATATGCACCCAATATAGGAGCACCCAAATACATAAAACAAATACTAGAAGACCACAAGAAGGATATTAACAACAACACACTCAGAGTAGGGGATTTCAACACTCCATTATCAACAATAGACAGATCATCCAAGCAAAGAAACAACAAGGATATACAGGCATTGAACAACACACTAAACCACATGGACTTAACTGATATATATAGAACTTTTCACCCCAAAGAAGCAAAATATACATTCTTTTCAAAGGCACATGGGACATTTTCAAAGATAGACCACATAATAGGACACAAAACAAGCCTCAACAAATTCAAGAAAATTGAAATCATATCAAGCATCTTTTCAGACCACAATGCCTTGAAACTAAAAATCAACCTCAGGGAAAAAAATCAAAGACACCCAAACTCATGGAGAATGAATAACATGCTCTTAAATAACGAATGGGTTAACAATGACATCAAAGAGGAAATCAAGAAATTTCTAGAAACTAATGACAATGAACACACAACAGTCCAAAACCTATGGGACACAGCAAAAGCAGTCCGAAGAGGGAAGTTCATAGTAATACAAGCATATCTGAAAAGACTAGAAGAATCTCAAATAAAAAACCTAACCATAAAGCTACAAGAACTAGAACAGCAACAACAAACAAAGCCTAGGGCAAAAAGAAGAAAGGAAATAACCAAGATCAAAGCAGAATTAAACGACATAGAAACGAAACGAACAATCCAAAAAATCAACAAAACTAGGAGCTGGTTCTTTGATAAATAAGCAAAATTGACAAGCCTCTAGCCAGGCTCATTAAGAAAAGAAGAAGAAGACCCAAATAAACAAAATCAGAAATGAAAGAGGAGAAATCACGACTGATACCTCAGAAATACAAACAATTATAAGAAATTACTACAAACAACTATATATGGCAAGAAATTTGCCAACCTAGTAGAAATGGACAGATTTCTAGAAACATATAACCTTCCAAAACTGAATCAAGAAAAAGTAGAAAGTCTCAACAGGCCAATAACAAAGAAGGAAATTGAAACAGTAATCCAAAATCTCGCTCCACACAAAAGCCCTGGACCGGATGGCTTCGCAGGCGAATTTTACAAAACATTTAGGGAAGAACTAACTCCTACCCTCCTCAAACTATTCCAAAAACTCCAAGAAGAGGGAAAAATCCCAAACTCTTTCTATGAAGCCAGTATTACCCTAATCCCAAAACCAGGTCAGGACACAGCAAAGAAAGAAAACTACAGGCCAATATCACTGATGAACATAGATGCTAAAATCCTCAATAAAATTTTGGCAAACAGGATCCAACAATACATCAAAAAGATCATACACCATGATGAAGCGGGATTCATCCCAGGGATGCAAGGGTGGTTTAATATTCGCAATTCAATAAATATAATACATCACCTAAACAAAATGCAAGACAAAAATCACATGATCATATCAATAGATGCAGAAAAAGCATTTGATAAAGTACAACACCCATTTATGTTGAAAACACTCAGCAAAATGGGAATAGAGGGAGCATACCTTAACATCATTAAGGCTATATATGAGAAGCCTGAAGCCAACATCATACTCAATGGACAAAAACTGAAAGCGTTCCCCCTGAAATCAGGAACTAGAGAAGGCTGTCCACTCTCCCCACTTCTATTCAACATAGTGTTGGAAGTACTAGCCACAGCAATCAGACAAGACAAAGAAATAAAAGCCATCCAAATTGGGAAAGAAGAAGTAAAACTATCACTATTTGCAGATGACATGATAGTATACCTAGAAAACCCTATAAACTCCACTAAAAGACTATTCGATATAATAAGTGAATTTGGCAAAATAGCAGGGTACAAAATAAATATACAGAAATCTAAGGCATTTCTGTACATCAACAATAAAATCTCAGAGACAGAAGCAAAAAAGAAAGTACCATTTACTATAGCAACAAGAAAAATAAAGTACCTACGAATAAACTTAACCAAAGAGATAAAAGACCTGTACACTGAAAATTATGCAACATTGAAGAAAGAAATTAAGGAAGATACAAATAAATGGAGGCAAATACCATGTTCTTGGATGGGAAGAATCAACATCATCAAAATGGCCATACTACCCAAAGCAATTTACAAATTCAATGCAATCCCTATTAAAATACCAATGACATATTTCACTGACCTACAACAAATCCTCCAAAAATTCATATGGAACCAAAAAAGACCCCGAATAGCAAAAGCAATCTTGAGACAGAAGAACACAGCAGGAGGAATCTCGATACCAGACATCAAACAATACTACAAAGCCACTGTGATCAAAACAGTCTGGTACTGGCATAAGAACAGACATATAGATCAGTGGAACAGAATCGAAAGCCCAGAAATAAACCCAGGCCTCTATGGTCAACTAATCTTTGATAAAGGAGGAAGGAACATAAAATGGAGTGAGAAGAGCCTCTTTAACAAATGGTGCTGGGAGAACTGGACAGGACGTGCAAAAAAATGAAACTAGACCACCAACTTACACCACACATGACAATAAACTCAAGATGGATTAAAGACTTAAATGTAAGCCGTGATACCATAAAAGTCCTAGAGGAAAACATAGGCAGGAAAATTTCAGATATCACACGTAACAATATCTTCACGGATACATCTCCCAAGGCAAGAGAAATAAAGGAAAAAATAAACAAATGGGACTACATCAAACTAAAAAGTTTCTGCTCATCAAAAGAAAACATCAGCAAGATGAAAAGGAAACCAACCATATGGGAAAACATATTTGCCAATGATATCACAGACAGGGGACTGATCTCCAAAATATATAAAGAGCTTATACGACTCAACATCAAGAAAACAAACAACCCAATTAAAAAATGGGAAAAGGACCTGAACAAATACTTCTCCGAAGAGGACATACAGAAGGTCCATAGGCACATGAAAAAATGCTCAACATCATTGGCCATCAGAGAGATGCAAGTAAAAATCACAATGAGATACTACCTTACACCTGTCAGAATGGCCATCATCAACAAATCAACAAAAAACAAATGCTGGTGAGGATGTGGAGAAACAGGAACCCTACTGCACTGTTGGTGGGAATGCAGACTGGTGCAGCCAGTATGGAAAACAGTATGGAATTACCTCAAAAAACTAAAAATGGAACTGCCATTTGAACCAGTGATTCCACTGCTAGGATTATACCCGAAAAATCCTGAAACCCTAATTCAAGAGAACTTATGCACCCCTATGTTCATAGCAGCCCTGTTTACAATAGCTAAGTGCTGGAAACATCCTAGGTGCCCATCTGTGGATCAGTGGATCAAAAAACTGTAGTACACCTACACAATGGAATACTATGTAGCAGAAAGAAAGAAGGAACTCCTGCCATTTGCTACAACATGGATGGAATTAGAGAGAATTATGCTTAGTGAAATAAGCCAGGCAAAGAAAGCAAAATACCATATGATATCACCCAATACAGGAAACTAAAGAGCAACACAAACAAACGAACTAAATAGGCAAAGACTAGAATAGTAGCCAGTAGAGGGGAGGGGGGAGGGAGAGAAGGGGGATAAGTAAGGGAAGGGTCAGATCAAGGAATGTATATGAATGACTCATGGACATGGACAACGGGGAGGGATATAATTGTGGGAGAAGGGATGGGCTGGGAGGGGGGAGCAATGGGGGAAAAATGGGACAACTGTAATTGAATAACAAAAAATAAAATTGAAAAAAATAAAAATAAAAGCTTTTAAAAATAAAAAAAAATAAAAGGGAAAAAGGAAAAGGAACATAAATATGTGTAACAAAATGGCAATAAATACATACCTATCACTAAATCAATAACCACTTTAAATGTAAATGGATTAAGGACTTCAATTAAAAAACACAGGCTAGATGAATGGATTAAAAAATAAGACCTGAACTTCCAGCCAAGATGGAGGCATAGACAGACATGCTGCCTCTCCCTCCACAACTAAGAAGGAATACAACTACCTCAAAACTAGAAACAACCAGAAGTTCCAGAAAATCAAACTGCATGGAAGTCCAACAAACAAAGATATAAAGAAGAAATACGCATCAATACAGGTAGGAGGGGCAGAACCAAGGCAGAGAGGACACAGTGTGGTGGCGGCCACAGTCGCGGTAGTGGCAGGCCAGCAAAAAGCACAGTTACACGTCTTGAAAAGTCAGGAGGGACACCTGGGGAGCATTCCCAGCTCCTCACCAGACCTTGCACCTCACAATCCCAGCACCAGGGAAAATCAAGCCTCATTGCTTTTGACTATGTAAATCAGTGGGGGTTGGGGTGGAGGCAAAAACTGCCGGTCTCTCAGCTGAGTCCACTTGTTTAAAGGGCTCCCACAGTACTAGAACATCCGCAGACCCATTTACTCTAGGAACGACAGCCAGGGCAACAGCTAGAGAGGCGCCAGTCCCACACAAAGTGGGAGAAGTGCCTGGAAAAGGGGCAAGTGCTGGGCAAGCAGCATTGTTCCTTCTCAGACCCCTCCCCCACATACAGTGCCACAACGTGGTGAAACAGGTTCCTCTGTACTGATGATTCCCTAAGGCTCCATCCCTTACAATGTAACAGGAACAACAGCTCTACCTAAGACACAGAGGCAAACACACACAGGAGACTTCCAGCCAAGAAGGAGGCCTAGAATTACACACTCCATTTCCCTCCATATCTAAGAAGGAAAACAACTACCACAAAACTAGAAATAACCAGAAGTTCCAGAAAATAAATGGAAGTCTAACGTATGAAATTATAAAGAAGTGGTGCTCGTCCAGACAGGTAGGAGGGGCGAAGGCAAGGCGAAGACGTCAACCTGTGCTGGCAGCCGCAACTGTGGCTATGGAGGTAGGACGGTGTTAAGCACAGACACCCGTATTTAAGGGGAGGCGAGAAGAGCCTAGAGAGCACCCCAGGCTGCAGACCAGAACCGTCAGCTTAAGATTCCAATGTTGGGGAAGGCAGACCCCCATTGCCTTGGACTGTGAGACCTGGAGGGGGTGGGGATGGAGGAGGAGGCTCCTGGTCTCTCAGCGGAGAGTGAATGGCAGTAATCCATCTTGAATACCCACCTCCACAGAAAACGCTATAGTGTGGTGAGTAGTCACCCAATTGTGACACATGTACAGGGCTCCGCCCCCTAAAGCATAGGTGGTGTGACAGCCCCGCCCAGGAAGCAAAGGTAAACACAAAACTGTGAAAATGGCACAAATCATGATAGAGATCCCCGTGACGCAGCTGAGCAGACAGCAAATATCTAATCTAATGAAGGAGCAGATAGAAAATCTTTCTGAGGCTCAGAGCTTTGGTTATAGTAATGCTTACAGACCTAACAAGCAGATCTTAAACATGACAGGGAAGGAATGAAGGTTAGTCCTGCTGAAATGAACAAAAACACATATGAAACTAGTGGTGAGGGAAAGAACACCAGGGATCAAATCAACAAATTGGAACAGGGAAGGAACAAACAGTTGACCAGTGCAGAAAGAGGAAACAAAAAGTGAGGAAAATGAGGAGAGGCTCAGAAACCTATGGGACAGCTAGAAGCAAGCCAACATTCAAATCATAGGGTTGCCAGAAGGTGAAGAAGAAGAACTAGAAATTTAAAAATTATATGAAAAAAATAATGAAGCAGAACTTCCCTAACTTGGGGAAGAAAATAGTCTTACAGTTCCAGGAAGCACAGAGTTCCAAAAAGCTGGACCCAGGGAGAGCCACACCAAGACACATCACAATCAAAATGTCAAAACTTAAAGCTAAAGAGAGAATCTTAAAAGCAGCAAGAGAGAAGAAGAGAATTATGTACAAAGGGGTCCCAATAAGACTATCAGATAATTTCTCAAAAGAAACTCTGCAGGAAAGAAGGGACTGGCAAGAAATATTCAAAGTAATGAAAAGCAAAAACCTACAACAATGATTACTCTATCCAGAGAAGCTGTCATTCAGGATAGAAGGGCAGAGAACGTGATTCCAGGATGAAGTAAAACTGAAGGAGTTCATTAGATCCAAACCACTGTTATATCAGATGTTAAAGGGACCTGTGTAGGAGAAAGAGGATCAAAACTATGAACATTAAGATGAAAATTGTACCACTACAACCAACAACAGAATCTAGGGAATCGAAACAAAGACAAACTAAGTAGGCAACGAGAGTGGGAAAAGAATTATAACTTTAGGGAACATTATGGGGGGAGCTCAACAGAAAGGGGAAAGGGAGGAAAGGGAGGAAGATGGTACAGGAATTAAGAACCATAGTAGGAGAGAAGGGAGTAGACAGGAAGATGTTCAGAAGAACTATATGCACAAGCAATGGGCATGGACTAAGTGGGGGCGACAACTGGAGGGAGGAGGGTTACTGGGTGGAGGGGAACAAAGGGAAAAGAAATTGGGGCAACTGTAACAGCATAATCAATAAAGCATATTAAAAAAAGTAAGACCCTCACATATGGACTACAAGAGACCCCGTTCAGACTTAAAAACACACAGACTAAACGAAAAAAACTAAGACATTTCACGTAAATTCTAACAAAAATAAAAGCAAAGTTAGCAATACTTAGATCAAATAGATTAAAATAAAGCCTATAATAAGAAACAAAGAAGGAAATTTCATAATGATGACAGACTAATCCGAAAAGAGGGTATAATCCTGTAAACATTTATGTACCCAACATGAAGCAACAAATATATAAAGCAAAAAATGATGGACATAAAGGGAAAGATCGACAGTAATACAGTTATAGTAGGGAATTTTAACACGCCATTGGTATCAATGAATAGATGACTGAAAATCAACAAGCTAACAATAGCCTGACATGACACACTAGACCAGATAGTTTTAATTGATATTTTCAGGGCATTTCATACCAAAGAAGCAGAATATAATTCTATTAAAGTGCACAGGAACAATCTCTAAGATAGACCACTTATTAGACCGCAGAAGTCTCAACAGAGACTGAATTTGTAACAAGCATCTTATCTGACCACAATGGTATGAAACAAAAACTGTATTACAAGAAAAAAACTGAGGCATTGTCCTGATATGCCAAGGTTGCAGATTCACTCAGGACCCATACAAGAATCAATCAATGAATGCATAAGTAAGTGGAACAACAAACTGATGTTTCTGTCTCTCTTTCTCTCTCCTCTCTCAAGTATCAATAAAAAAAAAAAAGAAAAAAAAAAAACGAAACTCCTGAAAAGCACAAACTAGGCTAAAGGACATGTTACTAAACAATGAATGGGTTAACAACGAGGTCAAGGAGGTAATCAAAAGATACCTTGAGAAAATGAAAATAAAAACAAAACACCCCAAATCTGTAAGACACAACAAAAGCAGTCCTAGGAGGAAAATTCATAGCAATATAGGCCTAGTTCTTGAAACAAGCAAAATTTCAATAAACAATCTAACTTTACACCTAAAGAAACTAGAAAAAAATATAACAAAGCCCAAAGTGAGCAGAAGGAACAAAATGATAAAGGTCAGAGTGCAAATAAAGTAAACAAAGTCTAAAAAACTAATACAAAATATCAATAAAACCAAGAGCTGGTTCTCTGAAAAGCTAAATATGATAGATACACCTTTATTCAGATGCATAAAGAAAAAAAAATCCAAAAAAAGGGAATGAAAAAAGTAAAGCTGAAACTATTTACAGGTGACATCATTCTGTATATAAAAAAATCTAAAGACTCGATCAAAACAATTAGAAATAATAATAAATACATTAGAAGTGGACAATACAAATCAAAGTATAAAAATCCATTGCATTCCTATATACATTAATTATAAAATATCAGAGAGGGAATAAATTATCCTATTTACAACTGTAGTAATAAAAATAAAATACATAGGAATAAACTTTACAAAGAAAGACCTGTACACCAAACTACAACATACATTATTGAATACTTAAAAAAATTTTTTTTACTTATTGTTTTTCTATTCCAGTTGTCCCACGTCTCCCCCCATTTCTCCCCCTGACCCAGCCCACCCCTTTTCCCACAGTCAATCCTCACCTCGTTGTACATGTCCATGGGTTACTTATACTAGTTTCTTTACTACTTATCCTTCCCCCTACTTATCCCCCTTCTCTACCACTCCCACCTCTCCCATGGTAACTATTAGTCTGTTCCTTCTTTACATGCCTCTGGTTAAAGTTGCTCGTTGGTTTGTGTTGTTCAGTAGTTTCCTGTATTACATGATATAAGATGGTATTTTTGTCTCATTGCCTGGCCTATTTCGCTAAGCATAATTCTCTCTTGTTCCATCCATGTTATCGCAAATGGCGGGAGTTCCTTTTTTCTTTTTGCTGCATAGTATTCTATTGTGTAAGTGTACCAGTTTTCTGATACATTCATCTACAGATGGGCAATTAGTCTGTTTCAAGGTCATGGCTATTGTAAATAGTGCTGTATGAACATAGGGGTGCATAAGTTCTTTTGAATTGTGGTTTCAGGATTCTTCGGGTATAATCCGAGCAATGGAATCGCTGGTTCAAGAGGCAGTTCTGTTTTTAGTTTTTTGAAGAAATTCCATACTGTACCAGTTTGCATTCCCACCAAAAGTGCACTAGGGTTCTCTTTTCTCCACATCCTCACCAGCACTTGTTTGTTGATTTGCTGATGATGGCCATTCTAACTGGTGTAAAATGGTATCTCTTTGTGGTTTTTATTTGCATCTCTCTGATGGCTAGTGATGTTGAGCATTCTTTCATATGACTATGGTCCCTCTGTATGTCCTCTTTGGAGATGTGTTTGTTTGTTCAGGTCCTTTGCCCATTTTTAAATTCGGCTCTTTGTCTTCTTGCTGTTGAGTTGTATAAGTTCTTTATATTTTTTGGAAATCAATTCCTTGTTTCAGGTATCATTGCAAAACATGTTTTTCATTTTTGGTTGGTACCCTTTTCATCTTGCTGATGTTTTCATTTCCTGAGCAGAAACACTTTAGTTTGGTGTAGTTGAATATGTTTATTCTCTCCTTTATTTCCCTTGCCTTCAGAGATATATTAGTGAAAATACTGCTATGTGAAATATCTGAAATTTTCCTGTCTGTTTTCCTTTGGGACTTTTATGGTGTCATGGCTTAATTTAAGTCTTTGATCCATCTTGAGTTAATTCTGGTGTGTAGTGTAAGTTGGTGGTCTACTTTCACATTTTTACAAGTCCCTGTCCAGTTCTCCTAGCACCATTTGTTGAAGAGGCTCTTTTCACTCCATTTTATGTTCCTTCCCCCTTTGTCAAATATTAGTTGACCATATAGACATGGGTTTATTTTGGGACTCTCTATTCTGTTCTATTAATCTATACGTCTGTTCTTATGGCAGTACCAGACTGTTCTGATTGCAGTGGCCTTGTAGTATAGTCTGATGTCAGGTATTGTGATTCCTCCTGCTGTGTTCCTCAAAATTGCTGTGCCTATTTGGGGTCTTTTTTGGTTCCATATAAAATTCTGAAGTATTTGTTCTAGGTCTGTAAAATATATCACAGATATTTTAATAGGGATTACGATGGATCTATAAATTGCTTTGGGTAGTATGGACATTTTAATGATGTTGATTCTACCCATCCATAAACATGGTATATGCTTCCATTTATTTGTATCTTCCTTAATTTCTTTCTTCAGTGTTACGTAGTTTTCCGAGTACAGGTCTTTTATCTCTTTGGTTAAGTTTATTCCTACATACTTTATTTTTCTTTTGTTATAGTAAATGGGATATTTTTCTAGTTTCTATCTCTGATATTTTATTGTTGGTGTATAGAAATGCCTTTGATTTCTGAATGTTGACTTTGTGCCCTGGTATTTTGCCACATTCACTTATTATGTCAAGTAGTTTTTTAGTGCAGTCTATAGGGTTTTCTATGTACAATATCATGTCAACTGCAAATAATGACCGTTTTACTTCCTCTTTTCCAGTTTGGATGCCTTTTGTTTCTTTCTCTTGTTCGACTGCTGTAGTTAGAACTTCCAAGACTATGTTGAATAGGAGTGGAGAGAGTGGACATCCTTGTCTTGTTCCTGATCTCAGGGGGAATGTTTTCAGTTTTTGTCCATTGAGTATGTTGGCTTCAGGTTTCTTGTATATAACCTTTATTTTATGAGGTTTGCTCCCTCTATTCCCATTTTGCTGAGTGTTTTCATCATAAGTGGGTGTTGTACTTTACCAAATGCTTTTTCTGCATCTATTGATATGATCATGTGATTTTTGTCTTTCATTTTGTTTATGTGCTGTATTACATTTATTGATTTGTGAATATTAAACCATCCTTCCACCCCTGGGATAAATCCCACTTGATCGTGGTGTATGATCTTTTTAATGTGTTGCTGGGTCCGGTTTGCCAATATTTTCTTGAGGATTTTAGCATCTATGTTCATCAGCAATATTTGCCTCTACTTTTCTTTCTTTATTGTGTGTCAACTTTGTTTTGGAATTAGGGTAATAGTGGCTTCACAGAAAAAGTTTGGGAGTCTTCCCTCTTTATTGTTTGGAATAGTTTGAGAACGGTAGGCATTAGTTCTTCCCTAAATGTTTTGTAAAATTCATCTGTGAAGCCATCTGTTCCAGCGCTATTGGTGCTGGGAGTTTTTTGATTACTGCTTTAATTTCACTCTTTGTTATCAGCCTGTTCAGGCTTTGTTTCTTCTTGATTCAGGTTTCGTAGATTAATTATAATTTTCCAGATATTTTTCCACTTCATCTAGGTTGTCAAATTTATTGCCATACAGTTGTTTGTAGTAATTTCTTATAATCCTTTGTATTTCTGTGATATCAGTCATGATTTCTCCTCTTTAGTTTCTGATTTTATTTATTTGGGTCCTCTCTCTTTTTTTCTTGATGACGGCCAAAGGCTTGTCGATTTCCTTCATCTTTTCAAAGTTTTATTGATCTTTTAAATTATTTCTTAGTTTTTACGTCATTATATCTCCTCTGATCTTCATTGTTTCCTTCCTTCTACTCGCTCTGGGCTTTGTTTGTTGTTGTTCTCCTAGTTCTTGTAGCTGTAGTGTTAATTTTTTATTTGGGGTTCTTATATCCTTTTTAGGTAGGCCTGTATTGCTATGAAGTTTCCTTCAGACTGCTTTCGCTGTGTCCCATTCATTTAGGGCTGTTGTGTGTTCATTATGATTTGTTTCCAGAAATTTATTGATTTCTTCCTTGAGGTCACTGTTAACCCATTCATTATTTAACAGCATGTAATTCATTCTCCAAAAGTTTGAAGGTCTTTGAGTTTTTTTCATGATGTTGATTTCCAGTTTCAAGGCTCTGTGATATGAGAAGATGCTTGATATAATTTCAATTTTCTTGAATTTGTAGAGTCTTGTTTTTTGTCCTATCATGTGATCTCTTTTTGAAAATGTTTCATTTGCACTTGAAAAGAATGTATATTTTGCTTCTTTGGGGTGAAAAGTTCTACATATATCAATGAGTCCATCTGATCTAGTGTTGTTCAATGCCTCAATAATCTTGGTGTTTCTTTGCTTCGAGGATCTGTCCACTGTTCAAAATGGAGTGATAAATTCCCCTATAATGAGTGCATTGCTGTTGATATCATTCTTGTAGTCTTCCAAGGTTTTCCTTATATATTTGGGCGCTCCTATGTTCGGTGCATATATGTTTACCAGGGGTTATACCTTCTTAACAAATTTTTCCCTTAAGTATTATGAAATGCCCTTATTTGTCTCTTTTTTATGGCCTTTGCTGTGAAATCTGTTTTGTCTGATATGTTTTGCTACCCCAGCTTTTTTTTCATGTCTGTTTGCTTGAAATACATTTTTCCATCCCTCCACTTTCAGTTTGTGTTTATCTTTTGTTTGAGGTGTGTCTCTTGTAGACAGCATATATGTGGGTCATGCTTTCGTTTCCATTCTGCTACCCTATGTCTTTTGATTGGAGCATTTAATCCATTTATATTTAATGTTATTATTGACAGGTATTTATTCATTTACCTTTGTACCCATGTTCCTCTCCCTCTCTCTTTTTCTTCTTTTTCTTAGAGCATGCCCTTTAGCATGCCTTGTAATGCTGATTTGGTGGAGATGTATTCTTTCAGTCTTCCTTTGTCTGGGAAACTCCTTATTTCACCTTCCATTTTGAAAGAGAGTCTTGCTGGGTAGAGTAGTATTGGTTGTAGGCCTTTGTTTTTCATCGCTTGAAATATTTTTTGCCATTCCCTTCTGGCTTGTAGTGTTTCTACTGAGAAATCAGTTGATGGTCTTACCGGAGCTCCCTTCATGTTATTTGCTGTTTTTCTCTTGCTGCCTTTAGGATTCTCTCTTTGTCTTTGAATGTTGCCTTTTCAATTATGTTGTGCCTTGGAGTGGGCCTTCTTGGATTCATCTTCATTGGGACCCTCTGTGCTTCCTGGACTTATGAGACTTTTTCTCTCCTCATGTTTGAGAACTTTCCTGTCATTACTTTTTCAATCAGGTTTTCTCTCTCTTGCTCTTCTTCTCCTTCTGGTATCCCTATAACATGGATATTGTTGCATTTCAAATTGTCATGAAGCTCTCTTAAACCCTCTTCATTCGTTTTAAACCTTTTTTCATTTTGTTTCAGTGTCTGGGAAATTTTTTCTACGTTGTCATCTAGCTCACTGATCCTGTCCCCTATTTCATTTAGCTTCCTTTTTATTGCTTGTACTGCATTCTTCAGTTCAGAAATTATAAACTTCATTTCTTCCTGGCTCTTATTGATAGTTTTTATTAAATTTTTCATGCTGGTGTAGTTATCAGTAAGTTCCTTGCAGCTTCCCTGGAGCTCTTTGTAGTTCCCCTGGAGTTCATTGTGGTTTTATGAGTTTGTTGAGTTCATTGAGGTTTCTCATTACCACTGTTTTGAATTCCATGTCTGAGAGTTTGTTTGCCTCTATTTCATCTATCCTTCCTTCTGGGATTTCCTCCTTTCCTTTTGTTGGGGTGTTTTTCTTTTTCTCCCCATTTTGCGTGGCTGTTCTTGTTGTTTCTGTTCTGATTGATCTGCTTTCTTTCCTGCCTTTGTGGTGTAACCTTTTTATATACAGTTCTTGAGCTGCTGCCTCTGGCTAATGCCACTTGGAGAGGAGTAATCTGCTTAAGAGATTTCTCTTGTAGCACTAGGGATGATTCTGCACTGGGATATTGTCCCCTGGTCTCTCAGCTCTTTCTCCAGAGCCAGCGCCCAAAACTTTTACAAAGTGCCTCTAGTTCAGTTCACCCTCCTTTGGTCTCAGCCAGGGCAAGTGTGCTCCCTCACGCAGGCCAAGGGCGGGGTGACTGGTTGCGCATCGGGAAGGGCGGGTCGAGGGCTCTTCTTAGCACCAACATGGGGTCAACAGTGGGTGGGCTGGTTGTACGCCTAGGCAGGCAGACTGTGGGCACTCTGTGCACTGGTCGCTAGGCCAACTGGGGCACTTCGTGTGCGTGCTCATGCGACCCAGGGCAAGGGGTGAGGAGTGGGCGAGTGAGCTTCTGCACCTGCGTTCTTCAAGAATCTTGCCCCGCCCCTAGCCTTTCCTCCCTGGTCTGCAAGAAACAATGAAAAAAACAAACAAAACACACACACACACACACACACACACACATTCACAAACACAAAAAATATATACGCTGTTCCTTGCCTCTCAGAGCCAGATACCACCTGGCCCACTCTTGGCTCTGCCAGCGAGCAGAGCCTCACTCTCCACCCGACTCCTATCAAGGGAAACCTAGGGTCATTAAAAAATCTTTGCGCACTATCACCTGCAGGTCGGGGAGCCAAGACAGAAAGCAATCCCATTTCACCCCTTTCTCCTCCGCTATCCTCACCAGACTGGTTGCTCCTAGACGGTCTTCTCTGAGCCAGCAGTGCCAAGGCTCAACTCCTGCCAGTATCCAGATGTTAACTGAGATGCTCTGTCCACAATTAGCCTAAACTACTGACAGGTCTCAGCAGCAAGCAAGCGCAGAATCCCATCACTCTTCCACCATCTTCGATCTCCCACATTATTGAAGACTTTTAAGACCAAAAATAAATGGAAATATTTTCCATGTTTTTGAAGTGAAAGAATCTACACTGTTAAAATGGCCTTATTACTTAAAATAATATACATATTTAATGCAATCTACATCAAAATCCCCAGGCATTTTTCAAAGAAATAAAACAAAACAAAAAACTCCTCCAAATTTGTATGGAACCACAAAACCACGAATAGCCAAAGCAATCTTGAGAAAAAAAGAACAAAGCCAGAGGTATCACACTCCCTGACTTCAATCTATACTACAAAGCTACAATAATCAAAAGAGCATGACAATGGCAGAAAAACAGATTCAGAAAACAATTGAATTGTGAGCCCAGAGATAAACCCACACATGTACAGGTAACTAAATTTTTGACAAAGGAGTCCAAAACATAAAATGTTGAAAGAAAAGCCTCTTCAATAAATGGTGTTGGGAAAACTGGAAAGCCAGATGCAAAAGAATGAAACTACACTGCTGACATCATATAAAAAAAATTAAATCAAAATTGATTAAAGACTTGACCTGAAACAATAAAATACATTGAAGAAAACAGAGGTACTAAGCTATAGACCTCAGTCTCAGAGAGGTTTTTGAGAACTTGGCACCAAAGACAAGGGATGTCAAAGCAAAAATAAATAAATAAACAGGATACCAAAAAGGTTCTGAAACAAAAAAGCCAAAAACCAAAAAACAACAACAAAAATATAAACCAATAACAAAAGTCAGTTAAGAAAAAGATAACCAACAACTGGACGAAGATATTTGAATATTATATCTCTAATGTTGCTAACACCCAAAATATATAAGTCATACAACTCAACATCAATAAAACAAACAATCCCATTAAAAATTGGCAAGGCCCCAAACGGACATTTTTCCAAAGAAGACATACAGATAAAAAAGAGGTATATGAAAAGATGCTCAACTACATTAGTTACAAGAAAAATGCAAATCAAAACCACAAGGACCCACTTGAAACTTATATAATTTTATTAACCAATGGTACATCAATACATTCAATAAAAATTTTTTAAAAATAAATTAAATAAATCATAAGAGAAAAAACTACAAGGCGATACCACCTCACACCTGTAAGAATGGCAATTACCAATAAGGCAAGATACAACAAGCAGTGGAGAGGATGTGAAGAAAAATAAACTTTCATACACTGCTATGGTAATGTAAATTGGTAGAGGTTCCACAAAAAATTAAGAATAGAGCTACCATATGACCTAGCAATCCCTCTTCTGGGTATTTAAACCCAAAATTTGAAAACAGTTATTCCTAAAGTTATATGTACTCCTATGTTCATTGCACCTTAATTCATGGCAGGTAGCTAAGACATGGAAACACCTAAGTGTCCTTCAGATGATGACTGGATGAAGAAAAAGTGGTACGTATGCATAAAGGGATAATATTCAATATAAAAAAAGATAAAATATTGCCATTTCTGACAACATGAATGGATCCTGAAAATATCATGTTACCTGAAATGTCAGACTAGAAAAGGACAAGAATCATATGATTTCACTTATGTTATATTAAATGAAAGCAACAGCTAAACAAAACAAACAAACCCATATATACAGAAAAGAAAATGGTGGTTACCAAAGGGGAATGGGTGGCATGAAGACAAAGAAAGTAAACGGGGTTATGTTTATGGTGATGATAGCAGATCAGGCTTTGGGTCGTGAGCATATAACCATGCAACATAGGGTCCAGCTGCTTGTTGCTGTGTATACACATAACACAAAGATTTGTGTGGAAGGAAACAGGTTTGGGGAGGGAAGGAACGCCATGACTGAACTAATGCCACATGCATGCTGCGGGTTGGGCACTTTGCCATTTTTGGGTGGGTCATATGAGTGCTGCACGATGAGGAATGAGTCATGTAAAAGTGTCATCATTTTGCATATACCATGTGAGCGCTCCATATGGAGGGCGTCACTTGAGCGCGCTTCCATCTTGGGTGGGTCACATGAGTATGCTGTCATCTTGAGTGTGCCACCATGTAGGATGAACCAAGTGAGTACGCTACCTTGGATATGCAAATTTTCTCAAAACTGGGTTTTGATAGGGACAGCTCTGGTTCCGGAAGCCATGAACCAGCGTCTGATGGAGAGAGCTCTGGTTCTGAGGGCCATGAATTAAGAGTCCAAAGGTGACCATCTGAGCTCACAACTGCGGTCCAATGGAGACCATCTGAGCTCTGGAGGCCATGAACCAGTGTCTGATAAGGATTATTCTGGAAGCCACAGCAGGGCTCTGAGCGAGAACTGTCTGAGCTCAGGGGGGCCACTGAGGAAATGAGTCTGGGAAAGAGACAGACTCTAAGCGGGGGTGAGAATAACCTAAACTTTGAGAGGCCATTTTTTTGAGGTCACTGTTTGATCCTCTGGCCCCACACATGGGTCCCCAGTAAAGCCATGTGGCTAGGATAGAATGAAGAGCACTACAGTTCTAAGGGACCATGGTTTGGGGACCATGATCCACAGCACCAGCTGACAGAAGATGAGACTCCAAAACCTGCTTGGGAGATGTGAGCTGTGAGCTCAAGTGTTGCTTGTATGTTCCTATTTACCCAGCATTTTTCTGGTTATAGCATTTCGCCTATACTTCTGATCTGGTAGAGGTCACCCTGTGTTGGCTTCTGGAATGAGCCCTCTGGATAAAACTTTAGTGGACTGGGATAGGTACAGTCATTCTCCAATGAATAAGTAGGAACTGGATTTCTATTGCAGTACTGTGTGGCCTATGTATACTTTAGACTGTGGGAAAATGTTCCCAGATAATTCCTTAGACTGCTGTACCATCAGTTTTGGGACTGTATTGCCTCTACGATTAGGGAAGTAGGACAAGACCTCATATGTCTAGGCTTTCAGGTCATGAACAAGATGTCTGCAATGTCTAAGTTTCAGTAAGTCGCAAAATGTCCCTGAAAAACTAAGGACTTTTAGCTGTCAGATACTGAGTTTGAGTATGTGTTGAAAACAACAAAGTGAGTTATGGCTAAATCTAAATAAGTATAGAAGGTTGTAAAAGTTTTAAACTTGGAAGTAAAGGAAACCTCAGCTCTTGGGTATAGTATTCTTTGCTTGCTTGGTTTGCTTGTTTTCTGATTCTATTGACATGTGACTTGATCGTTATTGTTTTGTGTACATGGGAATTCTCTGCCTCTACATTTTAGCCATTGGAACCTAGTTGCATCTGTGAGACTGACGGGCGAGAGAATGCCTCTACCACTGGGACCTAGGAAGGGTCGTTTGGTGCCGGTAGAACCTGGCTGGGGGTGAGGACATGTCTGTGAGGAGACCAGTGGATGCACTGGTATGCAAGAGAATCTCTCTGCTATTGGGATTTCAGGCCTCTTGGGACATAGGGAAGGTTGTCTGTGTAATGGGTTGGTGTGACAATGGGTATGAGACAAGATTCTAAAGATAGTTCCTAGTTCCCCCTTCTTTTGTAACTCTGTCTTTGATTTGGGTTTTGCTTTGTTTCTGTTCGGAAAGGAAATTGAGATTGCTTGGGGAAAGTTAAAACTTCACACCAAGTTGGAAAGTAAGAAATGGAAAGTGTAAGGCATGGAAATGCAATTTTGATGGATATTGAAAGGACAAGGATGTTCCTTTTTGCTTTGTATTTTTCTCCTTACCTGATCCCTCAATAATTTGGCATTCTTACTGAATGAGTGATAGCATAATGTTTCTTTGCATAAAACCAATAAGACCAGTTTCAATTGGTAGTTCTGTTAACTAAGACTTTGACTGGAATGTCATGCCTGAAGGAGGAATGCCTGGGCTTTGGTTGTCACCAGAAAGCCTTGAGAAACTAAGATTTATTTTGGAAGCTAACAAAAGCCCACTGGAGAAATGGCCTGGTACCCTGTTTGGTCATGTGGTTCATGGCAGTCTTTCCAGGGAAGGAACAAGTGTTGCTTTCCTGAAAGACGGTAAGGAGGAACCTTAAGACACAATGTGTGAACCTCAAGGACTTGAGAAATACAATGCAGGCAAAGCTAGATGACACATACGGGGCTTGGCTTCTGTGCCCAAAAAGGCTGACTAAGGGTCAATTTAAAGGTACCTTGTGTGAGTTCCAGCATAGCAGATTTGAACAGTCTATGTGATCACTGCTGCTCTTCTTTTTATGCAAACAATGAGGCAAAATTGAAAACTGGCAGTCTTTTTGATGACAATGAGGGTGATCTTAGGGAGAAGAATCAGGTTTTAAATAAAATCACAATGATCGGTTGTGAACATTGGACTCTAGTCTTTGAAGTTTGTTTTTACTTGAGAGTTGAACTGGTTTCACCTGATGATATTAAAATGTCAATGCTTAATATCATTCCAGCAAAGGCCTTGTAACTCAAAGTTTTCTCAGAAGACAGTCTTGCAGACTCAGAAACAGTGTAGACCCCATTTGGGAAGTTTACCTGCATTGCAGCCTCCTGGGACTCAAAGGTTTGCCTGGACTAAACGGCTGAGTTGGTGAAGCATGGGGCAGCCTATCAGCTTTGCTTTATAACTGCTTCCCTTCCCCCACTGCCTTAATGGTTCAGAGAGACAGGGTTAAGAAGTGTTAAAGAGGGGAATCTCAAGATATTCCCCTCAGCTTAATTTGAGTGTAGCAGGTAACAGAGCTTCAGACAGATGTGACACACTGCTGTGGAAACGTTCCAGACAGGGCAGGTTCATCTTCGATTCAGGCAATTGGAAAAATAGTGGGAGTGAGGGGATTTCTGATACTTTTTTTTTCTGGGTACTGGGATACTCATCATTCATGCTTACTTGCTTCTTCCCACTACAGGGATTCCACCCTTCCTATATACTATGCATAGACAAAGCTGGCTGCTTGCCAAAATATGACACCAGTGGTTATATAACTGCGAGTGCTCTGCACATGTGAATTTAATTATTATCGCTAAGCAGCCCACACCCGGGCATCTGAGTGAGGGAGCCTGACAGACTCTACTGTCCCCACACACACCTTGCACACTTTCCTCGAAGGAAGCCACATTTTCGTATCAGAGACACTGTAGAATTAGTCCCTACCTTTGTTATTTAGTTGTTATGGTTGTGATTGTGCTCTCTAACCATCTTGACAAATTTCTCACCTCCAGAATACAAAAAGGATGCAAAATTGTCCAACAATGCCATCCTTTGGATATTTTACACACCGCTTTCCAGGGAGAGTCAACTGACCTGGACTATGTAAGATCCTTCCCCTCATGTGAAGGCTGCCCTCCATTCTAGAAACTCTTTCTGTTAGGGATCTTTGGACCCAGGGTGATGCTGGAAATCAAGACTTCTGATTTGAGGTATGTTTACATGCCTCTCTGTCCAGGTGTTCAATGATCTGAGCAGTGAGCTGGACTCGCTGGTGCCAATAGTCTCTGACTGCTCAGGCCTCAGGATCTTAAAGACATCCTGTGCTGAAAAAGAACCTTGCTGAGTACTCCATCTTCCCTGGTGTTGATAAGGAAATCAAACAAAACTAAGCACAAATGGTGTTTAACCTTGATTGCTTTCTGTTAGTGTTTAAGGAACAGTACATCCGTTCCATAGCCTTAAAAGAACAGATGATTGGATTTCTGTTTTTCTGTTTTTGAATCTATAGATGATATATAGACTTATCAGGAAGCATTCTCTTCAATTAATCCTTTAAGCTTCCTCTGTTGTAAGTTTCAAGTACATTATAATCATTCCTGGAATGCGCCTGTGACCTTATTCCTGGACCCTCCCTGTTGATTAGCATATCTGTAAAATCCAATAAAAGGAAGGTGCTTGCACTGCTCAGTGCTGATCCTGCCTGAGCGAGCAGCAGCCCTCCGACCCTCCCACATTCTGTCTGCTGGAATTACTTGCGTGCCCTTGACCACAAAGTACTACAACACCAGGGGATAGGTAGGATTATGTCCATGGCCAGCAGGAAGTATTTCCAGAAGATTATAAAGCCTCTGCCCATCACCCTTTTAAGATTACAAGGGTCCAGAGGTATTAAAGGGGGGATTGTAGCATGGTCAGACCAGAGATTGCTGGAGAAAGGGGTAGAATCCAATCTAGGGGCACATCAATCTGGCACAAGAGGATGCACCCTCTCCAACCAAGAGAATGCAGAGAGCAAGAAGAGCTGCTGAGGTGGCAGACTGAAGCAGCCTGTCTTTCCAAAGGGAGGGACCGCAAAAGCAGAAAGACTGCTTGAGGAAAACTGTAAACAAGGCAGCATGCATTGTCCAAGGCAGCTGAGCAACTCATGACTCAGCAGAAGGGAGCTTGTATAGAGGATGCGTGACTGAAGACTTTGCTGCCTTGCTAAACATGGTGGCAGGAAGAGGGGCAAAGGCAAATATGACCAACTCTGGTCCTCATGGGTTGAAAAGCTGGACAGTCCCACTGGCTTTCAGAACACATGGAATTCTAGGAGAGAACTTATAAACATCAGGTGGGCAGTAGCTTGCTCTTTGACATCTTGGGCTCTTGCTTTGCCCTGTACAGATGGGACAACTTGTGGGATTGGCAGAAGCTGACCCACCTGGGGCTTAGTCCGTGCATGGTTGAAAGCCAGCTACCCAGAGGCATGTTACCATGCTGGGATGTGTACCTCGCTGGGCTCCAGCCTTTGGGACACAACCACCATGTACAGCATGGCACATGGGTCCGGAGAACAGCACACAGAAACTAGAGGAGCACACAGAGGCATAAGCTTGGCAATTCCTCACATATGAAGCTTTCCCTGGACATTTGGAGTGATCTGGCAGTGCATCCCAGACACAGAGAGAGAGAGAGAGAGAGAGCTACTACTGCAAGCTGATGGCAACTCTGAAACCCACAAGTGCACACCTCAGAGAACTTGGAAATCTAAATGAATGGCTGGTTTAAACTCCTGAGGACAAATAAGCAATAATGGGGAACTTCTGGAGTTGGCTTTAGTTTGAAATCTATTTGGGAGCAAGAGGGGTTCTCTAACTTGCAGAAGAGAAGGGTTAGGAGCAGGAATACTCCCAAACCGCCCCCAAATTAGAAACCCTGTTAATAAAAACCTATTTCCTTTCCCCAAAATTTTCATGTTATGTGTATACATGGAAACAAGCAACCAGATCCAATGCTGCCCAGTTATAAGCACACAAAAGAATATACAGATAACGTATTATGAAATTGCATGCCTAAATCTTATATAATGTTTTCAACAAATGTTAACCCAATAAACTAAATTAAAGTAACAAAAATAATAAAGTTCATTAAAAAATATTTTCATAATCTTAGAATGAGTGTATGATAGTTCTTTAACATGAAGTAAATAAATTAATTGTAAAACGTTTAAAATTTTATGTTACAAATTCTATTTTAATGATATAATCCATTTAAGGCTTAAGACAAGTTTTAAAATTATCATTCAAATTCAATGAAGTTATTTGGGAAAAACAAAAACTATACATACATATATCCTCAACTGAAAATCATCATGTACAGCACCCACTGTCATTACCAATAAAATGTTTTTTAAAAAAGAATAAAATCATAGCAGGCAAATAAAACTAGAAAACAACTATAGGAAGAAAACCGGGAAAAACACAAATATGTGAAGACTAAATAAATTACTACAAATAAATGGAAGGGTATCACTTATTCATGGATTAGAAGGATTAATATTGTTATAACACCAGAAAACACAATTTTTGTCAAGTTAGATCTGATACTTGTTTTTGACAAACTTTTGGCATCTGAATCCAAAAATGACCCACGTTTTTCTCTATCACGTCAACATTTTAAGGTACAGGATACCCTCCCTTTGTCCTAAAAAGCCCACAAAATGTACATACAAAGGAAAATAAAGAAAAAATTACCTAAATATACTGTTTATTTAGTTATAATTCATGTTATATATTATGATATTTTATTCATACAAAGGCTATATATTGTTACTGTAGGTCAAATTGTGTACAAGTAATAAAGTTCTGCTACTAAACATACATATTAAGGTAATAATTTACGCTTATAACATTTCCTGGAGTGTTTGATCTGTAGACAATCTCGCCTGATGCTCCAGTTTTATGTGCAGAGGTGGAAATATAATGTTCTTTCTGTCAACAAGTGGTTCATGCAGAATGTTTGGATCACCAGGTTTGAGGTCAGATCTTGGAGGCCAGTTCAA
Organism: Furipterus horrens; assembly: GCF_987537825.1. NCBI lineage: Eukaryota > Metazoa > Chordata > Mammalia > Chiroptera > Furipteridae > Furipterus > Furipterus horrens. Next base: position 64,943,232 of record NW_028327179.1, read on the forward strand.
CTCTATGCAATGCTTCTCACGAGCTCTGCTGTCCCACATAAACGGAAAAAAGGGCAACTTGGTGCATCCGCATTGCTGACAAAGAAGGAAGCAGACCATTTTAAGGTCAACATAGATGATCCAACTGTGTTTGTGATATTGCAACAAATCAATGACTCTCTTTATGTCTTCATATTCTTCACGAAAACAAACTGAATGGCCAATTGGGACTGCACCAAATAAACTGCCATTGTGGAGGAGGACACACTTCAAGCTCTGCTTTGAGCAATCGATGAACAGTTGCCATTCAGTTGCATTCTAGATTGGAATTCCCAATTTCTCCATTAAACCATGTATGTTATGGCAATACATAAAGCCAACAACACTTCGAAAGTACTGGAGAAATGCATTTTCTCTTGATCAAAGGTAGGATACCTTCACTCCTTTTTCAAGCAACTTTTTCTCATGCAGTCTTGATGCTAGGAGTTCTGAAGACTTTTTGGATAGTCCCAAATCTCGTGCCAAATCATTCAACTCATGCTGATCAAATCCCTTATGAACTGAGTCATCTTCAATTTCAAAATCTTCATTGTGGCTGTCACTTAGTTCTTCACCATACTCCTGTTTTTCGAAAGAGGGTAGTTTAATGAAAACTGGCACTGGGATTTCAGCCGAATGAGGCACTGGGTGTATAGCTGATGGTAGACTAGGATACTCTATTTTACATTTATTTTTCTTGTTATATCTTGACGTTTTCACTATACAAAAGTAACAGTCACTTGAATGATTTCTGGGCTGTTCCCAAACCATAGGTATACCAAATGGCAATTAATCACGTGTTCCCTTCGTCCACATCCGTAAACTCTTGACACACTGCTTGTACACCTTGTGAGGGGCCCAAGACTTATCTTGATCACCAAGTTTTACTTTAAAATATGCAAATTAGGCTTGCCTGACAAATGCGCTGATGTTTGTCCTTTGGGAATGGTGAAACTGCCACAGATAGAACAAAATGAATCAGGGTTGTTTAGGCACTTACCACGAGAAATAGCAGAGGCAGACATGATCTGAAGGAAAGAAAATAAGTACGTATGTAAATAAAAAAATAAATTCTGCTAATTCCTTGTATACAGACAAGAACTCGGCCTATACTTCAGAATACAATTCACTATACAGAGCAGCACACAATCTCTCACCACACTGTTTCATGTGTAACTGAATAGCCTAGACAAATATGAATCTGTCAGTGGTCTCCAATGTGGTCCTCCACCTCTCCCCACTTGAGGGAGGTTTGCTCTCAGCCAATAGGAGAGTACTAGTGCTTCCCTTGATCCAGGCTCGATCCAGCATAAAGTGGTCACATTAAGATAAGCTGCACAGAAAAAACGACGTGATAGAAGAAAACTAAATCTAGTTTTGAAATCAGCACGCCTATTTAAGTCTAAAAGAGCTGAAAAATCAAACTCAGCAGGAATTATGTTAAAAATTGTTCCTCTTGAGCGTTGGCCTGTGAACTAAGTGTCGCTGGTTCGATTCCCAGTCAGGGCACATGACTAGGTTGCATGTCATGTCCCCAGTTAAGGGCGCAAGTGAGAGGCAACCACATAGTGATGTTTCTCTCCCTCTCTTTCTCCTTTCCCCTCTAAAAATAAAATTAAAAAAAATAAATAAAATAATTAAAAAAAAAAAAATGTTCCTCAGTGTAATGTTCATACTGCCCTGACTGAGTGGACCAGTTGGATGGAGCATTGTCCCATAACCAAGGGGTTGAGGGCTTGATCTTCAGTCAGGGCATATACCTAGGTTTTGGGTTCAATCCGTGGTCAGGAACTGTGAGGAAGGTAACCCATCATGTTTCCCTCTTACATTGATGTCTCTTTTTCTCTCTCCCTGCACCTTTCTCTAATATCAATGGCTATATACCTCGAATGAGGATTAAAACGGGGAAAAAAATGTCCTTACTAACTAAAGTAACATACAGATTCAATGCAATCCTTATTAACTCTTTGAGTGCCAATTGCTGTGAGCGACACTGACAAATTTTCCCAAAATTTTTTGATGGCTATAAATGTAAATAACAATGGAATAATTCATATTTTATGTTTTGTTCTCTTATTTTGTACCTCAGGTTATATATTGACATAACTTTTTCTCATGTTGATCCAAATTTTGAATTTTTATGCGTGTTAAAATACTGACATATTGTTATAATTTTTACTTACATTTTAAATGATCCTTTTAATTTCATTTATCTTTGCAATACGTCGAAACTCTGCAGTGTACACGATAAGGAAGCTTTTGCTCATGGACATTTTCATTGCTTCACGGTATAACGCTAGCACTTTTTCCAGTGTCTCAGCAGAGTAGGTTTATTGCTTTCATGATGGAAACGTGGAGAGTCCTTAAGACATCTGACCACCTCATATAGAGAGATAGGAACCTTAATATGGATATGATATAGAGTGGGGGACCTTATACCATCTTACAACGAGTCAGTCTTTCCAATGAGGGAACATTGTTTACTGAGGAAATGCAAAGTGCTGCATCTTAGGTCCACTTCACCAGCAACAGAATCACGAATCGTCCTTGAAATATTTGATCCCCTCATCTTGAGAGATAAGGACCTGATATCCTCTGACAATGATCAGCCTTTCCAAATGAGGGGAAGGTTGTTTACTGCAGAAATGTGAAGTGCTGCATTGGCTCTCAGAGTATCCCTCTAGTAGGTTGTAAACACAACGAAGGTTAGTCTCTGTGTCAGAGCAGATTCAGATGTCACCACTGCCCGATGGTGTTTGCCGTAAATGTGCACTTTCTTCTGCTTTGAATAAAAAGTAGGTGTCCTCTGGATGAAGCAATATTCTTATCATACTAGAGGGGATCATTCTTTTATGCTGCAAGAGCAAGACTACTTTCGAGAGTCGTAGATGAAGAAAAGGATTCAGTTGGACTTTTGCCAGGGAGTGATCTTATACTATTTTTACAGCCATTATTCATTTTGTGCCCATGTTTTTTTATATTGGAAAGACATTTATAGAAAAACTGAAAATGAGTGCCCCAATGATGAGAAAGGAAACTTTGTGAGAAGAAGAAATTTCTAAATTGACCAGCGATGAATCTAGTGACAGAGATTTTGTAATAAGTGATCTTGAAAGCAGTGCATCTAAAGATGAAGTAAATGAAGATGAAACTGAACCATCTTCTTCTGGAAGTGATGCTAGTGAAAGCTGTTGGGTTAAGAGGGATGCAGATGGGCAGGACACAACACAACTTCAACGCAGTTTGCAGAGCTTCCAGGTTTGAAGCATGCCCCACTGACTGATTCTAAGCCAATTGCTTATTTTCATCTCTTCTTCACTGAAGAGCTGCTAAAGCTGATGGTCACCGAAACCAACAGATATGCACAATAGTACCTTCAGTCACACAAAAAATTATCCTCTAATTCTAGAGAGTTCTTGGAAACCAATGACAGTTGCAGAAATAAAAGGTTGTATACTCAACATCGGCATAATTACTAAACCAAGCATGTACAGCTACTGGTCGAAAAAGAAATCTTTGTAAACTCCTTGGTTCTTACACATGTTCTCTTGTAACCGATTTCAATTATTGCTGAGGTTTTTTCATCCTGTAGACAATTCCAAAATCCCCACTCCTGATGATCCATCTTATGATCCATGTGCTAAGTTTCAGCTGATAGTTGATCACGTCAATTGTATCTTTCGGCATTACTATACTACCCTCAAACAATTGAGCACTGATGAGAGTTTGGTAGGTACTAAAAGTCACAGCAGATTATTGCAGTACTTGCCAAATAAACACCATGATTACTGGGGAGTAAAATTTTGGATGATGTATGATGCAGTCTCAAATTACTGTCTTGTATTCTATGCTTACCTTGGAGCAAAAAGCAATACAGGCAAAGATGATGTGAAAAAACATGGTTTGGCCTATACCGTAGTAACTAAGTTACTTACCATAGGAAATTATACAAATAATGGTTAACACATCTTTTGCGACAATTTTTTTTAGTTTGACTCCCCTGGCTAGGTACCTCTACTTAGTAGGGACATACATTACAGGAAGACTTTGTAAGAATTGAAAATTTCTCCCACACCAGATACTGCAAAAGTTCAATGAGGGAGAGGTAAGATTTTTTAGAAATGCCTTCCTGTTACTGTGTGGGTTTAGGGAAAAGAAATCTCAAAAAAAAGCAGGTATTGCTCCTTAACTCTTATTCAGGTCCAGCAGTGTTGAACATAGCATCAAAAAGAAATATGACACCAATTTCCAAGCTATATATCAAATTGGAATACAACTGACACATGGGAGGCACAGACATGTCTGATATGATGCTTTACATGTTATTTGAATAAAAGAATAACACTAAAGTATTGGGAAAAGGTAGTGTTCAATGTATTATCAAGAATGCTGCTGAATGCATACATTCTTAATAAGGGAAAATTTTTTAGGTGGGAACAAACCAATGTCTCCATTGAACTTTAACACCTCCATAATAGAAGAGCTTGCCAGAGAATGGCATGAGGTTAGAGACACTGTTAACAAATCCAGCAATGAAGAAAATCCACCGGGTCCCTCTCACATATATGGTGTAAAGATGCTTCCAGAAAGAAAGCTGAGATTGTGTAAGGAATGCTCAACACCGGAAAGAAAAATCAGGTCGAGAACAGTATGTATGAGATGTGACAAAGGGCTGCACCCAAGATGCATCAATAGCCACAAATGTTAATATATAAACATTTTACTACTATTGGATTGTTTTTGCATTTCATTTTTTATTATGAACTGTTTTTCACTGTTCATATCTACTGATATATGTCTCTAGTGTGAATGCCATGTTCATTATTTTTGTATGTTATGAAATTTTCTTTTTTTTCCCCAAAATTTATGCAATATTTGGTATAATTCTTGCTTGTTATCCAGGTAGGTGTGTGTTTTTTCAAGTTATAATAATGGGTTTTACATTATGCCATATATTATATTTCAAAAGCCATACTGAAGGAATTTATTCTAATAATTATAATAATAAAATAATTTTAATGCAATAAATTTTTTTGTTAAATTGCGTCAAAGAACACTGCTTACAAAGGAAGAGTGTATTTACTATATGTCATGAAATGTTAGGCAAATTATTATGAATAATAATCTTTATAAACATTTTTCATAAACTCTGCATTTCCCAACAAAATAGCCTGGCATTTCTCACACGAATTTTAGCAATTACACATGGCACTCAAGGGGTCAAAATACCAATGGCATTATTCTCAAAATAGAACAAGTAATTCTAAAATTTATATGGAACAACAAAAGACCCTAAATTACCAAAGAAAACTTGAGAAAGAACAAAGTGGGAGGTATCATACTCCCTGATATTGAAATGATGCTACAAGAGTACAATAAAAACAGACACACATATCAACAGAGCACAGAAATATATTCATACTTATAGAGTCAATTGATCTACAACAAAAAAGGCAAGAAATATACAATGGGGTAAAGACAGTCTTTTCAATATGTGGTATTGACTAGATGGGGTGTAAATGCTGGACTTGTGGGCAGAAGCCAAGAAAAAAGTAGTGGACCATGAGTGGGACTTCAGACATAACAAATAAACAAAATAAGAAGTGAAAGGTGAGAAATCATAACCAATACCATAGAAATACACAGGATGTAAGGAATTACTACAAACAACTGTGTCACAAAAAATTTGACAACCTAAATGAACTGGACAAATTTCTAGAAACACATAATCTTCCAAAACTGAAGCAAGAAGAAGCAGAAAGCCTGAACAGACCAATAACAACTGGAGAAATTGAAGCAGTAATCAAGAAACTACCAGCACACAAAGCCCCAGACCAGATGGCTTCACGAGTGAATTTTATAAAACATTTAGAAAAGAATTAACTCTTATCCTCCTCAAATATTCCAAAAAATCCAAGAAGAAGGAAGACTCCCAAACTCTTTCTATGAAGCCAGTATTCCCCTAATTCCAAAACCAGGTCAAGACACAACAAAGGAAAAAAACTACAGGCCACTATCGCTGAAGAATATAGATGTTAAATCCTCAACAAACGATTGGCAAATCGAATCCAGCAACACATTAGAAAGATCATACACCACAATCAAGTGAGAACATCCCAGAGATGCAAGCATGGTTTAATATTCTCAAATCAATAAATATAATAAACCATATAAACAAAATGAAAAACAAAAATCACATGATCATATCAATAGATGCTTAAAATATATTTGATACAAGTACAACACCCATTTATGATGAAAACAGTTAGCAAAATGGGAATAGAGGGAGCATGCCTCAACATAATAAAGGCCATATATGAGAAACCTGAAGCCAACATCATACTCAATGGACAAAAACAAAAACAAAAACATTCCCCCTAAGATCAGGAACAAGACAAGGATGTCCACTCTCTCCACTCCTATTCAACATAGTCTTGGAAGTTCTAACCACAGCATTCAGACAAGAAAAAGAAACAAAAGGCATCCAAATTGAAAAAGAGGAAATAAAACTGTCATTATTTGCAGGTGACATGATAGTATACATAGAAACCCTATAGACTCCAAAAACTATTTGATCTAATAAGTGTATTTGGCAAAATAGCAGGGTACAAAATAAATATACAGAAATCCAAGGCATTTCTGTACACCAACAATAAAATATCAGAGACAGACAAAAAAGAAAATACCATTTACTATAGCAACAAGAAAAATAAAGTACCTAGGAATAAACTTAACCAAGGAGGTAAAAGACCTGTACTCGGAAAACTATATGACACTGAAGAAAGAAATAAGAAGATACAAATAAATGGAAGCATATAACATGTTCATGGATGGGAAGAATCAACATTATTAAAATGTCCATACTATCCAAAGCAATTTACAGATTCAATGCAATCTCTGTTAAAATCTTTGAGTGCCAACATCACTGTGAGTGACGCTGACAAATTTTCCCAAAAGTGCCAGTGTTGGTCTCAGCGATTCTTTTTTCTGATGGCTATAAATGTAAATAACAATGAAATAATTCGTATTTTATGTTTTTTTTGTACCTCAGATTATATATTGATATAGTTTTTTCTCATATTGATCCAAATTTCAAATTATGCATGGCACTCAAAGGGTTAAAATACCAATAACATATTTTCTAGACCTAGAACAAATATTTCAAAAATTTATATAGAACCAAAAAATACCCCGAATAGTCACAGTAATATTGCGGAAAAAGAACACAGTAGGAGGAATCACAATACCTGATATCAAACTATTCTACAAGGCCACGATAAAGAAAACAGTCTGGTACTGGCATAACAACAGATATATATATCAATGAAACAGAACAGGGAACCCAAAAATAAACCCAAGTCTATATGGTCAATTAATATTCAACAAATGGGTAAGGAACATAAAATGGAGTGAAAAGAACCTCTTTAACAAATGGTGTTGGAAGAACTGGACAGGAACATGCCAAAAAATGCAACTAGACCACCAACTTACACGATACACCAGAATAAACTCAAGATGAATCAAAGACTTAAATGTAAGCCATGACACCATAAAAGTCCTACAGGAAAACATAGGGAAAACATAGGAAAATTTCATATATCCCACATTGCAATATTTTCACCAACATATCTCCGAAGACAAGGGAAATTAAAAAAGACTAAGCAAATGGGACTACATCATACTAAAAGAGTTTCTGTTCACCAAAAAGAGACATCAGCAGGATGAAAAGGGAACCAACCACATGGGAAAATATATTTGTCAATGATACATCAGACAAGGGACTGATCTCCAAAATATATAAAGAACTTACATGACTCAACACCAAGAAGACAGAAAACCAAATTAAAGAACAGGCATAGGACCTGAACAAACACTACCCCAAGAGCACATACAGAGGGTCCATAGGTATATGAAAGAATGCTCAACATCACTAGCCATCAGAGAGATGCAAATAAGAAACACAGTGAGATACTACCTCACACCAGTCAGAATGGCCGTCATCAACAAAACAACAAACCACAAGTGCTGGAGAGGATTTGGAGAAAAGGAAACTCTAGTGAACTATTGATGGGAATGCAGACAGGTGCAGCCACTATGGAAAGCAGTATGGAATTTCCTAAAAAGACTAAAAATGAAACTGCCTTTTGAACCAGCGTTTCCAATGCTACGATTATACCCGAAGAATCTGAAACACCAATTCAAAAGAACATATGTACCCCTATGTTCAGAGCACTACTATTTACAATAGCCAAGTGCTGGAAACAACCTAAGTGCCCATCGGCAGATTAGTGGATCAAAAAACTGGTACATTTACACAATGGAGTACTATGTAGCAGAAAGAAAAAAGGAATTCCTACCATTTGTGACAACAACACTGATGGAACTATGAGAGAATTATGCTTAACAAAATAAGCCAGGGAACAAAAAACAAATATGATATGAAATCACCTAATACAGGAAACTAATGAACAACACAAACAAATGAACAAAATTGAACCAAAGGCATGTAAACAAGGAGCTGACTAACAGTGACAAGGGGGTAGAGGGGAGGTAAAGAAGAGGGGTAAGAAGGGAAAGGGTCTAGTCAAAGAACACGTATAAATGACCCATGGACATGGATACGGGGTAGGGACTGACTGTGGGAGAAGGGTTGGGCAGAGTGGGGGCAAGCAATGGGGAAAAAAGTGGGACCACTGTAATAAAAAACAAACGAATACTTTTAGTGGAAAAAAATATAAAAAATCAAAGCAAATTAATAAGTAAATAAATAAGTGAGCCGGCACGTCCTCCCATTCCCCCTCTCCCCAAAAAAACTTCGCATGGAGGAAAGTGAAAAGGAAGTGTAAAGCATGCAAATGTAATTTTAGTGAATATTAGAAGGACAAGAATTTTCCTTCTCACTGTATATTTTTCTCCCTACCTGATCCCTCCAGAATTTGGCATTCTGAAGAAGCAAGTAATGACATCAGGTTCTTTGCATAAAACTAATAAGACCAGTTGTTAACAGAGGTTTTGTTGACCAAGACTTTGACTGGAATGTCATGGCTACAGGAGGCATGTCTGGGCTCTGGTTGTTACCAAAAAGCCCTGAGGAACTGGGATTGACTTTTGAAGGTAATAAAACCCCACAAGAAAAAAGGCCTGGTACCTTGGTTGGTTGTGCGGTTCATGGCAATCTTTCCAGGGAAGGAATAAAGGTTGCTTTCCTGAAATATAGCTAGAAGGAAACTTAAGGCTCAATGGAAAACCTGAAGGACTTGGAAAAGACAGGTGTTTACAGGCAAGGCTGAATGCCAGGTGTGTGACTCAGCTCTGAACTCTAAAGGAGACTTAAAGACCATATGTGATCATTTGCTGCTCTTGTTGTGTTTATGCAAATGAAGAGGATAAATTAAAACTGGACTTAATGCAGTCCCTTTAATGACAAGGAGGGTAATCTTAAGGAGAAAAATCACAATTCAAGGAAATTCGCAAAGCTCAGAGGTAGACTATAAACTAGTACAGCTAACTGTCTTTAAAGTTTATTTTCATTTAAAGTTTCTTTTCATTTGCAAGTTAAACTAGGTCTGTGACATCATCAAAGATGCTTAATTTACAGCCAAGAAGAATGTCAAATACCTGGTAACTGGATGTCTTCCCAATAAGACCGTCTCGCAGACTTAGAGACTGGTTTGTGGGTTAAGTTGCGTAAATTAACATGTGTGTTCTGTTTTCATAGGGCATAAGCCTATGATCTTATTCGCTGAGTGATTGTCTGTACATATTGGCCTCACTTAATCCTTTCTCCTGAACCTCAACGGTCTGGCTGAACTAAGTGGTTCTGTTGGTGAAGTATGGGGTGGTCTGCGGGCTTCACTTTAAAACTGGTTTCTCTTTTCTATCCTAATGGCTTGGATAGAAAGGGCCCAGAGGTCTGAGAGGGGGGAAACCTAAAATATTCCCCTCAGCCCAAACTAAGTATAGTGGACAAAAGGGTTTTGGACAGGTGTGACGTGTATTACACACCTTCCTCCAAAGAAGCCTTCTTTTTTGCCTAATGTGGGACACTTAAAAATTAATCTCTGCCTTTTGTCATCTAGTGGTTATGGTTTTAATGGTGCCTTTTGATCCTACTGCCAATTCTGTTGCCCCCAGAATACAAGGATGCCAGTTTGTTAAACCGAGCATGCCGTTGCCCAGGGACACCCAATTGACCTGGACTCTGCAAAATCCTTTCCCGTGTGGGAAGGCCACCCTCCCCTCCACACCCCAACTCCTATTGGGAATTTATGGACCCAAGGTAGGTAGGACGATGACTATGTCCAGCTTGAATCAATCTGAGAGGGGGGAATTGTTACAGATCGGGGTTCCCCTGCCTAAATAAGTAAAATTTATAATACAAAATAATAATAATAATATTAATTCTGGGTGCAGCCCAGGACTGGTTGGACCTGGCGGGTGGTGGCAGGGTTATTTTTCTTTGGATAATTTAGAAGGAATGGGCTTTGAGGCAGACACTTGCCTTTATTTCAAATTGTACCATTGTTAAATAAAAAATTACTTTTCCTTTCCACTGAACTCCGTCTCCAGAGTTTTGTCTGTCTGGTGGCGAGAGGGAGGACCCAATTGGGTGGTTTGGTAACAATAAATCAGATAAAGGTTAATATCCAAACTATATAAAGAACTCATAGTATTTAACACCAAAAAAAGCAATCCAATTAAAAACTGGACAGAGAATATAAACAGACATTTCTCTCAAAAGATAGTACCTCACACCTGTCAGAATGCCCACCATCAATATGTCCCCAAACAAGAAGTTCCGGCAAGGATGTGAAGAAACAGGAACCCTCATACACCATTAGTGGGATTGTAAATTAGTGCAGCCATAATGGAAAACAGTATGGCGATTCCACAAAAAATTAAAAAGTAAGAGCTGTCATACAATCCAGCAATTCCACTTTTGAGTAGTTATCTGAACAAAATCAAAACACTAATTCAAAAATATAAATGAGCCTTTAGGTTCAATGAAGCGTTACTAGTATAAGCCAAGATATGGAAGCAATTTAGATGTCTGTCAATAGGCTTCTTTGCCTCCATCTTGTTGAGGACGCTATGCTTCTTGGACTTGCCTATTTCCTTCACCAAATTAGGAAAGTTTTCTTTCTTTTTAAAAATAATTTCCAGTTTCTTACTCTTTCTCTTCTCCTTCTGGCACCCCTATATATGAACATGAGAAGCTTAAAGTTGTCCCAGGGACTCCTTACACTATCCTTATTTTTTTGTTTTTATTCTTTCTTCTTCTTCTGATTCTGATTGGTTGCTTTTTTGCTTCCTTATCTTCCAAATCACTGACTTCATTCTCAGCTTCATCCATTCTACTGTTGTTTCCCTGTATACTGTTCTTTTCTTTTTAAGTATATTTAATTGATTATATTGTTACAACAGTTCCAAATTTTTCCGCTTTGCTCCCCACTGCCCAGCACCATCCCACCCCCAGCAACCCCCCCAACCCTAGTCCATGCCCATGGGTCGTACATACAAGTTCTCTGGCTTCACCCTTTCATACATTATTCTCCCCCACCCAGTAATTAATTAATTAATTTTTAAAAAATAAAGAATAACAATCCCTCCCTCTCAGACTTAAGACCTTTCATAATCTTATAAAGGACAATGGGCAAAGGTCTCGAGCTCCTCTAGCTGCTTCAAGCTGGACATGGTTGTTGTCCTACCTACCTTTGGGTCTAGAAATCCCTAATAAGAGTGGGTGTGTGCAGGGGAGGGCGGCCTTCCCACATGGGGAAGGATCGTGCAGACACCAGATCAGTTGGCTGTCCCAGGACAATGGCGTGCTTGATTTAACAGGCTGGCATCCTTGTTGTATGCGGTCACGTTGTGATGTAGCGGCCTTTTCTGTCTCTCCGTGGTTATAAGACTTCTCTCCAGCTAGTGTTCAGTTGGTTATTCCAGATGATTTCTCCAAAATTAAGTTGTAAATCCAGACTAGTCCTGGTTGGAGGTTAGTGTAGCTGCCACTTACCCCTCCGCCATGTACACTGTTCTTTATTTCAATTAGTGTATCCTTAATTTCTTAATGGATCTGTTTTATACTACTGATATCCTCACTACGTACCTTGAGAATCTTTATAACCAGTGTTTTGAATTCTGTATCTGATAGATTGCTTATATGCATTTTGCTTATTTCTTTTTCTAGAGTTTTGATCCATTCTCTCATTTGGGCCAGGTTTCTTTGTTGCCTCATTTTGGCAGCCTCCCTGTGTTTGTTTCTATGTATTAGATAGAGCTACTAGGAATCCCTGTCTTGGTAGCGAGGCCTAATGTAGTAGGTATCTTGTATGGTCCAGTGGCACAGCCTCTCCTATAACTCAAGCTGGGTACTCCAGGTGCACCCTTCATGTGGTCTGAGTATACCCTCCTCTTGTAGTTGAGTCTTGATTGCTGTTGGCAGGTAAATGGGAAGGATTTACCCAGGCCAGTCAACTACAAGGAATGGCTGTGAGCACTGACCACCAACCTCCACACTGTGCAGGGGCAGGGTAGTGGTTCTTGAACATGGTCTGTAGCTGTCCACTGTGTGTGCAGGCTCTGGGGTTTCCTGGATGCTACAGACCAAGGTCAGCCCCTATCTGTGTTATTCCTGGGACTCCTATGAGGTGAAAGGTTCTGTATATATCAATTAAGTCCATTTGATCTAGAGCGTTGTTCAATGCCACAATATCCTTGATGATTCTTTGCTTGGAAGAGCTGTCCATTGTTGACAATGGGATGCTAAAGTCCCCTACTATGAGTGTGTTACTCTTCATATCTTTCTTGAAGTCCTCCAAGATTTTCCTTTCCTTATATATTTGGGTGCTCCTTATGTTGGGTACATATATGTTTACAAGGATTATATCTTCTTGATGTATTGTTTCCTTAAGTGTTATGAAATGTCCTTCTTTGTCTTCTTATGGTTTTTATTTTGAAATCTATTTTGTCTGATACATGTACTACTACCCCAGCTTTTTTTCATGTCCATTTGCTTAAAAAAAAATTTTTTTCCATCCCTTCACATTCAGTCTGTGTAGATCTTATGTTCTGGGGTGAGTCTCTTGTAGGAAGATTATATATAGGTCATGTTTTCTTACCCATTAAACTGCCCTATGTCTTTTGATTGGAGCATTTAATCCATTTACATTTAAGGTTATTATTGATAGGTATTTATTCATTGTTACTTATTCTCTCTGTACCTGTGTTCTTCTATCTTTTTCTTCATCTTTGTAGAACAGTCCCTTTAGCATCTCTTGCAATGCTGGTTCAGTGATGTATTCTTTTAGCCTTCTTTTGTATGGGAAAACTCATTTAACCTTCCATTTTGAATGAGAGCCTTGCTGAGTTAAGTAGTCTTGGTTGTAGGCTTTTCATTGCATGAATATTTTTCGCCATTCCCTTCTGGCTTGTAGTGTTTCTGTTGAGAAATTAGCTGATAGCCTTATCAGAGCTCCCTTATATGTTATTAGCTTTTTCTCTCTTACTGCTCTTAGGATTCTCAATCTTTCAATTTTTCATTTTAATTATTATGTGTCTTGGAGTGAAAAAGTTTCACCACAGCACTATCAACAACCAAAGAGCAAAGATTAGTATAGGTAGATGAAAGGACAAAGAAAGAAAAGAAAAGCTTAAGAGATGTCTAGAAGAAATGGACGTGATTTTGAGTTGATAGAGGGAGAAGGAATACTAAGAGGGAGAAATGAAAACCATAAAAAGAGAGGGAGAAATTCGAATTTAAAATGTAACAAAGAAAGGTCTGGAGGAAGGTATTAATGGAGTACGGGAGGGGAACAATAAGATCTGTTTGAAATAACAAAATAGTAAAGATCTATGAATAAAACTGCAGAAATGCCACAACCACCACCATATCCACAACTAAAATGATCAAGTTGGAGAGCGAATAAGTGTATTTTAAGAAAAGTAAAAAGAATATGAGATGATTAATGATAAAAAAAATGGTTTTGAGAGGCTGAAGTAGAGAAATGATGAGTGTTGAATGGAAACAGTCGTAGTAAGAGAAAAGATAGAATTTAAAACAAAAACAAGAGGAGGAAATAAGATGGTAAAATGGTGTAAAAGAAGGGAGGAGCAAAATATGAGATTTGCAATAAATTATTACATAAAAACTACTGACAAAATACACAAATTTGGTGGACAAGAAATGAATGTTAAAGAGCTATGTAGGAGAGAAAATAACGCAAATCATGAAGAAGACCACAGTGGAATCTGTCCCAGTAGTTTTTGTTTTTTATCACTTTCTTCTCTTTCTGGTTCCACCCCTGGTGACATCAGATTGTGTCCCAGTCTGGGTCTAGGCAGCCTGTTTGACACTACTGGAGATCCACATCTATGGCTGTCTCCTTCAGTTGTTAATCTACTCAATCTGTAATCAGCAGTCAGGCTTAAGCACTGCCCACTGGGACAGAATAATTCCTGTAGGCGAGGCTATTGCTTCACCTCAAGCTGACGACACTTGGAAGGGAGTGGACTGCCTAAGCAAGGCAGCTCCTGTAGTACGGGGGATGAGTCAGCATTGTGGTCCCAACAGCTGCTCCCTTAGTTCTCTCCCCAATGCCACCTCCCCAAACTCTTCTCAAGAATCTCTAGTCCACTCTGTCCCTCTTCTGCTGGAGCCCAGGGTAAATGGTTGCCAATGAAATTTTGTGCTTTGTCCCTTTAAGAATCTGTGATTCCAGCTGTCTCTCAGACCAGCAACTGCCATCCCCTATGCTGCTTTTCGCTTTTCACAGCTGGATGCTATCTGGTTTATTCTCAGCTCTGATGCTGTAGGCTGGGGAGCCCAGCTTGGGGTTTAGACCTCACACTTCTCACGGGGGACCCTCTGGCTTCTGAAATATTTCTCTATAACTCGGCTGTCACCTGTTGGAGCCCAGCCAGCCCTCTTGCATCTCCTCCACACTCTGTACCAATCATGTTGTGATGAAGCAGTTTCTTCTGTGGTTATAAGGCTTCTCTTCAGCTAGTGTTCAGGTGGTTATTCCGGGTGATTTCTCCACAATTAAGTTGTAATTGCAGATTGGTAATGGTAGGAGGTTAGTCCTCTGCCATCTTGGATTCACCCTCCTCCATATTTTTCTTTATTTCACTTTGTGTAAGTTTCACTTCATCCTTAGTTTTTAGTCATACTCAATCATTTCTCTGAGCATCCTAATCACATGTTTTGAACTCTGCATTTGATAGGTTGGCTGTCTCTGTTTTGTTTAGTTCTTTTCCTGGGGTTTTGTTCTGTTCTTTCATTTGGGCCATATTTCTTTGCCTCTTCAATTTGGCAGCCTCCCTGTGTTAGTTTCTGTGTATGAGCTAGAGCTGCTTTGGCTCCTTATCTTAGTAGTATAGCCTAATGTAGTAGGTGTCCTTTGGAGCCCAGTGGCACAGCCTCCTGTATCACCCAAGCTGGGTACTCTAGGTGTGCCTTCCGTGTGCGTTGAGTAACATTCCTTTTGTAGTTGAGCCTTGGTTGCTGTTGGCAGATCAATGGGAGGGATTTACTCAGGCCAGTCAGCTGTAAGGACTGACCACTGACCACCAACCTTCGCCCTCTGTGGAAGATCAGCTATGCAGGGTTCCGCTGCTGGTGATCTGATGTGGTCTGTAGCTGTCCACTGGATGCATTAGTCCTTGGGCTTCCTGGGTGGTGCAGGCCAAGGTCAACTCCCACCTGTGTTTTGCCTGGGGCATCCTGCTTGAGTTATAAAGTAACCTGAGATGGCTGCTACTTGTGCTGGCCTTGGGAGATTTCCAGGTGAGCCCAAGTTGTGAATCTAAGCAGGCTGTCACTAGTGCCAGCCCTGGAGCTCATTGAGTCCAGCTGTCACTTATTTGAAAGGATTTAGGAAGATGTGAAGCATGAGGTAAGACCAACCACTCATAGAGAAAAGCAGATTGGATGGGCATGTAAGTTGGGTGGGGTGGAGTCTCTGGGGATCAAAGTGGGTTAAATAGTGTTAGCCAGGGTGATGGAGTCTTAGATATGGTACCAGCCTGCCAGCTCTGTAGAGGGAGAGTTTAGAAAAGAGACAATGGCCTCTGTTTGATTTGATGCAACACACTTCTGTTCCTCCCTGTATAC
This sequence comes from Furipterus horrens, assembly GCF_987537825.1. NCBI lineage: Eukaryota > Metazoa > Chordata > Mammalia > Chiroptera > Furipteridae > Furipterus > Furipterus horrens. The sequence continues at coordinate 64,959,364 of NW_028327179.1, forward strand.
CACTGGTGCCTTTCATGCCGCTATCCTGGTGCAGGAGGCTCAGAGAGAGTGAGTGAGTAGGTGAATCCATGTCTGGGTTCTCTAAAAGGAACTGCTTGGGGCTCCAGCAGTTTCTTCCACCGAATCAATCGCCTATGGTTTTTGTAGTCAGAAGTTGTGGGGACTTATCTTTCTGGCACTGGAACCCTCAAGTGGGGGTGCTGGTGTGAAGCTGGGACTTCTCACTCCTGAGATATTCCTCCCAAATTTTTATCCACCACACATGGGTGTGGGTCCAGCTCATTCCGTGTTTGCACCCCTCTTACCTGTCTTGATAGATGTTGTTTTTTTAATTCCATGGCTGTGATACTTCCATTCAACTCGATTTCTAATGGTTCTCACTGATAGTTGTTCTATATTTTAACTGTAATTTTGATGTGGTTGTGCGAAGAGGTGAGCCATATCTACCTATGCCACCACCTTAACCAGATCTCTCTTCTATTCTTATGCAGTAGTATCCCCCTTACCCACAGGAAATGTGTTCTAAGACACCCAGTGGAGTGTTTTGTGGCCCAGAATATGATCTATTTGGTGATAGTTTTTGAAAACTATAAATAATTTTTAAAGGCAGCAAAGTAGTACTTATTTTACATCAATTACAAGTATATACATACAAGATACAGGAGAGTCAGGACATAGCTATCCTAATATTAAAAGAAATGGCTGGAAATCGGTGCTTGGGATAAAATTTCCAACAATTACATTATATACAGAGCCAAAAAGTATCACATCTCAATTATGAGACATGGATGATCTACAAAATGACTCTAGTAGTAATAAATATTTGGCTTTAAATTTGGTTATCATAAAAATGTAATTACATAAAAATGTAATTCTGGACCCAAGGGTAGGACAACGACCATGTCCAGCTTGAAACAACTAGAGGAGCTCAAGACCTTCGCCCATTGTCCTTTGTAAGATTATAAAGGGTCTTAAGTCTGAGAGGGAGGGATTGTTATTTTTTATTGTTAAAATAATTAATTAATTATTTAAAAAAATATATGAAAGGATGAAGTGGGAGAGCTTGTATGTACGACCCATGGGCGTGGACTTGTGGGGGGGGATTGCTGAGGGAGGGGGGTGCAGGGCGGAGGGGAGCAAAGGGGAAAAAGTTAGAACTATTATAACAATATAATCAATAAAATATACTTAAAAAAAGAAGCAGAGTAGGAGGGAGTGGAGTAGATAGGAAGATGTTGAGAAGAACTATATGCACAACCAATGGACATGGATTAAGGGGGAGGACAACTTGAGGGAGGGAGGTCACTGGGTGGAGGGGAACAAAGTGGAAAGAAATTTGGAAATAGCATAAACAATAAAGCATATTAAAAATAAATAAAATAAATAAATAAAGAACAAAAAAAATGTAACTGAAAAAAAGGTATTTATGCTATGCTATGTGAGCCTTTGCTATCTGAACCAAGAAATCAAAATGACTTATATAGATATTTTGAAATAAGGTTGAGAAAAAGCTAACCCTTGCTATTTAAGCTTGTTATTCAAAGTTTAATAGATTTGGATTGTAAGGGCTACATATCTTTTATACAATAATATCTATAAATAGAGCAAACATCTTATTTTTTGAAGTTAATGGTCCTTTTATTGGGAATAAATTCAAAAGGCTAGCATTTACAACTTGGAATGGATGTACATTATAATTTCTTGAACAGCAATGTTGATGGTTGTGCTGAAGTCTACAACCACAGCCTACCTCTCTACTGGCTCCGAATCACAGTCCAGAAGGTTTTAAAAACAGAGTCTAAAGATGGTCCCTTGGTAAAAGTTTCTTTTAAAGAAATTTTTTGTGATGGTGACAGTCTGACACCTATTTCGCTCTATATTATGCAGACAATACTAACCCAACACACGTGAGTATGCCACCAAGGTGCGCCACTGTCACCATGATTGGGGCACATGGAAATACAAGAGGACCGCCCTATTAGTGGGCTACATCTGGAGAGTTTACCCTTCACCCATTGTTCTACACACATTCTGAGGTAAACCAATTTTAAATGTGTTTGCTTTCAGTAAACCTGCTCTGACAATTTATACTAACAAACTGAACTAGAACCCATCTGAATATTCTGAATTTGTTTTTTCATTTTTCATACCAATGCCTGACTGTGCTCAACTGTCAAGCTGCATGCATGAAAAACTGGCCAGCCCAAACTGTGTATTAATCATTAGCAAACAGAAGTGCAAGGAGTGCACTAAGTGCTTCCTTATCATTAAGGTAGTACAAGTATTTATATTGTAAAAGCTGATATGTAGTTTGATCTTTAGGGGACAAGACCACCATCCAACACATGTAGATTTTTGTGTGTGTGTGGACAGAAGGTACTTTTTACATTCAGTTTTGTTGTATAGAAACAGAATGAGTAAATGATTTTTTTTGCAAGAGGTAAGTAAAATATTCAATTTAATTCTTCTAGAGGGGGGAAAGTTGAAAGTAGGTCTCCATTTTGCAGTCATCAACTGCATGAATTCTTCAGTTGACTTGTCGATCTCAACAATATCTGCTTTTCTGATCATTTCATATACTTCTTCATCTGTTAGTTTTTCTACTAAGTTTGTCATGACATGGCGTAGTTCTGCCACACTAATGCAACCATTGCCATCCTTGTCAAAGGCTCTGAATGCCTCAAGGATTTCTTCTTCACTGTCTATATCTTTCTTTTTTCTAGCCATCATAGTAAAAACTTCTGGGAAGTCAATGGTGCCATTACCATCAGCATTCACTTTATTGATCATAATATGCAATTCAGCTTCTATTGGGTTCTGATCCAGTGACCTCATGATAGTGCCAAGTTCCTTTGTTGTGATGGTGCCATTGCCATCTTTGTCAAATAAGGAGAAAGCTTCTTTGAATTCAGCAGTCTGTTCTTCAGTGAGCTGATCAGCGATGGTGCGAACGAAGGAAGAGCACAGGGATAGACAGTGGCTGCATTATCCTAGAGGCTGTGACGGGGGAGAGAATCCTCTGCTACTGCTGCTAATGCACGGTGTCAAAACATCTTAATTTTGACTATCACATCTACCTGTCTAAAACAGAGATGGGAGTAGAAAAGAAGGACAAATTCTCTCTGGAAAAATTGAGTATTACTTTGTATTTAGGATCACTTTATATTTTGATATATATATAGTGGTAGATTTTTATTATGAAATATAATGCTTTAAAACATAGTAAGAGTTTACAAAGCTCTTTATACTACATAATCTCTACTGTGTTAAAAAAAAAAAAAAGCCATCGCCCTGACTGGTGTGGTTTAGTGTACTGAGTGCCAGCCTGCAAACCAAAGGTTGCCAGTTCAATTCCCAGTTAGGGCACATACCTGGATTACGGGCCAGGTTCCCAGTTGGGAGCATGTGCGAGGCAACCACACACTGATGTTTCTCTCTCTCTTTCTCCTTCACTTCCCTGCTCTCCAAAAATAAATAAATAAAATCTTAAAAAAAAAAAAAAAAAAAAAAAAAAACTGTACACAAAAAAAAGCCTAATAAAAATACTGAAAAGAAGTATCTATATGTAATAATTGAGTAATAATTTTTATATTTATAATCTTCTCTAGAAGAATCTCTTCATACTGTCATCTTATCTGTAGTCAGAAAAATATACACGAGTGATTTTAATACAATGTAAGTAATATAACAGAGGTATAAAAAGGCTTAATAATGGTATCAATTTTTTTGAGAAGTTAAGTTCTATAAAAAAAGATAGTTCAAATATAGCCTAATATAATATAGCAATAGTTTATCAGGAAAAGGATATATAGCACTTGCAATTCCAAAAAGTGAGAACACACATGTACCACCAGGGGAATTTAAATAGTTCCATATGACTAGAATACAAGCTATAAGAATCATAGGTGGGGTGGGAGGACTAAATATATACACAAGTTAGGTCAAGATGCTATATAAAAAAGTGCAGTTTTCAGAATGAAGAAAATGTAAACCTAAGCATTCCAGGTGAAGTTATTTCAATGTTTAATACCAAGTAAAACATGACCTATAACAATTATATTCGAATACTTTTAACTGCTTAAAACCAAACTAATGTTTCTCCTTTAAAACTAAACTAGAGACAAGAATTTCTTGCCTATGGCAGGGTGGAGGGTAGTAAATCCAACTTCTCAAGAAACAGCTATAAAATTGAACACAATCCTCAAGAACCACCATTTCAGGACAATTAAGTTGAGAAGTGTATAGTTATAGAAACAAGCTGAACTGAGCTTGAGAATCTGTGGTGTCCTTGCCTGAAGCAATTCTCATCACTCCCATGCCCTGCTCAGTCATTACAGAAGTTCTGAAAACACAAGCCTGGCTATGAAAAACATAAGCTTGATTGTTCGAAGAGGCTAACTTGATTTGGAAAAAGTGTGAAAAACCCAAATACAGCACTGTCAGTAAAAATAGCAAACTTGTTAGAAAACACACAGGAAATGACAGAAGATATGTTAACCTTAGGTTGCAATTTTGGTAGGGCTGAAGTGTAGACTGAAGGATTACTTAGAGATTTAACAGAAAGATTCTGGAAATCAGAGAGGCATAGAAGGGCTACATAAACTCCCTACATAGCCTTTGCTGACTGGGAGGCTAAATGAACATGTGTGTGGGAGACACAATAGAGCCAGCCTAGTAGAGAGTAAAATGTGAGGCTAACTTGAAAACTGCCTTAATTTTACATGCATTCTCAAATCAACATACATCCGATGGCAGAGGGTAGAAGTCTTACTGACTCCAAAAGTGTCTGAGCACAACCTCTGAGCTATCATTGACCACTAAGCCATGTTAAACACAGGTTTAAACCCTAGAAAAGCTAACCAAAAATAAATAAATAAAAAGAGATAACAATAACGTATAAACTATAACGGAGATAGATCACACAGATTAAGTTCAGGCAAACTACTAAAACACCCACCACCAACAAAAACATATTAAACAGTTTTCAACAAAAAACTATGAGATGTGCAAAGAAAACAGGAAAGTGTGGTCTGTACTAAAGAAAAAGCAGCAGTGAATAGAAGCAGACTCAGAAAGACCAAGTGTTGGATTTAGCAGACTTCAAATCCATTATTATAAAAATATTCAGAGAATTAAAGAAACTGTGTTTAAAAGAATTAAAAGAAAATATAATGACTCAATAAATAAGGTAACTTCAACAATGAAAAGAGACTATAAAAAAAAGAACCATATGGAAAATCTATGGTTGACATTTTCCATTTGTACCTATTTTTTATAGCAATATAATTTCTTACACTGGCCAGCACTTTAAAAACATTCATAATGCCTGAGTTATAGGATGTTTACTTAGTCATTATGCTTTATAAACCTTGTAGTAACCTTTAAATAAATAAAGGTAAAGATGTATTATCTTTTCCTACTGAATTAATCAAAGATGTTATTTTTTTCAGTGAACCAAAGGTTAGGTTATTTTGTTAATATCTACAGATTTGAAACTGTTTTAAGAGGCTACTTTAATTTTATTTTCACAGCTTTCAAACATTTCTAGAATTACTCAAATTAGCATTTTCAAGAGATTAATAAACTATAACTTGAAACCACAAATGTATTATGGGACTAGGTGTCAGGATCCAAATGTCAGAATCTAGAGACAGCCAGAATGAAAAACTGCTGATCCCATGGCCAGAATAACAAACATGGCAGTTACAGTTCCTGCTTGAGCAATGAACAATTGCTGACCCCATGGCCAAATTAATAAGAATTGCCCTAATCAGCAACTTTCCCAGAGCATCTGGAGATGTGGCTGTCGTGGTTTGTGGGCATAAAAGGTGCATCACAGCAGAGGCCGGTGGGACTCCTACGGGCCCTCGAGGTGGTCTGGGAGTAGATTTCCTCTCACACAGTCCCTGCTTGCTCAATAAACTGCTTATATCTTACACCCAGTCTCCAGACACTCCTTCTAGTGACTGCGCCTGACACTAGGGTGTATAGATAATTTTAATACTACTACTAATTTACTGGATTATAATACTGATGTACGTGTGTGTGTGTGTGTGTGTGTGTGTGTAAAATGGATTATTTAGCCATTAAAAAGATGGGTATCATGTATTTGCAACAGCATGGATGAACCTTGAAGGTATTATGCTAAGTGAAGTAAGTCAGACAGAGAAAGACAAATACTGAGTGATCTCACTTCTATGTGTAATCTAAAAATATCGAACTTGAAGACAGTGATCAGACTTGTGGATTCAACAGGCAGGTAATGAGGAGTGCAAGGGGACAAGTGGTGAAAGCTACAAACTTTCAGTTATAAGATAAATAAGTTCTAGGGATATAATGTACAACATGAGACTATAGTTAACAATACCATGTTACATATTTGAAAGATGCTAAGACAGCAGACCTTAAAAGTTCTCATCGTAGGGGGGAAATTTATAATTATGTGACGTAAGTGTGAGGTACAAAAAAAAAAAAAAAAGACACTCAAACCGGTAAGAAATAATTAGCAGGAAAAGAGAATGTGGTAAGTAGGTTAAGAAAACTTTTAAGAGGGTTTAGAGACACAGATTGTCCTTATCGGAATATTTATCATCTGGAAAATTGTGGCTGGAGACATGAGACTGGAGACATAAAGAGTCAGAGATAACCCAGAGTGTGAGGGGCACCCATTATGGAATATTTATCACCTGGGAACTATGCATGGTCAGCGAGTTAAGGAAACTTATTCATGAGCTAATTGCTATCCTTAGTTGATTTAGTCATTGCGTTAGATTAGCTGATTTAGTCAATTGCGTTAGATTGTAACTCCGGAGTACCCAGTAGGGAAAAACGGAGAGGAAGGGGAGGGGGAGGAAAGGGGGTTCTTCTTTTCCTTTTTTCTTTCTTGTGTTAGGATAAAAAGTGGTCATCTTTAAGTCCTGGCATGCGCCCTTTGTTAGGCTGTGCCTGGACTTGCAAATCCATGAATAAACAACTTCCTCATTTACTGCTTAAGTCCTGTGTCCCAGTGTTTTATTGTGGGTAACTCTCACATAAGGAATATTAACTATTTGACGTGACAGATATTAACTTATTATGGTAATCACTGCATAACATATACACACACATACTGAATCATATGTCATATATCTTAAACTTATATCATGTAATATGTCAATTATATCTCAATAAAACTAGAAAAACATTCATGTACTTATTAAATAAAGTTTGTGACTATATGTGTATATTGATTACTACCAGGCAGATTTTCCTATAAAGAGTAAAATAATGGCAATTGGTTCTATTAGTAATCTTTCATCATTCCTTATTTGTGATTTCTTAGTGTACAGCAACTTTAAGAGTAATTTGATTGGATGTTCCTGTTTTGATTCTTTGTGTTACCATAGAATAATTATTAAAACATTTAATAAATTACTCTTTCTCATTTTTGGTGAGGACAATCTATATTATAGAACCACTAGTTTCTCAGATATCCCTTAAAATTTTATGATGGTTTTCTACCTAATAATATTACATATCTGCATTTGTCAGACTAACGTATTACCAGAAGAACAAGCATATTGCACATTATTTGGTATAAACCATCACACTATTTTACATTATTAACACAGCTGTTCAGGATAACGTTAGTAATTGAGGTAGACAAAGTATACTTACTCAGTTATAATTTCAGAATTTGTAAAGCTGAGGTTCGTTGTATGACCTTCAAGTTTCGAAGACTCAACTGTGTTTAAGGCTGGAGTGGTCTTAGTGGTAAGTACTGCTCTTTTTTTATCTTTTTCAAGTGCTTTCCTCTTCCCACCATTTTGGAAATAGTCTCTGCATACACTAAAAGGCAAAATAAAGCTATATATTAAAACACTAAATAGGAATATAAAATAAAATGTAAAATGGGAAACTTTAAAATTACAGATTTCTATTTTTAAAATGTCACACAGGTGTAAGTTTAAGAACCCTGTAGCACTTTTGCATTTTAAAAATTAAGATTGGGGGGGATTGCTGGGGGAGGGGGGTGCTGGGGGGAGGGGAACAAGGGGGAGAAAATTGGAACTGTTGTAACAATATAATCAATAAAAAACATTAAAAAAAAATTAAGATATATAAAACACAATCATAAATTATGTTGAATAAGTAAAAAGTATGTTTTTTGTAAATTTATATATTTTTAACTGAAACATCATTTCTTCCAAAAAGCTTAAAGAATTCTGCTATTCAGTTACAGCATACAAAAAGAAAATAGTCACAATTAATCCTCAACCAGCTTTGCTGGTATCAGACAAATATCCCAACAGTTGTTTTCCAGATCCTTCTGGTTTATGAGTCAGGTTTTCAAGACATTCAGAATCATTTTTCTTCTTATTTTCTCTGAGATAAGGGTACAAAATTCATTTAAATAAAAACTATTATTTCATAAAGTTATACATTCAGAAAAAACAATGGTTTGAACACAATAGTTTTTATAATACTTGAAAATTATTTCTGTGCATCAAGAGACAATTTCTGCTGCTCCCAAATGCAAATTTATCGAGATGTATCAGTTTAAGCTCATTATAGTATAGCCTGTATCAGGTTGCTATCTAGAATCAGAAACTGATGGCTGGTATAACCTTAAACAATTTTTTTGTATCTAATATAATTTTCTGGTGAATATATTAGGGCACCATTCCTGCATATACAAGGTCTGTCCATAAAAATTCCAACCATTGTTAAAATAATGAGAATGGTTTGCATGACATCAATGTAACATAGCAGCCAAGGAGAGTAGACTGGAATGCGTATGCATGAACAATGACGACTTCACTGTACTAATCAGTGGGAGTGGTATACGTTGCTGAGTGAGCATGAGTACTGTGCAGCTGTCGCATTCAAAATGACTAAGTAGAGCAATGAATCTGCATCAAATTTTGCATTAAGCTTGCACATTCCTTGTGGAAACTATTCAGATGATTCAGAAGGCTGCAGATATGGGCAACTGGTGATTGGCAGGTTCATCACAACAACGTGCCTACTTATGCATAAGTCTAGTGCAGAGTTTTTTTGCAAAACATCAAATCACCCAGATGACTCAGCCCCCTCTACAGCCCAGATTTGGCACCCTGCAACTTCTGGCTTTTCCCAAAACTAAAATCACCTTTGAAAGGGAAAAGATTTCAGACCTTCAGTGAGATTCAGGAAAATACAATGAGGCAGCTGATGGTGATTGGGGAGAACTGTGTGAAGTCCTAAGGTGCCTACTTTGAAGGGGACTGAGGCATCATTGTCCTATGTGCAATGTTTCCTGTATCTTCTTCAATAAATATCTCTATTTTTCATAGCATGTGGCTGGATACTTTCTGGACAAAGCTTGTACATAACAAACATGAATCATAGAATCAACTGCAGCACTTATTAGCTATTAAAGCCAAGAAGTCTTAACTAAAAAAAAAAAAAAAAAAAAAAAAAAGACCTATCTCTGGCCGTTAAGCTCAAAATGTGACAGGTGATGCAAAGCTACTTATGGTCATTTTATTTTCTAACTATATTCCTGTTTTGTTTTCCTTTTCTTCTTAAAGCAAGCCCTCTAATATTTGCTGTAATACTGGTTTGGTGCTCACAAACTCTTTTAGCTTTTTCTTGTCTGGTAAGCTCTTTATTACTCACTCAATTTTAAATTATAGCATTGCTGGGTAATGTAGCCTTGATTTTAGGTCCTTGCTTTGCATCACCTTGAATATTTCATTCCAATCCCTTATAACCTAAAATGTTTCTATGAGAAATCGGATAACTAACTGCTTTTCTCTTGCAGCTTTTAAGATTCTCTCCTTGTCTTTAAGCTTTGCCATTTGAATTATGTGGTTTGGAGTGGGTCTCTTTGGGTCCATCTTGTTCGGGGTGCTCTATGCTTCCCGGATTTGTCTTTTTTCTTCACCAGCTTAGGAAAATTTTCGGCAATTATTTCTTCAAAGAGGTTCTCAATCCCTCACTCATTCTTCTCTTTCTGGTATTCCCATGAAAAGGATGTTGTTATGCTTCATATTGCCCTAAAGGTTTTTTAAACTCTCCTCATTTTTTAATTCTTTTTTCTTTTTCCTTCTCTACTTGGGTGTTTTTTTTCTACCTTATCTTCCAAATTGCTATTTGACCTTCTGCTTCATCTAACCTACTGCTGTTTATTCTTTCCAGTGTATTATTTATTTCAGATATAGCACTTTTTATTGCTGACAAGTCCTTTTCTATGATTTCTATGTCTCTTTTAAAATGCTATTGAGTATCCTTATAATCATTACTCTAAACTCCATGCTATCTAATATCACACTATTCATACTGTAGGCTATAATAACCAAAACAGCATGGTATTGGCATAAAAAGACACACAGATCAATGGAATAGTATAGAGAGCCCAGATATAAAACACCTTTATAGTTAATTATTATTGGACAGAGGAAGCAAGCACATACAATGGGATAACAATATTTTATTTAACAAATGGTGCTGGGAAAAATGGACAGATACAAGCAAAAAAATAAAACTAGACCAGCTTTTCAGGCCATTCACAAGAAAAACTCAAAACAGATTAAGGACTTAAATGTTAGACCTGAAACCATAAAATTCCTAGAAGAAAACATAAGCAGTAAAATCTCAGGCATTGCTCTTAGAAATATTTTTTGTTATATATCCTTAGGCAAGGGAAACAAAAGAAAAAATAAACAAATGGGATATCACTCAACTAAAAAAGTTATTGCACAGCAAAGGAAACTATCAACAAAATAAAAAGACAACACACTGAATGAGAGAACATATTCGCTGACATCTGATAAGGGGTTAATATCCAAAATTTATGAAGAACTTATAAAACTAACACTAACATAAGAAACAATCCATTAAAAAATGGTCAAGGACCTGAACAGACAGTTCTCCAAAGAGGATATACACATGGCCAAGAGATATATGAAGAGATGCTCAACATCAGTCATCAACAGAGAAATGCAATGTGATATTACCTCATACAACAAGTGCTGGTCAGAATGTGGAGAAAGTGGAACCCTCTGCAATGTTGGTGAAAATGTAGCTTGGTACAGCCACTGTGGAAAGCAGTATGGAGTTACCTCAAAAAATTAAAAATGGAATTGCCTTATGACCCAGTGATTCTACTCCTGGGACTATATCCAAAGAAATCAGAAACAATAATTCGAAAGAACATAAGCACCCCTATGTTCATTACAGCATTATTTACAATCACCAAGATATGAAAGCAGCCCAAGTGTCCATCAGTAGATGAATAGATAAAACAACTATGGTAAAAAAAGTAAGAATTGAGGAATTAATTTTAAACTGATTTCTGCCTGTAAAAATGGTCTAAGGGAACAATGCCCAATGTCCAGGATGCTGTTAATTCAACCTCAATTTTTTGAAGTATCTATTATTTAGAACTTCTTTAACTTATTCCAGGGAGACTTAGTTTTAACTCTAATTATATCTAGGATTTGAAATGCACTCATCGTTAGTTAAGTATTAAGTACATATTATGTGCCAGGCACATGGGTGACAGGACAACAAATCAAAGAAGGCGTAGCTGCCTTCAAGGAGCGCAGACTAGTAAAGGAGATAAACAATAAAAAAATACAATTAAAAAGATAAAATACAATTGATATGTAACTAACTCAACCTAAAGTCGTTAACATTAGATGATTTTTGAAAGAGTAGGAATAAATCAGGCAAGAAAGAATGTTAGTTAAGGAGAAAAGTGTTTTGGCAGAAAGAATAGCATAAGTAAAGTTATGAAAGAGAAAAGTTGCATGGATTCTGCAGTGATGGACATCATTTCAAAGTATATGAAACTTAAAGTGCCAAGATGAAAATAGATGGATGGATGGATTGGATGGATGGACTCACAAGTGAAAAGGCCCGGAGGCCAGCATACATATATAAAAAACTAATAGCCAGGTGACACTAGAAAAGTAAGCAAGCTTCAAATCATGCAAGACCAACAGGCCAACTAGAAATGAGGTCTTCAGATATCTAATCTAACAACAGAAAGTGGTTTAGTGGTTCCCTGTAGTTTGGGGTGGGTCTGACTATAAAGGTATACAATGGAGCTTATAAGAGTTAATGAAAATGTTCTATATCTTGCTGTGTTAGTGGTTACATAAATATAAGCAATTGTCAATACCACTAAATGTACACTGGAATGTAAGCACTTTATTGTATATAAATCAAACCTCAGTAAGCTGGTAAAAATTTATAGGCATTATCACCTTGGAATATAACATTTCGCTATGGCATGAAACACAAAAATAAAGAGCTTGCTTACCTTTCTATTAGGTAGAACCATGTTTCATTGCTGATATTCAATAGTTTTTAGGTCACAAAAGTTGTAATTTTATATGGTTCAATCTCATAGTTTTCTAGAAACTTGACAGCAAAATATTTAAAAGGGCTATCATTGGAGAATAAGAGCAATCTAAATACCAATCTCCCTACATACCTTTGAAAAAATAAACAGATTACTAGGAAAAAATAAAATAAAAGCACAAACAGTTTCTATCTATAACATAAGTAGGAACTAGAGTATTTATAGCACTTCATTTTACATGTAATTGAGGAAATAAAAATCTGAGGCAAACTGAGTTGGCTTTGGATCCACCCAAAGTACAGAGTCAGATGAGGACTCTAAAAGAGAAGAAGGTATATGATGGGATCTCAGAGGTGGCAAAACCCAGATACACCAGCTAAAGTTCACCACCAAAAAATGTCCAACTCTGCATGGGGAAATCTTAAGAAGAGATTTAGGAAACATTAGTTATGGGAAGGCCAAAAGGAAGGAGTCTAGAAAGTATATAGGAAGGGCTGTCACCAAAGGTGAGAACCTTGAGAGGTTTTTTGTTTCTGGGGAGAAAAGAGGCACTTTGACAAAAGGAGGTATCTCCAGAGGTGTTGTGATAACAGGGAAAGAATAAAGCAATTAAGAATAAGGAGACTAGTGAGGTGTGATAATCTGTACATATTTTATACATCCTAAGTCACAACAAAGGAGTACAATATTTATTAAGGGAACTCCACTTCTATATTCGTACTGTTCAAGTAAAGTTCTTTGGAATTAAGAAATAAAGCAGGCCATCCAAACCCCTGCCTACACATCTAGAGACACTCCAACATAACAGACAGAAACATAAAACAAATGCCCAATAAATGCAGCAACCATATAGTTTCTATTGAAAGGAAGAGAAAGACAAAACTTTTCAACAGATGGAATACTACTTGGCTGTAAAAAAGGAAATCTTACCTTTTGTGACACCTTGGATGAAGCTGTAGAGTATTATACTAAGTTCAATAAGGCAATCAGAGAAAGACAAACACATATGATTTCACAAACAAACTAAATAGAAACAGACTCACAGAACAGGGAACAGACTGACAGCTGAGTGGAAAAGATGAAGGGATTAAGCAAAAACAAACACACAGACACGGACAACAGAATAGTGGTTACTAAAGGGAAAGGGCGGTGGGGGAGGTAGAAGAGGAAAAAGGGAGGATAAATGGTGATGGAAGGAGGGTTGACTGTGGGTGGCAAACACAAAATGCAATATAGAGTTGATGTATTATAGAATTGTACACTTAAAACCTATATAATTTTATCAACCAATGTCACCCCAATATTCAATAAAAATAAAAATAGTAAAAAACTCTTAAAAACACAGAAAACAAAAATAAACACAAAAGAAGAAAACTGTAAACTATTCCTGAGGACGCTGGCAGAGTAGATGGAAGCTGAGCCCACTAGCTCATGCCCCCACACAGATTTTTGGCTGATCAACAGAATCTCAGCTGATATAAATTTCTGAAGCCAAGGAGTACAGTGGATGCTTTGCACCATCCAGTAAGAGATTCTATAAGTTGAAGGAAAATACTCTGTGCAAAGTGTGTGAAGCAGAGGAGAGACGAGAGAGAGAAAACAGTTTAGTTGCTCCCTCCCCTCCAGGAGCAGGGAGCCCAGGTCCCAAACAGGGAACCTCCAACCCTAATTGGGTGAGACTTGGGAGGATATATGAAATCTGGGAGATGCATGTTGCACACACACAACAAGCAGCACATACATAGCTGCAGCACCACCCAGGAGAGTACCAGAGAGAAATTCTCTCTCCTAAAACTGTCGGAGGCACTGGCAGGCTGTGGCCAGCCCTGACCTTTTTGCTTTTTGGGGAGGTGGAGAGAGTAGAGAACTGGTCAGTGACTCGGGGCTGCAGTGTGGATACAACATAGACTTTTTAAAAGGGATCTGAAGCGTGGATGGGCATGGATCCAGTACATGGGTGCAGCTGCCCTGCCAGCAAAGAAACTAGATTAAAAGCGCAATTTGTTCCATTGAATCCAGCTGGGCAGAAACATAAGCTGCAAGGCAAAGGGATTGTGGGGCCCCACCCAGCGCAGCTGGCGAGTTGGGGGCCGCACAGCACACAGAGTTCAGATCTGAGTCTCCTGTGAGAGCAGTGGGATGGGAGCTAGACAGGAAAGAGATGAGCACCTAAGATTCTTTTCAGCCAGGCAGGTCCCCTCACATTGCAGAGCACAAACCTCTGGGAAGAGTGTGCCAAACTCCCACCTGCAGGATTGCAAACTCTGCAGAACAAAGCCAGGCTCAAGAACATCTTGCCAGATGCATATCCACAGGGGAGAGAAAGAGAATCTCCAAAAGAGCCCTTTCTGAACTTTTATTAGACCGACAAGCTGTGCCAGTTCCTCGGGCTATATTTGGTTTAAACCAGAATAGCAGTGATTAGAAATTGGCACAGCAAAGAGTATTCAGAGCCAAGCTGAGCCAGGATTCTTATAAGGAGATACATCAGCTCCAAGCAGGAAAGAGCTGACCCTTTTACACAGATTGGCTGCTCACATGAAACGAACAGCTAAATCATGAGAAACTATAATTATCGGAAATAATCTGGAACAGACCAAGACATGTGCTGAAAGGGCGGGGGAAACACCCACCATCTTCCCTGAAGACTAAAAAGTGCCTCCCAGGGTAGACACAGGGATCACACCCTCTCTCCATCACACCAAAAGCTCCCTCTAAAGGCAGGTGGAGGTAGTACATGCAGTGCTGGGAGACCTTAGCTGAACCAGCCCAGGGCCTTGCTGAGGAAAGTCAGCAGGGCAGAACAGAGGACCAGCCAAGACTGAAGGAGACAACCATAGACAGTGGATCGATCACTTGTAGCTTTAAACAAGCTGCCTAAAAGTAGATGGGGACACCATATGATATTACCAGAGACAGATCCAGAAGGAGGAGACAGCAGGCAAACACTCAACTCTGCTGAAACAAATTCCACTTTATTCATTTGAGTTACTTTTGGTCCTCCATAGCTTTTGAACATTTTTTATTTTTCTTCAATTTTGTTCCTATTATTTCAGTATTTTTTTTAGTTTTATTTCAAATCTCATATTTTACTTTTTCCTTCTCTTATTCCATTTTGCCTTCTTTCTTCCTTTTATTTTCATTTTAAATTTTATTTACCCCCTTCTATGCCTTGTTTCTATTCCTCATTCTTACTACTTCTCCCACCATTCTCTCAAAATCAGCTTTCTTTCCTTTAGACATCTCATAATTTTTCCCTTTCTTCTTACTTTCTTATGATATTCTCTTTCCACCTTTATTAACTTTTGCTCATTTGTTCTGCATATTGCTGCAGTGGTTAATTTTACTCAATTTGTTCCTACTTTTTCACTTTTAAAATGTTGTTTCAACCTCATTATCTTCTCTTTTCTAACTCCATTTTGCCTTACTCCCGCCCTTTTCCATTTACATTGTAAATTTTATTTTCTCCCTTTCTTCACAGTATTTATATTCCCTACTCTTTATTTCTCCTCACTCTACCCACTCAAGATCATTTTTCCTTCCAACAGTCATCTCATATACTTTCTTCCACTTCTTATAATCTTATTCTCTTTCCACCTTTATTAATCTCTGCTCATTTGTTGCTGATATTGCGGTTTTGATTTGGGCTATTTTTGCTGGTGAGCGTTTTGTTTGCTGGGTTGTTTTCTTTTGACCTGGCAGCACCTCTACAACAGCATACAACACGTGGCAGAGGGTGTGACTCTCAGTACTCTCAGTCAGCCAGGAGGAGGGGAGAAGCTACCAATGAACAAGCCAACTAAAACTATGACCCAATTACAACAAGAAAGGCCACATAAACTGCATCAATGGCACCCTTAGAACATCCAACTCAGCAGATCAAGGAGACAGCACCTCTGAGTTCCACAGGTCTCCCACCACAGAAGGCCACCCCATGATGAAAGGGTGTCAAAGCATAGCAATCTGAGATGCAGAAACAAAAACAGTCACATAAATGGGGAGGCAAAGAATAAATCCCTAATCAAAAGGAAAGGAAGAATCCCCAGAAAAAAATGTTAAATGAAATTAAGGTAAACAATTTATCAAACACAGAATTCAAAGTAATGATTAGAAGGATGCTCAATAAACTCAGTAAGAACTACAAGGAACTTTATGGGAGCTACAAGGAACTTAGTGGGAACTATACCAGCATTTAAAAAATCACAGAAACTATAATAAGAACAAGGAGGAAATTAAGAATATCTAAAATGAAGAATACATTGGAAGGAATTAAAAGCAGGCTGGATGAAGCAGAGGATCAAATCAGCAAGATGGAAGATAAGGTAGATAAAAACACCCAGTCAGTGCAACAATATGAAAAAGAACTCAAAAAGAACAAAGGTAGTTCAAGAAAGCTGCTGATAGTGTGAGAAACGCTCACAATAAAAACACTGGGACACAGGACTTCAGCAGCAAACAAGATGTTGTTTGATCATGGGTCTGCAGAGCTAGACACAGCCAGCGAGGGCATGCATGCCCGAGCAGAAAAAGCAAACTGGTTTTATACTAATGTGAGTAACTCCCTTCTTACCCCCTCCCTCCTCCTCCTGCTCCTCCATTTTTCCATGCTGGATACTCTGGAATTGAAATCTAACGTGACTACCTAAATTAACTGACGGTAGTGATTAACTAAGGGTAATTTGCTTATAGGTCTGTCTCCAGCTCTCCCCTGAAGATTCCCTAACATGTTTGCTGAATTGTCTAGCTACATTTTCCCATTTCTTTGTGTTTGGTGATGAGTATCTCCCCGCCTTTGACCTCAGGGACTTTCATGATGAGCTGCAGAATGTCATTTCCTGACTTGTATATTAATATTTTCCCTTTGCTTTACTGTTGACTTGGAGACCGACCCCTGATTCAAGATTCAATTACAGCTGTCCTTAGCTGTTAATTATTTCCTACTGGTCTGAAAATCACCAGTTTCTTTGTCACTTACAATAGAAATATCAGAAGCAGCACAAAAGGAGCAAGGGATAGAAAACCTGTTTGAAAAAATAATTACAGAAACTGTCCCTAATCTGGTGATGGAAAAAGTTATGCAAGTTCAGGAATGAGAGGACTTCCGGCCAAGATGGAGGCCTACACTGACACGCTCCATCTCCCTCCATAGCTAAGAAGGAATACATCTACTGCAAAAACCAGAAATAACCAGAAGTTCCAGAAAATAAAGCTACATGGAAGTCCAATGTATGAAGTTATAAACAAGTGGTGCTCGTCAGGACGGGCAGAAGAGGCGAAGCTGGGGAGGAAAGGTCAAGCTGTGCTGGTGACAGCAGCTGCGGCGACGGCGCTGGGACAGCGGTAAGCACAGACTCCCGTTATTTAAAAATAGGCAAGAAATACCTGGGGAGCACCCCTGGCTGCAGATCTGACCTGTCAGCTCATGATTCCAACACCGGGGAAGACAGATCCCCAATGCCTTGGACTATGAAGGCTGGAGGGGGTGGGGATGGAGGAAGAAGTTACCATGCTCTCAGCTCTCAGCGGAGAGTAAATGGCAAGAACCCATCTTGGACCCCCACCCCAACAGAAAACACCACCGCGTGGTGAGAAGGGCCACCCGGTAGTGATGAGAGCACGGGGCTCCGCCCCCTATAGCATAGGAGGTGTGACAGCCCCGCCCAAGAAGCAAAGGTAAACACAAAACTATCAGGATGGCAGAAATCATGATAGAGATTCTGTAGAGGCATCAGCTATTCCTTGTAGAAAGTTGCAGAGGTTTGCTAAATATGTAAATATGTAGGGGCTTCAGATATTCTTTGTAAGATGTAACAGGGACTTGCTAAAAAGCCTTAGAGAGAGGAATGTGGGGAGGAGTAGCAATTGGTGATTTACAAGCTAAAAGCACCACAGCCTCTATCACCTTCCATTTGCTTGTGTCTTGTTTGTAACTGTTGTGAAAAGTTATATTTTACAGAATATCCAGCCCTTTGAAGATAAGTTGCTTCACAGAGAATCACTCCCTGGCTGAAGAGTTATGCTGCCGGAGATAACTTTATGGCCCTGCGAACTTTTAGCCCTGCGGAACCTATGGCCTTGAGAACTTTGTTTCTGTTTAACACTCTTGCAGCCCTGTCCTGCCACTCCCCCTCCCCAATGAGCTGCATCTCACTAAAGAAAGAAAGCCAAATCCTATATAAACCCTGGCCCAAAACCCCAGTGTCCATCGGTGCACTATTGAGACAGGGTCTCCGCCCGACAGCCGGCTTAATAAAACTTTGCTTGCTTTAATCCACTGCTCCAGAGTGTTCAATCTCGCTTATGTAGCCGTAACAATTCCAGTGATGTAGCTGGCCAGCCAGCAAATATCTGATCTAATGGATCAGCAGGTAGGAAATCTTTCTGAGGCACAGTTCAGAGCTTTGGTTATACGAATGCTTACAGACCTAACAGCAGATCTTAAATGAGACGGGGAAGGAATGAAGGCTAGTCATTCTGAAATGAACAAAAAAACATACGAAACAAGCGGTGAGGGAAAGAAAACCAGGGATCAAATCAACAAATCGGAACACAGGGAAGGAACAGTCAACCAATGCAGAAAGTGGAAACAAAAAGTGAGGAAAATGAGAAGAGGCTCAGAAACCTATGGGACAGCTAGAAGCAGGCCAACAACCAAATCATAGGGTTGCCAGAAGGTGAAGAAGAACAAGAAACTGAAAAATTATGTGAAAAAAAAATAAAGCAGAACTTCCCTAACTTGGGGAAGGAAGTTGACTTACAGTTCCAGGAAGCACAGAGAGTTCAAAAAAAATCTGGACCCAGGGAGAGCCACACCAAAACACATTTGAATCAAAATGTCAAAAATTAAAGATAAAGAGGGAATCTTAAAAGCAGCAAGAGAGAAGAAGAGAATTACGTACAAAGGGGTCCCAGTAAGACTATCAGCTGATTTCTCAAAAGAAACTCTACAGTCAAGAAGGGACTGGCAAGAAATATTCAAAATAATGAAAAGCAAAACCTACAACCACGATTACTCTATCCAGTGAAGCTGTCATTCAGAATAGAAGGGCAGAGAAAGTGCTTCCAGGACAAAGTAATACTGAAGGAGTTCATCAGAGCCAAACCACTGTTACATGAAATGTTAAAGGGACTTGTTTAGGAGAAAGAGGATCAAAACTATGAACATTAAAATGAAAACTGCATCACAACAACCAACAATAGAAGCTAGGGAATCGAAACAAAGGCAAACTAAATAGGCAACGAGAGTAGAAAAAGAACTATAGGTATGGGGAACATATTTGGGGGAGGTCAGCGGGGAGGGGGAAGGGGGAAAAGGGAGGGAGATGATGCAGGAATTAAGAAACATAGTAGGAGGGAATGGAGCAGACAGGAAGATGTTGAGAACTATATGCACAACCAATGGACTCAAAGGGGGGGGCACCTGGAGGGAGGAGGGGTCACTGGATGGAGGGGAGCAGAGGGAAAAGAAATTGGGACAACTGTAACAGCAGAATCAAAAAAGCATATTATTTTTAAAAAAATTTTTAAAAAGAAATAAGGAAAAGCTCAAATAAACAATCTTTATACTTAAAGGAATTTTAAGAAGACCAACCAAGCCCAGAATGAGTAGAAGTAAGGAAGTAATAAAGATCTGGGCAGGGATAAATGAAATAGAGGCTAAGAAAACAATACAAATGAGCAATGAACCCAATAGCTAGTTCTTTGAAAAGATAAACAAGATTGTCAAACCTTTAATCTGATTCAACAGGAAAAAAAGAAAGAGGACCCAAATAAATAAAATCAGAAATGAAAGAGGAGAAATAACATTGACACCAAAGAATTACAAAGAATTGTAAGAAAGTATTACCAACAACTATGTGCCAACAAATTGTACAACTTGGATGAAGTGGATAAATTCCTAGAAATATATTATACAATCTTTGAAAACTAAATTGGGAAGAATCAAAAGAATCTGAATAGACAGATTACACCTAGTGATTATGAAGCAGTAATCAAAAAACTACCAACAAGCAAAAGCCCTGGAAAGGATGGCTCAACAGGTGAATTTTACCAAACATTCCAAGAAGAAATAACACCTTTCTCAAACTATTCCAAAAAATCCAAAAGGAGGGAAGACTCTCCAATTCATTTTATGAGGCCAGCATTATCATAATCCAAAATAAGATAAAAATACTACAAAAAAGAAAAAAGAAAATTATAGGCCAATATCGCTGATGAAAATAGATGATAAAATCATCAACAAAATATTAGCAAACCAAATAAAGCAATACATCAAAAAGATCATACAAGACGAACACGTGGGTTTTATTCCACAGAGGCAAGTTTAGTACCATATGCACATATCAATAAATGTGATACACCATATAAACAAAACAAAGGATTAAAACCACATGATCTTATCAATAGATGAAGAAAAAGCATTTGAAAAAATCCAACATCCATTTATGATAAAAACTCTCAGCAGAGTTAGAATAGAGGGAACATATCCCCACATAATAAAGGCGATATATGACAAGCCCACTGTCAGCATCATTCTCAGTGGGCAAAATCTACAAGGGTTCCTCTTAGGATCAGGAACACAACAGTTATGTCCACTTTCACCTCTCTTATTCGACATAGTACTGGAAGTTCTAGCCATAGCAATCAGACAAAATGAAGGAATAAAAGGCATCCAAATTGGAAAAGAAGAAGTAAAACTGTCTTTATTTGCAAATGGCATGATACTGTACATAGATAACCCCAAAGATTCCATCAAGAAACTACTAGAACTGATAAATGAATCCAGTAAAGTGGCAGGATACAAAATTAATGTCCAGAAATCAGCTGCATTTTTATATGCTACTAATGAACTATCAGAAAGGGAAATTAAGAAAACAATCCCATCCATAACTGTTTCAAAAAGAATAAAAGACCTACAAATAAATCTAACCAAGGATGTAAAAGACCTATGAAGAAAGAAAGTTTAGAAAATACAAATAAGTGGAAGCACAACTGTGATCATGGAAAGGAAGAATTAACATTGTTAAAATGTCATTACTACCCAAAGCAATCTATGTGTATATATTCAATACAATTGCTATCAAGATACTAATGGCATAGTTCACAGAACTGGAACTAATATTTCAAAAATTTATATGGAACCACAAAAGGCCCCAAATAGCAACAGTGATCTTGAGAAAGAAGAACTAAGTTGGAAAAATCATGCCATCTAATATCAAACTATACTATGAGGCCACAATAATCAAAACAGCAAGGTACAAATAGACACAAAGATCAGTGGAACAGAACAGAGAACCCAGAAATGAACCCACATCTTTATAGTCAATTATATTCAACAGAGGAGCAAGCACATACAATGGGCTAAAGACAGTTTATTCAATAAATGGTGTTGGGAAAATTGGACAGATACATGCAGAAAAATGAAACTAGATTATCTTCTTACACCACACACAAGAATAAACTGTGTTTTAACTCAATAACCTCTATAAGTTAAACTACCATGAGTACAAATGAGACAACCCAAAACTATTTAAACAGTTCTACACTATAAAAACAAAATACATTTTTCAAAGTCATTTTTAGGAAGCAAAATAACAATGATAATTAGGTCTGATAATTTCTACAAAAAACACAGATCAATATCACTTGTAAATATCAATATAAAAATATGAAATAAAACTCTAGGAAATAGAATCAAACATGACCAAGGAGAATGCACTTCAGGAATGCAAGGATGATTCACTGTAAGAATATTAATTAACAGAATTCATTATACTCCTAATTTTTTAAAAACAAATTTTATTTTTTTAGAGTGAAGGGAAGGGAAGGAGAAAGTGAACGAGAAAAACATCAACGTCTGAAAGATACGTCTATCAGTTGCCTCTCACACACCCCCAACCCCTTGGTCTGCAACCCAGGCATGTGCCCTGACTGGGAATGGAACTAATGACCTTTTGGTTTGCAGGCCACCGCTCAACGCAGTGAGCCACACCAGCTAGGGCTATGTTAATAAATTTAATAAGAAAACTCATATTCATTTCCACAGATGCTGAAAAGGACATGCAACAAAAATTCAACACTTACTCCTAATAAAAACACCCAATAAAATAGGAATTGGTGAATACTTCCTAGCAATTAAATTATACATATATATCAAAAGCCAGTAACTTATTTAATAGAGACACACCATGAACATTTTTGCTAAGAGAATAAGACAGAGCTATGTAATAGACAAGAGAAAAAGAATTAGTCACATGAATTGGATAGAAAGAAAACTGTATATTCACAGATGATATGACAGTTTATGTAGATAACTCAAAAGAATCAATCATAAACTAACACACAGTAAGAGAATTCAGTAAAACAGGATGTAAAACATAAAAAAATCAAGTCTCCACAAAAATATAAACAGTAACCTATTTGAATATATAATGGGAGGGAAGATCACATTTACACCAGCAACAACAGGATAAAATACCTAGGGATAAATACAACAAGAAATATGAATAACCACTATACAGATAGCCTTAAAACACTGGTACTCACAAATAGTCTAGAACAAATAAAAAGATATACATACCTTTTTTCATGGCCACAATGATGTGGCATTATAAAGATACCAGTTTTTTTCCAGTTATTAAAAAATGTAATATCATATCAATTAAAATACAAACTCAAAACTTTAGTTAGGCCAGTTGATTCTAAAACACATGGAACAAAACAAAGGCAAGAATAACCAGGAAAAGCCCAAGAAAGAAAAATGGTGGTAGGAGTGGGGGAGAGATGTTATAGAATAACATTGGTTAACTGATATAAACAAAGAAGGCAACAGAAGGTCCTAACACAGAGCCAGCGATATGGGGAAACTTGGCATATCATATAAGTGTCATGTCAAACCACTGTAGAAAAGGTGGACTTTTTAGTAAATCATAGTGATAACAGAAAACTATTTGGGTGGAAATGTTAGATCTATACTTCACAACAAACACCAGACTAAATTCCAAATACATGAAAGATCTAAATATAAAATATGATACCATACAAGAACTAGAAGAAAACATGAGTGGATTACGAAAGAATTAGAAGAACTAAAAGAAAACATCAGTGAATTATGAATAGGAATTCTTATAGTCTGGGAATCAGGAAGGCTTTTCTAAAACAATCAAGATCTGGAAACAGTAAAAGAAGAGACAGATAGATCTGATTATATAAAAACAAAAACCTTCTATGTGGCAAACCAAAAACCTGCATGGGAAAAGATATAAACAAAGTAAAAAAAAAAAAGGAGCACATACCTGTAAATTATACAAAGAGCTTTAAAAACAATAAAGAAAAAGGGACCAAAAATCCAATAGGAAAAATGTGTCAAAGACATGAACAATTCATAGAAAAAAAGGCACAGAATTCCTAAAACACACTCAATACCATTCATATGAGAAACATAAATTAAAACCACACAGAGACACCAATTCCCATTTATCAGATTGTAAAATATTCAACTTGTGGGCAACATACCCTGTTGGTGAATTTGTAGAGATATAGGTATTCTCGTTTTTTTTCCTAATGGAATTGAAAAAGGATACAACCTCTATGGAGGGTGATTTGTTTAGCAATATCTAACAAAATCACATATACTTTTTTATCCTCAAATTCCCTATCTAGGATTCTACCAAGATAATATGCCAAAAGTACAAAAAGAGTGCACACTAGGTTATTCATTATAACTCTATAACAGGAATAGCTTGCAAATAACATCAAAATGAAAAAGAAGTCTACATACATTGGTAAGATAAACAAGGAACAGAGAAAGTGGAAGGAAGCCTTTCTTGATTATACTCTTTAAAATTAAGTTTGACTTCTGAACCATGTAAATGTTTTATAGTCCTCCAAATTTACAGAAAATTGGAGGGAAGACTCATGAAACTGAAGTTAAAATAAAACCAACTATACAGTAAATTGGTAACATAACCATACATAAAATAACTGTTTCGAGTAACTTTTAAAGACAGTATTATAACTCTTATTGGGACATATTCTAAAGACAAAAGAACTGCAAAGACAATTCAGTCAATTTATTGTCAGAAGTAAAACTGGTAATTTTGAAACCATTATATGTGAAGCAAATGTATTAATGTTATTCAGAATGAAGTCCTTCAGTGTAACAGAAGTGAGAATATAAAGACAAAGACATTAGAAAAAGATTCTGTAACATTACATTTGAACAGAAAATAGCAATTATGAGTCTGACTATATATAATTTTTTTCTAATGCTCTTCATTGAAAAATTCTAGATGGAAGGACACCCCAGAAGCATATCTACTGCCTAGATCATGATTTCTAAGTGTCATATCTCACTAAAAGAAATTAGGGCTTGAATAATAGTTTAATCCTAGGACTTAGGCAGGGAACATAAAGGCTCATCTTGTGCTAGACAGTGAGAAAGTGCTCAAAGGTGATGTGAGAACATAAAAGATAGCTTTGAAGGGGTACCCAACTGACTAACTATGGAACAATTTCAACAGAAAAAAAAAAAAAAGGAGCAAAGACTGATAGAAAAAATAGTGAGTTACAATCCAGAGGCTACAGTGGTATTATAAAAATATTTTTTAAAACTTGTAACAATTTGAATTGACTATTATACCAATTCCTTGTGAAAACTGATAAATAGAATGATTTACATATGTATGTTTATTTTTTTATTCAGTCTTTTTGGGGAACAGGTCATCCTATGAACATAGGAAAGCTTATATTTACAGAAGAATGACAACAAATAAATGCAAGAAGTAATATTTTAAAATTTCAAAAATTTTTCAAATGTTAAAAATCATTTTGCAACACAATGAAATTATTTAATAAACAAAAGTATACCTGTTAGTTGAAAGATTGTTGGGAGACACTGACAGCCTCAGTTACCATGTTCCTCCCCCCACCACCACCACCCCGCCCCGCGCTTGCAGCTGCTTTGGAGATAGCAATATTTTGATAGCGATACTTCCCGTGATCGCAGAATTTGCCAAACCGAACCACATTCGCCCTTGATCAGCCAGCTTCGAGATAAACACAATAATACCTTTTTTCTTCCCCCTTAAAAGTAACGTACTTCCCCCTTAGAAGTTCGGAGTTAGAGCCATTCTCACGGCACGGCTCCCTCCCGCCTTGCTACTTCTCTCAATAAACTTCCTTTTCTACTCGCTGCATATTGATGGTTTTCTGAGCCACTCCGTTCTTACAGACAGGATTATTCGTAAAGCAAAATGGCATTCTACTTGCTAATTGCACAGGAAAAACCTAAGTTTACAATAGAAGGATCTAGTACCAGGAACCACCTTAACCAAATGGCAAAATTTAGCATCTCTAGTCGTAAAATAATATGACAATAACAACCTCTTAATGTGATGCAATATGAATTATGCAGTTCCACCTAATAGATATTTTGGCAAAAACATGTGACCCAAATCAATACTTTAGACCCAATTTTCAGTTTATAAGAGATAAAGAAGTCTGAGTAAGTAGTTAATGACAGCCTCGGTTCCCACCCAGCCTCGGTTCCCACCCATCCTCCCTCCCCTGCCCGCCTGCAGCTGTCTGGGAGTTTTCCATGATAGTGGGGTACATAAACCTGAGCTTCGTTTGGCCTTGATCAGCTCTAGGCTCACAGCTGCGAGATAACGACTGAATTCAATCATTTCTTTTTTCTTCCCCCTATAAAACAGCCACCCCTTCCCTACGACCCCGGAGTCAGGCCATTTGCAGCATGGCTTCCTCCCCACTTGCTAATTCCCTCAAATAAACTTCTTTTTGTCTGCTTGCTGCCTCCTCATGGTTCTCTGAGCGACACTGTTCTTACATCATGGTGCCAAAACCTGGGATTGGGACACCAGCTCAACTGGGACTCCCGAGTTGGACTCGGGCCTCAGCTGGCCCCAATCCTTGGACCCAGAGTCGCTCAGACCTCCATAGGTCGGCGGCTTGAGCTTCCCTTCTAGCTTGCTGACTCCACCTGCCTTCTTTTTCTTCCTACCCCTCCACCAACTGCCATCTACTCCCAGTCAACACCCGCCCTCAGATTTATGGGTGAGTTCTCCGCCTTCGTTTTCTCCAGTGGATCTGTTTCCTGGTCTAATCCGAGACCATTCCGGACAGTCCTATCCTAAATCTGAGCACTCAGTCGCAACCACTTCTGGGGGTCAATCCAGACCCCTGTCTCTGGGGCCTGATAATCCCAGGGATGCCTGGAATAAATCAGCGCCTCTCCTCTAGGCCTTTGGCCTCTCCACCCTCTGGTCAAAATGAGGACACTCATCCCAGAGTGCGGAGCTGGAAACTGGCTTGAACACGCCCTCCCCCTCTCCTTCCTACTCGGACCCACGATAACCGTAACCGTCGCCATGGGAACTGGCCAGTCCCTCCCACCCAAAAATACCCATCTTGGGTGTTTAGCCTATAATCTCAGACATCTCCAACTAAATGGAGAGGTCAAGGCACTGTGCATATTCCCAATATCCGCTAAATAACCGAAGTCAGTAGCCAAAAAAAGAAAAACAAACAGCACTTCGGAGTTCTCACAGGCCTTCATAACTTTCTCTGGCAGTTGGACAGGCGGTCAAAAAATTTCCCCATGCTTAGGCTTTCTAAATTCTTCAGAACACTCTCTCTCTGCAAACAGCTCACTGTCCACCAAACTCTACTTATCCGAAAAAAACCAGCTTCCTCTTGACCTTCTGTACCCCCTTTAATCCCTTCTCCTTCTTCCTTACACACACACACACACACACACACACACACAATTAATTACGATAAGACAACAAAACACAGATTTTTAGCAATAACCAAAACATTTATTCACAGACTGGCAACTTTAGGCACAGCCAAGTACCAAGGGGGCTGCCTAGCTGCATTTTCCCATTCCCCAAAGTTAAGAAATGAAGGTCCTCCCCTCGGATTTCAGATGGCCTTTGTTCTCAGAGGCGTTTGTTGCTAAGCCTCGAAATGCCCCCTTTCTAATGCTAGATTGTTAACTCTGGCTCAAAGAAACCCCTCTACTTACATTTGCCCTTCACTGCTAAATATTTTTCCATTGGTCTAAAAGCATATTACATTTAAACACTTTTGCTCCCTACCCCGCCAGACTGTAGCTCGCGCCAGGGCCGCCAGGGGCTTGGCGCCAGAAGCGAGAGATCCCCTCAGGGCTCGCCCCGCCCTCCCCTCACCGGGTTGGTGAAAAAACAATCATAGTAGTAGTATTTCACCGGCGGCCCACGAGGGTGAAATCCTGCCCCTCCGCCCCAGTCAAACACCCCATCTGGCACTGTCCCCGTATGCTCCTGTCTCCCCCGTCGCACCGTGGCCCAGCAGCCGAGGGAGAACTCAGGCGCGCCGTTTCGCCCCCCACCCCCTTCCAAATCTCCGTGGTTGCGCTGCTCCTAGGCCGGTGCGCGGCCCCACCCCCCCCCCCCCACCCCCCGCCTTCAAAACTTATGTCACCTAACTCCTCACAGCTCCCGCCCTCCCCGCTGCGCGCCGGTACACATGCACGCCAGTAGGCACGCATGCAGGACGCACGCGTGGGGCCCAGGGCAGGGCCCGGGTCAGAGTTCCCGGGACGTGGGACACGCTCCACCCCCCGCTAGCAAGTCCATTCATCCATAATAAAAGACACCCCTATAGCTGGCCTACAACCCCGACCTGGGCACTTCTTCCCTCTCCCAGCCATGCGGAAGCGCTAGGCACTCCCACCTCCCCACCTCTTCCGCTTCATCCAGCCTGGTTCCTCGGCTCCCCGTGGCCGCTGCCACCCGGAGCTGGATTGGACCCGCTAGGCCAGCGTTATTCAAGGTCAGGCCCCGCTGCCAGAGGCCCGGGGCCGGGACTCCCCATCCCACAGGCAGCCAGGTCGCCCTTCCTGCCGCTGCAGCTGCCCCCTCTTGACGCTGCCACCTTCTCCTCCCCATAGCCAATCCCAGAGACCCATTGCCTACCTGCACTTCCCCAAGTTCCTCCCAGCCTCTGATCACCATCGCCCCTCTACTCTCCACCCCCAACCCCTCCGCGAGGTCGTTAATAAAAACGGTATCATACAAATACATGTCCCACTTCGCCTGAGGATGCCTCTTCTTACCGAACCCACTTCATTAGTCAATCGGTCCCAGACATTCGAAAAAAGCTCCAAAGTTAGAGACAAACCTCAAAACGCTTCCCTATACAAATCGCCTTCCATATATAAAAGCCGGCAAGAGGAAAGGGAAAAGGAGCCACGAAAACGGAAATACAAGCACTCTCTTTTGCTGGCTAATGCCCTAAAAAATTCCTCCAAGGAAAAAATTTAAAATAAGCCTAAAAGCAAACCTCCACCATCAGGCAGCCTCCAGGCCCCCATTTCTGGTGCGGTCAGGAGGGACATTGGACAAAGCTTTATCGAAACCCCTGTTTACCTCCTCTTGGTCCCTGTCCTTTCTGTCAAAAGACAGGTCACTCGAAGGTAGACTGTCCATCAGCCTCTAACCGAGGGACTAGCCCGCCTACCCCAGCAGTGGATAGGATGCTAGCCTTTTGGTTCCAGACCTCCTTGGACTCTCCACCACCTGATGGGGCCTGAGTTCGAAAGCCGCACCTTTCACCATCATAGTGGCAGAACCCAGGGTAAACATATTGGTGGCAAGTAAGCTTGTCTCCTTTATCCTTGATAAGAGACCTACATATTCTGTCCTGTCCGAATTTTCAAGGCTCCTAATTCCCTCTGCCATATCGGTTGTAGGAAGAGATGGCAAGGCAGACCCAACCCCTAAATACCCCTCCGCTAACCTGTCTCATTGAGCATCAGGCATTCACTCACTCCTTTCTAATATGCTGCATTGCCCAACCCCACTTTTGGACACGATATTCTAATCAAACTGCACGCATCTATATCTCTTAGTTATTTTGACTTCATACCCCCACCAAATAATCCCACCTCAAAACCTCCCACTTTACCATCCTAGGCCTCAAAAATACCTTCTTCGCTGTCCCATTCTCCCCAGACTCCCAAGACATCTTTAACTTCACTTGGACCAACCCAACCACAAAAATAACCCAACACTGACGAAAACAGTCCTGCCTCAAGGGTTTCGAGACAATCCCCACCTCTTTAATAAAAGCCCTAGCAGCCAATTTACAGGAGCTTGACCTTTTCCCAAGCATCTTCCTACACTACGTAGATAATCTCCTCTGTGGTCCATCTGAAAACCTTTCTCATCTCCATACTGCCCAGATCCTAAACTTTCTTGCCAGTCAGGGATACTGCGTGTTGCGAAACAAATGCCAGTTCTCTAAAACTCAGGTCACATGTCTCAGACTCTCTATCACCACTACTAATAAACACCTAACTCCCGAAAGACAGGACCTAATAACAACCTTCCCCCTGCCCCCATACTCAATAGGAACTCCTATCATTTTTAGGCCTCGCCAATTTTTTCAGAACTTGTATACCTAATTTTCGATCCCTAGACAAACCTTTATATCAAGCAACGCTGAAGACTTGTCTGAACCCCTAGAAAATCTACTCTCAAACCCTCCTTAAACCTATCATCACACTCAAAATAGCACTTGCTCATGTCCCAGTCTTAGCTCTTCCAAACCCAAATAAACCTTTCTTCCTATACACGGACACAAAAAATAGCTTTGCTCTCCAGCTGTTAGCACAGCAATATAAACCAGACCAATGGGTTATAGCCTGTTTTTCCAAACCACTCAATTCCCCCTTCCTAGGGTGGCCAGCCTGCCTCTGCACCTTAGCAGCGGCAGCAATTCTCAGTAAAAAAAAAAACCCTTAAGTTAGTTCCCTTTGCCCAGGTAAGAGTCCAGTCCTCTCTGCTATTTCCAGCCTACTAACACACCAGGCCATCGCTGCAGCCTCCTCTTCCTGAATTCAGTTCTTACATGCCCAACTACTTCAAAATCATCAAATCTCCCTACATAAATCAGCTCTTCCCCTCAATCCTGCCTCATTACTTCCCCTCCCCCACTCCCACACCCATACCAATGACTGCACTCAACATCTCTCCTCCTTTTTACACCCCTTCCCCAACATACAAGACACCCCTCTACCACAGGTGGAATCCTGGTTTATGGATGGAAGCTCCTACAAGGTCAGCCCAAAAGAAGCATAATATACCACCACTACCCTCACCTCCGTCATTAAGCCGGGACACTTGCCTTCTGGTACCTCTTCCGAACAGGCATGACTTATTACCCTAACATATATAACTTCAAATATACCTATCACATCATACTTTTACACATATAAAAAACACATTAACATTATTGCCCAAGCTAGGAAACAGGCATACGGAAAATCTTAATTTAAAACTTTCCTCTCATACTTCTCCTCTCCCTTCAAAGCAATTCTAGTACCTCTCATAACTCCACTGCTTCTCCTCCTATTATTCCTCGCCCTTGGCCCTTGCTTCCTCAAATTGCTAGTTAACTTTATTCAAAAAATGGTCCAATACATGACAGCCTCTACTGTCCATAATGTACCCTTATTAAGATCTTTCAGATATCAACCTGTGGCAAGAGATAACCCCGATCCAGCAATCAATCCCCTTTCATCGCCCCAAACTCTGCAGGAAGTTGTTATAGAAGAACAGAGATTCAACGACACCTCTTCCAACCGGTCTCTGCCACCCCCGAAAAAACCACATCCCACCCCTTGCCTCTTTTTATTAAAACAAAAAGGCTAGAATGACAGCCTTGGTTTCCACACCATACCCCTACCCGCCTCGTGCCTGCAGCTGTCTGGGAATTTCCCATGATAGTGGGGTACATCAACCTGAGCTCTGTTTGGCCTTGATCAGCCCTAGACTCACAGCTGCGAGATAACGACTGAATTCAATAGTTTCTTTTTTCTTCCCCCTATAAAACAGCCCCTCCTTCCCTAGAACCCTAAAGTTCCGCCATTCGCTTCACGGCTTCCACCCCGCTTGCTAATTCCCTCAATAAACTTCTTTCTGTCTGCTCACTTCCTCCTCATGGTCCTCTGAGAGACACAGTTCTTACATCCTCTCCCCTCCGAGCCATGCTAATACCCTTAAAAACCCCAATAATAAAATATGACTTTTTTCTCTTGGTAGGTCCCTGTCTTCTACACCTAAGTTTTGTCCACAGGACAGTGAGGCTGCCACAAATCAAGCTGTTGGTGACATGCTCCCACTCCGTACCCTTCTGTAGCAACCTGTACCTCAAGAAGAAATATAGGGACAGCTCTACATCTTAACCTCAGCTCAAAGAAGTTTCAGAAAACGGACTTTCGACCCAACTCCCCAGAACTGATAAAACAAAGGCATAAGACCTGGGTTCTGGGAATTCAGGTAAAATTTTAGCTGGCCCCAAATAAATCTGCTGTCCCCACAGTAACTGTTGGTGCCAGTGACTGCCTATGTCCTTCAAAGGTGTCCTTATCTGCAGACAGGAATTTAGCAACTTCTCTGTTCTCAGAACCAACTCCCACTTTCTGTTTTGCAAGAATCAACAGTTTTAGGCTGTGGTCACATCACTATGCTTCCCCGGACTCTGATAATCCTGTTATCCAGGACTAAAGCCCTTAAAAACCCCGCTCTGTTTCTGCTCTGGGCTGCAGTCACTCCAGACTCAGTCCACCTGTTTGGACCTCCCCAACAGACTTTGAACTGGTTTACACATCTCCTCCTTCCTCACATGAATCTACAGTCTCAAAGCAACTGACGCCAGAGATGAACTAAAACTATCTAAAGAGGTAATCCACCTTTCAATCCAGCTTCACATCTGACGAGATCAAACGGTTCTGTCTCTCATCCTAGCTACCTATCAGAAAAAAGCCGCCTTCTCTAGGGAAGAATGGTATTACACTTGTTTCTTTCCTAAATACAATGTTAGTGTATATATATATTTACAAGTTACCAGTCATAAATGAAGCAAATAAAGATGATCCATAACAATAACAACAACGACAAAAACCAACCCAGCCAGATGATCAAAAATCCTGGGACCCAGAAGATGGTGGCCAAGTAGGTGGAAGTTGAGTCCACCTGCTCTTGCACCCAACTCAGACATTTGATTTATATCCTGAAAAAGTAAACTGAACATTTAACAGAATCTTATGAGATGAAGTTTGGAAGTCAAGGAGAACAGAAGACACTGCACAATGGTGCTAAGGAGATTTTATAGGTGGAAGGGGAAATACTCCCTGCGTGGCGCCTGCAGCTGCGGAGAACCTGGTCAGAGATCACAGCTTTGCGGCTCCCTCCTCTCCCAGGTCAAGGAACCTTCAGACCAGGGATGGGAACAACTTGGATACAAGAAGTTGGGGATTTCCACGCTACATACACACAGCGAGCAGCACACCCACAGCTGTAGCAGGAAGTGCCAACTGAGAGAGCGTGAGACAGAGAGAGGGATTCTGTCTGCATCTGGTTAGGGCAGAGGAGGCTGACCATGGCCAGCCATGACTTTGAGAGACTCTTGACTTTTTGGAGAGGTGGTGTGTATGGAAAGCTGGATAGTGACTCAGTGCTGCAGTGGGAGTGCCCAGAAGACTTTTTAAAAGGGAAGCTGAGGCGTGCTGGGCAGGGACCCCTTATGCAGCTGCCCTGCCAGCAAGGGGAAAGGACTGAGGGCATAGTTTGCTCCCACTCAGTGCAGCTGGGCAGATTGAACAGAAAGGTGCAAAGTAAGGGCATTTCTTGGTCCTAGCCCCACTCAGCTGGCAGGGCGGAGGCTGCACAGAGTGGACAGTGCTGCTGAAGCTGTGGGCTGGGACCAGGAAGGGCAAGGAGATGAGCACCTGAGATTATTTAAACCCAGACAGAGCTTCTTTCCACGGCTGATATAGAACCTCCCTGAAGAAAAGAGCTCACCCAGCCCCCACCTCCTGCAGGATGGGAAGATCAGCAAAACGGGCAGGTCAGGTTCAAACCCCCTGCAGGGTGCATTTCCAAAGAGAAAGACAAGAAGAAAGCCTGAAGGGCCCATTTTGAACTTCTCTCAGGGAAACAAAATACACTGGTTCCTAGGGCCCTATTTCACTGAGGCCAGCAAAGCAGGGATACCAGAAATCAGTGCAGCAAGGGGGAATCAGGGCCCCGCAAGCCTCAGCTTGCACACCCAGCTGCCCTCAGCACCAAGCAGGAAAGAGCTGGCCCTCTTACACAGATTGGCCCCTCCCTTGAAACAGACAGCTAATTCACCAGAAACTATCGTCGTCGGCAGCCGTCTGTCTCGAGAGACGATGATGTAGCTTCTTAAGAGTCTATCTGCACCACCGAGAATGGCTGTGCAGTCCGACTCGGGAGTGACACAGTATCTGTCTCCTCCCGTGTTGAATCGACATCTTGCGATGACGCTGGAGTGTCCTCTCCAGTGAAGCTGAAGCTACAGAGCCTGGGCAGGGTGATATGGAGGGTCTGCTGTTGCCCATGCAGCAGACCACCCCTCTCTTCGCAGCTGAAGGGTCCAAGGGAAAGACGGAGTCAATACAGCTTGGCTTCAGGTGCGCCGCAGGAGTTGCCGGTGTTGACTACAACGTCGAACCGCCTTAGGGACTCCGGCTCCGGATTTTCTGTCGGGGTTTACTTCCTTAGCCTTGCCCCTGAAGAGGTATGCCGCAAGGCAGCGGAGGTTTTTTGGAGTCAGAGTTTTCCTTCTCTGATGTGCCCTGACTGGAAGATCGAACCAGCGACACTTAGCTCGCAGGCCGACGCTCAATCCACTGAGCCAAACCAGCCAGGGGTACCAGAAACTATACATCACTGGAAATAAACTGGAACAGACCGAGACATAGGGTGCAGGGGCAGGGGGAACATACCCATTTTTCCCAGAGCTGAACAGTGCCTCCCAAGGGAGACCCAGGGATCCCACCCTCCGGATCTCAACAGAAGCTCCCTCTAAAGGCAGGTGAAGGTGATAAAGGTGGTGCTGCCCGAAGTTGGACAACCCACTCTGGTACTTTGGACTGATAAAAAACCAGGGTGGGATCCAGAAAGAGTAGTCAAAAGGGTAACACCAAACTGCTGTGATGAATTTCACCTTGTTCTTCAAAATTTGTTTTTTTCTTCCTTTCACATAGACTTTTAATATTTCTTCTTTTGCTTTAATTGTATTCCAACTTTTCACTATTCTATTTATTTCTTATTCTTTTTATTTAGAATTATATATTTTTCATTTTATTGTTACTCCAAATATCACGCTGCACTCTTCCCTTACCCTACACCATTTTGCCTTCTTCCTGTCCTTCCTTATTTTCGTTGTAAATTTTATTTTCCCCCACGAAAAGCCTCACTTCTAACCCTACTCTTACTATCTCCTCTCCCTCTATACTCTCAAAAGCATTCTTTCTTCTTTTATTCAGCTCACATTCGTCTTCCTCCTCCTATAATATTCTTAATTCTTTCCACCTTTATGAATTGTGGCTTGTTTGGTGGGGATACTATGGCTATTGCTCTTCTTCTTCGACAGTATTCCTATTTGTTCACTTTTTAAAATTTTAAATCTTATAGGTTACTCTCCCCCTGTCTTACTCATTTTGCCTTCCTCCCGCTCTTGCTTATTTGAGTTAAGAATTTTATTTTATTTTTTCCCTTTCTTAGCCTGGATTTTATTCCTTACTCTTATTATCCCCTCCCCCACATCCTCTCAAAATCACATTTCTTTCCTATAAATATCTCTTATTCCCTTTTCTCTTTTGTATAATAATTTTATTCCCATTTCACCTTTATTAATCTTTGCTCAGTTTTCCTTGTTATTTACACTGTTAAGGTTTTTCTGCAATTTTATTGTTTGTTTCACCATCTTTTTAATTTTATTTCATATATAATAGCACACTCTTCCCTTTTCTTACTCCATTTTGCCACTGACTTTCCCTGTTTTACTTATGCCTTAAAATTTATTTTCCCCCTTTCTTTGTCTTGTTACTATTCCCTATTCTTATTTTTTCTCCTGTCTTCCCACTCAAAATCATTTTTCTCACCTTTAGTCATATCATATTCCCTTTTTCCTATCTTATAATATTCTTAATCTCTCTCCACCTTTATTAGTATTTGCTCAATTGCTGTTGAAATTGCTGATGTGGTAAAGGGGTGTTTTTGCTGGCAAGAGTTTGGTTTTCTGGGTAGTATGGCTTTGTTAACCAGGATCTGTACAACAGCATATTAGATGGATGTGGTGGGAGCTGTAACTCCCAGTCAGCCAGCTGGAGGTGAGAACCCACCAATGAATGAACCACCAATACTCAAAGCCCAAGTACAACAAGAAAGCTCATGTAAACTGAACGAAGGGCAACCCTAGAGTATCTAGATCAGGAGATGAAAGAAAACTGCACCACTGAGTCCCACAGAATTCCTACCACAGAAGTCCAATCCACGAAGACAGGCAGGCAAAGCAGAGCGATCTGAGACACAGAAAACAACAAAAAGAAACACATAAAATGGGGAGAGAAAGAAAAAAAAAAAACACTGAAAGGGAAGGTGGAATCCATAGAAAAAGCGCTAAATGAAAACTGAGGCAAGCAATCGATCAGACACAGAATTCAAAATAATGGTTATAAGGAAGCTCAAGAAACTCAGTGAAAACTACGAGGAACTATGAAGGAACCACAGCAACATGAAAAAATACATAGAAACTAAGAATAACGAAAAAATGAATATGTAATATCTGAAATGAAAAATACACTAAAAGAAATTAAAAGTGGGCTAGACAAAGCAGAGGACCAAATCAATGAGCTACAAGACAAAGTAAAAGAACTATCCAGTCAAGCAGCAAAACAAAAAAAGACTCAAAAAGGACGTGGATAGTGTACAGGACCTTCAGGACAACATGAAACGTAACAACATGCGCATCATAGGAATATCAGAAGGAGAAGAAAAGGATCAAAGGATAGAAAATCTGCTTGAAAAAATAATGACAGAAAACTTAGTTAACTTGGAGACAAAAAATGTCACACAAGTTCAAGAAGTACAGTGGGTCTCAATCAAGGGGAACCCAAAGAGGCCTACTACTCCAGGACATATCATAATTAAAATGTCAATTTTTTAAGACAAAGAGAGAATCTTAAAGACAGCAAGAGAGAAATAGGTAGTAACATACAAGGGAGCTCCAGTAAGATTTTCACCTGATTTCTCAACAGAAACATTACAAGCCAGGGAAGATAGGTATGAATTATTCCAGGTAATGAAAAGCAAGGACCTACAATAAAGACTACTTAATTCCAGCAAGGCTATCATTTAAAATGGAAGGTGAAATAAAGAGCTTCCCAGATACAAGAAGGCTAAAAGAGTACATCTCCACCAGGCAGCACTCTTCAAGAGATACTAAAGGGACTGCTCTAAATGGGAGAAGAAAGAGGGCAAGGAAGGGAGGGAAGCAGGGGGGGGGGGAGAGAAACAGAAATACAGGTACAGAAAAAGAATACAGTGAATAAATACCTATCAATAATAACCTTATATATAAATGGATTAAATGCTCCAATCAAAAGACATAGGGTAGCTGAACAGTTAAGTAAAATGACTTGCATATATACTGTCTACAAGAGAACCACCTCAGAACAAAATATCTACACGAGTCAAAAGAGAAAGGATGGAAAGAAATATTCCAAGCAAATGGACATAAAAGAAAGCTGATGTAGCAATATTTATATCACGACAAAATAGACTTCAAAACGAAAACTGTAAAAGGGACAAAGAAAGTCACTATGTAATACTTAAAGAAATAGTGACACAGTAGTATATAACCCTTGTAAACATATATGCACCAAACACAGGAGCACATTAATATATAAAGAAAACTTTGGAGGAATTCAAGAAAGACACTGAAAACACAGTTACTGTAGGGTATTTTAAAACCCCACTGTCAACACAGATAAATCTTCCAAACAAAGAATAAACAAGGCTATCGTGGCACTGACGGACATTCTAGAACAAATGGACTTAATTGATATACACTGAACCTTACACCCCCAAAAACAAAATACACATTTTTTTTCAATTGCACATGGAACATTTTCAAAAACAGACCACATGGTAGGACACAAAACAAATCTCAATAAATTCAAGAAAACTGAAATCAAATCAAGAATGTATTCTGATAATGATGGATTGACTAGAAACCAACCTCAAGAAAAATACTCAAAATATTCAGATACATGGAGAGTGAATAACATGCTATTAAAAAATAAATGGTCAACAACAAGATCAAGGAAAAAATCAAAAAGTATTGGGAAACAAATGAAAATAAACATACAACAACCCAAAACCTATGGGACACAGCGAAGACAGTACTGATAGGGAAGTTCATAGCAATACGCACCTACCTACAGAAGATAGAAAAATATTAAAAAAACACCCTCACCCGACATATACAAGAACTACAGGAACAACAACAAAAGCCCAAGGTAAACAGAAGGAAGGAAACAATCAAGATCAAGGAAGAATTAAATGACACAGAAACTAAAAAAACAGTCCAAAGGACCAATAAATCCAGGAGCCAGTTCTTTGAAAAGATAAACAAAATTGACAAACCATTAACCAGACTCTTCAAGAAAAAAGAGAGGACACAAATAAATACAATCAGAAATAAAAGAGAAGTTACAACCAATAACCACAGAAATAAAAAGGATTGTAAGAAATTACTATGAAAAACTATATGCCAAGAAATTGGACAACCTAGGTGAAATGGACAAATTTCTAGAAACATACAATATTCTAAAACTGAATAAAAAAAAAGTAGAAAGCCTTAATAGACAAATAACAGCTAGCAAAACTGAAAGAGTAATAAAAAAAAACTCCCATCCCTGGCTGGTGGGGCAAAGGGTCTTAACAGAAACTTCTCCAAGCATTACATACATTGGTCAAGTGCTGGCCTGAAAACCAAGGAGTCAGTGGTTCGATTCCCAGTCAGGGCACATGCCTGGGCTGCAGGCCAGGTCCCCAGTTGGGAGCGTGGGAGAGGCAATCACACATGGATGTTTCACTCCCTCTTTCTCCCTTCCTTTCCCTCTCTACAAATGAATAAATAAAATAAAATTAAAAAACCTCTCAGCATACAAGAGGCCTGGACTGGATGGCTTCACAGGTGAATTTTACCATACTTTTAAGGAAGAACTAACTCCTATCCTTCTTAAACTATTCTAAAAAATTCAAGAAGAGAAAAAACTTCAAAACTCTTTTACGAGCCCAGCATCATCTTAATTCCAAAACCAGCTAAAGACACAACAAAGAAAGACAACTACAGGCCAATATCTTTGATGAACATAAATGCTAAAATCCTCAACAAACTAGTGGCAATCAGATTCAGAAATAAATTTAAAAAATCATACACCATAAAAGTGCAAGAGGAAAAGTAGACAGTAAAATTTCAGATATTCCATGCAGCAATATATTCTCCAATATATTTCCTAGTGCAAGGGAAATAAAGGAAAAAATAAACAAATGGGACTACATCAAACGAAAGAGTTTCTGCTCAGCAAAAGAAAACATCAGCAATATAAAAAGGGAACCAACTGTATGGGAGAACATATTTGCCTATGATACCTCAGACAAGGGTGTGATCTCCAAAATTATATATAAAGAAATTACACGACTCAACACCAAAAAAACAATCTGATTAAAAAATGGGCAAAGGACCTGAACAGACACATCTCCAAGTAGGACATACTGAGGGCCCATAAACATATGAAAGGATGTACAACATCACTAGCAATCAGAGAGATGCAAATAAAAACTACAGTTAGATACCACATCATACCAGTCAGAATGGCCAGCATTAACAAATCAACAAACAAGTGCTGGAGAGGATGTAGAGAAAAGGGAACCCTAGTGCACTGTTGGTGGAAATGCAGAATGGCGCAGCCATTACAGAAAACTGTATGGAATTTCCTCAAAAAACTAAAAATAGAACTGCCCTTTGTTCCAGGAATTCCACTGCCCGGAGTATACTATAAGAATCCTGAAACACCAATTCAAAAGAACCTATGCACCCCTATGTGCACAACACTACTATTTACAATAGTCAAGTGCTGGAAACAGCCTAAGTATCTGTCAGTGGATGAATGGATCAAAAAACTGTGGTACATTTACACGATGGAATACTATGCAGCGGAAAGAAAGAAGGGACTCCTACCTTTCATGACAGCATAGATGAAACTGGAATTATTAGGCTAAGTGAAATAAGCCAAGTGGCAAAAGACAAATACCATATGATCTCACCTAATTGAGGAATCTAGTGAACAAAATAAACTAAGGAACTAAAGAGAACCAAGGCATGGAAAAAAAGAACAAACTGAAAGTGACTAGAGGGGAGGGGGGAGGGGGGAGGGGGATAATGTTGGAATAAAGGGGAAGGACCTAGACAAAGAACATGTATGAATGACTCACAGACAGGAACAACAGTGTGGGAACTGACTGTGGAAGTGGGTGG
Source organism: Furipterus horrens (assembly GCF_987537825.1). Lineage (NCBI taxonomy): Eukaryota > Metazoa > Chordata > Mammalia > Chiroptera > Furipteridae > Furipterus > Furipterus horrens. The sequence continues at coordinate 64,999,112 of NW_028327179.1, forward strand.
TGGGATGGGTGAAAGAAGGCAAATGGGGAAAATTGGGACAACTGTAATAGAATAATAATAAAAAGTCATTTAATTAAAAACAAAAACAAAAAAACCAAGCCTGAAAAAAAGAAACCCACAGATTAAACTGCATATTAGAATAAGGAGATAATGGACTTTAAAATAACTTAACTTTTTAATAAAGAAAAAGATTAACTGAATAGATGAAAATATGGAGAACTTGAATAGAAATATGAAATCTCTAAAGAGCCAAATAATTATTATCAAAAAACAGAAAAATAGTATTTTGAAAACATCTCTCTTGGTAACTGAGAAAATGAAAAGCCAAAAAGAAAAATTAGTGAGGAAATACAGAATATTTGAAAAATGCTATTAAACACCTTGAACCAATAATCACAAACTAGAGAATGTGTGCTATTTCTCAAATCAACATACATTTACCTAAAAATTTAATGGAAAACAAAAACACAAACCCGAAGAAATGTAATCACCAAATGCAATGCATGAGCCCTAATTGGATTTAGAAAAACTAATTATAAAGTACATTTTGGGGACAATAAGAATAATACTTTAGGGAATTACTACTGCCTTAATATGATGATGGTATTGTGAATATGTAGAGGAATGTCCTTATTCTTAGGAGATGTATTAGGTTTAAATGTTATCTGCTATTTATTTTCAAATGGCTCAGGAAATAGTGTGCATGTTTCTTTGTTAAAGTGTTAGAAAAGGCTAATTTTTAAAACTAAACATACAATTATACCTTTTTATGTATTTCCTTTCTAGTTTTTAATACTTAGGATTGCAAATAAACTTTTATTATATTTTGAAAGAAACCTTATGCAGAATTCTTCAGCTAACCAGTCAATAAAATCTTAACAAGGTAATGTCAATGAGACTTATCTCACATGCCATTTCTATGAAGGTTTAAGTATAAATAACTGGAAACAAACTTTGGTCAAACCCTTTGTAAAGCCCACTTTAGCTTTCAAAGTGACATTACTGTTTTAGAACCATCAACAAAGCAAGGAATTATATATAACCCAAGTCAGAATTACAGATAAGGTAAGTCTCAATATTGTTTTGAAGACTTTTCCTCCAACCTTCTTTTAAGTTTAAAGTAGTAGTTATAAAACTCCTCTTGAGATTACTTTCCATAATATAATCTTTTTAGTATAGTTTGCAACTGTTCTTTTCCAGTAGTTTGACCTAAATTCTTATTAATGCTTTTTTTCAGTGGTTTGACCTAAAAATGACCTCTTTTGAACACATGGGACACAATAACTAGTGGTAGAAACACATATCTAAGGAAAAAGAAGAGTGAAGTGGGAGCAAATATATTATTCAAATGGAAGGTAAAATACAAGCAAATACTCCTGTAAGAATACTACAAATCAAAGTCCATTTAAGAAATAAAGTCTGAGAGCTTGCTTTATATACTGTAATAATAATTTAAAAGCTGAGCTGCTAAGAACTAAGAATGATGGTATTAAGTAGTGATGGTGTTGATTTCCTGACTGAATTACATTATCTTATTGTCACAAAGGAAATATTTAGTTTAGTAGTATACCTCATTTTCTTAGCCAAGGGAGAAAATATATATTCTATAGAAAAGTCAGATTTATAACCATTTTCTCTGTAGAACCAAACCAAACCCCCTCAAACATTTTAATTCCAAGCATTCCATCTCCTATTATTTTGGTTCCTTCTTATAGTTCCCCCAACTACATAGTTCTTTGATTCCAGAATCCAATAAAGGTACCATCAACTTTTCACTGCCCCTCACCCACCTCACATTCAGCTTCCTTCTTACATATTATCATAATCATCACAATGTATACACCATCATCTATCTTGTGCCTCTCTGAGTCACTATACTCATTTGAGCATTAATCCTACTACAATGCCCTATTCATTCACTCACTTCCTCATTCTCCAAGATAAACTATTTCACTATAACTTTGTGCCCTGATTATGGCAGTAGCCTCCAAAATGGTTTCTTGACTTACACCCTTGTGACCTGCCTATAGCCTATTTTAACACAGCAATTAATTCTTAATAATTATTGACATTTTAAAATGCTACTAAAAACCTATCATTCCTCTTTGTGAAATATCCAAAGACTTCTCATCTCATGCAGAATAAACAACCAATGTCTTCATAATGGTCCAAGCCCCCACAAAAGCTAGCTGTTCATTATCTTATTTTCTACCATCCCCCCCTCTCATTCTGCTCTAGCCGCACTGGTAGTCTATTTGCTCTTTCTGAAACATGCCAGCATGCTCCTGCCTCAAGGCCTTTAGACTTGTTAGGGCTTGCTCTCTCACTTCCTTCAGATTTTTTACACTTATTTCAGTGAAGCCTTCTCTATCTACCCTCCTTAAAACAATTTTTCTCATGGCATTTACCATTTATGACCTATTATATATTCACTTTACATATTGTTTCTTGCCTCTAACCACCACTATCATGTAAGCTCCACGAGAGCATGGATTTTGTCTGTTTGGTTGATTGTTTGTACTCCCACTGTCTATGACGTGACCAGTAAGTACATAGTAGACAACATTAAAAAATACTTATTGGACTTCCGGCCAAGATGGAGGCTTAGACGGACACGCTAGGTCTCCCTCTACAACTAGAGAGGAATACTACTACTTCAAAACAAAGGATAACTAGAAATTCCAGAAAATAAAACTACATGGAAGTCCAACATATGAAGTTATAAACCAGCGGTGCCATTTGGGCAGGTAAGAGTTAAAGAGGGCAGTGCTGTTTGTGGTCACCCAGAGCGGCAGGCAGCGAGGAATCCCGGCTGCGCAAGCCCCTGGCGGTGCGCGACCCCGGCGAGGAGTCCCGGCTACGCAAGCCCCTGGCGGTGCGCGACTCCGGCGCTGGGGAGAGCGGCCGTCACATCGCCTTGAACAGTGAGGCCCAGGGGGGCGGGAGGACGGATCCCGGTCTCCTAGCTGAATAACTGTGTGAATCCATCTTGGACCCCCACCCCCAAAGAAAGCACCACAGGGCTGCGAAATAGGTCGCGGACAGGCAGGCGCCGGTCGCTGATTTGTGACGCATACACAGGCACTGCCCCCGACAGCCGGCCCAAGAAAACAAAACGCATCTGTCAAAATGAGGCAGACAACTATAGAAATACCGGTGACACAACTCACCAGACAGCAGATAGAGAACCTGACAGATGAACAGATAAGAAACCTGTCAGAGGCTCAGTTCTGGGCCATTGTTATCAGGTGGCTTACAGAATTCACAAAAGAGCAGGAAAAAGATAAGAAAGAAGCGAAAAAATTTCATAACAAAAGGAACAAAACCGCATACGAGATAGAAGGTGAGAAAAAATCCAGAGTTCATTTCAACAAACTGGAATATGGAGAAGGAACAAGCAGTCAACCAATGCAGCGAGAGGAAATGGGAAGCAACAATGAGAGGATCAGAAACCTCTGGGACAGCTATAAAAGGCCCAACATAAGAATCATTGGTTTGCCAGAGAATGAGGAAGATGAACTAAACCTTGAAAAATTGAGTGAAAATATAATAAAGGAGAACTTCCCAGACTTGGGGAAGGGAATAGACTTGCAGGTCCAGGAAGCAAGGAGAGTTCCCAAGAGACTGGACCCAGGGAGAACCACTCCAAGACACATTATAATCAAAATGTCAAAAATTAAAGATAAAGAGAGAATCTTAAAAGCAGCAAGAGAGAAGAAAAGAATTATGTACAAAGGGGTCCCAATTAGACTATCAGCTGACTTCTCAAGGGAGACCCTACAGGCAAGAAGGGACTGGCAAGAAATATTCAAAGTAATGAAAATCCAAAACCTACAACCACGAATACTCTATCCAGCGAAATTGTCATTCAGAATAGAAGGACAGAGAAAGTGTTTCCAGGACAAAATAAAACTGAAAGAGTTCATTAGATCCAAACCACTGTTATATGAGATGTTAAAGGGACTGGTTTAAAAAAACAGAAGCTAGGGAGATGAAACAAAGGCAAACTAAATAGGCATCGAGAGTGGAAAAGGAACTGTGGGTACGGGAAGCATATTGGGGGGAGGTCAACAGGGAGGGGGAATGGGGAAAGGGAGGGAGATGATATAGGAATTGGGGATCAAGGTAGGAGGGAATGGAATAGACCGAGAGAGGTTGGGAGGAACTGTATGCACAACTAATGGACATAATCTAAAAGGGGGGGACAACTGGAGGGAGGGGGGCCACCAGGTGGAGGGGAGCAGAGGGAAGGGAAATTGGCACAAATGTAATATTTTAATCAATAAAACACATTAAATCTGAAAAAAAAATACTTATTAAATGAATAAACAAAAGAAATAATATATATTTTCTTCTCTGAATCATTTGTTGAATGAATGAAACACACATAATTTTTAAATGAGATTAACATAAATGTTTTAAATAAAAAGTAATTGATATAAAATATAGACCTGAAGTTATCATAAACTTATTGTCCATGCTGAAAGATAATACTTTGTTTTCTGAGAATTCATTTAAAAATCCAGTCAATATACATATCCACTCTTACAATTTTACCACATTGAAAAAATTATCATCAGTATTTTATCTCTGGTTTTTTAACATCTGAATCTATACTATGAGAAAATAAACATTACTCAAAGTCAATATAAGTGCCGGAATACCTCTAATCACATATCAAAAACTCAGGATTTTGAAACTTTTATGAAGTTTTCAAGTTTTAAATTATAGAAAGATACCTTTACTTGAATCCAAATATGGATATTTAAAGATATTTCTGTAACTTACTAATGACGAGTTGTGTTAAACTTCACATTTTATTCTATTAATGTTAAATATGTTAACTGCATTTAAAGCTATTCTTCTAAAAAGTTGAAGCAAAAAATTTAGTTACTTGATTTAAAAAGGAATGAAATAAACCTAGAGAAAATGAAGCAAAGGGGGAGAAGTAGTTTAAAAAACATCAACTATTTTCAAACAATTTTGATAAAAAATTATTTAAATTTGAGAATGTCAACAATACATTAGAAACCAAACATGTTAGTTCATAAAAACACTCACCTACAACACCATTCAATACGTCCTTCACCTTCACACCTTTTGGCCCAATGATTATCTGCCAAATTTTTCATTGCAACAGCATATTCACAAAGTGTTTCCTCATCCTCACAATGTTCTCGCCAGATCTTATCAAAATCTCCCACTAAAAACAAGAAAAAAAATGAATTAAGTTAACTGTACTTTTGGATCTCTACATACTTATCAGTTCCCAATATTAAAAAGGGGTTGATAGATGAGAAGGTAACTTAAGTTAGCAAGCAAGTTATATATTTTTATTTACATATTTGGACTGGTTCTAAGCATACTGTACTTTAAAAATTGTAACCCTAGTGCAAAAATGTTACTAAAGAAATTACTTTGGAAGCCTCTCCAAAGTTTTAACTATTTATAAAATGTTCTGAATAAAAATTTTAAATTGATTACATTATTTGGTCACTGTATTACTTCCAGTTACTACTTTTCTGAAAAAATTAAATCAGTCACACTTAATATAAAATCTGAAATATCAATATGAGTTTTGATAGAGAGGTATGACAACGCTATGGCCAAATAAATGACCTTAACAGAATTGTAAGGGTCAGAGTAAACAGAAATGGAGGCTTCTTTCCATGTCCTTAGACATAAGATGTATGTTCTCTTGCCTCATGTTCAAATGCAGGCAATTGTTTGGTGACAAAATAAACTTAAAAACATAAATAGAATAACCAAATTTGATGATAAATATACTCAAATTATTCCCTCAAGTGAGACTGTTAGATTTTAGTATTTAAGGTTTTTTAGCAAAATAATAATAGTTCAACTATAACACTTATCTATTCAATATTGGAAAAACTATTGGTTCTTTTAAGCACACAGTCCAACTAAGTTGAAAACCAAACTAACAGCCTCCTAGTCTGACCTAAAAAGAAAAATAATTGTACAAACATACCTTCACATCCATAGGTGAGTATCAGTCTCAGTCTCGGTCTTGGTCTAAACACTGATTTTAAACTCAATAAGAAGGAATAAGAAGTTTTCTCTTTTGAGAGATTATGTTCTTAAAAATATTTTCTTTAATCACTAATATTTGTGTAGTGACAGGGCTCTCAATTTCTCATATAGTAGACTGCCAATAACTGTCCATTAAAAACAGGCAGGCAAACAAAATTTTTCTCAATTCTCAAAGAAAAAGTCCTCAGTTTTGCAGTATCTTTCATATGTAGTCATTTTGATTAATGATACTTTTAACAAACCTATGATGGTTTATAACACTATTCTGACTTTATTAATAAGATTTCATACCAAATGGTTCAATAGGTTATAGTAGTATTTTAAAGGTGCTTTGTCTTATTGGTAGATATCTTCAACTCTAAAAGGCCCTTTGTTTGAACTGTGTAGTTTCACTGTCCTATAAAATGTATTATTGTAAATAAATAAATACATAAATTTACTACATTTGCTGGTAACAGAAGTAATTCAAACAAAAGTTCTATTATCCAATATATTTGGAAAAAGCTATGTTTACCATATTTAAACAGGTTTCCTTTCTATACAACTTCTTAGATTCTACATAATGTACAACTTAAGACAAGGGCCTGAATACAAGTGGTTTATATGGAAGAGAACCCTAGGAAACAGAGGAGTAAGGAAGTGGGAGAAGAAGCCAAGGAAGGAGAAAATGCTAATACAAAAGTGCTTTACTGAGGTTACTGCTGGTCAACAGACAAGCATATAGAAGGCCTCTGGAATTGTTCACCTATAGGATGGGAGGCTAAAACATTTATCTGCCAGTTAATATCCCCCATTAACTTAGGGTTGCTAACAACATGTACTTCTAGTATGCCCTTAGGTACTGATTAAGGGAAAATCCATAGTGGGCTCCACCAGTGTTGAAGAGAGAAAGGAGAAAAGAAACCAGCACATATTTAAAGTGAAACTGTCAAGGCTGGGTGGCTCTGAACCCAGTGTATTTCCACAACTGAGGACCAAGGACATGTTATATGGGTCACCAAAGGCATCTATTACTATGTGACTGTAAAATGTGAAACTCAATTTAGTTTAGAATTATTCTACTAGCTATGAGATGCAAAGGCAGCTGTAAATGTACAGAAACCTGCTGTCCTTCAGCCTTATAGGAGGCCTCTAGTTTTTCCACACTTAATAAAATTCTCTTTAAATACTGTACATTTCTTTATTTTTATTGTTTACACTATTACAGTCATCCTAATTTTTCCCCACATGCCCACCTCCATCTAGACCTTGCCTTCCTTTTCCTAAGCCATCACCACACTGTTTTCTGTGTCAATGGAATATTTAATCCCTTCACCTTATTTCTAACAGTCCCTCCTCCCTCCTGTAGGTCTGTATACATGCATCTGTTTCTATTTTGTTTATTGGTTTATTTTGTTCATTAGATTACACATACATGTGAGATCATATGGTATTTGTCTTTCTCTTATTGGCTTATTTCACTTAGCATAATGCTCTCCAGGTCCATCCATACTGTCACAAAAAGATTACCTTCTTTTTTATGGTCACACAGTATTTATTGTGTAAATGTACCACAACTTTTTTATCCACTCATCTACTGATGGGCACTTGGGCTATTTCCAGATCTTGGCTACTGTACATAGTTCTGCCATGAACATAGGGGTGTATATGTTTGTTCTGATATATTCCCAAAAGTGGAATTGCTGGGTCAAAAGACAGTACTATTTTGTTAACTGAGGAAACTCCATATTGTGCCTACAGTGGCTGCACTAGTCTGTATTTCCACCAACAGTATATGAGGATCCGCTTCTCCACATCCTCACCAGCACTTGTTCACTGATTTATTGACAATAGCCTTCTGCCAAGTGTGAGGTGATATCTCATTGTGATTTTAATGTGCATCTCTCTGATTATTAGTGACTTTGAACATTTTTTCATATATCTATTGGCTGTCTGTAGGTCTTCTTTGAGGAACTGTCCATTCAGGACCTTGGCCCATTAATTGGATTATCTTCCTGCTGTTAAGTTGTGTAAGTTCTATATATACTTTGAAAAATAAACCCTTTTCAGATGAATCGTTGCCAAATATGTACTTCCATAGAGCGGATTCCTGTTTCACTCTGTTGATGGTTTCCTAAGCTGTGCAGTAACTTTTTATTTTGAAGTATTCTCATTTGTTTATTGTTTCTTTTGTTTCCCTCGTCCTAGGAGATATATTGGCAAAAATATTGTTACAAGATAGATCTGAAATTATATTACCTTCTGGGATTTTTATGGTTCCATGACTGACATTAAAATCTTTTATCCATTTTGAGTTTATTCTTGTGTATGCTGTAAGTTGGTGGTCTCGCTTTTCTTGTTTTTGTTTTTGCATGTACATGTTTATTTTTCCCAACACCATTTATTGAAGAGACTTTTTACTCCATTGTAAGCTCTTATCTCCTTTATCAAATATTAAGTGACCATAAAGGCATGGGTTGATTTCTGGGCTCTCTTTTCTGTTCCATTCATCTACATTCCTATTCTTATGCCAGTACCAGGCTGTTTTGATTACAGTTGCCTTATACTATAGTTTGAGATCAGATATTATGTTTTTTTCTCAAGAATACTGAGGCTATTCAAGGTCTGTTTTGATTCCATGTAACTTTTTGGAATATTTGTTCTAGATCTGTGAATATTAATAGGAAATGCATTGTATCTATAGATTGCTTTGGGCTGTATGGACATTCTAATGATGTTAATTCTTCTAATCCATAAATGCAGTATATGCTTCCACTTATTTGTATCTTCCTCAATTCAATTTCTTTCTTAAGTGTCCTATAGTTTTCCAATATAGATCTTTTACATGCTTGGTTAAATTTATTTCAATGTATCTTATTATTATTATTATTATTGGTTGTTACAATAGTAAATGTGATAGTTTATTATTGGTGTAGAAAAATGTCATCAATTTCTGAATATTAATTTTGTATCCTGCTACCTTGCTGAATTCATTTATTAGGTCCAGTATTTTTTTTTGGTGGAGTCTTTAGGGTTTTCTATGTACAATATCATGTTTATGTGAATAATGACAGCTTTACTCCCTCCTTTCCAATTTGGAAGCCTTTTATTTCTTCTTATATTCTGATCAATGAGGCTAGGACTTCCAGTACTATGCTGAGTAAGAGGGGTGAAGGCAGACATTCCTGTCTTGTTGTTGAACTTAAGGGAAAAGCTTTCAGTTTTTCTCATTGAGTATAATGTTGGCTGTAGGTTTTTCATATATGGTCTTTATTATGTTGAGGTATGTTCCCTCTGTTCCCACCTTGCTGAGTGTTTTTATCATAAATGGGTGCTGGATTTTATCAAATGCTTTTTCTGCATCTATTGATAGGACCATGTGATTTTTATCATGTTCTTCATGTGATGTGTAACATTTATTGATTTAGTAATATTATACCATCCTTCCATCCCTGGATAAATCTTACTTGAACATGGTGTAAGAACTTTTTAATGTACTGCTAGACCCAGCTTGCTAATTTTTGTTGAGGATTTTAGTATGTTCAACAGGGATATTAGCCTATGATCTTTCCTTGTTGTGGCCTTATCTAGTTTGAATTAGGATAATACTGGCTTCCTAAAAAGAACTTGGAAGTCTTCCCTACTCTTGAATGTTTTGGAAAAGTTTGAGAAGCATATGTGTTAGTTCTTTGAATGATTTGGAAAAGTCAAATACTTTGGTTTTCTGGAAGTTTTCTTATTACTGCTTCAATTTCATTAGTTGTAATCAGTCTACTCAGATTTTCTGATTTTTCCTGATTGAGTTTGGAAGACTACATCTTTCTAGAAATGTCTGTTTCACTGAGGTTGTTTAATTTGTCGGTATATAGTTGTTCATAGTATTTTCTTACAATCCTTTGTATTTCTGTTGTCAGTTGTTACTTCTACTCTTTCATTTCTGATTTTATTTGGGTCAACTACCTTTTTTTTCTTGATAAGTTAGGTTAAAGGTTTGTCAATCTTGTTTATCTTTTTGAAGAACCACCTTGTTTTCATTGATCTTATGAACTGTTAATTTTTTTGTTTCTATGTCATTTATTTCCACTCTGATCTTTATTATTTCCTTCTACTTACTCTGGGGTTTGTTTGGTGTTGTTTTTCTAGTTTTTTTGGGTGTCGGGTTAGATTTGTTATTTGATACTTTTCTTGATTCTAGAGGTAGGCATGTAATACCATGAACTTACATCTCAGGACTGCTTTCACTGTGTCCCATAAATTTTGGGTTGTTGTGTGTCCATTTTCATTTGTTTCCAGGTAATTTTTGAATTCTTCCTTGATCTCATTGGTAACCCATTAACTGTTTAATAACATGCTATTTAGTCTCCATGCTTTTCAATGTTTTTGCGTTTTTTAAATGAAGTTGATTTCTAGTCTGATGCCATTGTTATCCACCAAAATGCTTGATATGATTTCATTTTTCTTGAATTAGTTAAGACTTACTTTGTGTCATAACATGTGGTTTCCTTTCAGAATGTTCCATGTGTACTTCAAAGAATATATACTTTGCAGCTTTAGGATGTAATATTCTACAAATATTCTATAAATATCCAATCTAGTCTGTCATTTAAGGTCTGTTTCACTGTTGATTTGTCTGGAAGATCTCTCCACTGATAATAGTAGGGTATTAAAATCCCCTACTATGATAGCATTGCTGTCAATATCTTCCTTAAAGTCCACCAAGATTTTATATATACATATTTAGGTTCTCCTACATTGGGGAGGGGGATGCACAAATGTTCACAAGGTTTATATCCTCTTTGTTCTGAGGTGGTGTTACAGAAACAGGGGAGTCCAAAAATCCCCAGAGTTTGCTGCTGGGGGATGGGGAGAAGGAAGCAGCTTTTCGAATGCCTCCACATGCCTGAGGCTGGTGGCTAGTGTCTTTCTTATGCAAAATGGCTTTAATGCATCCAAGGCCTCAGGTAGATAGGAGGAGTCTTGAACCAGGGGATGGTATGGAGAAAGCACACAGAGCCTACGTAAGGGTCTGTGAATGGTCAGAACTGTTTGCAACACCCACTGCGTCAGAGGACGCACGCAGTCAGGGATATATAAGCAGCTGCGGACGTTTTTAGCTCTCTCTCGCTCTGGCTCACGTGCTCGCTCGCTCTCAGGCTCTCGCTCTCTCGCTCTCTCACGTGCTCCCTCCACGTGGCTTGGTGAAGGGGCCTTCTCCATGTGGCTTGGAGAAGGGGTCTCCAGGCTGCTTTAAGAGGCTCTCGCCATGCGGTTTTGAGGAGAGGAGATCCGCGTGGTTTGCAGGAAGAAGGCAGTTTGCAAGGAGGCTGAGAATCCAGGCGGTTCTGCATTGAGAGCTGGAGGGCACCACAGCACAGAAAGGACCTCCCGAATCAGATTGAGTGATTGGCAGCTGCTGGTAAAGCTGAACTGTGTTTGGAAAGTAGGGAAACGGTTTCTCTAACTTTCCTAAAACTAGCCTGGTTTGGAAGGGGGGTAGGCAAGGATATGTGTTTGTGGGTGTTTTAAAGAGCATAAGACTTAACAGCAGAAATCCGCAAATAACTAAATCTATATAACTGTTAAATAAACAATTCTTTTTCTTTTCATTAAACTCTGGTATTGAGAGTTATAATTTTGGCGGCAGGCAATCGAGCCCCTAACTAAAGAGCCCGTGGGTTTGTTTTCAACTGGAGCAGCCCAGGGGTTCTGTAACAGTGGGTCTCTGGTACACAGCATATATAAAGGACATGTTTTCTTATCCATTAGTTACCTATGTCTTTTAATTTGCACATTCAACCCATTTACACTTAAGATTATTATTGATAGGTACTTAGTTATTGCCATTTTTTTCTATATACCTATGTTCCTCTCTATATATACATTTTTTTCTTTTTAAGGCAGTACCTATAACATTTCCTGCAATGCTGGTTTGGTAGTAATGAACTCATATTGTAGGGGCTTCAGCCATTCCTTGTAAGGAAGTCCAGGCATCCCCTAAGGGTTCCATTGCCTAAGGCCTGTAAAAATTTGCCAATGTCTGCTGCTAGCATTAAGTAATTGCCTCTTTGAGGCTTTTCTCTTGCAGAGAATCCGACCTTTTTGCAGAGCTGTCTGTCCTGTAGAGAATCCGGCTAAGCAGCTGACTACGACTGAAGATAACCCCATAAATCTTGTTCCTGTTGCTACCAGATGTCACGTACACACCTACCTGCAGCTGCCTCACCCCCACTTCCTGCTGGGTCATTTTCCTGCCGAAGGAAAAGACCCTATATAAACCGTGCCCTAAACCCCATTCGGGGTCGGCGCCATTTTGGAGACTTGGTCTCGCCCCGGCCACTGGCAATAAACCCTTTGCTTTCCTTATCCACTGTCTCCAAATGGCTTATTCTCGCTGAATCTGACATAACATTTTGGAGGCCCCAGTGAGATACCCTCTCTGGAGCACAGTGCTGACTTCAGCAGACTCCGTGGGGACTCAGTGGACCCCGTGCAGTTTTCTGAACAGCGACAAGACTGTGGCCACATGCTCAGAATTCTGAGCATCCCTCATGTATTTGTGGATTGTATGGGGCCACAGTTTCCTCTGGTGGCCCGGTGTAGGGACAACAAAGGTGGACGACCAGTCTTGGCAAACAGGTGAGTGACAGCCACTGGGATATGAGTGGCACCCATCGTCTGTGGGCAAGGCACCCCTCGACGCCTGGACGCAGGGTCGAGTTTAGTTCTCCTTTAGTGAGAATCTGGTTGGTCTGAAGTATTCATAGCAGTTGGTTATTGAGCTCTCTGGAATCAGGTTTTGGTTCGACCACCTGTTAGTCGACATGGTGCATCCCAGGGGGGTTCAAGTCCGGACAACGGACGGGGAGGGAAACTGTTTAACTTCTGTGTTTGTGTGAAGTGAGTGAGGGGAATTAAGGGCTCGCCCCTAATTCGTCCAGTGTGTGGCTCCATGGCTATAGCTACGGAGTCTGAGTGGGCCCTGACCTGCAGTTCCTCAGCTTGTCATACGGCATAATGGCTGGATATAACCCAAATTTTACTCGGGCAGCCTTAGCTAAGATAAGTCTAAGTCCCTCACGAGAGGAGAGGCCAGGTGGGCATCTGAGTGGCTTCCTTCGGGGAGTTCCCTACCCTTGTTTGTCTGCACCCATGATGGGGGAATTGCTCCCAAGCCTTGTGTTCCCTCCCCTGACTGTAATCCAAATTAAGTGTATATTTGTAGCAGTCACCTTAGTCATCATGGGTGCATGTCAGTCCAAGTCCACACCCACAGTTCTAGACTGCCTGCTCCAGAATTTTTCCCAGTTCTGGGGTCAAGACCCTTTTATGAGCCTTGATGCCTTACAGATCCTCTGCAGATCAGAATGGCCCATTTTCAGGGTGGGATGGCCCCCGGGAGGAACTCTGAATCTAGGCATCATGCAGGCAGTGCACCTCATTGTTGCAGGGAAGCCCGGTCACCCTAACCAGTTCGATTACATCGATCACTGGCAGGAAATGGCTTGGGACGCGCCTACTTGGCTCTGAAGAAGGTGTGTAGGGTCAGAAGCCTGTAAAGTTCTCTTAGCCTGACAGCCTCAGGGCAAGGATCAGCATGACAGATCAAAGTCCGCTAAACAGCATATGCCACATCATCCAAGCTCTCCACCCCTCCCTTCAGACCCTGAGGATCATCTTATGCAGTCCTCTCCCTATGGCAAATCCTGGGTGTCCCTCTACCCCCAGGTCCCAGGAGCGGAGCCTCATCTGAGCCATCTCCCCCGGGGAGACCCCCTTCCTCCTGTCTATGGCCGAGGCACCCACCCAGCTCCACTAATTCTTCTAGTGAGGTACAGGCCGCCAGGCCTGTCCTCCCCTTGAGGGAGGCTAGGCTGTTGGGCACAGTCCTGGGTACCAAACCACTTAATATCTATGTCCCCTTCTCCACTAGCAACCTGTATAACTCGTGAGCTCAGAATCTGTCATTTTCTGAGCAGCCCCGATCTCTCACTAGCTTGTTTGAATCTATTTGCCGGTCACATCAACTGACCTGGGAGGACTGTCAGCAAATCTTGATGGCTCTTTTCTCTGTTGAGGAGTGAGAATTAATTCTTAAAGCTGCTAGGGAGGATATTAGGGGCTGGGCTGTAGGAACAGTACAGGAAAGGAAGGAAGCAGTACGGAAAGTTCTACCTGCCAGGCCACCCGATTGAGACCCTAATACTGTGCCTGGAATGGCGGCTCTTAGAGCCCATCACCAAGCCCTCCACCAAGGGATGATTAAGGCAGCCAAAAAGCTGACTAACTTGAATAAGGTTTCGAAAGTTATTCAGGGCCCCACCGAAAGCCAAACCACTTTCCTTGAACAGCTTCGAGAGGCATATCGTATGTACACTCCCTTTGACCCAGAGGCTCCAGAACATGGGCCCGCATCATTAAACTAGCCTTTGTAACCCAGGCAGCATCTGATATCCAAAAGAAACTACAAAAATTAGAGGGATTTGGAGGCATTAATTTAGGCCAGCTCCTTGAAATTGCTACCAAAGTATAAACAGAGTTGAGGCTGACAAGAAAAAGGAGACTGAAAGGGAGAAGCGACAAGCTAAAGTCTTAGCAGCCGCCCTTCAAGAAACCCCTGATGTGCTGACCCCGGCATCTGGGAAGAAGTTCCATAAGAAAGGGGGAGGCAAACAAGGAGGGGAGTTAGCCTCAGATCAATGTGCCTATTGTAAGGAAAAGGGACATTGGAAAAATGAATGCCCCAAGTGGAAAAACAATTGACCCCCACCCAGGGTCATGGCTACAGTAGAAGGGGACTCTTACTGAGGGGGACAGAGTTCCCTCTCTTTAGGCCCCCAGGAGTCCATGGTAACAATGAATGTTGGGGGCCACCCAGTGACTTTCATGGTAGATACAGGGGCTGAAGTCTCGGTAGTGACTGCTCCTACAGGACAACTCTCTGGCAAAAGAATGAGAATCCAGGGGGCCACAGGGAACGTCACGGAGTACCCCTTCTGTGAGGCCCGCAAGGTTCACTTAGGAAAAGCCACCACTACTCATTCATTCCTCCTTGTCCCGGACTGTCTGTTCCCCTTACTGGGCAGGGACCTCCTCAGAAAACTCCGGGCCCATATTTCCTTTTCTCCTGAGGCTGCAAAACTCCAAGTCTGCCCTCGAATGGTTTTGTCTGTCACCCTCCTGCTCAAGGAAGAATAGTGTCTCCTCAAAACCTCTCAATCACCTCCTGAATGTTACCGAAGATTTTTAGTTAAAAGTTTCCCAAGGTATGGGCAGAAGACATCCCGCTGGGTCTAGCAAGCCACATACCCACTGTTGTTGTTCCACTGCTTGGAAAGGCAGCCCCGGTTCACCTCAGACAATATCCCATCTCCCAGGAGGCCAGCAAGGGCATCAAGCCTTACATAGACCGTTTGCTAAGGGAGGGCATATTGAGGGAATGCCAATCAGCATGGAATACTCCTTTCCTACCGGTGTGGAAGCCTGGAACCAATGGTTACCAGCTGGTTCAGGACGTGAGGGGAGTCAATGTGGTGACAGAAATTCTCCACCCTATAGTGCCAAACCCCTACACTCTCCTGAGTCTTCTGCCATCTAATAGATTCTGGTATACTACCTTAGATCTAAAAGACACCTTTTTCTGTATCCCCTTACATCTGTGTTGCAGGAACACAGATCTCTGGGTAGGGGTATTCCCATGCCCCTCCGCCCAGGTGTCCTGTGACTCAGGAGATGATGAGCTAATCTTGTCTCTGCCTGCGGCTTTACGCTGTTCAGGCCACTGGGTCATGGAATCCTGAGGACAAAGAGGTCTGTTGAGTACTCCATCTGCCTCCTTGAAGATAAAGTCTTAAATTGGGGCTGGCCTTGATGATTAGTGGATCTGCTTTGTTTCCCTGATAGATGTTATCGAAACCAGAAGTTACCCTGGCTGTATTTTACATATTAATGATACTTTGTAAGAATTCTTTCACTTGTAAAAATTCTTTTATTGTTGGCTGTAAAGCTCACACCCCCTGTTCTATTTTTAGTAACTTTTGAAATCTTAATAAAAGGAGGATGAGGCTTCCCGCTCTCCACTGATGGTCTGAGCGAGCCACAGTCCTCCATGCGTACTGGCCATTCATCCTGCTTGCTGGAATTATCTCAGTGTCCCCAACCATATTCAACACTTCATCTGGTGTCCAATCGAGGGACCCGAAGGTAAGAACCGGGAACAGGCAGGACCGAAAAGGGAATTGACTGTGCGGCTGTACGCAGAACTTTTTGGAAAAACGCATCGGAGTAATGGGGAACAATCCCTCAGTTAATGAGGAATATGTTAGGCTTTTAAAGTCTTTACTTAAAAGTTCAGGTTTGCAAATAAAAGAGAGTACTTTAACAGATTTATTCTTGCAGGTCAAGAAACACTGTTATTGGTTTACTCCAGAGAGAAAAAATCAGTTAAATTTAAGGGTGTGGAAATGAGTTGGTAAAGCTCTTAGAGGAGCTCATCAAACTGGTCATCCTATAGCAGGCAAAACATGGGCTGCTTTTAACCAGGTGGCTGCGGCCTTGCAGCCATTTCAATCGGACTTTAAGACAGATTCAGTAAAAGCTTGTTGTAATTAACCCTCGCCTCAAACTTATGACCAGCCGGAGATAATTAGCAATGAAGCTCGGGGAGATATGCAGGGTGCCGTAACGGCCCACTCCGTTCGGCAGAGGGAACCAGGAACAATAGACCTGCCCCCGCGCTGACTGCTGCCGATGCGCCCGGCCCTCCGCTGGTGGCGGCTCCAGTCCCGCTTTCAGATTTTGAATTAGAAAATGAGGCTTCACCCTGGTATCCTCCTTTGTCGCCACTTCCAGTATTTCCTGATGAGAATGCCCAGCTGTTAGCTGCCTTTAACAACATGTCAAAATTGTTTGAGAAGTTTGCTGTTAATCTAGATAATAAGTTTGAAAACCTTGTTAATTATATAGATTCTAAGGAGCCTACTGCTCCTCCTGCTGCATTTCTGGCTCAGGAGGCTCTGCCGTTTGTTCAGACGTTGCCTCCGGCTGCCACTACTGCAGCTTTTGTTCCAAAAAATCTTTCTGATTATACTGATTCCATCTTTTGTTTCGCTAAGCCTCCAAATTTAACAAGGGTCATGCTTCAGGCAGAGGACAAAACACCTCCCCCAAAAGCATTGACTAATACTTCTTCACATCAGAGAAGGAAAACTCTGACTCCAAAAAACCTCCGCTGCCTTGCGGCATACCTCTTCAGGGGAAAGGCTAAGGGAGTAAACCCCGACAGAAAATCCGGAGCCGGAGTCCCTAAGGCGGTTTGACGTTGTAGTCAACACCGGCAACTCCTGCGGCGCACCTGAAGCCAAGCTGTACTGACTCCGTCTTTCCCTTGGACCCTTCAGCTGCGAAGAGAGGGGGGGTCTGCTGCATGGGCAACAGCAGACCCTCCATATCACCCTGCCCAGGCTCTGTAGCTTCAGCTTCACTGGAGAGGACACTCCAGCGTCATCGCAAGATGTCGATTCAACACGAGAGGAGACAGATACCGTGTCACTCCCGAGTCAGACTGCACAGCCATTCTCGGCGGTGCAGATAGACTCTTAAGAAGCTACACCATCGTCTCTCGAGACGGACGGCTGCCGACGACGACGACGAATACTTCTTCAATATTCCCAGTACTAAGAATTCAACAACATCCGGATGATCAACATCCGCAGGGCCAGGTTGTTGTTGCCCATCGCAATGTTGAGTTGCAGTTTTTAAAAATCCTTAAATCCTGTTTCTAGTTATGGACGAACTCTCCCTACGTGTACGGTCTCATTTCCTCATTTGCTAATGATAATCATTTAATCCCAGCAGATTGGGATGTTCTTTCTCGGTCCTCCCTGGAGCCCGCACAATTCTTACAATTTAAATCTTGGTGGCGCGAGGAGGCAGAACGGGTCAGCTGTGAGAACACTGCCCATCAGCCGCCTGGAGCGACATTTGAGCAACTTATGGGTACCGGGGCCTTTTCCGCGGTTACCGATCAAATTCAATTACCTAATCAGACTCTTGCGCAAGTGAAGGATATTTGCCTCTTCGCTTGGCAACAATTACAAAATCCTGGGGAGGTGGCAAAATCTTTCGTAAAAATCCTCCAAGAGGCTAATGAGCCCTATACTGAATTTCTTGCCAGACTCCAGAATGCTATCGAAAAGGCCACTACTGGTACTGAAGCACAGAATCTTTTACTCTTAACCCTGGCCTATGAAAATGCTAATGAGGATTGTAAAAGGGCGTTGGCTCCTGTGAAACAAAAGGACGAAACGGTTGAATATTATATCAGAGCATGTAGAGAAACTGAATCTCAGACTTACGGTATTAATTTATTAGCCTCAGCTATGTAGGAAGACTCTCAAAATTCTAAACTTAGGTGTTATAATTGTGGTAAAATTGGACATACTAGAAAAGATTGCAGAAAAGAAAAAGGAGAAAAGGGGGGAGGAAAATCCTCCCAGCCTCTGGGACTGTGCCGAAGGTGTTACAAAGGAAGGCACTAGACCAATGAATGCCATTCCAAAAAGGATAAACAGGGCAATCTTCTGCCGCCACTCCCTTCAGCAGGGTTGGGAAACTGGCAGCAGGGCCCAGCTCGGGGCGCAACATCAAACAATATGAGCCTAATTACTCAGTTTCCTGTCAGCTCGGGGCAAACCCATCAGCTGATGAATCAAAACCTAAATCCAAATTATTAATCTCAGAATTATACCACGCTACCGGGGCAAGCGCGGCCTTAGATATATCAGCCCCTGCCACATTTTCTTTGTCTCCCAACAAAGGAATCCAGAGAATTCCTACAGATGTTTATGGCCCCCTGCCGGCTGGCAGTGTTGGCTTACTAATAGGAAGAAGCAGCCTGACTAGTAAAGGAATTATAGTATATTTAGGAGTAATTGATGCTGATTTTACGGGAGAAATTGAGGTTATGATGACAGCAGAAAAGCCTTTCTCTTTAGAGCAAGGGCAGCGCATGGCCCAATTATTACTTCTTCCGTACATCCCCAGAAAATCTGTGCCTGCTAAGCGCACTGGGGGATTTGGAAGTACTGATAAACAAGTTTTTTGGCACACTCTGATTAATGATCAGAGGCCTCAATTAACTGTACAATTTGAGGACAGAACCTCTACTACTGGATTAGCAGATACCAGAGCTGATGTATCTATTGTATCTTTGGAACAGTGGCCTAAACATTGGGACACTAATATTATTAAGGCTACCTTTGTACAATTGGGCACCCTTGACAAGATACATCAAAGCACTAAGACTTATTCTTGCTATAGGCCTGAGAGACAAAACGCAGTTTTACAGCCTTATATGGCCCCAATATCTGTTGCCTTATGGGGAAGAGATTTATTACAGCAATAGGGTGCTATGTTATCAATACCCACAATTTCCTCCGTATCAAAGAATATTATGTTTAATATGGGTTATAATCCAACTCTTTCACAACCAAAGCTGCCAGAAATTAATACCAGGACAGGACAGGATTGTAGAGGCCTGGGACATCCTTCCTCTGATGCAAATTTATTTTAAAGGCCACTGTTGAGCGCTTCGCCCTTCCTCTGAAATGGTTAACAAATAAACCAGTGTGGGTAGAACAGTGGCCTCCAACAAGTATCAAATTAGAAGCGCTTCATCAATTATTACAAGAACAGTTAGAACAAGGACACATTGAAATAAGCACCAGTCCATGGAATTCTCCTGTCTTTGTATTAAAGAAAAAATCTGGAAAGTGGAGAATGTTAACTGATTTAAGGAAAATTAATGAGGTAATTCAGCCTATGGGATCTTTACAGTCAGGGCTACCTAACCTTGCATTAATTCCAAAGCATTGGCATATAATTATAATTGATTTAAAGGACTGTTTCTTTACTATTCCCTTACAGCCAGAGGACTGTGAAAAATTTGCTTTTACTGTACCTTCTCTTAATAATCAAAAGCCTAGTCAAAGATATCAGTGGAAGGTACTTCCTCAAAGAATGCTGAATAGTCCTACAATGTGCCAATATTTTGTTAATCAACCTCTGGAAGAACTCTGAGGTCAATTTCCAGAGGGAATGTGCCTACATTACATGGATGATATTCTATTAGTACATCCCTCTGAGGCACAATTATTACAAATGTTTGAATTAACTTCTAATTTGTGTGCTAAGTATGGCCTTCAAATTGCTCCAGAAAAAATACAAAAGGAGGAGCCGTGGAATTATTTAGGATACCAAGTAACTAAAAGTCATATAATACCTCAGAAGGTTAAAATTCGTAAGGATTCTCTTCAAACCTTAAATAATTTTCAAAAATTATTAGGAGATATTAATTGGCTCCGACCTTCTTTAGGAATTCCTACATATGCTCTTGAAAATCTTTTTCGCACCCTTGAAGGTGACTCCAATCTAAACAGTCCCAGATCACTAACTAAAGAGGCTGAAAAGGAGCTTGAATTAATTGAACAATATTTCCAAAATAGCCAATTAAATCGTATTCAGCAACTAATTAATCTTAAGTTAATCATTATCCACAGCGCTCATTCTCCTACTGGGGTGTAATATCAAGAAGAAAATATTATTGAATGGCTATTCTTACTGCACAAATCAACCAAAAGACTAGAGACTTATCTCAGTAAAATAGTTCGAATTATAATTCATGGCAGATCACGTTTTAGACAACTTTGTGGTCAAGATCCTAATGAAATCATTGTTCCTTTTACCAATAAAGAAATTGCTAATCATTGGATATTATGTGAGGAATGGCAAAATGCTTTTTCTGACTACCTAGGTAAAATTCATAATTCATACCCTTTCTACAAAAGGTTTCAGTTTTTAAAGCGGACTCAGTGGATACTTCCTAAATGTATTGTCTCATAACCCTTATCTAAGGCAGAGAAATATTTTACTGATGCTAATAAATTTGGTGTTGCTGGTTATAGTAACCTGAAAAATAATAAAGACTCTTCGAAGCCCTTATACTTCTGTACAAAAGGCAGAGTTATTCGCTATTGTTATGCTTCAGTTCCTTTAAACATCATTACAGATTCACAGTATGCTGCCCATACTGTTCAAGCCCTGGAAACTGTAAACATACCTCAGAATGGTTCTGAACTTAATACTCTTTTCTTACAGTTGCAGTTCCTCCTTCAAAGTCGCCATCATTTAATTTACATAACTCATATTCGATCCCATACAGATTTACCAGGACCCTTAACTGAAGGCAACAATTATATAGACACTCTAGTTGGTTCTGTTATCAAAGCTCAAGCTGAACATCAGCTTCATCATAATAATGCTTGGTCGCTTAAACACCGGCATAATATTACCTGGCATCAAGCATGTCAGATTGTTAGGGATTGTTCTACATGTCAAATTATTAATCAACCTTCCTTACCAATAGGTGTTAATCCTAAAGGTTTGCTACCTAATCAAATCTAGCAAATGGATGTTACTATTGTACCTAGTTTTGGAAAGCTTAAATTTGTTCATCATTCTATTGATACTTGCTCTAAATTTTCATGGGCTACAGCAATGTCTTCTGAACGTGCAGGATGTGTTATTACACACCTCCTAGAAGCTTTCGCTGTTCTTGGAAAGCCAGAAACTATTAAAACAGATAATGCTCCAGCTAATCTCTCTAAGAAATGTCAGGGATTTTTTTTCTCAGCATAATATTAAACATGTTACTGACATTCCATATAACAGCACTGGGCAAGCTCTCATTAAGCGTCATAATCGAACATTAAAAAAGCTTCTTGCAAAACAAAAAGGGGGATATGGTATGGACTCCCCAAAGAAAAGATTAATGAATGGAGTATTTACTCTAAATTTTTTGCAAATTGGTAATAATTCTCTTGATCCAGCTCAAAGGCATTGGGCAATGAAAACTGTTTCACCAATAAATCAACCTGTTTATTATTATGATGTTTTAACCTCCAATTGGCTCCCAGCAACTGTTACTCGATGGGGCCAAGGCTATGCTTGTATTTCCACAGGCAGTCAGAATATATGGATTCCTGACAAACGCCTTAAACTGTGTCATGTCTGCCCAGAAGAGGGGGCGAGAGGACAGCGGCAAGGAGGACTAAAGAAACCTGCCAAACCTGCCAACTTGAAATCAGATTAAACAATTAGTAGATCAAGGAAAAGTATTAGTAAAAGCTAATCATAGCCTGCTTACAGCTAAGGCCTTGTTTTTGGCAATGTTTGCCATTTTACCTATTCAGGCCCCTGAAGCTAATGCTGAAAATCATACTTATTGGGCTTATATTGCTAATGCACCTTTAATGAAAGGGGTCTCGTGATGGGACCCTACTGTTCCTATATATCATAATGAAACAGGGTGGCTTCCCGGTCCTTTTGATACACGTGGTCCTTTAAAGTCTGATGAGGAAGGAACAATGGTTCCATATTATGTTACAGGAGTTTCTGGTCCACCCATCTGTTTTGGTGCCGGTTACCACTGCTTTAATATTGGTCTTCAAAAGTGGCTCACAGCAGAAGGAAATACCACCGGGTTATATAATAAGTTGTTAATAATGCGCTCTGCTTATACTCCTACTGGTTATATTCCAAATCATTGTGAATTTTGTTCTCCAGCGGATGAGCCACTCTGTAAAATGCTAACATTTCTCTCAGTAACTGATTGGGTCCATTGGACTCGGTGCAGGGGAGAACAAGTACAAGTTATTGTTAATACTTCCTATGGAAGCATCATTACTTGGAGTCCGTATGGCTCCACTCGTACGGCAAATGCTAAGCAAGATATACAATGGGCCAATCACATTACTTGAATGACCGGTACTGCCAGAGAGTCCATTGTTTGGCAAGAAAGTGGTTTTTCACCACCATTACCCTACATGAAAGACTCTTATTCTCAACCTCATTTGTGGAAATTAAGTGCAACTTTTGGACCTCTTAAGAGTCTGGACTGGACAGCTATATCAGGCCAATGGTTTTCATAACCTTACTTTTGTACAAAATGTTACCAGATATTTTCAGGCTTGTGTTAAACTCCCCTATTTACTACTAAAAGGGAAAGTTACCTGGGTTCCTGAGACAGGAGAAATCTCTTGTTTTAATTGTACTCTGCATACCTGTGTTAATCATACCATGAGTTTGTCTCCCAAAGGAAGTCTCTACCTCCTAAGAGCCCAAACTGGAGTCTGGATGCCTGTTCAGCTTGACCGTGCATGGCAAGACAGCCCTGCCTCTGGACTCCTTCGTAAGGTGACTGAACAACTGCTTCGCCAAGGCAAGCACTTTCTCGGCCTCCTTATTGCAGTCATCATGGGACTAATTGCTGTCACAGCTACTGCTGCGACTGCTGGTGTTGCTCTTCATCAGTCTGTGCAGACTGCGAATTTTATATGGACCTGGCATCAGAATTCTGAACAATTATGGACTGCTCAACCCAAATTAATACTGAAATGCAGTCTGAGTTAGCTGATTTGAACCAAGCGGTTGTTTTAGTAGGTAATCAGTTACAAAGTGATAAAAGGCAGTTATTGTTAAAATGTGATTGGAACCAATCTTCCTATTGTATTACTCTTGCTGTTTATAATGAAACTGAATTCCCTTGGGAAAAGGTTCGTAAACATTTGCTAAATCATAATAATCTAACCCAGCACATTATTACCTTACAAACTAAAATTCATACTACTCTTGAGAAACATTTAGAACAATTATCTAATCAAAAGATCTTTGAAGATGTTATAAATGGAATTGATAAAATGAATCCTGTCCCATATATTAATGGGTTTATTGGAACTCATGCTGGGACAATTTCTTTGTTCCTTATTCTCATTTTAGTGTTTGTTATCCTGTTTCTGCGCTATAAGAAAAGACAGAAAGTTAAAATCTGCTATCTCCTCAGTCATGCTCCATAAGACATCTATAAAACAAAAAGGGAGAGATGTTGCAGGAACACAGATCTCTGGGTAGGGGCATTCTCATGCCCCTCCACCGAGGTGTCGTCTCATGACCCAGGAGATAATGAGCTAATCTTGTCTCCGCCTTCGGCTTTAGGTTGTTAAGGCCACTGGGTCATGGGATCCTGGGAACAGCGAGTTCTGTTGAGTACTCCATCTGCCTCTTTGTTAATAAAGTCTTAAAATGGAGCTGGCATTGAGGATTAGTGGGTCTGCTTTGCTTCCCTGATAGGTGCTTGCTAAATCATGAGTTACCCTGGCTGTATTTTACATATTAATGATACTTTGAAAGAATTCTTTCACTTGTAAAATTCTTCTATTGTTGGCTGGAATGCAAAACCCCCTGTTCTAGTAACTTTTGAAATCCTAATAAAAGGAGGATGAGGCTTCCCGCTCTTTGCTGATGGTCAGAGCGAGCCACAGTCCTCTGTTCATTACTGGCCTATCATCCTACTTGCTGGATTTATCTCAGCGTCCACGAGCATAAAAAACACTTCACTCCAGAATACGACAAGGATGCCAGCTTGTGCAGCAGTGCCAGCCCTTGGAAAACTGAGCATGCCGCTGCCGGGGACAGCCAACTGACCTGGATTCTGCAAGATCCTTCCCCATGTGGGAAGGCTACCCTTCCCTACAACACCCCTACACTTATTAGGGATTTCTGGACCCAAGGGTAGGTAGGACGACGACCATGTCCAGCTTAAAGCAGCTAGAGCACCAGACCTTCGCCAATTGTCCTTTATAAGATTATAAAGGGTCTTAAGTCTGAGGGGGGGGATTATGTAGGGGCTTCAGCCATCCCTTGTAAGGAATTCCAGTCACCCCTAAGGGCCACATTGCCTAAGGCCTGTAATAATTTGCCAATGTCTGCTGCTAGCATTAAGTAATTGCCTCTTTGAGGCTTTTCTCTTGCAGAGAATCCGGCCTTTTCGCAGAGCTGTCTGTCCTGCAGAGAATCTGACTAAGCAGCAGACTATGACTAAAGATAACCCCGTAAACCTTGTCCCTGTTGCTGCCAGATGTCACGTACACACCTACCTGCAGCTGCCCCAGCCCCACTTCCTGCCAGGGTCGTTTTCCCGCCGAAGTAAAAGACCCTATATAAACCCTGCCCTAAACCCCATTCAGGATCGGTGCCATTTTGGAGACTTGGTCTCGGCCCGGCTGCCGGCAATAAACCCTTTGCTTTCCTTATCCACAGTCTCCTAGTCGTTTATTCTTGCTGAGTCTGCCGTAACAATATATGTGTATTTTTTTTGGTCTGGGAAGCTCTTTACTTTTAAATGATAACATTGCTAGATATAGTAGTCTTGGTTGCTTATCCTAGTTTTTCATCAATTTGAATACTTTATGCTAATCCGCTCTGGCCTCAAATGTTTCTTTTGAGAAATCAGTCAACAGCTTTATGGGATTTCCCTTGTAGGTGACTAAGTGTCTCTCTCTAGCTGCCTTTCAGATTCTCCTTCCATCTTTAACATTTGCTAGCCCTACCTACAGGAGGAGTCCAAGCTCTTCATCCCAGTCCCAGACACTAGCCTCTGAAGGTCTCAAACTTTAAAAGTCCCAGTTGGGGAGCTGATCTTCCTTCCCACATGGCACTGCACCCAGTGGGGGTATCTGAGAGTTGGCAGAGCTGGTGTAAACTCTGCAGTTAGGGCTGGTGCCTGCAAACATGTAGGAGTGAGGCAGATACTTCTTTCCTTCCCTGGGGTAGAATGGGTTGAATGCACCAGGGAGACTGAATTTGCCACCCTGCAGTATAGCCACACTTGCCTGTCTGGCTTCTGGACAGAAGCTTTCCCATGAGACACAGCCTGACAATCACAGCTCTCTGTGGCTCCCTGGCATGCTGCCGAACTAAGGACAGGGCCAAAAAATCTGTACCTTGTGCTGTACCCAATCTCTCCTTGTGGTGGTCTCAGCTGGGTGGGGCCGGAAGTTCCCATTCTACAGAGGCTCCTAATCCAGCAGGTCAGGTCAGGGCTGATAGTTTCAGCCCTGTGCAGCTGCTCTGCGCCTCAACTCAGCAGCAGAAAAGGCTGAATAGGGGAAGGGGTGCCACCTATGTGCTTTAGGTAGGTGAAGTAGCCCTGTTTCCCAAACCACACAGTTAAGTCACTATCTAGGTCTCCATCTAAAACTGCCTCAGAAAATAGAGGACTCCCTAAAGTCAAAGTCATTATCTAGGTTTCCACCTAAAACCTCCTCAGAAAGTAGCGGGCCCCTTAAAGTCATTACTGAATGTAGCCAGCACACCCCTCTACAGGACGCAAGTACAGCAACATGGCTTCTCCAGCAGTTGGAGTCCAGATTGTGAACCCTCCAGGCTGGTACTGTAACAACTAGAGCACTCCACCCTGGGAGGTGTGCTCTGAGTCTCAAGGTGGGATAAATCCCCACTGATTGCCACCACCAGATGCTACACAGACTCCTCTTCCCATCTCTGTGGCTGTGGGTTGATGATGCCTACATGTGGTTATGACCCTATGCTCCTAGAGGGGGGTAGTTTCATAGATGCATCTCTCTCCAGCTTCTCAGGTGCCTCCACACCTACATGTGGGGGCTTTCTTCCACTGTGTCTCACCCCTTCTTACCAGTTTCTATGTAGATCTTCTGTACTTTGTGGTTATAATATTTCATATCAGCTAGCTTTCAGCTGGTTGTTCAGGTTGATTGATCTGCAATTTAGCTGTAAATCTGGTTTGGGACAGGGAGCAAGTGGATGCCCTTTCATTTATTTTGCAGCCATCTTGGAAATCATGTCAATTTCTTAATAGTTTTAAAGTTTACTATCTGCTCCAGGGAAGTTTTCAGGAAAAAGTCAAATTTTGTCTTTAAGTTTGTTCAACCCAAACTGATGGCAGACAATTTCAATTTAATATTTTCACTAACATTCAAGAGTCTCCAGACTCTCTGTAAGTATACTGATACTGAAACTAATGTGTGATTAGTAAAGTGCAGTACATTTAAATAATATATTATTGAGAATAAACAATGCTATTGTATATACTTTTCATTCTTTCAACATATTTTTTTTTGAAAAATACTCTATTTCAAACACTACAGAGATAAATAAAGGAAGCAGAGAAGATGTAGTAAAATGTGGTAAATGTTATAATAGCAAAACGAACCTGATAAGTTCCCTATGTTCCACGTAAGTCACCCTGGATACAGAATTTTAAACCATGCATTTATTTTTTTTTTAATTATCAAATCATACTACCAGATACACACTATGTTCAATGTCTTGTGGTTTTAAAATTAAACAAAAAGTGAGCATTTAGTTTTCATAAAATTCCACTTTCCAGAATATCCTTAGAAGTTTATTAATGTATTTTAAAATAAAATTTTTAAACAAAAATAGAGTAGAAAAATTTGGGTTTTTCTTTTCATAACAACCTGTTATGTATTTTTACAGTATTCAAAATATATAGTATTTACCCTTTCAAAATAATTTATGATTTGGGCTCTAAAAAGCCAAAAAGTTAAGGTTAACCAGTGCTCAATATACATATTCAAACTGCATACAAACACCCACAAAAAACATTAAAACTTAATTCCAAGGATTCATATTATCATTTACTTATTAAGTCAACTAAGACTTTTAAAACTGTCTTATTTGAAAGCATAATACTTTTTCATTATCAAAAGGAACTAAGAACTTCTAGGATCTGCATCAAAGATATAATCAACAGAACAAGAAATGTATTCAGGAACTTCCGGCCAAGATGGAGGCTTAGAGACAGACGCGCTAGGTCTCCCTCTACAACTAGAGAGGAATACAACTACTTCAAAACAAAGGATAACTAGAAATTCCAGAAAATAAAACTACACGGAAGCCCAACATATGAAGTTATAAACCAGCGGCGCCCTTTGGGCAGGTAAGAGCGAAAGGGGGCGGCGCTCTTTGCGGTCGCACCTGGGACAGCGGCAGGGAGAACAACCCCGGCTGCAGTCGAACTCCCGGCAGCTCGCGACCCCAACGCTGGGGAAAGCAGCCACCACATCGCCTTGAATGAACAGTGAGGCCCAGGGGGGCGGGAGGACGGATCCCGGTCTCCTAGCGGAATAACTGTGTGAATCCATCTTGGACCCCCGCCCCCAAAGAAAGCGCCACAGGGCTGCGAAATAGGTCACGGACAGGCACCGGTCGCTGGATTGTGACGACAAAGCACCACGGCACAGCAAGAAAGGCTGCCGAACGGCGCCGGTCGCTGGGTCATTACGAGTACACAGGCACTGCCCCCTACAGCCGGCCCAAGAAAACAAAACGCATCTGTCAAAATGAGGCAGACAACTATAGAAATCCCGGTGGCACAGCTCACCAGGCAACAGATGGAGAACCTGACAGATGAACAGATAAGAAACCTGTCAGATGCTCAGTTCTGGGCCATTGTTATCAGGTGGCTTACAGAATTCACAA
Organism: Furipterus horrens; assembly: GCF_987537825.1. Taxonomy (NCBI): domain Eukaryota; kingdom Metazoa; phylum Chordata; class Mammalia; order Chiroptera; family Furipteridae; genus Furipterus; species Furipterus horrens. The sequence goes on from NW_028327179.1 coordinate 65,027,516, forward strand.
AAGATCTGGAAAAAGATGAGAAAGAAGCGAAAAACACTCATAACGAAAGGAACAAAACCACATACGAGACAGATGGTGAGGAAAAAAAATCCAGAGTTCATTTCAACAAACTGGAATATGGAGAAGGAACAAGCAGTCAACCAATGCAGAGAGAGGAAATGGGAAGCAACGATGAGAGGATCAGAAACCTCTGGGACAGCTATAAAAGGCCCAACATAAGAATCATTGGTTTGCCAGAGAGCGAGGAAGATGAACTAGAACTTGAAAAATTGAGTGAAAATATAATAAAGGAGAATTTCCCAGACTTGGGGAAGGAAATAGACTTACAGGTCCAGGAAGCACAGAGAGTTCCTAAACAACTGGACCCAGGGAGAACCACTCCAAGACACATTATAATCAAGATGTAAAAAATTAAAGATAAAGAGAGAATCTTAAAAGCAGCAAGAGAGAAGAAAAGAATTATGTACAAAGGGGTCCCAATTAGACTATCAGCTGACTTCTCAAGGGAGACCCTGCAGGCAAGAAGGGACTGGCAAGAAATATTCAAAGTAATGAAAATCCAAAACCTACAACCACGAATACTCTATCCAGCGAAATTGTCATTCAGAATAGAAGGACAGAGAAAGTGTTTCCAGGACAAAATAAAACTGAAAGAGTTCATTAGATCCAAACCACTGTTATATGAGATGTTAAAGGGACTGGTTTAGAAAAAGGAGGATCAAGACAATGAAATCTAAAATGAAAACTGCATCACAAGAAACAACAGAAGCTAGGGAATTGAAACAAAGGCAAAACTAAACAGGCAACGAGAGTGGAAAAAGAACTATAGGTACGGGGAACATATTGGGGGGAGGTCAACAGGGAGGGGGAATGGGGAGAGGGAGGGAGATGATATAGGAATTAAGGATCATGGTAGGAGGGAATGGAATAGAGAGAGGTTGAGAAGAACTGTATGCACAACTAATGGACATGATCTAAAAGGGGGGGACAACTGGAGGGAGGGGGGCCACCGGGTGGAAGGGAGCAGAGGGAAGGGAAATTGGCACAAATGTAATATTATAATCAATAAAACACATTAAAAAAAAAAAAGAAATGTATTCAGGTTCAATCAATCAGAGCACTCAGTAATTAATAATTAGTCTCATAATGATTCTAATATACAGGTATTTGTAATGACTCTAAATCACTGTGATCAATAATTTATTTTCTTCCCCATTATAGGCATCCTATAAAAAATATAAATGTATCTTACAGAAAAAGAGAGAGGAAAGAGAGGGAAGACAAGGAAAATCTCCAATGAATACATATATTTCACTTGTCTTAACACAGTAGTCCCTCTCTAAATTGCGGTTCACTTATCGCAGCCTCACTGTATTGTGGGATTTTTAAAAATATTAAATAATTTATCGCGGACTTTTCGCTATATAGTGCGATTTTGTGGTACTGTATACATATGTTGTTAAAAGTTATGTAGGTTTAAGAGTGCAGAATATGTTTAAGAACATAAGTAGTGTTTATAAAAGTGTGGAAAAGGTTAATAAGGGACTGGGAACGGTTTATAAGTGTGTGGGAAGGATTTATAAAGCCTTAAAATATATATAAATACTAAAGTAAATGTAAGGTTCCTAATTCACGGCTTTTCACCTATAGCGGGGGGTCTAGAACGTAATACCCATGATAAGTGAGGGAATACTGTAAATTCCAAAATTATTTTTAGAAAGCAAATTTTAAAATGTGTCCTGCAGCCTCACTTTAAATTAATAGGTAATAATATTTTATGGTCAAACTAAAATAATAAATTTAGAGAAGAAATCAGTAATCATTTTTTCCAATACACAGTTTTATGATCAGCTCAAAGCTCTGCCTGGTCTAAAATATAGACACCTGATTATCTTATAAAATTCTAAAACAAAGTCCCTTTAACATGACTTCTATTTATTATATTCTCTGTATATTTAATTTGTTAAAACATTAATTTTAAAAACTAATTAATAATTTAAAACACAAGTGATGCCAATCTAAAGTTGCCAAATCAAGTTCAATACGGAAATCAATAAACCAAAGTATTAAAAGTTTGGTCCCAATAACAAGATAACATAATTATTTCTAAATTCACCTTCACAAACTTATGTCAAATTAAAGAACAAATATGAACTACTTCCTATGAAAAGACAATTTTAACTAGGAATAAATAACAATTCAAAAGGCAGAATTCTATTTTTAATAATTGTGTGGATAGTTGAAGATATTATACTTTGACTGCAACTGTCTTTGTAAGTACCAAGTACAACGAAATACATAAGTAGTTATTCATTTTTGCTCTTACTTAATAAACATTATAGCGTGTTTTTCTTCATATATTAACCTTTCTCCTAACATCTGGTACAGCAAATTTCTTTCCTTCAAAACATAACAGAGAGAATCCAAGATGGCTGCAGAGTACAAGGAAGCTACACTCACCTGCTCCCAGTGCCAAACCAGATTTACAGTTCAATTACAGAGCAATCAACCTGAATACCAACTGAAGTCTAGCTGAACTGAAATATTATAATGATGGATTTACAGAAAAAGCCACATAGAGACAGGTAAGAAGGGCAGAGAGTGCAAAAGGATGGCCCGCGCACCCTTGTGCAATGGCTGAGAAGCTGGGGTGATATCTCGCAGCAAAACTCCCTCCCCTCAGGAGCATGGGTGTATCAACCCCATGCAAGGATCCCCAACCCAGAGCAACAGAGACAGGAAGATGAGCCTGCATAGCATCTGATGGTGGATATCAGTGGTGATTCAGTCAGCCAGGAAGAGAAGACAGTCAGATACCCAGAAGCCACTGTCCAAGGGCCAAACACTCCTATTTTTACAGCACTAGCCTGGGGAGTACACTGCCCAGTCCCCCAACTACTGGTAACATCACTCTGCTGAGCTTGGGTCCTGCTGGCTGCACCCAGCAGTGACTTTGGGGGATCTCTTGTTCTGGAGAAGCTCTCGGCAGAGATTGGGAACTGTGTAGCTTTGGAAAGAGAACCATTCTTCCACACCTCAAGAGCACTATTGGCACCACTCCTCCTCACACCTATGAATTCATTTAGCCTGCCCCGTCCACTCCCTGAGGACCCATCTTACTGAGTTCAGTACCACAGGGTGATCAGAGGGCTGTACAGAGCATGTCTCCCAGGGAGGCTTTTGTGTGGGAATCAGCGGAACAAGTGTTGGGCTGTGTGGCTACATTGCAGGTATGTGTGCGGGGGCACTCATATCTACCCTCCAAACTCAGCTCACGCCATTTCTCCAGTGGGAAAATCATGTGACCTGATTTTCCCACAACTGAGCCCCCCTGCACTGCTCTGCTAAGCTCAGTCCAGAGGGAGAACATGAGGGCTGCACTTGCCCAGGAAAAAGAACAGGTGCCTGCTGCTCTTCTACAGGCTTGCTGGCACTACCCCCAACAGGAGACTGATGGAATCTACCCACCCAAATGCTGGTGGCCCTGCCCTGCTGAACATAGCTCCACAGGATGAAAGGAGTGCTACCTGAAGGGGAGACATTCAGAGTTCACCTCTGAGAGGTTTCTGTCTGGGAATGGAATGAAGTGCTTGTCCCATCCCTGCACTGGAAAGATAGATCTCCCCTCAGCTCTAAGATGGAGGAAGCTGACCCTTATACAGATTGGCACCTCCCAGGCTCACCCAGGCCTAGCAGACACAGAAACACGCAGTACATAGCATGGTAGTCCCAGACAGAAAGCCCAAGAATGGCTACACAGAATGTCTTCCGTCATCCTATACCTGAACCCTGCCCATGTGGACTGAGAAGCAAAACACCAGAGCTCAACCCAACTAGTCACAATGGCAGCACACCAAAATGGTAATTACGGCAGGCACCAGACCCTGCTGGGAACAACTACACCTCTGGGAGCAGCCCCAGCATAGCAACTCATACATGGTGATCAAGGTTTATCCTTATAGTCAGCAAGTCTGAAGCATTAACTCCACCCATGAGAGGGCAAACCGCTTTCAAGATTCAACTAAAACGGGAGATTGCACCCAACCCACAAGAAACATTCTTGGAGCACCAAGCTGAGGTAATCTAAAAGATTGTGCCACTGGGCCAAAGAGAAACCTACTTCAAAAAGCCACCTTAAAAATGTGGGAGTCGGGACTTCTGGCCAAGATGGAGGCCTAGACTGACATGTTCTGCCTCCCTCCACAACTAAGAAGGACTACAACTACCGGAAAACCAGAAATAACCAGATGTTCCAGAAAATAAAGCTACACAGAAGTCCAATATATGAAGTTATAAAGAAGTGGTGTTTGTCCAAATGGGTAGGAGGGGCGAACCCAAGGCATAGAAGTCTAGCTGTGCAGGCGGCGGCAGCTGTGGCGACGGCGGCGGGATGGCGGTAAGCACAAACACCAGTGTTTAAGGGGATGAGAATAGTGCCTGGGGAGCACCCCTGGCTGCAGACCAAACTCGTCAGCTCATGATTCCAATGCCAGAGAAGGCAGACATTGCCTCGGACTGTGTGGGCCAGAAGGGGTGGGGACGAAAGAGGAGGGTCCTGGACTCTCAGCAGAGCATGAATGGCAGGAATCCACCTTGGATTCCCACACAAAACACCACTGCGTGGTGAGAAGGGTCACCCGGTAGTGATGAGTACACGGGGCTCTGCCCACTATAACACAGGAGGTGTGACAGCCCCGCCCAAGAAGCAAAGGTAAACACAAAACTGTCACGATGGCACAGATCATGATAAAGATCCCAGTGATGCAGCTGACCAGCCAGCAAATATCTGATCTAATGGATCAGCAGGTAGGAAATCTTTCTGAGGCACAGTTCAGAGCTTTGATTATACGAATGCTTACAGACCTAACAGCAGATTTTAAGCAAGATGGGGAAGGAATGAAGGCTAGTCCTGCTGAAATGAATGAAAACACATACGAAACTAGTGGTGAGAGAAAGAAAACCAGGGAACAAATCAACAAATCGGAATATGGGGAAGAACAACCAGTGCAGAAAGTGGAAACAAAAAGTGAGGAAAATGAGGAAAGGCTCAGAAACCTATGGGACAGCTAGAAGCAAGCCAACACCCGAATCATAGGACTGCCAGAAGGTGAAGAAGAAGAACAAGAAATTGAAAAATTATGTGAAAAAATAATGAAACAGAACTTCCTGAACTTGGGGAAGGAAATTGACTTACAGGCCCAGGAAGCACAGAGAGTTCCAAAAAAACTGGACCCAGGGAGAACCACACCAAGACACATTATATTCAAAATGTCAAAAATTAAGATAGAGAGAATCTTAAAAGCAGCAAGAGAGAAGAAGAGAATTACGTACAAAGGGGTCCCAGTAAGACTATCAGCTGAGTTCTCAAAGGAGACTCTGCAGGCAAGAAGGGACTGGCAAGAAATATTCAAAGTAATGAAAATCAAAAACCCACAACCACGATTACTCTGATATTCAGCAAAGCTGTCATTCAGAATAGAAGGGCAGAGAAAGTGCTTCCAGGACAAAGTAAAACTGAAGGAGTTCATCAGGTCCAAACTACTGTTACATGAAATGTTAAAGGGACTTGTTTAGGAGAAAGAGGATCAAAACTATGAACATTAAAATGAAAACTGTATCACAACAACCAACAACAGAAGCTAGGGAATCAAAACAAAGGCAAACTAGGCAACGAGAGTGGGAAAAGAATTATAGGTGTGGGAAACATTTTGGGGGGAGGTCAGTGGGGAGGGGACAGGGGAGAAAGGGAGGGAGATGGTACAGGAATTAAGAAGCATAGTAGGAGGGAGTGGAGAAGATAGGAAGATGTTGAGAAGAACTATATGCACAACCAATAGGCATGGACGAAGCAGGGCAGGGAACGACTGGAGGGAAAGGAGGTCACTGGGTGGAGGGGAACAAAGGAAAATGAAAATGGGACAACTGTAACAGTATAATCAATAAAGCTTATTTAAAAATTTTTTTAAATGTGGGAGTCATAGCAGATTTATATAATACACAGAGAAAAAATGGACAAAGAAAGATGCTCCAAATAAGGGAAAAGTAAATATACTAAAAAGAATTAAATGAAATGGAAGCAACCAAGATACCAGATGCAGGGTTTAAAACAATGTTTAGAAAGATGTCTTAGTACCTTAGAGGAAGAATGGATGATCTCTGTGAGAACTTAAGAAGATAATAAGCATGGATATAGAAACCAAAAACAAACAAATAAACAAACAAACAGAAATAAAGAATATAATACCAGCAATGAAAAATACACTAAAAGGACTCAAGAACAGGGAAATGAAGCAGAGGACTGAATCAGTGATTTAGAGGATAAGATAACAATAAGCACGAAGCAGAACATCCGAAAGAGAATTTTTTTAAAATGAGGAACGTCTATGGTACCTGAAGACAATATCAAGTGTAAGAACATCCACATGACAGAGGTACCAGAAGGAAAGGAGAATTTAGGGAAACTGTTTGAAGAAATAATGGTTGAAAACTTCCCTAACATGGTAAAAGAAAAAGTCATTCAAGTTCAGGAAGCACAGAGAGGTCCAATTTAGATGAACCCAAAGAGGCCCACACAAAGACTCATTAAAATGACAAAGGTTAAACACAAAGAGAGAATCTTAAAAGCAGCAAGAGAGACACAGTTACTTACAAAGGAGCTTCTGTAAGGCTGTCAGCTGATTTCTCAAAAGAAACACTTCAGGCCAAAAGGAACTGTCATGAAATATTCAAAGTGATGAAAAGCAAGAACCTTTACCTACAAAGCTACTCTATCCAGCAAGGCTGTTATTTAAAATCAAAATTGGAATAAAGAGCTTCCTCAATGAAATCAAGATAAAGGAGTTCATTACAACCAAAGCAGTAGAGGAAGAAATGTTAAAGGGCCAACTTTAAGAAGAAAAAAGAAAACAGAGAGAAAGATAGCCATAAAGAATAAAATGGCAACAAATAAGTACTTATAATAATAACCTTAAATGCAAATGATTTTATGCACCAATCAAAAGACACAGGGTAGCTGAATGGATAAAAAATCATGACCCATATATACTGTCTACAGGAGACCCACTTCAAAATAAAAGATATGCATAGACTAAAACGTGAAGAAATGGAAAAAACATATGCCATGCAAATGCAAACCAAAAGAAAAAAAAGCTTGCATCAGACAACACAGACTTCAAAACAAAGCCATAACAAAAAACAATGAAGGTCACTACATAATGCTAAAGGGATTGGTCCAAGAAAATAATGTAACATATAATGAAACCTTGGTGGACATTGAAAGAGAGGAACAAAAAAACATTCATAGTAGGGGATTTTAACACCTCACTGGCATCAATGGGTTGATCTTCCAGACAAAAAATAAACAAGGCAACAGCCACATTACAGGACTCACATGATAGGATGGATTAAATTGATATTTACAGAACATTTCTTCCCAGAACAGCAGAATACCATTGTCAAAGATAGACCACATGATAGGAAGCATAATGAGTCATGCTAAATTCAAGAAGATTGAAATCTTATCAAGCATCTTCTCTACCACAGTGATATAAAACTAGAAATCAATTACAATGAAAAAAACTGAGTAACACTCAAACACATGGAAACTAAATAACATGTTATTCAGCAGCGAATAGGTTAACAATGAGATAAAAGAAGAAATCAAAAGTCACTTGGAAACAAATGAAAATGAACAAAAAGCAACCCAAAATCTATGAAATATAGTGAAAGCAGTAATGAGAGGGAAAATAATAATCCAACCCTACAAATAAAATAAACAGAAGAACAACAGACAAACCCAGAGTAACCTGAAGGAAAGAAACAATAAAGATTACAGAAGAAATGAATGATAATAGAACATTAAAAACAATACAAAAGATAAATGAAACCAAGAGCTGGTTCTTTGAAAAGATAAACAAGACTGACAAACCTTTAACCAGCCTCATCAAGAAAAAGAGAGGATCCAAATAAATAAAATCAGAAATGAAAGGGGAGAAGGAACAACTGACACCACAGAAATACAAAAGAAAATAAGGAAACACTATGAAAAACTATATGCCAACAAATTGGACAACCTGGGCAAAAAAGATAATTTCCTGGACATATGATCTTCAAAAACTGAGTCAGGAAGAATCAGAAACCATGAATAGGCCAATTACAACTAATGTAACAGAATCGGTAAAAAAAAAAAAAAAAAAAAAAAAAAAAAAAAAAAAAAAAAAACCTCCCAGCAAACAAAAGTAATGGGCTGGATGGCTTCACAGAGAATTTTACATAACATTCAAAAACTAACACCTATCGTTCTCAAACTATTCCAAAAAATTCAAAAGGAAAGATTCCAAGCTCATTTTACAAGCCAGAATTATTCTGTACCCAAAGACAAAACAAAGAAAGAAAAGTTTAGGCCAATATCTCTAATCAACATACATGCTGAAATCCTCAACAAAATATTAGCAAACCAAATCCAGCATTACATTAAAAACATCATATACCAAGATCAAGAGGGATTTATTTCAGGGACATAAGTTTGGCACAATATTTGCAAATCAATAATATGACATATCACATAAACAAAATGAAAGATGAAATCACATGATCATATCAACAGAAGCAGAAAAAGCATTTCATAAAACCCAGCATCCATTTATGATAACTCTCAGCAATGTGGGACTAGAGGGATTATACCTCAACATAATAAAGGCCACATATGAAAATCCTACAGCCAACATCATATTCAATGGGCAAAAACTAAAAGTGTTTTGCATAAGATCAGGAACAAGACCAAGACGTCCACTTTCACAACTCTTATTCAACATAGTACTGGAAGCCCTAGCCACATTGATCAGAATATAAGAAGAAATAAAAGGCTTCTACGTTGGAAAGGAGGAAGAAAACCTGTCATTATTCACAGATGACATGATATTGTATACAGAAAACCCTAAACACTCCACCAAAAACCTACTAGATCTAATAAGTGATGATGGGAAAGTAGCAGAATCCAAAATTAATATTCAGAAATTGTTGGTATTTTTATTATATATGCCAATAATGAACTATCAGAAAGAGAAATTAAGAAAACAATCCCATTTAGTATTGCAACAAAAATAATAAAATACCTAGGAATAAATTAAACCAATGAGGTAAAAGTCTTGTACTCAGAAAATCATAAGATAATGAAGGTAAAAAACTGAAGAAGATACAAATAAGTGGAAGCACATGTCATATTCATGGTTAGGAAATAGAAACATCATTAAAATGTCCATACTACCCAACAGAATTTACAGATTCAACGCAATTCTTATTAAAATACCAGTGGCATACATATCTCACAGATCCAGGACAAATATTCCAAAATTTATGTGGAACCACAAAAGGTGCCAATAGCCTCAGCAATCTTGAGAAAGAATGAAGGAGGGATCATGCTACATGATATCAAACTATACCGCAAAGCCATCGTAATCAAAACAGCATGGTATTGGCATAAGAATACACACACAGATCAATGGAATGGAATAAAGAGCCGAGAAATAAACCCACAACTTTATAGTCAATTAATATTTGACAAAGGAGGCAAGAACATATAATGGCATAAAGACAGTCTCTTCAATAAATGGTGATGGGAAAATCTGATAGATACCTGCAAAAAGAAAGAATACCAGACCACAAACTTACAAAATATACAAGAATACACCATAAAAACCATGAAAACCCTAGTAGTTTACATAGGTAGTAAAATTTGAGAAATTTCTTGTAGCAATATTTTTGCCAATATATCTCCTCAGGCAAAAGAATTAAAGGAAGAAATAAACAAATGGAACTAATTCAAACTAAAAAGCTTTTGCACAGTAAAAGAAACTATCAACAAAATAAAAAGGGAAACAACTTAATGGGCAAACATATTTTCCAATGACACAACTGATAAGGGTTAATTTCCAAAATATATAAAGAACTTATACAACTCAACACCAAGAGGACCAACAACTCAATTCAAAAATGGGAAAAGGAGTCCAGGCCAATGTGGCTCTATTGGTTGGAGCGATGTCCCATGGACTGAAAGGTCATAGGTTCAATCTCCAGTCAGAGCACATACTTAATTAGGCTGTGGGTTCAATACCCCTGTGTCAGGGATGCAGACATGTACAGGAGGCAACCAATCAATGTTTCTCTCTCACATATCTCTCCCTCCCTCTCTTACTCTTTCTCTCTCTCTCTCCCTTCCTCTCCAAAAGCAATGAAAAAGAAATATCCTCAGGTGAGGATTTTTAAAAATGGGCAAAGTACCTGAATAGACACTTCAAAGAGGACATAAAGATGGCCGATAAGACATATAAAAACGTGCTCAATGTCACTCACCATCAGAGAGATGCAAATTAAAACCACAGTGAGGCATCACCTCACACCTGCCAGAATGGCCATCATCAATAAATCAACAAACAAGTGCTGGTGAGGATGTGGAGAAAAGGGAAGCCAAGCACATTACTGGTGGGAATAGAGACTGGTACAGCCACTGTGGAAAACAGTATGGAGTTTCCTCAAAAAATTAAAAGTGAAACTACCTTATGACCCAGTGATTCCACTTCTGTGAATTTATCCAAAGAAACCTGAAACACTAATTTGAAAGAATTTATGCACCGTTATGTTTATTGCAGCGGTATTTACAATAGCCAAGATCTGGAAGGAGCCTAAGTGCCCATCAGTAAATGAGTGGATAAAAATGATGTGGTACATTTACACAATGGAATACTATTTGACTATAAAAAAGAAGAAAATCTTATACCTTTTACAACAGCATGGATGGACCTTGTGAGTGTTATGCTAAGAGAAATAAGCCAGTCAGAGAAAGATAAAAACCATATGATCTCTCTCATATTTGTAATTTAAGGAACAGAAACTGACAAACAAAATAGAAACAGAGGCATGGATACATGGAACAGACTGACAGCTGTGAGAGGACACAGGACACAGACAACTGTAGTGATAGCCAGAGGAAAACGGGATTTGGGGACTGGCAGAGGAAGGCAAAGGAGGATTAAGACTGCACTATTGTTATACAATGCAAAAGAGTAGGTATCACATAATTCCAGATAAAACGCAATAATTAAGACCAATCTATATAACAAAAGATAGGTAAGACAGGAATAGAGAAAGACTGCAAAGGAGCATAAGGAAATGTTCTATAACTTGATATGCATAATGGTGCCATAGGAGAATACATCTGGCAAAACCCATTGAATTATACGCTTTAAGTGGGAGCAGTTCATTGTACACAAATTGTATCTCAAATAAAAGTTACAAACTAATAACGGTATTTCATGAAATTTGAGGGTTATCAAATTTGGAAAAAAAAAAAAGAAAAATCAATGTCTTGAACAAACAAGTCTTGAACTTTTAGAAATTCAGAACTAACAACTTATATGAATTCTACTTAGGTATATTACCAAATAGAGGCTGTAAAATACATTATCTGTAGATGACCAGATTACCAAATTCAAGTTCAAAGAACCTTTAAAAATCATTTCCTCTAACATGAGGTAAACAGAGAAACTCATGACCCAGTGAAAACAAGTTCAGCAGCTATTTCAAGACATTAAAATAGTGTTCAGAATCAGATTATCTCATCAATATAGTTCAACCACACACTGACCAGCCATCTCAGCATTTTGAGCATCTGATACAGTGACACATCTCAAGGTGGGACAAAATATCCAAGGTGTTTGGTGTTGAAGCAGCTTCTGAGAATCAAACAAAAAAACCACCTTATGACGTCGATGGATACGAGACTTACAGGGATGATCACTTAAGTTATGTAATCACTGGGCTGTACATCAAAACTAACATAAAAATGTATGTCAATTGTAAGTGAAAATAAAAAAATAATTAAAAAAATCAAAAACCAAAGAAACCACCTGGTCACCTGCATCTCATATCCAACATGCTATGACTAGCCACTTCTCTGATGGGGGGGCGGGGAAGCAGGGGGCAATATTCTAATGCACTAAAAGGGTCAGGCCTTTCATATTAAAAAATTAGAAATGTAAGAAGAAAAGGGGGCAAGGGGGGCAAAAAATGTTACAGCAATTCTAATACTGATGAAGAGACTGTAGAATAGTCTAGGTAAAAATTTCAGGAGCAACTCAGTCCTCAATGTTATAGTCCTTAAATGAATCCAGGCTACAGATACACCTCTGTTATTCTGTAAATTATGTATTTAATAAACTTAAGGCTTCCTATATGCCAGATGCTGCTTTAAGGATGTGGACCCTAAGAAAGAAGATGCCTACTAAGAAGGGGTCCTGGTGATTTAACTGACCTTTAATTTAAACAACAATAACAAAACAAACAAACAACTCAGAGCCTAGCCACTGTTTGTAAACAGAGCCTCTCACCCAAATTGCACTTCAGGAAGAAGCCTGCACTAAGCTGCCTGCTACCTGCACTGAACTGCCTTCCTAAACTGTTTCTGCCATCTGAGCCAGTCGCTGAGGAGTTCATGGAACAGTTCATGGAACACTATTTCAACAAAAGGACTATGACATTATTCCCTGTCTAATTAGAGCTGTGCAACTATATCCCCATCAGCATCTTCACTAACCAAGCAGCTCCATTCTGACCAGTCAAGACAGTGCTTTTTTTTTTTTAATTCTTGTTTATTCTATTACAGCTGTCCCAATTTTTCCCCCTTTGCCTTCCTCCGCCTCGCCCAACCCCCTGCCCCCACAGTCAATCCCTACACCATTGTCCATGCCCATGGGTCATTCACACATGTTCTTTGACTAATCTCCTCCCCTTCTTTCCACCATTTTCCCCTCTCCCCCTTCACCTCACAGGCAGCTGTCAGTCTGTTCCATGTTTCCATGTCTCTGGTTCTGTTTTGCTTGTTAGTTTATTTTGTTCATTAGATTCCTCTTACAAGTGAGATCATACGGTATTTTTCATCGACTGGCTTATTTCATTCGGCATAATAGTCTCCAGTCCAAACCATGCTGTCTTTTGGATCAAACCGGGAGGATTTGGAGTCCTCATTTGCATGAAGATGGGCCAATCAGGGACCAGGAACAGGGATTTCTATCTATATAAGCCCACTCACCTCTGACTCAGGGAACACAATTTTCCTTTCCATTAAGGAATAAAAACTGCCCTTCCCTGGCTGGAGATGAAACACCCAATAGTCTCTCCAAAGTAGAGCAGAGTAGCACAGAATGTAGCAGAGCACAGAAGACCAGACTAGACAAGATGAGACCAACACTGCCTCCCTGGAGTGGGGCCTAGCCCCAGTGCCACCTCACAGCCCCGCTGTATCACAATTGAGCTGTTTTGCACTGAGTAAAGTTTCCTTCTTTACCTTACTTCAAAGGGGTTGGCACTGCATTGGTACCAGCTACTGAAGGTTGACAAGTACTTTACAAATATTAACTCATTTAATGCTAATACAAAGCCATTAAGACAGGTATTTTACTTTACAGATAAGGACACTTAAGTACAGAGAGATTAAGTCACCTTGTCAAGAGTACACATCTACCTGGCAGTCAAGTGTCAAAGTCCTTACCTCTAATCACTAAACCACCTTGTATCTCTTTATAAGTTTTTAATTCATGAGTTTTCATGAATGTGAATAAAGCTTTGGACTAGAGCAAAGTACACTGACTCTACTGGCCACAAACAAGTGATCTTTTGTCACTTAAATGCAGTTATTAAGTCCCTTCAACTAATTGTATTATTTCTTAGATTTCTGGCAAAAGTTTCAACTCTGGCCTCACACTGGAATCACAGGGAAGTTTCATTTAATTGGTCTGGAGTGGGAACTGGTCATTTATTTTAATACTCCTCAGATGAATCCACTGTACAGCCATGGCTCACAATCACATATCTATATCAAGGTTATAAACTCAAATGCCTGGTGAAATAATATTCAGAGCAATGAGGCTAGGGACAACCTAAAGAGTAAAGTTTAATTAAAAAAGAATAAAACACTGCATGGATAAAAGTATCTACAAACACAATTTGGCTCATGGTATATCTTCTGTGTTTTGAGAACTCTCTTAATATAAACATATTTATGATAAAATTAGTTAATCCCAAATATATTGAGTACATTCTGTATTAGAAACGGGAAGAATCAAGAAAAGCCAGAAATCAATGGCATCATCTGTTATTCTCTTGTGAAACAACTTTACTGATACGTGTACGACTATACAGATCAGTGTAAAGAAAGGATTTATGAACAACCTCTATATAAATGAGAACAGCAATCTTTATAAAGTATAGGTACTTCCTTATAAATAGGAATAATGGATACTCAGATACCCTTTAAAAGCATGGGGATTAATCATCTATTCTAAAATAACCCTTGCAAGGGGCATCAGGATATCTACCCTTAAAGCACAATAAATTAGTACAGTTTACATCAGCATTTCTCAGGTGTTTTGATTTTGAAATTAGTAAAAATTTCACCTCCAAATTTAGAAGATTAATATTGAAGTTTCAAATTTTTATATGTGAAATCAGGATAAAGAATATTTACGCAATTAAGAAAAAGAACTATTACCATCTTCTAATAACAACACAGATACAAACATTACACTACTGCAACATCCCTTTCAGTTTTTCTCTTTTTTTCTGTTGGCAAAACTTTATTTTTTTTAAAAATCTTTGCCTGACATTAATACATTGGAAACAGTGGGTAGGGAAGGGGGAGTAGCAGATAAGAAGACAAATAAAATTCACAGTATAAGGTAAATTAAGGCAAGTTGATTCAACAAACATTTATCAACTATTAAGGACAAAGTACTTTATGACATTTATATTCTCCATATTTATAGTTTTGTCTATAAGAAATGGAATAATGTTCATAATGATAATTTGGGACACTTTTAAAAGGGTAAAATTAATCTAATACACTCAACTTAAGAAGATATAGCTATAAATTCATTACAAAAAATTATAGCCAAAAGTTAAAATTTAAAAGTTTTGAATATAAAAAGATTAGACTCAACTATAGGGAAAAAAATTATATTAACTTCCTTCTTTTTGTGTGTGTGTGCCTTAAATCTATGAGGCATGCTCCTAGGTACCAGGGATACAAAGATAAAAGGCAGATTCTACTCAAGGAACTAAGTTTAGTGGGAAAGACAGACAAGTTAACTGGTGAGTGATAAATACAATGAAAGCTAAAAAACTGTGCTATGGGAGCATAAATTAGAAAGGAGAGCACTTTCTTATGTAAAATTGGACCCTACTGGTATCTTTTAGGGACTGGTTCTCAGCTAGAAATTATCATCACTATCTTGGTCAGTTCATCTGTACCCATCAAAGCTGCAATTTCCACAGAGAAGGCTTCCGATCCTACATTTCCAAGGGACAGATTCCACGTTAAATCACTACCACTATCCCTAGAACAAGCCAATCTGTCTTCTCCTCTCTTTGCCTCTATCCCAACACACACATTTCCAAACTAGACCATAATGGCTACTTATACTTTCCCAGGTAAAAAAATCTTGACTCTTCCCCTTTACTTTGACTAAAACAGCTACTCTAACCTTTCAAAAAGTATTTTTCTCTATTTTTATGACCACTACTGTTATTTACGCTATTAAACTCTAAGCCATGTTAGTTTAAGAGTCTCTTAGCTGACTGCCTTTCTTCTAGATTCCTTCTCTATTATATAGTATTAGGTTGGCCAAAAAGTTAGTTTAGTTTTTTCAGTAAAATAAAAGACATGTTTTTCATTTTCACTAATAACTTTATCGGTTTGGATATTTTGAGTATGTTGGCTATCTCCACGTGGCATAACACTGATTGTTCTCAAATACTGTTGCAATTTGATCGCTATCAGCTTCAAATGGTCTCCGGACCATGAAGCATCGTCCAACAATAAGTCTCTAGCACGAAACTTCACAAACCACTTTTGACACATTCAAATAGCACCTTCTCCATACATTGTACAAATCTATTTTTGTGTTTCAACTGCATTTTTACTTTTCTTGAAATAAAGCATAATATGCTGAAAATGTTGCATACTATCTTCCATCTTCAATATTAAAATGGCTGCACAAAATTCACCAATTTTGATAATTTTTTAAAATGCACAATGATATGACAGCTGTCACAATACAATCTAACAAAATAGTTTTTAATGAAGTTAAAGACAACTAAGCGCTACTAGAGCCATCCTAAGGAAGAAACCAAATGAATTTTGACCAACCCAATAATTTAGTTCAGTGTTCCTCAACCCCTTTGTCCACTGTATAACAAAGTTTGTAAATAGAGATGCCTGCATTTCACAAAGTTCCATAAATCACAGTAAAAGCAACCTTACTACAAAGATAACTAAAAATGACAAAATCAAATGGCTAAAATACTATGTGCCCTTCACTGAATTGCCTATTTATCAAACAGTTTCCTTTATCTTTTATTGTTACTGATTATTAAACTCTTCATTTTTTCCCCCGATAGAATAGCAGTTCAAAGTCACACAGGGCAAAGTGAAGAAGCTTTTCTGTAGACAATTTTGACCTTACTTATTTTACTGATTGAGCAAAGATTCCAACATAAAAAGAAGCACGTTTTGATTCTATATCAGAATGGGTATGACTGGGAAATATATGTAAAAATAAAGTAAAACCTCACTTGAAAAAAATAAAACCAAACAAACAAAAAACCTGATCAAAGTTTCTTAGGATCATGGAGTTGGTCAATATTTTAAAGTTGAAGGCCATCAAAGGAAAAGAAAAATTAAGGAAATTTCAATTATAGTCTGTAATCCTAATCTTAAAAACAATTCCAAAACTTTGGAATTATGTTCATCATCACTTTTTCAGATGGCTTTTACACAGATTTTTGTCAAATCACAACTAAGGGTTGACCCACATGTCAGCAATAAAGGTAGGAAGGGCATGCTTATTAGAATCTTTTATTTTGCTAGTTCACTGAAGGGGCATTGAATATCACTGTAATAAAGCCTAGAGATGTCTAGATCATCAGTGAAATTCATTCACTTATGAACCACATGTATCTATTCTAGTCCTGATAACTTCCAATTACCAATTCTCAGTATAAAAAAAAAGGGTTCTCTTGGGTAATAGTCAAGCTTATGGACAGACATGTTTCAACATGTGGGAACTCAGCAAGTATAAACAGCATTTGAAAATATAACACATTAGTAGTGTGTTAAGTGGAACTTATTCATTTATGAATAAATGATAATGAAATTATTATAAAAAGGTAGAAATGAAAACCGAATTGTTCTTTTTTTCTTTAAAAGATGTACTTGCCTAAATTTGTACAAAATAGCATGATAAATAAAAGGAAAGTGTGTCCATTTATTTCATCATTCCTTCAAACATAAAAATCTGTAGTGAATGTCATCACATAAGCATTCTTGGGATATCAAGAATGATACAATGGTTGCTATGGTAACTACTCACTTTATTGAGTAAATTGTGGGTTGAGGTGTAAAGCACTCTTTTAAAAAACAAATCTCAACAGCTTAGTTTTGCCCAATCTCTTTTTATTGCTACCTACTAAACAATAACTATAGGCCATCTTTGAGAATATTATTCGAGCAGCTATTTAAAAAGCTAGGCTTGAGTTGCCAGGGGAAGAAAATTTTGAATTTAAAGAGTTTGAAAAATAAAATACATCAACCATATACAAAGGAACAAAGACAGTATTAATCTTCTAGAGTAACTGAAAAGCGTTTGTAATCAAACACAACATGATTTTACATGTCTGTTCCACCAGTTGTCATAATTTTGTATCTAATCCTATATTATAGACTAACACTAGAAGATTGCTCACTTTTCAGTTTGTAATTAAGCTAAATCCAGAGCAAGTAGAGTTATCCCTCATTTTGATTTTTTAAATTTATCCTGAGCATATAAAAAAACTGGGAATTTTCAGTATATTACTATAAGATAGCTCTGTAAAAAACCCTATACTTAAAAATGCCAGGGATAACTGTGGACCTCAACTATAAACATTCCTCAGGCACAAGCAAAAGCTACTAAGATTTCTTCATTTGCCTACGGTATTCCGCTACTTCCTCTATGAGGGTGTACCTGTTTGTGTGTAGTAACAATCTCAGCACCCCGGCTGGGGACTGGGGATTGGAGTGAGTTTTTCTACAAGCCTGTAACTCTCCTGGAATTAAGGGGTCCGGGCCCGGGAGAGCGGCACTGGCCGGTGCCGACATGCAGCTCCTTCAGGTTGCAATGGAGGCCCCTCGGCAGGAGGGTAGAGGTGATAAAGCGCTGGGAGCGATGATGCCTTCCCTCTTCTACCCTTCCTGCCCCCCAGCCCCCAGCTCAGCTCAGTGTTTACCTTCCCGGTACTTCTTGCGGAGCCGCCGGTGGACGCTCTTTACCACCCCAGACAGTTTCTCCTGCTCCAGCTTCCGCTCCTGCTTCCGGGGCGGTGGAATGCTCGGGGGTCCTGCCCCTTGTCCGCGAACACAGCTTCGGCCACCTGCCCCGAATTCCATATCGCCGCTGCCGCCACCACCACGCCTCCGGCCCTGGTAAATGCCCGCCTGAGAAAGGAGGTAGGGAATAAAGCAGCAGCAGAGGTAGTAGCAGAAGGAGGAAAAACAGCCTGAGCTATGGCTCCCAGACGACCGGAGTGGGAGGGGAGCGCGCGGAAGTCTTACCCAAACGCACAAGCTGATTGGTGGACTACCGAGGGCTGGGCGGAAACGGAAAAGGCGAAAGGCCAATACGGAGGCGCACTCGTTGTTTGCACAGGAGCAGAAAGGAGCTGAGGAGGTGACGATAGTAAAACCCCACTGCTTTTCTCCTCTCTCGATCACCTGCCGGATTTTGTGCGCAGGTGTCAGTGATAAGGCTACGAGGAATGGACGGTGCCCGCGCACTTGCGCATCTAAGTTTGCTTGGTTTGAGCAGCATTCTTACGTCCAATTTTCTTCCAGTCAGTCCACCTTAGGCCAGCCATATTCTGGTGTGACAAGGCTATCTGACTTCTAAGCACAGGTTTAATAAACAGTTGGCAGTAACTAATGTCTATAGTGCCAATTCTTGGTGAAAGGATATAAAAAGGGGACAGGAAAGGGTCAAGAAAAGCGATTGGTGCCTATGACCATTGGTTGACACATGACATTGTTTGGAAATTTTTGCAATAACTTTCTGATCAATAACTACAAATACGAATAAAGCTTGCATTATGTAATTGTACATGCCACTTTCTGATTATAATAAAGTGACTGAAGAAAAAAGCATTACCTACCGACTCCAGACAGGAGAGAGGAGGCGAAGGGAGAAGATTGGTGGAAGTTAGAAAAGGGAAGATACATTCCTTACAGGCACAGTGAAGAGGCAGATCAAACATATATAAACTTCAAAAGAAGTAATTATAATTATGAAGATAAATTACACAAGTGTGCCTGTTAAGTTGAGAATATTGTGGTCTTATTTGAGGAGATTTCATTTGGGAAAAAGGGGGAGCTTGTAAAGACAAATCTCTTTTGGCTCTTTTCATATGTATGGGAGGCAAAAGGTGTAAATGTTTGGAAGTTAAATCATAGTAAAAAGAGCATTAATTTCATTTGCATTGAATTATAATTTTAAATAAAAGTTTCCTCCATGCTACTATTAGCCAATGAATTTTAAAATGTATTTTATATTTATTTAATCCCTGTCCAAGGATATGTGTTTATTGATTTTAGAGAGAGAGGAAGGGAGAGGGAGAAACATTGAACAGTTGCCTTCCATAGGTGCCCCTACTGGGTATTGAACCCTCAACCTAGGCATGTCCCCTGATTAGGAATCGAACCTACAACCTTTTGGTGTATGGGATGATGCTCCAACCAACTGAGCCTCGTGGCCAAGGCTTAAATGTTTTTAAAAAAATAAAGATGTACACTGAAGGAAAATTAGAAACTACGTAAAGGAGTAAAAGTGCTAAGACCATAGGTCTTAAATATCATCTCAAAAACAAAACAAAAAAACTATTGTGAACATAGCTGATACTATAGTGGCATTCACTTTAGTATCCAATCAACACATTGTACAGCTTTAACTTATACAATGTTATGTGTCGATTATATCTCAATAAAGTCTTGTTACAGAATGGGGGTGTCCCGGGGTCCCCAGAGCCTGCAGGCTGGGGGATGGAGAAAAGAAAGCAGCTTTCAGGATGCCTTTGCATGCCTGGGACTAGTGGCTAGCGTCTCTGTTACACAAATGGCTCTGATGTATCCAAGGCCCGGGAAGATGGGAGGGGTCTTGGACTGTGGGATGGTATGGAAATAGCACACAGAGCCTGCGTGAGGTTCTGTGAATGATCAGAACTGGGTACCATGCTCACTGCGTCACAGGACGCAGTCAGGGATTTAAAAATAAGCGGCAGACATTTTAACTGGACACACACCTTGCAGCTTGGAGAAGGGGGAATACCTTTGTGGTTTTGGAAAGGAAGGAAATCCACGTGGTTCTGGATTAAAAGCTGGTGGGCACCACAACACAGCAAGGCCTTCCCAATCAGAATTGAATGATTGGCAGCTACCAGTAAAGCTGAACTGTGTCTAAGAAGTAGGGAAACAGTATCTCTAACTTTTCTAAAACTAGCCTGGTTTGGTAGGGGGAGGCAGAAATATGTGTTTGTGAGTGTTTTAAGGAACATAAGACTTAACAGCAGAAATCTGCAAATAATCTAAATCTATATAACTATTAAATAAACTATTCTTTTTCTTTTCACTAAACTCTGGTATTGAGAGTTATAATTCTGGTGGCGGGCAGTCAGGCCCCTAACAAAACAGCCTGTGGGTTCTGTTTCAATCAGAGAGCCCAGGGGTTCTGTTACAGTCTGAGAAAAGGTAAAAGTCACGTGAAAACGCCTCACTGAGATATAGCAACTTTTAGGTTTTTTCTTTGCTTGTATATACAGTACAGTCTTTCAAATGGAATATTTCTTGATGACTGTGTGGTAATCTATTATATGAATAGCGTATCATTTCAGTGACCAATTCCCAGCTATTGCATATTGTGTTGTTTACAATTTTAATATATTTCAAATAATGATGTGACAAACACCCTGATGTACAAATTTGTCTATTTCTTATACATTTTACTGAACTCAATTCCCAGAAGACAAAGTTTTGAATCAAAGTATCAAACATGTGAAGATTCCTGTCAAATTACCTTCTCTGAAAGATGGTAGCTGGTTAGGTCACCTCCAGTAGTATATGTGATTGTCTATTTACCACACTGACATGAAATATAATTTAAAAATGTATTAATGAAATTTTTATAGATCTCTATTTTTAGGAAATGTGGGAATATCCTGCTGTTTCCTAACTGGATATTCTGGTTGGCATAATATTTAATAATAAATATTAATACTCTAAGAGCAAGTAAAAAACTTAAGACTAGTAATTTTTAAAGCAAATAGAAGAACTCCGTATTTTAAATTTTTTTTATTTCACAGTTTCTTGAGAAGCAGCTCAAAATATAGAAATTGCACAGCTGGTTTTTATTCTAAATTTCCATTCATTCAAATAGGGCAAGAGTTGACATGTCCTGAGAAACACCAATACTGAGGTTTTTTAGGTGGACTGTGACAATTGGCCAGTGTAATTGGAAATATTGGCAAAACCTTTCTGCCAAGGTAGCAGGAAAATGGTGATGGGATTATCTATTTAAGTAAAATCATTGTCTTATGATTGTAAGAGTAACTCCTTGAAGATCAAAACTATGAACATTAAAATGACAAGAAACTCACAACTACCAACAATAGAATGTAAAAAATAAAAACAAAAAACAAACTAAGCAAACAACCAGAATAGGAACAGAATCATAGATGTGGAGATCATTTGGAGGGTTATCAGCTGGGAGGGGGAAGAGGAAGAAATTGGGGAAATGGTGCAGGGATTAAGAAGCATAATTGGTAGGTACAAAATAGACAGGGGAATGTTAAGAATAGTATGGGAAAAAGTGAAGCCACAGAACTTACATGCATGACCCATAGACATGGACTAATGGGGGTAGAATTTCTTTAGGGTAGGGGGTAAATGGGCAGAGGAGAACAAAGGTAAAAGAAATTAAGACAACTGTAATAGCATAATCAATAAAATATACTAAAAAAATCATAATGAGATATCAACTCATACCTGTCAGAATGGCTATCATCAATAAATCTAAAAACAAGTGTTGGGCAGGATGTGAAGTAAAGGGAATTGTTGTGCACTTTTGGTGTGATTGAAAATTAGTGAAGCCACTTAGAAAAACAATGTGGAGGTTCCTCAACAAATTAAAAATAGAACTGCCATATCAGGCAGTAATCCCACTTGTGGGTATTTAACTGAAGAAATGAAAACACTAGTTTGAAAATATGTATGCTTTCCTATGTTCATTGCAGCATTATTTAAAATAGCCAGGATATGTAAGCATTCTTAGTGCTCATCAATAACTGATTGGATAAAAGATGTATGCTATATATGTACAATAGAATACTACTTGGCTATAAAAAAACAAAATCTTACTATTTAAAACATCATGGATGGGCCTAGCGAGTATTATACTAAGTGAAATAAGTCAGAGAAAAGCAAGTACTATATGATTTCACATATATGTGGAATTAAAAAATAAATAAATAAACCAAAAAAATAGAAACAAACTCATAGATCCTAAGAACAAACTGATGGTTTCCAGGTCAGAGGGGGGGGGGGGTGTGGGGGGCTGGGTGAAAAAGGTAAAGGGATTATGAAGTACAAACTGAGAGTTACAAAACAGGCATAGGGATGTAATGTACAGCATAAGGAATACAGTATAGTCAATAATATTGTAGTAACTGTAATGGTGCTGGCGAGATACAAGACTTAATGGAGTAATCACTTTATAAGTTATATAAATGCCCAACAATTATACTGCACATCTGAAACTAATAAAATATTGAATGTCAACACTAACTGAAAAATAAACAATATAAAATAGTATCAATAATTTGCTCAAAATTCTGAAATATACAATGGGCTCGGTCATGGCATCAGGTGGGTAGCTCAAGCAGTTCTAGAAGACACACTTCAAAGATTTCCTCACACTTATGCCATGTTGTTGCTGTGAGCTCAGGGCCTCAGTTCTCTACATAACCTTTCACAGCATGGTAACATTAAAGTAGTAAAATGTGTTACATGATGGCTAAATTCCTCAGGGCACAGAAGACACACCTCCAGGCCTTCTTTAGAACAAACTGGTCTAAGATACCTTGAGCAATTCAATGTCTCCTCTGAATTATTGCCCATTATGTTTTGCTAACCTACATTCAGCACAAAGAGCACTTCCTTCATGAAATTTTTCTAATTAATTTATTTTGGTATGGTAGTTACTTACTTTTGAAATCTGATAGATCTTGTTATCTGAACTGCTCATTTCTTATAAAAAAAACATGCTATTTTATAGTATTATTTACTTTCCAATGGATAGCATATCCTGTCTCCTCAACCCACAATATGTACATTGAGGACACAAGCCAAGGCCTATACCTCTGTGTCACAGTACCCCCCCCCCATGTAATATGTGCTAAATAAGTGTTTGATAGATAGGATGATTGTATAGTGGGGCATTTTAGTTCTTTTTAGGAGTTCTTATTCCACTTGAATTGATATATATCTTGAACTTATATAGATGCTTTAAAGAAATTATTTGAGATGATTACCTGTACTATCAAAGAGGAATTTAAATTACTGATTAGACTAATGAGTTCAGATAATTTATTCTATTACTTTTTTTTTCTACTTCATATCTCTTGGTCTTTCTCACTGATTCAAAGAAGCAAAGTTTTTTAGAATGTTCAGCATCAGTGAGATAAACCTAGAAAATGCAAAGATAAAACTAGTTAGCATGGAAATAATGTGTAGAAAGGTTTATTAACCAAATTGTCTTCAACTAGGGAGAGAACTAGAGGACCTTTATTAGTATTCCTTTTCTGAAACACATTAGCTCTATCAACACAGATAAAGCTGTGATGAACACATTAACCAATTTTATCTTTTACTGCTCTGTATGTTTACCACTATTATGACTCAGAGAGTAATAAATGTACCATGATAGTGAGGGAAGAAAACTGCTGCAAATAAGAGCTTGACAAGGAATAAGGTGGATCCGTAAAATAATGAATTCAATTGAAAGAATATCTTGGCTTACAGGTGTGTCAGCTTCTTCAAAGTAATTTCTTTTCAGGAAACTTCTGTGATTTCAATTTGAAGAAGTTTCTAAACTTTTAACTCAAAGTAATGAGCCAGTTAATAGGAGACTGGATTTTGTGTAGCAAGCAATTACCCCAGTTGATAGGAAATAAGAAAATGAGCGCAAGCTTTAATGAGATTGTACTGTTTTTCCTGAGAGTAAAGAATAAAATTATAATATTAGAATGGTGAGATGTTCCTGCTAATTAAGAATAAAATTCCCTACACAATTCTTATGTTAAAGCACTAACCCCCAATGCAACTATACTTAGAAATACAGACTTTATGGAGGTAATTAAGATTAAATTACTTGGGTACAGCCCAAATCAAATAAGACTGAGGTCCTTATAAGAAGAGGAAGACACCAGACCTTCCTCTCTCTCTCTCTTTCTCTGTATACCCACACAAGGGAAAGACCATGTGAGGATACATAAAGAATGTAGTAGAGTGCAGCCAGAAAGAGGGCTCTCACTGGAAACCAAATTTGCCAACACTTTGATCATGAACATCTTTTTTTATTTTCTTTTTTATTGTTTTTCTATTACAGTTGTCCCATTTTCCCCCCATAGCTTCCCCCGACCCAGCCCACCCCTTCTCCCACAGTCATTCCCCACCCTGTTGTCCATATCCATGTTTCACTTATACATGTTCTTTGACGAGACCCTTTCCCTACTTATCCCCCTTCTCCCCATCCCCCCTCCCCCCTGATAAATGTTATTCTGTTCCTTGTTCAATTTTGTTCATTTGTTTGTGTGGTTCATTAGTCTCCTATTTCAGGTGATATCATACGGTATTTTTCTTTCGTTGCCTGGCTTATTTCGCTAAGCATAATTCTCTCTAGTTCTATCCATGCTGTTGCAAATGGTAGGAGTTCCTTCTTTCTTTCTGCTGAATAGTATTCCATTGTGTAAATGTACCACAGCTTTTTAAACTACTCATTTACAGATGGGTTCTTAAGCTGTTTCCAGCACTTGGCATGTGTAAACAGTGCTGCTATGAACATAGGGGTGTTTAAGTTCTTTTGAATTGGGGTTTCAGGATTCTTCAGGTATAATCCCAGCAGTGAAGTTCCTGGTTCAAAAGTCAGTTTTATTTTTAGTTTCTTGAGGTAATTCCATACTGCTTTCCATAGTGGTTGCACCAGTCTGCATTCCCACCAACAGTGCAGTAGGGTTCCGGTTTCTCCACATCCTTACTAGCACTTGTTGTTTGTTGATTTGTTGATGATGGCCATTCTGACAGGTGTACAGTGGTATCTCATTGTGGTTTTTATTTGCATCTCTCTGATGGCTAGTGATGTCGAGCATTCTTTTTTTTATTTTGAATATTTTTACTTTTATTTTATTTTTCCTTTATTTTTTGGTTATTCAATTACAGTTGTCCCATTGTTCCCCCTTTGCTCCCCCCCCCACCCAGCCCACCCCTTCTCTCGCAATCATATCCCTCCCCGTTGTCCATGTCCATGAGTCATTTATACACGTTCCTTGACTAGACCCCTCCCTTACTTATCCCCCTCCTCCCCCTCCACCGCCCCCCTATTGACTACTATTTTACTCTTTGTCCTATTTAGTTCGTTTGTTTGTGTTGCTCTTTAGTTTCCTGTATTAGGTGATATCATATGGTATTTTGCTTTCTTTGCCTGGCTTATTTCACTAAGCATAATTCTCTCTAGTTCCAACCATGTTGTCGCAAATGGCAGGAGTTCCTTCTTTCTTTCTGCTACATAGTATTCTACTGTGTAAATGTACCACAGTTTTTTGATCCACTCATCTACAGATGGGCACTTAGGCTGTTTCCAGTACTTAGCTATTGTTAACAGGGCTGCTATGAATATAGGGGTGCATAGGTTTTTTTGAATTAGGGTTTTAGGATTTTTCGGGTATAATCCTAGCAGTGGAATCGCTGGTTCAAAAGGCAGTTCCATTTTTAGTTTTTTGAGGTAATTCCATACTGTTTTCCATAGTGGCTGCACCAGTCTACATTCGCACCAACAGTGCAGTAGGGTTTTCATTTCTCCATATCCTCGCCAGCACTTGTTGTTTGTTGATTTGTTGATGATGGCCATTCTGACTGGTGTAAAGTGGTATCTCATTGTGGTTTTTATTTGCATCTCTCTGATGGCTAGTGATGTTGAGCATTTTCTCATGTGTCTATGAATCTTCTGTATGTCCTTTTTGGAGAAGTGTTTGTTCAGTTCCTTTGCCCATTTTTTAATTGCGTTGTTTGTTTTCTTGATGTTGAGTTGTATAACCTCTTTATATATTTTGGAGATCAGTCCCCTGTCTGTGATATCGTTGGAAAATATGTTTTCCCATATGGTTGGTTTCCTTTTCATCTTGCTGATGTTTCCTTTTGCTGAGCAGAAACTCTTTAGTTTGATGTAATCCCATTTGTTTATTCTTTCCTTTATTTTTCTTGCCTTAAGAGATGTATCCGTGAAGATATTGTTATGTGGGATATCTGAAATTTTCCTGCCTATGTTTTCCTGTAGGACTTTTATGCTGTCATGGCTTACATTTAAGTCTTTGATCCATCTTGAGTTTATTCTTGTGTGTGGTGTAAGTTGGTGGTCTAGTTTCATTTTTTTGCATGTCCCTGTCCAGTTCTCCCAGCACCATTTGTTAAAGAGGCTCTTCTCACTCCATTTTATGTTCCTTCCTCCTTTATAAAATATTAGTTGACCAAAGATCCTGGATTTATTTCTGAGCTCTCTATTCTGTTCCATTGATCTATATGTCTGTTCTTATGCCAGTACCAGACTGTTTTGATCACAGTGGCTTTGTAGTATTGTTTGATGTCTGGTATCGAGATTCCTCCTGCTGTGTTCTTCTGTTTCAAGATTACTTTTGCTATTTGGGGTCTTTTTCAGTTCCATATGAATTTTTGGAGGATTTGTTTTAGGTCAGTGAAATATGTCATTGGTATTTTAATAGGGATTGCATTGAATCTGTAAATTGCTTTGGATAGTATGGCCATTTTGATGATGTTGATTGTTCCCATCCAAGAACATGGTATTTGCTTCCATTTATTTGTATCTTCCTTAATTCCTTTCTTCAATGTTGCTTAATTTTCCATGTACAGGTCTTTTATCTCTTTGGTTAAGTTTACTCCTAGGTACTTTATTTTTCTTGTTGCTATAGTAAATGGTATTTTCTTTTTTGTCTCTGTCTCTGATACTTTATTGTTGGTGTACAGAAATGCCTTAGATTTCTGTATATTTATTTTGTACCCTGCTATTTTGCCAAATTCACTTATTATATCGGGTAGTCTTTTAGTGGAGTTTATAGGGTTTTCTAGGTAAACTATCATGTCATCTGCATATAGTGATAGTTTTACTTCTTCTTTCCCAATTTGGATGCCTTTTATTTCTTTGTCTTGTCTGATTGCTGTGGCTAGGACTTCCAACACTATGTTGAATAGAAGTGGAGAGAGTGGACAGCCTTGTCTAATTCCTGATTTGGAGGAATTCCACTTGATCGTGGTGTATGATCTTTTTGATGTATTGCTGGATCCTGTTTGCCAATATTTTATTGAGGATTTTAGCATCTATGTTCATCAGTGATATGGGCCTGTAGTTTTCTTTCTTTGTTGTGTCTTGACCTGGTTTTGGGATTAGGGTAATACTGGCTTCATAGAAAGAGTTTGGGATTGTTCCCTCTTTTCGAATTTTTTAGAATAGTTTGAGGAGGGTAGGAGTTAGTTCTTCCCTAAATATTTTGTAGACTTCGCCTGTGAAGCCATCCGGTCCAGAGCTTTTGTGTGCAGGGAGATTTTTGATTACTGTTTCAATTTCCTTCTTTGTTATTGGTCTGTTGAGACTCTCTACTTCTTCTTGATTCAGTTTTGGAAGGTTGTATTTTTCTAGAAATTTGTCCATTTCTTCCAGGTTGTCAAATTTCTTGTCATACAGTTGTTTGTAGTAATTTCTTACAATCCTTTGTATTTTTGTGGTATAGGTTATGATTTCTCCTGTTTAGTTTCTGACTTTATTTATTTGGATCCTATCTCTCTTTTTCCTGATGAGTTTTGTTAAAGGCTTGTAAATTTTATTTATCTTTTCAAAGAACCAGCTCCACTTTTGTTGAGCTTTTGAATTATTTGTTTAGTCTCTATGTCATTTAATTCTGCTCTGATTTTGATGATTTCCTTCCTTCTACTCGCTCTGTGCTTTGTTTGTTGTTGTTCCTCTAGTTCTTGTAGCTGTAGGGTTAGATTTTTTATTAGTGATTCTTCTATCTTTTTTAGGTAGGCCTGTATTGCTATGAATCTCCTCTCCGGACTGCTTTTGCTGTATACCATAAGTTTTGGGTTGTTGTGTGTTCATCGTGATTTTTTTCCAGAAACTTTTTGATTTCTTCCTTGATGTCATTTTTAACCCATTCATTATTTAATAGCATGTTATTCATTTTCCATGAGTTTGAATGTTTTTGAGTTTTTTCCTTCAGGTTGATTTCCAATTTTAAGCCATTGTGATCTGAGAAAATGCTTGATATAATTTCAATGTTCTTGAATTTGTTGAGGCTGGTTTTGTGTCCTACCAGGTGGTCTATCTTAGAAAATGTTCCATGTGCACTTGAAAAGAATGTATATTTTGCTGCTTTGGGATGAAAAGTTTTATATACACATCAACTAAGTCCATTTAATCTAGAATGTTATTCAGTGCCTCAATATCTTTGGTGTTTCTTTGCTTTGAAGATTTGTCCATTGTTGACAATGGGGTGTTAAAGTCCCCTACTATGAGTGTTTGCTGTTTATATCTTTCTTGGAGTCTTTCAAAATTTTCGTTACATATTTGGATGCTCCTAAGTTGGGTACATATATATTTATAAGGGTTATATATTCTTGATGAGTTTTTCCCTTAAGTATTATGAAATGTCCTTCTTTGTCTCTTTTTATGGCCTTTGCTGTGAAATCTGTTTTGTCTGATATAAGTATTGCTACCCCATCTTTTTTTTCATGTCTATTTGCTTGAAATACGTTTTTCCATCCCTTCACTTTCAGTCTTTGTAGATCTTTTGTTCTAAGGTGGGTCTCCTATAGACAGCATATATGTGGGTCATGCTTTCTAATCCATTCAGCTACCCTATGTCTTTTGATTGGAGCATTTAATCCATTTACATTTAAGGTTATTACCGATAAGTACTTATTCATTGTCATTTTCCCCCTTTGTACTCGTGTTCCTCTCTGTCTCTCTCTGTTTCTTCATCTTCTTAAAGCAGACCCTATAGCATCTCTTGCAGTGCTGGTGTGGTGGAGATGTATCCTTTTAGCCTTCTTTTGTCTTGGAAACTCCTTATTTCACCTTCCATTTTGAATGAGAGCCTTGCTGGGTAGAGTATTCTTGCTTGTAGGTCTTTGTTTTTCATTGCTTGGAATATTTTTTGCCATTCTCTCCTGGCTTGTAATGTTTCTGCTGAGAAATTTGATGATAGCCTTATTGGAGCTCCCTTGTATGTTATTAGTTGTTTTTCTTTTGCTGCTTTTAGGATTCTCTCTTTGTCTTTGAATGTTGCCATTTTAATTATGATGTGTCTTGAAGTGGAACTGTTGGTGTTCATCTTCATTGGGACCCTCTGTGCTTCCTGGACTTGCGTGACTCTTTTTCTCCTCATGTTAGGGAAGTTTTCTGTCATTAGTTTTTCAAAGAGGTTTTCTATCCCTTGCTCTTCTTCTTCTCCTTCTGGAATTCTTATGATACAGATATTATTACGTTTCTTGTTGTCCTGCAGCTGTCTTAGAACCTCTTCATTCTTGTTCAGTCTTTTTTTATTTTACTGCACTGTCTAGGAGTTTTTGTCTACATTGTCCTCCATCTCTCTGATCCAATCTTCTGCTTCCTCTAGCCTGCTTTTAATTCCTTCTACTGTGTTCTTCGATTCAGAGATCGTATTCTTCATTCCCTCCTGGATCTTATTGATAGCTTCTATGTCCTTTTTCATGCTGGTGTAATTCTCAGTAAGTTTCTTTTAGTTTTTCTGGAGTTCTTTGTACTTTCCACAGAGCTCATTGAGCTTCTCCATAATCAATGTTTTGAATTCCATATCTGATAGTTTGCTTCCCTCTATTTCATTTAGCACTCTTTCTGGGGATTCTGCCTTTCCCTTCAATGGTGGTTTGTTTCTCTGTCTTCCCACTTATGTGACTCCTATTGTTTGTTGGTGCTTCTTAGAATGATCTGAACTTCCTGGATCTGCCCGTGGTGGAGTCAGATCTTATACCAGTCTGACCCTAGGAAGCCTCTTGGAGACTTCCAGGGATCTACTGCCTTTGTCTGTCTTCTTTAGTTATTAATCTATTCAATCTGTGATTAGCCATCAGGCTTAAGGACTGTGGGTGTGGCAGTTTAATTCCTGTAGGCAGGGCTTTTGCTTCCCCTCAGGCTGACGCCACTTGGAGGGGAATGGTCTGCATGCAGTACTGGGGATGAGTCAGCACTGGGACTCGGTCAGCTGCTCCCCCAGTTTTCCCCTCAAAGCCACCGCACCAACTCTCCCCAAGTGTCTCCAGTCCTGTCTGCCTTCCCTCTGCTTGAGCCTAGGGTAAGTGGGGGCCAAAATATTTTCGTATGTGATTCACTTAAGAGCTCTTTTTATCCCCTGGTTTCTCTCTGGCTAGCAAGAAACCCTGTGGCTTTTTGCTTTTCACAGCTGGATACTATTTTACTTTCCACTCGGTTGCTGTAGGTTGGGAAACCCAGCTGGGGGTTTAGACCCTGCCCTTCTCAGGGGGAACCCCCGGCTACTGAGCTATTTTTCGGTCCCTTCAGCTGCCACTCGTGGGAGCCCAGTCAGCCCTTCCGCATATCCACACTCCCTACCAGTCACGTTATAATGTAGTGGCCTTTTTTGTCTCTCCGTGGTTATAAGACTTCTCTCCAGCTAGTGTTCGGTTGATTATTCCAGATGATTTCTCCAAAATTAAGTTGTAAATTCAGACTGGTCCTGTGAGGAGGTTAGTGTAGCTTCCACTTACTCCTCTGCCATTTTCGATCTCCTCTCTCTTTTTTCTTGATGAGCCTGGCTAAAGCTTGTCAATTTTTTTTATCTTTTAAGACAACCATCTCCTACTTTTGTTGAGCTTTTGAATTGTTTGTTTAGTCTCTACATCATTTAATTCTGCTCTGATCTTGATGATTTCTTTCCTTCTACTTGTCCTGGCCTTTGTTTGTTGTTGTTGTTCTAGTTCTTGTAGCTGTAGGGTTAGATTTTGTATTTGAGATTTTTCTATCCTTTGCAGGTAGGCCTGTATTGCTATGAATTTACCTCTCAGGACTGCTTTTGCTGTGTCCATTGATTTTGGGTTGTTGTGTGTTCATTATCATTGGTTTCCAGAAACTTCTTGATTTCTCCATGATGTCACTGTTAATCCATTCATAATTTAATATCATGTTTTTCATTCTCCATAAGTTTGAATGTTTTTAATTTTTTCCTTAAGGTTCATTTCTAGTTTTAGAATTTGTGATCTAAGAAGGTGCTTGATATAATTTAAATTTTCTTGAATTTGTTGAGGCTTGTTTTGTGTCCCACCATGTGGTCTATCTTTGAAAATGTCCCATGTACATTTGAAAAAAATGTATATTTTGCTTCTTTGGGGTGAAAATTTCTATATATATCAGTTAAGTCCATTTGATCTACTGTGTTGTTCAATGCCTTAATATTCTTGGTGTTACTTTGCTTCAAAGATATCTCTATTTTGATAATGGGGTGTTGAAGTCCACTACTATGAGTGTCTTGCTGTTGATATTCTTCTTGTAGTCGTCTAAGATTTTCCTTATATATTTGGGTGCTCCTATGTTAGGTGCATATATGTTACCAGGGCTATATCTTCTTGATGGATTGTTCTCTTAAGTATTATGAAATGCCTTTCATTGTCTCTTTTTACAGACTTTGCTGTAAAGTCTGTTTTGTCTGATATAAGTATTGCTACCCCAGCATTTTTTCATGTCCATTTACCTAGGATAATTTTTTCCATCCCTTCATTTACAGTCTGTGTAAATCTTTTGTTTTGAGGTGTGTCTCTTGTAGACAGCATATATGTGGGTCATGTTTTCATATTTATTCCGCTACCCTCTGTATTTTGATTGGACCATTTAATCCCTTTACATTTAAGGTTATTGTTGACAGGTATTTATTTGTTTCCCTTTGTACCTGTGTTTCTCTCCCTCTCTCTTTTTCTTTTTTTTCTTAAAGCATTCCCTTTAGCATCTCTTCTAATGCTGGTTTAGTGGAGATGTATTCTTTTAGTTTTCCTTTGTCTGGGAAACTCCTTATTTCACCTTCCATTTTGAAAGAGAGCCTTGCTGAGTAGAGTACTCTTGGTTATAGGCTTTGTTTTTCATTGCTTGGAATATTTTTGCCATTCTCTTCTGGCTTGTAGTGTTTCTGCTGAGAAATATGATGCTGGCCTTATTGGAGCGCCCTTGTATGTTATTTGCTGTTTTTCTCTTCCTGCCTTTAGGATTCTCTCTTTGTCTTTGAATATTGCCATTTTAATTATGATGTGCATTGGAGAGGGCCTTTTTGGTTTCATCCTCATTGGGACCACATGTGCTTCCTGGACTTGCATGACTTTTACCTTCTTCAAGTTAGGAAAATTTTCTATCATTACTTTTTCAAGCCGGTTTTCTATCCTATGCTACTATTCTTCTCCTTCTTGTATCCCTATGATATAAATATTTTTTTGTTTCATGTTATCCTGCTGTTCTCTTAAAGCCTCTTTATTCTTTTTAAGTCTTTTTCATTTTTTGTATTGTCTGAGATTTTTTTTTCTACATTGCCCTCTAACTTACTGATCGATCAATCCTATGCTTCATTTAACCTGCTTTTGAGTTATTTTACTGTGTTCTTCAGTTCAGAAATTGTATTCTTTATTTCTTCCTGGTTCTTATTGATAGTTTCTATGTCCTTTTTTATGCTGGTGTAGTTCTTAGTAAGTTTCTTCTTGCTTACGTGGAGTTCTTTGTAGTTTCCTTGGAGTTCTTTGTAATTCCCCTGGAGTCTGTTGTAGTTTTCTCTGAGTTTTTCAAGTTCATTTAACTTCCTTATAACTGTTCTTTTAAATTCCATGGCTGATACTTTGCTTATCTCTGTTTCATCTAGCACTCTTTCTGGGGATTCCGCTTTTCCTTTATTTTGGAGGTTTTTTCCGTGTCTCCCCATGTTGGATGCTCCTTGTTTGTTTTTGTTTCTTAGATTTGTCTGCTTTGATTTCCCACTTTTGTGGTATGAGATTGGGTATAGGAGACCTGCAGGATTCAGTGGCGCAGTCTCTTTGATCTCCTGAGCCTCATGCTCTTGTGTTGCCCTTTATGCTGTTTGTTTCAGCTATCTGGTTGTATTTCAATTACTCTTTCATGGAACCTTCCCTCTGGCTAGTTGATTGAGGGTCACTCTGCCCACCTTGTCTTGAGTTCTTTTGTAGATGCTGTTAAAACACAAACACACAAGCAGGCAAGGAATCCACACCCTCCAAAATATCCCCCACCCATAATCACACTATCATTAGCAAATGAGCCAGTATCAAAATAAATGTAAAGAGTATTAAGAATACTATACTATATGAAAAACAGATAAGAGTTGTTTTAACTGAGAGAAAGATGATTTTTGAGTGGGGAAATGGGAGAATAATAATAGCAAGTAGGGTCAAGAATATGCAAGACAGTAATATCTACATTGTATGTTGAAAAATGGAGGGAGGAATGTAGAATGAAGGGAGAAAGTGGACTTGTATAGTGTTAGGTTTATGTATCAGTTATATGTTATATATTTAGTGTGAGAAGGGGGATAAAACAGAGAAACAAACAAATAATTGAAGAAGAATAGGAGGGAGAGAGGGTACAAAACAGATTAAAGAAAGAGTTTTTCCCCAATATAACCTTTGGGCACTCTCTTCTTTTTCTGGATCCACCCCTGGTCAAAATTCCATGGGTTTCAAATCTTCTTCTGGCTGTCTGGCTTTGAGGAGATCTAGCTGGATTCTGAGGCTGCTATTCTCTCACTCATGGGTCTGCTGCAACTCTCTGCTGTCAGCCACACTTAGTTGAGTCCCCTGCCCTGGGCATGCGGCACCCTCCAGCCTTCCTCAGGCTTGTCTAGCAACGCTGTTCAGCTGGTGATCCAGTAAGCATGCCAATAGTTCGTGCTTAGCCTTGGGACCTGTCTTCACTACTCCTACAGAAAAATCTCTGCGTTGCCTCCAAGCTGCATCACTGGCCTGTGTCCCTGCCTGGCAGATCCTTATTGTGTGGCTGCATTACCTGCCTGGGGTCCCTACTGACTGGGGTTCCACCACAGCTCAGTTCTGCATTTTTGTTTGGTGGAACCTTGATGTGAGAGCCCACGGTGGAGGGTTGCCATCCCAGGGAGTCCTCACCTAGACTCAGTTCATACAGTTTCTCACAATCCGGGCTGTTCATTGTCTTCCCACACCTCTGGCTATTTCAATCAAACCTTCTCGCTGACTCCCTCTGGGACTTTGCTGGTCAGGGTGCCTATGGCAGGAGGATGTTTCCAAGCAGATCCTGGCTAATGAGCCAGTCAGAAGCTGCCCCTTTTGGGTGAAGTGTTGTAGAGGCACCGGGCTGGGAAGCCCAGTGACTCTGCTTGGAGAGTGCAGGTCGAGCTTTGTGCCCTCTTTCACGCTGCTCCCATATTCCCATCCCTGTTTGCCCTCTCTGAAATCTATGGTCACCCACTCCACTCCAGGTTCGTACTCCAAGTCCTTCCACGATGGGATCAAGCAGACAACACTGCTACCTACTCCACTGCCATCTTCTTCCCCACCTTGATCATGGACTTCTTATATGAGAGCAAAAATTTCTGTTGATAAAGTCATCTGATCTGTGGTACTTTGCTATGGCAGCCTGAGCAGTTTAATACTTCAGTGTTGAAATTTTCTTGACTATTTATTCCTAAACTTATGTTGTTAATTATTAGGGTTTATAGACAATAAATATTTAGACCTCTTTGACCATATACTATTTTTTTCTTAAACTTTCTCTTACTCTCGTTTTTCTTTATGTTTTGAGATCATTCATTTTTACAAATAAATAGGATTTGATTTTTAATATTTCTTGAATGATTCTGAAACTCTCTAGGAATATGGAAATCCTGGCAATGAAAATGAATATCTCAATCATTGTATTTCAAATTGTAGCATCAAACATATTTTAGCTTCATATAATGTCAGATGTGCCTCTTAAAATTATCTTTAGAAATAGGCGTCACTGAAATAAAAACATTAGATAAAAAGAATAAGGACCCTTTCACTATCACTCCTGTATTTCTCTTAACAAGGGGGAATATTTTTAGTTTTTTCAGTTTAGATTCTATGACTATATTGCTAGTGTTGCTAAGAAAAACATTTTATCACAAGAATCTATAACCCAACAGTATAATTGATTATATGTAATATTATAATAGCAATGTATGAAATTTTACTTAGAGGGTGTTACATTATAGGGTGTACCATAATGCTGATTTACTGATGTTTTTTATCTAATTTTAGCCACACAAAGGAAATAGTTTAAATTTTAATGGGAAAACTACACATTTTTTTTTTTTTTTATGATTGGGAACAAGACAGAGATGTCTTCTTTCAACACTGTTATTTAAACTAGTATTGGAAATCTTAGCCAGAGCAATGAGACAAGAAGAAGAAATAAAAGACCTCCAAATTCAAAAGAAGTAAAACTGTCATTTTTTTTACAGATGACATGATACTCTATATAACGAACCCTAAAGATTGCACCATAAAACTACTAGAAGTGATAAATTAATTTATTAAAGTAGCAGGATACAAACTAAATATGCAAGACTTCTGGCCAAGATGTAGGCAAAGGTAGCGATATGCTTCACCTCCCTCTACAACCATTAGAAGGAATACAATTACCTCAAAACTAAAATCAACAAGACCTGCCAGAAAAGCTAACTGCATGGAAGTCCAACAAACAAAGATATAAAGAAGTAATATCCAGACAGGTAGGAGGGGAAGAGCCAGGGCAGAGACCATGCAGTGTGGCTGTGGCGGCGGCAGAAGAAAGGTAGTGGCTGTGGCCAGTGGGTTGAAAGTGCAGTCACACATTATAAAAGCCTGGAGGAACACCTGGGGAGTGATCCCAGCCCCAGACCAGACTGCGCCGCTCATGGTTTCAGCACCAGGGAAAGTAAAGCCTCATTGCTTCTGATTATGAAAACCAGTAAGGGTTGGGGTGACAGAAGAAACTGCTAATCTCTCAGCAGAGGACATTTGTTTATGGGCCGTCCGGTCCTAGAATACCCGCAAATCTACCCACTCTGGGAACCACAACCAAAGCAACAGCTAGAGGGGTGCCAGTCTCATACATGAAGCAGGAGAAGTGCCTGGAAAAGGAGTTAGTGCTGAGCAAGTGGCATTGTTCCCTCTAGACTCCTCCTCCACATATAGTGCTACTACATGGTGAAATAGGTCACCCCATACTGACAAATACCTAAGGCTTCACCCTTTACAATATAACAGGTGTGACCGCTTTACCTAAGACACAGAGATAAACATAGAAGGCTGTCAAGTTGAGGAGACAGAGAAGTATGGCCCAAAAGAAGGACCAGATCAAAGTTCCAGTGAGAAAACTAAGAGACAAAAAGATAGCCAACCTAAAGATGCAGTGTTCAAAACACTGGCTATAACAATGCTCACAGACTTGACAAACATGACTGAATATGGGAAATGCATAAGGAAAGAAGTGAAGGTTATGCTAAGTGAAATGAAGGAAGATCCACACAAAACCAGTGGTGAAGGCAAGGAACTAGGGTTCAAATTAATTATTTGGAACATAAGGAAGAAACAAACAGTCAACCAGTACAGAATGAAAAAACAAGAATTGAAAAAAAAAAAAGAAAGGCTTAGTAACCTCTGGGAAAACTTTAAACATACCACCATCCAAACCATAGGGGTGCCAGAAGGAGAAGAGAAATAACAAGAAATTGAAAATTTATTTGAAAAAATGAAGGTAAACTTCCTTAATTTGGAAAAGGAAATAGACATATAAGTCCAAGAAGCACAAAGAATCCCAAACAAGTTGGACCCAAAGAGGACCACATCAAGACACATCATAATCAAAATGCCAAAGGTTAAAGACAAAGAGAAAATCTTAAAAGCAGCAAGAAAAAGGCATAGAGTTACTTACAAAAGAGCTCCGATAAGACTGTCACCTGATTTCTCAAAAGAAACATTGCAGGAAAGAAGTATTCAAAGTGATAAAAAGCAAACACCTAAACAACAAGTGCTGGCGAGGATGCGGAGAAATAGGAACCGTACTGCACTGTTGGTGGGAATGCAGACTGGTGCGGCCACTATGGAAAACAGTATGGAATTACCTCAAAAAACTAAAAATGGAACTGCCTTTTGAACCAGCGATTCCACTGCTAGGATTATACCCAAAAAGCCCTAAAACCCTAATTCAAAAAAACCTATGCACCCCTATGTTCATAGCAGCCCTGTTTACAATAGCTAAGTGCTGGAAACAGCCTAAGTGTCCATTTGTAGATGAGTGGATCCAAAAACCTGTGGTACATCTACACAATGGAATACTATGTAGCAGAAAGAAAGAAGGAACTCCTGCCATTTGCGACAACATGGATGGAACTAGAGAGAATTATGCTTAGTGAAATAAGCCAGGCAAAGAAAGCAAAATACCATATGATATCACCTAATACAGGAAACTAAAGGGCAACACAAACAAACGAACTAAATAGGAAAAGACTAGAATAGTAGTCAGTAAGGGGGAGGGGGGAGGGAGAGAAGGGGGATAAGGAAGGGAAGGGTCTAGTCAAGGAATGTGTATGAATGACTCATGCACATGGACAACGGGGAGGGATATGATTGTGGGAGAAGGGATGGGCTGGGAGGGGGGAGCAATGGGGGGAAAATGGGACAACTGTAATTGAAAAACCAAAAAATAAAATTAAAAATAAATAAATAAATAAAAAATAAACAATTAATTTTGTTCCCCTGGGGAAAAATAAATAAATAAATAAATAAATAAAACCAAAATTACTCTATCTAGAAAAGCTATCATTTAGAATGGAATAGTAGATAAAATGCTTCCCAGACAAGGTAAAACTAAAGGAGTGCATCATCACCAAGCCCTTATTATATGAAATGTTAAAGGGTCTTATTTAAGAAAAAGAGGATCAAGACTATGAACATTAAGATGACAAGAAACCCACAACTATAAACAATCTAACAACAACAACAAAAACAACACTAAGCAAACAACCAGAATAGGAATAGAATCATAGGTATGGGGATCATTTGGAGTGTTATCAGCAGGCAGGAGGAATATAGAGAAATGAGGAAATAGTGCAGGGATTAAGAAGTATAATTGGTAGTAAAAAATACACAAGGGAATGTTAAGAATAGTATAGGAAAGGGTGAAGCCAAAGAACTTACATGCATGATCCATAGACATGGACTAAGTGTTGTAGGATTGCTGGAGGGAAGGGCACATATTGGGCATAGGGGAGCAAAGGAAAAAAATTGGGATAACTGTTACAGCATAATCAATAAAATATACTTAAAAATGAATATCCACAAATTAATTGCATTTTTATACACTAATAATGAACTATCAGAAAGGGAAGGTAAAAAAAATTCATTCATAATTGCTTCATAAAGAATAGCTAGGGATAAATATAACCAAGGATGTAAAAAAACTATACTCATAAAATTATGACACTGAAGAATAAAATTAAAGAAGATACAAATATATGGAAACATATATTGCATTCATGGATAGGGAGAACTAACATCATTAAAATGTCCATACTATCCAAAGTAATTAATAGATATAGCACAATTCCTATCAAAATACCAATGGCATATTTCACAGAACTAGAAGAAATATATATATGGAACCACAAACTCCCTGAACAGCCACACCATTCTTAAGAAAGGAGAACAAAGTTGGGGGAATCATGCTACAAGACCATAGTAATGAAAACAGTATAGCACTGGCATTATAACAGACATATAGATCAGTGGAACAGAATAGAGAGCCCAAAAATTATAGTTAATTAATATTTGACAAAGAAAGCCAAAACATACACTAAGATAAAGATGGTCTATTCAATAAATGGTATTGAGAATATTGGACAGATACTGGGGAGAAAAAAAAAGAAACTAGACCACCTTCTTACACCATACACCAGAACAAACTCAAAATACATTAAAGATTTAAATGTAAGTCATGAAACCATAAAAATTTTAGGAGAAATCATAGACAGTAAAATCTCATACATTTCTCATAGCAAAGTTTTTTTCTGCTACATCTCCACAGGCAAGGGAAACAAAAGAAAAAATAAATAAACAAATGGACTACATCAAACTAAAAAGTTTTTGCATAGCAAAGAAAACCATCAACAAAATGAAAAGACAACCCACTGAATGGAAGAACATATTTGCTGTTACATCTGATGGGGGTTTAATTCCAAAATCTATAAAGAGCTGAAACCAAACCCCTACCCCAACTATCCAGTTATAAGTGAAAAGAAGAATTGAAGTCACTTCTACAAAAAGGATATAAATATAGCAATAAACAAATGAAAAGAAGCTCAATGTCACTAATCACTGGGAATATGCAGCTTAAAACCACTATGAGATATCTTCTCACACTTGTCAGAATGGCTATCATCAATAAATCAACAACCAAGTGTTGGCAAAGGTTTGGAGAAAAGGGAGCCCTTGTGTACTATTGGTAGGAATGCAGATTGGTGCAGCCACTGTGAAAACAATATGGAGTTACCTCAAAAGTTAAAAATGGAATGATTTATGACTCAGCACCCCTATGTTCATTGCAGCATTATTTACAATAGCCAATATTTGGAAGCAGCCCAAGTGTCCATCAGTAGATGAGTGGATAAAAATCTGTGGTACATTTACATAATGAAATACTCATCGTCATCGGCAGCCGTCCGTCTCGAGAGACGATGGTGTAGCTTCTTAAGAGTCTATCTGCACCGCCGAGAATGGCTGTGCAGTCCGACTCGGGATTGACATGGTATCTGTCTCCTCCCGTGTTGAATCGACATCTTGCGATGACGCTGGAGTGTCCTCTCCAGTGAAGCTGAAGCTACAGAGCCTGGGCAGGGTGATATGGAGGGTCTGCTGTTGCCCATGCAGCAGACCACCCCTCTCTTCGCAGCTGAAGGATCCAAGGGAAAGACGGAGTCAATACAGCTTGGCTTCAGGTGCGCCGCAGGAGTTGCCGGTGTTGACTACAACGTCAAACCGCCTTAGGGACTCCGGCTCCGGATTTTCTGTCGGGGTTTACTCCCTTAGCCTTTCCCCTGAAGAGGTATGCCGCAAGGCAGAGGAGGTTTTTTGGAATCAGAGTTTTCCTTCTCTGATGTGCCCTGACTGGAAGATCGAACCAGCGACACTTAGCTCGCAGGCCGACGCTCAATCCACTGAGCCAAACCAGCCAGGGTTTAATGAAATACTACTGAGCCATAAAAAGAAGGAAATCTTAATTTTTGCTACAGCAAAAACTGGAGAGAATTATGTTAAGTGAAATAAGCCAGAGAGAGAGAAAGACAAGTACCATATGATATCACTTATATGTGGACTGTAATGAACAAACTAATATAATAAGCAAAATGGTGACAGGCTCATAAATAGAGATAAGACTTACAGCTGTCTTTCTAGTTGGTTGGGTTGTGGGGAGGTGGAGAGATTGACCTAAAAATAAAAATAAATGAGAAAAACTCATGGACATGGAAAACAGTCTGGTGATTGCCAGGGGGGAGGAAGGTGGAGGGTACTAGACGGGGGTGTACAGGGGAGAAGTAGTAATGGAATAAGACTGGACCTGGGGTGGTGAACACACAATAGTGTAGAGATGATGTGTTGTAGAATTGTGCACCTGAAACCTGTATAATTTTGTTAACCAGTGTCACCCTAATAAATTCAATAAAAAGGAAATACACACACACACACGCACACACATATATATACACACTTCAAATTTTCTTTGCAGTTCTGAATTATTATGTATTTCAGTTCAGGCCAATGAGATACAATAAGAAGTCATTAGATAGGAAATCCAGGAAAGGCACAGAATCGGCAAGTAGTACCTGAAAATGAAGCAGCTTTTTTGAGGATATGAGGAAGGCACCCCCTGGTAAGCGTCATTGGTTGGAAACGTAAATGAAATATTATACTAACTAGGACTGCCTACTTTATACCAAAAAAACTAACTCCTATGTAAGTCATAATGGTCATGTTTCTATTATATGCATCTGAACTCTAAATTCTTAACTGATATTTCTTTATTAGAAATTCATTCATATTTTCATTCACAAACATTTGTTGCATACTTACTCTGTGCCAGACACTGTTCTAGGTGATTGGGATATAACACTGCACAAAACAGACAAAGATATATTCTTCTAAAGAGGTTATGTTTTAGAGATGGTGGACAAGAAATGCATAATAAGCTTAATAAATAAGCTAGTTATTTCGTTTACTACAGGATAATAAGTGCTAGGATAATAAAAAGGTAGAGCAAGATATGCAATGTCAATAGCGCCACTAAGAGAGTAAATTTTCCATTAAAAATAGGGTAGTCAGATCCAAGATGGTGGAGTAGTAAGTGAAAGCTACACTAACCTCCTCCCAGGACCAGTCGAGACAACTTAATTGTGGAG
This sequence comes from Furipterus horrens, assembly GCF_987537825.1. Classification (NCBI taxonomy): domain Eukaryota; kingdom Metazoa; phylum Chordata; class Mammalia; order Chiroptera; family Furipteridae; genus Furipterus; species Furipterus horrens. The sequence goes on from NW_028327179.1 coordinate 65,069,384, forward strand.
AAACCATCTGGAATAACCAATTGAACGCTAGCTGGAGAGAAGTCTTATAACCATGAAGAGACAGAAAAGGCCGCTTCATCACAATGTGGTTGGTAGGAAGTGCGGAGATGTGAAAGGGCTGTCTGAGCTCCCTCGGATGGCAGCTGAATGGACTGAAAAACAGCTCAGCAGCTGGGGGTTCCTCCTGAAAAGGGCAGGGTCTAAACCCCCAGCTGGGCTTCCCAGCCTACAGCAACAGAGTGGAAAGTAAAATAGTATGCAGCTGTTAAAAGCGAAAGGCTACAGGGTTTCTTGCCAGCCTGAGAGAAACAGCAGGAGAAAAAGAGCTCTTAAGTGGGTCACATACAAAAATATTTTCGCACCAACTTACCCTGGGCTCAAGCAGAGGGAAGGTTGAGAGGACTGGCGAAACTTGGGGAGAGTTTGGCGTGGTGGCTTTGAGGAGAAAACTGGGAGAGCAGCCAACTAGGTCCCAGTGCTGATTCATTCCCCATACTGCAGGTAGACCATTTCCCTCCAAGTGGTGTCAGCCTGAGGGGAAGGAAAAGCCCTGCCTACAGGAATTAAACTGCCCCAACCTCAGTCCTTAAGCCTGATGGCTGATCACAGCTTGAGTAGATTAACAACTAAAGGAGACAGACAAAGGCAGTAGGTCTCTGGTAGTCTCAAACAGGCTGCCTGGGCCCAGACTGGTACACGATCTGACTTTAGCAGGGACAGATCCATGAAGTGCAGATCAATCTAAGAAACAGCAACAAACAAGAAGAGTCACAAAAATGAGGAGACAGAGAAACAACCTGTCTTTGAAAGGAAAGGAAGGATCCCCAGAAAGTGCTAAATGAAATAGAGGGAAGCAAACTATCAGATATGGAATTCAAAAGATGGATTGTAGGGAAGCTCAATGCGATCAGTGAGCGCAAAGAAAACTACAAGGAACTCCAGGGAAAGTACAAGGAACTTACTGAGAATTAACACCAGCATGGAAAAGGACATAGAAGCTATCAATAAGAGCCAGGAGGAAATGAAGAATACAATTTCTGAATTGAAGAACACAGTAGAAGGAATTAAAATCAGGCTAGAAGGAGCAGAAGATCAGGTCAGTGACATAGAGGACAACGTAGAAAAAAATTCTCGGACAGTGCAACAAAATGAAAAAAGACTGAAAAAGAAGGAAAAGGTTTTAAGAGAGCTGCAGGACAACATGAAATGTAATAATATCATAATATCATAATAAATGTAATATCATAGGAATTCCAGAAGGAGAAGAAGAGGAGAAAGGGATAGAAAATCTGTTTGAAAAACTAGAAATCTTCCCTAACTTGATGAGAGAAAGAGTCATGAAAATCCAGGCAGCACATAGGATTCCAATGAAGATGAATCCCAATAAGCCCACTTCAAAACACATCATAATTAAAATGGCAACATTCAGAGACAAGTAGAGAATCATAAAAGCAGCTGAAAACTTACAAGGGAGCTCCAATAAGGCTACCATCAGATTTCTCAGCAGAAACACTACAAGCCAGAAGGGAATGGCAAAAAATATTCCAAGCAATGAAAAACAAAGACCTACAAGCAAGAATACTCTACCCAGCAAGGCTCTCATTCAAAATCGGAGGTGAAATAAGGAGTTTCCAAGACAAAAGAAAGCTAAAAGTATACATCTCCACCACACCAGCACTGCAAGAGATGCTAAAGGGTCTGCTTTAAGAAGATGAAGAAACAGAGAGAGACAGAGAGGAACACAGGTACAAAGGGGAAAATGACAATGAATAAGTACCTATTGATAATAACCTTAAATGTAAATGGATTAAATGCACCAATCAAAAGACATAGGGTAGCTGAATGGATTAGAAAGCATGACCCACATATATGCTGTCTACAAGAGACCTACCCTATAACAAACGATCTAAAAAGACTGAAATTGAAAGGATGGAATAAAGTATTTCAAGCAAATAGACATGAAAAAAAAAAGATGGGGTAGGAATACCTATATCAGACAAAACAGATTTCAAGCAAAGGCCATTAAAAGACACAAAAAAGGGCATTTCATAATACTTATGGGAAAAATATATAAAGAACATATAACCCTTGTAAACATATATGCATACAACATAAGAGCACCCTAATATGTAAGGAAAGTTTTGAAAGACTTCAGGAATGATATAAACAGCAACACACTCATAGTAGGGGACTTTAACACCCCATTGTCAACAATGGACAGATCTTCAAAGCAAAAAAACACCAAAGATATTGAGGCATTGAACAACACTCTAGATACAGTGGACTTATTTGATATATATAGAACCTTTCATCCCAAAGCAGCAAAATATACATTCTTTTCAAGTGCACATGGGACATTTTCAAAGATAGGACACATGGTAGGACACAAAACCAGCCTCAACAAATTCAAGAACATTGAAATTATATCAAGCATCTTCTCAGATCAAAATGGCATAAAACTGGGAATCAACCTCAAGGAAAAAACTCAAAAACATTCAAACTCATGGAGAATGAATAAGATGCTATTAAATAATGAATGGGTTAACAATGACATCAAGGAAGAAATCAAAAAGTTTCTGGAAAAAAATCACGATGAACACACAACAACCCAAAACTTATGGTATACAGCAAAAGCAGTCCTGAGAGGAGATTCATAGCAATACAGGCCTACCTAAAAAAGATAGAAGAATCACTAATAAAAAATCTAACCCTACAGCTACAAGAACTAGAGGAACAACAACAAACAAAGCACAGAGTGAGTAGAAGGAAGGAAATCATCAAAATCAGAGCAGAATTAAATGACATAGAGACTAAACAAATAGTTCAAAAGCTCAACAAAAGTAGGAGCTGATTCTTAGAAAAGATAAACAAAATTGACAAGCCTTTAGCCAAGGTCATCAAGAAAAAAAGGAAGAGGTCCCAAATAAATAAAATCAGAAATGAATGAGGAGAAATCATAACCGATACCACAGAAATACAAAGGATTGTAAGAAATTATTACGAACAACTGTATCACAAGAAATTTAACAACCTAGATGAAATGGACAAATTTCTGGAAACATATAATCTTCCAAAACTGAATCAAGAAGAAGCAGAAAACCTGAACAGACCAAATACAACTAATGAATAGAAGCAGTAATCAAAAAACTCCTGGCACGTGAAAGCCATGAACCGGATGGCTTCATGGGTGAAGTTTACAAAAAATTTAGTAAAGAACTAACTCCTATCCTTCTCAAACTATTCCAAAAGATCCAAACTCGTTCTATGAAACCCGTACTACCCTAATTCCAAAACCAGGTCAAGACATATCAAAGAAAACTACAGGCCAATATCGCTGATGAACATAGATGCTAAAATCCTCAACAAAATATTGGCAAACCAGATCCAGAAACACATTAAAAAGATCATACACCACGATCAAGTGGGATTCATCCCAGGGATGCAAGGATGGTTTAGTATTTGCAAATCAATAAATGTAATACACCACTTAAACAAAATGAAAGACAAAAACCACATGATTATATAAATAGATGCAGAAAAAGCATTTGATAAAGTACAACACCCATTTATGATAAAAAAACTCTCAGCAAAATGGGAATTGAGGGAGCAAGCCTCAACATAATAAAGGCCATATACAAGAAACCTGAAGCCAACATCATGCTCAATGGGCAAAAACTGAGAGCATTCCCCCTGAGGTCAGGAACAAGACAAGGATGTCCACTCTATCCACTCCTATTCAACATAGTTTTGGAATTTCTAGCCACAGCAATCAGACAAGAAGGAGAAATAAAAGGCATCCAAATTTGAAAAGGGGAAGTAAAACTGTCATTATTTGCAAATGACCTGATAGTGTACATAGAAAACTCTATATACTCCACTAAAAAAACTACTTGACCTAATAAGTACATTTGGCAAAATAGCAGGGTACAAAGTCAATATTCAGAAATAGAAGACATTTCTGTACACCAACAATAAAATATCAGAGATATAAACTAGAAAAAAAAGTCTAATTACTATAGCAACAAGAAAAATAAAGTACCTAGGAATAAACTTAACCAAGGAGGTAAAAGACCTGTACTCAGAAAACTACATAATCCTGAAGAAAGAAATAAAGTAAGACAAAAATAAATGGAACCATATACCATGTTCATGGGTGGGAAGAATCAACATCATTAAAATGGTCATACTACGCAAAGCAATTTATAGATTCAATGCAATCTCTATTAAAATACCAATGACATATTTTACAGACCTATGACAAATACTTCAAAAATTTATACGGAACCAAAAGAGCCCAAATAGCCACAGGAATCTTGAGGAAGAGGAACACAGTAGGAGAAATCACGATGCCTGCTGTTTATACTACAAGGCCACGGTAATCAAAGCAGTCTGGTACTGGCATAAGAACAGACATATAGATCAATGGAACAGAATAAAGAGCCTAGAGATAAACCCAGGTCTATATGGTCAACTAATATTCAACAAAGGGTGAAGGAACATAAAATGGAGAGAGAAGAGCCTCTTCAACAAATGGTGTTAAGAGGACTGGACAGGGACAAGCAAAAAAACGAAACTAGACCACCAACTTACACCATACACCAGAAAAAATTCAAGATGGATCAAAGACTTAAATGTACACCGTGGCACCTAGAGCAAAACATAGGCAGGAAAATTTCAGATATCCCACGTAGCAATATTTTTACTGATATATCTCCTAAGTCAAGAGAAATAAAGGAAAGAATAAACAAATGGGACTACATCAAACTAAAGAGTTTCTGATCAGCCAAAGAAAACTTCAGCAAGATGAAAAGGGAACCAACCATATGGGAAAATATATTTGTCTATGATACCTCAGACAAGGGATTGATCTCTAAAATATATAAATAACTTATACGCCTCAACACCAAGAAGACAGACAACCTAATTAAAAACGAGCAAAGACCTGAACAAACACTTCTCCAAAGAGGACATACAGAGGGTCTATAGACGTATAAAAGAATTCTCAACATCACTAGCCATCAGAGAGATTCAAATAAAAGCCACAATGAGATATCACCTCACAGCAGTCAGAATGGCCATCATCAATAAATCAACTAACAACAAATGCTGGCGAGGATGTGGAGAAAATGGAACACTGCTGCTCTGATGGTGGGAATGCAGATTGGTTCTGCCCCTTTGGAAAACAGTATGGAATTTCCTGAAAAAACTAATAATGGAGCTGACTTCTGAACCAGCAATTCCATTGCTAGGATTATATCCAAAGAATCCTGAAACACCAATTCAAAAGAACATATGCATTCCTATGTTCATAACAGCACTATTTACAACAGCCAAGTGCTGGATTCAACCAAAGTGCCCATCTGTAGATTAGTGGATCAAAAATCTGTGGTACATTTACACAATAGGGTACTATGTAGCAGAAAGAAAGAAGTAACTTCTACCATTTGCAACAACATGGATAGAACTAGAGAGAATTGTGCTTAGCGAATAAGCCAGGCAATGAAAGAAAAATACCTTATGCTATCACCTATTACAGGAGACTAATGAACAACACAAACAAGCAAAATTGAACAAGAGGTATGTAAACAAGGAGCAGACTAACAGTGACAAGGGGGGAGGAGAGAGGGAGAAATAGGAGTGAGAAGGGGAAGGGTCTAGTCGAAGAACAGGTATAATTGACCCCTGGACATGGACAACTGGGTAGGGACTGACTGTGGGAGAAGGGGTGGCCAGGATGCCAGGAAGCGACAGGGAAAAGTGGGACAACTGTAATAGAAAAACTAAGAAACAAAAATTTTTAATGGGAGAAATAAAGAAAATATATAGAAAAGAAATGCAATTTTAATGAATATTAGAAGGACAAGGACTTTCCTTCACACTGTATATTTTTCTCCCTACCTGATCCCTCCAGAATTTGGCATTCTGAAAAAGTAAGTAATGACATAAGGTGCTTTGCATAAAACTAATAAGACCAGTTGTTAATAGAGGTTTTGTTGATCAAGACTTTGACTGGAATGTCATGCCTAAAGGAGACATGCTGGGGCTCTGGTTGTTACCAAAAAGTCCTGAGGAACTGATATTGACTTTCAAAGGTAATAAAAGCCCATGAGAAAAAAGGCCTGGTACCTTGGTTAGTTGTGCAGTCCATGGCAATCTCTCCAGGGAAGGAACTAAGGTTGCTTTCCTGAAAGATGGCTAGAAGAGACCTTAAGGCACAATGGAAAACCTGAAGGACTTGGAAAAGACAGGTGTTTACAGGCAAGACTGAATGGCAGCTATGTGGCTCAGCTTCTGTGCCCTGAAGGGCAGACCAAAGGTCACCCTAAGTGTTCCTTATGTAAGTTCCAGCAAAGCAGACTTAAAGATCATAAGTGATCATTTGTTGCTCTTGCTCTGTTTATGCTAATGAACAGGATAAATTAAAAATGGACTTAATGCAGTCCCTTTAATAACAAGGAGGGTAATCTTCAGAAAAATCATGATTCAAGGAAAATCGCAATGTTCAATGGTGGGCTATAGAGTAGTGCAGCTGTCTTTAAATTTTCTTTTCATTTAAAAATTGTTTTCATTTGAAAGTTGAACTAGGTGTGTCATCATCAAAGATGCTTAATTTACAGGCAAGAAGAATGTCAAATGCCTTGCAGCTGAATGTCTTTCCAATAAGACAATCTTACAGATTTAGAGACTGGTTTGTAGGTTATGTTGCATAAATTAACATGTGTTTTCTGTTTTCAAAGGTCATAAACCTATGATCTCATTACCTGAGTGATCTATACATATAGGCCTCACTTAATCCTGTCTGCATCACTGCCTCCTGAGACTCAATGGTTTGACTGAACTAAGTGGCTGAGTTGGTGAAGAATGGGGTGGTCTGTGGGCTTCACTTTAAAACTGGTTTCTCTTTTCTATCCTAATGTCTTGGACAGAAAGGACCCAGGGGTCTGAGATGGGAGAGACCTAAAATATTTCCCTCAGCCCAAACTAAGTAAAGTGGGCAAAAGGGTTTTGGACAAGTGTGATGTGCCTTGCACACCTTCCTCCAAAGAAGCCCCTTTTTTCCCTAATATGGGACATTGAAAAATTAATCCCTGCCTTTTGTCATCTAGTGGTTATGGAGTGAATGATGCTTTTTAACCCTGTTGCCAAATCTGTTGCCCCCAGAATACAACAGGAATGCCAGCCTGTTAAATTGATCATACCGTTGTCCGGAGACAGCCAACTGACCTAGACTCTGCAAGATCCTTCCCCATGTGGAAAGGCCACCCTTCCCTCCACACCCCCATTCTTATTAGGGATTTATGGACCCAAAGGTAGGTAGGACGATGATCATGCCCAGCTTGAAGAAGCTAGAGGAGCATGAGACCTTCTGTCATTATCCTTTATAAGATTATAAAGGGTCTTAAGTCTGAGAGGGAGGCATTGTTATTTTTTATTGTTATAAAAAATTAATTAATTTTTTAAATAAAAGAATAATATAGGAAAGGGTGAAGCCAGAGAACTTGTATGCACGACCTGGGCATGGATTGGGGGTGTGGGATTGCTTGGGGAGAGGTAGTGCTGGGCAGAGGGGAGCAAAGGGGAAAAAACGAACTATTTTTACAATATAATCAATAAAATATACTTAAAAAGAAGGGTAGTCATATAGCCTCACTAAATATATGATTTTAGCCAAGTGATGAGACAAACATTTTAAAATGATTTCTGTGTCTTCTGTGTTGAGGATAGACTACAGAGAAGAAAGAACATAGAGCAGTTTGAAGGCAATTGTAGTAATTAAAATTGTAATAATACATGATGACTTAGAGCAATCCTAGCACTCTCGTGGAGTTGGTTTCAGGTGGGCAGGGTAAGAAATGGTCAGATGCTGAATAAACAGGTGTAGGCAAAAGTAGGTTAACAGTTGTTCATGTGGAAATAACACAAGTAATACAATAATTAATAAATAAAAATACAAGAGCCATGTTCAGTGTGGCTCAGTTTGTTGGGTGTCATACTGCAAAGTGAAAGGTTGCCAATTCAATTACTGGTTGGAGCATATGCCTGGGTTGTAAGCCCAGTTCCCAGTTAGGAACATGTGTGAGAGGCAGCCAGTTGATGTTTCTCTTGCACATTGATGTTTCTTTCCTTTCCTTTCTCCCTCCCTTCCCTTCTCTCTAAAAATATTAAATAAATACAATAATAAACTTTGTTTGCTTACTCAGAATTGTAAACCTACTTTTTCCAAGCCCTGTGTTTTGAAGTCAAGGCCATAAAGTTTGCCTAAAGATTGTATTTGGATTGTGGAAAAACGAGAGGGTCAAGGACCACTTCAAGGGAAATAATATAGAGCTTTTTAAAAGAACTTCTCTTCTGTAGCTCTTATGGTTAATAGATTATAAAGCCTGTTATCTTATCTGTAGCATCAGAAAGCATTGTCTCCTGAGACATTAGAAAATTCCCATGGTTATAAAGTCCAAGCTGAACAAATAAAGCTTGGAATTAATGATGACCTCAATTAATTTCGATTGGATGTCCACACTTGCCAGACAAACTGCCTACCTTGGGCAATGTCATATTTTGCAAAATTCTTCCCATTGAACAAGAATGAAGTTGACTGATTGTGGATAATGGTTATGAGTTGCCTAAGAGCCTTATTATTATTGTCTAACTGTAGTTTTCACAAAGGCTTATAACATTAAGCTTGTACAGATACAACTAATGTAATCCACTCAGAATTAGAAGCAGTATACTTACTGAAGGCTAGAGAAAGATAACCTCATAACTATGAAAAATAAAGTGAAATTCTAAGAGCTAAATCACTAAAACTGCCAGTCATTGATTAAATTAGCAAATCTATCGACATTTTATTGATCAGAATTAGAAGAATTAGGCTTAGAAATTTTAAAATATGATTAATTGTCAAAAAAGCTAGAGCCTAATTAATATTAACACGCCTTGTGAGGACAATAGCATGCCCAGGTGTGGGATGCTTAGAGATAATAATTAGATTTGCATGTGCAGTGCACTCGAAGTTATATAAACATTGATATCATGTTTTGGCTAGTAACCAGCTTTGTCTGTGCATAATATAAAAGAGACAGAACGCCCACAGGAGTGTTTGGACAGTGGGCAGCCAGCAATGGGAGGAGCACCAGCGAACACTGGCCTGGAGCCGCAGAAAGCGAACAGTGGGGATGCACGCGTGAATACTGTAATATCTGCAATAAAGGAAACGTCAGAGATTTCAACCTTGCCTTGCATATTCTTCCAATTGCCAGACAGAAAGAATCTGTATTAGTTTCCATGACACACCTGAAGACAGATTGGTTTATGGCAAAGAGAAAATCTAAAGGGTCTGGAGAAGTGAACATAAACAAGATTCTGTATGCGTTTACTCTCACACTCTGCTTAATTTGATTAGAGCATGTTCACAGTTTTAAAATTGCTTGTGTTGGGAAGTGGCTTCTGACTAGGAATAAGAACTAGTTCATCTCAAACCATTCTGGCCTACCCACATGTTTCAGCCAGAGTGAAAACTCTACTCAGTACTCTTAAAGAAAAAACAAACAAACCTGTATATTTGCATATTGCAGGCATTCAAAATTTCACATGCCTGTTGCTCAACCATGGGTCCTAAAATGGGGTTAATCTGAGTGTATTCTTCCTTAGAACAGCCTGATCTAATAATGGATGTGATGGGAATCACCCCGTTAAATAATTCTCTGTATTTCTGAATCATATTCTTCTGTGTATTTTCCTGGTTCATGGGAGAATATCTTGTTAAATCTACTCACAATTATTTGTACTGTGATCAAATTAAATATATGAATGCTTTGGGCACAAATTCATAATTATTTGAACCAGTTTTTTCCTAACATTTTTAAATTTCACCTTTGAAATGGAGAAAGCTTTTTCATAAAGAACCAATACATACTATATATTTATAATTTCCTTTCCTCCTGTTTCAGAGGAAAAAGTATTTTGTTTACCTTCAAAGTCTTACCTTTCTTCCTATAGTCTAAATTTCAATACCAGTTTATCCTTTTATTAAATACTTATAGACATTTATTATGGGAAGCTGGGGTGCTTGGTGGTGGCAAATGTAGCTCAGCCCCAGAGTGGAAAACTACTGGGAGCATGGCGGCACGCAGGACCTACTCCACACACCGGTTTTCCCACGGGGGACCAGGCCTGCATTTATATAATAGTTAAAAAGCTTGCTTTCTGCTAAAGGACTCCCTCGTCCTGCACTGAGAACAACAGATGTTCAGTGTGTAACCTTGAACCAGTCTCTTAGAGCCCATTCTGGGCCAATTTCTAAGAACAAAATGCGGCTAGATAAGTTATCCTTATCATCCATGCATGTGTAACATTCTTTTCTCTAATATGTAAAAGTAATAATCATATAAGGCAATGATTGGCACTATAATTCACAATTTTCTTGGATGTAATCCACCTAAGAAATCAATAAAAGCCTGTTAAGGCAGGGGCAAACTGCACTTTCTCCTCTAGAAAGTGGCCAGTTCTGTCCCCTCTTCTCCATAGGATTCTTGCAGTCTCTGTGCATTTATTCCTTCATCTACAACGCCATGAACTCTGCTGGTCAGAGGTCTTTGACAGTTTATTATGTACCAGCTACTTGCCAGATCCTGAAAATATAATGGTAAACACAATATAATACTTGGCCTTAAAGATCTCACAGTGTAGAAGGAAATATGAACATATTTGAGATAACCTACAATAAAAGATGCTAAGTATTTAGAAAGAAATGTGGAGGAAGATCTAGGGGAATCATACAGGACCTTGGAGTTGGTCTTGAAAAAAGATTATCAATCTGACAAATGTGAAAAAAATAGTATTTCAGGCAGATGGATAAAAATTTTAAAAATACAAAGAGTATCTCAGTGGGCAGGGAAGGGCTAGCAGTAAATTAGGTTGGAGAAGTAATGTTTTCCTTATTATAAGAAAATTAGATTTTTCCCTGATGAATAAAGGAAAATATCAAGATTAAATGTTTATATAAAGAAGAATATATAAAGTTTACTTACTGTTTTTAGAATATTTAATTTTACAATTAGGCGCTATCCGAATAAGAATTTTAGAACTAATTTAGTTATGTAAATACAGTTTATTTTTAATGACTCAATGTGTCTTATAAGTTTGTGTGGGATAACAAATATTTTATGTTTCCAAATATGCAGCACTATTTGTTTTATTAAAAGATTAATTTAATTATATCATTAAATAATATGATAGAATTTGTGATAAAAATTTGTTTCCTAAGAGCACTGAATTAGAAAAGCGTTGAAGTAAATTATATCTGCATTTTTGAGCAACTGTGAGGACTGTTTTGTTGGTATAGAGAAAGAGACACATTTTTATATTTGTTTAAGTGTGTGTTCTAGTCTGTTTTGAAATGAAAAGTATCAATACATATCCTCTTAAATAACAACAACAACAAAGCAAGTAGATTTATAGGTGAGCTAAAGCTTGCTGTACACATTACCAAGGGAAAATGCAATGTGAACCAAAGTATACAGTGCAAATTTAGATTTAAATAAACCCTGCCTGCAAAAAGGGAGAAGAATGGACATAAAAAGAAACATGGTCAGAAGAGGAAATTTTGCTGCTGATTTGGAAAATGTTTCCACATGGAAATTATACTGGGAAATATAGGCCATATTCAACTCTGGTCACTTTCTGTCAAATCCTGTAAGCGTTTCTGGTGAAAATGAGGCCCTTTCATGGAACCATAAGCAAAGTATTACAGGGATCCACATATGGGAGGTTGTGGCATGATAAGGTTTCACTGTAGAAGCAAAATCAAAGGACTGCCCCTGGGTTCCCAGTGTCTCATCTCAGTCTGTCCTGCTGTCAAAAAGTTCAGCCTTGCCTTTGTCAGGCCCAGAAATAAAGCCAGTTTCCAGGCATTTTGTGCCACTTAATCAGTTCATGTCTCTCCTGATCTGGCTAGCTTAGTCTGTTTTTCCACCTTCACTCTGCAAGGTGCTGTGTCCAGGGTTGCTTGGAGTCCACATGGGCAGAGAGCCTCAGGCTACTGTTAGGGCTCTTAGGGTTGCTTTGGAGAGAGATGAAGGAGCAAGTGTGTGTCACTGAAGGGAGAGAGAAAGACTCTTCATTAAGCCTGAGTTATATTATCTCTGGCTTGGGAAGGACCAGACACCTTTCCAAACTAGCCAATTAATTTTCCAGTCTTTTGTGGGCTGATGCTGGATCCTCACCCTAACCAATCCATTTCCTAGATATTCTAGGATTCTGTGTCACTTATCCAATCTGATCCTCTTCCCAGACTAGACTGACAGGCCTCTATGATTGCCATCTCTTCTAGTGTGCATGCCTCAAAGAAGAAGCACCTCCCTTTGACCATCTTGACTTCTAATGGGCATGTGCCCAGCAGAAAAAAAATTTCCTGTCTTTATTCCTCCTGCAGTAATGATCCTTCCTGCCTGCTTCATTGAATTAAGTCCTGAGGATGGAAAATACCCCAGGGGAGTGTGTGAACCTGTAACTTCCTAATGAAGCAATCTGGCTCATTGTCCAATTCAGCCCCCCAGTTTATTATGCTTAATAATGTCTGATTTCTTCTGCTTCCTTCCTTTACTAATATCTAGCTACCTATGATAACATAAGGGAGGAAAAGTTAAAACTCTGAAGCAAAGGGATTTAAATCTCTAAGAAATTTCATTAGCTAAGTCAAATGTAAGCTAAGATCTATTACAATGAGAAATGGTACAGTAAAATTTTAACTCTTAAGAATTGAGGAATTCTAGACTTCCAAAAACTGAGAAAAAAAGCATTGTGTTTAAATATATAGGAAACAGAAGAATTGGATTAGAATTCATGATTGTTACAGGTTAATAAAGAATTGGATTAAAGGCCCTGGCTGCTGTGGCTCAGTGGATTGAGCATCGGCCTGAGAGCCAAGTGTCTCTGGTTCGATTCCCAGTCAGTGCACATGACTAGGTTGCACGTCAGGTCCCCAGTTGGGGGCACGAGTGAGAGGCAACCACACAGTGATGTTTCTCTCCCTCTCTTTCTCCCTTCCCCTCTCTCTAAAATAAATAAATAAATAAATAAACTAAACAAACTAATTAATTAATTTAAAAAAAAAAAGAATTGGATTAAGATTCATAATTATTATAAATTTAATAAAAATACTCTCAAATCTTACCCTAAAGTCACAGAATTTAGCCTCTCCCTATTTGTCTCTGGTATTGCCCAAACTTCCCCATAAGTCCTCAAGAGTTTTTAAAGAAATACTGAAACACAGGCCCAGCTTGACAACACTCTGACATAGCTCAGAACTGTGTGCATCCTTAACAGGGGGGAGTTTCCTGGGTGGAGGTGGTGCAGCTCTCCAGGGTAATGCCATGTGGAGGATGGGCAGCACAGAAATGGTTGCACCAGTCAGGGGCATGGGAAAAACCACCCTTTCCATAAAGCCGCATAACTCAGTCTCTCCCTTTAATCAAGAAAGACTGCAACAAGACTCCAGGCTGGCCACTGCAGGAAGAGCACAGAGCCGTGTGTGAACTTGGAAGGGCAGAACCTCATAGGGTTCTTAGTGTAGCTATTGTAGGTCCCCAGGCTAATGCAATATGAAAGGAATGTTCAGACCAGGCATGATGGTGCCAATAGGCAGTGTAGGAGAGGGAATCAGCACAGGGAAGTTGGTGGCTGTTTCTACAGCCGGCTCTTAAAAGCCACACAACCCAGTCTCTCCCTGTGTGACTCCAGTACACTCTGAGAAGTTGTTTCTCTGCCTGAGCTCAGGGTGAGTGCCCACAAATGAGATTTCATGCACTGGATCTTTAAGAGAGTGCCTTTATTTCTAGCAGTCTCCAGTCCCACCCTCCCTAATGTATGTAATCCCCACACATTTTCATAGCCAGATTTTAGGTGGGCTCCTCTTCCTGACACTGGTCCTCTAGGCCATAAAGCTCCATGTGGGGTTGAGGCTCCGTATTCCTCAGGGGTGACCCCTTTAGCTGAGATATCCCTCTAGTTTTTCCATCACTTTACATGAGTGTGGGGCCAACCCATTTCACATCTCTGCCCTCCTACCAGTCTCAATATGGCTTTTTCTTTCTGTCCTTAGTTATAAGACTTCTGCTCAGATGGTTATCCAGGTTAATTGTTTTGTAATTTAGCTGTAATTTTGATGCGGTGATGGGAAGAGGTGAGTGCAACTTCTACCTACCCTGCTATCTTGAATTATTCTTCTATTAAGTATATATTTGAAATGATTTCAAGGTCAGACCTGTGGGGTTGATTATAACTCTGCAAGGACTATTTTAGTCATGAAATGGGGTGTGAGAGAGAAGGAAGAGAGTCACAAATAGCAAAACCCCCTAATTTACTTCTGGCTACGTTAAAATAAGAAATTCTCAAACCTAGAAAAGCACATGCTTTTGTTACAAAAGTCTAAATATTATTATGGGTATAAATTACTGTGAAATATCCTGAGTCACCCCTCCTTCTTGGTAAAAGAATATATCTTCTGCCTGAGAAGGACAGTGATAGAGACAGAAAAGCCAAACTAACTACCAAGTTCCATGCAACCAAACATGAACACAAACCCCTCTGCGATCCAAAAGCATAGCCAAATAAGCTACAGTGTATGACAATTTAACTGAGTACTCATTAGAACAGAGGATGGCCTAAAATCATAGATTATTTTTTTGTCAAGGGATAAGCTTGTATTTGGAAACAATAATGTTCTATTCATGCACTTGATGACAGGAGCAATCCTGAATCCAATGTACTCTAACTCTTGAGTACATCTGCCAAAAGCTGCCTACACAACATTGTTACAGATAAAGAAACACTAGAGCAATTAAGAGGATGGACTGGATCTTATCATTTAGAATGAAAGGTGTGCTTACATGGACTCTGGAATGTTCCACAGTGTCTAGCTTTTTATTTCTTTGATGCCTAAATATGTGATTCAGCCTTCAACATGACTGATTTGGTACGTTTAAACAAAAGGAAAAATCTGGTTCCATGTATATATTAATCATAATTGTTTAGATATGTATTTTTATATTAGATTTTGACCTGAATTTTAGCAAGTTGTGAGATGGATTGTAAAGCACAGTATCTCATTCCCTTGACCCTAAGCACTATCCTCAGAAATTTTATTTGCAGAATGTGTTCTATTTTCAAAGGACTTATTGTAAATAATAATAACAATAGCATTAACTTATTTCATGCTGTTATGAAGGTTTAAAAAATTATATAGAATTGTTTAATTTTCTAGAGGGTTATAATGCCTCTAGTTGAGATTATTACCACAGAGATTATTAATATATTTTTAAGTCTATTGACTTTTTTTAACTGTAATGTTAGTTGCTACTATATAGATTTTCATTTGCAAGGAAAGCCTTGCTGGTGTTTTTTCCTCTAAATTACATAACTAAAATTTCTGTAATTAGCCAAATATTTAATAAGAGCACCGGGACTATGGCCTCCAGATACAAAAAATCCAACTTTCAATGGCAGACTTACTGTGTAGTTAAAATATAACATTTATTTATATTCAATTATGTTATTTTTATAAAACATTTACTCACGTTAGGATGCAGTAGTTCCCCCTTCTCTTTAGTTTCTTTTCTGCAGTTTTAATTAACCTTGGTCAAACATGGTCCAAAAAAATTAAATGGAAAATTCCAGAAATAAACAATTCATAAGTTTTAAATTAATATTCTAAGAAATGTAATAAAATCTAGCACCCTCCTGATCCACTTGCCCAGGAATTATGGAGAAGTTTGGGGGATGCCAGAGACATGTAAGGAGAGGTTAAATCCTGTGGCTTTAGGGTGAGGACCATCTTCTCATACTCCTGACAGGTGCAACAATTCCTGTGCAGAGCCTTCTCTCCACAAGCCCAAATCTTAATCTTCTTTAGCTTGATGAATTGAAATGGCTCCACTCTGATTACTCTGTGAGACCCTGCTCAATGCAAAGGTCCACAGGCCCAACATGGGTGTTGGCTGACCTTAGTGTACTATGAGACTTTTGCTGAGTGGCCTCAGACCCAGCACTGGAGCTGAGTTTTAATCTGTATTAGCCTGGTGAACATTATTCACCTCTACCTGGTGACTGCCTGAGAATTTGCTTCACACACTTGCATACTGCCCAAGATTTTTCCGTTGTTGAGCCTAATGGGCAGCTGGCCAGCAGTGGTGGACCTTGGACTGACTTGGGCCTTTTGCTGACTTCCTTCAGGCCCAGTTCTGGTGGCAGCTTGATTACTCCCACTTCCACCCAGGTCAAACAAAGATAGTAACCAATATGGGTCATTCTATAGCCTGTAACAGGTAGCCCAGGGCCTGCCACAGTCACTGTCTGAAAATGACCTATACCAGAGTCCCTCTTAAGAGTCCCTTGAACTAACACACCCAGTGGCTGTCTTCAGACCACAACACAGCACGTCCTGATTAGCTCCAGAGGTGGCACATCCAAAAAGAGAGCTCAACTGGCACTAGACCCTGCTGGGGCAAATTCCACATTATGGGGTCAGATCCTGCACAACACCTCATACATAGTGATTGGGGCCAATCCTTCTAGTCAGGCAGCTTATGGATCAACCCCACCCAAGGGATATTACCCTTATAAGCATTTATGCACCCAACATAGGAGCACCTAAATATATAAAGCAAATATTGATGGACATACAGGGGGAGATGGGTAGTAATACACTCATAGTAAGGAACAGCTTATTCATATGAAATAATAGATCCCCCCAGAGAGAAAACCAACAAGAAAACACTGGCATTAAATAACACATTAGACCAGATGAAGTTACTTCAAATTTTCAGAGCATTTCACCCCAAAGAAGCAGAATATATATTCTTTTCAAGCTCACATGGAACATTTTCTAGGACAGACCACATGTTAAGCCACAAATCAAGTCTCAGTAAATTTAAGAAGAATAAAATTATATCAAGCATCTTCTCTGACCACAATGGTATGAAATTAGAAATAAATTAAAAGAAAAAAGCTGAAACACAGGGAGGGTAAATAACTTGTTATTAAACAATGATTGGATTAACAAAGAGATCATGGGAAAGATTAAAAAATCTGAGACAGATGAAAATGAAACACAGCACCACAAAATTTAGGGAAAATTCATAGCAATAATGGCATATCTCAAGTTACAAGCAAATATCCAATTAGCAATCTAAACTTACATCTGAAGGAACTGGAAAGAAAACAACAAAAAGAGCCAAAGTGAGTAGAAGGAAAGAAATAAGACAAGAATACAAACAAATGATATAGAATCTTAAAAAAAAAACCAAAAAACAATACCAAGATCAATGACACCAAGAGCAGGTGCTTTGAAAAGGTAAATGAAAATGACAAACTTTAACCAGACTCATTAAGAAAAAAGAGAAAAGACACAGATAAATAAAATCAGAAATGAAAGGGACAACTGACATCACAGAAATAAAAGGATTATAAGAAAACTGAACAATTATAATATATGCCTACAAATAGGACAATCAGAAAAAAGTGAATACATTCTTAGAAATATACAATTTTTAAGACTAAATCAAGAAGAAACAAAAAAATCTGAATGAATCAATTACAACCAATACAATTGAAGCAGTAATCAAAACACTTCCAAGAAAAAAAAGTCCTGGACTGGATGGCTTCATGGGTGAATTTTGCTAAACATTTGAAGAAGAATTAATACCTATACTTTACAAACTGTTCTACCCCTGGCTGGTTTGGCTCAGTGGATTGAGCGTCGGCCTGCGAGCTAAGTGTCGCTGGTTCGATCTTCCAGTCAGGGCACATCAGAGAAGGAAAACTCTGACTCCAAAAAACCTCCGCTGCCTTGCGGCATACCTCTTCAGGGGAAAGGCTAAGGGAGTAAACCCCGACAGAAAATCCGGAGCCGGAGTCCCTAAGGCGGTTTGACGTTGTAGTCAACACCGGCAACTCCTGCGGCGCACCTGAAGCCAAGCTGTATTGACTCCGTCTTTCCCTTGGATCCTTCAGCTGCGAAGAGAGGGGGGGGTCTGCTGCATGGGCAACAGCAGACCCTCCATATCACCCTGCCCAGGCTCTGTAGCTTCAGCTTCACTGGAGAGGACACTCCAGCGTCATCGCAAGATGTCGATTCAACACGGGAGGAGACAGATACCGTGTCACTCCCGAGTCGGACTGCACAACCATTCTCGGCGGTGCAGATAGACTCTTAAGAAGCTACACCATCGTCTCTCGAGACGGACGGCTGCCGACGACGACAAACTGTTCTATAAAAATCAAGAGGAGAGAAAACTCCCAAGCTCATTTTATAAGGCCAGCATTATCTTGACTACAAAATCAGATAAAGACATTATGAGTAATGAAAATTATGTTTATATCTCTGATTAGCATAGATGCAATACTCCGCAAGGGAATATTAGCAAACTGAATTCAGCAATTCCGGGGAAAAGATCATATACCATGATCAATTGGGATTTATTTCTGAGAAGCAGGGAGACTTCAATATGTGCAAATCAATTAATGTGATACACAACATAAACAAAATGAGAACAGGAATCATATGATCATATCAATAGATGCAGAAAAAGCCATTTATGATAAAAAAACTCTCAGCAAAGTGGAAATAGAGGGAATAAACTTCAATGTGAGGTGACAAATCCGTAGCTAACATCATACTCAAGAGAAAAACTAAAAGCAACTTTTAAAATATCAGATACAACAAAGAGATGTTCATTTTCACCATTTTTATTTAACATAGCACTGAAAGTCTTAGCCACAGCAGTCAGAGAAGAAGAAGAAGACATAAAAGGCATTCCAATTGGAATGGAAAAAGTAAAGCTGTCATTATTTGCAGATGACATGACACCTTATATAGAGAACCCTAAAGATTACACCAAAAACTACTATAACTGATAAACAAATTCAATAAAGTAGCAAGACACAACATAATCATTCAGAAATTTGTTGCAGTTTTATGTAACAATAATGAACTGTCAGAAAGAGAAAATAAGAAAACAATCCCATTTACAATTATAAAAGAAATACCTAAGAATACATTTAACTAAGGAGGTAAAAGAGCTATACTCAGAAAAGTTTAGGACACTGAAGAAAGAAATTGAAGATGATACAAATAAGTGGAAGCATATATTGACCTCATAGAAATAACATCATTAAAATGTCATTACTACCCAAAGCAATCTATAGATTCAACACAATTACTATCAAATACCAATGGCGTGTGTCACAGCACTAAAACAAATATTTAAAAAAATGTAATGGAATCACAAAATACACTGAACAGCCACAGCAATCTTGAGAAAGAAGAACAATATTGGAGGTTTCACATTGCCTGATATAAACCTATACTACAAGGCCATAGTAATTAAAACAGCAGGGTACTGGCATAAAAATAGACACATAGACCAATGGAACAATATAGAGAGCCCAGAAATAAACCCATGTTTATATGGTCAATTAATATATGATAAAGGAGGCAAGAACATACAATGGGTAAAGACAGTCTAATTAATAAAGGTGTTGGGAAAGTTGAGCAAATACATACCAAACATAAAGCTGAACCACCTTCTTACATCATATGCAAGAATAAACTCAAAATAGATAAAAGACTTAAATGTAAGACTTGAAACCGGGAAACTTCTAGAAGAAAGCATAGTCACTAAAACTCTGACATTTCTCTTAGTAATATCTTTTATGATATGTCTTCTAGGGCAAGGGAATGGCAAAAAATATTCCAAGCAATAAAAAACAAAGGCCTACAACCAAGACTACTCTACCCAGCAAGGCTCCCTTTCAAAATGGAAGGTGAAATAAGAGGTTTCCAAGACAAAAGAAGGCTAAAAGAATACATCTCCACCAAACCAGCATTACAAAAGATGCTAAAGGGTCTGCTTTAAGAAGATGAAGAAACAGAGAGAGACAGACTGGAATACAAGTACAAAGGGGAAAAATTAAAATGAATAAGTACCTATCGGTAATAACCTTAAATGTAAATCGATTAAATGCTCCAATCAAAAGACACAGGGAGCTGAATGGATTAGAGCATGACCCACATATATGCTGTCTACAAGAGACCCACTTTAGAACAAAAGATCTACACAGACTAAAAGTGAATGGAAGGAAAAAATGTTTTAAGCAAATGAACATAAAAAAAAGTTGGCGTAGCAATACTTATATTAGACAAAACAGATTTTACTGCAAAGGCCATAAAAACAGACAAAGAATGACATTATATAATATTTAAGGGAAAAATTTATCAAGAAGATATAACCCTTGTAAACATATATGCATACAACTTAGGAGCACCCAAATATGTAAGGATTATTTTGAAAGACTACAGGAAGGATATAGAGAGCAACACACTCATAGTAGGGGACTTTTAACACCCCATTGTCAACAATGGACAGATCTTTAAAGAAAAGAAACACCAAAGATATTGAGGCATTGAACAACACTCTAGATACAATGGATTTAGTTGATATATATAAAACTTTTCACCCCAAAGAAGCAAAATATACATTCTTTTCAAGTGCACATGAAATATTTTCAAAGATAGACCATATGGTAGGGCACAAAACAAGCCTCAACAAATTCAAGAAAATTGAAATTATATCAAGTATCTTCTCAGATCACAATGGTTTAAAATTAAAAATCAACCTCAGGAAAAAAATCAAAAACATCCAAACTCATGGAGAATGAATAACATGTTATTAAATAATGAATGGGTTAACCATGACATCAAGGAAGAAATCAAAGTTTCTGGAAACAAATGATAATAAACACACGACAAGGCCAACTCTATGGGATACAGTGAAAGCAGTCCTAAGAGGAACGTTTATAACAATACCGGCCTACCTAAAAAAAGATAGAAGAATCTTAAATAAAAAATTTAACCTACAGCTACAAGAACTAAAGGAAGCACAACAAACAAAGCCCAGATCAAGTAGAAGGAAGGAAATCATCAAGCTCAGAGGAGAATTAAATGACATACAGACTAAACTAACAATTCAAAAGATCAACAAAAGTAGGAGCTGGTTCTTTGAAAAGATAAATTAAATTGACTAGCCTTTAACCAGGCTCATCAAGAAAAAAAGAGAGAGGACCCAAATAAATATAATCAGAAGCGAAAGAGGATAAATCACAACTGATATCACAGAAATACAAAGGATTTTAAGAAATTATTATCAACAACTCTATGGCAAGAAATTTGACACCTGGAGGAAATGGACAGATTTCTGGAAACACATAATTTTCCAAAACTGAATCAAGAAGAAGCAGAAAGCCTTAACAGAGCAACAACAGCAGTGAAATTGAAGCAGTAATAAAAAATAAAAAATAAAAACTCTCAGCACACAAAAGCCTTGGACTGCATGCCTTCACAGGTGAATTTTACAAAACATTTAAGAGACAACTAACTCCTATCCTCCTCAGACTATTCCAAAAAATCCAAGAAGCGGGAAGACTCCCAAACTCGTTCTATGAAGCCAGTATTACCCTAATCCAAGACCAGGTCAAGACACAACAAAGAAAGAAAACAACCAGCCAATATCGCTGTTGAACATAGATAGTAAAATCCTCAACACAATATTGGCAAACTGGATCCAGCAACACATCAGAAAGATTATAAAACACAATCAAGTGGGATTCATCCCAGGGATGCAAGGGTGGTTTAATATTCTCAAATCAATAAATGTAATACACTACATGAACAAAATGAAAGACAAAAACCACATGGTCATATCAATAGATGCAGAAAAATTATTAGATAAAGTAAAACACCCATTTATGATGAAAACTCTCAGCAAAATGGGAATGGAGGGAGCACACCTCAATATAATAAAGGCCATGTATGAGAAACCTGAAACCCACATCATAATCAAGGGGCAAAAACTGAGAGCATTCCCCCTGAGGTCAGGAACAAAACAAGGATGCCCACTCTCACCACTGTTATTCACATAGTTCTGAAAGTTCTAGGCACAACAATCAGACAGGAGAGAGAAATAAAAGGCATCCAAGTTGGAAAAGAGGAAGTAAATCTGTCATTATTTGTAGATGACATAATGTACATCAAAAACCCTACAGACTCCACAAAAAGACTAGTCGACCTAATAAGTGAATTTGGCAAAACACCAGGGTACAAATCAATATATATAAATGGAAGGCATTCCTGTACACCAACAATAAATTTCAGAGATAGAAACTAAAAGAAAAATCCCATTTACCATAGCAACAAGAAAAATAAAGTACCTAGGAATAAACTTAAGCAAGGAGGTAAAAGACCTGTATTCAGAAAACTACATAACCTTGAAGAAAGAAATTAAGGAAGATACAAATAAATGGAAGCATATACCATGTTCATGGATGGAAGAATCAACATCGTTAAAATGTCCATACTACCCAAAGCAATTTATAGATTCAATGCAATCCCTATTAAAATATCTATGACATATTTCACAGACCTATAACAAACACTTCAAAAATTTATATGGAACAAAAAAAGAGCCCAAATAACCCCTGCAATCCTGAGGAAGAAGAACATCATAGGAGGAATCACAATACCTGATATCAAACTATATTACAAGGCCACGGTAATCAAAACAGTCTGGTACTGACATAAAAACAGCCATATAGATCAGTGAAATAGAATAGAGAGTCCAGAAATAAACCCAGGCCTCTATGTTCAACTAATATTTGACAAAGGGGGAAGGAACATAAAATGGGATGAGAAGAGTCTTGTCAACAAATGGTGTTGGGAGAACTGGACAGAAACATGCAAAAAAATAAAACTAGACCACCAACTTACACCACACACGAGAATAAACTCAAGATGGATCAAAGACTTAAATGTAAGCTGTGGCACCATAAAAGTCCTAGAGGAAAACGTAGGTAGGAAAATTTCAGATATCCCCATGTAGCAACATTTTCACCGATATATCTCCTAACGCAAGGGAAATAAAGGAAAAAATAAACAAATGAGACTACATGAAACTAAACAGTTTCTGCTCAGCAAAAGAAATCATCAGCAAGATGAAAAGGGAACCAATCATATGGGAAACTATATTTGCCAATGATACCTCAGAGAAGGGACTGATCTACAAAATATATAAAGAACTAATATGACCCAACACCAAGAAGACAGACAACCCGATTAAAAAGTGGACAAAAGACCTGAACAAACACTTCTCCAAAGAAGACATACAGAGGGTCCATGGACACATGAAAGAATGCTCAACATCACTAGCCATCAGAGAGATGCAAATAAAAATCACAATGAGATACCACTTTACATCAGTCAGAATGGCCATCATCAACAAATCAACAAACAACTTGTGCTGTCAAGGATGTGGAGAGAAGGAAACCCTGGTGCGCTGCTGGTGGGAATGCAGACTGGTGCAGCCACTATGGAAAACAGTTTGTAATGTCCTCAAAAAACTAAAAATGGAACTGCCCTTTGAACCACCAATTTCATTGCTAGGATTATATTTGAAAAATCTTGAAACACCTATTCAAAAGAACCTATGCACTACTATGTTCATAGTAGCACTATTTACAATAGCGAAGTACTGGAAACAACCTAAGTTTCTGTCTGTAGATGAATGGGTCAAAAAACTGTGATACATTTACACAATGTAGTACTATATAGAAGAAAGAAAGAAGTAACTTCTACCATTTGCTACAACATGGATGGAACTAGAGAGAATTATGCTTAGTGAAATAAGCCAGGCAACAAAGAAAAAATACCTTATGCTATCACCTATTACAGGAGACTAATGAACAACACAAACAAATGAGCAAAATTGAACCAGAGGGCATAAGCCTATGATCTCATCACCTGAGTGATTGTCTGTATGTATAGGCCTCACTTAATCCTGTCTGCATCGCTGCCTCCTGAGACTCAACAGTTTGGGTGAACTAAGTGGCTAGGTTGGTGAAGAATGGAGTGGTCTGTGGGCTTCACTTTAAAATGGGTTTCTCTTTTCTATCCTAATGGCTTGGACAGAAAGGGCCCAGAGGTCTGAGAGGGGGGAAACCTAAAGTATTTTCCTCAGCTCAAACTAAGTATAATGGGCAAAAGGATTTTGGACAGGTGAGACATGCATGGCACACCTTCATCCAAAGAAGCCCCCTTTTTTTTTTCTCTAATGTGGGACATTGAAAAATAATACCTGCCTTTTGTCATCTAGTGCTGGGATTGAATAATGCCTTTTAACCCTGTTGCCAAATCTGTTGCCCCCAGAATACAAGGATGCCAGACTGCTAAATTAAGCACGCCATTTTCCGGAGACAGCCAACTAACCTGGAGTCTGCACAATACTTTTCCATGTGGTAAGGCCACCCTCCCCTCCACACACCCACTCTTATTAGGGATTTCTGGACCCAAGTGTAGGTAAGATGACGACCATATCCAGCTTGAAGCAGCTAGAGGAACTCGAGACCTTCGTCCATTGTCCTTTATAAGATTATAAAGGGTCTTAAGTCTGAGAGGGGGGTACTGTTATTTTTTAACGTTAAAAAATTAATTAATTAATTATTTTTTAACGTTAAAAAATTATTAATTAATTAATTAATTATTTTTTTAAAAAAAGAATAATATAGGAAAGGGTGAAGCCAGAGACCTTGTATGAAGATGGGAGCAAAGGGGAAAAAATTGAAACTATTGTAACAATATAATCGATATAATATACTTTAAAAAAAAAAGACTCAATTCACACTGTTTTTCACAGTCCAGGCTGTTCTCTGTCTTCCCAAGCTTCTGGCTGTTTCAACCAAATCTTTCGCTGACTCCCTCTGGGACTTCGCTGTTCAGAGCACCTATGGCAGGAGGGAGTTTCCAAACAGATCCCAGCTATTGAGCAGGTCAGCAGCTACCTCTTTCTGTGCAGCAGAGATGCTGGGCTGGGGAGCTCAGCAACTCCACTTGGAGAGTGCGGTCTGAGCTTGCTCCCATGCTTCCATCCCTGTTCACTCTCTCTGAAATCTTCACTCACTCACTCCACTCTGTTTGTACTCCAAGTCCTTTCTCGATGGGAGCAAGCAGACAACATTGCTACCTACTCTGCTGCCATCTCCTCTCCCAAATTATTTAATTGGAAGATAAAACTGATTCTTAAAGCATTTAATAATAATAATAAATTAGTAGGTAGAAAGTATTTATCTGCCTTACAAGTGTATGTTTTATTTCTGCATTATCTTATTTGATAGTCAAAAGTATAATTTCTTTAATTTTATGTGTAAGGGAACTGATAATTAGGGAAATTAAATAAATATCCCAAGTTTATATAGCTAATACATGATAAAATTTTAATTCAGCACTCTTATATCTTTGTCATATAATGATAGCATTTTTTAATAAAAATGAAAATTCCATTGTTTTTAAAAATATAATCTAGCACTTGATATTATCTCAGAAACCAAATATGAAGAAGAGATTTGCATTTCTTCCATTTTGTTGAATTCAACCCTTAACTTGAGACTACCTATGGAAAAGAGCTGCTTCTTTTTCACATAAGCAGACTGAGGTGACTTCTGAAAATGGTTCACTATTTACTTGACCCAGACAACTGCACAAAATCACACAAATCAAAAACTTCAAATGTTTTTGTTCATTTTAAGAGCACTTATGAAACTTTCCAGGTTATTAAGGGTATGCTAATCCAAAAAGCCACCAAGTATCTGAAGGATGCCACTTTATAGAAGCAATGTGTGCCATTCTGTCATTACAATGATAGAGTTGGTAGGAGTGCCTATGACAAACAATGGGACTGGACTCAGGGTCAGTGGCCCAAAAAGAGCACTGAATTTTTGATGCACATACTTACAAATGCAGAGTAATGAGAAACGTTAAGGGCTTAGATGTAGATTCGCTGGTCATTGAGCACATCCAGGTGAACAAAGCTTCCAAGGTGCAACGTTAGATTAACCCATACATGCGCCCTTCCTGACACACTGAAATGATCCTTACTGAAAAAGAGCAGGTTGTTCCTAAACAAGAGAAGGTGGTTGCACAGAAGAAAAAGATAACTCAGAAGAAACTGAAGAAACAAAACATATGGCCCAGGAGTAAATTAAGCATGAAATTAATGCTAATAAAAGTAAAAAAAAAAAAAAAAAAAAAAAAAAAATATATATATATATATATATATATACACACATATGTTGGAAATAGCTTGTTTGAAACCCATTAACGTTTAACTATCAAGATTTTATCCACTGGAGGTTGTTAAATTAAAGCTATCACTTAAGAAAATGTTCAATGCTTCCTTGCGAGGAAATTTATTTAATTCAATGAAATTAAGACTACAAATTTTACCAGTAGATGGTGTAGACTTTAATAGCACTGATCAATTAAGCCTCATCATATTACTGAATTTGGGCTCTAGTTTTTCTGAGAGACGACATCAGCATATATCTAAAACCTTCAATAGCAGAACCTCAGTGGTCTTTATTCTGGGCAGCTGTGCAGCTGCTTCTAGATCCTTTTAGCTGCCTGGGCAGTGCAAGTGGCAGCAGGTTTTTAGATTACCCACATATGAGCAACCTGCAGTTCCATTGTTGGTAAGGAGATAAAGTATTTGTTCTTGGTTTTGCTCTACTCTTTCTTCTCAGCAGTTCTGCAAAGTGAATAATCTCTCCAAACCATAATTCTTTATCCAGACAATCAGACCCAAGGTGGCCTTATATGTAGTTGTAGAAGATAACAGCTTCTTTCATGTGATTCACGAGACTCTTAGCAGAGAATCTTGCAATACCTTGTTCCACTCTCTCATTCCCCACTCCATTTCCAGTGATTAACCTCCCATAAACTTGGCATTTTTAGTAAAACCTCAAATTACCTTATAAAAAAAGAACTTAATTTTGGGAGGCACAATCATATTTCCTGGATGAAATGTAAACTTTTGCTTACACACTTTTCCCCCCTAGTTTTCACAGTTCCTTGTTAATCAACATTTATTCTTTCTTCTGAACTCTGCTACCTAAGTTTGGTGTTTTAGAAGAAGATCCATGATTTTATTCTAACCTGTGCTCCTGCCTTGGCCAAATGAGCCCTCTGTAAAGGCTTTAAGCTCCAAATTCTCAGTCTTAATGCTATTCCATCTGTGACCCTATCCAAACTCTAACTCAACTACCATGTTTGACCAAGCTATTGGTCTAATAACTGAGAACTTATTCACAACCAAATTGTCCCAACTTCGTAGGCAGTAATCTTCAAGTCTCTCAAGACTACCCATCTCACACCTACCATTACTCCAGTCATACCAGAAGTCAACTCCATGTAGGTGTGCACCCACTGTTACTCCATCTGTGAGACATTGCCAAAATAAATTAACACTAGAGACATTACCTCCAACTCACCCGTATGAAAATGATATTTGCATGTACAATTCTGATCATTCTAATTGCAATAGTTCCAAATTCTTTTTTCATTAGAAGTGTCTTATTAAAACAAAATTTCACCCAGAATTTTAGTATGTGTTTATGTATTCAATAACTCTGTTGAGCATATATCATGTGCCAAATACTGGACATTTGCCTCAGTAAATGGAAATATGACCCATCCACTACATAGGTTCAGCCAAAGTCTGGGAGTCCTGCCAGATTTCTCTTTTTCCCTCAGAGCACATATCAGTCCATTAGCAAGCCTTGTTATTTCAACCTCTACTAAATATCTCCATTCTTTCTACTCCTCTCTACCTAAACTACACTCACCCTGATCCAAGTCATTATCATCTCTTATATCTACCAGGACAAACCTTCTTGCTGCTTCCATTTTTGATCTCACCCTCTTATTCAAAAGTCCATGGACATAATGGACTTCTTTAAGTCCCTTTATGTCAAAAATTTACCTGCCTTAGGTCCTTTGTATTTTCTATTTTCTCTTCCTATAGAGCTCAGCCACCATATTCTCTCATGGCTGCCTCTATCATGTAATTCCCACTTCAACTCAGTGTTACTTTTTGGAGACAGCTTCCCTGATCAGTCAGTTTAAATTAACCTGTCAACCTTTAATCACTCTTTATCACATTCCCTTGTTCAATTTTCTTCAAAGTATTGATTATCATCTGAAATATTATGCTATTTTACTTATTTACTTTTTTACTGTCTGTCTTCCTCACTCTCCTCTGTAATGTAAACATTTTATACAACTGTGTACCTTAAAATGGCACTTGGGACATAAGTGAATAGCTATTAGTTAAATAGGTAGTGGGGAACAAAACAAAGTCCCTACCTTCACAGAACTTTCAGTTAGTGAACAATGAATGCTATTTACTTTGGGGGTTGGTGCCATAAAACAATAGAATCTCTATGGCTCCGTGAAGGTGGCATGAAGGAAATGAGCTGGAAGAAGTCAGCCATGTAGATGTCTGAGGGAAGAGTGCTCAGTGGATGAAGTAAAAGGTGATATTAAGACTTTAAAAGCCTTTTCTAAGGCATGCCTAGCCTGTTTGAGGCAGAGTGAAGTGGTCCAGAGAGTAGAGTAATTGGACACGAGGTTAGAGAGAGGATGGGTTACAGTAGCAGGGCTGTTTCACTGAGTGTAGCTCCTAAGTTAGACAGTAAAGCTCACATTCCTCTGAAGAAGGCAGTACACTTGTAAAGTATTTCAGGCTTCATGCAAGGATTTTCTTTTGTGTGTGTGTGTCGGGGGAGCTAATTGATTTTTCTGTGGTTGATATGATATCTGACTGTTCTAGTGTATCTGATCACATATAAACCTCAGAAACAGATTAGAAATTGTGAACAATCAGGTCCTAATCATACTGGACCTCCCATAATTGATTTTTTAGAACTCTAAACAGTCACTTACTTATTCTGTGGCATTTTGATCGAAGGTAAAAATGAGGGGTTCAATTTGACTTTGATGCTTGAGTCCAAAGTAAACTGATTGCTTATGGCAACTTGTAGGAAGACCAGTATATACCAGAAATAATAATTTAGATTTTCAGAACTCTTTTAACTTTTGGGTGGAAATCGTCCACTTCAGAAGTTAAAATTCTATTTAAAATGTAAACTTTTTCATATACAAAAGTCCACATGGCTTAATAGAATAGTTGATACACAGAAGTTAGGTAAATTTATAATTTATTATTGAGAACAAATATAGGAAAGACCCTCATACATAACTTCAAGGTGTTCATAGTTTAACTGATAGATAAGGCAAACATACGTGAAAAAGGAAGTTCTTTAGAAACCATGTCAGTGCAAAAATAACTATTTCCACAATGCTCTGTCTGTCTTCCTTTGCCAGTCTCTGAAACTTACCTTAGCTCCCATCTGTGGTTTAGAAACAATCATATTCCTGACCTAGGGGAATTTAATGAGTAGTTGTCTGATAGCAGTGGGATTCAGGTTCAATTCATTTGCGCGGTTGATCTTGTTTTGAATCTTACCCTCATGAAATGTCTGACCCTTGAGTTCCACAGGAGAACAATTCACACAGAAGAAGCAAAATGAGCTTCCTCTTGGTTATAAGCTGAGGTTTTCACATTAAACCTCAATACCCAGTGAGATAAACCCTGGGAACCTGGACTCCAAATAACCTTCAACTCTAATGTGGTTTGTGAGTCTATACAACGTGATGAAAGAAAGCAGTGTAAAAAGATCAAGAATTTATCTTAGGCCCAGGTGTGGTTTGTGGGAAGGGAGAGTGTTCCAGGCCTGTCTTCCTAGTTGCATGGAAACACAGAAGCAGTTTGGAGCCCTGCCTTATCTTTTCAGTGTCTTGGAAGGAAAGAAATCCTCAAAGAGCTTTTTATTTGTGTAATCTTTCAGTCCTCTACCCTCTTGTACTACAGTCTAATTGAGATAGAATGCAATTCTTATCTACTCACCTATTTTTAGGAGATGGGGTAAAGAAGAAAATGGACCTCTATCTTCCTTACTAGGGAGGAAAAATAATTTAACAGATGAGTTCATGATAAAGAGGAAACAGTTATTGGAGAAGATAGGGTAATGTGAGGTAAAGCTGATTAAGTAATGTCAGGTAGATTATGGGGAGTTTAGAAATTGACTATTTTTTATTTTAGTTTATTTATTTATTCAATAAAAATGTCCTAGGTTCCACATATTGCCAGGTCCAGGTTGATACTGGGGTGACAATATGAACAATAAATCCTTTGCACTAAGGTAGTCTGTATTCTCTTAGGGAAAACAGAAGTAAAGAGGCAACTAAAATAATGTATTAGTTTGTCCCATTCTGTAGGTTGCCATTTCATTTTGTTGATTGTTTCATTCACTGGGCAGAAGCTTTTGAGTTTGATGTAGCCCAATTTGTTGATTTTTTGCTTTCAGCACCATGTTAAAAATATCAGAGGAGTTTCAAGAGCCCGGAGTAGCAGCACTACTGCACTATCCCCATGGTTTTGGTGACCAGATCGGTTTGGAGAGCTGACCTTGAGGGCAGGGACAGTGGAGAAGTTCCGACTGCTGTCAGACCTGCTGAAAGTGGACATCATCTCCAGGGATTACACCATTATGGCTGTGGAGGTTAAAGACAGGCAGGGCAGAACCTCAGATGTGGTGCTTGGCTTTGCTGATTTAGAAGGGTACCTCCAAAAGCAGCCCTATTTTGGAGCAGTGGTGGGCCAGGGTGGTCAACTGAATTGCTAATGGAACATCTATGCTAGATGGGAAGAAGTATAAGCCAGCTATTAACAACAGAACCAACAGTCAGAGGGTTTGGCAAGGTCATCTGAACACCTCAGGTCCTGTCAAGTGGTATCCAATTCTCCCAGGTCAATATAGATAATGAGGAAGGTTACCCTGGTGAGTTAAAAGTCTGGGTAACATACACACTGGTTGGTGGGGAGCTTGTGGTCACCTATTGAGCCTAGGCCAGTCAGATGACACCAAGCTATCTGACCAACCATTCTTATTTCAACCTGGCAGGCCAGGGTTCCCTGAATATATATGACCACAAAGTCACTATAGAGGCTGCTGCTTTTTGGCCTATGGTTGAAATGCTGATTCCTACAGGAGCAGTTGCTCTAGTGCAAGGAACTACATTTGACCTGAGGAAGCCAGTGGAGCTTGGGAGATACCTTCAGGGATTCCACATCAATAGTTTTAACCACAATTTCTGTATGAAGTGATCTAAGGAAAATAATTTTTGTGTGCAAGTCCATCATGCTGGAAGTGAGTGGGTACTGGAATTGTATACCACCCAGCCCAGGGTCCAGTTTTACATGGGAAGCTTCATGGATGGTACACTAAAGGGAAAGAGTAGAAGAGTCTATCCCAAGCACTCTGGTTTCTTCCTTGAGACCCAGAACTGGCCTGATGCATTCAACAAGCTCCACTTCTCTCCTGTGTGGCTGAGGCCTGGCAAGGAACATGACTATACCTCTTGGTTCAAGTTTTCTGTGGCGTAAAGAAACTTCTGGCCAAGACAGATGTGTAAATACACATGCTGCATCTCCTCACAACTAAGAAGGAATTTACAACCACTTCAAAACTAAAAGAAAACCAGAAAATCCAGAGAATCAAAACTACATGGAAGTTCAGCAAAGAAATAATCAGTCAGAAAAGTCGGAGGGGCAGAGCTGGGACAGAGAGAAACAAGAGCAGAGCAGTGGCTGTAGGGGTGGTGTTTTGCAGGCAGCACGACTAGAGGCCTAGAGGTGGAGCAGCTGGTGGGATTGCAGCAAGTGGGTGCAACTAGCAGGAGCTATGGCAAAAAACACAGTCTTACAATTTAAACCTGAGAAGTGATCCCAGCCCCAGACCAAACTATGTAGCCTGTGGTTCCAGCACATTGCTTCTGACTGTGAAAGTCAGTGAGGGTTGGGACAGAGGAAGAATCTACTAGTCTCAAAAAGGAAGCAGCTTGCTTAGTACAGAAGGGGGGAGAAGTGCCTGGAAAAGTGGTGGCAACTGGCACTGTTCTCTCTCAGACTCCTCCCCCACATACAGCACCTAAACACAGTGAAACGGGTTCCAGCACTAACAAATACCTAAGGCTCCACCCCCTATAATGTAACAGGTGCGACAGTCCTTCCAAAATTACAGAGGCAAACACAGAAAGCTGTCAAGATGAGGAGACAAAGAAGTACAGCCCAAAAGCTGGGGGTTGGGGAGAGATCAAGGTCCCAGTGACATAACTAAGCAATGAGCAGTAGCACACATAACAGATGAGGACATAGAGAACTTGACAGATGCACAGTTTAAGGCATTGGTGATAAAGATGCTCACAGACTTGACAGAAAAAGTTAAACAGGACGGGGAAAGAACTAAGGCTATCTTGGTTGAAATGAAGGAAAGTCCACATGAAACATGTGGTAAAGGAAAAGAAACCAGGGTTTAAATCAACAAATTGGAACACAAGGAAGTAACAAACAGTCAACCAGTACAGAAGGAGGAAACAAGAATTGAAAAAAATGAGGAGAGGCTTAGAAACCTCTGGGATAGCTTTAAACGTGTTAACTTATGAATCATAGGGTTGCCAGAAGGTGAAGAGGGAGAGCAAGAAATCGAAAAATTATAAGAAAAAATAATGAAGGAAAACCTCCTTAACTTGGGGAAGGAAATGGACATTCGGGTCCAGGAAGCACAGAGAGTCCCCAACAAACTTGACCCAGGGAGGACCACACCAAGTCACATCACAATAAAAACTCCAAAGGTTAAGGATAAAGAGAGAATCTTAAAAGCAGCAAGAGGGAAGAGGAGAATTACCTACAAAGGGGCATCTATAAGACTGTCAGATGATTTCTCAAAAGAAATTTTGCAGGCAAGAATGGACTGGCAGAAAATATTCAAAGTGATGAAAAGCAAGAATATACAACCAAGATTACTCTATCCAGAAAAGCTATTGTTCAGAATGAAAGGGCAGAGAAAGTGCTTCCCAGTCAAGGCAAAGCTAAAGGAGTTCATCATCACCAACCCACTATTACATGAAATATTAAAGGTACTTATTTAAGAAAAAGAAACTATGAACTTCAAGTGAAAACAGTATCACAACTATCAACAACAGAAGCTAGGGAATGGAAACAAAGGCAAACTAAGCAGACAGCCAGAGTGAAAACAGAATTATAGGTAGGAGGAGCATGTGGGGCGAGGTAATCTGGGAGGGGGAAGAAGTGAGAGGGAGGGAAATGGTGCAGGAATTAAGAAACATAGTAGGAGCATGCAAAATGGATAGGAAGATGTTGAGAAGAGCTTTATGCATAACCCATGGCATGGATAAAGTAGAAGAGAGTGCTAGAAGGAGGGGTGCTGCTGGGTGGAGGGAGAAAATGAAAAAGAAATTGGTATAACTGTAACAGCATAATCAATAAAACATACAACAGCAAAAGAAGTGTAAAGATTTAGCCTGCTCTAAGACCAGGCTGGGAGCCCCTTCAGCAGCCTGTCTCCTATTCATAGATGAGATGAAGATTTAGAGGCTTTAAAAATGATCCTGTGATTTAAAATCTTACAAATAGTGGCTGTCATGATAACCAGCATGAATATTGGTTTCCTTTTTAACAATTTACTCCAGGCCAGGACTATTCTCTGTGTAGTTAAGAGGACCCAACCACCAATCATCATCAAAGGCCTAACACGAGCCTAGAAATGGCACCTGTTGGCTTTATCTCTCCACCCTGTCTCTTTTCTAGTTTTCAACCCTTCTTTCTTTGAGCTTACTCTCTCACTCCTTTTCTTTTTTCCTCATCCTCTACCTCAAACCACCTTGCCCTTAAGTATCACTTTGGATTTTTCAAAGGTCACATTAGTTCATTCAACATGCTGGCAGGTGAGCTCCTCTGCCTTGATAAGGCAGTAGATGATTGAGAAGTGAGAAAGCTGAGGCTTAAAGAAGGCAACTGACCCACCTAAAGGCACACAGTGAGGAAAAATTTTATCCAGGACTTGAGGTCAGGCCATGTGAATTCAAGTCACCTTCTTTGTTTCTTCTTCCATCTGCCAGAACATTCCTAGGGTCACTCATGGGCAAAGCAGGATCTGACTCTTATCTGTTAAAGCCAGCCTTTTTCCACCAGGTTCACTTTTATAAAAAGCATTAGTCTGAGTTTGATTAACTGCCTCTGAGCTGGATGTAAATTAAAGTACAAGAAAAAATTTGTAAATTTGAGTCTCTGCCTTTTATTTTATTTATTTTTTTTCTGTGATTTTTTGTTTTTTCAATTACAGTTGTCCCATTTTTCCCCCATTGCTCTCTCCCACCCAGCCCACCTCTTCTCCTACAATCATATCCCTCCCCGTTGTCCATGTCCATGAGTCATTTATACAGTTACTTGACTAAACCCTTCCCTTACTTATCCCCCCTTCTCTCCCTCCCCCTCTCCCCCCTATTGACTGCTATTCTGCTCCTTGTCCTACTTAGTTCATTTATGTTGTTCTTTAGTTTCCTGTATTAGGTAGTATCATATGGTATTTTTCTTTCTTTGCCTGGCTTATTTCACTAACCATAATTCTCTCTAGTTCCATCCATATCATCGCAAATGGCAGGAGTTCCTTCTTTCTCTCTGCTGCATAGTATTCCATTGTGTATATGTACCACAGTTTTTTGATCCACTCATCTACAGATGGGCACTACAGGTATGGAAGAAAGAAAGCTATTAAAGTCAGGAGCTGTGTCAGTATGAGGAAAGGTTCTTGTCTGAGGATTGCACTTTGCACCTGGGACAAGTGTTGTGTTATGTAGATGAGGCTGGGGCTC
This sequence comes from Furipterus horrens, assembly GCF_987537825.1. NCBI lineage: Eukaryota > Metazoa > Chordata > Mammalia > Chiroptera > Furipteridae > Furipterus > Furipterus horrens. Next base: position 65,104,053 of record NW_028327179.1, read on the forward strand.
CTTATTTTCCTGAAGAGTTGAATCATTAGTGATTGGTTTGGGTTGGTTGTTTTTAAAGAAATGTATCTTTTAAATATTAGCAATCAGTTGAAATATAAAAAAGAAACACTGCACCTTCAAAAAAAATCATTGGTAAACAATACTGATGAGTCTATCGCCTATGGTTTCTTCTAGGAGTTTTATGGAATTAAATTTTATGTTTAAGTATTTGATCCACTTTAACTTAATTTTTTTTAAAGGAAAGAAATCACCCCACTTTCTTTTTTAAAAAATAATTTATTTATTTGTTTGTTTGTTTGTTTGTTTTTAGAGAAAGGGGAAAGGGGAAAGAGAGGGAGAGAAACATCACTGTGTGGTTGCCCCTCACTCACGCCCCCAATTTGGGACCTGATGTGCAACTTAGTCATGTGCCCTGACTGGGAATCGAACCAGCGACACTTGGTTCACAGGCTGACACTCCATCCACGGAGCCACAGCAGCCAGGGTTAAGTTAATTTTTAAGAGTGGTGTGAGATAGGGGTCCAATTTCATTGTTCTATGTGTATTTCTCCAGTTTTCTCAACACTGTTTATTAAAGAGACCACTCTTCCTCTATTGGGTATCATTGGCTTCCTCACTGAATATTATTAGAGCTCTGTCTGGATTAGATGAAGACAGATAACCTAATTCTAGGATGGTGGAGAAAGTTTCCCATAGTACTAAGTTGCTAAAGCAATAAAGAGTGGCAAAAGGCACTTAGGCAAAAGGACCAGAAGTTGAGCATGGCATATTAAGACCTGTATTATCTTCAAGTTGCATAGAGTGTGACCAGAGAAACAGTGACTAATGAGACTGAAAAGATATTCAAGGGATAAATTGTGAAAGGTTTTATAAAACATATGTTAAGTAGTTCAAAATTTGTCCCAAGAGCAATGGGGAGTCATGGAATGACTTTAGGTAGGTAAGTGACATGATCATATTTTCACTTTTGATAAACTTATTCTTTCTAGTATGGAGAATAGAGTAAAAGGAGGCAAGAATGGAGAAAAAGAGACCAGTTAAGAGGATATTACAATAATCCAGGCAGGAGATAATGATCATTTGTAGTAAAATTACGGTATAGAAGGAACATCTCATCTGCCAGCATTAATAGTGTGTGAGGTTAGGTGGAAGGTGGAAGGGGTGTACTGCTGTTTGCTGGAAGCTGTCTTAGCCAATGAGATAGGGGCAGAGGGACCACTGCCTATGGGGAATGGCTCCTGACTTGACCTGTCTGAACCCTGGTCTAAGTAAGGAGTCCAAGGCCCTAGACCATTCATTCTACGAGTACAAGCCCAGCTCTGGAATAGGTACCATATTAACAAAAGACTCTCTTTTAGCTCTGCTCCACAAGGGTTGGAGGCTCCTGCCCTCTCAGCCCCCACATGTCTCAGGGCTACCTCCAGTGGCTGTACTTTCATTGTTGGATGCTGCATTTTTGAAGCACTGATGTACTAAATGTGCAATAAAGCTGCTTTGATTTAGTTTCCTCAAAAAAACAAACAAAACACCACACACCTAGGACTGTGTTATGTTTTCCTGAATAAAATAAAGTTTATTGTGGAACAAAAATATGAGCTGCTGTCAATGTGGATAACTGAAAAGGAGAAATCTGGTTAAAAAGAGCAGGTTCCAGAGGACTGTGTTGGGGAAAGCTGTTTGTCTGGAACTCAGAAACAAGGCAGACTGAACAGCCCACTGTTGAGGCATCCACACACACACACACACACACACAGGTTCAAGCCCTGGGTTCCAGAGGCTGATGATGGAAAGGAACCCATGGGAGAGCAGATCTGCTGGGTCACAGGTGTTTTCAGCATTCCTCTCCATGTTACGTGGGGCTAGATCACGTGATGTCCAGATAAAGGGAGTGAAGGGAGACCCCAGCAACCATGGTGGCTTCTCCACAAGCCCCACCCCCTACAGCGCTGGCCCTTTGTGCAATCTGTGAGCCTTGACTTCATCTGTGACCCATATCTGACCCCTCTCTCCACCTGAAGGGAGGAGAAATAGGTCTTGAGTGCCCTGGAAAGTAAGGAGTAGCGTGTTGTATTTTACCTACAACGATTTATTCAACACCCATCTGTGGAGCCCCTGCTACAGAACAGATCCTGAGATGGCATTTGAGGTTGCAAAAATGATATTCCTCTGTCCCCCAAGAGGTCCCGGCAGGGGCCACACAGGTGATAAAAGAAAAAAATTCTGCCCTGACTGGTGTGGCTGGGTGGGTTGGGTATCTTCCTGCGGACCAAGGAGTTGCAAATTCAAATCCCAGCCAGGACTCTGGTTGGAGGCCAGGCCCGCAGTTGGGGATATGAGAGGTAACCAATCGGTGTTTCTTTCCCTCTCTTCTTCCCTTCCCCTCTCTCTAGAAATAAGTTAATCTTTAAAAGAAAAAATAATTTGAATTCTTTCATTGCATCTTTAGATACCCTCTCTACCTTTCTCACTGCTACACTAGTCCTTGAGTTGCTGCCACACATGGGATATATCAACTTTGCCCTCCCTCTTCCAGTTATATGTGTCCAATGGAAGATACTTGTAGGTGACCAGAGGGAAGGAGAAGAGTGAGGTTGAGATATTGATTCCCCTCAGATTCTGTCCATTTTTGTCACTGCACACTAACTGCATCCCTCTAGCAGAGGCTAAAGTAGTCCTATTCATATAGTTCTCTTTTCTGTGTCTGGTAGCCACTCATTCTTTCCCCTTTTGGCTTAGGTGTGGTAGCTTCTAGCACAATACATTATTCTTGTGATTTCTTTAAGCCCTATTCGTATTTTTGTAAATATTCATGCACTGCATAACAGTGTTTTGGTCAATTATGAACTGCATATATGATGATGTATCATATAGCCTAGATGTTTAGTATGTTATATTATCTAGGTTTGTTTAAGTATACTTTAGATGTTCACACAACAATAAGATCTTCTAAGGATATATTTCTAGACTGTATCCCTGTAGTTAAGTGGTGCGTGACTGTATTCTCATTATAAAATTTTCCTAAAATTACATGCCTGAAATGAACCATCTGTTTTCTGCTGGAGATCTGACATGCATGAGAGGACAGTGGCAGTAGGTTGATGTGGGAAACTGTAAAATGGTATAATTGAAAAAAGTGTGTGTGAAACAGAGTGCAGAAGAGGGAGTAGTTGCTGATGATAATTCCTATAGATAATACATTGAAAAATGTTTTGAAGGCAGATGAGGCAGAAAGACGGTGAATGAATATGTGGTGCAATGAAGAGGAGAAATAAAAATGATCCTTCCATTGAATATATATAAAAGATTTAAGTCACCCTTAATCCTCTTTTTCTTACTTTTTTTTGGCCAGTTGACAAGTTCTCAATTTTGAAGAAATCCAAAAATGATTAACTCTAAAAGCTGATTGTATTGCTGTGAAGTCATTTTTTTAAAGTATATTTTATTGATTATGTTGTTACAGAAGTCCCAATTTTTTCCTCTTTGCTCCCCTCTGCCCAGTTCACCCCTTCCCTCCAGTAATCCCACCCCGCTTAGTTCATGTCCATGGTTGGGGCATATAAGTTCTTTGCCTACACCCTTTCCTATATTATTCTTAACTTCCCCCTGTCTATTTTGTACCAACCAATTATGCTTCTTAATCCCTGCACCATTTCCGCATTTCTCCCCCTCTCCCTCCCAGCTGATAACACTCCAAATGATCCCCATACCTATGATTCTGTTCCTATTCTGGTTTGCTTAGTTGGATTTTGTTTTTATTTTTTAGATTCAGTTGTTGATAGTTGTGAGTTTGTTGTCATTTTAGTGTTCATAGTTTTGATCTTCTTTTTCTTAAATAAGTCCCTTTAACATTTCATATAATAATGGCTTGGTGATAATAAACTCTTTTAGCTTTACCTTGTCTGGGAAGCACTTCATCTGCCATTCAATTCTAAATGATAGCTTTGCTGGATAGAGTAATCTCAGTTATAGCTCCTTGGTTTTTATCACGTTGAATACTTCTTGCCAGGCCCTTCTTGCCTGCAAAGTTTCTTTTGAGAAATCAGCTGATAGTCTTATAGGCACCCTTTTGTAGGTAACAGTATGCTTTTCTCTTATTGCTTTTAAGATTCTCTCTTTATCTTGAACCTTTGGCATTTTAATTATGATGTGTCTTGGTGTAGTCCTCTTTGGGTCTAGCTTGTTTGGGACCCTCTGTGCTTCATGGACTTGTATGTCTATTTCCTTCACCAAATTTGGGAAGTTTTCCTTCATTATGTTTTCCCATTAGCTTTCAATTTCTTGCTCTTCCTCTTCTCTTTCTAGCACCCCAATGATTCAGATATTGGCATGTTTAAAGTTGTCCCAGAGGGTCCTAAGCCTCTCCTCATTTTTCTCAATTCTTGTTTCCCCCTTCTGTACTGGTTGACTGTTTATTTCTTTCTTATGTTCCAATTTGATTTCAACCCCAGTTTCATTTCCTTCACCATTGGTTTCATGTGGATTTTTTTTTCATTTCACTTAGCTTAGTCTTCACTTCTTCCCTTCTGCATTTGCCATACTCAAGTGTATCTGTCAAGTCTGTGAGCATCTTTATCACCAGTGTTTTGAACTCTGCATCTGTTAGGTTGGCTATCTCCTCATCTGTTAGGTTGGCTAGCTCCTCATTTGTTAGGTTAACTATCTCCTTGTCACTCAGTTCTCCCACTGGAACCTTGATCTGCACCCCTTTGGGGCCATACTCCTCATATTGATAGGGTTCTGTGTTTTAGGTAGATCTGTCGCACCTGTTACATTTAAGGGGTGGAGCCTTAGGTATTCATCAGTACAGGGTGACCCGTGGCACCACGTTGTAGTGCTGTATTTGGGGGAGAAGTCAGAGAGGGAAAAAAGCCACTTGCTCAGCACTTGTCCTTTTCCCAGGCACTTCTCCCACATCTGTATGGGGCTGGCACCTCTCTAGCTGTTTCCCTGGCCGTCGTGCCCAGAGTGGGTGGGTCCGCATATGTTCTAGGACTCAGCAGACTCTGTTGAGAGACCAGCAGTTTCTTCCTCCACCCCAGCCCCCACTGGTTTGCACAGTCAGAAGCAATGAGGCTTGATTTTCCCTGGCGCTGGGACTGTGAGCTGCAGGGTCTGGTGAGGAGATGGAAATGTTCCCCAGGTGTCCCTCCTGACTTTTTAACCCATGTAACTGAGCTTTTACTGGTCTGTCGCTGCCACCGCTGCCACCACCACCACACCGCATCCTCTCTGCCCCTCCTACATGTCTGGATGAGTATTTCTTCTCTATACTTGTTTGTTGGACTTCCATGCAGCTTGATTTTCTGGAACCTCTGGTTGTTTCTAGTTTTGAGGTAGTTGTATTCCTTCTTAGCTGTGGAGGGAGACCCAGCGTATCTGTCTAGGTCTCCATCTTGGCTGGAAGTGGCCAATTTCAACTCATTTTGTTTATGTGATGTATTATGTTTGTTTATTTGTGAATATTGTACCAACCTTGTATCCCCAGGACAAATCTCACTTGATCGTGGTGTATGTTTTTTTTCAATGTATTGCTCTATACAGTTTGCTAATATTTTGCTTAGGATTTTAGCACCTATGTTCATCAGAAATATTGGCCTAATGTTTTTCTTTGTAGTTTCTTTGTCTGGCTTATAAATTAAGATAATGCTGGCCTTGTGAAAAAAGACTGTAGAAGTCTTCTAGTAAAAAGAGTTTAGAAGTCTTTTCTTCTCTTGAATTTTTTGGGATAGTTTAAGAATTGATGTTAGTTCTTTGAAAGTTGGCAAGACTGTATGTCAGGTAGTCTTGCTCTGAGAATTCACCCAGAAAACAATCCAGATGCCTCCATTTTCTGACACTGTGAAGTCATCCAGTCCAGAACTTTTGTTTCCTGGAAATTTTTTATGGTTTCTGCTTTAATTTCCATTGACTGTAATCAATCTATTGAAACTAAAGAGCAACACAAACAAACGAACTAAATAGGCAAAGACTAGAATAGTAGTCAGTAGGGGGAGGGGGAGGGAGAGAAGGGGGATAAGTAAGGGAAGGGTCTAGTCAAGGAATGTATACGAATGACTCATGGACATGGACAACGGGGAGGGATATAATTGTGGGAGAAGGGATGGGCTGGGAGGGGGGAGCAATGGGGGAAAAATGGGACAGCTGTAATTGAAAAACCAAAAAATAAAATTAAAAAGAATGTTCTGATTCTTCCTGTTTCAGTTTTAGAAGATTGTGTGCTTCTAGGAATTTATCCATTTCACCCAGGTTGTACAATTTGTTGGCATACAGTTGTCCATAGTATTCTTTTTACAATCCTATGTTTTTCTGTGATGTCAGTTGTTGCTCCTTTTTTATTTCTGATTTCATTTATTTGGGTCCTCTCTCTTTTTCTCTTGATAAGTTTGGCCAAAGATCATCAATGTTTAAGAACTGGCTCTTACTTTCATTAATCCTTTGGGGTTTTTTTGTTTGTTTGTTTGGTTGGGTTTTTTTGTTTTTTGGGTTTTTTTTTTTTTTTTTTGCCTTTCTGTCACTTATTTCTGCTTATTTTCTACTTACTTTAGGATTTGTTAGTTATTGTTTTTCTAGTTCTCTAAGGCATAGGTATACATTGTTTATTTGAGATTTTTCCTGCTTCTTGGGATAGGCCTAAAATGCTATGATTTTCCCTCTGTGAACTGCTTTTTCTGTGGCCCATAGATTTTGGGTATTGTGTGTTTATTTTCATTTGTTTCCAGGTAATTTCTTATTTCTCACTTGATCTCATTATTAACAGTCATTTTTAAAATATCATGTTATGTAGCCTCTGTTTTTGGTTTTTTTACTGTAGTAAAATTCTGGTTTTATACCATTGTAATTTGTGAAGATGCTTGATATGATTTCAATTTCCTTGAATTAGTTAAGACTTAATTGCATCCTACTGTGTGATCTATATTTGAGAATGTTACTCCATGTGGACTTGAATGTTATAGTCTGCTGCTTTGGGATGAAATGTTCTGTAAATATCAATTATATCCATCTGATCTAGTGTGTCATTTAAGGTCACTGTTTCCTTATTGATTTTTTTTTTCTTTTTCTTTTTTTTGGGCTAGAAGATCTAACCATTTATGACAGTGAGGTGTTAATATCCCCTACTATGGCTGTACAGTATTGCTGTTGATCTCTCCCTAGAGTTCACCCAAGTTTTCTATATATATTTTGGTGCTCCTATATTGAGTGTATATATGTTTACAAGGGTTATATCCTCTTTTTGGATTAACCCCTGCAGTGTTATGTAGTGAACTTCTTTGTCTCTTGTTATGGCTTTTGCTTTAAAGTCTAATTTGTCAGATATAACTATTGCTACCCCACCACTTTTTTTGTTGTTTGTTTGTTTCCATTTGTATGGAATATTTTCTTTCATCCCTTCATTTATAGTCTCTGAAACTTTTGTTCTGGGGTGGATCTCCTGTATATGGGTCATGGTTTCTTATCCCATTATTTACTGCTGCATTTTTTGATTAAAGTATTCAATCCACTTACACTTAAGGTTATTATTGATAGGTAATTATTTATTGTCATTTTCTTTATACCTATGTTTCTCTCTTTATTTCTTCTTCTGAAAACAGTCCTTTTAACATTTCCTGCAATGCTGCTTTGGTGATAATAAACTCCTTTAGTTTATTTTTGTCTGAGAAGCTCCTTAATTTACCATTCATTTTAATTGATAGCCTCGCTGGGTAAAGTATTCTTTGTTGCATGTCCTTGTTTTTCATCACTTTGAATTCTTCATGCCAATTTCTTCTGGCCTAAAGTGTTTCTATTGAAAGGCCGGCTGACAGATGTGGAAACTCCTTTGTAGGTAACAAATGGTCCCTCTCTTGCTGCCATTTAGATTCTCTCTCTCTTTTTTAAATCTTTGCCATTTTAATTATGATGTGTCTTAGTGTAGGGTTTGGGAGTTCATCTTCATTGGAACTTTTTGTACTTCCTGAACTTGTGTGACTTTTTCCTTTACCAGGATAAGTTTTCTACAATTATTTTTTGAGCAGTTTCTCTATCCCTTACTCACTCTCCTCTCTTTATGATATTCCTATAATGTGGATGTTGTTGTGCTTGACATTGTTCCAAAGATCCCTTAGACTTTCTTTGTTTCTCTTAATTTTCTCTCTCTCTCTCTCTCTTTTTTTTTTTATATTCTCCTCGGGGGCTTACTCTTATCTAGTACTCTAATTTGCTGATTAAGATTTCTGCTTTGTTTAACCTGATGTTGATTTCTCCTAATGTATTCTTCATTTCAGATGTTGTATTCATCATTTCTAACTGGTTCTTTTTTATGGTTTCTATGTCCTTTTTAATGCTTACTATCTCACTGAGGTCATTCATTCTTCCCCTAATGTTCTTGAGCATTCTTATAACCATTGTTTAAATTTGGCTTCTGGTGCTTTCGTTGCTTCCATTTCATCCATTTCATTTGATCATTTCTCTAGAGATTTCTCTTATTATTTGTTTTTTGGGGGGGGGCGGGGGGAATTTTTCTTTGTCTTCCCTGCGTCTTAGGTAGATCTCTGAATGTCAAACTTCTTATGATGATTTTATGATGAAGGTGTCTTTTTGGGCTCAGTGATACTATCTTTCAGATTACCTGAGCTTTGTGCTTCAGAAAGGTTTTTTTGTGAGTTATGCGAATGTTTCTTGTGAGTTATGTGCACTCCCTGTTGCAGTTAAGTTTTGAATGTTATTGGTCTTTGGTGAATAAAGTTAATTCTTCAGGCTGGGTAACTATAAGGATAAACCTTTATCCCCAATATAAGATGTTGTGCAGGCACTGCCCCCACCAAGTATGGTTGTTTGCAGTGGGATATGATGCCTGTCAGAATGCCCTTTTCAGTGTGCTGGTTGGGTTAAGTTGTGGTGTGGTCTGAAGCCCACCACTAGTTGTGTTAGTTCAGTGTCCACTTGCATAGAGTTCACACAGAGGTCACTGTCAAACATTGTTTGTATCCTGCCTTGGACTACATGTTTGTAGCTACCACACTGTTCACTGTTTTTGCCTGCATCTACTGGACCTCAGTGTGCATGGAAGGGACCAACCTGTGTAAAACAGTTGTTTTCTTCCTGCTTAGAGCTGGGGGAGGTTCTGTAAAAGGATTGAGACTCCCTGAGGTCCACCTCCTCTTTTCAGCTACCTCACCTCTCCCTGAGGTTTCTAGTATTCCTTTGATGCTTCCAAAGAGAAACTGCAGGATGAATCCAGTCTAGCTGTGATAGGTCTAGTTCCTACCAGGTGAGTTCACTACAGATTCAGGTTGGATACAGCCAGCCACCCCCTTTGGTGTTGCAAGCTCAGCCACACTGAGCTCAGGAAGATAGATCAAAAGACTCTCTTGTTTGTCATGATGTGGGCCCAATCTGAAAGAGGGGGCTGAGCTCTTTGTCCTGATCCCAGACAATAGCCTCAGAAGGTATCATACTTTAAAATTCCCTGTTCAGAGCCACTCCTTCTTCCATTGGAACTCTGCCGAACAGTATTCGGGAGTTGGCAGGGCTAATCTCCCTTTGTGAGTAGTGTTTACAAGCCTGTACGTAGGAGTGGGGCAGGCATTTCTTCCCCTCCCAGGGGTAGTGTGAGTTAGCACAAGCTGAACTCACATGGGAGATTAGATTTGCCTCCCTGCAATGTAGCAATGCAGCCCAGAACTTACTTGTCTGGCTCCCAGACAGAAGCATCCCTGGGAGACACAGCCCAAAAATTCTAGCTCTGAATAGCTGTCTGGTTTCCTGCACTGCTGAACCAAGCAGAGTAGGACTGCCAGTCCCCTCTTTGCAAGGGCTTAGCAACTTAGCAGTCAGGTCTGAGAGACCCAGCTTGGCACAGCTTCCCTGTACCACCAAACCAAGCAAAGCATGGGGGAAACTTCAGTGCTCTTGTTCTTGACCCATCTGTATTAGCATATCTTCTTCTGGGAAGTAAGATTAAGTAATAATACAAAATATCTATTTTCAGGTGAGATTTGCAACAATTGACCTCATCAATGAAACCTTTAAACATACATATCTGTGGCTATCTACAAAAGGTGTAGTAAAAGTAGATTTATAGTATTAACATTAAAATAATACAATAAATAATAATACAAGAATAAATCTGTCTTGAATACTTACAACTATAAATCTTTGTGCCATCCTGTATGTATAATTAATTTAATCACAAAATTAATAATTCAACCATAAAACAACAACCAAAAGAATGAAGACAAATAACTTATTTAAACTGAACAATCAAAACCTTTAAATAGATGTGCACACAGGCATTATAAAAGTTATGGTTACTTTTTCATGTTATATTGGCCAATTATTTTTGTTAAACAAATGCAAGCACTTTTTACCAGAAGATATAAAATTACCTTTACTACCCTTCTTTTCTTACAGCAGTACATTTACTGTTATTAAGTATTTTTCATGAAAAGGAATATTTATTCCCCCATATATCCACATTATATCTTTTCTCAGAAGTAAGCATTAGCGTATTGGCTTGATCCATAGAAACATAAATAAGTTTGAATAGAAGTGTGAGTCCTCTATTATTTCACCACTGCAACTAGATGTGGTATTTTGGAGTATCGAGATACCTTATACGTGTATTACAAATTAGCTTTATTTCTACAGTTTGTACTTTTGCTTGACTATTGCTTGGGAAGTTCACTAGTGAATACTATTCATCACTTTTGTGATCTTGGTCTGATCTAAGCCTCATTTCTCTACATCATCTGAGGCAGTTTTTAGGTATTTAAACACATTGTCTTGTTTAACCCTTAAAACAGGTTCATAAAGTAGGCATTATTCCATGTTATAAATGTGGAAACTATGTCTTGCAGAGATTAGATAATCTAGTTGAGGTTACCTATCCATCAGGTGACAGGCAGACTCCAAGTTAATCTCTGAATGACTATATTATATTTATTTGGTGCTTTGAGGGTATTTTTTTAGATGCAGATACTTAGGTTTTCTTAGACTACGTTTACATGTGACTAAGAATGGACTATTTTAGAGGACTTGGAAATGAGTATTTAGTAATCATGTTCTTTAATTAATTGTTTTAGTATTTTAATATTCTGTTTAGATTGTTAAAATGCTGCATAAACTATTGACATTTTCAAGGCAGATTTTTGATAGAGATTCAATCTGTCTCCATATTGATTAAAATGATCACTTCTAATACAGGTTCCAAGATGGCAGAGGAGTAAGTGGAAGCTACACTACCCTCTTCCCAGGATCAGTATGGATTTACAAATTAATTTTGGAGAAATCATCTGGAATAACCAACCGAACACTAGCTGTAGGAAGTCTTATAACCATGGAGAGACAGAAAAGGCTGCTACATCACAACGTGACCGGTAGGGAGTGCAGAGACACAGAAGGGCTCGCTGGGCTCCCACAAATGGCAGCTGAAAGGACTGAGAAACAGTTCAGCAGCTGGGGGTTCCCCATGAGAAGGACAGGGCCTAAACCCCCAGCTGGGCTTCCAAGCCTACAGCAACAGAGTGGAAAGTAAAACAGTATCCAGCTGTGAAAAGCGAAATATCACAGGGTTTCTTGCTAGCCAAAGAGAAACAGCTGGAAAAAAAGAGCTTTTAAGTGGATCACATACAAAAATATTTTGGCCCCTACTTAACCTCGACTCAAGCAGAGGGAACGCAGAGAGGACTAGAGGTGCTTGGGGAGAGTTTGGTGTGGTGGCTTTAAGGGGAGAACTAGGGGAGCAGCCGACCAGGTTCCAGTGCTGACTCATCCCCAGTACTGCAGGCAGGTCATTCCCTTCCAAGTGGCATTAGCCTGAGGGGAAGCAAAAGCCCTGCCAACAGGAATTAAGCTACCACACCCTCCGTCCTTAAGCCTGATGGCTAATTACAGATTGAATAGATTAACAACTAAAGGAGACAGAAAAAGGCAGTAGATCGTGGAAGTCTCCAACAGGCTGCCTAGGGCCAAACTGGTACACGATCTGACGCCGCCAGGGGCATATCCAGGAAGTGCAGATCAATCTAAGAAGCAGCAACAAACAATAAGAGTCACAAAAATAGGGATACAGAGAAACAACCCCCCATAAAAAGGAAAGGTAGAATCCCCAGAAAGAGTGCTAAATGAAATAGCAGGGAGCAAACTATCAGAAATGGAATTCAAAACATGGATTATGGAGAAGTTCAATGAACTCAGCGGAAACTACAAAGAACTCCAGGGAAACTAAAAGAAAGCTATCAATAAGAGCCAGGAGGAAATGAAGAATACAATCTCTGAATTGAAGAACACAGTAGAAGGCATTAAAAGAAGGCTAGAGGAAGCAGAAGATCGTATCAGTGAGCTGGAGGACAACTTAGACAAAAAAATCCCAGACAATTCAACAAAATGAAAAAAGACTGAACAAGAATTAAAGAGATTCTAAGACAGCTGCAGGACAACATGAAAAGTAATAATATTTGTATCGTAGAAATACCAGAAGGAGAAGAAGAAGAGCAAGGGATAGAAAACATCTTCAAAAAACTAATGACAGAAAACTTCCCTAACATGATTAGAGAAAGAGTCAGTCAAGTCCAAGAATCACATGGGGTCCCAATGAAGATGAACCCCAGCAGGTCCAATTTAAGACACATCATAATTAAAATGGAAACATTCAAAGACAAAGAGAGAATCCTAAAAGCAGCAAGAGAGAAACAACTAATAACATACAAGGGAGCTCCAATAAGGCTATCATCAGATTTCTCAGCAGAAACACTACAATCCAGAAGGCAATGGCAAAAAATATTCCAAGCAGTGAAAAACAAAGGCCTAGGATGAAGAATACTCTACCCAGCAAGGCTCTCATTCAAAATAGAAGGTGAAATAAGGAGTTTGCAAGACAAAAGAAGGCAAAAAGAATTCATCTCCACCAAACCAGTATTGCAAGAGATCTAAAGGGTCTGCTTTAAGAAGAGGAAAAAACAGAGAGAGACAGACAGAAACACAAGTACAAATGGGGAAAATGACAATGAATAAATACCTATCAGTAATAACCTTAAATGTAAGTGGATTAAAGGCTCCAATCAAAAGACATAAGGTAGTTGAATGGATTAGAAAGCATGACCCACATATATTCTGTCTACAAGAGACCCACCTTAGAACAAAAGATCTACAAAGACTGAAAGTGAAGGGATGGAAAAAAGTATTTCAAGCAAATGAACATTAAAAAAAAGATGTGGTAGCAATACTTTTATCAGACAAAACATTTTTCACAGCAAAGGCCATAAAAAGAGACAAAGAAGGACATTTCATAATACTTAAGAGAAAAATTCATCAAGAAGACATAACCATTGTAAACATATATGCACCCAACTTAGGAGCACCCAAATATGTAAGGAAAATTTTGAAGATTCCAGAAAAGATATAGACAGCAACACACTCATAGAAGGAGAGTATAACACCCCATTGTCAACAATGGACAGGGGAGGAAGATGGCGGAGGAGTGAGCAAAGGCTGCGCTTTCTGGCTCCTGAGACTCATCTGGATGTTAGACTAATTGCAGACAGAACATCTCATTGAGCATCTGGACACTGGCAGGAGTTGATCCTTGGCACTGCTGGATTAGAGAAAACCATCTCGGAATGACCTGTTTGGTGAGGATAGCGGAGGAAAAAGGGACAAGACGGAATTTCTGACTGGGGTGGCTACCTGAGCTGTGACTGGAAGTACACAAAGGCTTTTCAGGGACCACAGGCTTCCCCAGAGAGGAATCAGGAGGAGAGCGGATCTCTGCCCACTGGCAGAGACAGGACTCAACCAGGTGGCATTGGCATTGAAAGACAAGGAGCAGCCTACTGCTGTACATGTGAGAACGTGATTTTCCTTCATATTTTTCTCTTGTGAACTGCAAAGAGGGAAGGAAAGGTTGAGGGTTAGAGGACATTCTTGAGGAGCACAGGCGCAGTACTGTGCTTGCCCACACCGAATCCTCCCCCTGGGTCGCGCAGGCGCGCATAGGGAAGTGCCCTCATTCACTGGCCCAGGTGCACAGGGATGTGCGTCCAGTTGCCCCTCGGACACACCCCAGCAGACATAAGATCAGTGCCCCAACGGGCACAAGGAGGGCCTGCTAGACACGCAGAGGACCGTGCACAGACACCCTTGGCCATCTCCAGTGGGTGCCATGTCGGAACGCAGTCCTCTTGCTCAGGCTCTGCTCTTGCCTGCCCAGGCAGGTGCCGAAAAGGATGGGTGGCTACGGTGCAGGAACAGTGGGCGGGAATGGGGTGGGAACGGTGGGAGGCAGCAGCACGGGAATGGCATGGTGGGTGGCAGTAGCGTGGGAACAGCAGGTGGCAAGGACTCACAGAGGCTCACTTCCACTGTGCACAAGTCACCTGGGCCCCGCCCAAAGAGGCCAGAGACCAACTCCCCTGGAGCACAGCTCAGCAGGCCTGAGGCTGGTGCTCAGGCCACCTTGTGTGCACACAGGCACGCGTGCAAAAGTACCTCTGCTGGCTCCAGCAGGCACCAAAGGAACGTGCTGCTGACCATGGGAGCACATCGCTACTGCAATAAAAAGTAGCCTCTGGCCTGCTTCATTAGACCAGCTGTGGATGCAGAAAAAGAAGACAACACACAAAGGCTGAACTGAGTATAAACTTTCCTTTTATATATTTTTTAAATTTTTATTTCTATTTTAGTTTTTTGTGTTTTTTTGTTTTTGTTTATTTATTTGTATTTTATTTTATTTTAATTTTTTTAAATATCTTATTTTTAATTGTAAATTTATTAATTTATTTTTTAAATTTATTTTAATCTTACTTTTTTGTTTTAATTTTTTTCCTTAAGAACCTATATCTTTCATTTGTTTCATATAATCTCTCCTCATCCTTCCTCTTAAATTTTTGTTTATTTGTTTGTGTGTCTAGTTTAGCCTATCTTTCACACTAAATAAATATAACTACTATAAAAATCTAATACTATCGTCGTCGGCAGCCGTCCGTCTCGAGAGACGATGGTGTAGCTTCTTAAGAGTCTATCTGCACCGCCGAGAATGGCTGTGCACTCCAACTCGGGAGTGACACGGTATCTGTCTCCTCCCGTGTTGAATCGACATCTTGCGATGACGCTGGAGTGTCCTCTCCAGTGAAGCTGAAGCTACAGAGCCTGGGCAGGGTGATATGGAGGGTCTGCTGTTGCCCATGCAGCAGACCCCCCCTCTCTTCGCAGCTGAAGGATCCAAGGGAAAGACGGAGTCAATACAGCTTGGCTTCAGGTGCGCCGCAGGAGTTGCCGGTGTTGACTACAACGTCAAACCGCCTTAGGGACTCCGGCTCCGGATTTTCTGTCGGGGTTTACTCCCTTAGCCTTTCCCCTGAAGAGGTATGCCGCAAGGCAGCGGAGGTTTTTTGGAGTCAGAGTTTTCCTTCTCTGATGTGCCCTGACTGGAAGATCGAACCAGCGACACTTAGCTCGCAGGCCGACGCTCAATCCACTGAGCCAAACCAGCCAGGGGTAATCTAATACTATACAAACCCACTTTCTTATTATATTCTGCATTGTTCCCCTCCTTTTCTTCTATCGTTATTAACATACAATGTAAATATTACCTACTGTCTTGCATAGTCTTAACAATTATTAATCTATTAATCCCTAATCAAAAATCATATTTTTCCTCCTTAAAAATAACTCTTATCTATTCTTTCTATACTATAAAAGCTCTAATCTCTCTACATTTATGTTAATACTGGCTTGTTGACTGACGATAGTGGGTTAGAGGGTGGGGAATGTTTTTGAGGGTGTAGGTCTCCTGCCTGGGCTGTATGTTTATGTTTTTAACAGCATCTCCAAAAAGTAACTCAAGACAAAGTGGTCAGAGTGACTCTCAATCAACTAGCCAGAGGGAAGATCCTACCAAAGAGCATCTTAAATATAACCAGACAGCATAAACAAATGACATAAAGGGTACCCTAAGAACACCAGGCTCAGGAGATCAAAGAGACTGCACCATGGAAACCCCCTGATCTCCTATAAAGAACCTCATACCACACAGGTGGGAAGTCAAAGCAGACAAATTCAACAAAACAAAAACAAACAAGAAGAATCCAACATGGTAAGATGCAGAAACAACCTCTCAATAAAAAGAAAAGAGGAATCCCCAGAAAGAGAGGTAGATGGAATAGACATAGCCCAAATGTCAGACATGGAATTCAAAACAATGGTGGTGAAGAAGCCCAATATACTCGACAACCTCAAAAACAACTATAACAACCTCCAAGGAAGTTACCAACAGCTCCAAGAAAATTACAGGGAACTTGCAGAGAACTACACCAGCATAAAAAAGGACATAGAAACTATAAACAAGAACCAGGAAGAAATGAAGAACAAAATCTCTGAACTGAAATACACAGTAGAATCAATCAAAAGCAGGCTAAACAAAGCAAAGGATTGGATCAGTGAGCTAGAGGATAATGTAGAAAAACATTCCCAGACAATATAACAAAATAAAAATGATTGAAAAAGTATGAAGGAGATGTAAGGGAATTACAGGATAGCATGAGGAAAAACAACATCAGAGTCATTGGTATTAAAGAGGGAGAAGAGGAACAAGGAATAGAAAAGCTGATAGGAGAAATAATGACAGAAAATTTTCCCAACCTGATGAGAGAAAAAGTTATGTAAGTTCAGGAAGCACAGAGAGTTCCAATGAAAAGGAACAACAACAACAACAACAACAAAAACCCACTCTAAGAAACATCATAATTAAAATGGCAACATTCCAAGACAAAGAGAGAATCTTGTAAACAGCAAGAGAAAAACAGCAAATAACAAGGGAGCTCCTATAAGGCTATCAACTGATATCTCGACAGAAACACTACAAGCCAGAAGGGAATGGTTAAAAATATTTCAAGCAATGAAAAACAAAGGCCTACAACCAAGAATACACTACCCAGCAAGGCTCTCTTTCAAAATGGAAGGTGAAATAAAGAGTTTCTCAGACAAAGGAAGACTAAAAGAATACATCTCCACCAAACCAGCATTTCAAGAGTTGCTAAAGCAAATGTTTAAAAAAAAAAGAAGAAAAAAAAAAAAAAAAAAGGAGAGGAACACAGGTACAAAGAGAAATGAATAAATACATGTCAATAATAACCTTAAATGTAAATGGATTAAATGCTCCAATTAAAAGACATAGGGTAACAGAATGGATAAGAAAACAGGACCTACATATTTGCTGTCTACAAGAAACACACCTCAAAACAAAAGATTTACACAGACTGAAAGTAAAGGGATATAAAAAATATTCCAAGCAAATGGACATGAAAAAAAAGCTGGGGTAGCAGTCCTCATATCAGAAAAAAAAACGGCTTTCAAAGCGAGGGCTGTAAAAAGAGACAAAGAAGGACATTTCATAATACTTAAGAAAACAATCCATCAAGAAGATATATCACTAATAAATATGCACCCAACATAGGAGCACCCAAATACATAAAGAAAATAGTAGAAGACCACCAGAAGCATATTAACAGCAACACATTCATAGTAGGGGACTTTAAAATTTCATTATCAACAATAGACAGATTTTTGAAGCAGAGAAACACCAAGGATATACAAGCATGGAACAACACACTAAACCACATTGACTTAACTGACATATATAGAACTCTCCACCCTAAAGAAGCAAAATATACATTCTTTTCAAATACACATGGGACATTTTCAAAGACAGACCACATGATAAAACACA
This sequence comes from Furipterus horrens, assembly GCF_987537825.1. Classification (NCBI taxonomy): domain Eukaryota; kingdom Metazoa; phylum Chordata; class Mammalia; order Chiroptera; family Furipteridae; genus Furipterus; species Furipterus horrens. The sequence continues at coordinate 65,121,754 of NW_028327179.1, forward strand.
GAACAAATCTCACCAAATACAAGAAAATCAAAATCATATCAAGCATTTTTTCAGACCACAATGCCTTGAAACTAAAAATCAACCTCAGGGAAAAAAATCAAAGACATCCAAACTAATGGAGAATGAATAACATGCTATTGAATAATGAATGGGTTAACAATGACATCAAAGAAGAAATCAAAAAATTTCTGGAAACTAATGATAATGAACATAAAACAGCCCAAAATCTATGGGACATAGCAAAAGCAGTCCTAAGAGGGATGTTCATAACAATACAGCATATCTGAAAAGGCTAGAAGAATCTCAAATAAAAAATCTAACCCTAAAGCTACAAGAACTAGAACAACAACAAACAAAGCATAAGGCAAGTAGAAGGAAGGAAATCATCAAGATCAGGCAGAATTAAATGACATAGAGACCAAACAAACAATTCAATAGATCAGAAAAACTAGGTGCTGGTTCTTTGAAAAAATAAACAAAATCGACAAGCCTTTAGCCAGGATCATCAAAAAAAAAAAAAAAAAAAAAAAAAAAGAGAGAGAGAGAGAGAGAGAGAGAGAGAGAGAGAGAGAGAGAGAAGATCCAAATAGATGAAATCAGAAATGAAAAAGAGAAATCATGACTGATACCACAGAAATACAAAGGATTGCAAGAAATTACTACAAACAACTGTATGGCAAGAAATTTGACAACCTAAAAGAAATGGACAAATTTCTAGAAACATATAACCTTCCAAAACTGAATCAAGAGGAAGTAGAAAGTCTCAACAGACCAATAAAGAAGAAGGAAATTGAAACTAATCAAAAATCTTCCTGCACACAAAAGCCCTGGACTCTTAAAATTATGTAACATTAAAGAAAGAAATTAAGGAAGATACATATAAATGGAAGCAAGTATCATGTTTGTGGATGGGAAGAATCAACATCATCAAAATGGCCATACTACCCAAAGCAATTTAGAGATTCAATGCAATCTCTATTAAAATACCAATGACATATTTCACAGACATAGAAAAAATACTCCAAAAATTCATATGGAACCAAAAAAGACCCTGAATAACAAAGGCAATCTTGAGATGGAAGAACACAGAAGGCGGAATCACAATACCAGACATCAAACAATACTACAAAGCCACTGTGATCAAAACAGTCTGGTACTGGCATAAGAACAGATATATAGATCAATGGAGCAGAATAGAGAGTCCAGAAATAAATTCAGGAGTATACGGTCAACTGATATTTGATAAAGGAGGAAGGAACATAAAATGGAGTGAGAAGAGCCTCTATATCAAATGATGCTGGGAGAACTGGACAGGGACGTGCAAAAAAATGAAACTAGACCACCAACTTACACCACACATGAGAATAAACTCAAGATGGATCAAAGACTTAAATGTAAGCCGTGACACCATAAACGTCGAAGAGGAAAACATAGGCAGGAAAATTTCAGATATCGCACGTAACAGTATTTTCACGGATACATCTCCTAAGACGAAAGAAATAAAGGAAAAAATAAACAAATGGGACTGCATCAAACTAAAGAGTTTCTGCTTAGCAAAAGAAAACATCAGCAAGATGAAAAGGAAACCAACCATATGGGAGAACATATTTGCCAATAATATCTCAGATAGAAGACTGATCTACAAAATATATAAAGAGCTGATATGACTCAACATAATAAAAACAGGCAACCCAATTAAAAAATGGGCAAAGGACCCGAACAAGCACTTCTCCAAAGAAGACATAAAGAAGTCCATATATACATGAAAAAATGCTCAACATCACTAGCCATGAGAGAGATGCAAATGAAAAACACAATGAGATACCACTTTACACCAGTCAAAATTGCCACCAGCAACAAATCAACAAATAAGAAGTGCTGGCGAGGATGTGGAGAATGTGAAACATTGCACTGATGGTGGGAATGCAGACTGGAGCATCCACTATGGAAAACAGTATGGAATTACCTCAAAAAACTAAAAATGGAGCTGCCTTTTGAACCAGCGATTCCACTGCAAGGATTATACCCAAAAAATCCTAAAACCCTAATTCAAAAGAACTTACGTACCCCTATGTTCATAGCAGCCCTGTTTACAATATCTAAGTGCTGGAAACAGCCTAAGTGCCCATCCGTAGATGAGTGGATCAAAAAACTGTGGTACATTTACACAATGGAATACTATGCAGCAGAAAGAAAGAAGGAACTCCTGCCATTTGTGACAACATGGATGGAACCAGAGAGATTATGCTTAGTGAAATAAGCCAGGCAAAGAAAAAATATACCATATGATATCCCCTAATACAGGAAAGTAAAGAACAACATAAACAAACAAACTAAACAGAACAAAAAGCAGAATAACAGACAATAGGGGGGAGGGGGAGGGAGAGAATTGGGATAAGTAAGGGAAGGGTTTAGTCAAGGAATGTTTATAAATGACTCATGGGCATGGATATTGGGAGAGATATGATTGTTCAAGACGAGGTGGGCTGGTTGGAGGGGGAGAAATGGGGGGGAAATGGGACAACTGTAATTGAAAAACCAAAAAATGAAATTAAAAAAAATCATTGGGAGATCCAAGATGGTGGAGGAGTAAGTGGAAGCTACACTAACTTCTCCCAGGCCCATTCTGGGTTTACAACTTAATTTTGGAGGAATCATATGGAATAACCAACTGAACACTAGCTGGAGAGAAGTCTTATAACCACGGAGAGACAGAAAAGGCCACTACATCACAACGTGACCGGTAGAAAGTGCGGAGATGCAAACGGGATGGCTGGGCTCCCTCAGGTGGCAATTGAAGGGACTGAGAAACAACTCAGCAGCCAGGGGTTCCTCCTGAGAAAGGCAGGGTCTAAACCCCCAGCTGGACTTCCCAGCCTACAGTAACAGAACAGAAAGTAAAATAGTATCCAGCTGAGAAAAGGGAAAAGCCACAGTGTTTCTTGCTAGCCAGAGAGAAACAGCTGGAGGAAAAGAGCTCTTAGCAAATCCCATACAAAAACATTTTGGCCCCACTTACCCTAGACTCAAACAGATGGAAGGCAGAGAGGACTAGAGATGCTTGGGAAGAACTGGGGGAGCAGCTGAATGGGTCCCAGTGCTGACTCATTCCAAGTACTATAGGCAGACCATTCCCCTCCAAGTGGCGTCAGCCTGAGGGGAAGCAAAAGTCCCACTTGCAGGAATTAAGCTGCCACACCCTCGGTCCTTAAGCCTGACAGCTAATCACTGATTGAGTAGATTAACAACTAAAGATGCCAGACAAAGGCAGTAGATCCCTGGTAGCCTCCAACAGACAGCGTAGGTCCAGACTGGTACAGGATCTGACACCACGAGGGACAGACCCAGGAAGTGCAGATCAATCTAAGAAGCAGCAACAAACAATAAGAGTCACAAAAATGGGGATACAGAGAAACAACCCCCCATCAAAAGGAAAGGTAGAATCCCCAGAAAGAGTGCTAAATGAAATAGAGGGAAGTAAACTATCAGATACGGAATTCAAAACATGGATTATCAGGAAGATCAATGAGCTCAGCGAGCTCAAGGAAAACTACAAAGAACTCTAGGGAAACTACAAGGAACCCCAGAAAAACTACAAGGAACTTACTGAGAATTACACCAGCATGAAAAAGGACATAGAAGCTATCAGTAAGAGCCAGGAGGAAATGAAGAATATAATTTCTGAATTGAAGAACACAGTAGAAGGAATTAAAAGCAGGCTAGAGGAAGCAGAAGATCATATCAGAGAGCTGGAGGACAACTTAGACAAAAACTCCCAGACAGTGTAACAAAATGAAAGAAGACTGAACAAGAATGAAGAGGTTTTAAGACAGCTGCAGGACAACATAAAACATAATAATATCTGTATCATAGGAATTCCATAAAGAGAAGAAGAGCAAGGTATAGACAACCTGTTTGAAAAAGTAATGACAGAAATCTTCCCTAACTTAATGAGAGAAAGAATCATGAAAGTTCAGAAAGCACAGAGGGTTCCAATGAAGATGAACCCCAACAGGCCCACTTCAAGACACATCATAATTAAAATGGCAACATTGAAAGACAAAGAGAGAATCCTAAAAGCAGAAACAGAGAAACAGCTAATAACATATAAGGGAGCTCCAATAAGGCTATCATCTGATTTCTCAACAGAAACACTACAAGCCAGAAGGGAATGGCAAAAAATATTCCAAGCAATGAAAAACAAATGCCTACAACCAAGAATACTCTACCCAGCAAGGCTCTCATTCAAAATGGAAGGTGAAATAAGAAGTTTCCCAGACAAAGGAAGACAAAAAGAATACATTTTCAACAAACCAGCATTGCAAGAGATGCTAAAGGGTCTGCTCTAAGAAGATGAAGAAACAGAGAGAGATAGAGAGAAACACAAGTATGAAGGGGGAAGATGACAATGAATAAGTACCTATCATTAAACTATGTCTGTGGTGTCATCAGAGATGTTTAATTTACAGGCAAGAAGAATGTCAAATGCCTTGCAACTAGATGTCTTTTCATTAAGACAGTCTTAGAGATTTAGTGATTTGTTTGTGGGTTATGTTACATAAATTAACATTTGTTTTCTGTTTCAAAGGGCATAGGCCTATAATCTCATTACCTGAGTGATTGTCTGTATGTATAAGCCTCACTTAATCCTGTCTGCATCGCTGCCTCCAAACTCAATGGTTTGGCTGAACTAAGTGGCTGGGTTGGTGAAGAATGGGGTGGTCTGTGGGCTTCACTTTAAAACTGGTTTCTTTTTTCTATCCTAATGCCTTGGACAGAAAGGGCCCAGAGGTCTGAGAGGGGGGATACCTAAAATATTTTCCTTGGCCCAAACTAAGTGTAATGGGCAAAAGGGTTCTGGACAGGTGAGCTGTGCCTGGCATACCTTCCTCCAAAGAAGCCCTTTTTTTCCTTGACGTGGAACATTGAAAAATTAATCCCTGCTTTTTGTCATTGAGTGGTTATGGATTGAATGATGTCTTTTAACCCTGTTGCCAAATCTGTTGTCCCCAGAATACAAGGATGCAAGCACGTTGTTGTCTGGGGACATCCAACTGACCTGGAGTCTGCACGATCCTTCTCTATGTGGGAAGGCCACTCCCCCTCCACACCCCAATCTTATTAGGGATTTCTGGACCCAAGTGTAGGTAGGATGATGACCATATCCAGGTTGAAGCAGCTAGATAGAGGAGCTCGAGACCTTCGCCCATATTTCTTTATAAGATTATAAAGGGTTAAATCTGAGGGGGGGTTGTTATTTTTATTGTTAAAAAATTAATTCATTAATTATCTAAAATAAAAAAGAATAATATATGAAAGGGTGAAGCCAGAGAACTTGTATGTACGACCCATGGGCACGGATGGGGTGGGGGAGAGGCTTGCTGGGGGAGGGGCGGTGCTCGGTAGAGGGAAAAAAGGGGGGGAATTGGAACTATTGTAACAATATAATCAATAAATTATACTTAAACGATCATTTAGTAACTTAGTACAATAGTCTAGATCAAAGAGAGATTATTGTGACTTGATGGAGGAGGAATGGTGGAGGAATAGGTGAGGAGTCGTTGCATTGTGTATATATTTTGAAGGAAGAATCAAGATTTGCTGATATCAAAGTAAAATTCTTGTAGAAAAATCATAATTATTTAGTCAAAGCAAGCAATTTTAAATTGATTCACTGAGAATACTGCTCACATTCAAAATCTGTATTTCTTTAACTTGAATGCTTCCGCCATCTTCCTGATTGTAACATTTTCTATTTGACCAAAGTAATGCTGCCTAAAAAATTTTCACTCAGCCTTCATTTATACCAAGAATGCATAATCAACATCTTAGATACTGCACTATATATTTATAGAACACTGTATATCAATTTTTATTTTAGCAAACTCTGCTGTGTTTGGTTATTTTTAGTTAATGAAGTCATCTAAAGCTCCATTATCCGCAAGAAAGAATCTGCTCTTTTGATGACGTTTTAACTAATTTGAGCATTTATATTCACACACACATTAAAGACATACTGTATTATTAGGGTAGGTGATTCTACCAATTTAAGAAAGATGAAATGGCAATTGGAAAATATGCAAATGAGTGTTTATACTTAATGCATCTGGAAAAAGGTTTGTCTTGAATCATTAAACTTTGTGTATTATCTCACATCACTACATATTTCTTATGTTCTGTTTCCTTTAACTCGAAGTAGAATAAAAAAAATATCTTCCTCATAGAATAATAAATCTCTTATTCCAGTTATAGTGATATATGCATTAGTATTATACATTTAATAACATTAATTATATGCATATATTTTAAATCCTGTACCTTGGTGTTATATCAGGATGACCATAGCCAAGATCCCTGCCTCTGCATGCAGATATTTTTCCAGCTCATCCTTATGTAAGAGAGTACCTGAGTGTGCAAGTGCCATGCTCTCTCTCAGTTCTTGGCCCTGTACCACTTCTGTTTAATTTCATATATATCTATATGAGCCCCTGTTTTTCAGGTGGCATGAATGATTTGTTACTGTTTTTCCTATCACCACAAGACTAAAGTCAGACCCTGTGTTCCTGTCTTGACTGCAAGAATTCCCTCACCAACATTCCATTGTCATTTTTCAGTCTCACCAAATCCAAAGTTAACTTCCTTGGAGCTGAGCTCCTTTGGTACACTTAGGGAATTAAAACTGCAGAGTTGACTATTTCTTCATGTAGTCTCAAATTGGAAAGTAATCAGTTCTCTTGTGGATATGTTTGGAAATAATGAGACTTTTGGGTGGAGCTGTTTGGTAATCCAAGGCTTAGAAGAGAGGTTTGGATTGGGTATTGAGATTTCAGATTCATAAATCTATAGCTGCTTGAAATTATGGGATAGAATGGGACCTCCAAGGAATGTGTGTGGGAGAAAATAGTGTCTGGTATTGAACCTCAGTGACATTACTGTATGAAGCGCAAGTGGAAGAAGAGAAGTCATCCAAAGCAGCTGAGTAGTGAGCCAGGCCAAAAAATCAGGGATGAGAACCATGCAGACAGGCTGGAGAAAATGTTAGGAAGTGTGTAGTTATTGATGTTAAATGTTACAGGAGAACAGATAATACAAGTATTTAAAATAATAGCTTGAACTTGATAATTATAATATCTTTTGCAAGAACAGTTTCAGTGGTGTTCTAAAGATAGAAGACAGATTTTAGTGAATTAAAGAAAAAGTAGAACAAAAAATGAAGTGAGAATACAGGTAACTCTTTCTAGAAGCTTGAAAGAGAGAACTAATAATGTGGTAAATAGGAAGAAATGAGGGCATGAGTATTATAGGTCAAAAGCAGGTAGCCCATGGAGAGGGAAGGGTGGGAAGAAAAAGAGAGTAATGCTTCCCCTGGGGAAGTATTGAGACTCGGAGCCCTGTGCAGGCCAGGTAAAGAAAATGAAGCCTTTAAGACCTGACCGGAAAACTAGGAAAGCTGGGTACATATGTGCCTAGATGCTATAGTCAGTGGACCCCTGTGGGAATTGGGCCATGAGAAAATGCTTATGTTCTTTGAAGCTTGCCCTGTTCTTTTGCCTTGCTTGATTGCTTTTTTATACCAGAAGCAAAGATTTTAACTTCACTCAAAATGAACTCACCCTCCATAATTTATGGCCATCTGAAGTCTTTGTGTCCAACACACCCTGACCTGAAGAGATCTCAATGTTCCTTCAATTATTATCCCTGAACAATATCTGTTTTTTGTAATCTGCACCATTTAACATTGGTTGATGAGCTTTACATGCATGCTATATGCTCTTAAGCTTACTGCACTCAATAAAAGACCTTAGAGGGAGAAACAAGATGGCGGGGGAGTAAGTGGGAGCTATACTAACCTCCTCCCAGAACTAGTCTGGATTTACAACTTAATTTTGGAGAAATCATCTGGAATAACCAACCGAACACTAGCTGGAGAGAAGTCTTATAACCACGAAGAGAGAGGAAAGGCCGCTACATCACAACATGACCAGTAGAGAGTGTGGAGACGTGGAAGGGCTGGATGGCCTCACACGAGTGGCAGCCGAAGGGACTGAGAAACAGCTCAGCAGTCAGGGATTCCCCCTGAGAAGGGTAGGGTCTAAACCCCCAGCTGAGCTTCCCAGCCTACAGCAACAGAGTGGAAAGTAAAATAGTATCCAGTTGAGAAAAGGGAAAAGCCACAGTGTTTCTTGCTAGCCAGAGAGAAACAGCTGGAGAAAAAGAGCTCTTAAGTGGATCACATACGAAAATATTTCAGCCCCCACTTACCCTGGGCTCCAGCGGAGAGAAGGCAGAGAGGACTGGAGACACTTGGAGAGATTTTGGTGTGGTGGCTTTGAGGGAAGAACTGGGGAAGCATCCGACCGGGTCCCAGTGCTGAGTCATACCCAGTGCTGCAGGCATACCATTCCCCCCCACCCTTCCAAGTGGCGTCAGCCTGAGAGGAAGCAAAAGCCCAGTCTACAGCAATTAAGCTGCCACACACATGGTCCTTAAGCCTGACGGCTAATCACAGATTGAATAGATTAACAACTAAAGAAGCCAGACAAAGGCAGTAGATCCCTGGAAGTCTCCAACAGGCTGCCTAGGCTCAGACTGGTACAGGATCTGATGCCACCAGGGGAAGATCCAGGAAGTGCAGGTTGTTCTAAGAAGCACCAACAAACAATAGGAGTCACAAAAATAGGGAGACAGAGAAACAACCCCCCATCGAAAGGAAAGGTAGAATCCCCAGAAAGAGTGCTAAATGAAACAGAGGGGAGCAAACTATCAGATATGATATTCAAAACATGAATTATGGAGAAGCTCAATGAGCTCAGTGGAAACTACAAAGAACTCCAGAAGAACTACAAGGAACTTACTGAGAATTACACCAGCATGAAAAAGGACATGAAAGCTATCAATAAAAGCCAGGAGGAAATGAAGAATACGATCTCTGAATTGAAGAACACAGTAGAAGGCATTAAAAGCAGGCTAGAGGAAGCAGAAGATCGGATCAGTGAGCCGGAGGACAACTTAGACAAAAACTCCTAGACAGTGCAACAAAACGAAAAAAGACTGAACAAGACTGAAAAGACTCTAAGACAGCTGCAGGATAACATGAAACATAATAATATCTGCATCATAGGAATTCCAGAAGGAGAAGAAGAAGAACAAGGGATAGAAAACCTCTTTGAAAAACTAATGACAGAAAACTTCCCTAACATGAGGAGAGAAAGAGTTACACAAGACCAGGAAGCACAGAGGTTCCCAATGAAGATGAACCCCAACAGGCCCACTTCAAGACACATCATAATTAAAATGGAAACATTCAAAGACAAAGAGAGAATCCTAAAAGCAGCAAGAGAGAAACAACTAATAACATACAAGGGAGCTCCAATAAGACTATCATCAGAGACACTACAAGCCAAAAGGCAATGGCAAAAAATATTCCAAGCAGTGAAAAACAAAGGCCTATGACCAAGAATACGCTACCCAGCAAGGCTCTCATTCAAAATGGAAGGTTAAATAGGGAGTTTCCAAGACAAAAGAAGGCTAAAAGAATACATCTCCACCACAAACCAGCATTGCAAGAGATGCTACAGGGTCTGCTTTAAGAAGATGAAGAAACAGAGAGGAACACGAGTACAAAGGGGGAAAATGACAGTGAATAAGTACTGAAAGAAAGAAGGAACTTCTACCATTTGCAACAACATAAATGGAACTAGAAATAATTATGCTTAGCGAAATAAGCCAGGCAACGAAAGAAAAATACCTTATGCTATCACCTATTACAGGAAACTAATAAACAACACAAACAAATGAGCAAAATTGAACCAGAGGTATGTAAACAAGGAATAAACTAACAGTAACAAAGGGGGAGATGGGAGGGAGAGATGGGGGTAAGAAGAGGAAGGGTCTAGTCAAAGAATATGTATAAATGACCCATGGACATGGACAACTGGGTGGGGACTGAATGTGGGAGAAGGGGGGGCAGGGTGCACGGAAGCAAGAGGGGAAAAAAGTGGGACAACTGTAATGGAAAAACAAACAAAAAAATTTTTTACTGGGGGAAAAAATGAAAATATAAAGAATGGAAATGCAAGTTCAGTGAATATTAGAAGGACAAGGATTTTCCTTCACACTGTATATTTTTCTCCCTATCTGATCCCTCTGGAGTCTGGCATTCTAGAGAAGTAAGTAATGACATAAGTTTCTTTTTTTTTTTTTTTCAGAAAATAGATGATTTATTTATTTGTATTTAAACTTATAAACAAACCAACCAGCCAAACTTGTATTATCATGACACAGCAAAACAAAAAATATCTTTTACAAATACTTGAGTAGTAAACAAATTAGGGGTTGTTCTAAAACAGCAAAAGGGACAGAGGAAATCAGTGAAACATATTATCGTTTAACCATTCACCTGAATTGAGGTTTTTAACGAGCCTCCCAATCCCAAAAAACACGAATAATCTTTTTATCACCTGTCTTTGTACTTTTACTTTCTATTCTTGAGGTTGTGATTCTAGATCCTAGAGTAATCCAAAATAATATTATATCTAATTATCTATAGACACAGACATCTTGCATATGTCGATAGCAGCAAGGCTACAGAAATCTGATTAGATACTTCATACCTCAGCCCTACTCCTCCAAATGGGCATAAAAAGAATGAGAAGCAGCATATCAAGGTAGAGATACATAGAAAAATCCTAGGAGGAAAAAAAAAATCCTTGGATACAACTACTGCCCAAATTGAGATTGAATACACCCATGGTCACACTGAATGTTCATGGCTATATGTTTGTGGAGTCGGGAGTCCTGGAGTAATCTTGGAATAAATCCATGGTTTGCTGGGTACTGTAATACTTAGGGATTTGCAGTATTGCCTCATAGCTTTCCCCAGCAGTTTCCAAGGTGGCCTCTAAATCACTGATGGGAGTTTGCTGGAACTGGATCTGGGGCTGCAGGGATTCCTCTCCATAACTATAGAACTGATTGTTCCAGCCCTGGTTGTTCCAAGCCTGGTTATTCCAGGCTTGGGGGCACCAGGTCTGACTATTCCAGGAATGGTAGTTCCAAGATGGGCTGCTCCAGGAATGGTTGCTGCAAGATATGTTACTGCAGGTCTGATTGCTCCACATTGAAAGGTTTCCAGAAGCATTCACCATACATCCCTGGTGATGATAAGAAGAGAGGCCCAGGTACTCTGTAGTTGCTGAGCTCGTCTGAGTTACACGGTTGCTATTTTTTGGCCAGCTGTATTTCTGCCACCTCTTACATTTCATTCTCTGGTTCTGGAACCAGGTCTTAATCTGTTTGTAGCTAAGGTTCAGGATGTTGGAAAGTTCTTGCATCTGCTGGAGGCTGAGATATTTCTGTCTCTGAAATCGCTCATTGAGTACACAGAGCTGGGTCTGTGAGAAGACGGTTCTGACCTTCTGTTTCTTGGCCTGGCCTTTCTCCTCGTTCCCTGTACTGTTCTCTACAGAAGTGGGCAGTATGACGTTGGGACTAGTGGAAGAATCAGGGCTGTTCTGAATAAGCAGGTCCATGGAGGAAGGAAGAGGAGAGACAGTCTCTGTGTGGAGTGTCTCAGCAGATGACATTTGCAAGGATGCATAGTTTTCTTCAGGCTCATACATCTCAGGCACTGGTGAAGGTTCCCTAGAATTAGATGCTTCGGGGCAAGGCAGGCTTTGGGGAGAAGCTGAATCCACACTCACGTTGCTTTGCAGTAACACGCACCAACCAGCCCAATCTAGGAAAAGGTCTGACATAAGTTTCTTTGCATAAAACTAATGAGACCAGTTGTTAATAGAGGTTTTTTTTTGTTGTTGTTTGTTTGTTTTTTAACTAAGACTTTGACTGGAATGTCATGCCTGAAGGAGACATGCTTGGGCTTTGGTTGTTACCAAAAAGCCCTGAGGAACTGGGATTGATTTTCAAAGGTAATAAAAGTCCACGGGATAAAAAGCCTGGTACCTTGAATGGATGCGCAATCCATGGCAATCTTTCCAGGGAAGGAATGAAGGTTTTTTTCCTGAAAGATGGCTAGATGGGACCTTAAGGCACAATGGAAAACCAGAAGGACTTGGAAAAGACAGGTGTTTACAGGCAAGGCTGAATGCCAGGTATGTGGTTCTGCTTCTGTGCCTTGAAGGGCACACTGAAGGTCACCCTAAATGTTCCTGTGTAAGTTCCAGCAAAGCGGAACTAAAGGTCATAAGTGATCATTTTCTGCTTTTGTTGTGTTTATGCAAATGAACAAGATATATTAAAAATGGACTTACTGCATCCACTGATAGACCTTGAACAATCTAACGATGTTCTTTTGGTTTGCACTAGGATGCGAAAGAAAAAAATTCCTGCGCCTTCTGTCTGTCTTTGTGGCAGCCCAGATTGAATAGGGGACTACATCTGAAAAAAAAAATGGACTTAATGCAGTCCCTTTAATGACAAAGGAGGGTAATTCTAGGGAGAAAAATTGTGATTCAAGGAAAATCACAATGCTCAGTGGTGGACTGTAAAGTAGTGCAGCTAACCATCTTTAAGGTTTCTTTTCATTTAAAATTTGTTTTCATTTGAAAGTTAAACTATGTCTGTGGCATTATCAAGGATGTTTAATTTACAGACAAGAAGAATGTCAAGTGCCTTGCAACTGGATGTCTTTCCGATAAGACAGTCCTACAGATTTAGAGACTTGTATGTGGGTTATGTTACATAAGTTAATATGTGTTTTCTGTTTTCAAAGAGCATAAGCCTATGATCTCATTGCCTGAGTGATTGTCTGTGTGTATAGGCCTCGCTTAATCCTGTCTGCATCGCTGCCTCCTGAGACTCAATGGTTTGACTGAACCAAGTGGCTGGGTTGGTGAAGAATGGGGTGGTCTGTGGGCTTCACTTTAAAACTGGTTTCTCTTTTCTGTCCTAAAGGCTTGCACAGAAAGAGTCCAGAGGCCTTAGAGGGGGAAACCTAAAATATTTCCCTCAGTCAAAACTAAGTATAATGGGCAAAAGGGTTTTGGACAGGTGAGATGTACCTGGCACACCTTCCTCCAAAGAAGCCCTTCTTTTTCCTAATGTGGGACATTGAAAAATTAATACCTGTCTTTTGTCATCTAGTGGTTGTGGATTGAATGATGTCCTTTAACCCTGTTGCTAAATCTGTTGCCTCCAGAATACAACAAGGATGCCAGCCTGTTAAATCAAGCATGCCATTGTCCGGGGACAGCCAGGTGACCTGGAGTCTGCACAATCCTTCGCCATGTGGGAAAGCCACCCTCCCCTCCACACCCCCACTCTTGTTAGGGATTTCTGGACTCAAGGGTAGGTAGGACAACGACCATGTCCAGCTTGAAGCAGCTAGAGGAGCTCAAGACCTTAGCCCATTGTCCTTTATAAGATTATCCGAGAGGGAAGGATTGTTATTTTTTATTGTTAAAATAATTAATTAATTCATTAATTTTAAAAAAAGAAGAAGAAGAATATATGAAAGGGTGAGGCAGGAGAGCTTGTATGTACAACCCATGGGCATGGACTGGGGGATATTGTTGGGGGAGGGGGTGCTGGGCGTAGGGGAGCAAAGGGGAAAATATAGGAACTATTGTAACAATATAATCAATAAAATATACTTAAAAAAAATAAAAGACCTTAGCGAAAGGTAATCAAGGCATTTGTCTCTCAGACATTTGCTGGCTTTCTCTCCCATAGCACAATCTGCCTGGGAAGTCTTCATTTCCTGTGCAACACCAGGGGATCTCTGTGAGTCAGGAGTCCCCAACAGCAACTAAGCTGAGGCACCATGGAGAGCACAAAGGAAGGTTGGGTTTTTGAAGGAGAATGTTTCTTTCTTGTGATAAAATGTATAGAAAACAAAAATGTATGTGTTGGAGGTAAATTTTCAGGAAGTCTGGAGTGTGGGGAGGAGGAAGAAGAGTTCAGAGCTGATAATCTCATCTTGCGTCTTTACCAATAGTACACTTCTATTATGGTTCTAATAACATTTCAGTTTTTTAAAAAGTAAATGATCAAATTTTCTCCTCATTCTCCCTTTCCCCTTCTGGATAACTACAGTGTCTTTTGTGGAGATTTTGCTACCTTAGGTATGAATTCTTAGCATGTGATGATGTAGTCAGGACACTGGTTTAATATACATGGAAATATGGACATGATTATTATGTACATATTTACAGAAGGAACAATATTAAGCAAACATATCTGAAATATCTTTATTTCATTTTGAAGAATTTATTAAATTGGGAATTAAGTTTTATTTGGGGAAGGAGCATTAATATTGAACTGACTGCAGAGTTAATATTATAGTAGAGTGGGCCAGAATAATTTATTTTACTGTAAAACCATGACACATTTGAGAGATTGGTGACACCTCACATACCCTATAAGTGACTTAAATCCTGAAGTACAACTGGATCCATTTCCTCCACTCCTCTACCTAACTGAAGTATTTCAAGGTATACAAGGAGACTGAGCATCATTATTTAGGTTAAAGGAAGAGTGTGACTCTTTTCACAGCATAGAATTTTAGAGGCTAAATTGTTTTATTAAATAAGGTCTAGCCTCTATTTTATTATAAATTTTACAGTGCAGAGTTGAGCTGCAATAAAAATCACACTTCTGAATGATATAAAGGCAGAGAGAGTGATAGAGACAACATTTTCTAGATTAGCCCCTTTATCATTCTGGGTTTTGTTTTGTTTTTTCTCTTTTAGGAGAAAAAAAAGCTAAGTTAAATTATAGCAAGAAAAAGAAAGAAAGAAAGAAAGAAGAAAGAAGGAAAGAAAGAAAGAAAGAAAAAAAAAGAAAGAAAGAAAGAAAGAAAGAAAGAAAGAAAGAAAGAAAGAAAGAAAGAAAGAGAAAGAAAGAAAGAAAAAGTTTCTAGGCCAAATAGGATTGTCTTCTTTTTTTTTTTTTAAAGTATATTTTATTGATTATGCTGTTACAGTAGTTCCAATTTTTTCCCCTTTACTCCCCTCCACCCAGTATCTCCCTCCCCCAGCATCCCCCCCCAAGTCCATACCCATGGTTCGTAAAAAATAACTATCCCTCCCTCTCAGATATTAAGACTCTTTGTAATCTTGTAAAGGACAATGGGCGAAGGTCTCAAGCTCCTCTAGCTGCTTCAAGCTGGACATGGTCGTCGTCCTACCTACCCTTGGGTCCAGAAATCCCTAATAAGAGTGGGGGTGTGGAGGGGAGGGTGGCCTTCCCACATGGGGAAGGATCATGCAGACTCCAGGTCAGTTGGCTGTCTCCGGACAACGGCGTGCTTGGTTTAGCAGGCTGGCATCCTTGTTGTGTTCTGGGGGCAACAGATTTGGCAAAAAGGGTTAAAAAGCATCATTCAATCCATAACTACTAGGTGGCAAAAGGCAGGGATTAATTTTTCAATGTTCCACATTAGGAGAAAAAAAAAAAAAAAAAAAAAAAAAAGGGCTTCTTTGGAGGAAGGTGTGCTAGGCACATCTCTCCTGTCCAAAACCCTTTTGCCCATTTTATTTAGTTTGGGCTGAGGGAAATAGTTTATGTTTCCCCCCTCTCAGACCTCTGGGCCCTTTCTGTCCAAGCCATTAGGATAGAAAAGAGAATTCAGTTTTAAAGTGAAGCCCACAGACCACCCCATTCTTCACCAACTCAGCCATTTAGTTCAGCCAAACTGTTGAGTCTCCGGAGGCAGCGCTGCAGAGAGGATTAAGTGAGGCTTATGCGTACAGAAAATCACTCAGGTAATGCGGTCATAGGCTTATGCCCTTTGAAAACAGAAAACACATGTTAATTTATGTAACATAACCAACAAAAACGTCTCTAAATCTGTAAGACTGTCTTATTGGGAAGACATACAGTTGCAAGGCACTTGACATTCTACTTGCCTGCAACTTGAATCTCTTTGGTGATATCACAGATATGGTTTAATTTTCAAGTGAAACCATTTTTTAAATGAGAAGAAACTTTTAAGACGGTTAGCTGCCCTACTTTACAGTCTGCCACTGATCATTGTGATTTTCCTTGAATACTGATTTTTCTCCCTAAGATTACTCTCCTTGTCTTTAAAGGGACTACATTAAGTCCATTTTTAATTTATCCTGTTCATTTGCATAAGCATAACAAGAGCAGCAAATGATCACTTATGATCTTTAGTTCTGTTTTGCTGGAACTTACCCAAGGAACATTTAGGGTGGCCCTCAGTCTGCTCTTCAGTGCACAGAAGCTGGGCCACATACCTGGCATTCATCCTTGCCTGTACACACCTGTCCTTTCCAAGTCTTTCTGGTTTTCCATTGTGCCTTAAGGTCCCTTCTAGCCATCTTTCAGGAAAACAACCTTCGTTCCTTCCCTGGAGAGATTGCTGTGGACCGCACAACCAACCATGGCAGCAGGCCTTTTATTTCGCGGGCTTTTATTACCTTTGAAAGTCATTCCCAGTTCCTTAGGGCTTTTTGGTAACAACATGAGCCCAAGCATGTCTCCTTTAGGCTTGACATTCCAGTCAAAGGCTTGTTCAGAAAAAGGAACCTCTATAGGATTGTCTTCTTAATGTTGCTAATGTGAATTACTTTTAACAGAATCTAATCTCATGGGTTAGGAGTAAGAGAAAGAATCACCTCAGCTATTTAGATAAAATGTGCCTAAATAGTGTATAAGGATCTTAAATAATATCAACATTTTATATGTAAAGCAGTTTCTGGACAGAATTTAAAATCACCATTCAAAATTGGAAATTAGGTTCCTATTAATATTTAACTTCATTCCTTTTTATCAAATTAATATTTTTTGACAAAAAATAGGAAGCTTTACAGGAAATGCATTTCATTAGTCAAAAACATATCTAGACAAGAATTACATGAATCTGTTAAGAGACTACTTTTCTATTTTATATTCCTAAATAATAGAAAAAGAACTTGTTTTACATTATTTTAGATGTTGATGAACATTTGTTACTGAACAGCAAGTGGGTTCCTACTTCCTGCTGCCACTCTTTAGGCAAAATTCTAGAGGCAAAATTTTGGTGATAAAGGAAAGGAGTCTTAATAAAAAAGCTACACAATTTTGGAATAACAGTTTTCCACATGAATTAGTCACTTAAGCCTATGAATTAAGGCTAAAATGTTTGACTCTTTAGTTACAGCTTTAATCACTTAAGACTATCAATTAAGGCTAAAATTATCAACTCTTCAGTTACAGATTTAATCACTTAAGCCTATCATTAAGGCTAAAATCTTTAACTCCTGAGTTCCCCTATCATTTCCACTATTAGCTTTTAATTATCTTATTTCTATAAGGTTAGTGTACAAACTAAAACAACATAAGATACAAAAACTATGCAATTTTGGAAGAATGGCAGGCTTCTACTCAGAGCCCATCTCCTCTAGAAAACCAGAAGAACAACCCTGCCATCCTTTGCTCTTCCTGGAGTTTCTTCTCTCATCCGAAATATCAGCCTTTGGGAAATGCAGGGAGCTGCAGCACAACCACCTAGGCATCCTCAAGGAAGAAAGCCAGAGAGTCAGTCTCTGCACTCCTTTTATTTTAAATCTTCTGGCCTATAATCCCATGCACTTTGGAGTCATTCAGCTTCTCAGCCCATCCCATCTTAGACTATTTATTATTGCCTCAGGCAACCTCCTCCTATGGCTCCTCTTCTCCCCAGTAATCTGATCAGATCTCTCTGCATCACATTGTGTCCTCATTTTTTCTAGGGTTAGTGGGAGTCTATTTGTTTTTAAACAATTAGGTACTAAGATCAGGGAAAATAGATTTACTCTATCTTTTTGTTCCTCTAATGGGGGATTGCAACACTTCAGGGTTGTATGAAAAGTATTCAATTAGCTGCTTGAGTGGAATCTTTGGTTTCTAGTTAGGGAGTGGTGGTGGTGCCAAAAAGTTATTTTTTGTATCTCTAATATGGACTCTTCCATTCCTTGGGGAAATTGAAAGCCAGAAAATGATGGGCGATAAAGGAAAAAGTGGATATATACAGAATATTATAAAATAGATACACTCTTATTCTCTCTGTTATCAGAACTAGTTAAGCAGCTTACAATAACTATCAATTAGTATTTAGTTGTTCTGCCTTAAAGTCTTTATTAATTTATTCAACAAATAGTTGAGGTATATTTGGGGACACAGTGGTCAGCAAGAAAGACATCATCTTTATTCTGGTGAAGTATGGAATAATTAAACAATTTGCATAAATACATACACAAGTTGAAACTCTAGTATTTTGAAGAAGAAGTTCAAGAAAACTTACTAAAATTGGAGGCAAGGATGGAAGTAGGAAGTTAGTTCAGACCTAACATCAGTAAATGTTTAGTCAGGTCAGAATTGAGAGGTAGAATATTTGAGGTTCATTTTGCTTTGACTTAATTTTTTTCCTAAAGTATAAATTGTAAATATAATGGGCATTTTTTGAATTATCACATAGATTATTTCTCTTGCCTTAGGAGATGTATCCATGAAGATATTGCTACGTGGGATATCTGAAATTTTCCTGCCTATGTTTTCCTCTAGGACTTCTATGGTATCACGGCTTACATTTAAGTCTTTAATCCATCTTGAGTTTATTCTCGTGTGTGGTGTAAGTTGGTGGTCTAGTTTCATTTTTTTGCACGTCCCTGTCCAGTTCTCCCAGCACCATTTGTTAAAGAGGCTCTTCTCACTCCATTTTATGTTCCTTCCTCCTTTATCAAAGATTAGTTGACCATAGAGGCCTGGGTTTATTTCTGGGCTTTCAATTCTGTTCCACTGATTTATATGTCTGTTCTTATACCAGTACCACACTGTTTTGATCACAGTGGCTTTGTAGTATTGTTTGATGTCTGGTATCGTGATTCTTCCTGCTGTGTTCTTCTGTTTCAAGATTACTTTTGCTATTTGGGGTCTTTTTTGGTTTCATATGAATTTTTGGAGTATTTGTTGTAGGTCAGTGAAATATGTCATTGGTATTTTAATAGGGATTGCATTGAATTTGTAAATTGCTTTGGGTAGTATGGCCATTTTGATGATGTTGATTCTTCCCATCCAAGAACATGGCATTTGCCTCCATTTATTTGTATCTTCCTTAATTTCTTTCTTCAATGTTGCATAATTTTCAGTGTACAGGTCTTTTATCTCTTTGGTTAAGTTTATTCCTAAATACTTTATTTTTCTTGTTGCTATAGTAAATGGTATTTTCTTTTTTGCTTCTGTCTCTGAGATTTTATTGTTGGTGTACAGAAATGCCTTAGCTTTCTGTATATTTATTTTGTACCCTGCTATTTTGCCAAATCCACTTATTATATCAAGTAGTCTTTTAGTGGATTTTATAGGGTTTTCTAGGTATACTATCATGTCATCTACAAATAGTGATAGTTTTACTTCTTCTTTCCCAATTTGGATGCCTTTTATTTCTTTGTCTTGTCTGATTGCTGTGGCTAGGACTTCCAACACTATGTTGAATAGAAGTGGGGAGAGTGGACAGCCTTGTCTAGTTCCTGATTTCAGGGGGAATGCTTTCAGTTTTTGTCCATTGAGCATGATGTTGGCTTCAGGCTTCTCATATATAGCCTTAATGATGTTAAGGTATGCTCCCTCTATTCCCATTCTGCTGAGTGTTTTCAACATAAATGGGTGTTGTACTTTATCAAATGCTTTTTCTTTTTTTTTTTTTCAGATTTAATGTGTTTTATTGATTAAAATATTACATTTGTGCCAATTTCCCTTCCCTCTGCTCCCCTCCACCCGGTGGCCCCCCTCCCTCCAGTTGTCCCCCCCTTTTAGATTATGTCCATTAGTTGTGCATACAGTTCCTCCCAACCTCTCTCCGTCTATTCCATTCCCTCCTACCTTGATCCCCAATTCCTATATCATCTCCCTCCCTTTCCCCATTCCCCCTCCCTGTTGACCTCCCCCCAATATGCTTCCCGTACCCACAGTTCCTTTTCCACTCTCGTTGCCTATTTAGTTTGCCTTTGTTTCATCTCCTTAGCTTCTGTTTTTTAAACCAGTCCCTTTAACATCTCATATAACAGTGGTTTGGATCTAATGAACTCTTTCAGTTTTATTTTGTCCTGGAAACACTTTCTCTGTCCTTCTATTCTGAATGACAATTTCGCTGGATAGAGTATTCGTGGTTGTAGGTTTTGGATTTTCATTACTTTGAATATTTCTTGCCAGTCCCTTCTTGCCTGTAGGGTTTCCCTTGAGAAGTCTGCTGATAGTCTAATTGGGACCCCTTTGTACATAATTCTTTTCTTCTCTCTTGCTGCTTTTAAGATTCTCTCTTTATCTTTAATTTTTGACATTTTGATTATAATGTGTCTTGGAGTGGTTCTCCCCGGGTCCAGTCTCTTGGGAACTCTCCTTGCTTCCTGGACCTGCAAGTCTATTCCCTTCCCCAAGTCTGGGAAGTTCTCCTTTATTATATTTTCACTCAATTTTTCAAGTTCTAGTTCATCTTCCTCATTCTCTGGCAAACCAATGATTCTTATGTTGGGCCTTTTATAGCTGTCCCAGAGGTTTCTGATCCTCTCATTGTTGCTTCCCATTTCCTCTCGCTGCATTGGTTGACTGCTTGTTCCTTCTCCATATTCCAGTTTGTTGAAATGAACTCTGGATTTTTTTTCCTCACCATCTGTCTCGTATGCGGTTTTGTTCCTTTCGTTATGAAAGTTTTTCGCTTCTTTCTTATCATTTTCCTGCTCTTTTGTGAATTCTGTAAGCCACCTGATAACAATGGCCCAGAACTGAGCCTCTGACAGGTTTCTTATCTGTTCATCTGTCAGGTTCTCTATCTGCTGCCTGGTGAGCTGTGTCACCGGGATTTCTATAGTTGTCTGCCACATTTTGACAGATGCGTTTTGTTTTCTTGGGCCGGCTGTCGGGGGCAGTGCCTGTGTACGCGTCACAAGTCAGCGACCGGCGCCTGTCTGCGACCTATTTCGCAGCCCTGTGGTGCTTTCTTTCTTTGGGGGCGGGGGTCCAAAATGGATTCACACAGTTATTCAGCTAGGAGACCGGGATCCGTCCTCCCGCCCCCCTGGGCCTCACTGTTCAAGACGATGCCGTGGCCGCTCTCCCCAGCGCTGGGGTCGCACACTGCCAGGGGCTTGACTGCCGCCGGGATTTTTCGCCGCCCCGCCGCTCCGCAAACAGCTTTGCCCTCTTTAACTCTTACCTGCCCGAATGGCACCGCTGGTTTATAACTTCATATGTTGGGCTTCCGTGTAGTTTTATTTTCTGGAATTTCTAGTTATCCTTTGTTTTGAAGTAGTTGTATTCCTCTCTAGTTGTAGAGGGAGACTTAGCGTGTCCGTCTAAGCCTCCATCTTGGCCGGAAGTCCTCAAATGCTTTTTCTGCATCTATAGATATGATCATGTGATTTTTGTCTTTCATTTTGTTTAGGTGATGTATTATATTTATTGATTTGCGAATATTAAACCATCCTTGCATCCCTGGGATGAATCCCACTTGATCATGGTGTATGATCTTTTTGATGTATTGTTGGATCCTGTTTGCCAAAATTTTATTGAGCATTTTAGCATCTATGTTCATCAGTGATATTGACCTGTAGTTTTCTTTCTTTGCTGTGTCTTGACCTGGTTTTGGGATTAGGGTAATACTGGCTTCATAGAAAGAGTTTGGGATTTTTCCCTCTTCTTGGATTTTTTGGAATAGTTTGAGGAGGGTGGGAGTTAGTTCTTCCCTAGTGTTTTGTAAAATTCGGCTGTGAATCCATCCGGTCCAGGGCTTTTGTGTGCAGGGAGATTTTTGATTACTGTTTCAATTTCCTTCTTTGTTATTGATCTGTTGAGACTTTCTATTTCTTCTTGATTCAGTTTTGGAAGGTTATATGTTTCTAGAAATCTGTCCATTTCTACTAGGTTGTCAAATTTCTTGCCATAGTGTTGTTTGTAGTAATTTCTTATAATTGTTTGTATTTCTGAGGTATCAGTCATGATTTCTCCTCTTTCATTTCTGATTTTGTTTATTTGGGTTCTCTCTCTATTTTTCTTAATGAGCCTGGCTAGAGGCTTGTCAATTTTGTTTATTTTTTCAAAGAACGAGCTCCTAGTTTTGTTGATTTTTTGGATTGTTGGTTTCGTTTCTATGTTGTTTAATTCTGCTTTGATCTTGATGATTTCCTTTCTTCTTTTTGCCCTAGGCTTTGTTTGTTGTTGCTGTTCTAGTTCTTGTAGCTTTATGGCTAGGTTTTTCATTTGAGATTCTTCTAGCCTTTTCAGATATCCCTGTATTGCTATGAACTTCCCTCTTAGGACTGCTTTTGGTGTGTCCCATAGGTTTTGGGCTGTTGTGTGTTCATTGTCATTAGTTTCTAGAAATTTCTTGATTTCCTCTTTGATGTCATTGTTAACCCATTCGTTATTTAAGAGCGTGTTATTCATTCTCCATGAGTTTGTGTGTCTTTGATTTTTTTTCCCTGAGGTTGATTTTTAGTTTCAAGGCATTGTGGTCTGAAAAGATGCTTGATATGATTTCAATTTTCTTGAATTTGTTGAGGTTTGTTTTGTGTCCTATCATGTGGTCTATCTTTGAAAATGTCCCATGTGCCTTTGAAAAGAATGTATATTTTGCTTCTTTGGCGTGAAAAATTCTATATATATCAGTTAAGTCCATGTGGTTTAGTGTGTTGTTCAATGCCTGTATATCCTTGGTGTTTCTTTGCTTTGATGATCTGTCTATTGTTGATAATGGAGTGTTGAAGTCCCCTACTATGAGTGTGTTGTTGTTAATATCTTTCTTGTGGTCTTCTAGTATTTGTTTTATGTATTTGGGTGCTCCTATGTTGGGTGCATATATGTTTATCAGTGTTATACCTTCTTGATGAATCGTTCCTTTAAGTATTATTAAATGTCCTTCTTTGTCTCTTTTTATTGCCCTTGCTTTGAAATCCATTTTGTCTGATATTAGGACTGCTACCCCAGCTTTTTTTTCAGGTCCATTTGCTTGGAATATCTGTTTATATCCACTTACTTTCAGTCTATGTAAATCTTTTGTTTTGAGGTGTGTTTCTTGTAGACAGCAAATATGTGGGTCCTGTTTTCTTATCCATTCTGTTACCCTATGTCTTTTAATGGGAGCATTTAATCCATTTACATTTAAGGTTATTATTGACATGTATTTATTCATTTCCCTTTTGTATCTCTGTTCCTCTACACTTTTTTTGTTTTTTCTCTTCCTTTTTCTTAGAATATTCCCTTTAGCATCTCTTGCAATGCTGGTTTGGTGGAGATGTATTCTTTTAGTCTTCCGTTGTCTGAGAAACTCCTTATTTCACCTTCTATTTTGAATGAGAGCCTTGCTGGGTAGAGTATTCTTGGTTGTAGGCCTCTGTTTTTCATTGCTTGAAATATTTTTGACCATTCCCTTCTGGCTTGTAATGTTTCTGTTGAGAAATCGGTCGATAGCCTTATTGGAGCTCCCTTGTAAGTTATTTGCTGTTTTTCTCTTGCTGCTTTTAGGATTCTCTCTTTGTCTTGGAATGTTGCCATTTTAACTATGCTGTACCTTGGAGTGGGTTTTTGGGGGTTCCTCTTTATTGGAACTCTCAGTGCTTCTTGGACTTGCATAACTTTTTCTCTCATCAGGTTCGGAAAATTTTCTGTCACTATTTCTCCTATCAGTTTTTCAATTCCATGCTCCTTTTCTTCTCCCTCTCTTATTCTTATGATCCTTAAATTATTTTTTCTAATGCTATCCTGTAATTCCCTTACATCTTGTTCATATTTTTTCAATCTTTTTTCATTTTGCTGTATCATTTGAGAATTATTACCTACATTATCCTCTAACTCACTAATCCGATCCTCTGCTTCGTTTAGTCTGCTTTTGACTGATTCTACTGTGTTTTTCAGTTCAGAGATTGCATTCTTCATTTCTTCCTGGTTCCTGTTGATAGTTTCTATGTCTTTTTTTATGCTGGTGTAGTTTTCTGCAAGTTCCCTGTAATTTTCTTGGAGCTGTTGGTAACTTCCTTGGAGGTTGTCATAGTTGTTTTTGAGGTTTTCGAGCATATTGAGCTTCTTCACCATCATAGTTTTGAATTCCATGTCTGACATTTGGGCTATGTCTATTCCATCTACCTCTCTTTCTGGGGATTCCTCTTTTCTTGTTTGTTTTTGTTATTTGGATTTGTCTGCTTTGCCTTCCCACCTTTGTGGTATGAGATTTTTTATGGTAGATCTGGGGGTTTCAGTGGTGCAGTCTCTTTGATCTCCTGAGCCTGATGTTCTTGGGGTACCTTTTATATCGTTTGTTTATGCTGTCTGGTTATATTTCAGATTTTTTTTTGTTAGGATATTCCTTCTGGCTTGTTGATTGAGAGTCACTCTAGCCACTTTATCTCGAATTCTTTCATGGAGATGTCGGTTCAGCCTTCTTGTGTCGTCTTCTTTTTCTATGTCAACAGCTGGTCTAATGTGATGGGTCAGAGATTTCTATTCCTTGCAGCAGTGGTGTGCGCGAGGTGGCTGGCAGGGCACAATGCAAGGCAGCCAAGAGCCCACCTCAGGTCTGCCACCCCGTGCTCCAGGAAAGCAGGCCACGCCGCGCTCTGGGGAAGCTGGTGAGGTGTTTTTTTTTTCACTCAAGCATCAGTGTGCGCCCAAGGCAGCTGGGGAACGAAGCTCAGGGCTGCCGCGACGCGCTCCCAGAAAGCTGGCTGCACCGTGCTCTGAGAAAGCCGGCCGCGCTGCGCTCTGGGAAAGCCCTTGAGGTGTTTTTTTGGCTCAAGTACCGGTAGGCGCCCAAGGTGTACGGGGAACTCAGCTCCGGCCTGCCGTGCTGCGCTCCTAGAAAGCCTGCTGCGCCACGCTCCAAGTAAGCCCGCATGCCGCGCTCCGAGAAAGCCCTCCAGATGTTTTTTGGCTCGAGTGCCAGTGTGCACCCAAGCGGCTCGGGAGCTAGCCTCAGGCCTGCAGCGCCGTGTTCCAGGAGTTGGTCTTTCGCCTCTTAGGGCAGGGCCCCAGACACTTGTGCTCAGTAGACGTGAGTGTCTGTGAGTCGCTGCTGCCCACCGTCCCCGCACCTCCTGAGTGGGCACGCGCAGAGCCTGGGCAAGTGCTCTGGGCTCCGGTTTCCGGCTTGGTACTTCGGCCTGGTGCCCACTGGGCTGGCCATGGGTGACTGCGCACAGTCTTCTGCGTGTCCAGTGGGCCCTCCCTGCGCCCGTTGGGTCACTGATTTTATGTCTGTTGGCGTGTGTTCCAGGGGCACCTGGACACGCAGCCCTGCACATCTGGGCCAGTGAATGAGGGCACTTCCCTATGCGCGCCCCCGTGACCCAAGGGGAGGGTTGGGGGGGGTGGATGAGCGCACCACTGCACCTGCGCTCCTCAAGAATGACCTACCACCCCCAAACTTTCCTCCCCTCTCCACCGTCCACTATAGAAAAATATAAAGGAGAATTATGTTCTCACTTGCCCGGCAGCACGCTGTCTCCTGTCCTTCGGCGCCAATGCCACTTGGTCGAGTGCGGTCTCTGCCAGCGGGCAGAGATCCGCTCTCCTCCCAACTCCTCTCCCAGGTAGCCTGTGGTCGCCACAAAGCCTTTGTGTACTTCCAGCCACAGCTCTGGCAGCCGCCCCAGTCAGGAACCCCGTTTCATCACCTTTTTCTCCACTATCCTCACTAAACAGGTTGTTCCCAGATGGATTTTCTCTAATCCAGCAGTGCCTTTGCTCAACTCCTGCCAGTGTCCAGCTGCTCACTGAGATGTTCTGTCTGCAGTTAGCCCAAACTGCAGAC
The DNA here is from genome assembly GCF_987537825.1 of Furipterus horrens. Taxonomy (NCBI): domain Eukaryota; kingdom Metazoa; phylum Chordata; class Mammalia; order Chiroptera; family Furipteridae; genus Furipterus; species Furipterus horrens. Next base: position 65,147,489 of record NW_028327179.1, read on the forward strand.
GGGTCCCCGAGCCTGAAATCGCAGCCTCTCCTCACTCCTCCGCCATCTTCCCTCTCCCCATTATTGCATTTTTATAGCAATTCTTCTGTTCATCTCCTCTCTAATCAAATTCACTTCAGGTGTTGGTAAATCATCTTGTCTCCCACTTTGTTGAGGTTCTCCCTATATGACTTAGTGCCCTCCATTTCTAAAAATAGGGTTCCTCGCATTTTTTCTACAAATAGCTCCACACTTTGTGTTCCTCATGAATTCCTATGCAGTCAATCAGTGCAAGCTTCTAAATGTGAACCCAAATTTACTTTCCTGAGAATATTTCCTGCTTATATATTAGCCTGTAGTTCAAGTAGCATTCATGCCCTTTACCAAATAGGCTTTAAAATTTCCCAACATCATGCCTTTGTTAATATTTCATTATTGATAATAATGCTTCTGAGTGCTGCTATTTTTCACTCCCTGTCTCGTCTATATAAAATAATTTCCACCATTTGAGATCCTACTCAAATGCTGCCTCTTTATCAAACCTTTCATTATGATTTATCTGGTAGTGATATTTTCCCTCTTATGGCAAATATTTTACAAATATTATAGTAATTATTTTCTTATAATATATATATTCACCTTTTCAATATTAATGAATTCTAAGGTTATTTTTTTAGGCCAGGCAAACAATTTTATTAATCTTTGTATCTCCTAAGTAACCTGCATATAATAGATGTAAAAACAAAATTAAATAAATAATTTTAGGACTTCCAGCCAAGATGAAGGCCTAGACTGACATGCTCCATCTCCCTCCACAACTGAGAAGGACTACAACTACCACAAAACCAGAAATAACTGGAAGTTTCAGAAAATAAAGCTACATGGAAGTCCATCGTATGAAGTGATAAACAAGTGGTGCTCATCTGGACGGGTAGGAGGGGTGAAGCTGGGGTGAAGAGGTCAAGCCATGCTGGTGGTGGCAGCTACAGCGACAGGTGGCAGGACTGCAGTAAGCACAGACACCCGTATTTAAGGAAAGATTAGAAGCACGTGGGAGCACCCCTAGCTGCAGACCAAACCTGTCAGCTTGCGATTCCAATGCTGGGGAAGGCAGACCCTCATTGCCTTGGACTGTGAGGCCCAGAGGGCATGAGGATGGAGGAGGAGGCTCCTGGTCTCTCAGTGGAGAGTGAACGGCAGTAATCCATCTTTGGCCACCACCCACACACAAAGCGCCACAGCATGGTGAAAAGAGTTGCCCTGTAGTGACGAATGCACAGGGCTCTGCCCCTGATAGTGTAGGAGGTGTGACAGCCTCACCCAGAAAGGAAAGGTAAACAAACCTATCATGATGGCAAGGATCATGGTAGGTCCCAATCACGCAAATGACCAGACAGCAAATACATGATTTATTGGACCAGCAGATAGATAATCTTTCTGAGGCTCAGTTCAGAGCTACACTTATAAGACAGCTTACAGAACTAACAGCAGATCTTAATCAAAACGGGGAAGGAATGAAGGCTAGTCCTGCTGAAATGAACAAAAACACATATGAAACAAGTGGTGAGGGAAGGAAAACCAGGGATCAAATCAACAAATTGGAACATAGGGAAGAAACAAACAGTCAACCAGTACAGAAGGAGGATACAAAAAGTGAGGAATTTGAGGAGAGGCTCAGAAACCTATGGAATAGCTAGAAGCGAACCAACATCTGAATTATAGGGTTACCAAAAGGTGAAGAAGAGGAACTAGAAATTGAAAAATTATGTGAAAAAATAATGAAGCAGAACTTCCATTACTTTGGGAAGAAAATAGACAGGTCCAGGAAACACAGAGAGTTCCAAATAAACTGGACCCAGGGAGAACCACACCAAGACACATTATAATCAAAATGTCAAAAATTAAGGATAAAGAGAGAATCTTAAAAGCAGCAAGAGAGAAGAGAATTATATACAAAGGGGTCCCAATAAGATTATCAGCTGATTTCTCAAAGGAGACTCTGCAGGCAAGAAGGGACTGACAAGAAATATTCAAAGTAATGAAAAGCAAAAACCTACTGCTGTGATTACTCTATCCAGTGAAGCTGTCATTCAGAATAGAAGGGCAGAGAAAGTGCTTCCAGGACAAAGTAAAACTGAAGGAGTTCATTAGATCCAAACCACTGTTATATGAGATGTTAAAGGGACTTGTTTAGGAGAAGGATGATCAAAACTATGAACATTAAAATGAAAACTGTATCACAACCAACAACAGAAGCTAGGGAACTGAAACAAAGGCAAACTGAGTAAGCAACAAGAGTGGAAAAAGAATTATAGGTATGGGGAACATATGGGGGGCAGATCAGCGGAGAGGGGTAAGGGGGCAAAAGGAGGGAGATGGTGCAGGAATTAAGAAGCATAGTAGGAGGGGGTGGAGTAGATAGGAAGATGATAAAAACTATATGCACAACCAATGGGCATGGACTAAGGGGGGGCAACTGGAGGGAGGGGGTGTCACTGGGTGGAGGGGAGCAGAGGGAAAAGAAATTGGGACAACTGTAATAGCATAATCAATAAAACATATTTAAAAACAAATAAATAATTTTAAAATGACTGTTAAATAATTATAGCCAAATAGCTAGTTGCATGTTTAATCATTTGTTTAGATGTCTGGAAATATTTAAACATAAAACCTTATTGTTTCAAGATGATAAGATAATCTTATAAAACAAGACCAAATACTGATCTGTTTTGCTCACTATAGATTTGTTTCCATTTTCTAAATTGTTAATAAGAATTTTAAAATGAGCTGAAAACAGTGGCTAGCCTGGGTGGTGGCATGTGTTTTGGAAATTGTGTAGTAATAGTTAGGCAAGTAGAACCAAGGGTATTAGATGAATGTGAGTCAGGATAGTAAGAAACTAGGAAATTTCCTGGGCAAGTGAAGTGTAACTTAGACAAGAAAATTAAACAAGGCCAAACAGTTTGAGCAAGTTACAGTCAGCTGGTGAATCACAAGTACTTATTTCCCCTAACCAAAAGCACTAGATAATGAACAGTCTATATCCCTCCTCTCTAACCAAAGAATACATAGCTTAAATCTCCCTGGTCTGGAAAACAGAGAACAGAGATCCAATTAATGTCGTTTGTACCAGCTTAAACTCAAAGACAGATGAAATATGGGGGACAGATAACAAAAACCTCATTAAAAGCCAGACAGACTCAAGAGAAAAGTAAACAGTACAATGGACCAAAAAATGTTCCCCAAAACCATATGCGGTCATTTTGATATATCAGTATATTTAAAAATGCACCTAGAAAGCTAATGAGTATTTTTGAGAAACCCTCCCCTAAGATTCTCACATGCAGGAAAAAAAGATTAAAAGCCCTCAAAACAATGATGCAGCGCAAGTGCACTGTAAAACATCCCCATACCCCTTCTCAGGTATAAACCTTTTATTTCCTACTAAAATCTAATGGTCTTAAGGAGACTTGCAGACAGTGGAGCAGTGGGCAGTGGAAGTTTGACCTCGGCTTAACCTTTGATTTTGTCTCTAAAGCCCCTTTTTATTCTGACTTCCAGGTGAGCTAACAGCAGCCTTGCCTTGTGTCACTTCTTTCCTAAAACCTTTCTAGCTAGCCAAAACAGCTCTGCCTATGCTCTCTTGTTAGTTCTTCTACCCTAAATACTTTCTTTGTTTCACTGTCTCCAGCCTTAATAAATGTATTCTCAAAATCACCTTGGCTTGTGTTGCAAAATCTTTCCTATATGAAGTCAAGAACCACTACAAGCCAGCCTGAGACAACCCTATTTTGGGCCGGTGCCTGTCTGGTACAGATGGAGTGGAGGATGAAGGTGGCAGTATGGCCAAGGTACTCATCCTGATGGCCAAAGGTACTTCATATTTGCCAAGATTAGAAACCAAAAGAACTAAGTTTACTGAAGCACAGGAATGTGATGTTTACATAGGTCAAAAGTAATCAAATTGTAAACTCTAAATATGTGCTCTTTATTGTATTTTATTGTACTTCAATAAAGTTATTTATTGAATTTTTTAAAAAACCCCATTCATGAAATGAAAACAAAACCAAAAACAACAACAAAACTAGGTAATCTAAAACATAAAGCTAAATTTTTTACTATAAGGTATTTCTTAATTCAGAGAGAAGTTAATAAGGATAAATGAGAAAACATGTTTCTTTGTATGTAGGTCAGTAAAATGTGCAAAGCTGTCAAAAGCATTCTTAGTGTATATGTTTATGATAAATTTTGTAAATTTACACTGAATATTATTTATGGTTTCTCAGAGGATTTTCAGTGTAGGCATTCTACAAGCTACACTAACATAATTCTAAGAAATGCAAATACAAAACCAGAAGGATAAATTCTGGACTTCTATATTCTGTGAACTTAGAAAAGCAACAATGCATAAACTGCTGTCATTTAGAAACAAACAAAAAGAGATTTATACCAAACATTCTGTTTTGTGCATTAGTGCATTAATTAGACTTCTTTTGTGAGGTAGACCTAGGAATTGCTAGTGTGGCGCCTCTCCATTTAATCTAAGCCCCATTCCTGTCTTCTAATCCTTCTGTTTATAACTTCACTCTTATCCTTGATGCATATTAGAGTTGAAAGATAAAACTAGAAAACTACAAATGAATTTATTTGGATTATAATAGTTATTTTATTTTTTTTATAATTTTGAGTCACACATTGCTGACTTCATAACATTTTGTTGTTGGCAAAGAGAGTATGTGCTTTTGAATTAGATAAGTCTAAATTTGAATTCCAGTTCTACCATTTATCCTTAGTGACTTTGAGCAAATATTTACTTTGCAAAGTTGTTGGGGTTTTTAAGTGAAATAGTGCATATAATGCACAACTCATTGCCTGGTACTTAGTGTTTGATAAATAGTGGCTATTATTCTGTTTCTATTTAGAGTGACATAATTTTTATTTAAACACCACAAGTTTTATTGGCCTCACATTCTCTTTTTATAATGCTAACAATTTATAACAGTGAATCAAATTTAACCCATGTCTCTTCCTCCACTTTGCCCTCCAACTCTAACATTTGCAAAGTACTTTCCCTGGAAAGATGAAGACGAGCTCCTGAGTTTTATGAACCACTGCAAGTAGAGTAGGGAGGAGACTAAATGCTGTCATATCCATAAAATTTTATATAACCTGCCCAGACTCACTGTCTTTTCTGTCTTCTGTCTCTCCAGGCTACTACTGCTGAGGAAAAATTGTCTTTAATGCCAATCACAACAGTTTGCTGCAAAGCTCTGAGAAAAAGATAACAGAACTTTTGTCATAGCAATTGCTTCTTTCTACTCAGAATTTGACATCACAATGGGCTTAGCTCCTTGGGAAAGAAGGAGAGCTATTTAAGATCCTCTCAAGAAAAAAATTTTTTTGTATATTAACCTGTTTTTCCAGGTGATTGATGTCATAACGTTTTCAGGAAAAGTTTTTTTTTTTTAATTTAATATAAATAAACTTTACACAGGACACTTTAACTTTAGCTTACAGAGGGAATATTACAGAATTTTACACAAATTCAAAGTAAAAAAAATATTTAGTATTTTTTTCACTTTTACTTTACAGAAAAAATACTATAAAAAAGAGTCCAAATAAATCTTTGACAATATTTTTTAAATGAGCAGAAAATTTGTTTTTCATGTGATAATAGCTCTAGAACACTTACTAGCTCATTAGGTTGATTATACATATTCATGATACTATTTTTATTGAAACAAATATACAATGTTTTCCTATTGCTTCTTTAATTATGAAGGTTCCTGATATTGAGAATATAGCCACAGTCACTTTTTACTAAAAAAAAGTTAGTTTGCCATTATCTTATGGATTTGGTAGTTTATAATGTATATCTATGTGCATCATTGAATAATAATTTCCAGTTTTGTTTTTTGAAGGTTTATCTAAGAGTCATTTAATATGACATTAGACTTTAAATTATTAATTATTTTAAAATAAACTATAAGCATGGGTAAAAATTGTTTTACTTTTCCCCAATTTAAATTGTTCTTTTTATAACCTGTTTTGAAGAACACAGGGCAAAATTATTTATATGGAATTTGCAGTTTGCTTATTGGAATAAAATGTTGCTAACTATTCATAGAATAATTTGCTGATTCCACTTATGCTGAGCCTATGAATAAAAACTATAAAATCTGTTTTACATAAGAGTCCGTGAACTTAGTACCCATGAATGGTGCCAGATGGACATGGAATATTTATTCTTTTCATTTTACTGAACAGAACAGAGAAGTGGGTGTTACAGGACTATCCTCATGGTATTGCAGGAAATTTGGCTTGCATTTTCTTTCTGGCATTATTTCTTATTTTGAAACAGCTAAGGACTAATGATTGAAGGTAGGGGGTAAATCATCACCACTTGGGAATAACTATGATTGTGGCATAGTTAAGCTCACAGTCAGGATTTTAATACTCAAATACTTAATGTATTAGTGTTAGAATCAATTAGTTTAGCATTACTGTATTTTTGAACTAAAAGAGATCTTAGCAATCTTCTATCCAAAAAATTTACTTTTACTGATAACAGTAAATGCATAGAGAAGGAAGGAAATTCACTCAAAGTTCGTCGTCGGCAGCCGTCCGTCTCAAGAGACGATGGCGTAGCTTCCCGAGAGTCTATCTGCACCGCCGAGAATGGCTGTGCAGTCCGATTCGGGAGTGACAATCCCTGCCGCACTTGGTAAAGGTGAAGGCAGATGGCCGTTGTTGCTGCTGTTGACGCTGCTTCCGCGTTGATCTTTTCTGGACCGCCTCCTCGTTGCGCGCAGCCTCTGCACGTGACGTACCTTGCCTGACCGCGAGCCTCCAGGCTAGGCGGTCGTCTGCTTGAACTTCCCATGTGTTGAGATTGATGGAGCATTGTGTCATGTCCTTTTTGCAGATGTCTTTGAACCGCAGTTTTGGGCGCCCTGTCATCCTCTTGCCTTCTGCTAGCTCGCCGTAGAGGAGGTCTTTGGGGATACGGCCTGCATCCATTCTTTTGACATGGCCGAGCCACCTGAGGCGTCTCTCGCTAAGAACTGCATGCAAACTGCTCATATTGGCTCGCTTCAGCACCTCGGTGTTGGGGACCTTATCCTGCCAGGCGACATGCAGGACACGTCGCAGGCACCTCATGTGGAAGCTGTTGAGTTTCCTTTCGTGCCTTGCGTAGGTGGTCCACGTCTCGCTGCCATAGAGGAGAGTGCTGAGTACGCAGGCTTGGTAGATGCGCAGTCTGGTTTTCTCAGTGAGGCTGGAATTGTTCCACGCTCGCCGGTTCAGTTTGGCCATAACTGTGGCTGCCCTGGCGATTCTCCGGTTGACCTCCAAGTCAACTGACAGAGAGCTCGAGATGGTGGACCCGAGGTAAGTGAAGTCGTTGACAACCTCCAGGGTGTATCCGTCGATGGTGATGCATGGGGGAGTCCCCGTGCCTTGAGCCATAACATTCGTCTTCGTCAGGCTGATGGCTAGTCCGAACTCCTTGCATGCGTGGGAAAGGCAAGTGACTAGCTGCTGGAGTCCCTCTTCGGAGTGTGATGTCAAAGCTGCGTCGTCGGCGAAGAGCATCTCACGGATGAGCACCTCTTTGACTTTGGTCTTGGCTCGTAGACGGGCCAGGTTGTAGAGCTTGCCATCGGATCTGGTGTGAATGAAGACACCCTCGCTGCAGTCCTTAAAGGCGTATTGGAGGAGCATGGAGAAGAAGATTCCGAACAGCGTAGGCACGAGGACGCAGCCCTGCTTTACTCCGCTGCTGACTGGGAAGGCCTCAGAGGTTGCGCCGTTGTAGGACACCGTGCTGTGCATGTTGTCGTGAAAGGACATGACCACAGCAAGCAGATGTGGTGGACAGCCAATCTTCAGTAGCAAGCTGAAGAGTCCGCTTCGACTGACCAGATCAAACGCCTTCGTGAGGTCAATAAAGGCGAGGTAGAGTGGTTTATGCTGCTCGTGACACTTCTCCTGCAGCTGGCGTAGGGAGAAGATCATGTCCACTGTTGATCGGCCAGCTCTGAAGCCACACTGGGACTCTGGGTAGACGCGGGAAGCAAGGGTCTGCAGGCGGGCAAGAGCGACCCGGGCGAATACTTTGCCGACGACGCTGAGGAGAGAGATGCCCCGGTAGTTGTTGCAGTCGCTGCGGTCTCCTTTGTTCTTGTACATGGTGATAATGTTGGCGTCTCTCATATCCTGGGGGATGTAACCCTCCTTCCAGCAGAGACAGAGTAGATGGTGGAGCGGCTGTAGCAGGACTGGTTTCCCGCTCTTTAGGATTTCTGGAGGGATTCCGTCGCTTCCTGGTGCTTTCCCGCAAGCAAGGCGGTCGATGGCTTTGCCGAGCTCTGCCGCAGTAGGTGGGGTGTCTAGCTCCTCCATGACTGGTAGGTCTGGTATGGCTTTAAGAGCAGTGTCTGTTACGGTGTTCTTCGTTGCGTACAGCTCGAGGTAGTGCTCGGTCCACCGCCACATTTGCTGTTCCTGGTCAGTGATGACCTCACCTGTCTTGGACTTAAGGGGGGCGATCTTGGAGGGGATTGGGCCTGTTGCCTTCTTGATACCCTCATACATTCCTCGTGCGTTGCCTATATCGGCGGCTTCCTGAATGCTTCTGCACAGGTTTAGCCAATAGGTGTTGGCACAGTGGCGGGCGGTCTTCTGGACTTTGTTCCTGGCAGCCCGTAGAGCTTGAAGTGTACTGGGAGTGGGCGTGACCTTGTAAGCCAGTAGGGCCTTCCTCTTAGCCTCGATCACGGGTTCCATTTCTTCCCAGTGAGCCTCATACCAGTCAGCGTTCTTCCGCTCTTTCTTCCCGTAAGCAATAATGGCGGAGTTGTATATGGCGTCGCGGAGACATGGCCAATTGAATTCGATAATGTCATTTGCCGCCACTCCCTCGCCGAGTGCATCTTCCATCTTGTTGATGAATTGCTGGGTCTTAACTGGGTTGCTGGCACAACTGGTGTTGATGCGTGGGCGACCCTTCATCTTGGAGTGGTGCAACCTCTTCGGCATGATGCGCACCTTGCTTACCACGAGGGCATGGTCCGTGTCGCAGTCTGCACTGTGGTAGCTGCGGGTGAGGAGGGTGCTGCCAATATCCGTTCTTCTGGTGATGACGAGGTCAAGCTGGTGCCAATGGCGGGAGCAGGGGTGCCTCCATGACACCTGGTGGATCTCTTTGCACTTGAAGAATGTGTTTGTCACGCACAGGCCGTGGTGACACAAAAGCTCAAGCAGACGCTGACCATTCTCATTGATCTTTCCTCTCCCAAAGTTTCCAAGGCAGGTGGGCCAGGCCATGTGGTCGGCTCCTACTCTTGCGTTGAAGTCTCCAAGGAGATAGAGAGCGTTACTTCTGGGAATCTTGGATAACGCTTCGTCCAGTGCATGGTAGAACTGTTCTTTCTCTTTGGTGGTGGCGCAGAGGGTTGGGGCATACGCGCTAAGAATGCTGACTGGGCCGAAAGTTGTTGACAATCGGAGGGTAAGTAATCTCTCTGTGCCTCCTGTGGGTGGCTCTATGGAGTTAATAAGCGTGTTCTTCACAGCGAACCCAACACCGTGCTGTCTTGGTTGGTCCGGAGACTTCCCTTGCCAGTAGAAGGTGTAGTTGGTTTCTCTGATAGTTCCGTTGTCGGCCAACCGGGTCTCCTGTAGAGCCGCAATGTCGATGTTTAGTCGTTCCAGTTCCCTATCGATGACAGCGGTTTTCCTGGCACCCTTGATCCACGGAAGGTCTGCAGTAAGTCCGGGGCACATGGTCCTGATGTTCCAGCTAGCGAGGCGAAGAGCCGGAGGCTTCTTTCTTGTTGTTTGCTTGGAATTAACTGGTGCGGGTGTTTTGTGGCCCACTTTTCGAGAGGCGCCTCTCTGATCCCCACGCACCCAGTGGGGCAGGCGAGCCATGGCGAGACGGTAGCTGTCCAGTGAGGTGCGATGACCTCTCCCACCGTCAGAGGAGACCCCTGGCGCTCGTTTCCTTCGCCAATCGGATGAGCTTATAACCGGTATCTGTCTCCTCCCGTGTTGAGTCGACATCTTGCGATGACGCTGGAGTGTCCTCTCAAGTGAAACTGAAGCTACAGAGCCTGGGCAGGGTGATATGGAGGGTCTGCTGTTGCCCATGCAGCAGACCCCCCCTCTCTTCGCAGCTGAAGGGTCCAAGGGAAAGACAAAGTCAATACAGCTTGGCTTCAGGTGCGCCGCAGGAGTTGCCGGTGTTGACTACAATGTCAAACCGCCTTAGGGACTCCGGCTCCGGATTTTCTGTCGGGGTTTACTCCCTTAGCCTTTCCCCTGAAGAGGTATGCCGCAAGGCAGCGGAGGTTTTTTGGAGTCAGAGTTTTCCTTCTCTGATTTTAGAGATGTCCTTCCTCTTTCCTCCTTTATAGTCTTGAGGGCAGCATTTACAGGCTAAAATAGAAAACTGGCAGTGTAACCTTCTAAGCAGATACTACCAATACCCTGCTTGGGTATACTCACCCAACAATAAACATCTCTTAAATGTCCTCCAAGTGCCATGCCTCGAATTAGTAAATGGCAGTGCAATGGCAGCCAAACATTTGGATCAGTTTCACTAAGTAAACCACCAACACAAGTAGGTTTTTAAAACAATAGAATAGTGTCTCATTTTATTAAAAATAATAACTATTTTTAAGCAACTTACCAGCAACACTGAATAAAAACCTGGCTGTGTTTCCCACTGTTTCAACTGCTCCTCAGCTGGCTTTAACACAGCAGTATCCTGACTGGTGGCCTGAGTTAAGACTTGAAGAACAACAGTGCTGGCACTATTGAGATCCATGGAAACCAATTGGCTCAGTCCGAATAGCCCGGCTCTCCAGCTTCCACTGTCCAACACGAAGTGGCGTCGGTTGGTCCCGCGCCCCACGCTTGCAAGTCCACGCGCCACTGCCCACTGATGCCGAAAGCGGCTTCTAGGAACGCGCCATGTTCTGAGTCGCAGCTCTAAATGATGCAGACGCTAGAATATCGCGTCACAGACATCCACCGCAATAAAAAAGATCAAAATACTGATACACAAAACAACACAACTGAATCTCAAAAAGCATTATGCTAAGTGAAAGAAGCAAAGAATAAAAGTCTACATGAAGTTCTAGAAAATGCAAAATTATAGAGACAGAAAGTAGATCACTGGTTGTCTTGGGCTATGGGGCTAGAGGAAAGGATGATACAACAAGACACAGGATAATTTTTAGGGAGATGGAAATGCTTTAATCTTGATTCAATAGTAGTTATGCTACCGAAAAGCAATTTGGGGTCCTGCTGCCTGCCACCACCCTCTAGGCAAAATTCCAGAAGCAAAGGTTTGGTGATAAAGAAAGTCTATCCAGTCACAGCTTCAATTACTTAAGCCTATCAATTAAGGCTAAACTCTAATACCTGGGCCCTGCTATCATTTCCCCCTGTTTTAATCACCTTATTTCTATAGGGCTAGTTACAAACTAAAACAGCATAAAATACAAAAACTACACAACTTTGGAAGAATGACAGGCTTCTGCCTCATAGCCTGTTCCCTCTAGAACACCCAAAGAATAAACCAGGGACCCTCTGCCAGGCCAGCCCAATCCTTTAGAAAAATAGGAAGCCCCACACTTTGTTCTTCCACAGAGACACGAACTTAACAATATACTGTCTAAAAACGCTTTAAGAGAACTCCAGAAACCAGTTAAAAAGTCATAATATCCCAGGAGAGTGCAAAGCCAAAACCAGCTACATTAAAATGGTTAAAAAAATTATTTCACCCATGAGAGCCCCTCCCCTAAGCCAGCACAGAAACAACCTTAAAGAAATGAAGACCTAATAATTATGAGACAAAAATAAAAACGACCATCTTAAATAAGTTCAATGAACTTCGAGAGAAAACAGACAACTAAGGAAAATCAGGAAAATGATGCATGAACAAAATGAAAATATCTTAAAAAACAGAACTTCAGGAATTGAAGAATATAATAATTCAATTAAAATATTCACTAGGAGGACTTCTGGCCAAGATGGAGGCATAGACAGACATGCGGCGTCTCCCTCCACAACTAAGAAGGAATACAATTACCTCAAAACTAGAAACAACCATAAGTTCCAGAAAATCAAAGTGCACGGAAGTCCAGCAAACAAAGATATAACCTGCAACCAGGACCACCCTATTCAGCTGCACGTTTACATACTACATACTGCACGTTTACTGTACACATGAAAGTTAAAGATACCTAGATAGCTCTGAATCAGCCTGAGTAAGGAAGGGAATTATATATCACTGCAGAATTTTTTAAAAAGAAGGGGTATCAAATATTAGAATGCATCAAAATCACCTGCAGAACTTAATATCAGTGCAGATTCAATGTTGTCTTCCCCTCCCCCTTCCTCAGAGATCTGATACACAGATCTGGAGAGGGAGCCTGAAAATCTGCATTCCTACAAGTTCCTCCAGGCAGTTCTAATAGAGGAGTCCTCAGATCATAGCTCAGGAAATACTAACCTGATCACTCGGGAATCTTTTCCATTTGAAAGGCAAGGAGAACATCCAACTTAATTATAATTTCTTAATTATAATTATACTTAATTAAGAAATCAGAAAACCTTATGGAAAAACTATAGTAAAATAGTTAAAATCTCATCCATTTACACATGCATCATTGATTCATCCACTCAGCAAACATTCATTGTATGTTTATTATGATCCTGGTACTTGTTTTCCATCATGGGAACTCAAAGTTACATGGGTAATTAGTGGTATGCCCACAACCCAACTCCAGATTCCTGACTTTGAAACTATCACTATTGCTATCACACTATATTGCTAAATTCTTAACAGGGAGAAGAATAAAAACATCATCCATTGACTTTTTTTCTCCCTACAGTACAAACTTGTGTAACAAAGGAATTACCTGCCTGTTGGTACTTTTTAATCAAGACACTGCTTCCATATTTGACAGATTCTCCCCATAAGTTTCCACATAGACTCTTCTCATTGACAATTAACATATGAGAAAGAAAAAAATATTTACAGCCTAATTTATATCTTTCAATTAACAGTCATTATTATTTTTATAATACAGATGCACAATAACCACAATTAAGGCAAGCCAAGACAGAGAGAAAACCTGTCACAGTCACCACACTACTGATCTCTTCTAGATCATTCCATATTGTGGACATTTTTCTGGAGTTAAAAATGATTATTTCCATCCCCTTTCCCCTCCCTTTGGTCACCAGCACCTACCCCTCCCAAACCCTCCTTTCCCTCTGGCTATCAAGACATTGTTGTCTCTATATTCTATGCATGCATGTGTTTTGATTAATCCCTTCACTTTCTTTCATCCAGTCCTTCAACTCCCTCCACTCTGACAGCTATCAGTCTGTTCTCTGTATTAATGTCTCTGTTTTTATTTTGTTATGTTTATTTTGTTCATTGGATTCCACATGTGAGATCATATAGTATTTGCTTTTCTATGATGGGCCTATTTTACTTAGCATATTAATTTCCAGGTCCATCCATGCTGTTGTGAAAGATGAGATATCCATTTTTATGGCTGAGTAATATTTAATTGTATAAATGTACCATAGCTTTTTTACTCATTCATCTATTGCAAATAACACTACTATGAACATAGGGGTGCATATCTTCTTTCTGATTAGTGTTTTAGGTGCTTAGGACATGTTACCAGAAGTGGGTTCACTGGGTGAAAAGACAGTTCCATTTTTAATTTTTTGATGAAACTCCATACTGCTATCAAAAGTGGCTGCCCCGGTCTGTTTTCCCACCAACAATGCATTGGGGTTCCCTTTTCTCCACACCCGTGCCAGTGCTTATTTGTTGATTTATTGATGATAGCCATTCTGGCAAGTGTGAGGTAATATCTCACTGTGATTTTAATTTGCATCTCTCTGATGATTATTGACCTTGAATATTTTTTCATGTCTATTGACCATCTGTATGTTCTATTTGGAAAATTGCCTATTCAAGGCCTTTGTTCATTTTTTAATTGTGTTGTTTGTCTTCCTGGTGTTGACTTGTACAAGTTCTTTATATATTTTGGAAATTAACCCCTTATCAGATGTATCATTGGCAAATGTTCTCCTATTCAGTAGGTTGTCTTTTCATTTTTTGATTTTTTTTAACAAAACCTTGTTAGTTTGATTTAGTCCCATTTGTTTATTTTTCCCTTTGTTTCCCTTGCCTGACAAGATTTATCAGTAAAAATATTGCTAGGAGAGATGTCTGAGATTTTATTGCCTATATTTTCTTCTAGTTTTTTTTGTTTCATGATGTATAATTAAGTTGTTTATCCATTTTAAGTTTATTCTTGTGAATGGTGTAAGTTGGTGGTCAAGTTTCATATTTTTTTTTCCATTTACCTGTCCAATTTTCTCAACACCATTGTATGCTCTTGCATTCTTTGTCAAATATTAATTTTTTTCTTTTTTCTTGTCAAATATTAATTGACTACAGAAGCATGGGTTTATTTCTGGGCTCAACATTCTCTGTTCCATTAATCTATGTGCCTGTTCTTATGCCAGTACCAGGCTGTTTTGATTATAGTGTCAGGTATTGTGATACCTCCAACTTTGTTTTTCTTTCTTATGATTGCTGAGGTTATCAGGAATTTTTTTTTTTTTTTGGTTCTATAAAAATTTTTGGAATATTTGTTCTAATTCTGTGAAGTATGCCATTGGTATTTTAACAGGAATTGCATCAGATCTATAGATTGCTTTGGGTAGTGCAGACATTTTAATGATGTTGATTCTTCCAGTCCATGAACACAATATATGCTTCCTCTTATTTGTTTCTCCCTCAATTCCCTTCTATAGTATCCTATAGTTTTCAGAGTACAAGTGTTTTACTTCTTTTGTTAAATTTATTCCTAGGTACCTTATTTATTTATTTTTTGTTGCAGTAGTATTGCGATTGTTTTCTTAGTTTCTCTTTCTGATAGTTCATTATTGGTGTATAAAAATGCCACTTATTTCTGAGTATTAATTTTGTATCTTGCTGCTTTGCTATCCATTTTATTAGATCTAGTACTTTTTGTGGCATATTTAGGGTTTTCTATATACAACATTATGTCATCTGTGAATAATGACATTTTTACTTACTTCCTTTTAATTTGCATGCCTTTTATTTCTTCTTGTCTGATGGCTGTGGCTAGTACTTCTAGTACTATGTTGAATAAGAGTCTTGAAAATGACATCTCTGTTTGTTCCTAATCTTAAGGGAAATGCTTTTAATTTTAGCTCATTGAGTATGATGTTAACTATTGGTTTGTCATACATGACGTTTTTAAAAGTATGTCTTATCGATTATGTTATTACAGTTGTCACAACTTTTCCCCTTTGTTCTCCTCTGCCAGTAGCTCCCTTCCCTTTATCCTCCTCCCCTCACTTATTTCATGTTCATGGGTTATGTGTATAAGTTCTCTGGCTTCTCTATTTACTTTACTACTCTTAACAACCCCCTGTCTATTCTGTACCTACCAGTTATGCTTCATGATCCCTGCACTTTTCCCCCCATTTCCTCCCTTCCCCCTCCCCACTGATAACCCTCCATGTGATCACTGTGTCTATGGTTCTATTCCTGTCCTAGTTGTTTGCTTAGTTTGTTTTTGATTTTTGGATTCATTTGTTGATAGTTGTGAGTTTGCTGTTCATATCTTTATCTTCTCCTTTTTCTTAAATGTGTCCCTTTGACATTTCATATAAGGGCTTGAGGGCTTGGTGATGATTAATTCCTTTAGCTTTACCTTGTTTGGGAAGCCCTTTATCTGTCCTTTCATTTTAAATAATAGCTTTGCTTGTTGTAGATCTTTGCTTTTCATCACTCTGAATACTTCTCGCCACTCCCTTCTTGCCTGTAAAGTTTCTGTTGAGAAATCAGCTGACAATCTTATGGGAACTCCTTTTTAAGTAATTCTCTTCTTTTCTCTTGCTGCTTTTAAGATTCTCTCTTTATCTTTAATGTTTGGCATTTTAATTATGATGTGTCTTGTATGGTCCTCTTTGGGTTTAGCTTGTTTGGGACTCTGTACTTCCTGGGCTTGTGTATCTATTTCATTCACCAAATTAGGGGACTTTTCTTCATTATTTTTTCACATGTTTTTAATTTCTCACTCTTCCTCTTTTCCTTCTGGCACCCCTATGATTCAGGTGTTGGTATATTTAAAGTTGTCCCAGAGGTTTCTAAGCCTCTCCTCATTTTTTTCAATTCCTGTTTCTGCATTCTGTACTGGTTGACTGTTTATTTCTTTCTTATGTTCCAAATTGTTGATTTGAACCATGAACTTCTTCCTTTCACTATTGGTTTTGTGTGGATTATTCTTCATTTCATTTAGTGTAGCCTTCACTTCTTCCCTTATGCATTTTCTTTACTCAATAATTTCCGTGAGCATCTTTATCACCAGTATTTTGAACTCTGTGTCTGTTAGGTTGGCTATCTCCTCCTCACCTCGTTCTTCTAGAGCCTTGATTTGCTCTCTCTTTTGGGCCATACTTCTCTGTCTCCTCAACTTAACAGCCTCCTGTGTTTGCCTTTGTGTATTAGGTAGAGCTGTTGCTCTTGTTATGTTGTAAGTGGCAGAGCCTTGGGTACTGTATTCATCAGTGCTGGGCGACCAGTTTCACAGCCTTGTGGCACTGTCTGAATTAGTATTACTTCCTTGTATCTGTTAAACTTCCATGCAGTTCCATTTTCTGGTAGTTCTTTTTTGTGTGTGTATTTTATTTTGGTTTGGTTTTTTGAGGCAGATGTAATTCTTCTTATGGTTCTGTAAGGAGGTGAAATGTGTCTACCTACACTTTCATCTTCGCCAGAAGTCACCATATATGGACTTTTATGTTGAAGTAGCATACCTCTATTCCCAGTTTGTTGAGATTTTCTTTTTATCATAAATTAGTGCTGAATTTTATAAAATGCTTTTTCTTCATATATTGATATGATGATATGATTATCCTTCATTTTGCTTATGTGATGTATTACATTTAGTAATTTGCAAATATTGCAACAAACTGGCATGATGCTGGAAATCAAGGTTCCTAAACTGAGACATGTTCTCATGCCTCTCGGTCCAGGTGTTCTATGACCCAAGCTGACGAGCTGGACTCGCTAGTACTGACAGTCTTTGGTTGATCAGGCCTCAGGGTTTCAAGACATTCTGTGACTTAAAAGGAATCTTGCTGAGTACTCCATCCTCCCTGATGTTGACAAGGAAACCAAACAAAGCTGAGCACAGGTAGTGCTGGTAGTGCTTAACCGTGCGTGCTTTCTTTTAATGTTTAAGGAACAGTGTGGCCGTTCCCATAGTCTTGAAAGAATAGATGATTGAATTCCTATTTTTTGTTTTTGATAGAAATCATTCTCTATAGTTTATATATTAACCTCCTTTTGTTGTAATCCCAAGTAAGTAATTGTATATTGTAATCAATATTGAAATGTGCCTGTGAGCTCATTCCTTACCCTCCCTATTGATTTCTATACTTGTAAAACTCAATAAAAGGAGAGGTCTTTGTGCTGCTTGCTGCTGACCTGCCAGAGCATGCAGCAGCTCTCCAACCGACTCATTCTCCTTGGTGGAATTACTTCCGCGCCCTTGACCACATTTAATACAACACTTGCATCACCAGAATAGATTCTAATCAATCACGGTATATGATATTTTAACTGTATTTCTGGATCCAGTTTGCTAATATTTTTTGCAGATTTTAGTTCTATGTTTATCAGGGATATTGGACTATAATTTTCTTTTTTAGTAGTAGAATCAAGATAATGATGGCCTCATAAAAAGAGCTGGGAAGTCTTCCCTGTTCTTGAATTTTTTGGAATAGTTTATGAAGGATAGGTATTAGTTCTTTGAATGTTTGGTAGAATTTGCCTGTGAAGCTATCTGGGTCAGACTTTCATGCGCTGGGAGTTTTTCAATTACTTCTTCAATTTCATTAGTTGTAATCAATCTATTCAGGTTTTCTGGTTCTTCCTAATTCTCTTTTGGAAGATTATATGTTTCTAAGAACTTAGGCATTTCACCAGTTTGTCCAATTTGTTGGCATATGGTTGTTCTTAGTATTCTCGTACAATTCTTTGCATTTCTGTGGTGTCAGTTATTACTTTGATTTTTTCATTTCTGATTTTGTTGATTTGGACCCTCTCTCTTTTTTGCTTAATGGGTCTGGTTAAAGTGCCATCAATCTTATTTATCTTTTCAAAGAATCAACTCTTGGTTTCATCGTTCCTTTGTATTTTTTTATCTTTGTCATTTATTTCTTCTGTGATCTTTACTATTTCTTTCTACTTACTCTGGGCTTTGTTTGTTGTTCTTTTAGGTGTAGTAATAGATTATTTATTTGAGGTTTTTCTTGCTTCTTGAGGTAGGCTTATAATTCTATGAACTTCCTTCTGAGGACTGTTTTTGCTGTATACCATAGATTCTGGGTTTTTCTGTGTTCATTTTCATTTGTTTTCAGGGAACATTGGACTCCCCCCCCTCCTTGATCTCATTGTTAACTCAGTCATTGTTTAATAAGACACTATTTAAACTTCATGTGTTTGAATGTTTTCAGTTTTTTAATTGTTGTTGATTTCTAGTTTCATACCAGAGAAGCTTGATGTGATTTTAATCTTCTTTAATTTATTAGGACTTATTCTGCATTCTAACATGTGGTCTATTTTTGAGAATGTTCCATGTGCACCTGAGAAGATTGTATATTCTGCTACCTGTGATAAATATGTTCTGTAAATATCAATAAAATTTATCTGATCCACTGTGTCATTTAAGGTCACTCTTGCCTTCTCTATTTTTTTGTCTGCAAGATTTATACTTTGATGTCAGTAGGGTGTTAAAATATCCTACTATGACTGAATTGCTGTCAATCTCTCCCTTAATGTCCACCCAACTTTTCTTTATATATTTCATTCCTTCTATGTTAGGTACATGTATGTTTACAAGGGCTATATCCTCTTGTTGTATTATTCCTTTAATATAATTTATGACCTTTTTTGTCTATTGTTATGGCCTTTGTTTGAAGTCTATTTGGTCTGATATAAGTATTGCTACTCTAGCTTTTTCTTTTTCATTTTGATTCCCATGGTATATATTTTTCATCACTGCACTTGCAGCCTGTATTTTTTGTTCTGAGGTGGGTCTCTTGTAAACAGCTTATATATGAACATGGTTCATGTTTTCTTTTTTAAGTATATTTTATTAATTATGCTGTTACTGTTGCCCTAGTTTTTCCCCCTTTCCTCCCCTCCACCTGGTACTCCCCTTCCCTCCAGCAATCCCCTCTCTTAGTTCATGTCTATAGGTTGTGCATTTAAGTTCTTTGGCTTCTCCCTCAGTTACCCTATGTCTTTTGAATGGAGCATTAAATCCATTTACATTAAAGGTTATTATTGATAGGTACTTATTTATTGCCACTTTGTTCTTTGTACCTATGTTCCTCTGTATCTTTATTTTGTTTTTCTTCTTCTTAAAGCAGGCCTTTAAAATTTCTTACAATGCTGGCTTGGTGGTAATGAACTCCTTTAGTTTTCTTTTTTTTGTCTCAGAAGCTCTTTATTTCATCTTCAATTTTAAATTATATCCTTGCTAGATAGTCTAGTCTTGGTTGTAGGTCCTTGCTTTTTATCATTTTGAATATTTCATGTCAATCTCTTCTGTCCTGGAGTGTTTCTGTTGAGAAATTAGTTGACAACCTTATGGGAGCTCTTTTTTAGTAGGTAATTACTTTTCTCTTGCTGCTTTTAATATTCTCTCTTTTTCTTTAACCTTTGAAATTTTAACTATGATATGTTTTGTTGTGGGTTTATCTTGATATGGACTTTCTGTGTTTCCTGAATTTGTGTTACTCTTTTCTCCACTAGGTTAAGGAAGTGTTCAGCCATTATTTCTTCAAACAGGTTCTCTATCTTTTCCTCACTCACTTCTCCTTATTGTACCCCTGTTTTGTGGACTTTGTAATGCTTGATGTTGTCCCAGAGGTCTCTTAGACTTTCCTAATTTTTAAAAATTCTCTCTCTCTCTTTTTTTTTTTTTTTTGAATGCACTGCTTAGGTCTTACTTTTATCTTTTTTCCTAAATCATTGATTCAATCTTCTACTTTATCTAACCTAGTGTAGTCTTCATTTCAGATACTCTAGTCTTCATTTCTGACTGGTTCTTCTCTATGGTTTCTGTGTCCTCTTTAATGCTTACTATCTCTTTGTTTAACTTTTCACTGAGATCTTACAGTTGTCCCACTTTTCTCCCCTTTTTTACTGTGCTCCAAGAATGTTTCTTGTGTATTATGTACACCTTCCTGTTTTAGGTGAGTCTTGAATTTTGTTGGTGCTTTTGTGAGAGGAGTTAGCCCAACAGGCTGCTTATCTATAACAATTAACCTCAAAAACAGTGTAGCAGTCACTGTGCAGGGACTGCTTCCCAAGGTAGAGTTGTTACCAGCAAGATCTGTTGTCTGCTAGAATTTTTCTTTTGATGTGCCACTTGTGTGGTTAGTTTGGTCAAACTTTGTTGTGATCTGAAGCACACCACTTGTGTTGGTTCTGAGTCCACTTGGGCAGGGTTGAGGTACAGCTTGATGTCAGACATGTGTAACTGGACTTGGGTTACCTCTCTGGAGCTCCATGTTCTTCACTCTTTGTGGCTGTGGCTGTTGGGTCTGAGTGTGCATAGGAGGGGCCAATCTGTATACAAGGTTCAGCTTTCTCCAGCTTAGACCTCAGGGCAGCTCTGTAATAGATCCAAGGCTCCCTGAGATCCACTTCTACCTGGCAGCTACTCTGCCTCCTACTGAGGTTGCAATGGTCTTCTTCCTGAGCCTTCTAAAGAAAGCCTGTGGGGGGGCCCAGGCTGACCACACCCTATAGGCCTTTCTATAGGTTGCCAGCTTGGTAAAGCATGGCTATGGGTGCAGGAAGGTGGGGCTAGTGAGTGTCCTATTAGGGGTCATTTAAATGAGGGAAAAGTGGCCCTACTTCAGAGTCAAACCACTCAGTCCCTGCCAAAGCCTCCAACTTTAACTCTTCTAGAAGAGGCATACCACCAATTCAGGTCGGTATCATCAAGCCATCCCCTGTGCAGGAGCAAGCTCGCTAAGTAAAGCCACCAGACTCAGGAGGACAAATCAAAGGAGACTCCCACTGGAGGTGATGCTGGCCCAGCCTGATGGAAGTGGCCAAGTATTTCAACCCAGTCCCAGACAATAACCTTCAAGGGACACTCTGAATGTTCCAGCTTCCAGCAGCTCTACCTTCCTGATGCAGAACTGAGCTCGGCAGAGCGGGTTATCTGGGAGTTGGAATGGCACATCCAAACAGTCTCCCACTGTGGGTGGTGCCTGCAAGACTATAGGTTGGGGGTGGGCACTTCTTCCTTTTTGGGGGGATAGTGCGAGATGAACTCACAAGGGAGATGGGAGTGTTGCACCTTATGATGTAGCCTTGCAACCCTTGAGCTCC
The DNA here is from genome assembly GCF_987537825.1 of Furipterus horrens. Lineage (NCBI taxonomy): Eukaryota > Metazoa > Chordata > Mammalia > Chiroptera > Furipteridae > Furipterus > Furipterus horrens. Next base: position 65,168,961 of record NW_028327179.1, read on the forward strand.
CCATCTAATTTCTGGACAAAAGCCTCCCTGTGACACATGCTACAAATATCTCAGCTCTGTGTGGCACTCTGATGCCCCTGTATGACTGAACTCAACAGGACAGGGCCTTCCAAGTGGTTCAAGAAGTTGGGGTGGGGGACGCTGTTGTGTACTCATGGTGTGAGAAACCGGTCCACTTTCTGAAGACAAACAATTCAATCACCTTCTGAGTCTCTGCCAAAGGCCTCCTCAGAAAAATAACACCCCAAAACTTCACTGCTGGATGCATCCAGCAGACCCCTCAATAGGACCCGAACATGGCAGAGTGGCATCGCCAGCCGTCCAAGACCAGGTAGTGCACACCCCAGCTGTAACAATAGGACTGCTTGTCCCTGAGAAGGTGGCATCTGGGTTCTCAGCAGACTCACCTTGCTCCCTAGTGGACCGAATACCCACTGATTTTCACCACCAGATGCGATGTGGGTTCCTCTTTTCCTCTTCATTTCTCTGGGTTGGAGATTCCTGCACGGGATTGAGATTCACGCTCCTGAGGGAAGGGAGTGTTGCAGCTGAGATATCCCTCCAGCTTCTCAACCAGTGCACATAGGTGCAGGGGCCAGCCCTTTCCATGTCTTCACCCTTCTTACAAGTTTCTATCTGGCTTCTTCTGTAAATCCTTGTTTATAATATTTTAACTCAGCCAGTCAGTTATTTATTCAGGTTGATTTCTCTAAAATTTAGCTGTAAATCTGGTGTGTCACTGGCAGCAGGTGAGGGTAGCTTCCACTTATTCTATAGCCATTTTATAATCCCTCTGGGGAAAATAATCTTGTGACCCTTCAAATTATACACTATAGATGGTCATATACTCTGTGCAATGTTAGTGTTCAGCAGCAGTTGTCCATATTATAAGCTGCAATAATTCTGCTCTATATGATTATATGAATAACATACTTTTTACAACAGAAGTTTGGTTTTAAGTTGCAAATCCCTTATAAAGCTGCAATTATTTCTAAGTTATCTAAGGTCTCTTGAGCTTTCATTGTACACTGTTAGTTTCTGCCACTATTTGGTTCCTACAGCCATAAATAAAATAATAACTGACTTTCACTGTCCAAGTCTCCATAGGATCGAAATCTGGGTATGTCAGATGTCCCATTCAATGTGTTATTTGTCATTCTCTACCTATCTCTTAAAAGTATCAAAATGGGATGATTTATTATCTCCCTTCTTAATATCAAAAACATTTCCTCCTCAGATATTTAGAAGCTTATATAACTTTCAGGATATATAGATATAAAATTGTTTAAAGTTTCTTTCCACATAAAGATGGATTTATGTGTATAAGGTAGATCCTTTATACACATTTAGAATCTCCATAGTTTCTTTAAGACTCTTGAGTACTATTATGAAAGTAGGTTTTATTATTATATGATTCCATAAAAATTTTTACTTGGAAGAAATAATCAGTGTACATAAATTAAAATTTCACATGACAGTCTTTCTAGAGTAAAAAGCATAGTTGAAGCAATAAAAAACCTGACTGTCAGATGAGAAAGAGTTTTCTTAGAGAATGTTTTAAGAATGATGAAACTGAGGTCTGGAAAGATTGGATGACATTGGCTGAGTCATGTGGTAGGTTAAGTGGCAGCATCAGAATTTGAATACAGGTCATATGACTCTTAGAGCTACAATTTTGTCATGTTATGATAATAACATATTCTAGTTATTTCTAAAATATGCCAGTATAGCTAATTGAAAAGTAAAAATAATATATGTAAATAGTACAATTTTGGCCACATAGCACCTATGAATAAATTACCTAATTTTTTTTCCCATAGAACTTTTTTTCTATGCTAATACACAAACCAGTGACTTGCTGTCAATTGGTAAGAAACTGGAATACATAAGTACTTTCAGAGAAGGCTTTCGGGATGACTGACAAAACACTGTTCCCTTGAAATTTCTCTCTGTTGATTGATTTTGTAATTCCTTTGATTTCATTGAAGGAATGGGATGTGCTATAATAAAAATTCAATCTGTTGAGATATTATTGTCTTAATGTCCACCAAAGGAATAGTTATCAGACTAATAAGCTTAGATGTGATTATGTCTGTCTTCTTCATTTTCAAGGCTCCATATTCTTATTAACAAATCCTGTATTTATGCCTTATAAATGCTTTTTTTCATCAAATAAAACAGTTATTTATATTATTTAGCCCAGGGTGCCACTTGTTTCATTAACAGCAAACATGATCTTTGTTTTGTGTTTTCTCTTCTATTACTTTGGTTGAATCATTGGTCTCCTCAGGACAGTTGGGAGAGGGTTTGGATTTGGGTTTATGGCCACTGATTTGCCCTTCTGTGGGCACAAATTTACAAATGGATTTACTCAAATCCCTTATACCACAGTAACCTTGGCAAATTTTTTACAAAGAGGAAGCATCTAACAATTTCAGGTCTGTACAATAATAACAAGAAAAGAGAACTAGGAAACAGTGTTTTAAATTTTGTTTCTTTTAAAGTAAATGCAGTGTAATTGTATCTCAATTTTCAAAAATCATGTTCTCTAAAAGTTTTAAAATAATATAGAAATTCAAACTAAAAGCAATACAAATTGGTGCAAAACAGAAGCACACATTTTTTTAAAAAATCAAAATCAATAGAGAAATTTTTGAATTGGTCATGTCATTCAAAACAGTAATTTGAATCTCTTGGCCCAAAAAGCATTGACATCATTGAGTCAGGCTGGTATTAGCCTTTAGCCCTTTTATGAAAGGATGATAGGTGAGTTGTGGAGTGTAGCAGTAGAACTAGCTCTAAAGAAATAACAGGTGTTTGTAAATTTCTCGCACTTTCCAAAGAGCCCAGTTTTCCCCCCATCATACTCCCACTGCAGTCTTGGCTGGTTAGTTTCAAAAATTAAAACTGCTTGACTATTGAATAGGACTGAAGCTACCAGTGGGTTACTCTCAGTCCTCTCAGATCTATAGTGTTGTACCATAACACTATTCTCAATGAATCCATTCCAGGCACAGGTCTGTTTCTCTTGTAGGCTTGTCCAGCATTGTCCATATTTATGGAAAAGATGGCTTTAGGGCATATATTTCTAAGCTAAAAACAAATTCATCTTATCCTTTATTTTTGACACCTTTCTTTACAATTTAAAAACCAATGCTAAGTGACCCTGGCTGCTGTGGCTCAGTGGATTGAGCGTCGGCCTGCAAACCAAGTGTCGCTGGTTTGATTCCCAGTCAGGGCACATTACTAGGTTGCACATCAGGTCCCCAGTTGGGGGCACGTGAGAGGCAACCACACAGTGATGTTTCTCTCCCTCTCTTTCTCCTTTCACCGTTCTCTAAAAATAGATAAATAAATAAACAAACAAACATAAAAACTTTAAAAAGAACCAATGCTAAATAATAATTTACTTTCTTCTTACTAAGTATAGAATATACCAAATTACACAACCCTAATAGAGGAGTACTCCTGCTATGTTGCTGAAACTTTAGTTTTACCAGGAATCCTGGAGAGCTGGACAGCAAAATGACTTCAATGAATCATTGCACAAATGTATACTCACCAGTTGGGGACCACTATAAGTTTAGAAGTTAACGGTTTCATTCCTCCAGCAGTGAAATGCAGTCTTGTGATATAATTGATATTTTATTGATGTTAATGTACCCAAACTACAATCCTTTTGGGTAAGATGGAACATTGGCTTTCTTGATTTGGGAAATAAATTGTTTCAGGTACAAATCTGTAACATGATTATATTTTCTTCAATCATTATGATTTAGAAGAAGGTGAGAACATAGTAATGAAAATGCTTTTAAGTGGTAAGATTATCTTTAAAGCTTAGATAATCAGTTGTTCAGAAGAACAAAGTATGTATAATAGGTATTACATATTTATAAAATAGTTCTATATGAAGCAGGTAGCGTCTGTGTTTTATTCATTATTGTATCACTGTACGGAGTACAGTGGAACATAGTAGGTAGTGCATTAATACTTGTTGAATGATTAAATGAATTTTCTTAAAAATTGATTTACAATAATTAAACAATCTCTTTTATGTTCCCTCCTTAAGAAATAAACCACAAGCCAAATTTAGTTATCTAAATAAAGACAGATTTTCAATTTGGGGGGTTAATAAAAAAAAGGAGTTATAATTATTTGTCCCTGACTGTTACAGTTACTTAATTTTCAAGAAAAACTTTGAACTAAACATTTTAGTTTTTTTAAGTATGAACTATAAAAATGTAGACAGAAGCCCAATTTTTTCATTTAAATAATTATAAAATCAAGAAATCCAGCCATTCAGTTTTATTTATCACTGTTAAATATTCACAGCTTTAATTTCTCTGAAAAACTAATGAGATTTCAAATCTCTCTTACTGCTATGTCCAACTAAAATCAACATTGTTCTCATTTATTTTGATTTAAAATAACTATGATCATAATAATAATAAAATAAGTAACCTCACACACCAAACTCAACAGCATTTATATTGTTAACAGCATGTAACATATTTGAATTGAAACAACATTATTCTAAGGTACACTTGAAAATATATTAAATATTTTGTTGCTATTAGAAGATTGATATTCTTAGCACATAAAATATAGAATATAAAATTAGAGGGTCATATTCTTACTGGTGTTTAAGAAAGGTTTTTAAATCATTGTTTTTAATCAATTGATAAAAATTTGGTTACTCTATAATACATTCTACAAGTTTATTTTAATTATTGGGAAAATATGCCAATGTTAAAACTGTTTATTTACACTTGATAAGCCTAATTCTTATTCTTGATCTTGTCCTTAGTGATGTAAAATGCATTAGTGTGCCTTTTTAAAAAGTTCCACTTGTTTAACTTATTTATAAGTGATATTCTTGAAGTCATGAAGAATAATCCATTAGAACCTAATTTAAGTGCTTACTGAAGCATAAATTAAGAGCTTTCTTTCATTAATAAAATGTGCCTGCCTATGAATATGGCGGAGGTGCCTCACACACCCTAGGTTCAAACTTTTACCCAGGACATTTCATTATGTCTGGGGGAAGGAGGGTGACTGCTCTCTGTAGTGGAGAACAGCAATTAGACCTTCTTCCCTCATGCCTTTTATTGAGGAGGATATACATGAGAAATACAAGGTCAAGATTCATGAATCATCAATAGTTTGGAGGCATTAGGATTACAGTTGACAGTAACAGATTACATGTACTAGTACAGAGGGTACAGTGACCAGTCTGTGTCAGGGTCTATCAAACATCTTGATGCCACACTGGCAGTAGGTGCAAGGTTTCATACATTTCTTGCTAGAGATTGTTTATGTTATATTAAAAGATAAGCAGAGCAAGTTCTAAAGCATAATAAGCATTCTTTAAATCCAATTCCCATGGAAACCCTCTGAGTGACTTTTGGTTCTGTTTCACACACAACCTTATATTGAGACTTAAAGACAAGCACAGCCAGAATGCCGGCAGCAGTCATGCTCAGGCTGGGGCTACAATTCCCTACACCACGAGGAGTGGTTCCCTACATATGAATAGTGTCCAAAGTGAATAATGTTTCAAAACAAAATGTTTTTTAAAATTTGAACATAAAGCCTCAATAATGCTTAATGTATTTATAATAAAATTGCAGAGCTATTATAAATAAAACATCACATAGCTTTTCTGATTATGTAGGCCATTTGTCTGAAACTGATCACAAGGAAGTCAAATGAGAAAGTGTGAATAGTTTAAAATTCTTCACCACTACAAAAAAAAGTTTATTTGCCCTTAAAAATTAGTATATTCATTTACAAAAGAGAGGGCAGGATTATCTAGATTTTCATATAGATTCTCTCTTCTCTGTGCCTGTTTTGGAAATAATTTTGAATACTTGATTTAACATCTCAACAGGGACAAAGCATAAAAATTTATAGTAAAAATGTCTAAAATTAATATTTTTGTCCTTATGTCTTTATAAGTAAATAATATTTCTACTTTTAAAACATTTACTTGTCACCTAGTACTAAGCTAAGTTACTTTGTGACAGTAAAACATAGATAGATGAGGCCCTGGCAAGGAAACTCAATTGTTTAGAACATGATCCCAATACACCAAGGTTGTGGGTTCAATCCCCAGTCAGGACACATACAAGAGGGGCCCCCAAAACTGTAATTTATTTGTAAAAAAATGTGTATTTATTCTTATATTTAAACTTCAGTCACCTTCAAAGTATTCTCCATTTGATGCAATACACCTATTGAGACTTCTTTCCCACTGCTCACAGCAGTTTTTGACCTCATCCATTTTGATGTCTTTTAGTGCTTCTGTCATTTTTGGTTTCACCTAATTTACATCAGCAAAACATTTTCTTTTGAGGAATTTTTTCATCCAGGGAAACAGAAAAAAAGTTGTTCAGGGTGAGATAAGGTGAATCAGGAGGATGGGGCATGGGGGTCATGCAATTTTGGTCAAAAATGCTTAACAGTGCAGTGTAGGCAGGTATGCTCATAAATCACCCATGATGAAATGGGCAAAAACATTGGAAGAGTCTTCAGAAAAATTCACTGAAGCCAAAAATAGCCTCTCACAACCTCCACATTCTCGCCACACTTGTTGTTTGTTGATTTGTTGATGATAACCATTCTTATTTGTGTGAAGTGGTATCTTACTGCGGTTTTTATTTGCACCACTCTGGTGGCTAGTGATGTTGAGTATTCTTTCATATGCCTATGGACCCTCTGTATGTCCTCCTTGGGAAAGTGTTTGTTCAGGTCCTTTGCCCATTTTTTAATTGGGTTGTGTATATTCCTGGTGTTGAGATGTATAAGTTCTTTATATAATTTGGAGATCAATCCCCGGTCTATCATTGGCAAATATGTTTTCCCATACGGTTGGTTCCCTTTTTATCTTGCTGAGGTTTTCTTTTGCTGAGCAGAAACTCTTTAGTTTGATGTAGTTCCATTTGCTTATTGTTTTCTTTATTCCCGTACCTTCAGAGATATATCAGTGCAAATATTGCTAAGTGGGATATCTGAAAATTTTGCCTATGTTTTCCTCTAGGACTTTTATGGTGTGAGGGCTTACATTTAAGTCTTTGATCTATCCTGAATATATTCTAATGTGTGGTGTGAGTTGGTGGTCTTTTTTTTTTTTTTTTTTGAACGTCCCTTTCCAGTTCTCCTAGCACCATTTGTTGAAGAGACTCTTTTCATTCCTTTTGATGTTCCTTCCCCCTTTGTCAAATATTAGTTGACAACATAGACCTGGGTTTATTTTGGGACTTTCTATTCTGTTCCATTGATCTATATGTCTGTTCTTATGCCAGTACCAGACTTTTGATTACAGTGGCTTTGTAGTATGGTTTGATATCAGGTATTGTGATTCCTCCTGCCATGTTCTTCTTCCTCAAGATTTCTGTGGCTATTCAGGGTCTTTTTTTGTTTCATATAAGTTTTTGAAGTATTTGTTCTAGGTCTGTGAAATATGTCATTGGTATTTTAATCAGGATTGCAATGAATCTATAAATTGTTTGGGGTGGTATGGATATTTTAATGATGTTGATTCTTCCCATCCATGAACATGGTATATGCTTTTATTCATTTGTATCTTCCTGAATTTCTTTCTTTAGTGTTATAGAGTTTTCCAAATACAGGTCTGTTATCTCCTTGGTTAAGTTTACTTCCAGGTACTTTATTTTTCTTGTTGATATAGTAAATGGGATTTTTTTTTTTTTTTAGTTTCTGTCTCTGATATTTTAGTGTTGGTGTATAGAAATCCTTTTGATTTCTTAATATTGGCTTTGTACGCTGCTATTTTACCAAATTCACTTATTGTGTCAAGTAGTTTTTAGTGGAGTCTATAGGGTTTTCTATGTACATTATCACATCATCTGCAAATAATGATAGTTTTACTTCCTCTTTTCCAATTTGGATGCTTTTTATTTCATTTTCTTGCCTGACTGCTATAACCAGAACTTCCAAGACTGTGTTGAATAGGAGTGGAGAGAGTGGACATCCTTTTCTTGTTCTTGATCTTAAAGGGAATGATTTCAGTTTTTGCCCATTGAGTATCATGTTGGCTTCAGGTTTCTCATATACGGCCTTTATTATGTTGAGTTATGCTCCATCTATTCCCATTTTTTAGAGTGTTTTCATCATAAATGGGTGTTGTACTTTATCAAATGCTTTTTCTGCATCTATTGATATGATCATGTCATTTTTGTCTTTCATTTTGTTTATTGGTGTATTACATTTATTGATTTGTAAAGATTAAATCATTCTTGCATCCCTGGGATGAATTCCACTTGATCGTGGTGTATAATCTTTTTAATGGATCCAGTTTACCAATATTTTGTTGAGGATATTAGCATCTGTGTTCATCAGTGATATTGACCTGTAGTTTTCTTTTTTGTTGTTTCCTGGCCTGGTTTTGGAATTAGTGTAATACTGGCTTTATAGAAAGAAGCTGGAGGCCTTCTCTCTTCTTGGTTGTTTTGGAATAGTTTGAGAAGGGTAAGCATTAGTTTTTCTCTAAATTTTTTACAAAATTCACCTGTGAAGCCATCCGGTCCAGGATTTCTGTATGTTCGGAGTTTTTTGATTACTGCTTCAATTTCACTCTTTGTTATCAGTCTATTCAGTCTTTCTCCTTCTTCTTTATTCAGTTTTGGAAGATTATATGTTTCCAGAAAGTTGTCCATTTCATCTTGTTTGTCAAATATCTTGAAGTACATTTGTTTGTAGTAATTTCTTACGATTCTTTGTATTTCTGTGATATCAGTTGTGATTTCTCCTCTTTTGTTTCTGATTTTGTTTACTTGGGTCCTCTCTCTCTCTCTCTCTTTTTTTCTTGATGAGCCTGGCTAAAGTGTTGTTGATTTTGTTTATCTTTTCAAAGAATCAGTTCCTGGTTTTATTGATCTTTTGAATTGTTTGTATAGTCTCTATGTCATTTAATTCTGTTCTGATCTTGATGATTTCCTTCCTTATACTCACTCTGCACTTTGGTCGTTGTTGTTCCTCTAGTTCTTATAGCTGTAGGGTTATATTTTTTATTTGATATTCTTCTGTCCTTTTTAGATAAGCCTGTATTGCTATGCAATTTTCTCTCAGGACTGCTTTCAATGTGTCCCATAGATTTTGGGCTGTTTTGTGTTCATTACCATTTGTTTCCAGAAACTTTTTATTTCTTCCTTGATGTCATTGTTAACGCATTCATTACTTAATAGCATGTTATTCATTCTCCATGAGTTTGAATGTCTTTGAGTTTTTTCCTTGAGGCTGATTTCTAGTTTTAAGGCACTGTGATCTGAGAAAATGCTTGATATAATTTCAATTTTCTTGAATTTGTTGAGGCTTGTTTTGTGTCCTGCCATGTGGTCTATCTTTGAGAAATGTTCCATGTGCACTTGAAAAGAATGTATATTTTGTTTCTGTGGGGTGAAAAGTTCCATATGTATCAACTAAGTCCGATTGATCTAGAGTGTTGTTCAATGCCTCAATATCCTCAGTTTTTCTTTGTTTTGAAGATCTGTCCATTATTGACAATAAGGTGTTAAAATCCCCTACTATGAATGTGTTGCTGTAGATACTCTTTCTGTAGTCTTCCAAGATTTTTCTCATATATTTGGGTGTTCTTATATTGGGTACATATATGTTTACCAGGGTTATACATTCTTGATGAATTGTCCCCTTAAGAATTATGAAATGTCCTTCTTTGTCTCCTTTTATGCCTTTGCTGTGAAATCTGTTTTGTCTGATGTAAGTATTGCTCCCTCAGGTTTTTTTTCATGTTCATTTTCTTGGAATACTTTTTCCATCCCTTCACTTTTATTCTGTGTAGATCTTTTGTTTTGAGGTGTATCTTGTCGGCAGCATATATGGCTTATGTTTTCATATCCATTCCACTACCCTATGTCTTTTGATTAGAGCATTTAATCCATTTGCATGGAAGATTATTATTGACAGGTATATTTTCATTTCCCTTTGTACCTGTGTTCCTCTCCCTCTCTTTTTTTCTTGTCTTTCTTAAAGCAGGCCCTTTAGAATTACTTGCAATGCTGATTTGGTGGAGATGTATTCTTTTAGTCTTCTTTTGTCTGAGAAACTCCTTATTTCACCTTCCATATTTAAAAAGTAGGCCTTTGTTTTTCATCGCTTGTAAAATTTTTCACCTGTAGTGTTTCTGTTGAAAAACCAGCTGCTGGCCTTATTGGAGTTCCCTTATATGTTTTTGTTGTTTTTCTCTTGTTGCCTTTAGAATTCTCTCTTTGTTTTTGAATGTTGGCATTTTAATTATGATGTGCCTTGGAGTGAGCCTTCTTGAGTTCATCTTCATTGGGACCCACTGTACTTCCTGGACTCGTGAGACTTTTTCTCTCTTCATGTTCAGGAAATTTTCTGTCATTCTTTCAATCAGGTTTTCTATTCTTTGCTCTTCTTAACCTTTTGGTATCCCTATGATACAGATATTGTTGCATTTCATGTTGTCCTGAAGCGCTCTGAAACCCTCTTCATTCTTCCTCTGTCTTTTTTCATTTTGTCATACTCTCTGGGAATTTTTTCTATGTTGCCCTCTAGCTCACTGATCTAGTCCTCTGCTTCATTTAGCCTGCTTTTGATTGTTTCTACTGTGTTCTATCTTTCAGAAATTGTATTCTTCATTTCTTTCTGGCTCTTATTGTTAGTTTCTATGTCCTTTTTCATGCTGGTGTAGTTCTCAGTAAGTTACTTGTAGCTTCCCTGGAGTTCTTTGTAGTTTCTCTGGAGTTCCTTGTAGTTCCCCTGAAGTTCATTGTAGTTTTCTTTAAGTTTGTTGAGTTCATTGAGGTTCCTCATTACCAATGTTTTGAATTCTATGTCTGATAGTTTGTTTGCCTCTCTTTCATCTATGTCTCCTTCTGGGTATTCCTCCTCCCTTTTGTTGTGGTGTTCTCTTTCTCCCTATTTTAGGTGGCTCTTATTGTTGTTTCTTTTCTTAGATTGACCTGCTTTTATTTCTGCCTTTGTGGTGTGTCCTTCTTATATATAGTTGTTGAGCTGCTGCCTCTGGCTGATCTCACTTTGAGGAGAGTAGGCTGCTTAAGGGATTTTTCCCATAGCACTAGGGATGATTTGGTACTGGGATCTATTCCACTGTTCTCCCAGATCATTCTTCAGAGCCAGCATCCGAAGCTTTTACAAAGTGCCTCTAGTTCTCTTCACCCTCCTTTGTCCTCAGCCAGGGATGAGTACACTCCCTCGTGCAGGCCAGCAGCAGGCAGGTTGTGGGTGGGTCGTATGCGCACCAGGGCAGGCAGACCAGTTGTGGGGCGGGGTGGGCAAGTTGCAGGCTCTTCTGCACACCAGCCCAGGGCCACCCGCAGGTAGACTGGTTGTGCTCAGGGTCAAGCTGACTACGGATACTTCTACGCAATGGCCCAGCGTGGACTGCTGGCTGGTTTGCTGTGTTCTAGAGCTGGTGGACCAGGGAACTCCTGCGCATAACCCGGCGGAGGAGGTGGAGAGCGGGCGAGTGTGCTCCTGCACAAGTGTTCCTCAAGAATCTTGCTCCTCCCCTAGCCTTTCTTCCTTGGTCTTCCAAAAAAATTCAAAAGAAAAAGACACACACACACACACAACACACACACACAAACACACATAAAAAAATATACCGCTCCTTGCCTCTCAGAGCCAGATGCCACCTGGCTTACTGCTGGCTCTGCCAATGGGCAGAGCCTTGCTCTCCATCCCTGACTCCTCTCAGGGGAAACCTAAGGTCACTAATAAGTATTTGTTCACTGCCAGCCAGCCGCTGCTTGGTGAGCCAAGCCAGCCAGAACTCATGTCTTGTACCTTTCTCCTCCACGATCATCACCAGACAGGTTGCTTCAAAATGGTCTCCTCTGCTGCTAGCAGTGCCAAGTCTCAATTCCTACCAGTATCCAGATGTTAACTGAGATGCTCTATCCACAATTAGCCTAAACTACAGAAGGTGTAGAGAGAAAGCAAGCACAGCCTTCCCTCACTCTTCTGCCATCTTAATCCTCAATAATGACAATTTTCTATGCCCATGATAGAAGTACAAAGTACTAGTGCTCTGACACAGCAGAAAATGCTCAAGAACTTCCAAGAATAACAAGTAATGGCACCACAGAGAAGAACAAAGGTTTTTTATGCATCTTGAAACTGAGTGGCATCATATCTAAAAACACAGATGCATTGATTGTACAAAATTCTCAACACACTCTGGGTGTATCAGGACCCTGTTAATAGGGGAACATTTGTTCTTTTGAATTATGAGCCCTGGGATGCCTGAATATTTTCCCATGCTGTCTACTGAATTATTTATTAGTAAGTAAAAAGTTACTACCATGATAAGAATATCTTTTATAACCCATTCTCTTAAAAGTCACTAGAGTGAAAATATATTTAAAAAGGTGTTTTATAACTAAATAGTTTTGTTATTGTAAGCCAAAAATTATAAATAAAAATACACTATTAATTGTAGCCATTTAAATGTAAGCCTAGGCTGTGATTAAAAATAATAGGAAAACAGGGTTTTTTTTACTGAATTTTATTGAAAAGCCAATATCATCATGCATGTAAGGCATGGCAAAAATAAAATAAAAGAAGGAAGTTAGATTTGTGTTCATTTTACAAGTCTTTAAGACTACAACCTCAACCAATACCAGATTCAATTAAAAGATTTGTTAAGTATTCAGTACAATGCTTTGTATATAGTAGGTGCTTATTACGTGTCTGTTCAAAGATGGATCATTTTGTAGTAACAAACTGTGGCAGTACTAAAATATCTTCCTAAATTTCATGTTTTATATATTTGAAACAGGAACTTGATGCCCTCTAACAGAAATCCATTAATTATTTAGAAACAATAATAGAACATAAAAAGGAATAACAGGCCATAAATACACTTAATTTGGTTATTTGATATGGGAGCAGGGCATGAATTCTGTCAGATTAAAGTTAAAAATGCTATCATGAAATTAGCACATAAATAAAACAGAAGCCCAGTGAAAGAGTATTTTAATATACTATACATATTCTGTAGTGTTCGATATCAACAAGCTAGGAAATAATGTACATAGGATGTAGATTTCAGTGTATTAGGGTCAGCCATTGGAAGCTATGTTTGTTAGAAATAATTATGTCATTGATGTCCTGGCGACATCAGTGAACCAGGTGGACAAAGCATAGATTTTTTTCAAGTTGGAAATATTTAGAGATAAACCCCTTTATTTTACATTTGAGGGAACTAAGAGTTCAAGTGAAATTGACCATGGCCTATGACTAGCCAGCAGCTCATAGCTCTTGATACCCAGGCTGGCATGCTTTTTCACATTTCATAGGATAATTAAATAGAAATTATGTTCATTGAGACCACAAATATCACCAAAGTGGAGTGGAAGAATTGCACCAGCTATCAATCTAAATTAGAAGATATAATCTCCTCGGTACAATTTCTGGTAAAGTAAGAGGTCAAATAGAAAGAATGAAACTCAGTTGGGAAGAATGTTTGGGGATTCAAATGGGCAAAAAAAAAAAATCATTTAAAAAATGCAGTGAAGGATGACCAGGTGTGTAAACAACTGAGTCAATAATTAGAAAAGTGTGAAGACCAAGTTAATGCATGAATACCAAGCAGACAGGATTTATGAAATAATTCTGCTATTATAATCTCCATTAATCATCATTTTACTATATAGTGTTATGAATGCTAGAGTTACAGAAGGCTTTGGAGAGATTTCAGAGTAGAGAAATAAGTATAATTTGGATATGGTTGGGAATGATAATCTTGAAAGATCGACCTTTAAAGGGAGACTTGGCAACAAACTCCATGAAAGGACTGTACTCAGAATATGGTAATAATCCACTTAAAATTTCCATTTTATACAGAATATGATGAAACTGATTTAGAACTGAAGAATATGAGCCAGATATAGATAAAACTCTACATGTGGTATGAGATGTGTAGCTTAATTTTAAAATTTGAGTGATATAATTTGAGCAATGTCCTTCTAAGTAGTCATTTGAAAGAGCAGATGGATTCTCCTGATTTTGTGTGAATATGATTCTATTGAAAGCATAGAGGGATATTGGCCAACAAACTACTATCCTTTGCTTCCTTTATATTCTCAGTAGGAAGAGAGGGAGAACAGTAAGGTGAAGCCAAAGTATGAAAGCTGGAGCTCTATTTCTGCTCAGTCATTTTACCTCCCATTAGTCTTTAATTTTCTTCAGTTATTTTGTTAAAAATCAACAACAGCAGGAGAGATCCAAGAAGGCAGAGGAGTAAGTGGAAGCTACACTAACCTCCCACCAGCACCAATCTGGAATTACAACTTAATTGTGGAGAAATCATTCAGAATAACCAATGGGACACTAGTTGGTGGGAAGCTTTACAATGATGGTCAGGCAGAAGAAGCCACTTCACCACAATGTGACTGGTACAGACGGCAAAGGAGACATAAGAGGGCTGGTTGGGCTCCCATAGGCAACAGCTGAAGGTATGGAAATATATTTCAGTGCACCGAGGGTTCCCTCTGAGAAGTGCAGGGTCTAAACCCCAAACTGGGCTCCCAGCCTGCCTACAACATCAGAGCCAAGCATAAGCCAGATAGCATCCAACTGTGAAAAGTGAAAAGTGACACTTTTTTGTTCTTTGTTTTGTTTTTATTTTTGTCTTTGCTGGCCTGAGAGAGACAGCTAGAAGCACAGAGAGATTCTTAGGGAAAATTCACAACATTTCATTTGCATCCACTTATCCTGGGTTCCAGCAGAGAGAGGGCATAGTGAACTAGAGATGCTTGAGAAGAGTTTGGGGCAGTGACTTTGGGGAGAGAACTGAGGGAGAAGCTGATGGGACTCCAGTGCTGACTCATCCCCTGAGCCATCTAGCTCAGGAAGACCACTCCCCACCAAATGGCATCGCCTGAGGTGAAGCAATAGCCCAGTCCACGGGAATTAGTCTGCCCCAACCAGCGGTGCTTAAGCCTTAGTGCTGATTACAGATTGACTATATTAACACCTGAAGGAGACAGCCACAGGCAGTACATCACTGATAATCTCAAAGAGGCTGCCTAGTCACAGATTGGGACATGATCTGATGTCACCAGGGGCAGGTCCAGAAGGAGAAGAAAGTAGTAAACAACAGATACTACTGAGATGAATTCCACTGCAGTCTTCTTCATGAGTTATTTTCTCTCCTGCATAGTTTTTAACATCCATTTCTTGTCCTCCCAGTTTTTTTCATTTTATGTTGCTATTTCTTATATTATAGTTTATTTCAAATCTCATATTTTGCTCCTCCCTTCTCTTACTCCATTTTACCATCTTATTTCTTCTTATTTTTGTTTTAACTTCTATCTACTCTCCTGTTATGACTTGTTTTCATTCTGAACTCTTACTATTTCTCCCCTCAACAGCCTCTCAAAACCATTTTTCTTGTCATTAGTCATCTCAAATTCTTTTCCTATTAATAAAATACATGATTGTCTCTCCACCTTGATAAATCTCTGCTCATTGGTTGTGGATGTTGTGGTAGTTGTAGCATTTCAGAAATTTTATTCATACATCTTCACTATTTTGGTTTTTCAAATCTCAAATTTTATCATCCCACTCTCCTACTCCAGTTGTACCTTCCTCCAGCTCTTTCTTTCTTTCACTTTAAATTTGAATTTTTACCTTTGTTGGCCTGGTTTTTTATCTTCACCCTTAGTATTCTTTCTCCCAATATCATCTCAAAATCACTTCCCTTTCCTCTAGACCAGTAGTTCTCAACATTCCTAATTCTGGAACCCTTTAATACAGTTTCTCATGTTGTGGTTTTCCCCCAACCATAAAATTATTTTTGTTGCTACTTCATAACTGTAATTTTGCTACTGTTATGAATCGTAATGTAGATATCTGATATGCAGGATGTATTTTCATTGTTACAAATTGAACATAATTAAAGCATAGTGATGAATCACAAAAACAATATGTAATTATATATCTGTTTTCCGATGGTCTTAGGCGACCCCCGTGAAAGGGTCATTTGACCCCCCAAGTGGTCGCAACCCACAAATTGAGAACTGCTGCTCTAGACATCTCTTACACTTTTCTTTCTTTTCTTTTTCTCTTTAATTCCCACCCCACCTCATTAATCTTAGCTCATTGGTTGTTGATAGGACTGTGGTTAAACTTTTTCACTAATTTAGTTCTTGTTTTCTTCTTCTTCTTCTTCTTCTTCTTCTTCTTCTTCTTCTTCTTCTTCTTTCTTATTTTTCTTCTCCTTTGCTTTTGTTCTCTCTATCTATCTATCTATATCTATATCTATATATATGCAATGTCATTCTAAGAAATCATTTGAAAGAGCAGATAGATTCTCGTAATTCTGTGTGGATACGATTCTATGTGAAAGTGGAGTGAGGTGTTGGCAACAAACTACTGTCTTTTATTTCCTTTATATTCTCATAGGGAAGAGAGGGAGAACATAAGATGAAGCCAAAGTATAATACATATATTATAACTTCTGTTTAAACCTAATACTATACCCTTTCCCTCTATTACCACATCCTGTCTTCTTTCCTCCCTTTTTTTTATATATGACGTAAATTTTACTTTCTCTCATTGCCTTTCCCCTACTTGCTACCCTTATTTCACCTCTATCTCCTCACTCAAAAATCATTTTTCTTTAATTAGTCATCCTTATCTGTTTTTCCTATCCTATAATAGTCTTAATCTCTTTGCATCTTTACTAATAGTGAATCATTTGCTATCGATAGTGTGATTGTGGGTGTGGGTTATTTTTGTGTATTTGGGCTTCCTGCATTGGTTGTTTGGTTTTGTTTTGGAGCAGTATATAAGACGTGGTTGGAAGAGTGACTCTCAGTCAGCTAGCTGGAGGGAAGGACCTACTAAAGAGCAACAAAACAGCAACTGAAACCCAAGTACAATGAGACAGTCCAAATGAACAACATAAAGGGTCTTGCAAGAGCATCAAGTTCAGGAGATCAAGGAGACTGTACCACTGAATCCCACAGGCCTTCTACCACAGGAGGTCACACCAGAAAGACCAGAAGTCAAACCCGATCAATCTAAGAAACAGAAACAAATAACAAGAGTCACCTAACATGGGAGACAACAAAACAACCCATGGGCAAAAGGAAAGGAAGAATGCTCAGAAAGAGTGATAAGTAAAATAGAGGCAAGCAAACTATCAGACATAGAATTCAAAATAATAGTTATAAGGGATCTCAATGAACTGAGTGAGCTCAGATAAAACTAAAGAACTCCAGGGAAACTACAAAGAACTCTGGGAAAGCTATAAGGAACTTACTGCAAACTACACCTCCATTAAAAAGGGCATAGAAACTATCAATAAGAGCCAGGAGAAATGAAGAATACAATTTCTGAGTTGAAGAACACAGTAGAATCAATCAAAAACAGGCTAGATGAAGCAGAGGATCAATCAGTGAATTGGAAGGCAAAGTAGAAAAAAATTCCCAGACAGTACAACAAAACAAAACAAACAAACAAACAAACAAAAAAAGACTAAAAACAAGTGAACAAGGTTTAGGAGAGCTTCAGGACAATATGAAATGTAATAATGTCTGTATCATAAGATACCAGAAGAAGAAGAGGAGCAAGTTATAGAAAACATGTTTGAAAAAGTAATGGTAGATAACTTTTCTAACTTTATGAGAGAAAAAGCCATGCAAGTCCAGGAAGCACAGAAAGTCCCAACGAAGATGAACCTGAAGAGGCCCACTACAAGACACATCATAATTCAAATGGAAAAATTCAAAGTCTAAAAGAGAATCCTGAAGGCAGCAAGAGAGAAACAGCTAATAACATACAAGGGAGCTCTGATAAGGCTATCAGCTGATTCCTCATCAAGAACACTACAGGCCAGAAGGGAATGGCAAAAAATATTCAAAACAATGAAAAGCAAAGGCTTACAACCAATATTACTGAAGGCTTTCATTCAAAATGGAAAGTGAAATGAGGAGTTTCCCAGACAGAAGAAGATGAAAGGAATACATCACCACCAAAGCAGCATTGTAAGACAGACTGAAAGGACTGCTTTAAGAAGATGAAGAAAAAGTGAAATAAAGAGAGAAACACAGGTACAAATGTAAAAATGACCATGAATACCTATCAACAATAATCTTAAATGTAAATGGATTAAGTGCTGCAATGTAGGTTAGCTGAATGGATAAGAAAACATGACCCACATGTATTCTGTCTAAAAGAGACCCATCTCAGAACAAAAGATCTACACAGAATGAAAGTGAAGGGATGGGAAAAAATATTTCAAGCAAATGGACATGAAAAAAAGCTGGGGTAGCAATAAGTATATCAGACAAAAGAGAATTCATAGCAAAAGCCATAAAAAGAGACAAAGAAGAACATTTCATAATACTTGAAGGAACAATCCATCAAGATAATGTAACCTCTGTAAACATATATATGGACCCAACATAGGAGCACCCAAATATATAATAAAATTCTTGGAGGACTTCAAGAAGAATATCAACAGGGACAGACTGAGAGTAGGGGATTTTAACACCCCATGTCAACAATGGACAGATCTTCTAAGCAAAGATACAACAAGGATATTGTGGCATCAAACAACACTCTAGGTAAAATTGACTTAATTGATATATACAGAAACTTTCACCTCAAAGAAGCAAAATATACATCCTTTTCAAATGCACATGGAACATTTTCAAAGATGGACCTCATGATAGGACACAAAACAAACCTCAACAAAGTCAATAAAATTGAAATAATATCAAGCATCTTCTCATATCACAGTGGCTTGAAAGTAGAAACCAACATCAATAAAAAAACTCAAAAACATTCAAATGCCTGGAGAATAAATAACAAACTATTAAACAATGAAATCAAGAAAGGAATAAAAATGTTTCTGAAACAAATGAAATTGAATACACAACAGCCCAAAACCTTTGGGATATAGCAAAGGCAGTCCTAAGATGGTAGTTCATAGAAATACAGCTATACCTAAAAAGGATAGAAGAATTTTAGATAAACAACCTAACCCAACATCTACAAGAACTACAGGAACAACAACAAACAAAGCCCAGAGCTAGTAGAAGTAATGAATTAATCAAGATCAGAGAAGAATTAAATGACATAGAGACTAAAAGCAAAACTCAAAGGATCAATGAAACCAGGAGCTGATTCTTTGAAAGATAAAAAAAACCAATAAGCCTTTAACCAGACTCATCAAGAAAAAAAGAGAGGATTCAAATGAATAAAATCAGAAATGAAAGAGGAGAAATCACAACCGAAACCACAGAAATACAAAGGATCATAAGAAATTACTACAAACAACTATATGACAAGAAATTTGACAACCTAGAAAACATTTTTATGGAAACATATAATCTTCTGTAACTGAATCAAGAGGCAGCAGAAGGCCTGAATAGACTGATAACAACTAGTGAAATTGAAGCAGTAATCAAAAAGCTCCCGGCACACAAAAGCCCTGGATTGGTGGGCTTCACAGGGGAATTTTACCAAACATTTACAGAAGAACTAACTCCTATCCTTCTCAAACTATTCCAAAAAATACAAGAAGAGAGAAGACTCCCAAACTCTTTCTATGAGGCCAATATTATCCTTATTCCAAAACCAGGTCAAGACACAACAAAGAAAGAAACCTATAGGCCAATATCATTGATGAACATCGATGCTAATATCCTCCACAAAATATTGGCAAACCAGATCCAGCAATACATTAAATAGATCATACACCACAATCAAGTGGGATTCATCCTAGAGATGCAAGAATGGTATAATACTCACAAATTAATAAATATAATATACCACATAGACACATTGTAAGATTTTAAAAAAGGTCATATCAATAGATACTGAAAAAGCATTTGATAAAGTAAAAGCAAAATGAAAAGAAAACCACCTGTATGGGAAAATATATTTGCCAATGATACCTCAGACAAGGGGTTGATCTCCAAAATATACAAAGAACTCATACAACTTAACACCAAGAAGACAGACAATCCAATTAAAAAATGGTCAAAGGACCTGAACAGGCACTTTTCCAAGGAGGTCATATAGAAGGCCCATACACATAGGAAAGGATGCCCAACATCACTAGCCATCAGAGATGCAAATTAAAACCACAATGAGATATCATCTCACACTGGTCAGAGTAACAAGTGGGAAGGGTGTGGAGAAAAGGGAACCCTACTGCATTGTTAGTGGGAATGTAGACTGGTGCAGCCACTATGGAAAACAGTATGGAATTACCTCAAAAAACTAAAAATGGAACTTCCTTTTGATCTAGTGATTCCACTGATGGGCTTATACCTGAAGAATCCTGAAACACCAATTCAAAAAATCCTATGCACCCCTATCTTTATAGCAGCACTATTTACAATAGCTAAGTGCTGGAAGCAGCCTAAGTGCCCATCAGTGGATGAGTAGATCAAAAAATTTGGTACATTTACACAATGGGATGCTACACAACAGAAAAAAAGAAGGGACTCCTACCCTTCAAGACAGCATGGATGGAACTGGAGAGTATTATGCTAAGTGGAATAAGCCAGGCAAAGAAAGACAAATACCATGTGATCTCACCTCATGCAGCAACCTAATGAATAAAACAAGCAAATGAGCAAAATAGAACCAGAGGCATGGAAACAAGGAACAGACTGACAGTGACCAGAGAGAAGAGGGGTGGGGGAAAAAGAGGGTAAGAAAGGGAAGGGTCTAGTCAAGGAGCAAGTATAGATGACCCATGGACATGGACAACAGTGGGAGGGGTGAGGTGGGTGGGCCAGGGGAGAGCAATGGGGGAAAACATGGGACAACTCTAATAGAAAAACAATTAAAAAAATAAATGAATAAATAAATAATGAGCTTCCTTTAAATAAATGAACAACAGTAGCTGCAACAACAATAGTAGCCAGCATTTACTGAATGTTCACTCTGGGCTGGGTACCATACTAAGTGTCTTATATCCATGTTTTGCTTATTACTAACTTGTGTGATTTAGTTAACTTCTCTGTGCTTCAGTTTATTTATTTGTAAAGTATGGAAATGATAGTACTACTTATGGTGATAATCAAATAAGTAAATAAATAAAAAATATTTAGTATTATCTTGGTATATAGTAAGTACTTAATTTATAATAGTTATTATTATCATCTCATCAAAGCAAATATTTAAATGTAGTGATTGCTATGCCCCATTTTACAAATAAGCAAATTCAGGCTGAAAGAGTTTAATTAACTTGTTTAAATCATAAAGCTAGTAACAAACAGAATAAATACTTAAACTTCCAAGTCTTGTTTTTTAACCTCTATGCCATGTTGGCCCTCCACTTCCAGATTCCAAAGCTACAGCTACACTACAGTTAATAGATCTGATTAGTGGATTTCTTTTTTGAACATACCCTGAGCTTTCAAATCTTTTTCTTTTTCCCATTTTATTTCCTCTGTTTGAAATGGTCCTAACTTTGTTAAGCAGATGAAAGTAAAATTATCTTTCATTACTGAATTCAGTTGCTACCTTTTCTATTTCACCTTTCTTCTCCCATCTTCGCTGTGTTAATTGTGTGTCTGTGTTTCTTTAACACTTATCTCATATATGTCCCTTACAATGCTTATCACATTGTCTCATAATTTGTATTTCTGCTGCTAGATGGTGAATTATGAGAGAGTCAGTAAAAAATAGCACTTATTTAAAATGCCAGAATCTCCTCTAAGGGCTTCATAAGGATACAATCAGTGAGTTCTCTCAATAACCCCAGGAGGTATGTAACCCCCTTTTAATTGATGAAACATGTGGGGTTAGGTAAGTTGCCCAAGAACATGTATGCAGTAAATGATTGTTGAATTGAGTAATGACTAAGTAAAAATGCTTACTGAAAATTATCAAAAAGTTTTTTTTCCCCTGGACAAAATTAATTCTCTCAACATTATTTTTTCATGGAGGAAAAAACAAAATGACTTATTTCTTCAACTCATGATCTTGAATATACATGTAAAGTAGTTGTTGTTTTATTGTCTATTCAAAATCCCATAAACCAGGACATGCATTACAGTATCAGTTTTAATAATGTGTCAGGGATCTATTATTTTCCCAAACAACAGAGAGAAAAAAAACCCAGCTGTTTTCTGTCTCCAAGCCAAACTTGAAAAACTGTCATTCTGAGGATGATGTTGTCTCATGGCACCAGAAGGAGGGGAGTTGGGGGTAGGTGTGGGTGGCTGTGAATGCCAGGTGTAAATAATTCCAAACCTCAAACAACCTGTGGCTTCTTTGTGGCATTTATCTATAATCTCTCAGAGGGAAACCATTCTCTGCTTTCCTCCAGGGCTGTTTAAAGTTCCAGTCCTTGAGCAACTAATGGACATAATCTCTTTGGCAAAAGAAGATGATATAAAAGCCCCTTCTCTATTTTAAAAATCAGATTGTATTTATATAATTCTTTTATAAAGTTAAAGCTATGTGGTTTAAGTATATTTTAGAACCTGTTATGTTGCAGTATAAGGCAAAAAGTATTAGCCCCCAAAATATTTTCTCCATTGCTCCAGTTTTCAATATCCATTTAACTTATATGACTGTTTTGACTCATGGTGAAAACTAATCCTGTCATTTACAAATGACATCTTCATTTTGATGACTATATAGATGAACATTGAACTTGTGCCTCAAAATTAAGCAATCCTATCATTTCAGTATGATGTAAAAAATGTGTCTGAGGGAATAGAAAAAGTCATAGAACACTAGCATGCCCCAAGTTGAGAACAACAATAAAAGTCAGCAACAAACCATCTTGGTATATCCTGCAATTTCCATTTAAAACATTTGTAAGATAATACTGTCAAACATGAATGTAATGTATTTTGCATAGGAAACCAAACACAAGATTTTGGAATTGTAAATAACCCACAATTCTGGTAATCATCTTCCTTAATTAATGTGTTTATCCAGGATTTGAAATATTGCCATATATCATCTTATCATCTTTATTTTTTTTTTATGAAACTAATATAAGCTGGGTCTTTTATTGTTTGTTTTAGTAACAGTACAGTCTATGATACTGGTGGAGTAAAATAAAGAATGGAGCCAGGTAAATTTAATAGGGAATACACATAAGTCTGCAATTGTATTAACACCTGTTACAACACAACTCACTATTACATGGGTAAAAAGGAATGTGTTCTCTAATTGTAAATATGTTTAATTGTATTTGCAATAGAAGTAAATTTTTAGCTGATAGGTTAGGGAGTTTCATCGTATATCTCCAATAAAGGGCAATAAAATAATAAGAGATATGTACCCAGTTTCACAGGTTATTCCCATCTTTGCTTGAGCACTGTGGGAGCAGACACCTTATGCTAACTTGCAGAAAGGTATAAGAATGGGAAAAAAAGACACCTCCAGGTCTCTTGAAGGAACTGAAATATTTCTCTTGTGGAAGTGGACAGTCAGGACATGGGGAGAACTTTAACAACCAAGTTTTGTTATTATTTTGTGTATAGTATTATCGACATTGGAATTTAGGATTCCAAAATACAAACAACATGGTGACTAAGCTAAATCGAGTGTTGATAAAACCTGGTCTCTCTCTGTCCTCAAGACCATTGTTGATTTTTCTACTGATTGCTGGTGATATTTGAACCTGTAAGCTCTATAAATATGATCACTGTAATCACGTCTAGAGTAATTTTTTTGAGTTGGACACATAATGTTACCAGAATATCTTTTGATAACATTTCTTTTGTTCTAGTATATTAGATAATGATTTTAGTACCAACAAGGGGACTTTATTGCTAAATTCAACCCAATGTTGAACATCAAATTTGTCTCAGATCCAATCAGCATTGGTATAAAGTAAAAATGAGATCAAATGGAGTCCTCACTAATCACAGCTTGAACCATCTTTATATGAGCAAAACTGAATAGCTGTATATGTCACTGAGACATTTCGGTTATTTTTCCTCATTTATATTTGTATTCTCTTTATGGATATAAGGATAAGAAGTTCTATTCCAGTATTTCTAAACTTATTTATCAACTACAAAAAACCCAAAGAAATAAAAACAATAACAACTCTTCTGGTGTTGTCATAACATTATTGTAAACCTCTCTTCTTAAAAGCTAAATACTCAGGACCCAACATTTCTACTCTGCCCCAAGTTAAATATGATATTTATATTCAAACCAGTGAAGCAGATATAAGTCTTCAAATACTACTCGCTTATAAACTAAATAGAAGGATGATTATGATAAGCTATCAAATAATGGTTTTACAGATAACATAATTTGCCAGTTTATCAGTTTTATACTCCTTAGCATTAATGCATATCCAGCTCTAGAATACAGTAAACAACAAATATAAAAATTAAAACTTAAAAAAAACATAATAAAGCTAGTATTCCCAGTTTGTGCTTGCTTTCCAGGTTAAAAAGAAATTGTTAATAGTCAAAAACTATAAAATTTATTCCAAGAAAAATAACAGGCTACACAGGTATGTTTTGGCAAGTGCAACTTTATATTGAATTTCACATATCTGTATCTTAAAGAATGAGACTCAGACCAGACTCCAACATATTTCTAAAATACCAGAAATAGTATTACAAGCTTTCACAAGTTATATCTGAAATAATTTAAACAACCAATACACTGAATGTGCAGAAAGTATAAACAGGACTGTGCCTTCTGTAGAATAAACACTTCACAAATTGTGCAGAATGTCATACTAAGGCTGTGGTGTCCCCTTCACAGTTGACTTAAAATATAAACATACATCAACTGCCTGCTTCTTAGAACACACCAGAATGGATAGCACACCTCAGAAAAAAATTTCATTATCCCAATGATGTACACCTTAATTTTTAAATCATGTGGGGAAAAAGGAAAAAGAGAATTAATCATCTCCCATGTACTTCCAGAAACATAACCATGACCAGTTACTGATTTGATTTCCCTTTACTATTTGCTCCAATGCTAAGTAAGATGAAATATACTAGATAACTCTTTAAGGCAACATGTGTTTATCCTGAATTATTAGAACTGCTCATTGTGGTCAGTTGGTACCATTAATGTTGCCTTCCAGACCAATATTTAGCATTTGCAAAATAAAAATAAATTGGAAAAATTTTATACCAAATTAAGAAAAACCACATAATATAGTTCAAAGATGGAAGTTTAACTAGTAGATAAGGAAAGTGGAATTTAGAAATAGTAAGGTATTAATTAAAAAAGTAAACTCTAATTGGAACCAACACACTGCTTTGGAATGTTCCTCCAAATTTACAAGGTGATTTTTTAAAAGTGTGATAATCCAATAATTCATGGTATATCTTTAGTGAATTACAGTACTTTAAGTCCTCAAATATTTTAGTCTTTACAAAACAATAATAATATGAAATATTTTAAAATCTTCAAACTTCTAAAATTAGTTTTTGTTAACATTTGTCTATCAACTTGATTTACTAAATGTCCAATGTTTTTTAAATATTTTTTCATAAGTAGTAATATGCACAGCATTTAGCACTGATACTTAGCATCTGCTAATTTCATTATCTAGTTTTCAACCACATTAAGAAATTTCAGGCAGTGGTTCAGTCCTTTCTGGGCACTCAGTAGGATCACTCTGAGTTCTCAAATAGGATTATAGATGAATGATTACAAAGACTGCATAACGTGGCCCAAATTATTATAACTGCTAATCCCATTCTTGACTTTCTTCTCAAGATATGGCTACAGGACACGATTGCTTAACAGAGAAGTCAGTGTTTCACAAGGATAAAGATTTACAGATGCTCCTTCATATAACACAGTAAGGTTCCCTTGGTAACCTGGATTTTCTGCAGTAAAGAAGGGTTGTGCTAAAACAGCGCCTCAGCTCCCTGTTGGAGAAAATGCAGACAAAAGGATTGATCCCTGCTTGGGCAAAACTCATCCAGACAGCAGCTGTTAGAAATCCCCCTGGTACTACAGGCCCTCCTGCAAAAACTCTCCAATAACAGGCCACCAGGTACGGGCCCCACAACGTTAGGAAGAGAAAAGTCATTATATAGAACATTCTGCTGATTCTTTTTTCCATTTTGAATTCATCTAAGACCAATAACCTTCTTCTGCCCATGGTGTTTGCATTTTGCCTGATGCCCAACAAGGTAGGTGGTGTGGGACCCCTTCCAAATCCTGCTAGCCAATTGGCAGCTGCCTGGCCACTGGCTCCTGGGCCATGAAAAGTCCAGTTCTGGCTGACTGCTGCTACAAACTGCACTGGCTTCATTTTCCTTCGATCATGAACAAAAAATATCAGCTTGAGGTAGACAAGCTGTGTAGCTAGGAGGATGAGAGCAAGGAGCAGCATAAATCCTAAGGAATCATTGGCCCTGAAGGAGCGGTGTTGGAAGGTGCATTGATCTTCCTCCCTAATGAATGAGTAAGTGCCCACATCTAAAACTGGGGGAAATGCCATGGCCACAGATAAAGTCCACACCATGCAGATCACAGCCAGACACGTCCAAGATGTCATCCGCTTTGTATAGAAGCGGTGATGGGCGATAGCTAAGTATCTGGTGACACTGATGCAGAACAGCATGAAAGCAGTGTGGAAACAGGACAAAACCCCCAGAAAGGCAATCACTTTGCAAGTCAAAGTCCCATAAGTCCAGGTAGAGCCATTTTTAACAGAGTTGAATACAAATGGAAAACAGATAGCAGATCTGAGGATATCAGAACAGCAAAGGTCCAACAGGAAGTAGTACGGTGCTCTATGCAAAGTCTTATCTCTCACTAACAAAATGGAGATCAGAATGTTGCCCACCACACTGACTCCTATTATGAAACCCAAGGAAGTCAGTTTTAGAAAGGCTGTTAGAGGAGAGAAATTTTGCAAAATGTTGTCAGCTGCATGGCTATAGTTCGCCATAGATGGATGGAGGATAAAGATACAGCCTCAGTCAAGTCTCATGATCTAGGCAGAACAAGGAAAAGATACATCCACACATTTTACTGAAAATGTAATCCACAAAGAGAATTGATCCAATCTGCTGTAATGCTTCCTCTTTTCTTCCATTTGATTTGCCTCAGAATATCTGGGGGAGGGGGAAAAAGAGCTATCAGTTCTTAAATTAACAAGCAATGATGTCTGGCAGTGCTAACATAAAGCTGTTGATTTATGAGGAAGTAAATAAAGTTTTAATTTTGAGAAATACTATTTGCTTTAGCATTTTTGCTTGAGATTCCAGATAATTAGCTTGTTTAATATTCTGAGCGAGGTAAATTGAAAAACGTTCCTATTCGGGGGAACATACATCTTATTAGGTACCGTTAGGACAAAAGGAATAACGTTCCACAATTATAAAACCATAATACCAGTCCAGGAATTAGTCACTGGTGTTGCAAATGAATCTACAAGATTGATAATAGGAGACAGAGAGGAAACTACCTACATTTATTTGAGGTCTGTTAGTATCTGTCAGTATTTTACAGGCAGCTTCTCTGCTGCTATGGATCCAAAGAACCCTTGCAAAATATTTGTTTTTTAGCTCGTGTCAGTATTCATGCTGCATATTATAAGGACATTTGTTGATTCTTTAAAGCATAATTTCAACACTAGAGTTCTAAATTAGTAGGAACTTGTCCCAGAATTTGATGTGATTTAATCCTTTGTCTCCCCACCCCCACCCCACCCTATTTTTGGAAAATCTTTTCTCTTTTAAGCACACATGATTATTAAAAATGGTTAATGTAAAGGTTGGCCAGGAAAACACACCAGAGGAAAAACGCACTTTCATTTAAAAATCTTGGATGTTTGGATTTAAATAAATTTAACATGAGCTTGTACTTCTTGGGCAATTAAGCCTTTCCATTTACACTGATAATCTTTGTTGCAAATCTAAAGTGGTTTCATTTTTAAAGGAAATGTACATTTTCTCCTAGGTGCCTGGGAACCACACCAGGGAAATTGACTTCCTTTTATTCCCCCTAAGCATGTTTTCTTTGCCACTTTTCACTTGCCAGAAATATGCTGATGGTAGCCCAGGCAAAACTGCGTTCGATGATTTTAATTTCCCCACTGGTACATCCCCGGGTAAATACTGATCTCATCATGCAACATTACGAAACCTGAAATCCGCCACCCCTGGATTTATAATGGGGGGTGGAGGAGGAGGAGGGGAGAGAGACATGCATTACATACGCGAAGATGGGGAGAGAAGATTGCTTCTGTGCTGCAAGGGAACTGTTCTCAGTGATTCGCAGTCTGATATTCCAGTCTTGCAGCGCTTTCAGATACGGAGCTTTGAATAAGCCCTACTGAAGATGCATTGTCTGATGTACTTCCATTATGCAGTTTATTGTTTAAACACATGCACACACACACACACACCACCTGCGTGGAGATATGGGGGAAGCGCTTTCCCGATGAACCTGCAGTTTCATCAACACTATGAGCCCCCACAACCCCCCCCCCCGCCCAAACTTAACCGAGAGTATTTCGTCCTACCTGTTGGTGTTGGATATCCCGACAGACTATAGCTTCTTTCTATAAATTGCTAATATTTTTCCTTTTTCTTTTTTCTTTTCTTTTTCCTTTTTTTTTCTTTTTTCTTTCTCTTTTTAATTTATTTTTATTTATTCATTCATTTATTTATTTATTTTTGTCTTAGTGCTTTCACGAGCATCCAGGCCAGGCTCGGCGGCGCCTGCG
Source organism: Furipterus horrens (assembly GCF_987537825.1). Classification (NCBI taxonomy): domain Eukaryota; kingdom Metazoa; phylum Chordata; class Mammalia; order Chiroptera; family Furipteridae; genus Furipterus; species Furipterus horrens. Next base: position 65,197,645 of record NW_028327179.1, read on the forward strand.
CACTGGAACCTCCTTGAGCTCCAGCCCCGAGTCCTCCCCTGTCGCAGCGGCAGGTCTCCCGCAGTAAAGCAGGGGTAGAGAAGAGTGCGGCTAAGACAGCAGCGGGGCCTTGGTAGAGCTAACCGGAGCCCAGACCCGTTTACAGAGCAGGCGGAGTTTCCTGAGTGCCCTGTCCTGTAGAATTGGCAATATTAGGCTTTTGTGTCATTGTGACTGCTTCTGAACTTACACCTACCCGCGTGGAAAGTGGGGACTGGAAAGATTCGCTCAGGACCTCAGGCCCAACTCTCTTAGGGCAGCGCACAGAAAGGCCACCTTTCCGGGAGCGCCCTAACCCTCGCTTTCCCTGAACATTTTCTTCCTTTCCCTTTTAGAGTGGTCAGAAGCATTGGAATCTTTTTTTAAGGTTTCCTTTTAAACGATTTCCCCAGCTGACCTTTAAATTTTCAGGTTAGTGGGGCGGGATGGGGAGAAAAAGGAGAGTGAGGGAGAAAAACGGAGAAGGTAGTGGGGAGGGAGAAAGGAAGGAAAGGAAGGATGGAGAGAGAAATTTTTAAGGGGCAGTTAAGAAAAATCTTGTCAATGGGGAAGAAGACAGCCCTGTCTTTGTTAGCCATCTATTTTCAAATATACCCAAATATGCGTTAAGTAGGGAGAAGCTAAATTCAGACAACTGCATAAACGATTTAGATCCGTTCTACCTTAATAAATATAACTTAAAAATCTCCAAAAATTGTAAAAAAAACTATTCCTCGCATTTCATCTTACTGAGCAACAGCTTTTGTTTTTCCTTCTCGCAACTAAGACCAGTAGATTGGTAGTGTGTGTGTGTGTGTTTCCCTTTTTCCCTCTTTGTTATCACGGAGGAAAAATACTAGGAATACAAGGAATTCATCAAACTTATACCCGTCCTGACCTGGCCAGATAGTTCAGTTGTTTGGAACTTGTACTGATGAGACAGGGTTGCGGGGGTCAGGGGGTAAGGGGAACCCTGGTACTGGAGCATAGAGGAATCAACCAATGAATGGATGGGTGGAGCAACAAATCGTTCTCTCTCTCTCTCTCTCTCCCCCTCTCCCCCCCCTCCCTCCCTCCCTCTTCTCTTTCAATGAAGAAATAAATAATAATAACCTTACATTCATCCAAAATGTAGTCTGACACCTGGGTGCTTAGGAATGACTCTGGAATTGTGCATTTCCTTATTTTACCATTTCAGAAGAATTTTGTTTGTAGGAGTAATGTAGATTTTAAACAACTCCCCACCTTCAAAACAGTAGCAGACTTGTTTTCATCAGTTAAGGTCTGCTTCTCATGCATGCTGTTGCTTTATAATAATCTGTTAATGAAACAAAAATAATTAAAGATCTTTACAGTAATAATTTGATCTTCGAAGAGCGGTAAATACCTCACTGTTGGGTAGTGAGAATGTGACACTAAAGGGAACTGAAACCAATCAGCATACAGATAATATGGATTAATTCTTATATAGCATTTCTATTGATTATACCAGGGTAAGCTTTCTATGTTTAAAGTTTAAAAATGAATACTTCAATGTCATGATGTCACAGACATTACAGAAAGCCCTATGCTGATAATACTGAAATGATGTTAAATTTTCTTAATCTGTTTTGGGATGTCCTAAACTCATTAAAAAATAGGTGATAATTTGTTTTCTTTTTTTTAATTAAAGAAAAATATATAAAGCACCTAACTCTGACATTTTTTTAATCTAGAAAAATCAATCCTACAGTTGTACTGGAGTAACTTGAGGACATTTCCATCTAAGTGAAAAACTCTTTTCTGCGAAACAAATTCAGAAGAAATAAAACTATATGATGGTTTACAATTTCTAAGTGGAATGTCAAATTTATTTTTATGGAACTTCAAATATTTTCAATCTGTTCTTTATTTTTACTTCCCAATTAGTGCCTCACTGTAGTTCGCAAAGAGTTATTTTGTCATTTTTACAGTTTAAAAAATCTGTAGAATAAAAAACAAATAAATTTGCTGAATATTCATGATTGGCCAGATCTTTGATTGTATGGAATAGGGACAAACTATTTAAAAGTAAGTTAAGGTAGGCGGGGCTTTTGCTTTCCCTCAGGCTGATTCCATTTGGAGGGGAATGGTCTGCTTGCAGTATTGGGAATGAGTCAGCACTGGGACCCGGTCAGCTGTTTCCCCAGTTCTCCCCTCCAAGCCACTGCACCAAATTCTCCCCAAGCATCTCTATTGCTCTCTGTCTTCCCTCTGCTTGAGCCCAGGAATTGGCTTTAGAATTAATACCATCAGACCATCCAAGGGCAGGCACAATTTTCCTGAAGAAATCTCTAATGGATGTTTCTTCCAGAGCCATGGGCTGCACTCACGTAGAGAGAGAGTGATGACAGCAGAGGAAGAACTATCCCATGTCCCTCTCTTCAGTCCTAAGGAATGTGTGGTCAGGATGACCGCCCACATTGAAGGAGGCAGTATGGAAAGACGAAGGACAGCCCAGACTTGCTTTGGAGCTTTCATTCTTCTTCTGACACTTGTTAGAGCAAAATGAATTGTGTGCTGGAGATATGTTCAGTTAGGTTAGCCATATTCGGTTTTCAATTTAAATTTAAATGGGTTACTCTTCAAATTAGTCAAGATTTTTTAGTAAGATGTTTTAGTTGATTATTAATTGTTCAGGATGTTTTCGGGGTTGCTGGTGCACCTATGGATTAGTGCCTGACCAGAAACTGGTTCTAAGAGCTGTCAACTGTTAGATCCTGGTGACTCGCATAAGGTGGATATATGCATAAATGTAAAATTAGAAACTACTACTGAGTAGTGATTCAGATATGCAACAGGTAAACTTTTTTATTAGCTAAGTTTTTCACCTGGCCTAATTTGCTTTGTCCTTTTATGTACATGGAGAGACTTTTATTTGTACCTAATATAGAACTGTTAGCTCAAAAAGTGAAAGTTAGATTTTAGGTTTTATTTTATAGGATTAATCTTGACAGGTAATTTAAATCATCAATTTTGTTGGAAACTATTTAAAAATGGAATAAAATTTTGTCTTAAAAAAAATAAAGTTAAAAGGGTGGCTGCCCTGCCAGGCCATGAAGCAACAAGCTATTCTGCCAAAAGGTATAGGAACAAGATTCAAGGGTTTAAATATACTTTAAGAAACAGGTATTGATTCCTTAAAAATAAGGGAAGAGCTGTGTATACAATATTCTTTCATTTCCACATCTCAGGGTATATTAAGGCTATAATTTTCCTTTGAAAATGAGTACAGTTATTCTACTAGTTCTTGCATTTTTTCAGCTATTAAATGAGAATTTCCTTTTCTTGTTTCGCAAGAGGGCTCAAGAAATTAATGAGCTAGTTTCCATTTAGTTTTTTAACTCTACTGGAGAAAACATTAAAGTCTACATCTTCCACCAACAGGGACTTTAAAAAATATATTTAATAACTGTCAAAAATTTTATATAATCTACAAGTTCTCAAATGTAAAGTTATTGCTTCCAATTGTTCACAAGCTGGCATTGAATCCACTGAGCCACATTAGCCAGGGCCCATTCTTAGTTTTCTGAGGAAATTCCATACTGTTTTCCACAGTGGCTGCACCAGTCTGCCTTCCCACCAACGATGCACTAGGGTTCCCTTTTCTCCACATCCTCACCAACACTTATTGTTTGTTAGTTTGTTTATAATGGCCATTCTGACCAATGTGAGGTAGTATCTCATTGTAGTTTTAATTTTCACCTCCTTGAAGGCTAGTAACATTGAGAATTCTTTTATATGCCTAAGGACCCTTAGTATGTCCACCTTGGCAAAGTGTCTTTTCAGGTCCATTGTCCATTTTTTAATTAGATTGTCTGTCTTTTTGTTGTTGAGTCATATAAGTTCTTTATATATTTTAAGATTGAATCCTTGTCTGGGGTATCATTGGCAAATATGCTTTCCCATACAATTAGTTCCCTTTTCATCTTGCTATTGTTTGCTTTCACTGAGCAGAAACTCTTTAGTTTGATGTAGTCCCATTTGTTTATTCTTTCCTTTACTTCCCTTGCCCTAGGAGACATATCAGCGAAAATATTGCTACATGGGATATCCAAAATTTTACTGCCTATTTTCCTCTATGACTTTTATGGTGTCACAAACTACATTTAAGGTTTATCCACCTTAAGTTTATTCTGTTGTATGGTGTAATTTGTGCTCTAGTTTCACTTTTTTGCATGTTCCTTCCAGTTCTCCCAACACCACTTGTTCAAGAGGGTATTTTCACTCCATTTTTCACCCCTTTCCTCTTTGTCAAATATTAGTTGACCATAGAGGCCTGGGTTTATGTCTGGGCTTCTGTGTTCCATTGATCTATATATCTGTTCTTATGCCAGTACCAGATTGTTTTGATTACAGTGGCCTTGTAGTATACTTTAACATTATGATTCCTCTCACTTTGTTCCTTTTTCTCAAGATTGTTGAGGCTATTCAGGATATTTTTTGTTTCCTATTAATTTTTGGAGTGTTTGTTTTAGATCTGTGAAACATGCTGTTGGTATTTTAATAAGGATTGCATTGAATCTATAAATTGCTTTGGGTAGTTTGGAAATTTTAATGGTGTTAATTCTTCCTGTCCACGAATGTGGTATTATGTTTGCATTTATTTGCATCTTCCTTAATTTCTTTCTTCAGTGTTATATAGCTTTCCCAGTATACGTCTTTTACCTCTTGGTTAAGTTTATTCCTAGGTACATTATTTTTCTGGTTGCTATAGTAAATAGTATTTTTTTTCTAGTTTCTGTCTCTGGTATTTTACTGTTGGTGTACAGAAATGCCTTCGATTTCTGAATATTGACTTTGTACCCTGCTATTTTGCCAAATTCACTTATTAGGTCGAGTAGTTTTTTCATGGGGTCTATAAGGTTTTCTATGTACACTATCATGTCATCTGCAAATAATGATAGTTCTACTTCCTCTTTTCCAGTTTGGAGGCCTTTTATTTCTTTTACTTATCTGATAGCTGTGGCTAGAACTTCTAAAACTATGTTGAATAGAAGTGGAGAGAGTGGACATTCTTCTTTCATTCCTGATTTTAGGGGAAATGTTTTCAGTTTTTCCCGTTGAATATAATGTTGGCTGCAGGTTTCTCATATATTGGTTTTATTATTTTGAATTATGCTTTCTCTATTCCTATTTTGCTGAATGTTTTCATCATAAAAAGGTATTGTACTTTATCAAATGCTTTTCATCATCTTTTGATATGAGCATGTGAATTTGTCTTCCATTTTGTTTATGTGGTGTATTATGGTGATTGATTTGCAAAATTATACCATCCTTGCATCTCTAGGATGAATACTACTTGATCACGGTGTATGACCTTTTTAATGTGTTGCTGGATCTGGTTTGCCAATATTTTTGGAGGATTTTAGCATCTATATTCATCAGCAATATTGGCCTGTAGTTTTCTTTTTTGTTGTGTCTTGACTTGGTTTTGGAATTAGGATAATACTGGCCTCATAGAAAGAGTTTGGGAGGCTTCCCTCTTCTTGTAAATTTTGGAATAGTTTGAGAAGGATAAGAGTTAGTTCCTGCCTAATGTTTGATAAAATTCACCTGTGAAGCCATCCAGTTAGGGCTTTTGTGTGCTGGGAGTTTTTTTATTATTGCTTCAATTTCACTAGTTGTTATTGGTCTAATCAGGCTTTCTGCCTCTTCTTGATTCAGTTTTAAAGATTCTGTGTTTCCAGAAATTTGTTCATTATTTAAACAGGTTGTCAAATTTCTTTTCAATTGTTGTTCTCAGTAATTTCTTCCAGTCTTTTGTATTTCTGTGGTGTTGGTTGTGATTTGTCCTTTTTCATTTCTGATTTTAATTTTGGAGGTCTTTTTTTTCTTGATGAATCTGGTTAAAGACATGTGATTTTGTTTATCTTTTCAAAGATCCAGCTCCTAGTTTTATTGATCTTTTGAATTGTTTGTTTAGTCTCCATGTCATTTAATTCTGCCTTTATTTTGATGATTTCCTTACCTCTACTTGATCTGGACATTTTTTGTTGTTGTTCCATTAGTTCTTGTAGCTGTAAAGATAGACTATTTATTTGACATTCTTTCGTTATCTTTAGGTAGGCCTATATTGCTATGAACTTTCCTCTCAGGACTGCCTTTGCTGTGTCCCATAGGTTTTAGGCTGTTGTGTGTTCATTATCATTTGTTTCCAGAAACTTTTTGATTTATTCCTGATGTCATTGTTATCCTATTCCTTATTTAATACTATTCTATTTATTCTTTCTGAATTTATATGGTTTTGAGTTTTTTATTGAGGTTGGTCTATAGTTTATGCCATTGTGAACTGAGAAGATGCTTGATATAATTTAAATTTTCTTGCATTTGTTGAGGCTTGCTTTGTGTCCTACCATGTGGCCTATCTTTAAAAATGTTCCATGTACACTTGAAAAGAATGTATATTTTGCTTCCTTGGGGTTAAAGGATCTGTTTATATCAATTAAGTCCATTTGATCTAGAGTGTTGTTCATTGCCTTAATATCCTTGGTGTTTCTTAAGTTTGAAGATCTGTCCATTGTTGACAATGGGCTATTAAGTCCCCTACTATGAGTGTGTTGCTGTTAATATTGTTCCTGAAGTCCTCCAAGATTTTCCTTATATATTTGGGTGCTCATATATTGGGTGCCTATATGTTTTTCAGGGTTATATCTTCTTGATGGATTGTTTCCTTAAGTATTATGCAGTGTCCTTTGTCTCTTTTTATGGACTTTGTTGTGAGTTGTTTTGTTTGATACACGTATAGCTACCCTAGTTTGTTTGTTCTTTTCTTCCGTTTCCTTGAAATACTTTCTTCCATTTTCTCACTTTCAATCTGTGTAGACATTTTGTTCTGAGGTGGGTCTCTTGTAGACAGCATATATGTGGGTCATGTTTTCTTATCTGCTTAGCTACCCTATGTCTTTTGATTGTAGCATTTAATCCATTTACATTTAAGGTCACTATTTGAAGGTACTTATTCATTGTAATTTTTTTTCTTTGTCCTTGTGTTCCTCTCTCTCTCTTTTTTCTTCTTCTTAAAGTAGTCCCTTTAGCATTTCTTGCCATCTGGTTTGGTTGAGATATATTCTTTTAGCCTTCTTTTGTCTGGGAAAGTCCTTATCTCACCTTCCATTTTGAAAGACAGCCTTGCTTGGTAGAGTAAGCTTGGTCATAGGCCTTTGTTTTTCATCACTTGAAATATTTTTTACTATTCCCTTCTGGCATTTAGTGTTTCCATTGAGAAATGAGATGATAGCTTTATTGGGGCTCACTTGTATGTTATTTTCTGTTTCTCTCTTGCTGCCTTTAGGATTCTCTCTTTTTACTTGAATGTTGCTCTTTTAATTATGATGTGCCTTGCAGTGGGCCTCTTTAGGTTCATCTTCATTGGGACCCTCCGTACTTCCTGTACTTGTGAGACTTTTCTTCTCATAATGTTCTGGAAGTTTTCTGTCATTACATTTTCAAACATGTTTTCTATCCCCTGCTCCTCTTCTTTCCTGGTATCCCTATGAGATGGATATTATTACATTTCATGTTGTTCTGCAGTTCTCTTAAACCCTCTTTACTCTTTTTCAGTCTTTTTTTATTTTGTTGCACTGTCTGGGAATTTTTTTCTATATTATGCTCCAGTTTATTGATCCGATCCTCTGCTGCATCTAGCCTGCTTTTGATTCCTTCTGCTGTGTTCTTCAGTTCAAAAAGTTTATTCTTCATTTCTTCCTGGCTTTTATTGATAGTTTCTATGTTCTTTTTAATGCTGGCGTAGTTCTCAGTAAGTTCCTTGTAGCTTCTCTGGCATTCTTCGTAGTTGTCTTGTAGTTCTTTGTAGTTTCCCTGTAGTTCATTGTAGTTTCCCTGGAGTTTGTTGTAGTTTTCTCTGAGATTTTTGAGTTCATTGATTTTTCTTATTACTATTATTTTGAAATCCACATCTTATAGTTTGCTTGTCTCTATTTCATCTATCACTCTTCCTGGGAATCCTTGGATTCCTGATGGAGTGTTGTTTCTTTATCTGCCTATTTTAGGTAATTTTTATTTTTTGTTTCTGCTTGTTTGATTGATCTGCTTTGACTTCCTGACTTCGTGGTGTGGCCTTCTGTGGTCATATTCCTGTAGGATTCAATGTTGCAGACTCCTTAATCTTGTGAACTTGATGCTCTCTGGATGCCCTTTATGCCATTTATTTGGTTTGTGGTGGTAGTATTCAGTTTTAGTTGTTATTGTGTTGTTCTTTTGTGGGTTCTTCCCTCCAGGTAGCTGACTGAGAATCACTGTTAAAACAAAATCACAATCTCAGGCAAGAAACTCACACCCACAAAGATATTCCCCACCTTCAATTGCAGTATCAACTGAAAATGGGCCAATATTAATAAGGATGCAAAGAGATTGAGACTATTATAAGAAAGAAAAAACAAATAAGGTTTGACTATTGAAAGAAAAATTATTTTTGAGAGGGGTAGGACAAAGTAATGAGAAAAAGTAAAATTTGCATCATATACAAAATAGGGAAGGAAGAAGGCAGAATAAAGTAAGAGAGGGGAAGTATATATTATTAGGTTTAAACAGAAGTTATATAATATACATATCTAATGTGTGAGAGAACAAACACACACACAAAAATAAGGAAAATAAATTAGGAGAAAAAATAGGCGCCAAGTTAGAGAAAAAGTTTCATCGTATCACTATCAACAATCTATGCGCTAAGATTAATATAGATGGTATGTGAGTAAGAGGTAAAAAAGAAATAAAGAGAAGCATAAGAGATGTCTGGAGGAAAAGGAAGTGATTTTGAAATGATAGAGGGAGATAAAGTATTAAGAGTAGGGAATGATAACCAGGCTAAGCCAGGGAAAAATTTAAATTTAAAATAAAAAAAGGGAAGGGCTGGAGAAAGGTGCTAATGGTGTAGGATAGGGGGATGATAAGACTTGAGATTTGAAATATCAAAATAGTTAATATCTATGAATAAAGTTACAGGAATGTCACAACTACCATCATATTACACTCACTGGGCGCAAATTGATCAAGGTGGAAAGAGAATAAGGGTATTTTATAATGGGAAAAAGAATGTGAGGTGACTAATGACAAGAAAAATAGTTTAGAGAGCCAGAGAGGTGAGAAATTTTGAGTACAGTATAGATTGGAAACAAGTTGTAGCAAGAGAAAAGATAGAATTTAAAGCAAAAATAAGAAGAGGAAATCAGTTGATAAAACTGAGAAAAGGGAGGATCAAAATATGTGATTTGAAATAAACTATAATATAAAGACTAGTTACTTATAATGCACAGAGTGGAAGGACAAGAAATGACTGTTGAATGGATATACAGGACACAAATAATTCCTGTACAAGTTCACAGTGGAATTCATGTCTGTAGTATCTGGTTTTTTACCACTTTTTTCTCTTCTAGATCTGCCTCTGGTGACATCAGATTGTGTCCCAGTCTGGATCTAGGCAGCCTGATCAAGATTATCAGTCTTCTGCTGCCAGTGTCTGTCTCTTTCAGTTTTTACTCTAGTTGCTCTATAATCTGCAGTCAGGCTTAAGCACCATGGGGCAGGGCTGAATAATTTCTTCAGGTGGGGCTATTGCTTCCCCTCTGGGAGTTGCCACTCGGAGGGGAGTGGTCTGCTTAAAATATTTCTCCTTCATCCCTGGGGATGAGTCTTCACTGGAGTCCATTCTGTTCCTCCCCCAGCTCTCTCTCCCCAACACCTCCACCCCAAACTCTCCCCAAGCATCTCCAGTCCACTTCGCCCTCCCTCTGTCAGAGCCCAGGGCAAGTGTTTATGAATGCAATCATGTGTGCCTTCCCCCAGGAATCTCTCCTCAGCACCAGCCATTCCTCCCCCATCAGCAGAAACAAACAAACAAACAAACACTGTTTTAAGCCTCTTAGAGCCAGATGCCACCTGGCTCACTCTTAGCTCTGTCAATGAACCCAGCCTGAGTGCCAGCCACCAATCCTCTCAGAGGAAATCCTCTGGGCACTATAAAATATCTCCACACTCCCAGCTGTTGCCTGTGGGAGACAAGCCAGCACTTGTGGGACTCCTGGGCGCCTCCACAGTTCACACCAGACATGTTACTATGAAATGGCCTCCTCTATCCACTCATGGCTGCAAGGCTTAACTCCAGCCAGTGTCCAATTGGTCATCCAGATGATTTATCCACAATTAAGCTGAAATTCAAGATCTGTCATAGGAGGAGACCAGCACAGACTCTACACCCCAACCTTCTCATTTACCCCTCCTGGACTTCGCTGGAAAGGGCAGCTATGGTGGGACTGCAAGTTTCCAGGCCTCCACATTGCCCTGGCCTTCTCTCTTCACCCCATTAGATCTCAGCTAATGAGCTAGTTAGCTGCTGACCCTACATGGTACAGCCAGAGGAACTGGACTGGGAAGACCAGGCAACTCTGCTTAGAAAGTGTGGGCCGCGGTTTTTGCCTTCTCCTATGCTGTTCCCACACTTCTGTCCCAGTTTGCCCCATCTGAAATCTACTCTCACTCACTCTCTGCTCTGTTTGTACTCCAAGTCTATTTCATGATGGGAGCAAGCAAACAAGGTTGCTAGCTACCCTGTCACCATCTTCCTCCTTCTCTGTGTGTTGAATTTTATATTTTGTTTATAACTTTTGGATAATAACCCCTTATCAGATGTGTCATTGGCTAATATGTTCTCCCATTTAGTAGTTTGTCTTTCATTTTCTTGATGGTTTCCTTTACTGTGCAAAAACTTTTTGGTTTGATATAGTCCCATTTGTTTATTTTTTCTTTTGTGTCCTCGACCTAGGAGATATGTCATAAAAAATATGGCTAAGACAAATGTCTGAGATTTTACTGCCTATGTTTTCTTCTAGGACTTTTTGGTTTCAAGTCTAACATTTAGGTCTTTAATCCATTTTGAGTTTGTTCTTGTGTGTGGCATTATAAGGTAGTTTAGTTTCACTTTTAGGATGTATCTGTACAATTTTCTCAATACCATATATTGAATAGACTATTTTTACACCATTATATATCCTTGTTTTCTTTGCCAACTATAAATTGACCCTAAAACCGTGGGTATATTTCTGGGTTCTCTATTTGTTCCATTGATTTATATGTCTATTTATTGTGCAACTACCATGGTGTTTTGATTACTATGGCTTTGTAACATAGTTTAATATCAGGTAGCATGATTTTTACAACTTTGTTCTTCTTTCTCAAGATTGCTGTAGCAGTATGGGGTCTTTCATGGTTCCATATACATTTTTGGAATATTTATTCTAGATCTGTGAAACATGTCATTGATAGCTTTTTTTAGGAATAAGTTGAATCCATAGATTTCTTTGAGGCATTACAGAGATTTTAATCATGTTAATTCTTCCTATCCATGAATATCATATATAGTTTCACTTATCTATATGTTCAGTTTCTATCTGCAGTGTTCTATATTTTTTGGAGTACAGGTAATTTATATCCTTGGTTAAATTAATTCTTAAGTACTTACATTTTTTGTTGCAATAGTAAATGGGGCTATTTTCTTAATTTCTCTTTCTGAAAATTCATTATTGGTGTTAAAAAATGTAACTAATTTCTGGATATGTATTTTGTATCCTACTACTTTACTGAATTCATTTATCAGTGCTAATTTTGTTAATGGAATATTTAGTATTCTCTATATGTAATATCATGTCATCTGCAAATAATGACAGTCATACTTCTTTTTTTCCAATATGGATGCTTTTTATTTCTTTTTCTTGTCTGATTGCTGTAGCTAGAACTTCCAGTAATATGTTGTATAAAAGTGGTGAAAGTGGACACCCTTGTCTTGTTCCTGACTTTAAGAGAAATGTTTTCAGTTTGTGCTCATTGAGTATGATGGGATTTGGGTTTATTGTGCTGAAGAATGTTCCCTTTATTCTCACTTCGCTGAGACATTTTATCATAAATTAAGTCTTAATTTTATGAAATGTTTTTTCTGTATATATTAATATAAACGTGATTCTTTCCCCTCATTTTGTTTATGTGGTGTATCATGTTTATTAATTTCCAGATATTATACCAACTTTGTATCCCAGGAATAAAGCCAACTTGAGCATAGTATATAATATTTTTTCTTAAATTTTTGATTTATTTATTATTTTTCTATTACAGTTGTCCTACTTTTTCCTGCATTGCTCCCCCCCCCCATCCAGCCGACTTCTTCTCTCACAGTCAATCCCCACCTTGCTGTACATGTCCATGGGTTATTTATACAAGTTCCGTTACTAAACCCTTTCTCTACTTACCCCTCTTCTCCCCGCCTTCCCCCTGGTAACTATCACTCTGTTCCTTGTTTCCATGCCTCTGGTTTAACTTTGTCCATTTGTTTACGTTGTTCATTAGTTTCTTATATTAGATGATATCATATGGTATTTTTCTTTCATTGCCTGGCTTATTTCGCTAAGCATAATCAGTTCCATCCATGTTATCATAAATGGTAGAAGTTCCTTCTTTCTTTCTGCTGTATAGTATTTCACTGTGTAAATGTGCCACAGTTTTTTGACCCACTCATCTATAGATGGGCACTTAGGCTGTTTCCAGCAATTGGCTATTGTAAATAGCGCTGCTATGAACACAGGAGTGCATAAGTTCTTTTGAATTGGGGGCTTCAGGATTCTTCAGGTATAATCCTAGCAGTGGAATCGCTGGTTCAAAAGGCATTTTAATTTTTAGTTTTTTGAAAAGATTCCATACTGTTTTCCATAGTGGCTGCACAAGTATGTATTCCCACAAACAGTGCACCAGGGTTCCCTTTTCTCTACATCCTTGCCAGCACTTGTTGTTTCTGATTTGTTGATGATGGCCATTCTGACTGGTTTGAAGTAGTATCTCATTGTGTTTTTTGTTTGCATCTCTCTGATCGCTAGTGATGTTGAACATTCTTTCATATGCCTGTGGACCCTCTATATGTCCTCTTTGGAGAAGTATTTGTTCAGTTCCTTTGCCCATTTTTAATTGGATTGTCTGTCTTCTTTATGTTGAGTCATATATATTTTGGAAATGAATCCTTTGTCTGAGGTAGCATTGACAAATGTTTTTCCATATGGTTGGTTCCCTTTTCATCATGCTTATGTTTTCTTTCTTTTTTTTTAATTTGTAAGTATATTTTATTGATTATGATGTTAGAGTAGTCTCAATTATTTTCTTTTGCTCCCGTCTGCCCAGTACCTTCCTTACCTCCAGCTATCCCACCCCTCTTAGTTCATCTCCATGAGTTGTGCATATAGTTCTTTGGCTTGACCCTTTCCTAGATTATTCTTAACTTCCACCTGTTTATTTTGTACCAGCCAATTATGCTTTTTAATCCCTGCAACTTTACCCCAATTTTTCCCCTCCCCCCTTCCCAGCTGATAACCCTCCATCCAAATGGTTCCCATACCTATGATTCTGTTCTTATTCTGGTTTGCTTAGTTGGATATTGTTTTTACATTTTAGATTTAGTTGTTGATACTTGTGAGTTTGTTGTCATTTTAATGTTCATAATTTTGATCTTCTTTTTCTTAAGTCCCTTTGACATTTTATCTGCACTTTCATTCTAAATGATAGCTTCGCTAGATATAGTAATCTTGGTTGTAGGTTCTTGCTTTTCATCACATTGAATACTTCTTGCCAGCCCCTTCCTGCCTACAAAGTTTCTTTTTTTTTATAAGTATATTTTATTGATTATGCTGTTACAATAGTTACACTTTTCCCTCTTTGCTCCCCTCCACCCAGCACCCCCCTACCCCCAACAATCGCCCTTCCCCAAGTCCATGCCTATGGGTCGTACATACAAGCTCTCCTGCCTCGCTCTTTCATATATTCTTCTTCGAATTTAAAAAAAAATTAATTAATTAATTATTTTAACAATAAAAAATAACAATCCCTCCCTCTCAGACTTAAGACCCTTTATAATCTTATAAAGGACAATGGGCGAAGGTCTCAAGCTCCTTTAGCTGCTTCAAGCTGGACATGGTCATCGTCCCACCTACCCTTGGGTCCAGAAATCCCTAATAAGAATGGGGGTGTGGAGGCGGGGGTGGCCTTCCCACATGGGGAAGGATCGTGCAGACTCCAGGTCGGTTAGCTGTCCCCAGACAATGGCATGCTTGATTTAACAGGCTGGCATCCTTGTTGTATTCTGGAGGAAACAGATTTGGCAACAAAATTAAAAGACATCATTCAATCCATAACCACTAGATGACAAAAGGCAGGGATTAATTTTTCAATGTCCCACATTAGGGAAAAGAAGGGCTTCTTTGAAGGAAGGTGTGCCAGGTACATCTCACCTGTCCAAAACCCTTTTGCCCATTATAGTTAGTTCGGGTTGAGGGAACTAGCTTAGGTTTCCCCCTCTCAGACCTCTGGGCTTTTTCTGTCCAAGCCATTAGGACAGAAAAGAGAAACCAGTTTTAAAGTAAAGCCCACAGACCACCCCATTCTTCACCAACCCAGCCACTTAGTTTAGCCAAACCATTGAGTCTCAGGAGGCAGCGATGCAGACAGGATTAAGTGAGGCCTATACGTACAGACAATCCCTCAGGTAATGAGATCATAGGCTTATGCTGTTTGAAAACAGAAAACACATGCTAATTTATGTAACATAACCCACATACAAGTCTCTAAATTTGTAGGACTGTCTAATTGGAAAGACAACAAGTTGCAAGGCATTTGACATTCTTCTTGCCTGTAAATTAAACATCTTTCATAATACCACAGACATAGTTTAACTTTCAAGTGAAAACAAACTTTAAATGAAGATAAACTTTAAAGACAGTTAACTGCACTACTTTATAGTCTACCATTGAGCATCGTGATTTTCTTTGAATCACGATTTTTCTCCCTAAGATTACCCTCCTTGTTATTAAAGGGATTGCATTAAGTCCATTTTTAATTTATCCTGTTCATTTGCATAAACACAACAGGACCAGCAAATGATCACTTACGATCTTTAGTTTTGCTTTTCTGGAAGTTACGCAAGGAACATTTAGGGTGACCTTCAGTCTGCCCTTCAGGGCACAGAAGCAGAACCACATATCTGGCATTCAGCCTTGCCTGTAAACACCTGTCTTTTCCAAGTCCTTCTGGCTTTCCATTGTGCCTTAAGGTTTCTTCTAGCCATCTTTCAGGAAAACAACCTTCATTCCTTCCCTGGAAAGATTGTCGTGAACTGCACAACCAACCAAGGTACCAGGCCTTTTATCTCGTGGACTTTTATTACCTTTGAAAGTCAATCACAGTTCCTCAGTGCTTTTTGGTAACAACTAGAGCCCAAGCATTTCTCCTTTAGGCATGACATTCCACTCAAAGTCTTAGTCAAAAAAACCTCTATTAATAACTGGTCTTACTAGTTTTATGCAAAAAAACTTATGTCATTACTTACTTGTTTAGAATGCCAAACTCTGGAGGGATCAGATAGGGAGAAAAATATACAGTGTGAAGGAAAATCCTTGTCCTTCTAATATTCACTGAACTTGCATTTCCATTCTTTATATTTTCATTTTTTCCCCCAGTAAAAAATTTTTTGTTTGTTTTTTCTTTACAGTTGTCCCACTTTTTTTTCCTCTTGCTTCCGTGCATCCTGCCCCCCCTTCTCCCACATTCAGTCCCCACCCAGTTGTCCATGTCCATGGGTCATTTATACATATTCTTTGACTAGACCCTTCCCCTTCTTACCCCCTTCTCTCCCTCCCATCTCCCCCTTTGTTACTGTTAGTTTATTCCTTGTTTACATACCTCTGGTTCAATTTTGCTCATTTGTTTGTGTTGTTTATTAGTTTCCTGTAATAGGTGATAGCATAAGGTATTTTTCTTTGTTGCCTGGCTTATTTCGCTAAGCATAATCCTCTCTAGTTCCATCCATGTTGTTGCAAATTATAGAAGTTCCTTCTTTCTTTCCGTGCTTATTCATTGTCATGTTCCCCCTTTGTACTCGTGTTCCTCTCTGTCTCTCTCTGTTTCTTCATCTTCTTAAAGCAGACCCTCTGGCATCTCTTGCAATGCTGGTTTGATGAAGATGTATTCGTTTAGCCTTCTTTTGTCCTGGAAACTCCTTATTTCACCTTCCATTTTGAATGAGAGTCTTGCTGGATACAGTATTCTTGCTTGTAGTATTCTTTGTTTTTCATTGCTTGGAATATTATTTGCCATTCCCTTCTGGTTTGTAGTGTTTCTGCTGAGAAATTTGATGATAGCGTTATTGGAGCTCCCTTGTATGTTATTAGTTGTTTCTCTCTTGCTGCTTTTAGGATTCTCTCTTTGTCTTTGAATGATGCCATTTTAATTATGATGTGTCTTGAAGTGGGCCTGTTGGGGTTCCTCTTCATTGGGACCCTCTGTACTTCCTAGACTTGCGTGACTCTCTTCATGTTAGGGAAGTTTTCTGTCATTAGTTTTTCAAAGAGGTTTTCTATCCCTTGCTCTACTTCTTCTCCTTCTGGAATGGCTAGGATATGGATATTATTACGTTTCATGTTGTCCTGCAGCTGTCTTAGAACATCTTCAGTCTTTTTTCATTTTGTTGCACTGTCTGGGAGTTTTTGCCTAAGTTGTCCTCCAGCTTGCTGATCCGATCTTCTGCTTCCTCTAGCCTGCTCTTAATTTCTTCCATTGTGTTCTTCAATTCAGAGATCGTATTCTTCATTTCCTCCTGGCTCTTATTGATAGCTTCTATGTCCTTTTTCATGCTGGTGTAATTCTCAGTAAGTTCCTTGTATTTTTTCTGGAGTTCCTTGTAGTTTCCCTGGAGTTCTT
Organism: Furipterus horrens; assembly: GCF_987537825.1. Lineage (NCBI taxonomy): Eukaryota > Metazoa > Chordata > Mammalia > Chiroptera > Furipteridae > Furipterus > Furipterus horrens. Next base: position 65,214,424 of record NW_028327179.1, read on the forward strand.
TGTAGTTTCTGCTGAGGTCATTGAGCTTCTCCATAATCCATGCTTTCAATTCCATATCTGATAGTTTGCTCCCCTCTATTTCATTTAGCACTCTTACTGGGGATTCTACCTTTCCTTTCGATGGGGGGTTGTTTCTCTGTCTCCCCATTTCTGTGACTCCTATTGTTTGTTGGTGCTTCTTAGAATGATCTGCACTTCCTGGGTCTGCCCATGGTGACGTCAGATCCTGTACCAGTCTGGGCCTAGGCAGCCTGTTGCAGACTTCCAGGGATCTACTGCCTTTGTCTGGCTTCTTTAGTTGTTAATCTATTCAATCTGTGATTAGCTCTCAGGCTTAAGGACCGTGTGTGTGGCAGCTTAATTCCTGTAAGCTGGGCTTTTGCTTCCCCTCAGGCTGACGCCACTTGGAGGGGGGAGAATGGTCTGCCTGCAGCATTGGGGATGAGTCAGCACTGGGACCCAGTTGGCTGCCTCCCCAGTTCTCCCCTCAAAGCCACCACCCCAAACTCTCCCAAGTGTCCCCAGTCCTCTCTGCCCCCCCACCCCCCGCTCGAGCCCAGGGTAAGTGGGGGCCAAAATATTTGTGTATGTGATCCGCTTAAGAGCTCTTTTTTTCTAGCTCTTTCTCTACGGCTAGCGAGAAACCCTGTGGCTTTTCGCTTTTCCCAGCTGGATACTATTTTACTTTCCACTCTGTTGCTGTAGGCTGGGAAGCTCAGCTGGGGGGTTAGACCCTGCCCTTCTCAGGGGGAATCCCTGGCTGCTGAGCTGTTACTCAGTCTCTTCAGCTGCCACCCGTGTGAGCCCATCCAGCCCTTCCGCGTCTCCGCACTCCCTACCGGTCATGTTGTGATGTATCAGCCTTTTCTGTCTCTCCGAGGTTATCTGCCTGCAAAGTTTCTTTTGAGAAATCAGCTGTTAGTCTTATAGGCACCCTTTTGTAGGTAACTCTCCAATTTTCCCTTGCTGCATTTAAGATTCTCTTTTTATCTTGAACTTTTGGCATTTTAATTATGATGTGTCTTGGTGTGGTCCTCTTTGGGTCTAGTTTATTTGGGACTCTCTGTACTTCCTGGACTTATATGTCTATTTCCTTTGCCAAATTTGGGAAGTTTTCCCTCATTATTTTTTCACATAAGCTATCAATTTCTTGCTCTTCCTCTTCTTCTGGCACCCCTATGAGTCAAATGTTGGTATGTTTAATGTTGCCCCAGAGGCTCCTACGCCTCTCCTGACTTTTTTTCAATTCTTTTTTCCTCATTCTGTACTGGTTGACTGTTTTTTTCTTCTATGTTCCAAATCATTGGTTTGAACCCCGGTTTCCTTCTCTTTACCATTGGTTTTGTGTGGATTTTCTTTCATTTCACTTAGCATAGCCTCCACTTCTTCCCTTATGAGTTTGCCATACTCAAGCATATCTGTCAAGCCTGTGAGCATCTTTATCACCACTATTTTGAACTCTGCATCTGTTAGGTTGGCTATCCCCTTATTGTTTAGTTCTCCCACTGTAACCTTGATCTATTCCCTCTTTTGGGACATACTTCTCTGTCTCCTCATTTTGACAGGCTCCTGTGTTTGCCTCTGTGTCTTAGGTAGAGCTGTTGCACTTGTTACATTTAAGGGGCATAGCTTAAGTATTCATTAGTGCAGGGTGACCCATTTCACTATGTCATAGCCCTGTGTTGGGGGGAGGGGACAATACTGCCTGCTCATCACTCATCCATTTTTCAGGCACTCCACCTACTATCATAGGGGACTGGCACCTCTCTAGCTGTTGCCCTGGCTGTAGTTCTTAGAGTGGGTGCGTCTGCGAACGTTCTAGGACCATGGGGGCCCTTTAAACAAGCGGACTCTATTGAGAGACCAGCAGTTTCTTCCTCAGCCCCACCTCTCTCTGGTTTTCACAGTCAGAAGCAATGGGGCTTTATTTTTCCCAGCACTGCGTGGTCTGGTCTGGTGCTGAGAGCGTCCCCCAGGTGTCTCTCCTGACTTTTTAAAATGTGTGACTGCACTTTATGCCAGCTTGCCGCAACCACCGCTGCTACCACCACCACACCACATCCTCTCCGCCCTGGTTCCACCCCGGCTCCTCCCCTCCTACCTGTCTGGATGAGTATTTCTTCTTTATATCTTTGTTGGACTTCCATGCAGCTCGATCTTCTGGAACTTCTTGTTGTTTCTAGTTTTGAGGTAGTTGTATTCCTTCTTAGTTGTGGAGGGAGGTGCAGAATGTCTATCTAGGCCTCCGTCTTGGCCGGAAGTCCTGATGTTTTCATTTGCAGAGCAGAAACTCAAGTTTGTTGTGGGCCCATTTGTTTATATTTTCCTTTATTTCCCTTGCCTTAGATATATATTGGTGAAAATATTGCTACGTGGGATATCTGAAATATTCCTGCCTATGTTCTCCTCTAGGACTCTTATGGTGTCACAGCTTACATTTAAGTCTTTGATCCATCTTGAATTTATTCCGGTGTAAGGTATAATTTGGTGATCTAGTTTCATTTTCATGCATGTCCCTGTCAAATTCTCCCAGCACCATTTGTTGAAGAGACTCTTTTCATTCCATTTGATGTTTCTTTTCCCTTTGTCAAATATTAGTTGACCATAGAGGCCTGGGTTTATTTCTGGGCTCTCTATTCTGTTCCATTGATCTATATGTCTGTTCTTATGCCAGTACCAGACTGCTTTGATCACAGTGGCTTTGTAGTATGGTTTGATATTAGGAATTGTGATTTATCCTACTGCGTTCTTGTGTCTCAAGATTGCTGTGGCTATTTGGGTTTTTATTTGGTTCCATATAAATTTTTGAAGTATTCATCCTAGGCTTATGAAAAACGTCACTGGTATTTTAATGGGGATTGGATTGAATCTATAAATTTCTTTGGGTAGTATGGACATTTTAATGATGCTGATTCTTCCCATCCATGAACATGGTATATACTTTCATTTATTTGTATCTTCCTCAATTTCTTTCTTTTTTGTTATGCAGTTTTCCAAGTACAGGTCCATTATCTCTTTGGTTAAGTTTATTCCTAGGTACTTTATTTTTCATGTAGCTGTAGAAAATAGGATTTTTTTTCTAGTTTCTGTCTCTGATATTTTATTGTTGCTCTACAGAAATGCTTTAAATTTCTGAATATTGACTTTGTACCTTGTTATTTTACCAAATTTACTTATAAAGTCGAGTAGTTTTTTTGTGGATTCTATAGGGTTTTCTATGTATACTATCATGTCATCTGCAAATAATGACAGTTTCACTTTTTCTTTTCCAGTTTGGATGCCTTTTTCTTGTTCGATTGCTATGGCTAGTATGGCGGAGGTGCCACACAGACCGTAGGCTCAGTTGGAAGTTCCTCTGTCCAGTAGAGGCTTCATGACCACGGCAGAACAAACTTTTACGCAGGACAATTTATTTTGTCTAGGGGAAGAAAGATGACTGCCTCTCTAGTGGAGACCAGCAACCAAACCTTCATCCCTCATGTCTTTTATTGAGGAGGATACATATGAGAGATACACGGTTAAAATTAATAAATCATTTATTGTATTCAGGCATTTGACAGTAACAGATAACATATACTAATTCGGGAATCACACTAGCTGATTAGTCAAGGTCTATAAAACATTCGGACCAGATACAGGGTTCCATATACTCCCTGCTAAAGAGAGCTTACACTACATTGCTGATAAGGAAAGCAGAGCAAGTTCTAAAGCACAATGAGCTTAATAAGCGCTCTTTGATCTAATTCCCATGGCAACCCTCTGAGTGGTTGACAGTTATGTTCTGCACACAGCCTTATGTTGAGACTTAGAGATAAGCATGGCCAGGACACTGGCAGCTCATCATGCTCAGGCTGGGTCTACAATTCCTTAAACCATGAGGAGTGGTTGCCACAGGCTAGAACTTTCAAGACTATGTTGACAAGGAGGGGAGAGAGTAGACATCCTTGTCTCATTTGTGATCTCAGGAGGAATGATTTCAGTTTTGGACCATTGAGTATAATGTTAGCTTTATTTTCTCGTATATGGATGGCCTTTATTATGTTGAGGTATGCTCCCTCTATTCCCATTTTGTTGAATGTTTTCATCATTGATAGTTGTTTTACTTTATCTAATGCCTTTCAGCATCTATTGATATGATCATAAGATTTTTGTCTTTAATTTTATGTGGTGTATTACATTTATTGATTTGCAAATATTAAACCATCCTTGCATCTCTGGAATGAATGCCACTTGATCATGGTGTGTGATCTTTTTAATGTGTTGCTGGATCTGGTTTGCCAATATTTTGTTGAGAATTTTAGCATCTATGTTCATCAGTGATATTGGTTTATAGTTTTTTATTCTTTGTTGTGTCTTGACCTGGTTTTGAAATTAGGGCAATACTGGCTTCATAGAAAGAGTTTGGGAGTCTTCCCTCTTCTTGGATTTTTTCAAATAGTTTGAGAAGTGTAGATGTTAGTTCTTCCCTAAATATTTTGTATAATTTCCCTGTGAAGCTATCCCATCCAGGGCTTTTGTGTACTGGAATTTTTTTGATTACTGCTTTTAATTCACTAGTTGTTAGCAGTCTATTCAGGCTTTCTGCTTCTTCTTGGTTTTATTTTGGAAGATTATATGTTTCTAGGAATTTTCCCATTTTATCTAGATTGTCAGGTTTCTTGCCATATAGTTGTTTGTAGTAATTTCTTACAATCCTTTTTATTTCTGTGATATTAGTTGTGATTTCTCCTCTTTCACTTTTAATTTTGTTTATTTAGGTCCTCTCTCTTTTTTTCTTGATGAGCCTGGCTAAAATCTTGTCAATTTTGTTTATCTTTTCTAAGAACCAGCTCCTACTTCTGTTGATCTTTTGAATTGTTTGATTAGGCTCTATTTCATTTAATTCTGCTCTGATCTTGATGATTTCCTCCCTTCTACTAACTCTGGGCTTTGTTTGTTCTTCTTCTAGTTCTTGTAATTCTACGGTTCAATTTTTTATTTGAGATTTTTTTCAGCTTTTTAGATAGTCCTGTATTGCTATAAAATTTCCTCTCAGGACTGCTTTCACTGTGTCCCATAGTTATAGGGCAGGTGTGTGTTCCTTATCATTAGTTTCCAGAAACTTTTTGATTTCTATTTTGATGTCATTGTTAACCTATTTATTATTTAATAGCATATAATTAATTCTCCATGAGTTTGAATGTTTTGAATTTTTTCCTTGAGGTTGGTTTCAGTTTCAAGCCGTTGTGATGTGAGAAGATGCTTGATATAATTTCAATTTTATAGAATTTTTTTAGGTTTGTTTTGTGTCCTATCATGTGGTCTATCTTTGAAAATGTTCCATGTGCCCTTGAAAAGAATGTATATTTTACTTCTTTGGGGTGAGAGATCTATATGTATCAACTAAGTCCATTTGATCTAAAGTGGTGTTCAATGCCTCACTATCCTTGGTGTTTCTTTGCTTTGAATATCTGTCCGTGTTGATAATAGAATGTTAAAATCCCCTACTATGAATGTGTTGCTGTTTATTTCCTTTTTGTAGGCTTCCAGGATTTTCCTTATGTATTTGGTTTCTCCTATGTTGGGTGCATATATGCTTACCAGGGTTATACCTTCTTGATGAATTGTCTCCTTAAGTACTATGAAATGCCTTTCTTTGACTCCTTTTATGGCCTTTGCTGTGAAATCTGTTTTGTTTGATATAAGTATTGCTACCTCAGCTTTTTTTTTTCATGTTCATTTGCTTGTAATACTTTTTTCTATCCCTTCACTTTCAGTCTGCATAGATCTTTTTTTCAAAGTGGGTCTCATATAGACAGCTTATATGTGGGTCACGTGTTCATATCCATTTCGCTACCCTATGTTTTTTGATTGGAGCATTTAATCTATTTACATTGAAGGTTATTATGACAGGTATTTATTCATTTCCTTTTGTGCCAATGTTCCTCTCCCTCTCTTTTTTTCTTCTTTTTCTTAAAGCAGGATCTTTAGCATCTCTTGCAATGCTGGTTTGGTGGAGATGTATTCTTTTAGCCTTCCTTTGTCTGGGAAACTCCTTATTTCAACTTCCATTTTGAAAGAGCCATGCTGGGTCGAGTATTCTTGGTTGTAGGCCTTTGTTTTACATCACCTGAGATATTTTTGACCATTCCCTTCTGTCTTGTAGTGTTTTTTGTTGAGAATTCAGTTGATAATCTTATCAGAGCTTTCTTGTATGTTATTTGCTGTTTTTCTCTTGCTCCATTTAGGATTCTCTCTTTGTCTTCGAATCTTGCCATTTTAATTATGGTGTGTCTTGGAGTGCGCGTTCTTGGGTTTATCATCATTGGCACACTCTGTGTCCTGTACTTGTGATATGTTTTCTGTCCTCGTGTTTGGGAACTTTTCTGTCATTACTTTTTCAATCAGGTTTTCTATCCCTTGCTCCTCTTCTTCTCTGGTATCCCTATGATATGGAAATTAATGTGTTTCGTGATCTCCTGCATTTCTCTTAAATCCTCTTCACTCTTTTTAAGTCTTTTTTTCATTTTGTTTCATTGTCTGGGAAATTTTTTCTATGTTGTCCTCTAACTCACTGATTTGATCCTCTGCTTCATTTAGCCTGCTTTTGATTGCTTCTACTGTCTCCTTCAGTTCAGAAGTTTCATTCTTCGTTTCTTCCTGATTGTTATTGATAGTTTCTATGTCCTTTTGCATGCTGGTGTAGTTCTCAGTAACTTCCTTGTAGCTTCCCTGTAGGTCGTTGTAGTTTTCTTTGAGTTTGTTGAGTTCATTGAGGTTCCTCATTAACACTGTTTTGAATTCCATGTCTGATAATTTGCTTGCCTCTATTTCATTTATCTTCTGGGGATTCCTTATTTCCTTTTGTTGGATGTTGTTTCTTTGCTTCCCTATTATAGGTGTCTTTACTTGTTTGTTTCTGCTTCTAGACTGATCCACTTTTGTGTTCTGTTTTCGTGGTGTGACCTTCTGTGTTTGGAATCCAGTGTGATGTCTCTCCTGTGTCTCCTCCACAAACCTCACCAGACAGGTACTCAAAAGTGGCCTCCTCTGCCAGTATCCAGATGTTAACTGAGATGCTTTGTCCACATTTAGCTGAAAATATAGACCAGTCTCAGGAGCAAGCAAGGGCAGCCTCTTCTCACTCGTTTGCCATCTTTCTAAGCTTGATGTATGATATTTTTAATGCTTTGCTAGATATGGGTTGCTAATATTGTGTTGAGGATTTTAGCTTTTATATTCATCAGTGATTATGCCATTTAATTTTTTTTCTTTGTTGTGTTTTTATCTGGTTTTGGAATTCGGATAATGCTGGCCTTATAAAATGACATTCGGACTCTTTCCATCTCTTGATTGTTTTTGGAATAGTTTGAGAAGCATTGGTGTTAGTTCTTTGAATGTTTGGTAAAATTCACTTGTGAAGTCATATAGTCCAGGACATCGGTTTGTTGGGAAGTTTTTGATTACTGCTTCAATTTCATTAGTTGTAATCTGTTTACTCAGATTTTCTCATTCTTCCTGATTCAGTTTTGAAAGATTATATATGTCTGGGAATTAATCTGTTATGCCTAGTTTGTCAAATTTGTTGACATGTAATTTTTTGTAATATATTCTTATACCTCTTTCTGTGGACTAAGTTGTTACTTCCCCTGTTTCATTTCTTTTGTGTGTTTGGGGGGGGGAGGTTGTTACTTGCTTAGTTACTTATTTGTTTTTCTTTTCTATTGACACCAGTTAACAAAATTGTACAGGTTTTAGGTGCACAATTCTAAAACACATCTTTTAACCATCACAAGCCAAGTCTCTGTCTCTTTTCTAATTTTATATATTTGGGTCCTCTTTCTCTTTTCTTTTTTTTTTAAGTATATTTTATTGATTATGTTATATTCATTTTTAAAATGTAACTGCTACAAAATTTAAAATTACATATGGGGCTATTATATTTTTACTTTTTTTAATGTTTTTTATTGATTATATTGTTACAACAGTTCCAATTTTCTCCCACTTGCTCCCCTCCACCCAGCACCCCCTCCCCCAGCAATCCCCGCCAAGTCCATACCCCTGGTTCGTAAAAATTAACTATCCCCCCCCTCTCAAATATTAGGACCCTTTGTAATCTTGTAAAGGACAATGGGCGAAGGTCTCAAGCTCCTCTAGCTGCTTCAAGCTGGACATGGTCGTCGTCCTACCTACCCTTGGGTCCAGAAAACCCTAATAAGAGTGGGGCTGTGGAGGGGAGGGTGGCCTTCCACATGGGGAAGGATCGTGCAGACTCCAGGTCCGTTGGCTGTCTCCGGTCAACGGCGTGCTTGGTTTAACAGGCTGGTGTCCTTGTTGTGCACTGGGGGCAACAGATTTGGCGAAAAGGGTTAAAAGACATCATTCAATCCAAAACTACTAGATGACAAAAGGCAGGGATTAATTTTTCAATGTTCCATATTAGGAAAAAAAAAAAAAAAAAAAAAGGGCTTCTTTGTAAGAAGGTGTGCTAGGCACATCTCACCTGTCCAAAACCCTTTTGCCCATTATACTTAGTTTGGGCTGAGGTAAATAGTTTAGGTTTTCCCCCTCTCAGACCTCTGGGCCTTTTCTGTCCAAGCCATTAGGATAGAAAAGAGAAACCCGTTTTAAAGTGAAGCCCACAGTCCACCCCATTCTTCCTCAACCCAGCCATTTAGTTCAGCCAAACCGTTGAGTCTCAGGAGGCAGCGCTGCAGGGAGGATTAAGTGAGGCTTATGCGTACAGATAATCACTCAGGTAATGCGATCATAGGCTTATGTCCTTTGAAAACAGAAAACACGTGTTAATTTATGTAACATAACCCACAAACAAGTCTCTAAATCTGTAAGACTGTCTTATTGGGAAGACATCTAGTTGCAAGGCACTTGAAATTCTATTTGCCTGCAACTTGAATATCTTTGATGATATCACAGACATGGTTTAATTTTCAAGTGAAACCATATTTTAGATGATCAGAAACATTTAAGACGGTTAGTTGCCCTGTTTTATACTCTACTTCTGATCATTGTGATTTTCCTTGAATAATAATTTTTCTCCCTAAGGTTACCCTCCTTGTCTTTAAAGGGACTACATTAAGTCCATTTTTAATTTATCCTGTTCGTTTGCATAAACATAACAAGAGCAGCAAATGATCACTTATGATCTTTAGTTCTGCTTTGCTGGAACTTACCCAAGGAATATTTGGGGTGACCTTCAGTCTGTTCTTCAGGGCACAGAAGCTGAGCCACATATCTGGCATTCATCCTTGCCTGTACACACCGGGTTTTTCCAAGTCTTTCTAGTTTTTCATTGTGCCTTAAGGTCCCTTCTAGCCATCTTTCAGGAAAACAACCTTCGTTCCTTCCCTGGAAAGATTGCTGTGGACCGCACAACCAACCATGGTACCAGGCCTTTTATCTCATGGGCTTTAATTACCTTTGAAAGTCATTCCCAGTTCCTCAGGGCTTTTTGGTAACAATCTGAGCCCAAGTATGTCAAGCCTAAAGCTTGACATTCCAGTCAAAGACTTGGTCAAAAAAAAAAAAAAAAAAAAAAAAAAAGGAACCTCTATTGACAACTGGTCTTATTAGTTCTATGTAAAGAAACTTATGTCATTACTTACTTGTTTAGAATGCCAAACTGTGGATGGATCAAATAGGGAGAAAATATACAACGTGAAGGAAAATCTTTGTCCTAATATTCACTGAACTGGCATTTCCATTCTTCATATTTTCATTTTTCCCCCACTAAAAAAATTTTTTGTTTGTTTTTCCATTACAGTTGTCTCACTTTTTTAGCCCTCTTGTTTCCCTGCACCCTGTCCCTCCCTTCCCCACATTTAGTATCCACTCAGTTGCCCCTGTCTGTGGGTCATTCATATATATTTTTTTTTACTTGACCCTTCCCTTTACACCTTTCTTTTCCTCCCCCCCGGACCCCTTGTTATTCTTAGTCTACTTCTTGTTTACATACCTCTGGTTCAATTTTGCTCATTTGTTTGTGTTGTTCATTAGTTTCCTGTAATAGGTGACAGCATAAGGTATTTTTCTTTTGTTGCCTGGCTTATTTCACTAAGCATAATTTTCTCTAGTTCCATCCATGTTGTTGCAAATGGTAGAAGTTCCTTCTTTCTTTCTGCTACATAGAATTCCATTGTGTAAATGTACCACAGTTTTTTGATCCACTCATCTACAGATGGGCATTTAGGTTGTTTCCAGCACTTGGCTATTGTAAATAGTGCTGCTATGAACATTGGAGTGCATAGGTTCTTTTGAATTGGTGTTTCGGGATTTTTTGGATATAATCCTAGCGATGGAATTGCTGGTTCAAAAGGCAGTTCCATTTTTAGTTTTTTTAGGAAATTCCAAACTCTTTTCCACAGTGGCTGCACCAGTTTACATTCCCACCAGCAATGCACCAGGGTTCCCGTTTCTCCGCATCCTCTCCAGCACAAATTGTTTGTTGATTTGTTGATGATGGCCATTCTGACTGGTGTGAGGTGGTATCTCATTGTGGTTTTAATTTGCATCTCTCTGATGGCTAGTGATGTTGAGCATACTTTCATATGTCTATGGGCCCTCTGTATGTCTTCTTTGGAGAAGTGTTTGTTCAGGTCCTTTGCCCATTTTTTAATTGGGTTGTCTGTCTTCTTGGTGTTGAGTCGTATGAGTTCTTTATATATTTTGGAGATCAATCCCTTGTCTGAGATATCATTGGCGAATATATTTTCCCATATGGTTGGTTTCCTTTGCATCTTGCTGATGTTTTCTTTAGCTGAGCAGAAACATTTTAGTTTGATGTAGTCCCATTTGTTTATTCTTTCCTTTATTTCCCTTGCCTTGGGAGATATATCACTGAAAATGTTGCTACGTGGGATATCTGAAATTTTCCTGCCTATTTTTTCCTCTAGGACTTTTATGGTTTCATGGCTTACATTTAAGTCTTTGATCCATTTTGAGTTTATTCTGGTGTATGGTGTGAGCTGGTGGTCTAGTTTCATTTTTTTGCATGTCCCTGTCCAGTTCTCCCAACACCATTTGTTGAAGAGGCTCTTTTCACTCCATTTGATGTTCTTTCCCCCTTTGTCAAATATTAGTTGACCATATGAACCTGGGCTTATTTCTGGGCTCTCTATTCTGTTCCACTGATCTATATGTCTGTTTTTATGCCAGTACCAGACTGTTTTGATTACCGTGGCCTTGTAGTATAGTTTGATATCAGGTATTGTGATTCCTCCTACTGTGTTCTGCCTCAAAATTGTTGTGGCTATTCGGGCTCTTTTTTGGTTCCATATAAATTTTTGAAGTATTTGTTCTAGGTCTGTGAAATATGTTGCTGGTATTTTAATAGGGATTGCATTGAGTCTATAAATTGCTTTGGGTAGTATGGACATTTTAATGATGTTGATTCTTCCCATCCATGAGCATGGTATACGCTTCCATTTATTTGTATCTTCTTTAATTTCTTTCTTCAGTGTTATGTAGTTTTCTGTGTACAGGTCTTTTACCTCTTTGGTTAAGTTTATTCCTAGGTATTTTATTTTTCTTGTTGCTATGGTAAATGGGATTTTTCTTTCAGTTTCTATCTCTGAGTTTTTATTGTTGGTGTATAAAAATGCCTTCGATTTCTTAATATTGACTTTGTATCCTGCTATTTTGCCGAATTCACTTATTAGATTGAGTAGTTTTTTTTTGTGGAGTCTAAAGGATTTTCTATGTACACTATCATGTCATCTGCAAATAATGACAGTTTTACTTCCTATTTTCCAATTTGGATGCCTTTTATTTCTCTTTCTTGTCTGATTGCTGTGGCTAGAACTTCCAAGACTATGTTGAATAGGAGTGGAGAGAGCGGACATCCTTGTCTTGTTCCTGATCTCAGGGGGAATGCTCTCAGTTTTTGCCCATTGAGTATGATGCTGGCTTCAGGTTTCTCATATATGGCCTTTATTATGTTGAGGTATGCTCCCTCTATTCCCATTTTGCTGAGAGTTTTTATCATAAATGGGTGTTGTACTTTATCAAATGCTTTTTCCGCATCTATTGATATGATCATGTGTTTTTTGTCTTTCATTTTGTTTATGTGGTGTATCACGTTTATTGATTTGTGAATATTAAACCATCCTTGCATCCCTGGGATGAATCCCACTTGATTGTGGTGTATGATCTTTATAATGTATTGCTGGATCCGGTTTGCCAATATTTTGTTGAGGATTTTAGCATCTATGTTCATCAGCGATATTGGCCTGTAGTTTTCTTTCTTTGTTGTTTCTTGACCTGGTTTTGGAATTAGGATTATACTGGCTTCATAGAACGAGTTTGGGAGTCTCCCCTCTTCTTGGATCTTTTGGAATAGTCTGAGGAGGATAGGAGTTAGTTCTTTCCTAAATGTTTTGTAGAATTCACTTGTGAAGCCATCCGGTCCTGGGCTTTTGTGTGCTGGGAGTTTTTGGATTACTGCTTCAATTTCACTAGCTGTTATTGGTCTATTCAGACTTTCTGCTTCTTCTTGATTCAGTTTGGGCAGACTATAGTTTTCCAGGAATCTGTCCATTTCCTCTACGTTGTCAAATTTCTTGCCATACTGTTGTTCATAATAATTTCTTGTAATTCTTTGTATTTCTGTTGTATCAGTTGTGATTTCTCCTCTTTCATTTCTGATTTTACTTATTTGGGTCCTCTCTCTTTTTTTCTTGATGAGCCTGGCTTAAAGGCTTGTCAATTTTGTTTATCTTTTCAAAGAACCAGCTCCTACTTTTGTTGATCTTTTGAATTGTTACTTTAGACTCTATGTCATTTAATTCTGCTCTGATCTTGATGATTTCCTTCCTTCTACTTGATCTGGGTTTTGCTTGTTGTTCTTCCTCTAGTTCTTGTAGCTGTAGGGTTAAGTTTTTTATTAGAGGTTCTTCTAGCTTTTTTAGGTAGGCTTGTATTGCTATGAAATTTCCTCTTAAGACTGCTTTCGCTGTATCCCATAGGTTTTGGGTTGTTGTGTGTTCATTATCATTGGTTTCCAGGAATTTTTTGATTTCTTCCTTGATGTCATTGTTAACCCATTCATTATTTAATAGCATGTTATTCATTCTCCATGAGTTTGAATGTTTTTCAGTTTTTTCCTTGAGGTTGATTTCCAATTTTAAGCCATTGTGATCTGAGAAAATGCTTGATATAATTTCAATTTTCTTGAATTTATTGAGGCTTGTTTTGTGTCCTACCATGTGGTCTATCTTTGAAAATGTTCCATGTGCACTTGAGAAATATGTATATTTTGCTTCTTTGGGGTGTAAACTTCTATATATATCGACTAAGTCCATTTGATCTAAAGTGTTGTTCAGTGCCTCAATATCTTTGGTGTTTCTTTGCTTTGAAGATCTGTCCATTGTTGACAATGGGATGTTAAAGTCCCCTATGATGAGTGTGTTGCTGTCTATATCTTTCTTGGAGTCTTGCAAAATTTTCCTTACATATTTGGGTGCTCCTAAGTTGGGTGCATATATATTTATAAGGGTTATATCTTCTTGATGGATTTTTCCCTTAAGTATTATGAAATGCCCTTCTTTGTCTCTTTTTATGGACTTTGCTGTGAAATCTGTTTTGTCTGATATAAGTATTGCTACACCAGCTTTTTTTTCATGTCCATTTGCTTGAAATAAATTTTTCCATCCCTTTACTTTCAGTCTGTGTAGATCTTTTGTTCTAAGGTGGGTCTCTTGTAGACAGCATATATGTGGGTCATTCTTTCTAATCCATTCAGCTACCCTATGTCTTTTAATTGGAGCGTTTAATCCATTTATGTTTAATGTTATTACTGATAAGTACTTATTCATTGTCATTTTTCCCCTTTGTACTCGTGTTCTTCTCTGTCTCTCTCTGTTTCTTTATCTTCTTAGAGCAGACCCTTTAGCATCTCTTGCATTGCTGGTTTGGTGAAGATGTATTCTTTTAGTCTTCCTTTGTCTGAGAAACTCCTTATTTCGCCTTCCATTTTGAATGAGAGCCTTGCTGGGTAGAGTATTCTTGGTTGTAGGCCTTTGTTTTTCATTGCTCGGAATATTTTTTGCCATTCCCTTTTGGCTGGTAGTGTTTCTGCTGAGAAATCTGATGATAGCCTTATTGGAGCTCCCTTGTATGTTATTAGTTGTTTCTCTCTTGCTGCTTTTAGGATTCTCTGTCTTTGAATGTTGCCATTTTAATTATGATGTGTCTTGAGGTGGGCCTGTTGGGGTTCATCTTCATTGGGACCCTCTGTGCCTCTTGGATTTGCGTGACTCTTTCTCTCCTCATGTGAGGGAAGTTTTCTGTTATTAGTTTTTCAAAGAGGTTTTCTATCCCTTGCTCTTCTTCTTCTCCTTCTGGAATTCCAATGATACGGATATTGTTACGTTTCATGTTGTCCTGCAGCTGTCTTAGAACATCTTCAGTCTTGTTCAGTCTTTTTTCATTTTGTTGCATTATCTGGGAGTTTTTGTGTACGTTGTCCTCCAGTTCGCTGATCCGATCTTCTGCTTCCTCTAGCCTGCTCTTAATTTCTTCTATTGTGTTCTTCAATTCAGAGATCGTATTCTTCATTTCCCCCTGGCTCTTATTGATAGCTTCTATGTCCTTTTTCATGCTGGTGTAATTCTCAGTAAGTTCCTTGTATTTTTTCTGGAGTTCCTTGTAGTTTCCCTGGAGTTCTTTATAGTTTCTGCTGAGGTCATTGAGCTTCTCCATAATCCATGCTTTCAATTCCATATCTGATAGTTTGCTCCCCTCTATTTCATTTAGCACTCTTACTGGGGATTCTACCTTTCCTTTCGATGGGGGGTTGTTTCTCTGTCTCCCCATTTTTGTGATTCCTTTTGTTTGTTGGTGCTTCTTAGAATGATCAGTTCTTCCTGGATCTGCCTCTGGTAGCGTCAGGTCATGTACCAGACTGGCCCTAGGCAGCCTGTTGGAGACTTCCAGGGATTTACTGCCTTTGTCTCTCTTCTTTAGTTGTTACTATACTCAATCTGTGATCAGCCGTCAGGCTTAAGGACCATGGGTGTGGCAACTTAATTCCTGTAGGCAGGGCTTTTATTTCCCCTTAGCATGACACGACTTGGAGGGGGATGGTCTGTCTGCTGTACTGGGGCTGAGTCAGCACTGGCTGGTCCTGGGAGGGGGTTTGTGTAGCTTCCACTTACTCCTCCGCCCTCCTGGATCTCCGTCTGTGTTGTCCTTGATGATATTTCTTTAATCTGTCTGGTTGTATTTCAGCTACTTTTTGGTGGATCTTTTTCTCTGGTTAGTTGATTGAGAGTCACTCTGCCCACCTTGTCTTGAGATCTTTTGTGAAGGTGCTGCTAAAACATAATTACACAACCCAGACAAGAAACCCACACCCTCCAATGTCTCCCCCAAATACAATCCAACTATAGGTTGCAAATGAGCCCGTGGTAATATACTTGTGGAGATACTGGGACTCTTATTTCATAGGAGAAACAGAAAGGAGTTGTTTTAAATGAAGGAAGGGTAATTTTTGAGCTGGAAGTTGATAGAGTATTAATATTAGCAATTGGGATCAAGGTTATGTAAGAGAGCAATTAACACTTACACTGTCTGTTTGAAAAGGAGGGGAGGGTTACAGTGTGGAGTGAGAAAGTGGAAGTGTATAGTATTAGGATTATATAATCGGTATATACTATATGATTAGCGTGGGAGGTAGGGTAGACACAACAGACATCCAGGTAGACAGACAGCCAGAAATTGAAAGAGAGGGCTGGGGAGGTTAGAAGGTAGGAAATAGATTGAGAGAGAATTTTTAAAGAATAAAAATACAGAGTAGAAAATAGCAAGACAGGAGGGGAGAGAGGAAAGAGAGAGAGAAAGTAGAGAAGAGAAGGGTAGGAGAGAGAACGAAAGAAGAAGGGGAGGTAGAAGAGAGGGGACTGGATTAAAATTCTTTTTTAAATTATATATTATAAAAAAGATTAGGAGATTAAAACATGATATAAAGTTGCAAGATAGAGAGAAAAGGTGAATATATAGAGAGAGGAATAGGAGATAGGAAAGCAAGAGGATTTGGGAGGAAAAGAGCTCAGAGGAGGGAAGGAAATCAGGAGGAAGAGGAGATATTAGGGAGGGGAGGATTGAAATTGAAGAGTTGAAAAAAGATAGGATGAAGGAGAGAAATACAAGAGGTAGGGAAAGAAGTGGGGGGATGGGGTAGAAAAAGAGAAGGGGTAAGAATGGGAGAGTAAAGGGAGAGGGGGATAGATTAGAAGTATAATTTGAATATTAAGAGATTAGAATATAAAGTGTAATAGGGAGAGAGAGAGAATATGTATAGGGAGAGAAGGAAAATAAGGACAAGAGATGAAAGAAAAAGGAATGTAGACTGAAGGGGGACAAAATGAAGAAAGAAATTTAATAAAGTTGAAGGTGCGTAGTGCAGAGAAAGGAGAGGGTGAGAAAGGGAGAGAACTTAAAATTATAAAATTAACAGAATAGGATGAAGGGGAGACATGCTAAGGGGAGAGAAGGGCGGGAAGGGGATTGGAGAAAAGGTGAGAAAATAAGAAGGGACTGATGGTAGGGGTAGTTAGGAGAGAGTGAGAGATAAAAGAATGAGGATTTTAACTCAATTCAACTTCTATGCACAGTCTCTGGGTATTTTTGGTTTGTTTGTTTTTTGGTTTTTCCTTGCTTCCTTCCTGAGTCTGCTCCTATTCAAAATTCCATGAGTTTCAAATCTTTTCTGGTTGGTTGGCTGGCTGTGGGAGGGTTCTGCTTGATTCTGGGGTTGCTAGTCTTTTTTTCGTGGGCCTACCACCGCTCTGCTGTGAGCTGCATTTAATTGTCCCCTCCTGAGGCAGCCTCAGCCTTCCTCAGGCTTGTCCAACTTCTCCTTCCCTTTGTTGGTCCAGCCTGTGCCTGCCAGCAATCCCCGCCCTGCCTCCAGTCCTGTCTCTATTCCCAGGCTACAGCTTCTGCTCTCTTCCCTGTCTATATGCCTGCGCACCCTATCTCTCTCCCTGTCTCAAGACCGTCCTTTTGTTCTGCAGGACTCTGTCACAGTGGGTCAAAGTGCCGGGCCCAGTGGCCCTTTCCTGCCCAGGGCCTCTCCCCTAGTCTGGAGCTTTGCAGTGGCTTTCCTGCGTGTGCTCTTCTCCTTGCCCCCAAACTTTCTCTATTCCGAGCTACAGCTTCCGCTGGCTTCCCTGTCTATCGGCCTGCGCACTCTATCTTTCTTCCCACCACAGCATCGTCCCTTTGTTCTGTAGGACTCTAGTGTGGTCAGTCAGTGCAGCACTCTCCTACCCCGGGGCTCTCTGCCAGTCTGGAGCTCTGCAGCAGCCCTTCCATGCAGCCCCTTCTCCCTGCCCTAAAACCGTCTCCCCTCCAGAACCTCCGCCTCTGCTCTCTTCCCTACTTACACACCCTGCACGTCCTATTTCTCTCCTAGCCCCAAACCCCCCTTTTGTTCTGTGGGATTCTAGTGCGACTAAAGAGCAAACACTGCTTTCAAGAACACAGTTCTCCCCCGGTCCGGAGTTCCGCAGCAGCTTTTCTGTGCTGCCGTTCTCCTTTCCCCAAAAGTGTCCCTTTGTTCTGTAGGGCCCTAGCGCAAGTGCTGGGTGCGCCGGGATGCTGAGCTTTCGGTTGGAGGTTGCAGCTGAGGATGTTTCTCTCTAGACTCAGATCACACAGTTTCTCCCAGTCCTGATTGTTCACTGTTCTCTCCCTCCTCTGGCTTTTTTGGCCAAATCCTCTCCCTAGCTCCCTACAAGAATTCACTCCCGGCTAGTGAGCTCTCCGGCTTGATACTGCAAATGCACGAAGTCTCAGAATGACTCAGCCTGCAGTTTGTGATAAACCCCTCCACCCCCCTCCACGCTGCTCCCACGATCTCCTCCCCGTTCACGTTATCAGATATTCCCACTCACTCAGTCATTCCTCCCCTCATTTGTTCCTCCTGGATTGTCTCCTTAACAGGAGCGAGCTGAGAACACTGCCATACTCCGCGGCAATGTTGGTCCCTCCCTCTTTTTTTTCTTGATGAGTCTGGATACAATTTTGTCAGTCAATCTTGTTTATATTTTAAAAATATCTAGTCTTTGTTTTGTTGATCTTTTGTATTTTTCTGACTCTATTTCATTTCTGTCCTGATCTTTATTATTTCTTTTCTCTAACTCACTTTGACCGTGTGAGTTGTTGTTTTTGTTTTCTTCCCTACTTCCTTTAAATGTAAAGTTGAGATTTTTCTTGTCTTGAGGTAAAGTTGTATGTTATGAAGCTACTTCCAAGGCTGCTTTTAATATTTCATTAGAATCTGGGTTGTTGCATTCTATTTTCATTTGTTTCAAGGTATGTTTCTATTTCTTCCTTGATCTCATTGTTAACCCATCCATTCATTCTTTAGTAACATGTTATTTAGCCTGTGTGACTTTGTGTGATTTTCAGTTTTTTCTCCTGTGATACATTTCAAGTTTAGTACCATTATGAATAGAGGATGTGCTTGATATTATTTCAATCTTCTTAAATTTATTGAGACATTTTGTGTCCCAATATATGGCTATCCATGTGCACTTGAAAAGAATGTATATTCTGATGATTTTGGATGAACTGCTCTGAAGTTATCAATTAAATAAATCTGATCTAGTGTGTCATTTAAGGCTGATTTTACCTTATTGATTTTCTGTCTGAATGACCTATCTATTGATGTCAATAGAGTTTTAATATCCTTTACTATGACTGTACTACTGTCAATATTTTCCTGTATGCTCATCGGGATTTGCTTTATACATTTAGGTGCTCCTCTGTTGAGTGCATAAATGTTTACAACAGTCATATTCTCTTGCAGGATTTCTCTCTTTACTGTCATGTACTTTCTTTCTTTATGTCTTAGTATATAGGCTATGTTTTAAAGTCTTTTTTCAGATATAATTATTGCCACCCAACTTTTTAAAATTATAATTTGCATAAAATATCTTTTTCCATCCCTTAATTTGGGTCTGTGTGCATCTTTCATTCTGAGGTGTTTGTTGTAGACAGCATATGTATGGGTCTTGTTTTCTTTTTTAATGTATTTTATTGATTATAGTGTTACATTTGCCCCAATTTCCCTTCCCTCTGCTCCTCTCCACCCGGTGGCCCCCTCCCTTCAGTTGTCCCGCCCTTTTAGTCCATGTCCATTGTTTGTGCATATAGTTCTTCTCAACCTCTCTCTGTCTATTCCATTCCCTCTTACTATGCTTCTTAATTCCTATACCATCTCCCTCCCTCTCCCCCTTCCCCCTCCCTGCTGACCTCCCCCCAATATGCTCCCCATACCTATAGTTCTTTTTCCACTCTCGTTGCCTATTTAGTTTGCCTTTGTTTCAATTCCCTAGCTTCTGTTGTTGTTTCTTGTGATGCAGTTTTCATTTTAGTGTTAATAGTTTTGATCCTCCTTTTTCGAAACCAGTCCCTTTAACATCTCATATAATAGTGGTTTGGATCTGATGAACTCTTTCAGTTTTATTTTGTCCTGGAAACACTTTCTCTGCCCTTCTATTCTGAATGACAGTTTCGCTGGATAGAGTATTCGTGTCTGTAGGTTTTGGATTTTCATTACTTTGAATATTTCTTGCCAGTCCCTTCTTGCCTGCAGGGTCTCCCTTGAGAAGTCAGCTGATAGTCTAATCGGGACCCCTTTGTACATGATTCTTTTCTTCTCTCTTGCTGCTTTTAAGATTCTCTCTTTATCTTTAACTTTTGACATTTTGATCATAACGTGTCTTGGAGTAGTTCTCCCTGGGTCCAGTTGTTTTGGAACTCTCTGTGCTTCCTGGACCTGTACGTCTATTTTTTTCTCCAAGTTTGGGGAGTTCTGCTTTATTATATTTTCACTTAATTTTTCAATTTCTAGTTCATCTTCTTAGCCCTCTGGTAAACCAATGACTCATATTGGGTCTCTTATAGCTGTCCCAGAGGTTTCTGATCCTTTCATCATTTTCCTTGCTTCCCGTTTCCTCTCTCTGCACTGGTTGACTGTTTGTTCCTTCTCTGTGTTCTGGTTTGTTGATTTGAACTCTGGATTTTATTTCCTCACCATCTGTCTCGTATGTGGTTTTGTTCCTTTCAGTATGAGTGTTTTCCAATTCTTTCTCATCTTTTTCCAGATCTTTTGTTAATTCTGTAAGCCACCTGATAACAATGGCCCTGAACTGAGCCTCTGACAGGTTTCTTATTTGTTCATCTGTCAGATTCTTCATCTGTTGCCTGGTGAGCTGCGCCACTGGGATTTCTATAGTTGTCTGCCTCATTTTTGACACATGCGTTTTGTTTTCTTGGGCTGGCTATAGAGGGCAGTGCCTGTGTACTCGTCGCAACCCAGTGACCGGTGGTGATCCGCAGCCTTCTTCGCTGCGCTGTGGCGCTTTGTCGTCACTGCCCAGCGACCAGCGGCGATCTACAACCTATTTCACAGCTCTGTGGCGCTTTGTGTGGGGGTGGGGGTCCAAGATGGATTCCTGCAGTTATTCTGCTAGGAGACCAGGATCCGTCCTCCCGCCCTCTGGGCCTCACTGTTGGAGATGATGTGGTGGCTGCTTTTCCCAGCGTTGGGGTTGCGAGCTGCCGGAGTTTGACTTTAGCCAGGATTGCTCTCCCTGCTGCTGTCCCAGATGCTACCGCAAACAGCACCGCCCACTTTCACTCTTAACTGCCCAAAGAGCGCTGCTGGTTTATAACTTTGTACGTTGGGCTTCTGTGTAGTTTTATTTTCTGGAATTTCTAGTTATCTTTTGTTTTGAAGTAGTTGTATTCCTCTCTAGTTGTAGAGGGAGACCGAGCATGTCCGTCTAAGCCTCCACCTTGGCCGGAAGTCCTGGGTCTTGTTTTCTTATACATTTGACTGTCCTATGCTATTTGATTGAAACATTTAAAGCATTTAAATTTAATGCGATTAATAATAAGTACATATTTGTTGCCATTTTATTCTTTTAAATATGTTCCTCCTGTTTATTTCTTTTTCTTAAAGAAGACCGTTTAAGATTTCGTGTAAAACTAGTTTGGTGGTCATGAAATTCTTTTAATATTTTCTTGTCTAGGCCATGGCTGGTTGTGTTTTGGTGGGTTGAGTGCTGGCTTGTGGACCAAAAAGTTGTCAGTTCAATTTCCAGTCAGAGCACATGTCTGAGTTTTGGGCCAGGTCCCCAGTTGGAGGCATGCGAGAGGCAATATTCATGGCTGATTCTCTCACATGTTATGTTTCTTATGTTTCTCTCCCTCTTTTTCTTTCTCCTTTCCCCTTTCTCTATAAATAACTAAATTAAATCTTTAAAAAATGGATAAGTTGCTGGCTAAAGTAGTCTTGGTTGTATGTCCTTGCTTTTCATTACTTTTCATATTTCATGCCAATTCCTTCTGGCCTGAAATGTTTCTATTGAGAAATTAGCTGACAATCTTATGGGAACTCCCTTGTAGATAACTGTTTTTCTCTTGCTGCTTTTAAGATTTTCTCTTTGTCTTTAACCTTTGGCATTTAATTATGATATGTCTTGATTTGTGCCTCTTTGAGTTCATCTTATTTGAGATTCTCTACACTTCCTGGACTAGTATGTGTTTTCTCTTCACCAGGTTTAGGAAGTTTTCAGGTATTATTTGTTCACATAAGTTCTCTATCGCTTGCTCTCCTTTTTATCCTCATACACCTATGATGTGTTATGTTTCATTTCGTTTCCAAGGTCCCTGAAACTATCCTCTTTTTAAATGTTATTTTTCATTTTGCTGCTCTGTTTATTTTCAGCTACCATGTCTTTCAGATAGCTGATTCTATCCTATGCTTTAGCCACCCTACTCTTTATTTCTTCTGGTGTATTCTTCACTTCAGATATTGGATTCTTATTCTCTGACTCTTTCTTTTTTTTTTTAAGCAATATGTTTATTGGAGTGTTGTACAAAAAAGTTTTTTGTCAAAAAATGAATATTAAAAAGCATTGGAGAAAAAAATCACACATTTGGCACATTGTAACAAAAATGTAGAGTATCTGTAACAAAGGTGTAGAATCTGCCACAGTTCTGTAAGCCAACCCTACTGCATGTTGTGCTTATGTGCTGGAACATGGACAAAAAACCTTTTAGTAGCCCTGCGAGATTGGAAGAATGTTAGTCTCACTTGGATATGCTAATGTGAACAGAACTGCAGGGTCTCCATGGCTAGGCTTCTACTAGGAAACTAGCTGAGCAATCATATTCTATGTGGACACCCAAGCTTGAGCTCTGGACTTGGTGTACTCACAAATTGCCTGCCTGCAGGCCCATAAGAAGGCCACCCTCTCACCACTTCTGGAGACCCCAATGTCTGGATTTGCACTAAGAGAAGTTCTGGGCTCTGTCAAATGACAGGCACTCAGACAGAGGCATAAGTTCAGCATCATTCTAAGTGACTTAAGCTAAGTTAACTTGTTTAAGGATATGTGCTCCTTTTCACAGGCCATAAGCAAAAAATTCTTATTGATTTCTGCTCCATGTTTCCAACTATTTGATTAACCATGAGTGTCACCACACTGTCCAAAACTGAGGGGTCTGAGGTGGTATCTCATTGTGGTTTCACTTTGCATCTCTCTAATGGCTAGTGATATTGAACATCCTTTCATATGCCTATAGGTCCTCTGTATGTCCTCCATGGAAAACTGTCTATTCAGATTCTTTGAGCAATTTTAATTAAATTGTCTTCCTGGTGTTGAGTCATATGAGTTCTTTATATATTTTGGAGGACAAACCCTTGTCCGAGATATCATTGGCAAATATGTTTTTTCATATGGTTGATTCCCTTTTCATTTTGATATTTTCTTTAGCCAAGCAGAAGCTTTTTAGTTTGATATAGTTCTATTTGTTTACTTATTTCTTTACTTCCTTGCCCTAGGAGGTATATCAGCAAAAATATTGCTGTGAGAGATATCTGAAAGTTTACTGCCTATGTTTTTCTCTAGGATTTTTATGGTGTTACAACTTATATTTAAGTCTTTTATCCATCTTGAGTTTATTCTTGTGTATGCTATAAGATGGTTCTTTTTTTTTTTTTTTTTTTCCTCATGTACCTGTCAGATCACCCAACACCATTTATTGAAGAGGTCATTTTTACTCCATTTTACTCCTTGTCCCCTTTGTCAAATATTAATTAACCAGAGATACATGGGTTTATTTCTGGGCTCTCTATTCTGTTCCATTTATATATGTGTCTGTGCTTATGCCAATATCAGACTGTTTTGTTTACAGTGGCCTTGTACTATAGGTCGATATCAGGTATTGTGATTTCTCCAACTGTGCTCTTCTTTCTCAATATTGCTGAGGTTCTTTGGGGTCACTTTTAGTTCCATGTAAATTTTTGGAATATTTGTCCCAGATCTCTGAAATATGCCATTGGTATTTTAGTGAGGATTGCATTGAATATATAGATTGCTTTGGGTAATATGGACATATTAGTGATGTTATTTCTTCCAATCCATGAACAGAGTATATGCTTTCATTTATTTGTATCTTCTGTAATTTCTTTCTTCAGTGTTCTATAGTTTTCTGAGTAAAGATCTTTTACCTCTTTGGTTAAGTTTATTCCTAAGTACTTTCTTTTTCTTGTTGCTATAGTAAATGCAATTTTTTCTTAGTATCTATTTATGATATTTTATTGTTGGTGTACAGAAATGCCTTTGATTTCTGAATATTGGCTTTGTATTCTGCTATTTTACCAAATTCACTTATTAATTCAGGTAGTTTTTTGTGGAGCCTATAGGGTTTTCTATTACACTATCATGTCATCTGCAAATGATGACAGTTTTATTTCTTGCTTTCCATTTTGGATGCCTTTTTTTTCTTTTACTTGTCTAATTGCTGAGACTAGAACATCCATAAGTATATTGAATAAAAGTAAAGTAGACACCCTTGTCTTGTTTTTATTTGTTGGGGGGAAGCTTTTACTTTTTGTTTGTTAAGTAGGTTTCTCATATATGGCCTTATGACATTGAGGTTTGCTCCCTCTGTTTCCACCTTGCTGAACATTTTTATCATAAATGGATGCTGTACTTTATTAAATGCTTTTTCAGTATCTATTGATATGATCATGTGATTTTTGTCTTTCATTTTTTTCATGTGGTGTATTATGTTTATTGATTTGACAATATTATATCATCATTGAATCCATGGAATGAATACCACTTGATTATGGTGTATTATATTTTTAATGTATTTCTGGGTCTAGGTTGCCAATATTTTGTTGAGAATTTTAGCATCATGTTCATTAGCAATATTGGCCAGTAATTTTCTTTCTTTCTTTGTCTTTTTCTGATTATGTAATAAGGATAACACTGGCCTCATAAAAAGAATTTAGGAGTCTTCCCTCTTCTTGAATTTTATTTTGGAATAGTTTGAGAAGGATAGAAGTTAGTTCTCTAAATGTTTGGTAAAATTCACCTATAAAGCCATCCAGTCTGGAGCTTTTGTGTGCTGGGAAGATTTTTAGTACTGCTTCAATTTCACTGGTTACTATTGGTCTATTCAGGTTTTCTTCTTCTTCTTGATTCAGTTTTGAAAATTACATTTCTAGAAATTTGTCCATTTCACCCAGGTTGTCAAATTTCTTGTGATACAGTTGTTTGTAGTAATTTTCTACAATTCTTTGTATTTCTGTGGTTTCTGGTTGTGATTTATCCTCTTTTATTTCTGATGTTATTTATTTTTATCCTCTCTTTTTTCTTGATGAGTCTTGTTAAAGTCTTGTTGATTTTGTTTATGTTTTCAAGAACCATGTTCTGGATTATTGATCTTTGAATTGTTCTTTAGTCTCTATGTAATTTAATGCTGCTCTGATTTTGATTATTTTCTTTCTTCTACTCACTCAGGGCTTTGCTCTTGTTCCTTTAGTTCTTGTACATGTAGGGTTAGTTTGTTTATTTGAAATGTTTCTATCTTTTTTATGTAGACCTGTGTTGCTATGAACTTCCCTTTCAGGATTGCCTTGGCTGTTACCCATAGGATTTAAGTTGTTTTTTGTTCATTTCAATTTGTTTCAAGAAACATTTTGATATCTTCCTTGATCCCATTGTTGCACCACTCATTATTTAATAGCATGTTATTCAGTCTCCATGAATTTGAATGTTTTTAAGTTTTTTTCCTTGAAGTTGTTTTCCAGTTTCAAGCCATTGTGATCTGAGAAGATTCTTGATATAATTTCAATTGTTTGAAATTTTTTGAGGCTTATTTTATGTCCTACCATTTGGTCTGTTTTTGAAAAATTTCCAGGGTCATTTGAAAGGAACGTATATTTGACTTCTTGGGGGTGAAATATTCTGTATATATCAAAAACGTCTATTTTACCTACAGTGTTGTTCAATGCCACAACGTTGTTGTTTCATTGCTTGGAATATGTATCCATTTTTTACAGGAGTGTGTTAAAATCCTTTACTGTGAGTGTGCATATATGTTTACAAGGGTTATATGTTCTTGATGATTTGTTCCCTTAAGTATTGTGAAGTGTCATCCTTTGTTGTTGTTGTTTTTGTTGTTTGCTTTTTGTGTGTGTGTATGTGTAATTGATTATGCTGTTACAGTTGTCCCCAATTATTTTCCCTTTGCTCCCCTCCATCCATCACTCCTCCTCCCTCCATCAGTCTTATCCCCCTTAGTTCATGTCCATAAATCATGTATATAAGTTCTTTGACTTTACCCTTTCATATACTATTCTTAACATCCTTATTTATTCTGCACCCTCCTACTATGCCTCTTAATTCCTGCTTGATTTACCTCTTTTTTCCCCTTCCCCCTCCAAGTCTACACCCCTCCGCCTGCTCCCCATACCTATGATTCTGTTTCCACTCTGGTTGTCTGCTTAGTTTGTTTTTGTTTTTACTTTTTTAGATTCTGTTGTTGATAATTATAATTTTGCTGTAATTTTAATGTTCATAGTTTTGATCTTCTTTTTCTTAAATAAATCTCTTCAACATTTCATATAATAATGGCTTGGTAATGATGTATGCCTTTAGCTTCATCTTCTTTGGGAAACACTTTATCTGCCCTTCCATTCTAAATGATAGCTTTGCTGGATAGAATATTCTTGGTTGTACGTCCTTGCTTTTCATCACTTTGAATATTTCTGGCCAGTCCCTTCTTGCCTTCAAATTTTCTTTTGAGAAATAAACTGATAGTCTTATAGGTATCCCTTTGTATGTAATTCTTCTCTTCTCCTTTGCTGCTTTTGATTTTCTTTGTCCTTAATCTTTAGCACTTTAATTATTATGTATCTTAGTGTGGTCCTCCTTGGGTCTAGTTTGTTTGGGGCTCTCTGTGCTTCCTGAACTCATATGTCATTTCCTTCCCCAAATTAGGGTCGTTTTCCTTTATTATTTTATCACATAAATTTTCAATTTCTTGCTCTCCCTCTTCACCTTCTGGCAACCCTGTGATTTGGATGTTGGCCCCTTTAAAGCTATCCCAGAGGTTTCTAAGCCTCTCCTCATTTTTTTCAATTCTCATTTCCTCTTTCTGTACTGGTTGACTTTATTTCTTCATCATTTTCAATTTGTTGATTTGAGCCTGGTGTCCTTTCCTTCACCACTAATTTTGTGTGGATTTTCCTTTATTTCACTTAGTATAGCCTTCATTTCTTCCCTGTCCTGCTTAAACTTTTCTGTCATGTCTGTGAGCATCTTTATCACCAGTGCCTTAAACTGTGCTTCTGTTAGGTTCATGATCTCCTCATCACTTAGTTCTCCCAATGGAACCTTGATCTGTTCTCCACCCCCTTTTGGGCCATACTCTTCTGTCTTCTCATCTTGACAGCTTTCTGTGTTTGCCTCTGTGATTTAGGTAGGGCTGTCGCACCTGTTATGTTATAAGGTGTGAAGCCTTAGGTACTCATTAGTGCTGGCAACCTGTTCCACTACATTGTGGTACTCTATGTAGGGGAAGTGTCTGAGAGGAAGCAGTGCCAGTCGTCCCTCACTCATTGCTTTTCCAGGCACTTCTCCCCCTTCCTGTACTAAGCAAGCTGCCTCCTTTAAGAGACAGGCAGTTTCCTCTTCTGTCCCTACCCCCCACTGGCTTTCACAATCAGAAGAAATGTAGCTCTATTTTCCTCTGCTCTAGAACCATGAGCTCTATGGACTGGCCTGGGGCTGTGATCAGTCTGGTTTGGGGCTGGGATTGCTTTTCAGGTTTAAAATGTATGACTTTGCTTTTGGCTGCAACTACAGTTCCTGTGCCGCTGCCAAGCTCTGCCCCTGCAGCCTCTGTGCTACACTTCCTTTTCTCCTTCCCAGCTCCACCCCTCTTACTTTTCTGGCTGAATATTTCTTCTTTTTTTGTTGTTGTTGAACTTTTATGTAGTTTGGTTTTCTGCATCTCCTGATTTTTATTGGTTTTGAAGTGATTGTAAATTCCTTCTTAGTTGTGAGGGTGATGCAGTGTGTTTATCTAGGCCTGTATCTTGGCCAGAAGTTCTGACTTTTTTTTGAAGTCTATTTTGTCTGATATAAGTATTGCTACCCAAGCTTTTTTTTTCATGCCCGTGCTTAAAATATTTTTTCCATCCCTTCCCTTTCAGTCTGTGTATGTCTTTTGTTCTCAGGTAGGTCTCTTCTAGAGAGCATATAGTCAGGTCATGTTTTTCTATCCATGCAGCTGCCCTATGTGTTCTGATTGGAGCACTTAATCCATTTACATTTAATGTTATTATTGATAGGTACTTATTCATTGTCATTTTTCCCTTTGTACCTGTGTTCCTTTCTCTCTCTCTTTCTTCATCTTCTCAAAGCAGTCCATTTAGTATGTCTTGAAATGCTGGTTTGGTAAAGATGTATTCTTTTAGCCAATTTTTTTTGGGGGGGGTCAGGGAAGCTCCTTATTTTTCCTTCCATTTTACTTATTTATTTTTAAAGATTTTATTTAAAATCTTTATTTATTTTATTTAAAAAAGGGAAAGGATTGAGAAAGAGAAGGAGAGAAACATGAATGTGTGGTTGCCTCTCACACACCCCCAACTGGGGACTTTGCCCTTAACTCAAGCATGTGCCCTGGCTGGGAACTGAACCAGCAACGTTTTGGGTCACAGGCTGGTACTCAATCTAATGAGCCACACTAGCCAGGGCTTGCCTTCCATTTTAAATGAAAGCCTTGCTAGGTAAAGTAGTCTTAGTTATAGGCCTTTGCTTTTCATTAGTTGGAATATTTCTTGCCATTCCCTCTGGCCTGTAGTGTGTCTTTTGTGAAATCAGCTGATAGCCTTAACAGAGCTTTCTCGTATTTTACAAGCTGTTTTCTCCTTGCTGCCTTTTAGATTCCCTATTTGTTTTTAATTTTATCATTTTAATTGTGATGTGTCTTGGAGTAGGCCTCTTTGGGTGCATCTTCATTGGACCCTCTGTGCTTCCCAGACTTGTGTGACTTTTTCTGTCATCAAGTTAGGGAGATTTTCTGTCATTACTTTTTCAATTAAGTTTTCTATCCTTTACTCCTCTTCTTTTTGTTCTGGTATCCCTATGATATTAATATTATTACATTTCATGTCCTCCTACAGCTCCCTTAAAACCTTTTCATTCTTTTTGAGTCTTTTTACATTTTTTTGCTCTGTCTGGGAAATTTTTCTACCTTGTCCTACACCTCATTGATCCAGCCTTCTGTTTTATCTAGCCTGTTTTTATTTTTTTGTATATTTTATTGTTTATGTTGTTACAATAGTTCCAATTTTCGCCCTTTGCTCCCCTCTTCTCAGTACCCCCCTCCTCCCAGCAATCCCACACTCCTTAGTTCATGTCTATGGGTCATGCATACAAGTTCTTTAGCTTCACCCTTTCCTATATTCTTCTTTTAAAAATAAATAAATAATTAATTTTTTATAACAATAAAAAATAACAATCCCCCCCTCAGACTTAAGACTCTTTATAATCTTATAAAGAACAATGGTCGAAGGTCTCATGCTCCTTCAAGCTGAACATGGTCATCGTCCTCTCTACCCTTGGGTCCAGAAAGCCCTAACAAGAGTGGGGGTGTGGAGGTGAGGGTGGCCTTCCCACATGGGGAAGGATCTTGCAGACTCCAGGTCAGTTGGCTGTCCCCAGACCATGGCATGCTTGGTTTAACAGTCTGGCATCCTTGTTGTATTCTGGGGGCAACAGATTTGGCAACAGGGTTAAAAGGCATCTTTCAATCCATAACCACTTGATGACAAAAGGCAGGGATTAATTTTTCAGTGTCTCATACTAGGGGAGAGAAAAAAAGGCTCTTTGGCAGAAGGTGTACACCTGTCCAAAACCCTTTTTCCCACTATACTTAGTTTGTCTGAGGGAAATATTTTAGGTTTCCCCATTCTCAGACCTCTGGGCCCTTTCTGTCCAAGCCTTTAGGATAGGAAAGAGAAACCAGTTTTAAAGTGAAGCCCACAGACCACCCCATGCTTCACCAGCCCAGCCACTTAGTTCAACCAAACTGTTGAGTCTCAGGAGGCAGCAATACAGACAGGATTAAGTGAGGTCTATACATATGGACAATCACTTAGGTGGTGAGATCATAGGTTTATGCCCTAAGAAAACAGAACACACATGTTAATTTATGCAACATAACCCACAAACCAGTCTATATATCTGTAATACTCTCTTATTGGGAAGACATCAAGTTGCAAAGCTTTTGACATTCTTCTTGCCTGTAAATTAAGCATCTTTGATGATGCCACAGACCTAGTTTAACTTTCAATTGAAAACAAACTTTAAATGAAAATAAACTTTAAAGACAGTTAGCTGCACTGCTTTATAGTCTACCACTGAGCATTGTGGTTTTCACTGAATCACGATTTTTCTCCTTAAGTTTACCCTCCTTGTCATTAAAGGAACCACATTAATTCCAGTTTTAATTTATCCTGTTCATTTGCATAAACACAATAAGAGCAGAAAATTATCACATATGATTTTTACCTCTGATTTGCTGGAACTTACACAAAGAACTTTTAAGGTGACTTTCATTCTGCCCTTCGGGGCATAGGAGCTGAGCCATATACCTGCCATTCAGCATTGCCTGTAAACACCTTTCTTTTTAAAGTCTTTTGGGTTTTTCAATCATCTAGCCTGTTTTTAATTCCTTCTATTGTGCTCTTCAATTCAGAAATTGTAAGCTTCATTTTCTTTTGGCTGTTACTGGTAGTTCCTATGTTTTGTTTCATTCTGCTGTAGCTTCCGTGTAGCTTCCCCTTAGGTCTTTTTAGTTCTCACTGAGATTGCTGAGCATCCTTTTAACTATTGTTTTGAACTCAATGCCTAATAGTTTGTTTGCTTCTATTTTACTTATCACTCTTTCTGGGGATTTCTCCTTTCCTTTAATTGGTGGTTGTTTCTTTGTCTACCCTTTTTAAGTGACTCTTCTTGTTTGTTTCTGCTTATTAGATTGATATGCTTTGATAGGACACATCTGTGATTCCAACATTTTCAAAATATGTTGCTGAATATCAGTGTTTTATGGTTTCTATGTTTGTTTGTTTGTTTGTTTTTATCTTTGCTATATCTTTGTTGATAACCTGGCTGGTTTGGCTCAGTGGATTGAGCGTCGGCCTGCGAGCTAAGTGTCGCTGGTTCGATCTTCCAGTCAGGGTACATCAGAGAAGGAAAACTCTGACTCCAAAAAACCTCTGCTGCCTTGCGGCATACCTCTTTAGGGGAAGGCTAGGGGAGTAAACCCCGACAGAAAATCCGGAGCTGGAGTCCCTAAGGCGGTTTGACGTTGTAGTCAACACCGGCAACTCCTGCGGCGCACCTGAAGCCAAGCTGTATTGACTCCGTCTTTCCCTTGGACCCTTCAGCTGCGAAGAGAGGGGGGGTCTGCTGCATGGGCAACAGCAGACCCTCCATATCACCCCGCCCAGGCTCTGTAGCTTCAGCTTCACTGGAGAGGACACTCCAGCGTCATCGCAAGATGTCGATTCAACATGGGAGGAGACAGATACCGTGTCACTCCCGAGTCGGACTGCACAGCCATTCTCGGTGGTGCAGATAGACTCTTAAGAAGCTACACCATCGTCTCTAGAGACGGACGGCTGCCGACGACGACGATCTTTGTTGAAGTTCTCACTGTAATCATTGTTTTGACCTCTATATCTGGTAGATTGCTTACCTCCATTTCATTTAGCTGTTTTCCTTGAGAATTCTCCTGTTCTTTCATTTGGAGTATGTTTCTTATTCTGACCAGTTTTGCTGCCTATTTGCACTTCTTTCTATGCATTGTATAGACCTTCTATGGCCTGTGATCTTGGTACAGTGGTCTTATGTAGTAGGTGTCCTGGTGACCCAGTGACAGTCTCCTTGATCACCTGATAATGTGCCTTCAGGAACGTACCTTGTTTGCACTATGTGACCCTCCTGTTGTAATTGAGTCTCAATTAATATTCACTCATTGATGCATGGGTTCAAGACTGGTTGACTGAGAACTAACCCCAACCACATTGTATGAGCTGCTGTGCAAGCGCCAACCATACAAAATGGAATTTGCCTCAACAGGATCTGGTGCCTCCCAAGATCTTCTTTTGGATATGCCACTTGTTAAGCTAATTGTATTCTCCTCTTATATTGTCTGAAGCTGGCATTTAGGAGTGTTGTTTTGGGGGTCTCTTGAGAGGGGCTCTGGTGCAGACCAATATCGTTGCTTCCTGTGACTGTCTGGCCCTGAGCAACCAGTTTGGGGCTATAAAGTGATCCACAGGTTGTGGATTCCTCTGCTGTGCCTGAGTGTGTACAGGAAGGACCAAACTACACACCAAGGCCAGCTTTTAGCTGCAGTAGGCCCACAGGCATGTCAGCAAAAGTGACAATGCACTCAAGATTCATCTCCACCTACTTCTGTCTGCTGTATGTCTGATAGGTTTAGTCTCTGAAAGAGCCTGTGGTGAAATTTGAGCTGCATGAAATAAGTGGTTTGTGAGTTACCAGGTAGAGGCTAGTGGTGTTTACCAGATGATGAGGTTCAGATGCAATGCCAGTTTTGAGTCTGAGACGACACAGTAAATGTTTCTGGGTATACCAAGTCTACCTGCAACATGTTAATTGGCTGCAAACCTTTGTGGTGGGGTCGGGTCTCAGGGAGTCATCAGGGTGAGGCCAACATACTTTGTCAGGCCCAAACAGAGCAAGATTTGGCTAAGTAAAGGGAGATCTCTGCAGTCATCAAGCAAGTGAGGGAAAAATGGATTCTGTCTTAAAGCCACAGAACTTAGTCTGTCCATGATTATGCCAGGAGCTGGAGCTCACAAGGGTGGTGCATCTCAGAGTCAGGAGGGTGGGGCTAGTGGGTCTCTCATGTGAAAATTCTGGTAAGGTTTGTGGGAAGGTGAGAGGAGTGGCCCCTGTCCCTAAACCACATAATTTATTCTGTCCCAGATTCTGCCTATACCCTGGCAGAGTAGGGCCACCTGGAGCCCAGAGGGTAGGGCTAGGGGATCTCCCATGAGGGGAAGGTTTACAGGAAAGTGGGGGGAATGGTCCCCACACCAAAGCCACACCACTCAGTCTCTGACATCACTGAGTTTTCCCAGACTTTTACACTCCAGCTCAGGAAGCTGACTCCTCAGCAGGGTATGATCTCTGTAGGGTGGAGCAACAAAGAGTCCATAGTGTGGGGCTATATTATTCCCCTATGCTGATGCCATGATGAGGGGTGTGCTTCACCTAAGAAAGATGGCATCTGTGATTTGGGGAAGTGACAGAGCTCAGGGGTCCTTGTGGCTGTTCCCTCAGCTCTATCCCCAGAGCCACAAGACCAAGTCTCTACTTACATGACTCTAGTCTGCTTTGCCCTCTCTCTGCAAAAGCCCAGGGTGAGTGGCTGCAAATGAGATTTTGTGCATTGGCTCTTTAGGCTAAAGCCTGTGTCTCTAGAAGATTGCTGTATCTCCCTGGAAGACAGAATCCCTGATTATATTCAGTCTGGTATTATGTGGGTGCTCTTCCTGGCTCCGGTGCTCTGGTATAGTGTCCAGGGGTGGGGTTAAGGCCCTGTTTCTCATGGGGAAGCTCTGCTGCTGAGATTTCCCTCTGGAATCTCAGCTGCTGCTTGTGGAAGTGGGGCCAGCCCTTCTTTTGCATCTCTGCCCTTCCTATCAGTCTTGATGTAGCTTCTTCTGTAAATCCTTGATTATAAGACTTCTATTAAGCTAGTCTTCAGGTTGTTTTATATTGTAGATGTAATTCAAATTTGGTCCTGGGAAGAGGTGACTATAACATCCATCTATCCCACCACCATCTTGAAGCCTCTGATGAAATATTTTATGATAGATTTTTTTTAATTTACTGGATTAAGTGACTAACAAAAAATAAATTATGCATTCATATTTTGATAATGTTTTTCACCTCATAGTCTGTGCAAAAAGTGAACTTTTTTTCACATTAACATCCAAGTAACTGAAAATTTTCATGGCTTTGTCCTTTATCTGCTTGAGGAACAGAATAGTGAAGGAATACACTAGACATAAAAACCTACCACTGGATTTTAAAAAGTACACCACAGAGGTTTAGAATAACTAATTTTGAACACTTCTTACAGTGACATTTCTTCAGAATTCTAATGAGTTTTAAAAGTTTAAGAATCTGAGAGAGGGAAGATGGCAGAGGAGTGAGGAGAAGCTGAGGTTTCAGGCTCCCAAGACTCTTCTGCAGTTTGGGCTAACTGCAGACAGAACATCTCAGTGAGCGGCTGGACACTGGCAGGAGTTGAGCCAAGGCACTGCTGGATTAGAGAAAATCCATCTGGGAACAACCTGTTTAGGGAGGATAGCGGGAAAAAAGGGGACGAAATGGGATTCCTGACTGGGACGGCTGCCGGAGCTGCGGCTGGAATGACACAAAGGATTTAGGGGGACCACAGGCTACCCCGCGAGAGGAGTTGGGAGGAGAGCGGATCTCTGCCCACTGGCAGAGACCAGACTCAACCAAGTGGCATTGGCGCTGAAGGACAGGAGACAGCATGCTGCCAGGCAAGTGAGAACATAATTCTCCTTTATATTTTTCTCTAGTGGATGGTGGAGAGGGGAGGAAAGTTTGGGGGTGGTAGGCCATTCTTGAGGAGCGCAGGCACAGTGGTGCGCTCATCCACCCCCCAACCCTCCCCTTGGGTCGCAGGGGCGCGCATAGGAAAGTGCCCTCATTCACTGGCCCAGGTGCGCAGGGCTGTGCGTCCAGGTGCCCCTCGGACACATGCCAACAGACATAAAATCAGTGACCCAACGGGCGCAGGGAGGGCCCACTGGACACAAAGAAGACTGTGCGCAGTCACCCCTGGCCAGCCCAGTGGGCGCCAGGCCGAAGTACCAGGCCGGAAACTGGAGCGCAGAGCACTTGCCCAGGCTCTGCGCATGCCCGCTCAGGAGGTGCGGGAACGGTGGGCAGCAGGACTCACAGACACTCACTTCTACTGAGCACAAGTGTCTGCAGCCCTGCCCTAAGAGGCTAAAGACCAACGCCCAGAACACGGCGCTGCAGGCCTGAGGCTAGCTCCCCAGCCGCTTGGGTGCACACCTGCACTCGAGCCAAAAAACACCTCAAGGGCTTTCCTGGAGCGCAGCGGAGCTGGCTTCCTCGGAGCGCAGCCACGGCCAGCTTTCTAGGAGCGTGGCACGGCAGGCTGGAGCTTAGTTCCCCTACACCTTGGGCAAGCACTGGTGCTCCAGCCAAAAAAACACCTGGAGGGCTTTCCTGGAGCTTGGCGCGGCCTGCTTTCTGGGAGCGCAGCGCAGCAACCCTGAGCTTAGTTCCCCAGCTGCCCTGGGCGCGCACTGATGCTTCAGTGAAAAAAAAAAAAAAAAACACCTTGCCAGCTTCCCCAAAGTGCGGCATAGCCTGCTTTCCTGGAGCGCGGCGTGGCAGACCTGAAGTGGGTTCTTGGCTGCCTTGCATTGCGTCTTGCCCGCCACCTCGCACACACCACTGCTACAAGGAATAGGAATCTCTGACCCATCACATTAGACCAGCTGTGGACGCAGAAAAAGAAGACGACACAAGAAGGCTGAACTGACATCTCCACAAAAGAATTCGAGATAAGTGGATAGAGTGACTCTCATCAACAAGCCAGAAGGAATATCCTAACAACAACAACAACAACAACAAAAATCTGAAATATAACCAGACAGCATAAACAAACGATATAAAATGTCCCCCAAGAACATCAGGCTCAGGAGATCAAAGAGACTGCACCACTGAAACCCCCAGATCTGCCATAAAAAATCTCATACCACAAAGGTGGGAAGGCAAAGCAGACAAATCCAAATAACAAAAACAAACAAGAAGAATCCAACATGGTAAGACGCAGAAACAACCTCTCCATGAAAAGAAAAGAGGAATCCCCAGAAAGAGAGGTAGGTGGAATAGACATAGCCCAAATGTCAGACATGGAATTCAAAACTATGGTGGTGAAGAAGCTCAATATGCTCGAAAACCACAAAAACAACTATGACAACCTCCAAGGAAGTTACCAACAGCTCCAAGAAAATTACAGGGATCTTGCAGAGAACTACACCAGCATAAAAAAAGAAATAGAAACTATCAAGAAGAACCAGGAAGAAATGAAGAATGCAATCTCTGAACTGAGAAACACAGTAGAATCAGTCAAAAGCAGACTAAACGAAGCAGAGGATCGGATTAGTGAGTTAGAGGATAATGTAGGTAATAATTCTCAAATGATACAACAAAATGAAAAAAGATTGAAAAAATATGAACAAGATGTAAGGGAATTACAGGATAGCCTTAGAAAATAATTTAAGGATCATCAGAATACGAGAGGGGGAAGAAAAGGAGCATGGAATTGAAAATCTGATAGGAGAAATAGTGACAGAAAATTTTCTGAACCTGATGAGAGAAAAAGTTATGCAAGTCCAAGAAGCACTGAGAGTTCCAATCAAGAGGAACCCCCCAAAACCCACTCCAAGGCACATCATAGTTAAAATGGCAACATTCCAAGACAAAGAGAGAATCCTAAAAGCAGCAAGAGAAAAACTGCAAATAACTTACAAGGGAGCTCCAATAAGGCTATCGACCGATTTCTCAACAGAAACATTACAAGCCAGAAGGGAATGGTCAAAAATACTTCAAGCAATGAAAAACAAAGGCCTACAACCAAGAATATTCTACCCAACAAGGCTCTCATTCAAAATAGAAGGTGAAATAGGGAGTTTCTCAGACAAAGGAAGACTAAAAGATTACATCTCCACCAAACCAACATTGCAAGAGATGCTAAAGGGAGTGTTCTAAGAAAAAAGAAGAAAAGAATAAGAGAGGAGAGGAACAGAGGTACAAAGGAAAATGAATAAATACACGTCAATAATAACCTTAAATGTAAATGGATTAAATGCTCCCATTAAAAGACATAGGGTAATGGAATGGATAAGAAAACAGGACCCACATATTTGCTGTCTACAAGAAACACACCTCAAAACAAAAGATTTACATAGACTGAAAGTAAAGGGATAAAAAAAATATTCCAAGCAAATGGACCTGAAAAAAAAGCTGGGGTAGCAGTCCTCATATCAGAGAAAACGGATTTCAAAGCAAGGGCAATAAAAAGAGACAAAGAAGGACATTTCATAATACTTAAAGGAACGATTCATCAAGAAGATATAACACTGATAAACATATATGCACCCAACATAGGAGCACCCAAATACATAAAGTAAATACTAAAAGACCACAAGAAGGATATTAACAACAACACACTCATAGTAGGGGACTTCAACACTCCATTATCAACAATAGACAGATCATCCAAGCAAAGAAACACCAAGGATATACAGGTATTGAACAACACACTAAACCACATGGATCTAACTGATATATATAGAACTTTTCACCCCAAAGAAGCAAAATATACATCCTTTTCAAAGGCACATGGGACATTTTCAAAGACAGACCACATGATAGGACACAAAACAAGCGTCAACAAATTCAAGAAAATTGAAATCCTATCAAGCATCTTTTCAGACCACAATGCCTTGAAACTAAAAATCAACCTCAGGGAAAAAAATCAAAGACACCCGAACTCATGGAGAATGAATAACATGCTCTTAAAAAACGAATGGGTTAACAATGACATCAAAGAGGAAATCAAGAAATTTCTAGAAACTAATGACAATGAACACACAACAGCCCAAAAACCTATGGGACACAGCAAAAGCAGTCCTAAGAGGGAAGTTCATAGCAATACAGGCATATCTGAAAAGGCTAGAAGAATCTCAAAGAAAAAACCTAACCATAAAGCTACAAGAACTAGAACAGCAACAACAAACAAAGCCTAGGGCAAAAAGAAGAAAGGAAATCATCAAGATCAAAGCAGAATTAAACGACATAGAAACGAAACAAACAATCCAAAAAATCAACAACTCTAGGAGCTCGCTCTTTGAAAAAATAAACAAAATTGACAAACCTCTAGCAAGGCTCATTAAGAAAAAAAGAGAGAAGACCCAAATAAATAAAATCAGAAATGAAAGAGGAAAAATCACGACTGATACCTCAGAAATACAAAAAATTATAAGAAATTACTACAAACAACTCTATGGCAAGAAATTTGACAACCTAGTAGGAATGGACAGATTTCTAGAAACATATCACCTTCCAAAACTGAATCAAGAAGAAGTAGAAAGTCTCAACAGACCAATAACAAAGAAGGAAATTGAAACAGTAATCCAAAATCTCCCTGCACACAAAAGCCCTGGACCGGATGGATTGACAGCCGAATTTTACAAAACATTTAGGGAAGAACGAACTCCTACCCTCCTCAAACTATTCCAGAAAACCCAAGAAGAGGGAAAAACCCCAAACTCTTTCTATGAAGCCAGTATTACCCTAATCACAAAACCAGGTCAGGACACAGCAAAGAAAGAAAACTACAGGCCAATATCACTGATGAACATAGATGCTAAAATCCTCAATAAAATTTTGGCAAACAGTATCCAACAATACATCAAAAAGATCATACACCATGATCAAGTGGGATTCATCCCAGAGATGCAAGGATGGTTTAATATTTGCAAATCAATAAATATAATACATCACCTAAACAAAATGAAAGACAAAAATCACATGATCATATCTATAGATACAGAAAAAGCATTTGATAAAGTACAACACCCATTTATGTTGAAAACACTCAGCAAAATGGGAATAGAGGGAGCATACCTTAACATCATTAAGGCTATATATGAGAAGCCTGAAGCCAACATCATACTCAATGGACAAAAACTGAAAGCATTCCCCCTGAAATCAGGAACTAGACAAGGCTGTCCACTCTCCCCACTTCTATTCAACATAGTGTTGGAAGTCCTAGCCACAGCAATCAGACAAGACAAAGAAATAAAAGGCATCCAAATTGGGAAAGAAGAAGTAAAACTATCACTATTTGCAGACGACATGATAGTATACCTAGAAAACCCTATAAACTCCACTAAAAGACTACTTGATGTAATAAGTGAATTTGGGAAAATAGCAGGGTACAAAATAAATATACAGAAATCTAAGGGATTTCTGTACACCAACAATAAAATCTCAGAGACAGAAGCAAAAAAGAAAATACCATTTACTATAGCAACAAGAAAAATAAAGTATTTAGGAATAAACTTAACCAAAGAGATAAAAGACCTGTACACTGAAAATTATGCAACGTTGAAGAAAGAAATTAAGGAAGATACAAATAAATGGAGGCAAATACCATGTTCTTGGATGGGAAGAATCAACATCATCAAAACGGCCATACTACCCAAAGCAATTTACAAATTCAATGCAATCCCTATTAAAATACCAATGACATATTTCACTGACCTACAACAAATCCTCCAAAAATTCATATGGAACCAAAAAAGACCCCCAATAGCAAAAGCAATCTTGAGATAGAAGAACACAGCAGGAGGAATCATGATACCAGACATCAAACAATACTACAAAGCCACTGTGATCAAAACAGTCTGGTACTGGCATAAGAACAGACATATAGATCAGTGGAACAGAATTGAAAGCCCAGAAATAAACCCAGGCCTCTATGGTCAACTAATCTTTGATAAAGGAGGAAAGAACATAAAATGGAGTGAGAAGAGCCTCTTTAACAAATGGTGCTGGGAGAACTGGACAGGGACGTGCAAAAAAATGAAACTAGATCACCAACTTACACCACACACGAGAATAAACTCAAGATGGATTAAAGACTTAAATGTAAACCGTGATAACATAATAGTCCTAGAGGAAAACATAGGCAGGAAAATTTCAGATATCACACGTAACAATATCTTCACGGATACATCTCCCAAGGCAAGAGAAATAAAGGAAAAAATAAACAAATGGGACTACATCAAACTAAAAAGTTTCTTCTCAGCAAAAGAAAACGTCAGCAAGATGAAAAGGAAACCAACCATATGGGAAAACATATTTGCCAATGATATCACAGACAGTGGACTGATTTCCAAAATATATAAAGAGCTTATACGACTCAACATCAAGAAAACAAACAACCCAATTAAAAAATGGGAAAAGGACCTGAACAAACACTTCTCCGAAGAGGACATACAAAAGGTCCATAGACACATGAAAAAATGCTCAACATCATTGGCCATCAGAGAGATGCAAGTAAAAACTACAATGAGATACCACCTTACACCTGTCAGAATGGCCATCATCAACAAATCAACAAACAACAAATGCTGGCGAGGATGTGGAGAAACAGGAACCCTACTGCACTGTTGGTGGGAATGCAGACTGGTGCAGCCACTATGGAAAACAGTATGGAATTACCTCAAAAAACTAAAAATGGAACTGCCATTTGAACCAGTGATTCCACTGCTAGGATTATACCCGAAAAATCCTGAAACCCTAATTCAAGAGAACTTATGCACCCCTATGTTCCTAGCAGCCCTGTTTACAATACCTAAGTGCTGGAAACAGCCTAGGTGACTGTCTGTGGATGAGTGGATCAAAAAACTGTGGTACAACTACACAATGGAATACTATGTAGCAGAAAGAAAGAAGGAACTCCTGCCATTTGCGACACCATGGATGGAATTAGAGAGAATTATGCTTAGTGAAATAAGCCAGGCAAAGAAAGCAAAATACCATATGATATCACCCAATACAGGAAACTAAAGAACAACACAAACAAATGAACTAAATAGGCAAAGACTAGAATAGTAGTCAGTAGGGGGGAGGGGGAGGGAGAGAAGGGGGATAAGTAAGGGAACGGTCAGGTCAAGGAACGTATATGAATGACTCATGAACATGGACAACGGGGAGGGATATAATTGTGGGAGAAGGGATGGGCTGGGAGGGGGGAGCAATGGGGGAAAAATGGGGCAACTGTAATTGAATAACAAAAAATAAAATTAAAAAAAAAAGTTTAAGAATCTAAGAACATGGCAAGTTTCTTTACAAAATGCTAAAATAGTCATTTGCCAGATTTTTCTCTTTACTCTGTCAAAGCAGGTTCCAGAATGTTAGTATAATTTGTTTTTAATTTGAAAATTAGACTCTCTAAGGCCCTCCTTCTCAATTTAAGATCCAGGCTTTTAAAAAGTTAGCCAAATACCTTCTCTGACTGAAACCAAAAGAGGTGATGTTCACGCTGTCTGTCGTCTACCAGACCCAATAAGCAGAGACAGGGATTGAATCTTTATAGGTACTTTATTCAGATGGTTGGTGATCTGAGAAAGCAGTGGGTTTGTGCCCTAACAGACTGTCTTAAATTCCATTATAAATGGGCCCTTTTTATAAGGAGAAGAAAAGTGTAGGTAAAGGGTTTCGAATTCAGGAAAAAAGTTAATCAGATAAAAGCTGCAGCATTCTTTCATCTGTGTCCTGTGTGGTGGTCCTTGTGCCCTGGGCAGTGGTCTTTGTGTCCTGGGTGTTCGTCTTTGTGTCCTGAGTCGTGGTTCTCTCATCCTGGAGTACAATGGCTCAGATGCCATCTTGATTTCTTGTAATCCTCCTGACACACAAAGGTGGAGCTGCGTATGGTTTCCTGGAGTCAAGGTGGGTCATATATCTAGTTCCTGAAACAACAGCTTTTTTTTTTTAATGTGTTTTATTGATTATAGTGTTATATTTGTTCCAATTTCCCTTCCCTCTGCTCCCCTCCACCCAGTGGCCCCCCTCCCTCCCCTTGTCCCCCCTTTTAGTCCATGTCCATTGGTTGTGCATATAGTTCTTCTGAACCTCTCTCTGTCTATTCCACTCCTTCCTACGAAGTTTCTTAATTCCTATACCATCTCCCTCCCTCTCCCCCTTCCCCTTCCCTGCTGACCTCCCCCCAATATGCTCCCCATACCTATATTTCTTTTTCCCCTCTCATTGCCTAGTTTGCCTTTGTTTCAGTTCCCTAGCTTCTGCTGTTGGTTGTTGTGATACAGTTTTCATTTTAATGTTCATAGTTTTGATCCTCCTTCTTCTAAACAAGTCCTTTTAACATCTCATATAACAGTGGTTTGGATCTAATGAACTCTTTCAGCTTTATTTTGTCCTGGAAACACTTTCTCTGCCCTTCTATTCTGAATGACAGCTTCGCTGGATAAAGTATTCGTGGTTGTAGGTTTTGGATTTTCGTTACTTTGAATATTTCTTGCCAGTCCCTTCTTGCCTGCAGGGTCTCCCTTGAGAAGTCAGCTTATAGTCTAATCGGGACTCCTTTGTACATGATTCTTTTCTTCTCTCTTGCTGCTTTTAAGATTCTCTCTTTATCTTTAACTTTTGACATTTTGATTATAATGTGTCTTGGAGTGGTTTTCCCTGGGTCCAGTTGTTTTGGAACTCTCTGTGCTTCCTGGACCTGTACGTCTATTTTTTTCTCCAAGTTTGGGGAGTTCTGCTTTATTATATTTTCACTTAATTTTTCAATTTCTAGTTCTTCTCCTTTGCCCTCTGGCAATTCGATCATCCATATGTTGGATTTCTTATAGCTGTTCCAGAGGTTTCTGACCCTCTCATCATTTTCCTTGCTTCCCGTTTCCTCTCTCTGCACTGGTTGACTGTTTGTTCCTTCTCTATGTTCTGGTTTGTTGATTTGAACTCTGGATTTTGTTTCCTCACCATCTGTCTCGTATGTGGTTTTGTTCCTTTCAGTATGAGTGTTTTTCAATTCTTTCTCATCTTTTTCCAGATCTTTTGTTAATTCTGTAAGCCACCTGATAACAATGGCCCTGAACTGAGCCTCTGACAGGTTTCTTATTTGTTCATCTGTCAGATTCTTCATCTGTTGCCTGGTGAGCTGCGCCACCGGGATTTCTATAGTTGTCTGCCTCATTTTGACAGATGCGTTTTGTTTTCTTGGGCCAGCTATAGGGGGCAGTGCGTGTGTACTCATCACAACCCAGTGACCTGCGGCGATCCGCAACCTTTTTCGCCGCGCTGTGGCACTTTGTCTTCACTGCCCAGTGACCAGTGGCGGTCCGCAACCTATTTCGCAGCGCTGTGACGCTTTGTGTGGGGTGGGGGTCCAAGATGGATTCCTGCAGTTATTCTGCTACAAGACCGGGATCCATCCTCCCGCCCTCTGGGCCTCACTGTTTGAGGTGATGCGGTAGCTGCTTTTCCCAGCGTTGGGGTCGCAAGCTGCCAGGGTTAGACTGCAGCTGAGATTGCTCTCCCTGCCGCTGTCCCAGATGCTACCTCAAACAGCACCGCCCCCTTTCGCTCTTCTTACCTGCCCAAAGGGCGCTGCTGGTTTATAACTTCATACGTTGGGCTTCTGTGTAGCTTTATTTTCTGGAATTTCTAGTTATCTTTTGTTTTGAAGTAGTTGTATTCCTCTCTAGTTGTAGAAGGAGACCAAATGTGCCCGTCTAAGCCTCCATCTTGGCTGGAAGTCCAACAATAGCTTTTTACATACTTTGATTGCTAAGCTTATTAGCTGTTACCTGAAACTAAAACTTTCCAACATTTCAGTCCCTCATCATTCTCCCATTGTTAGTTTAAACTATCTTATTTCTATAAGATTAATTTCATTTGAAAGTACTCATTTTGTTGTTGAGCATTTATCAACATTAGGAATACATTTAATTGCAGATCCACATAAGGGGATGCATTGTATGCAAC
Organism: Furipterus horrens; assembly: GCF_987537825.1. Taxonomy (NCBI): domain Eukaryota; kingdom Metazoa; phylum Chordata; class Mammalia; order Chiroptera; family Furipteridae; genus Furipterus; species Furipterus horrens. The sequence continues at coordinate 65,257,428 of NW_028327179.1, forward strand.
AACACACTATGATAAAGCACAAAACAGTTTTTAGCACATTTGACAATAGGTGCACATTCTCCAGCTGGGGCTACATTAGTGACCTTTAAGAAAAAAAATTCTCTGTCTTTTAGAGTTACCGCAGATTCCCAATTATAAATATCAAAATAGGTTATTTAAGCAAATACAGTATAATATCAAAGGCTTTCCAAGGGAGTACAAACACCTACAAGACATGTAGTGAATATTTGTTCAACATAAGTTCCTCCTGCAAGACAAAATTCAGAAATGTTTAAAAAATTTTTGATAAATATACCCAAATATCTTCATTTCATTTGAAAGGAACAAGTTCTCCCTAACATAGGGTTAAAACAAAAAGTAATGAAATGACTGTAAGTCATTGTATTTGAAAGATGGCTTTCAGATATTCTTGTGTGTCAGTGTTCCATTGTTCTTCTGGTGCTTTCTTTACTCTTGTGCAATGAATCCAAGGCTTTATTCCTGCCAACTTCACCATAGTGGTGGTGGTGAGGAGTACATCCCAAGGTCCAGTCCACTTTTCCTCTAGTTGGATTTCTGGAAATTCTGTCTTCCAGGTCTTGAGTAGAACCTTATCTTCAGTCTCAAAGAAATGTAGCAAACCTGTAGGAGACCTCTAATACAAGCAAGGCCATTAATTACAGCTAAGGTCTGACTTAAATGTTGCACATTTTCATTATCTTCACTTCTTGATCTACATACATATCTCCCACCCTAATCTTAGCCTAAAACGGTCACCTGTATATAATATCACAAGGACTCAACCGAGTCCCACTTCAAGGAACCACTCTTATCCTGAGCAGGACAATAGGTAAAGCTTGATCCCAATGGAGATTAACTTTTTGGCACAGCTTGGCTATATTTTTCTTCAAGGTGTGTGTCATCTTTTCTATCTTTCTAGAAGAAGCCTGAGATCTCCACGCCATGTGGAGTATCCACTCGATTTCTAAAGATTAATAACCTTCCATGTAATTTCTGAAACAAAAGCATGTCCATTATTGCTCTGTATGCTGTCAGGGAGGCCAAAATGAGGGATTATTTCCTTCAGTAGGGCTTTCACTACCTTCAAGGATTTCACAGTTCTAGTAGGATAGGCTTCTATCCATCCTGAAAAGGTGTCAATGAAGACTAGCAAATATTCCCATCCTCAGACCTTTGGCATCTGGGTAAAGTCTATTTGCCAGTCCTCAAGTGGACACTGTCCTTAGTATTGTTTCTCTTTGTTTTAATGGGAATCTGTCTTGGGGTTGTTCTTCTGGCACAATACATCTGGAAATTATTTTAATATGGTCTTAGAAATTCTATAACTTGTGAGCCACAGTTTAATATACATGGTTAATGAGTCCCTTGCATAGTGAGTGACTTCATGCAAATGCTTCATGACTGGCTCTGCTAAATATTCAGGAAGAAGTATAACTTCTTTCTTATTCCTTCTTCATCCACTATCAGCTCCTTCTTCATCCAAATTCCAGTTCTCAGCTTTCTCTCAGCCTGCAGTCAAATATTCAGGGTCAAATTATGACAAGTCTAGAACAGGTACCAAAGGCATTGTAAGTATTCCTTTATCAGCCTCTTTCAGTGCTCGATCAGCCAGATTGTTTCCCCGAGCCACTTCATGTCCCTTTCTGATGCCTGAGGCAGTGCATAACTGCCACCTGTAAAGTTACCTGAACAGCTTCTAATAATTTAAAATTTTTTGCTGCAAGCTTAATCTCCTTTTTATTGGAGGCTAACTGTTCTTTTTCTATCCAAATAGAACCATGTGATTGAAAAATTAGGAAAACTTACCTTGAGTCAGTATACACATCCACTTTCTTTCATGTGATAATTCCAATACCCTCATCAGTGTAATTAGTTCAACTTTATGAGCAGAGGTCCCCAGCAGTGAGGCCTTGGTCTCTACTACTCCTTCAAGAGTCACAACTGCACACCCAGCCTTTTTGTTTCCTTCATCCATATAATTGCTTCCATCTGCATAGAATTCAATCTACCTCTTCTAGAGGATAGTCCTGTAAATCAGATCTGCTAGAATAAACTTCATCAATTATCTCAGCACAGTCATGTATTAGCACAGCCAAATCAGGTTTCAGGAGAAGAGAGTCAGGATTTAACTTACTGTGTTCAGGGAGACATTGTGATGGTTGAGGAAAATGTCTTGGTATCTGCCCACTCTTCCAGCAGTGAACCACACATTTCCTTTTTGCTCCAGCAGGCTCCACACTTGGTGGAGAGCATAAATGGTGATATGCTGTCCCAAGGAAGATTTTCAGCTTCCTGTAAGAGCTTGCAAGTGGCTAGCACAGCTCTCAAGCAGCTGACCATCTCTGGAGAGTGTGATCTAGTCTCCTCAACAATAAGCAATGACAAAATGTCACTAGCATTTTGATGAGAACTCCTAAGGCAATGTCCTGCCTTTCATGAAGATATAACTGAGAGGCCTTTAATAGGTTTGGAACCCCCAAAGCTGTTGTAGAAGCCAGGTGCACCTTCAAGGACTCAAAAACCTGGATACACTCCTTCATTCATTCTAAAGTTATATACTCTGGTCTTTTCAGAATTTTTCCAGTTTAACAGATCTGATTTATAAAATGGAGTATATGTCTAATAATATCCAGTAGGCTGTCCTCTGGCCCTACTCCCATTGGAATTTTTCACGAAAGGGTATTCTTCTGCCCTGGTAGGAGCTTTTCCTTCACTGAATTTGGTTCCCTGAAGTGTTTGAGACCAGTTCAGGCTCACTTTCCCCAGTTCCCTCAGTTGAGTAAGAAAGAAGGTCCCCCTGAGCTGGAGGGGCTGTGGGAACCCTGACCATGCTCACAGAAGCCATAATATCTAGATCTTCCTGGTCCCTCTCCTTTGAGCTTCTGCTGTCACAGGCAAATTACCTTTCCTTTGTACCATTAACTTATTTCCCTTTAATCCTGCATCCTGATTATGTAAACTCATGAAAGTTTCTAGATGAGACATTTTGTTCAACTTCCCTGGTATTTGACAAAACAATTCTAGTTACAGTATAATGCAGTAATTTAAAGGCCCATTCAACAGCCAGTGCTCTCCTGAGTCTAGATTACACAATACATAAGGCAAACAGTATTACAATAAAAAGGCATTTTCTTTTTAGTCATAAGTTTATAGGCACAGGTAGACCAATCAGCCAAAATTTTCCCCACAGGGATGCTACCTGAAACAGAGGATTTTCCCCCATTCTACCAGGCAGAGCTCTGTACTATCACAAAAACCAGAAGGCACCTTTTAACCAGACAGAGCTCTCTGTAAGCCAGATGACACCTAAAACCAGAAGATGTCTTTTTACCTAACAATTTTAGTCATGACCCAGGATTGTAACCTGAACCAGAAAGTGCAGTGATTTTATCAAAATCAATAAAAAATGAAGGTGATGGGAGGTGCAAAGAGTTAGAAGAGAGTTCCCAAATGAAATCACTTAGAAGCTGCTAGGGAATCTCCAAATCTGCACCCAGGGCCCCCAGTCCAGGCAGCCAATGGAACTCCCTGCCAATTACCCAGACTTACCTGAGAGTCCCAAAGTCTGTCCCAGCAGAGTCGCCAAAATATGAACCTGGAAAAACTGGTGTTCATGCTGCCTGTCATCTACCAGATCCAATAAGCAAAGACAGGGGTTGAATCTTTATGGGTACTTTATTCAGATGGTTGGTGACCTGAGAAGGTAGTGGGTTTGTGCCCTAACAGAATGTCTTAAATTCCATTATAAATGGGCTCTTTTTATAAGGAGAAGAAAAGTGTAGGTAAAAGGTTTGGAATTCAGGGAAAAGGTTAATCAGATAAAAGCTGCAGAATTCTTTCATCTGTGTCCTTGGTAGTGGTTCTTGTGCCCTGGGCAGTGGTCCTTGTGTCCTGCTATAGGGGACTTCCCTGTGTGGTTTCGGGAATTGTAGCCCAGCTGCAAGCTATCCACCCCCAGGGAGGCCTATAAGTTTTAACCAGAAAACTGGGAAGGCTGGACATGACTCAAAAGCCCATCAGGGGGTTTCTGTGGGAATTGGATTTAAAGAATGAATATTCTGCTTTGAACTTGATCTTTTTCTCATCTCTTAAGTTAGCTATAGACCCTGTGTAACATCAATTACCTGGAAGATGTATGCACTTGGTGTCCATATAATGCCAGGATGCCTAATAGACTATGACCCAGATTGCTCACTGTGTTCCTTACATTGTTATTAGTAACCAGTAATTGTTAACAATAATCCAAGCATTTGAAATTGATTGATGATTTGTGTATCCTGACTCTGTATCCCCTGGATACCCTTCTCAATAAAAGGAGCTTGGAAGGCTTGATCAGGGCTTTTCTCCCTTAGAGAGATCAGCCACCTTTCCTCCTCCCAGACAAAATACAGTGTTTGGGTTACTTATTGTCTCTCATCCATGATCCTGAGACCACTGCTGGACAGTGAGTTTCCACTGAGCTGAGGGCATTGGGGGCAACCTGCCTCATCTGGATATTGGTCTTTGTGTCCTGGGTGATGGTCATCTCACCAGTACAATGTCTCAGATGCCATCTTGATTGCTTGCAGTCTTCCTGAGGCACAAAGGTGAAACTGCCTATGATTTCCTGGAGTCGAGGTGGGTCATATCTCCAGTTCCCAAGATAATAGCTTTTTACATATATTGATTAGCTGTTACCTGAAACTAAAATTTTCCAACATTTGAGTCCCCCTTCATGACCTTTATGTTGACAATTTCCTTCTGGAAAACTTTAAAACTTATTCCTTTATTTAACTCATTCAGCAAAAGTTTGTTGAGATCCTACTCTACAGGAATTACTGTGTTAGATCTTGCAAAATGTGAAAAATCAAGAGATAGGACTAGTGAACAGGAAGTGGAAGAGGTGTAATGAATAAAAACAAAGGAATAAATCTGACTTGTAAGAAGACATAGAAGCCGATTTTTGAAATCAAGTGATTAGTTATGAGAAGCAAAGGAGATTAAGGAATAAGAATTGACTCTAAGGTTTGGAGCTTGTTAAATGGGAAGTAGAAGACACTTACCAGGGATAGGCAAAGTTGAAAAAAGAGGGGGTTGTTTTGGTGGTAAAGGTGATGGGTTAATTTTGAACATAGTGAATGTAAAATGCTGGTGGAACATTCAAATTCTGGTATCTTATATAGATTTGTAAGTGAAAAGTCCAAATTCAGGAACTAGCTATTGGTGATGATGAAACTAGGGTAACTACTGGGTAACATTACCAAGGGAGTGATTATTTAGAAGGAAGAAGGTTAAGGTTAAATAAGCATGCCTCTTTTCCTTAGGACAAACTGAAAAACTAATATATATAGCTATGTGTGTGTGTGTGTGTGTGTGTGTGTGTGTGTATTTAAGAAACAACAACAAAATATAGAAGTATCAGAGATAAAACAAACTGAAAGGATCGCCAGTATCATAGATCCTGAGGGCAGAGAGAAGTTCAAGGAGGGAGTAGTCATCACTGTAGGTTGTATCTAAAAGGTTTAAAAGGATGAATAATGAGAAGATATCATTGGATCTGGTGATAAGAAAATCCTTAGCAACATTTGAGAGAGCAATACAGAAGAGCAAGTCATATTGCAAGGGATTAACAAGCAGAGAGACACAGGCTTAAAGGCTTATAAGACCAGGCTAATAAACTATTTTGTTATTAATAACAAACCCTGGCTGGTTTGGCTCAGTGGATTGAGCGTCGGCCTGCGAGCTAAGTGTCGCTGGTTCGATCTTCCAGTCAGGGCACATCAGAGAAGGAAAACTCTGATTCCAAAAAACCTCCGCTGCCTTGCGACATACCTCTTCAGGGGAAAGGCTAAGGGAGTAAACCCCGACAGAAAATCCGGAGCCGGAGTTCCTAAGGCGGTTTGACGTTGTAGTCAACACTGGCAACTCCTGCGGCGCACCTGAAGCCAAGCTGTATTGACTCCGTCTTTCCCTTGGACCCTTCAGCTGCGAAGAGAGGGGGGGTCTGCTGCATGGGCAACAGCAGACCCTCCATATCACCCTGCCCAGGCTCTGTAGCTTCAGCTCCACTGGAAAGGACACTCCAGCGTCATCGCAAGATGTCGATTCAACACGGGAGGAGACAGATACCGTGTCACTCCCGAGTCGGACTGCACAGCCATTCTCGGCGGTGCAGATAGACTCTTAAGAAGCTACACCATCGTCTCTCGAGACGGACGGCTGCCGATATTAATAACAGCACTGAAATAGTGATAAAAGTTTTAATGAATTTCCTTGATGTTGCATAAACAAAGTGAAAGTTTTAAATAAAGACAGTATGCCTTCTTTTTCTGGAAGCTTTTAAAACTCTTCTATTACACATTATTTGATCCTTTGAATGGGGAAAGAAAATGCAAGTTTATCTACTAATGACTGGTAAAATATAGAGTTTGATAGAAAGCCCTTCATCTATTATAAATATTCTAAGTTGTTGCATTCCCCTTTACCTTTTTCTTTTTTTCAGATGAAATTTGTGTCAATTATGAAATAAAAGTAACCATGCAGGTGTGGCATGAGAGTTGTATATGTGTATGTATGTATGTATGTGTGTATTCTTAAAAGGAGGTGAGGAGGCAAAGTAAGTGTTGGTAAAGTAATTAAGCAGTGGGAAGTTTAGAGTATAATACCTGCAGTGGAATTGCTGGGTCAAAAGGCATCTCCAATTCTAGTTTTCTGAAGAAATTCCATATGGTTTTCAAAGTGAATGTCGTCGGCAGCCGTCCATCTCGAGAGACGATGGTGTAGCTTCTTAAGAGTCTATCTGCACCGCCGAGAATGGTTGTGCAGTCCGACTTGGGAGTGACACGGTATCTGTCTCCTCCCGTGTTAAATCGACATCCTGCGATGACGCTGGAGTGTCCTCTCCAGTGAAGCTGAAGCTACAGAGCCTGGGCAGGGTGATATGGAGGGTCTGCTGTTGCCCATGCAGCAGACCCCCCCTCTCTTCACAGCTGAAGGGTCCAAGGGAAAGACGGAGTCAATACAGCTTGGCTTCAGGTGCGCCGCAGGAGTTGCCGGTGTTGACTACAACGTCAAGCCGCCTTAGGGACTCCGGCTCCGGATTTTCTGTCGGGGTTTACTCCCTTAGCCTTTCCCCTGAAGAGGTATGCCGCAAGGCAGCGGAGGTTTTTTGGAGTCAGAGTTTTCTTTCTCTGATGTGCCCTGACTGGAAGATCGAACCAGCGACACTTAGCTCGCAGGCCGACGCTCAATCCACTGAGCCAAACCAGCCAGGGAAAAAGTGAATGTACCAGTCTGCATTCGCACTAACAGTGCACTAAGGTTCCCTTTCTTCCACATACTCACCAGCACTTGTTGTTTGTTGATTTGTTAATGATGGCCATTCTAACCAGTGTAAGGTGGTATCTCACTGTGGTTTTGATTTGCCTCTCTCTGATGGCTAATGATGTTGAGCATCCTTTCATATGTCTATGGGCTCTCTAAATGCCCTCCTAGAATATGTCCATTTCAGGTCTTTTGCCCATTTTTTAATTGTATTATTTGTCTTCTGGATGTTGAGTTATGTGAGTTCTTTATATATTTTGGAGATCAAACCCTTGTCCAAGGTATTATTGGAAAAAATGTTTTTCGATACGGTTAGTTCCCTTCTCATTTAAAAAAATTTTTAAATTTATTTATTGATTTTCTCTCACAGTTGTCCCATTTTTTGCCCCATTGCCCCCCCCAGCCCACCCCTTCTCCCACAGTCAATTCCCACCTCATTGTACATGTCCATGGCTTATGTATACTAGTTCCTTTACTAAACTCTTCCCCTATTTACCCCCTTCTCTCCCTGCCCCATACCCTGTGGTAACTGTTAGTCTATTCCTTGTTTACATGCCTCTGGTTCAATTTTGCTCATTTGTTTGTGTTCTTCTTTAGTTTCCTGTATTAGGTGATATCATATGATATTTGCATTTCGTTGCCTGGCTTATTTTGCAAAGCATAATTCTCTCTAGTTTCATCTATGTTATAGCAAATGGCAGGAGTTCCTTTTTTCTTTCTGCTGCATAATATTCAATTCTGTAAATGTACTACAATTTTTTTGATCCACTCATCTACAGATGGGCACTTAGGATGTTTCCAGCATTTGTCTATTGTAAATAAATAACACTGCTATGAACATAAGGGTGCATAAGTACTTTTGAATTGGGGTGTCGGGATTCTTCGGGTATAATCCTAGCAATGGAATCGTTGATTCAAAAGGCAGTTCCATTGTTAGTTTTTTGAGGTAATCCCATACTGTTTTCCATAGTGACAGCACAGTCTGCATTCCAATCAACAGTGCATTAGGGTTCCTATTTCTCCACATTTTTGCCAGCATTTGTTGTTTGTTGATTTGTTGATGGCCATTCTGAATGGTGTAAAGTGGCATCTCATTGTGCTTTTGACTTGCATCTGTGATGGATAGTGATCTTGGGCATTCTTTCATATGCCTATGGACCCTCTGTATATCCTCCTTGGAAAAGTGTTTGTTCAGGTCCTTCCCTCATTTTGTAATTGAGTTGGCTGTCTTCTTGGTGTTGAGATGTGTAAGTTCTTTGTATATTTTGGAGATAAATTCCTTGACTGAGGTATCATTGGCAAATATGTTTTCCCATATGGTTGACTCCCATTTCATCTTGCTGATATTTTCTTTTGCTAAGCAAAAACTCTTTAGTAAGATGTAGTCCCATTTGTTTATTCTTCCCTTTATTTCCCTTAGGAGATGCATCAGTGAAAATATTGCTACACGGGATATCTGAAAATTTCCTGCCTATGTTATCCTCTAGGACTTTTATGGTGTGATGACTTACATTTAAGTCTTTGATCCATCTTGAGTTTATTCTGGTGAGTGGTGCTAGTTGGTTGTCTAGTTTCATTTTTTGGCATGTCCCTGTCCAATTCTCGCAGGACCATTATTTTTTAAATTTTATTTTTTGGTTTTTCAATTACAGTTGTCCCATTTTCCCCCCATTGCTCCCCCGCACCCAGCCAACCCCTTCTCCCACAATCATATCCCTCCCTGTTGTCCATGTCCATGAGTCATTTATACACATTCCTTGACTAAACCCTTCCATTTCTTATCCCACTTCCCTCTCTCCCCCTCCCCACTATTGACTGTTATTCTGCTCCTTGTCCTGTTTAGTCCGTTTGTTTATGCTGTTCTTTAATTTCCTGTATTAGGTGATATCATATGCTATTTTTCTTTCTTTGCCTGGCTTATTTAACTAAGCATAATTCTCTCTAGTTCCATCCATGTTGTCGCAAATGGCAGGAGTTCCTTCTTTTTTTCTGCTGCACAGTATTCCATGGTGTAAATGTACCACAGTTTTTTGATCCACTCATCTATAGATGGGCACATAGGCTGTTTCCAGCACGTAGCTATTGTAAACAGTGCTGCTATGAACATAGGGGTGCGTACATTCTTTTGAATTAGGGTTTTAGGATTTTTTGGCTATAATCCTAGCAGTGGAATCGCTGGTTCAAAAGGCAGTTCCATTTTTAGTTTTTTGAGGTAATTCCATACTGTTTTCCATAGTGGCTGCACCAGTCTACATTCGCACCAACAGTGCAGTAGGGTTTTCATTTCTCCATATCCTCGCCAGCACTTGTTGATTTGTTGATGATGGCCATTCTGACTGGTGTAAAGTGGTATCTCATTGTGGTTTTTATTTGCATCTCTCTGATGGCTAGTGATGCTGAGCATTTTCTCATGTGTCTATGAACCTTCTGTATGTCCTTTTTGGAGAAGTGTTTGTTCAGTTCCTTTGCCCATTTTTTAATTGAATTGTCTGTTTTTTTGTTGTTGAGTTGTATAAGCTCTTTATATATTTTGGAGATCAGTTCTCTGTTTGAGATATCATTGGCAAATATGTTTTCCCATATGGTTGGTTTCCTTTTCATCTTGCTGATGTTTTCTTTTGCTGAGCAGAAACTTTTTAGTTTGAAGTAGTCCCATTTGTTTATTTTTATCTTTATTTCTCTTGGCTTAGGAGATGTATCCATGAAAATATTGTTATGTAATATATCTGAAATTTTTCTGCCTATGTTTTCCTCTAGGACTTTTATGGTGTCACGACTAACATTTAAATCTTTGATCCCTCTTGAGTTTATTGTCATGTGTGCTGTAAGTTGGAGGTCTAGTTTCACTTTTTTGCACGTCCCTGTCCAGTTCTCCCAGCACCATTTGTTAAAGAGGCTCTTCTCACTCCACGTTATGTTCCTTCCTCCTTTATCAAATATTAGTTGACAGTATGGTCCTGGATTTATTTCTGGACTCTTTATTCTGTTCCATTGATTTATATTTCTGTTCCTATGCCAGTACCAGACTGTTCTGATCACAGTGGCTTTGTAGTATTGTTTGATATCTGGTATTGTGATTCCGCCTGCTGTGTTCTTCTGTCTCAAGATTGCTTTGGCTATTCGGGGTCTTTTTTGGTTCCATATAAATTTTTGGACTCTTTGTTCTAGGTCTGTGAAATATGTCATTGGTATTTTAATAGGAATTGCATTGTGTCTGTGAATTGCTTTGGGTCGTATGGCCATTTTGATGATGTTGATTGTTCCATTCAAGAACATGGTAGTTGCTTCCATTAATTTGTATCCTCCTTAATTTCTTTCTTCAATGTTATGTAATTTCCAGAGTACAGGACTTTTATCTCTTTGCTTAAGTGTATTCCTAGGCACTTTATTTTTCTTGTTGCTATAGTAAATGGTATTTTATTTTTTGTCTGTGTCTCTGCTATTTTATTGTTGGTGTACAGAAATGATTTAGATTTCTTTATGTTTATTTTGTACCCTGCTATTTTGCCAAATTCACTTATTATATCAAGTAGTCTTTTAATGGTGTTTAAAGGGTTTTCTTTATATACTATCATGTCATCTGCAAATAGTGGTAGTTTTACTTCTTCTTTCCCAGTTTGGATGCCTTTTATTTCTTTGTCTTGTCTGATTGCTGTGGCTAGGACTTCCAACACTATGTTGCATAGGAGTGGAGAGAGTGAACAGCCTTGTTTTGTTACTGATTTCAGGAGGAATTCTTTCAGTTTTTGTTCATTGAGTATGACGTTGGCTTCAGGTTTTTCATATATAGCCTTAATTATTTTAAGGTATGCTCCCTCTAGTCCCATTTTGCTGAGTGTTTTCATCATAAATGGGTGTTGTACTTTATCAAACGCTTTTTTTGCATCTATTGATATGATCATAAGATTTTTGTCTTTCATTTTGTTTGTGATGTATTATATTTATAGATTTGTGAATATTAATCCATCCTTGCATCCCTGGGATGAATCCCACTTGATCATGGCGTGTGATCTATTTAATGTATTGGTGGATCTGGTTTGCCAATATTTTGTGAAGGATATTAGCATCAAAGTACATCAACAATATTGGCCTATAGGTTTCTTTCTTTGTTGTGTCTTGACCTGGTTTTGCAATTAGGGTAATACTGGCTTCATAGAAAGAGTTTGCAATTTTTCCCTCTTCTTGGATTTTTTGGAATAGTTTGAGGAGGGTAGGAGTTAGTTCTTCCCTAAATGTTTTGTAAAATTCGCCTGTGAAGCCATCCGGTCCAGGGCTTTTGTGTGCAGGGAGATTTTGGATTACTGTTTCAATTTCCTTCTTTGTTATTGGTCTGTTGAGACTTTCTACTTCTTCTTGATTCAGTTTTGGAAGGTTATATGTTTCTGAAAATTTGTCCTTTTCTTCTAGGTTGTCATATTTCTTTCCATACAGTTGTTTGTAGTAATTTCTTACAATCCTTTGTATTTCTGTGGTATCAGTCATGATTTCTCTTTTTCATTTATGATTTCATTTATTTAGATCTTCTCTATCTCTCTCTCTCTCCCTCTCTCTTTTTTTATGATGAACCTGGCTAAAGGCTTGTCGATTTTGTTTATTTTTTCAAAGAACCAGCTCCTAGTTTTGTTGATCTATTGAATTGTTTGTTTGGTCTCTATGTCATTTAATTCTGCCTGATCTGGATGATTTCCTTCCTTCTACTTGCCCTATGGCTTGTTTGTTGTTGTTGTTCTAGTTCTTGTAGCTTTAGGGTTAGATTTTTTATTTGAGATTCTTCTATCCTTTCAGATATGCCTGTATTGCTATGAACTTTCCTCTTAAGACTGCTTTTGCTGTGTCCGATAGGTTTTGGGCTGTTGTGTGTTCATTATCATTAGTTTCCAGAAATGTATTGATTTCTTCTTTGATGTCATTGTTAACCCATTCATTATTAAATAGCATGTTATTCATTCTCCATGAGTTTGTATGCCTTTGATTTTTTTTTCTCTGATATTGATTTCTAGTTTCAAGGCATTGTGGTCTGAAAAGATGCTTGATATGATTTCAATTTTCTTGAATTGTTGAGGCTTGTTTTGTGTCCTGTCATGTGGTCTATCTTTGAAAATGTCCCATATGTATTTCAAAAAAATGTATATTTTGCTTCTTTGGGGTGAAAAGTTCTATATATATCAGTTAAGTCCGTGTGGTTTAGTGTGTTGTTCAATGCCTATATATCCTTGGTGTTTCTTTGCTTTGAAGATCTGTCTATTGTTGATAATGGAGTGTTAAAGTCCCCTACTTGAGTGTGTTGCTGTTAATATCCTTCTTGTGGTCTTCTAGTATTTTCTTTATGTATTTGGGTGCTCCTATGTTGGGTGCATATATGTTTATCAGTGTTATATCTTTTTGATGAATTGTTTAAGTATTTTGAAATGTCTTTCTTTGTCTCTTTTTATTGCCTTAGTTTTGAAATCCGTTTTGTCTGATACTAGTACTGCTATTCCAGCTTTTTTTTCATGTTCGTTTGCTTGGAATACTTTTTAATATCCCTTTACTTTAAGTCTGTGTAAATCTTTTGTTTGGAGGTGTGTTTCTTGTAGACAGCAAATATGTGGGTCCTGTTTTCTTATCCATTCCGTTACCCTATGTCTTTTAATGGGAACATTTAATCCATTTACATTTAAGGTTATTATTGACATGTATTTATTCATTTCCCTTTGTACCTGTGTTTCTCTCCTCTTTTTTTCTTCTTTTTCTTAAAGCATTCCTTTTATCATGCCTTGCAATGCTGGTTTGCTGGAGATGTATTCTTTTAGTCTTCCTTTGTCTAGTAAACTCCTTATTTCACCTTTCAATTTGAATGAGAGCCTTACTGGGTAGAGTATTCTTGGCTGTAGGCCTTTGTTTTTCATTGCTTGAAATATTTTTGACCATTCCCTTCCGGCTTGTGTGTTTCTGTTGAGTAATCGGTCAAAGCCTTATTGGAGCTCTCGTATATGTTATTTTTTGTTTTTCTCTTGCTGCTTTTAGGATTCTCTCTTTGTCTTTGAATGTTGCCATTTTAATTATGATATGCCTTGGAGTGGGTTTTTTCAGGTTCCACTTCATTGGGACTCTCTGTGCTTCTTGAACTTGCATAACTTTTTCTCTCATCTGGTTGGGAAAATTTTTTGTCATTACTTCTCCTTTCAGGTTTTCTATTCTCGCTCCTCTTCTTCTCCCTCTTTTATTCCGATGATCCTGATATTGTTTTTTCTCATGCTATCCTGTAATTCCCTTACATCTTGTTCATATTTTTTTCAATCTTTTTTCATTTTGTTGTATTGTCTGGGAATTTTTTCTACATTGTACTCTAACTCACTGATCCTATCCTCTGCTAAGTTTAGCCTGCTTTTGATTGATTCTTCTGTGTTTTTCAGTTCAGAGATTGAATTCTTCATTTCTTTCTGGTTCTTGTTAATAGTTTCTACGTCCTTTTTTATGCTGGTGTAGTTCTCCGTAAGTTCCTTGTAATTTTCTTGGAGCTGTTGGTAACTTCTTTGGAGGTTGTCGTAGTTGTTTTTTAGGTTGAGTATATTGAGCTTCTTCACCACCATTGTTTTGAATTCCGTGTTGACATTTGGGCTATGTCTATTCCATCTACCTCTCTTTTTGGGATTCCTCTTTTCTTTTCATTGAGAGGTTGTCTCTGCATCTTACCATGTTGGATTCTTCTTGTTTGTTATTGTTTCTTTGATTTGTCTGATTTGAATTCTTACCTTTGTGGTATGAGATTATTTATAGGGGGTTTCGGTGGTGCAGTCTCTTTGATCTCCTGAGCCTGATATTCTTGGGATACCCTTTATGTCGTTTATTTATGCTCTCTGGTTATATTTTAGATGCTCTTTGGTAGGATCTTCTTTCTGGCTAGTTGATTGAGAGTCACTCTATCCCTTTGTCTTGAGTTCTTTTGTGGAGATGCTGTTAAAAACATAAACACACAGCCCAGGTAGGAAACCCACATCTTCAAAAATATCCCCCACCCTCTATCCCGCTATTGTCAGCAAATGAGCCAGTATTAATATGTAGAGAGGTTATGGCTTTTTTACTAAAAGAAGAATAGATAAGAGTTGTTTTTAAAGAGAGAAAAATATGATTTTTGATAGAGGGTATGATAGATTAATAATAGTAGCTGTCTTCGTGCCGCAGCTGCCGCCATTCCTGCACCTGCCTGGGCAGGCACAAGCAGAGCCCGCGCAAGTGGCCTGTGCTCCAGCCTGGTGCCCGCTGGGACTGGCCAGGGGTGTCTGTGCATGGTCTTCTGCGAGCCCAGCGGGCCCTCCCTGAGCCCATTGGGGCACTAATCTTATGTTTGTTTGGGTATGTTCTTAGGGGCACCTGGATGCGTGGCCCTGCACACGTGAGCCAACGAATGAGGTCACTTTCCTGTGCGCACCGCTTGACCCAAGGAGAGGGTAGGGGAGTAGGTGAGCGCACTTCTGTGCCTGCGCTCCTCGAGAATGTTCTATCACCCCCCACCTTTTCTCCCCTCTCTGCTACACAAGAGAAAAATATAAATTAAAATCACATTCTCACATTCACAGCAGTAACTGTTTCTTGTCTTTCAGCGTCAGATGCCACCTGGCCCAGTCCTGGCTCTGCCAGTGAGCAGAAATCCGCTCTCCTCCTGATTCTTCTCTGTTGTGGCTATTCATGGTCTTTTTTGGTTCCATATAAATTTTTGAAGTATTTGTTCTAGGTCTGCGAAATATGTCATTGGTATTTTAATAGGGATTGCATTGAATATATAATTTGCTTTGGGTAGTACAGACATTTTAATGATCTCATTCTTCCCATCCATGAAAATGGTATATGTTTTCATTTATTTGTATGTTCCTTAATTTCTTTCTTCAATGTTATGCAGTTTTCTGAGTACAGGTCTTTTATCTCTTTGTTAAGTTTATCCCTGGGTACTTTATTTTTCTTGTTGCTGTAGAAAATGGGATTTTTTTTCTAGTTCCTATCTCTGATATTTTATTGTTGGTGTACAGAAATTCCTTCAATTTCTGAATATTGACTTTGTACCATGTTATTTTGCCAAATTCACTTATTAGTACTAGTAGGTTTTTCAGGGAGTCTATAGGGTTTTCTATGTACACTATCATGTCTTCTGGAAATAATGACTTCCTCTTTTCAAATTTGGATGCTTTGTATTTCTTTCTCTTGTCTCATTGTTATGGCTACAACTTCGAAGACTATGTTGAATGGGAGTGGAGAGAGTGGACATCCTTGTCTTGTTCCTGATCTGAGAGGGAATGCTTTCAGTTTTTGTCCTTTGAGTATGATGTTGGCTTCAAGTTTCTCATATATGGCCTTTATTATGTTGTGGTATGCCCTCTCAATTCCTATTTTGTTGAATGTTTTCATCATAGATGGGTGTTGTACTTTATCAAATGCTTTTTCAGCATCTCCTAATACAATCATGTGATTTTTTTATTTCATTTTATTTATTGTTGTATTACGTTTATTGATTTGCAAATATTAAACCATCCTTGCATCCCTGGGATGAATCCCACTTTATCATGGTCTGTAATCTTTTAATGTGTTGCCGGATCTGGTTTTCCAATATTCTGTTGAGGATTTTAGCTTCTATGTTGATCAGCGATATTGGCCTGTAATTTTCTTTCTTTGTTGTGTCTTGGCCTGATTTTGAAATTAAGGTAATACTGTCTTCATAGAAAGAGTTTGGGAGTCTTCTCTCTTCTTGCATTTTTGGAATAGTTTGAGAAAGATAGGCGTTAACTTTTCACCAAATGTTTTGTAAAATTCACCTGTGAAGCCATCCAGTCCAGGGTTTTTGTGTGCCCAGAGTTTTTTGATTACTGCTTCAATATCACTAGTTGTTGTCAATCTATTCAGACTTTCTGCTTCTTCTTGATTCAGTTTTGGAAGGTTATATGTTTCCAGAAATTTGTCCATTCCTTCTAGGTTGTCGATTTTCTTGCCATACAGTTGTTTGTAGAAATTTCTTACAATCCTTTGTATTTCTGTGATATTGGTTGTGATCTCTTCTTTCGTTTCTGATTTTGTTTATTTGTGTCTTCTCTCTTTCTTGATAAGGCTGGCTAAAGGCTTGTCAATTTAGTTTATCTTTTCAAAGAACTGGCTCCTTGTCTTGTTGAACTTTTGAATTTTTTGTTTATTCTTTATGTCATTTAATTTTGCTCTGCTCTTGATGATTTCCTTCCTTCTATTCGCTCTGGGCTTTGTTCATTGTTTTTGTTCTTATTCTTGTAGCTGTAGGGTTAAAATTTTTATTTCAGATTTTTCTATCCTTTTATGGTAGGCCTGTATTGCTTTGAACTTTCCTCTCAGGATTGCCTTTGCTATGTCCCATAGGTTTTTGGCTATTGTGTGTTCATTATCATTTGTTTCCACAGAATTCTTGATTTCTTCCTTTATTTCATTGTTAACCCATTCATTATTTAATATCATGTTATTCATTCTCCATGAGTTTGAATATTTTTGAGTTTTTCCCTTGAGGTTGATTTCTAATTTCAAGGCATTGTGATGTGAGAAGATGCTTGATATAATTTCAATTTTCTTGAATTTCTTGAACCTTGTTTTTTGTCCTACCATGTGTTCTATCTCTTAAAATATTCCACATGTATTTGAAAATATGTATATTTCTGTGGGGGCTGAAAATTCTATATATATCAACAAAGTCCATTTGATCTAGAGTGTTGTTCAATGCCTCAATATCCTTGGTGTTTCTTTACTTTGAAGATTTGTCCCTTGTTTACATAGGATATTAAAATCCCCTACTATGAGTGTATTGCTATTGATAAATTTCTTCTGATCTTCCCAGATTTTCCTCATATATTTGAGTCCTCCTCTGTTTGGTGCATATATGTTTACCAGAGTTATAGCTTCTTGATGGATTTTTCCCTAAAGTATTATAAAATGTCCTTCTTCATCTCTTTTTATGGCCTTTGATGTGAAATCTGTTTTGTCTTATGTAAGTATTGTTACCTCATCTTTTTTTTTTTATGTCCGTTTTCTTGGAATACCTTTTCTATCTTTTCACTTTCAGTCTGTGTACATCTGTTATTTTGAGGTGGGGCTCATGTTTTCATGCTACCCTATGTCTTTTGATTGAAGCATTTAATCCATTTACATGGACAGGTATTTATTCATTTCCCTTTGTACCTGTGTTCCTCTCCCTTTCTCTTTTTCTCCTTTTTCTTAAAGCAGGCCCTTTAGCATCTCTTGCAATGCTGGTTTGGCGATGTATTCTTTTAGTCTTCCTTTGTCTGGGAAACTTTTTATTTCACCTTCCATTTTGTTTGTTTTAATTTTTACTATGCATTATTGATTAAGCTGTTACAGTTGTCCCAATTTCTTTTCCCTTTGTTCCTCTCTACCCAGTGACACCCCTCTCTCCAGTTGTCCCCCCTTAGTCCATGCCCATTGGTTGTGCATATAGTTCTTCTCAACAACTTTTTATCTACTTCACTCCCTCCTACTATGTTCCTAATTCCCGTACCATCTCCCTCCATTTCCCCCTCCGCCCTCCCAGCTGACATCCCGCCAAGATGTTTCCCACACCTATAATTCTTTTTCCACTCTTGTTTCCTACTTAGTTTGCCTTTGTTTTGGTTCCCTAGCCTCTGTTGTTGGCTGTTGTGATACAGTTTTTATATTAATGTTAATAATTCTTTTTTGTGCATGTGACATTGCCAATGGCTCTTTTTTAAAAAATTAATTCGTTTATTTATTTATTTATTTATTTATTTTTAGAGAGAGGGGAATGGAGAAAGAGAGGGAGAGTAACATCACTGTGTGGTTTCCTCTCACTCACGCCCTTCAAATGCCACCTGACGTGCAACCTAGTTATGTGCCCTTACTGGGAATCGAACCAGCAACACTTGGTTCACAAGCCAATGTTCAATCCACTGAGCCACACCATCCAGGTTAATGTTAATAGTTTTGATCCTCTTTCTCCTAAACAAGTTCCTTTAACAGCGGTTTGGATCTAATAAACTCCTTCAGCTTTACTTTGTCCTGGAAGCATTTTCTCTGCCCTTCGATTCTGAATGGCAGCTTTACTGGATAGAATAGTCATTGTTATAGGTTTTTGCTTTTCATTGCTTTGAATATTGCTTGTGAGTCCCTTCTTGCCTGCAGAGTTTCTTTTGAGAAATCAGCTGATAGTCTTATTGGGGTCCATTTGTACACAATTCTCTTCTTCTCTCTTTCTGCTTTTAAGATTCTCTCTTTATCCTTAATTTTTGACATTTTGATTATGTGTCTTGGTGTGGTCCTCTTTGGGTCCAGTTTTTTTGGAACTCTGTGTTTCCTGGGCCTGTATGTTTTTTTTTTTTTTTCTCCAAGTTAGGAAACTTCTGCTTCATTATTTTTTCACTTAATTTTTAATTTCTAGTTCTTCTTATTTACCTTCTGACAACCCTGCGATTCAGAATTTGGCCCGCTTAGAGCTGTCCCATAGGTTTCTGAGCCTCTCCCCATTTTCCTCACTTTTCTTATCCTCTTTCTGCACTGGTTGACTATTTCTTCCTTTTCTATGTTCTGATTTGTTGATTTGATCCCTGGTTTTCTTTCTCTCACCACTAGTTTCATATGTGTTTTTATTCATTTGAGTAGAACTAGCCTTCATTCCTTCCCCGTCTTGGTTCAGATCTGCTGTTAGGTCTGTAAGCATTCATATAATCAAAGCTCTGAAATGTACCTCAGACAAATTTCCTATCTGCTGAGCCATTAGATTAGATATTTGCTGGCTGGTCAGCTGCGTGATTGAGATCTCTACCACGATCTGTGACATCCTGACCACTTTGTGTTTACCTTTGCTTCCTGTGCGGTGTTGTCACACCTCCTATGCTATAGGGGGCAGAGCCCCATGTACTCATCACTACTGGGCAACCCTTCTTACAATGCTGTGGCATTTTGCATGGGATCGGGGGTCCAAGATGGATTCCTGCCATTCGCTCTCTGCTGAGAGACTGGGAGCCTCCTCCTCCATCCCCACCCCATCTGGCCGTCACAGTCCAAGGCAATGGGGGTCTGCCTTCCCTGGTGTTGGAATCGTAAGCTGACCAGTTTGGTCTGACGCCCGTGGTGCTCCCCAGGTGCTTCTCGGCTCCCCTTAAATACGGGTCTCTGTGCTTACCACCATCTGCCGCCATTGCCAAAGTTGCCACCGCAAACACAACTTGACCTCTCTATCACAGCTTTGCCCCTCCTACTCATCCCAATGAACACCACTTGTTTATTACTTCATATGTTAGACTTCCATGTAGCTTTACTTTCTTAAACTTCTGGTTATTTCTGGTTTTGAGGTAGTTTCCTTCTTAGTTGTGGAGGGAGATGGAGCGTGTCAGTCTAGGCCTTCATCTTGGCAGGAAGTTTCACCTTCCATTTTGAAAGAGAGCCTTGCTGGGTTGAGTAGTCTTGAATGTAGGCCTTTGTTTTTCATTGCTTATAATATTTTTTGCCATTCCCTTCTGTCTTGTAGTGTTTCTGTTGAGAAATCAGTTGACTCTCTTATTGGAGCTCCCTTGTATGTTATTTGCTATTTTTGTCTTGCTGCCTTTAGGATTCTCTCCTTGTCTTTGAATGTTGCCATTTTAATTATAATGTGCCCTGGAGTGCGCCTTCATGGGTTCATCTTCATTTGGACGCTCTGTGTTTCCTGTACTTGCATGACTTTTTCTCTCATCATGTTGGGAAAGTTTTCTGTTATTACCTTTTCAGTCAGGTATTCTATTCCCTGCTTCTCTTCTCCTTGTGTCCTTAGAATATGAATATCATTTCATTCATGTTGTCCCGCAGTTCTCTTAAACCCCCTTCACTCTTTTTCAGTCTTTTTTTCATTTTGTTGCATTGTCTGGGAATTTTTTTCTATTTTGTCCTCTAGCTCACTGATCCAGCCCTCTGCTTTACTTAACCTGCTTTTGATTGGTTCTACTGTGTTCTTCAGTTCAGAAATTGTATTCTTTATTTCTTCCTGGTTCGTATTGATAGTTTTTATGTCCTTTTTTCATGGTGATGTAGTTCTCAGTAAGTTCCTTGTAGTCTCCCTGGAGTTCTCTGTAGTTTCCCTGGAGTTCTTTGTAGTTCTCCTGGAGTTCATTGTAGTTTTCTTTGAGTTCGTTGAGTTCATTGAGCTTCCTCATTACTATTGTTTTGAATTCCATATCTTATACTTTGCTTGCCTGTATTTCATCTCTCCTTCCGTCTGTGGATTCCTCCCTTCCTTTTGGTGGGGTGTTGTTTCACCTCCCTATATTGGGTGGCTGATCTTGTTTACTTCTACTTTTTAGATTGATCTGCTTTTATTTTCTGCCTTTGTGGTGTGACCTTGTGTGGTAGTAATTTGTTTGATTCAGTGGTTCAGACTCCTTGATCTCATTAACTTGTTGCTCTTGGGATGCCCTTTATGCATTTTATTTGGACTCTTTAGTAGTATTTTGGTTTTGCTGGTTGTGTTTCTCTTTGGTGGATCCCTCCCTTAAATTAGCTGACAGAGAGTCACTCTGCCCACTTCAGACAGTTGTTGAGATGCCTCTGGCTGATGAGTCTTGGAGGGGAGTAGTCTGCTTGTGAGATTTCTCCCATAGTACTGGAGTTGAGTCTGACCTTGGATCTGGTCTGCTGCTTCCCCAGTTTTTTTCTCCAGAACCAGCATCCAAAGTTTTCCAAAGTTCCTCTAGTTCATTTCACCTTCTTCTGGCTGCAACCCAGGTCGAGCGTGGCAAGTGTGCTTTTTCCTGACAGCCATCAGGCAGGCCAGCATGGCGGGTGGGTGTGAGGGCTGGGTGGCATTCCCCTGTGCTGGCCCATAGGCCGAGGGCATTTTACTGCACTGGTCGGTGGGCCGGTGGGTGGGCTGGTGGCATTCCCCTATGCTGGTGGGTGGGTGGGTCTTTGTCCCCACCCCTGCACTGGCAGCATTCCCCTGCTCTCGTGGGTCAGTGGGCCAGGGGCATTCCACTGTGTGGACTGGCAGGGTCATTCCCCTGTGCCTGGCATGGACTCGGGCAGATTGGTGAGTGTGGGGGCTGAGTGCACCCCTGCAAGTGGGCACCTGCATGTGTGGTCCTCAAGGATCTCATCTTTCCCCCAGCCTTTCCTCCTCAATCCACAAAAACCAATCAATAAATTTTTTTAAAAAGAAAAAGAATAAAATGCATGAAAATATAATGCTGCTCCAAGCCTCCCAGATCCAGATACCACCTGACCAACTGTTGGCTCTGCCAGTGGGCACAGCCTGGATCTCCATCTCCAAGTGCTCTGAGGGGAGATCTAGGGGCATTGAGAAAACTTTGTGTTCCTCCAGCTTCTGCCTGAGGAGCCAAGCCAGCCATAACTCAGGCCTCTCCCATGTCTCCTCCACAAACCTCACCAGACAAGTTGCTCAAAGGCAGCCTCCTCCTCCGTCAGCAATGTCAATGCTCAACTCCCGCCAGTATCCAGATGTTAACAGATGCTCTGTCCACATTCAGCTGAAACTATAAACCAGTCTTGGGAGCAGCAAGGGCAGCCTCTCCTCACTCATCCACCATCTTCTCTCAAGTTCCCTTTTCATTTTGATGATGTTTTCTTTAGCTATGCAGAAGTTTTTTATTTAACGTAGCCCCATTATTTTTGTTTTTCCTTTATCTCCCTTGCCCTAGGAGATATGTTGATGAAAATATTGTTGCATGGGATATCTGAAATTTTACCGCCTGTGTTTTGCTCTAGGACTTTTATGGTGTTACAACTTATATTTAAGTTTTCTACCATTTTGTTGCTTATTCTGGTGTATGGTGTAATTCCGTGGCCTAGTTTCTTTCTTTCTTTCTTTCTTTCTTTCTTTCTTTCTTTCTTTCTTTCTTTCTTTCTTTCTTTCTTCCTTCCTTCCTTCCTTCCTTCCTTCCTTCCTTCCTTCCTTCCTTCCTTTCTTTCTTTCTTTCTTTCTTTCTTTCTTTCTTTCTTTCTTTCTTTCTTTCTTTCTTTCTTCCTTCCTTCCTTCCTTCCTTCCTTCCTTCCTTCCTTCCTTCCTTTCTTTTTTTGCAGGTACCTATACAGATCTCCTAACACCATTTATTGAAGAGGCTATTTTTACTTTATTTTTTGCTCCTGCCCTATTTGTCAAATATTAATTGACCATTGAGACATGGGTTTATTTCTGGGCTCTCTGTTCTGTTCCATTGATATATGTGTCTGTTCTTATGCCAGTACCAGACTCTTTTGATTACAGTGGACTTGCAATAGAGTTTCATATCAGGTGTTGTGATCCCTCCTGATTTATTCTTTCTCAAGATTGCTGAGACTATTTAGGGTCATTTTTGGTTCCATGTCAATTTATTTGTTCTAGGTCTGTGAAATATGTCATTGGTATTTTAATGGGAATTGCATTGAATCTGTAAATTGCTTTGGGTAGTATGGACATTTTAATGATGTTAATTATTCCAATCCATGAACACAGATATGCTTCCATTTATCTGTATCTTCCTCAATTCATTTCTTCAGTGTTCTGTAGTTTTTTGAGGACAGGTCTTTTGCCTCCTTGGTTAAGTTTATTCCTAGGTACATTATTTTTCTTACTTGCTATAGTAAATGAAATTTCTTTTCTAGTTTTTATATCTGATATTTCATTGTTGGTGGACAAAAATGTCTCAATTTCTGAATATTGACTTTGTATGCCACTATTTTGCCAAAGTACTTATTAGGTCGAGTGGTTTTTTGATGGAGCCTATAGGGTTTTCTATGTACACTATCATGTCATCTGCAAATGATGACAGTTTTACTTCCTCTTTTCCAATTTGTATGCCTTTTATTTCTTTTTCTTGTCTGTTTGCTAGAACTTCCAGTACTATGTTGTATAAAAGTGGTGAAAGCAGAAACCCTTGTCCTGTTCATGATCTTGGGGGGAGAGGTTTTAGTTTTTGCCCATTGAGTGTGATGCTGGCTGCAGGTTTCTCATGTATGGCCTTATTATGTTGAACTATGCTCCCTCTAGTCCTACTTTGTTGAGTCCTTTTTTTTTTTTTCATCACAAATGTGTGCTGGATTTTATAAAATTTCTTTTTAGAATCTATTGATATGATCACGTGATTTTTGTCTTTTGCTTTTTTTATGTGGTATATTACCTTTTTTTATTTGCTAATACTGTACCATCCTTGCATCCCTGGGGTGAATCCCATTTGATCATGATATATTATCTTCTTAATGTATTGCTCGATCCAGTTTCCAACATTTTGTTTAAGAGTTTAGCATCTACATTTATCAGAGATATTGGCCTTTAGTTTTCTTCATGGCATCATTTTTCTTACACAGGCTCAGTACTAACACACCTGAGCATAATGCTTCCACCAAAGACTGAAGTATTCAGTTGGCAATATCTCCTCCCATCTTATACTTGGTCACAATCAGGTCCTCAGTGATAGATCACTCCTGCTGCTTGTTCTCACCGACATTTTCCCACTGCTGCCACCAATGCATCCTCATCCTGTGAGCTGCTGCCTCAGTCTGCTTTCCTAACCACATGCTGTGGCCATGGACCTGAGGACCTGGTATTTTATTCTTTGAACTTGTAACCTGGTTCTCAAATACATGACAAAATATCTGCAGATTTTTTTCTGGCTTTGTACTTATTATTATTAATTTTTTAATAGCCAAAATGGTGATGCATTCTGAAAACAAATTAAACTTGATTAATCAATACAGAAGTACAAAGCTTAATATATATAAAGAAAAATTTAAATGAATAAAGTAGAGATACTCTAATTTTCCCTATATTATTAATAATTATAGGCAAAATTTCTTGAGTATAAGACAGACAAAAAAGTGGTTGAAACAGAACCTGACAATTGAACTACTTCACTAGGATATTACTCTTAGGTAAAAAAATCAGAATTATTTTTTCTTGCATTTTCTTTGTCTTCTTTTTATAATATTCTTTTCTCTTCTTTACCATGCATAAATTAGAGCTGAATATAAGAGGTTCTTATATAAAATAATGATCCATTTTACTCATTGAAACAATAAAAAAGGCTATCAGCCAAATCACTTTTTAAGTCTTCTTAGCTTGAACAAAAACTTGAGCTACTGATCATTTGTAATCTCTGGAACATGAAGAGCATAGACCAATGCTTCCAACATGAAGTAGGATGATAGCTCATTTTCAGCAGAGTGTAATGATTGGGCTGGGTGTATATAATTTTATCACATAGAATTTGGTTGGGATTACCTCTCTCCTTTGTCTAATCTAGAATTGTGGCATCTCATATTGGCAATTGGTATGTGATTTATAGCCATTGTTTTCTGACATGGCTAGATTAATGGGTCATTAATAATTTCCATGAGGTATAAGAAATACTGTTGTATGCATGAATTATGAAAAATGTGTCTTGTTTAAAAAGATTTGAAATGTCAGACGCCTTGTACCTATAGAACTCTATAATCTGTACTTCTAGCTGTTACCCATCATCTCTTTGACTGTCACTCTATTGGATAGAGGTGGGCAGGTGAACAGGTTTAGAGGTTGTGAGAAATACCCACAATAAAATACTTGGACACAGGACTTAAGGAGTAAACGAGGCATTGTTTATTTATGGATTTGCAAGTCTGGGCGCAGCCTAACAAAAGGCGTGTGCCAGGGCTTAAAGCAGGTTGCTTTTTATCCTAAATGCAATTAACCTCCCTTTCCTCCCCCTCCCTTTCCTCTCCACTTTTCCCTACTGGATATTCTGAAGTTACAATTTAAGGCAATTGACTAAATCAACTGAGGGTAACAATTAGTTCATGAATAAGTTTTATTAACTCGCTGATCATACATACTTCCCAGGTGATAAATATTCCATGATGGGTGCCACTCACACTCTGGGTTATCTCTGACTGTTTATGTCTCCAGTCTCATGTCTCCAGCCACAATTTCCTAGGTGATAAATATTTCTTAGCTCTGACAATCTGTGTCTCTAGCCTCTCCTGAAAGTTTTTTTTTAACCTGCTTATCACATTCTTTTTTGCTGCTAATTATTTCTTACTGGTTTGAAGGTCACTTTTTTTAGTAACTCACAATTCCCCCAGTCTCTCTTTTGGGAAATTGACTACTCGAACCTTTTTATTTGCCCTCTCAAACCTAAGGAGGATTTTTTGACTTTCTTTTTTATAGCAAGGGTTTTTTCTGGCCTTTAGGAGGAGATTATTATATGTTGCCAGCATTTGTTTAGTTAGCGTAGTCTTAATTAGCCTTTGAACTAAACCTCTGATGCATGGAATAATACAACATCCTAAAGCCATGAGGATGTCTGCTACCACTATGAGAGATACTAAAACTGAAGAAATAATTTTTTCTATTGCCAAACCAATTTTTTACCATTCTGTCTGTTATAGGATTGTTTATATCTGAGTTTGTTGCTAATTTATTTGCTAGGGTAGTCAGTCCTTGAAGAGCTTTAATGATAGATCCATTAGGAGCAGTATTATTAAAGCTGAAGGTGCAACACTGCCTCCCAAGCATTACACATACGCCTCCCTTTTCTGTTAGCATCATATCTAGTGCCATTCTGTTCTTCCAGGCCACTTGACTGGTGGCATCTAGTTGTTGAGCTATTTTTTCTATAGCATTTTTAGTATAATTGATAAAGCTCTGCTAGTTATAATAAACATAGTTTATTCAATTAACATTTTTATTAATGGTCAACCACCAGAAGAGGACTGACTTAAACTTTGCTATTTGATTTTTAGCCTTAAACTTATCTGGAAATTCTTTAGGGACCCCAATAGCATCAATGTAAATATGAGGGTCAAATGATCCATCAGGCGCCATTGACCTCTTTTTCCTAGCAGCTTTAGCCTGGTCTGGTTTTGGAAATGCTAGGGTAAATGGGATAGCCAATTGAACAAGGGCACAGGTTCCACTTCACCTTTTTGGCAGGACTTTCCAGAGGCTCCTCTGCCCACAATACCACTAAACACCTGCTCTGAGGATTCAAAGGGGAGAATAGTTGCCTGCCCCACTGTTGAAGTAGCTTGTATTTCTGATATGAGTGTATGTTAGAAGTTCTTCCACAGGGGTGCCCAAATTCACTTCCCACCTAGAGAGGCAAGAAGAGTAACTCATGGTTCTTATTGAGTACGAAGGGAGGGATTGAGTTTCATCACTCCTCATAGAGGGAAAGAGGAAAGACAAGCTTTTGTAAGTCTCAATTCCCCATGCATTCTTATCCTGGTAGAGAGCAAGCATACAAGCCATTCCAGAGGGGTCAGAGTCCCAGCCTATTGGAAAAGGTACAGCTTGTGCTGGGGGTCTCCCTGAGACACAAGCATAACAGTTGCTTTTATTTAGGGATTTAACAGTAAATTTAACCCATTCTTTCCAGTGTCTATCTTTAGAGTTTGTTTGAGATTTAATATCTTGAGAACTTTTACCTTGGCTGGATCATTTTGGTTTTTTTTTTTTGAGGTCTGGGTAGGGGAAGTTAGATTTTTTAGGAAAGGAGGAGTTGTCACTAAGTGAAGACATATCCACCCTAATGGATCTATGCCAGATACATCAGCTCCTAGGCCATAAACTCTGGTGGCCATATGGGGTTCCTGACTTAAGGCCTGTGGCTGATTAAGTGCTAGAAGAGGATGGTTGCACTGGAGAGGTTGGCAGTTTGGGGAAGGTACCCCTTTGCTTAAAGTTATTTTAGGCAGGAGTAGTTTTACTTGTTCAAGGGTGTGGCCTTTTGCACATTGGGTTTTGTTGTCCACCAGATATCATCTCTGGTAGGACAAGGGCCTTTCCCTAAATACATAAAATTTTTATTATTTTCCCGATAGGGACAGAGATTTTTTTTTTTTTTTTGAGATGACAGCCAGCGTTGATAAGTAAGGTCCCTACAAGACAAAACTTGGCATGCATCAAACTTCAGAATTTGGGGATTTGTACTTTCAGTTACATTAATAATTAGAGTTATTGGCCTGATCCAGTCCATAATGCACGGATAAAGACTGTCATCCAGCAGAGCCTTATAAAGGGCCTACTCCACCACCTAGGGAACATGAATTTTTCTTGAGAGTTAATTTTAGAGCCTCCCTTCCCTGCTTTGAGGTTACTTTCCACTTAGCCTTTGCCTTTTCTTCTAGGGGTCCCTTTACCCTAGTGTAATGAGTCTACCCCTTTTCAGCAGTTCTCATGGCAGTCTCGGTGGGCAGAAGCACTTGGAATGGTCTTTCCCGCATGGGCTGAAGTTTCTCTTTTTTCCAGGACTTAATCAGGACCTTGTCACCAGGCTGGAAGAAGTGAACTGGGAACTCAAATGGTGGAGTCTGGACAAGGAGACCTTTTACCTTGAGAGAGGCAAGAGTAGATGAAATAGCCAATATATAATTCTTTAAGAACCGATTCTTGGTCTCTAGGGTGGGTAGAAGGTAAGGAAATCCTTATAAAAACGCGTAGGACAATATTCCAATATTCTTCCTAGGAGCTGTCCTAATTCTGAGGAGAGCCAATGGAAGACACTTGGTCCACAGCAGCTTGGTCTCCAAGCTTAACTTAGTTAGTTGTTTTTTTAGGGTCTGGTTTATGTGTTCTACTTGGCCTGAGGAAGGAGGGTGCCAGAGGGTATAATAATTTCATTTGATATCCAGACAATTCATGAACTCTCTTAATATTTGGGATGTAAAATGGCTTTCATTGTCTGAGTTAATGTTTTTAACTAGGCCAAATCTGGGGATAATTTGCTCAAGGATTACTTTAACTGCCTTACTTACTGTGGCTGATGAAAGTGAAAAGGCCTTTATCCACCCAGAAAAAAAAAAAGATTTACTATGACCAAGAGGAATTTTTGAATACTTACCTTTGGAATTTTAGTAAAATCTATCTGAATGCTTTGGAAGGGTCTGAGTCCTGGTGGCCTTCCTCCAATTTTGTGTAATGCCTTTTTGTTTATCTTTTGGCATATAAGGCATCCATGGCAGACCTGCTTAGCTATAATGTAAATTAAAAATTCCCCATATTGTCTGAGGACTGTATCACAGAGGGCCTGAGGTGCCCAATGGCTGTCTTGATGCTGTGTTATCATAATTTCCCTGGGACCTGCTTATTCAACATCTCCCTCCCATTTGGGAGTTTTCATTTCCTAGTAGCATCTTTTGATGCTCCTACCTGAGTTAATCTCCTTGTTTTCTCCAAGGAAAGGGTGGGAATTATTGACACTGGAGGGAGACATGGAACTAGACAGAGGATTTATTTTCTCCTTCTAATGCAGCCTGCTTTGCTGCATTTTCAGCCAGCCTATTTCCTCTAGCCTCATATGATCCCCCATTAGAAAAAGAAATTGGCTTCTTTAGCAGAAGGTGTGCAAAGCATGTCACACCTGTCCAAAGCCCTTTGCCCACTGAACTTAGTTTGGGCTCAAAGGAATATTTTAGGATTTCCCCCTTCTCAGACTTATGGACCTTTTCTGTCCAAGCTATGGGACAGAAAGAGAGAAACAAGTTTTAAACTGAGGCCCATAGGCTGCCCCACACTTTACCAACCCAACCTCTTGGTTCTGCCAAACCATTGAGTCTCAGGAGGCGGCAATGAAGATGGGCTTATTAAGTGAGGCCTTATACATATAGACAATTATTCAGGTAATGAGATTATAGGCTTGTGTCCTATGTAAACAGGAGGAAGAATATACATGTTAATTCACACAACATAACCAACAAACCAGTCTCTGAATCTGTAATGTAACAGAATCCCTGGGCTGCTCCAATTGAAACAGAACCCATGGGCTGTTTAGTTAGAGGCCCAATTGCCCGCCGCCAGAATTATAACTCTCCATACCAGAGTTTGGGCCCTGGCTGGTTTAGCTCAGTGGATTGAGCGTCGGCCTGCGAGCTAAGTGTCGCTGGTTCGATCTTCCAGTCAGGGTACATCAGAGAAGGAAAACTCTGACTCCAAAGAACCTCCGCTGCCTTGCGGCATACCTCTTCAGGGGAAAGGCTAAGGGAGTAAACCCCGACAGAAAATCCGGAGCCGGAGTCCCTAAGGCGGTTTGACGTTGTAGTCAACACCGGCAACTCCTGCGGCGCACCTGAACCCAAGCTGTATCGACTCCGTCTTTCCCTTGGACCCTTCAGCTGCGAAGAGAGGGGGGGTCTGCTGCATGGGCAACAGCAGACCCTCCATATTACCCTGCCCAGGCTCTGTAGCTTCAGCGTCATCGCAAGATGTCGATTCAACACGGAAGGAGACAGATACCATGTCACTCCCGAGTCGGACTGCACAGCCATTCTCAGCGGTGCAGATAGACTCTTGAGAAGCTACACCATCGTCTCTTGAGACGGACGGCTGCCGACGACGACGACGATGATACCAGAGTTTGGTGAAAAGGAAAAAGAATTGTTTATTTACACATAGTCCTGTCTCCCTCTCCCAGACCTGGCCAGTCTTAGGAAAGTCAGAAACACCGTTTCCCTACTTCCTAGACACAGTTCAGCTTTACCAGTAGCTGCCAATCACTCAATTCTGATTGGGGAGGTCCTTTCTGTGCTGTGGTGCTCTCCAGCTCTCAATGCAGAACCGCCTGGATTCTCAGCCTCCTTGTAAACTGCCTTCTTCCTGTAAACTGCATGGATCTCCTCTCCTTCTCAAAACTGCATGATGAGAGCTTCTTCTAAAAGCAGCTTGGAGACCCTTTCTCCTCCAAGCCACATGGAGGGAGCCCACGAGAGCCAGAGCCAGCCTCTTAAAGCAGCTTGGAGATCCCTGCTCCTCCAAGCCACATGGAGGGAGCCCACCAGAGCCAGAGCCAGAGAGAGAGTGAGCCCCAGAGGGCCAGAGAGAGTCAGCCCCAGAGCTCCAGCTAAAAATGTCCGCAGCTGCTTATCTATCCCTGACTGTGTCCTCAGACGCAGTGGGTGTTGCAAGCAGTTCTGACCATTCACAGAACCCTACATAGGCTCTGTAGGCTTCTTCCATACCATCCCACAGTCCAAGATCCCTCCCATCTTCCTGAGCCTTGGAAGTAAAGCGAATCTTTGTGCAACAGTGTTTCCAGCCACTAGCCCCAGGCATGCAAGGGCATCCTGAAAGTTGCTTCCTTTTCCCTATCTCCCAGCCACAAACTCTGGGGTTTGTTTTTGGACTCCCCTGTTTCTGTAACAGTTTCCCCCCTCTCAGACTTAGACCCTTTATAATCTTATAAAGGACAATGGGCAAAGGTCTCATGCTTCTCTAGCTGCTTCCTGCTGGACATGGCCATCGTCTTACCTACCCTTGGGTCTAGAAATCCCTAATAAGAGTGGGGATGTAGGGGAGGGTGGCCTTCCCACATGGGGAAAGATCTTGCAGAGTCCAGGTCAGTTGGCTGTTCCTGGGTAGCAGCATGCTCAGTTTCCAAGGGCTGGCACTGCTGGACAAGTTGGCATCTGTCCTATTCTGAGGGCAACAGATTTAAAAGGCATTATTAAAACCATAACTACTAGATGACAAAAGGCAGAGATTAATTTCTCAATACCCTATATTAGGAAAAGAAATGGCTTCTTCAGAGAAAGGTGTGCAGGGCATGTCACACCTGTTCAAAGCCCTTTTGCCCACTTGACTTAGCTTAGGCTGAGGGGTGTATTTTAGGATTTCCCCCCTCTCAGACCTCTGGGCTCTTTCTGTCCAAGCCATTATGACAGAAAAGAGAGACTAGTTTTAAAGTGAAGCCCACAGACCACCCCTTACTTCACCAACTCAACCACTTAGTTCAGCCAAACTGTTGAGTCTCAGGAGGCGGCAATGCAGATGGGCTTCTTAAGTGAGGCCTATATGTATAGACAATCACTCAGGTAGAGATCATAGGCTTATGCCTTATGAAAACAGAAAGAACACACACGTTAATTCACACAACACCATTCACAAACCAGTCTCTTAATTTGAGAGACTGTCTTATTGGGAAGACCTCCAGTTGCAAGGCATTTAACATTCTTCTTGCCTGTAAATAAAGCATCCTTTATAATGTCACAGACCTGGTCCAACTTTTAAATGAAAACAACCTTTAAATGAAAATAAACTTTAGGGACAGTTAGCTGCACTAGTTTATGGTCTACCACTGAGCATTGTGATTTTCCTTGAGTCTTGATTTTTCTCCCTATGATCATCCTCCTTGTCAGTAAAGGGACTGCATTAAGAACACTTTTAATTTAGCCTGTTCAGTTGCATAAACACAACAAAAGCAGTGATTGATCACATATGATCTTTAAGTCTACTTTGCTGGAACTTACTCAAGGAACCTTCATGTTGACTCTTAGTCTGCCCATCAGGGCACAGAAGCTGAGCCACACACCTGCTATTCAGCCTTGCCTGTAAACACCTGCTTTTCCAAGTCCTTCAGGTTTTCCATTGTGCCTTAAGGTTCCTTCTAGCCACCTTTCAGGAAAGCAATTTTCGTTCCTTCCCTGAAAAGATTGCCATGAACCGCACAACCAACCAAGGTGTCAGGCCTTTTCCTCATGGGCTTTCCTTAGCTTCAAAAGTCAAGTCCAGTTCCTCAGGGCTTTCTGGTGACAACCAGAGCCTAAGCATGCCTCCTTCAGGCATGTCATTCCAGTCAAAGTCTTGGTTAATAAAACCTCTATTAACAACTGGTCTTGTTAGTTTTATGCAAAGAAACCTAATGTCATTACTTAATCCTTCAAAATTGCCAAATTCTGGAGGGATCAGGTAAGGAGAAAAATATACAGTGTGAAGGAAAATCCTTGTCCTTCTAATATTCACTAAAATTGCATTTCTATGCCTTATGCATTCTTTTTTTGTTCAGTCTCTTACATGGGAAGTTTTAACTTTACCTGGGAAACCTCAATTTTCCTTTCAGATTATATGGCCAGTACCAATACAGAGAATTCCAGACCCTTTCCTAGGTCTCAGAGAATTCTAGACCTTTCATAGGTCTCAATGGCCAATACCAATACAGAGAATTCCAGACCCTTCCTAGGTCTCAGAGAATTCTAGACCTTACATAGGTCTCAATGGCCAATACCAAACCAACACAGGGAATTCCAAATGAACTTTCATAGGTCCCAAGGCTAAATGCCAATACAAGGTACAGTAACTATACAATAAGACCACAAGTTGTTGAGGTTTCCTTTCCCTAGGTTTAAAAGCTTTCACAATCTTATTATACATTTTTATGATTTTTCCATAGAACTTTTACAACATTTCCAAACTTTCCATATATTTACCCATTTAGATTTAACCATAATCTATTTTCCAATTCTTGTTCCTTTTTTACACTGTAAAGGACTATACTCAAACTCAGTATTTAGCAGCTAAAAGTTCCCTAGATTTGCAAGAACATTCCTAAAGCAAAAGAAACATTTTTATTCTGTGTTGCAGTTCACTGTCCTCTTTTGAAAGAGTAATTTCAAATCTTCTTCCAGAGTGCAGGTCCAACTTTCCCTTTCAGTATCAATCACAGCAGCAGGGTCTGTGTCCTCCTCAGGTGGTGCTCGTTTTACTCGTGTGTGGTGTATCCAGGGCTTGATTCCTACCAGCTTCAGCGAAGAATGTGTTGTTAACAAAACATCATAGGGACCAGTCCATTGTTCAGCCAGCTGCTGTTCAGGACCTTGTGTCTTCCAGGTCTTCAGTAAGACTCTGTCCCCAGGTCTGAATGGGTGCAAGGGTTCATTGGATGGATATACTGATCTGCAATGAGCAAACTTGTGCAAAGTGTTCAGTGTTTGCCCTAAATGTTGTACATATTGCTTAATTCTTGCCTTGTGTTCCAAATCCAGAGGGGGTATTCCTAAATCAGAGATTTGAAGGGGTCTCCCATAAACAATTTCAAAAGGGCTCAGTTTAAGCCCATTTCTGGGTGCCACCCTAATTTGGAGCAGAGCAATGGAAAGTACCTGGTCCCATTGTAAATGTATTTCTTGACATATTTTTGCCAGAGTTTTCTTTATTGTATGATTCATTTTTTTAGTCTTTCCTGTAGAATGAGGTCTCCAAGATACATGTAATTTCCACTGTATTTGTAATGTCTGTCCAACTTTCTGGGAGATTTCCAAAGTGAACGATAGTCCATTGTCACTTTGAATGCTGCGAGGAAGTCCAAACCTAGGAATTATTTCTTTAAGTAACAGTCTTGCTACCTCAGTTGCCTTTTCAGTTCTAGTTGGGTATGCCTCTACCCATCCAGAGAAGGTATCTACAAAGACCAACAGAAATTTGAAATTGCCCTGGTCTTAGGCATTTGTGTGAAGTCCACCTGCCAGTCCTCAAATGGGCACTTCCCTTTATATTGTATGCCCTTTTCCATTGGGACATGCTCTGTCTTAGGATTGTTCTTGGCACATATCTGACAGGCGTGTGTGATCCTCTGAACAGTCCTTTGTAAATATGGGCCATTTAAATAGCGCCTATTGAAGTTCATTAAAGCATCCCTTCCATAATGGGTCCCTTCATGTAAGTGTTTAAGGACAGGATACACTAGAGCCTCAGGGAGTAAAATCATACCATGGTTGTTGACCTTCCACACAGAATTGGGGTCTGTGTTAGTGAATCCCCATTCATGGGCCCGTTTCTCATCCTGTTCTGTGTAATGAGGTTTAAACTCTGACAAATCTAGATGGGGAACTAAAGCCCCTAGGCATAGTGGCTCTCTGGCTTCCTGCCTGGCTGCTTTATCAGCAGCTTGGTTTCTCTGACTCATTTGGTAACCATCTCTCTGGTGTTCCGGGCAGTGCATTATGGCGACCTGGTCTGGTAGATTCACTGCCTCTAGCAACTGCAAAATTTCTTCTGCATGCTTAACATCCTTGTTACCTGAGGTTAAAAGTCCCCTTTCCCTCCATATTGCTCCATAGGCATGAGCTACCATGAAGGCATATCTGGAGTCTGTGTGTATGTTAGCCTTCTTTCCTTGAGACAGCATTAAGGCTCTTGTGAGGGCTACTAGTTCAGCCTTTTGTGCTGAGGTTCCTGGTGCAAGGGATTGGGCTTTGATTACCTTGTTGGTGGTGACCACTGCATACCCAGCTCATCGCTGGCCATTGTCCATGAAGCTGCTCCCATCTGTATACAGCTCCCAGTCTGGTGCTGCCAGCGGTTGGTCCAGCAGATCTGGCCTGCTGGAATAAACTTGCTCAATAACTTCTAAATAATTATGCTGAAGGGCTGAGTCCTCCTCTACATCTGGAAGTAGAGTGGCTGGGTTCAGGGCTGTGGTAACCTATAAGGTGACATTCAGATTATCTAGCAGAATGGCCTGATATTTCCCCATTTGCCCTGCCATCAGCCAGTACCCTCCTTTTTGTTCCGACAGAGTTAGGACCTAGTGTGGTACCAGTACTGTAGTGGGCTGTCCCAAAGTAAATTTCTCAGCTTCTTGTAGCATGTCACAAGTAGCTGCTACTGCTCGGAGGCATGGTGGCTATCCCTTTGTTGTATGATCCAACTTCTTTGAGAGATAAGCTATGGGTTGGAGTATACTTCCCAGAGTCCAATTCCCTGCCTTTCATGAACATACAACCTGAAAGGCTTCTGTAAGTTGGGCAATCCTAGTGCAGGAGATGAAACCAGCTTTTCCTTCAAGGTATCAAATGCTACCTGACAATCCCCTGTCCATTCTAGGGGTTCAGAGTTCAGCCCCTTCAAGGAATTATACAGAGGTTTCACTATGAGTCCAAAGTTTGGAATCCAAATCGGACAAATCCCTGTGATTCCTAAGAACCCACAAAGCTGCCTTCGGTTTTCTGGGACTTTTAACATAGTGATGGCTTGCTTTCTATCTGCCATTAGGCTCCTGGTACCCTGTTTTAGTTGAAATCCCAGGTATGCCACCTCCTGTCTGCAAATCTGGGCCTTATGAAGTGATACCTTGTATCCTTTTTCTGCCAATTGGTTTAGGACTGTAATGATATTGTGCAAACAG
The DNA here is from genome assembly GCF_987537825.1 of Furipterus horrens. Lineage (NCBI taxonomy): Eukaryota > Metazoa > Chordata > Mammalia > Chiroptera > Furipteridae > Furipterus > Furipterus horrens. Next base: position 65,292,587 of record NW_028327179.1, read on the forward strand.
CCCTCATAGCTGCTGCTGGTTATTAATAGGTCATCCACATATTGTAAAAGGACTCCCGACTTCAATTGAACATCCCTTAGGTCCTTTGCCAACACTTCCCCGAATATAGTTGGGGAGTTTTTAAATCCTTGTGGCAGTACAGTCCAGCAGTATTGGAATGTGGCTTTATTTTCCGGATTTTGCCATTCAAAGGCAAATAGTTGCTGAGCCTGTTCATCTATTGGGATGCAGAAGAAGGCATCCTTCAAGTCTAGGACTGAAAACCATTTGCTGTCCCCAGGCACTGTGGTCAACAGGGGGTAAGGATTAGGCACTGTAGGATGGATATCCTGTACAATGTCATTAATGGCTCTCAGATCCTGTACAAACTGATACTCATCAGAATGTGGCTTCTTAACTGGTAATATGGGGGTGTTGTAGGGTGACTGACATGGCCGAATTAGTCCTGATTTTAAAAACTTTTGCAACACTGGCTGGATTCCTTCTAATGCCTCCTTCTTGAGGCGGTACTGCTTCTTTCGTGGGACCTTTGCCCCTTCTTTTAGATTAATTTTAATAGGTTGCACATTAACTGCTTTACCTGGGGTTCCATCAGCCCAAACAGTTCTGTTAACCTGCTTATGAATCTCAGGTGGGAATGGTTCACCTCTGGGACCTTCTGGATAGGTCAAAACTGCCTGTAGTCAAAAAGCATGTTCCAGCGGGACTTCTACACATAGCTGCTGTTTTTCAGGAGAAAACGTTATTTGTGCATGCAATTTACAAAGTAAATCTCAGCCCAGTAATGGAATGGGAAAATCTGGCATATAGAGAAAACTATGTATTAATTTTTGATCCCCAAGCTGGCATTCCAAGGGTTGCAGAAATGTTTGTTTTTGTAACTGGCCAGTCACCCCAGTAACTGTTACTTCATCCGGACCTTTCTTAGCTAATTTTGTATTCAATACTGAATATGTTGCTCCCATATCTACAAGAAAGTCAACTTGCTTATTCCCCACTTTCAACTTTACCTGGGGCTCCCATGGGGAAATAGTAATAGGTCGGGAGATGTCCAATGGAGCCCCTGGGCCTCCTCATTCATCATTGTCCTTCTTTCTCCTTTCTAACATTGCTTGGCAAGTGTTTTCATTTCTACTTCCCTTCTTAAGATTTGGACACTCAATTTTCCAATGGCCCTTCTTTCTGCAATAGGCACACTGGTCCTTGCCCAATGGCTCTTTCCTCTTCTCTTTAGGGTCCTGTTTCTTCCTTTGGCCTCTCCAGCCTGTTTTAAAGAACATCAAGTCCTGTCTTCTTTTTTCTACTCCCCTTGCATGGTAAACTTTAAATGCTATGTCCACTAACTGAGAGGGGCTCATTCCTAATACCCCATCTATACGTTGGAGTTTCCATCTAATATCTGGGGCACTCTGCCCAATAAATGTCATGTTCACCATTCTTAAGTTCTCTTGTGCCTGTGGATCAACATCAGTGTACTTCCTATAGGCTTGATAGATCCTCTCTAAAAACTCAGAAGGATCCTCATCTGGTTTTTGCTGAATAGTCTGTACCAAATTCAGGCTTTTTGGCTTGGGTATCTCTTTTCTAAGTCCTTCCAATATACACTTCCTATAATGTTTCAAAGGGAACTAGGCCTCCACCATTTGGGTCCCAGTTAGGCTCTGTCCAAGGAATTGCCACAGTCAGGTCGGGCGTCCCATGAGGATCCTCTCCATGGAGATGCTGAGCCTCTTCATTAGCCTTACTTGTAACCAGCTGCTTCTCATCCCTAGTTAGCAGAATATTTAGGAGAGCCTGTACATCTGCCCAGTTTGGGTTATGGGTGGCAAAAATGGAGGCAACAAGCTCTGTCATTTTCTGAGGATCATCCCTATATGATGGTTTAGAATTTTTCCAATTTAGCAAGTCTGAAGTGGAAAACAAAGTATGGGCCCAATAGTAGCCAGAGGGCTGGCCTTGCTGATTTATTCCACCTATTGGGTACTGCCGTAGAGGGAATTTGCTTGCTCCAAATTGGGAGGCCCCCTGACTATACTGAGTTCCTTGGTGGGTTCTGGCAGGGAAGACCCACAAGACCCACTCCTCCTCCTGTAAGGGTGGAGTCATTGACTTTGCAGTCACTTCAGAGGCCAGCACCAAAAAGGGTGGCGTGAGAGAAGTCACTTGAGTTTGCAAAGGGGCAGGCACTGCGGAAGCCACTTCCATCTCTGGAGGTGGTATGGTGGAAGCAGCCTCCACCTACAGAGGGCGCTGTGCCATCGCCACTGCCACCGCAGGAGCTGTGGCTGCCAGCAGAGGGCGCTGCGCCACAGAAACCGCTGCCACCTGCAGAGGGGGTGGAGCCACTGCCGTGGAAGCCACGGCCTCCTGAACCGCCCCCTCCTGTGCCTGGTTTGGCGCCAAATTAGGGCCTTTGTCTTCCAGATTTAGAGAGTTAAAGAGGGCTACTTCCTCATTTTCCCTTTCTTCCAGCGTTTTACTCTCAGGAAAAGGCTTTAAGACCGCTTTTTTCCTCTGCACCATTACTCGGCCCTCCATTTCTGCTATGGCCTTATTATGCAACTCTACAAATGCATTTAGATAATAGATATCTTCCCAATTTCTTGATTGCTGGCAGTACCTCTTTAATTGCTTAACCATTCACAGGCCACCTTTCCTTACCATCCAGAACATACTTAGGCCAAACAGTGTTACAATAATACATCAATATTTTTCTAGTCATAGGGTAACAACAGTACATATCCCAGTTTTCCAAAATTTTTCCCAGTGGGCTGCCCACAGGGGCTTGCCCAGAACTGCTTTTATTGGCCCAGACATACATAAAAATGGCTATAACCAGAAATTTCTCAAGGGCCAGAAAACATATATACCACTCAGGCATCCATAATTCTATTACTCCCAGGAGTTCTCTTAATTGGACAAACAAATCTGGTATCCATGATGCCATTATTTCAGAAATGCTCACAAATAAACTTTAGCAACTAATCTTACGTCTCTAATCCCTTCTTAGTTCTATTTTCTTTTCACCACACAGGCATACTTAGGCAGTCGGCACCCTCAGAAGGTGTCTCCCAAGGGGGTTGACCTGCCACGGGCAATTATTAATGTACCTTTGTGGTCGCCAGAAATTGTAAAAGAAACCCTGGGCTGATCCGATTGAAACAGAACCCACGGGCTGTTTAGTTCAGGGCCCGATTGCTCACCGCCAGAATTATAACTCAATATCAGAGTTTGGTGAAAAGGAAAAAGAATTGTTTATTTACACATAGTTCTGCCTCCCCCTCCCAGACCTGGCCAGTCTTAGGAAAGTCAGAAACACCGTTTCCCTACTTCCTAGACACAGTTCAGCTTTACCAGTAGCTGCCAATCACTCAATTCTGATTGGGGAGGTCCTTTCTGTGCTGTGGTGCTCTCCAGCTCTCAATGCAGAACCGTCTGGATTCTCAGCCTCCTTGTAAACTGCCTTCTTCCTGTAAACTGCATGGATCTCCTCTCCTTCTCAAAACTGCATGATGAGAGCTTCTTCTAAAAGCAGCTTGGAGACCCCTTCTCCTCCAAGCCACATGGAGGGAGCCCACCAGAGCCAGAGCCAGAGAGAGAGTGAGCCCCAGAGAGCCAGAGAGAGACAGCCCCAGAGCCCCAGCTAAAAATGTCCGCAGCTGCTTATCTATCCCTGACTGCGTCCTCAGACGCAGTGCGTGTTGCAAGCAGTTCTGACCACTCACAGAACCCTACATAGGCTCTGTAGGCTTCTTCCATACCATCCCACAGTCCAAGATCCCTCCCATCTTCCTGAGCCTTGGAAGTAAAGCGAATCTTTGTGCAACAATGTTTCCAGCCACTAGCCCCAGGCATGCAAGGGCATCCTGAAAGCTTCTTCCTTTTCCCTATCTCCCAGCCGCAAACTCTGGGGTTTGATTTTGGACTCTGTAACAGTAAGACTGTGGAGACATTCAGTTACTGGGCTTTTGCTGAAATATTATTTAACAGTGGCAATTTTACAGGTCCTCCTTGCCTGTAGATTGAACATTTTTGATGATGTTACAAACCTAGTTTTAACTTTTAAATGAAAACAAACTTTTAAAAACAGTTAGCTGTACTAATTTATAGTCTACTATTGAGCACTGTGGTTTTTCTTAAGTCATAATTTTTTTTCATTAAGATTACCTTCTTTGTTATGAAAGGGACTACATTAAGTCCAGTTTTAATTTAGCCTGTTTATTTGTATAAAATTAACAAGAGCAGAAATTGATTATATATATTATCTTTAAGTCTGCTTTGCTGGAACTCATACTAGAAACATTCAGGGTGACTTTTGTCAGCCCTTCTGGGCACAGAAGCTGGGTCACACACTTGCCATCTGGCCTCTAAAACTCATGCTTTTTATAAGTCCTTTAGGTTTTTTATTGTGCCTTAAGGTTTCTTCTAGCCATCTTTCAGGAAACAACCTTTGTTCCATCCCTAGAAAGACTGTCATGAACAGCACAACCAACCAGAGTGTCAGGTTTTTTCCTCTTGGCTTTCCTTAGCCTTGAAAGCCAGTTTCCATTCCCCAGGGCTTTCCGGTAAAAATCAGAGCCTAGGCATGCCTGCTTCAGGGACTCGACCAAGTGGCACTGGCGCTGAAGGACAGGAGACAGCGTGCTACCGGGCAAGTGAGTACATAATTCTCCTTTATATTTTTCTCTAGTGGACGGTGGAGAGGGGAGGAAAGTTTGGGGGTGGTAGGCCATTCTTGAGGAGCACAGGCGCAGAGGCGCGCTCATCCACTCCCCAACCCTACCCTTGGGTCCTGGGGGTGCGCATAGGGAAGTGCTCTCACTCACTGGCCCAGGTGCGCGGGGCCATGAGTCCAGGCATCCCTCGGACACTCCGCAATGGACATAAGATCAGTGACCCAACGGGCACAGGGAGGGCCCACTGAACACGCAGAGGACCGTGCACAGACACACCTAGCCAGCTCCAGTGGGCGCCGGGCCCCAGGCCGGAAAGCAGACCACTAGCTCAGGCTCTGTTCGCCAGCCCAGACGGGTGAGGGAAGGCGGGTGGCTGCGGCGCCGGAACAGCGGGCAGCAGCGACTCACAGACGCCCACTTCCACTGAGCACAAGTGTCCGCGGCCCCGCATAAAGAGGTGAGAGACCAACTCCTGGAGCTCGCCTCAGCGGGACTAAGGGCACAGGCACGCAAGCCAGAAAACACCTCAGCCCGGGGACAAAAGGCGCCAATCACGGGGCAAGCTCTCGGCCACCCCGCCCATGCAGGGATGCGCGCGGGGAAACCTCAGCGCCATCGCAGAACCACCTCGGCCCAGCAACAATAGGCGCCAACCGCGGGGCAAACTCTCAGGTCTCCCCACCCGTGCAGGGGCTCACATGCAAGGACACCTCAACTGGCTCCAGCGAGCAGCAAGGGAGCGCGCTGTGCCGGTAGCCGCGGGCGCACACCATTGCTGCAAGAAACAAGAACCTCTGAACTGCCACACTAGACCAGCTGCGGACGCAGAAAAAGAAGGCGACACACCAAGGCTAAAACGGAGTAAAAACATCCCTTTTTTTTTTTCAATTTTTTTCTCTCTTTCCTCTTTCTTTCTTTCTTCTCTTTTCTTGGGTTTTTTTGGAGGGTTTCTTCTTTTTTTTTCTTTCTTCTTTCTTGTTTTTCTTTCTCCCCTTCCAAAAAGAAAAACAAACTTTATCTCTAACGTGCTGCATATAACCTCTCCTTCTCATCCTTTCTCTTTGATCGTTGTTTATTTGTTTGTGTGTCTAGTTTAGCCCCCCATCACTCTAAATAACAGAATATAATTACTATATAAACCCAATACAATACGATCCCACTTTCTTACTATATTATGCATTTTTCTATCCTTTTCTTCTATTTTTATTAACATACAATGTAAATATTACCTACTGGCTTGCACAGTCTCAACTATTATTAATCTATCACCCCCTCTATCAAAAATTATATTTTTCCTCCCCCAAAACAACTCTTATCTATTTTTCTTATAGTATAAAAGCTCTAATCTCTTTACATTTATATTAATATGGGCTCATTGGCTGACGATAGCAGGATAGAGAGTGGGGGATATTTTTTGAGGGTGTGGGTCTCCTGCCTGGGCTGTGTGTTTGTTTTTAACAGCATATCCACAAAAGAAGTCAAGACAAAGTGAATAGAGTGACTCTCAACCAACTAGCCAGAAAGAAGATCCTACCAAAGAACATCTGAAATATAACCAGATAGCATAAACAAACGACATAAAGGGTAACTCAAGAACATCAGGCTCAGGATATCAAAGAGACTGCACCACTGAAACCCCCAGATCTCCCATAAAGAATCTCACACCACAAAGGAGGGAAGTCAAAGCAGACCACACCCCCAAAAAAACAAATAAATAAATAAATAAAAACAAATAAAAGAATCCAACATGGTAAGACACAAAAATAAACCCTCAATGAAGAGAAAAGAGGAATCCTCAGAAAGAGAGATAGATGAAATAGACATAGCCCAAATGTCAGACATGGAATTCAAAACAATGGTGGTAAAGAAGCTCAATATACTCGACATCCTTAAAAACAGCTATGACAACCTCCAAGGAAGTTACCAGCAGCTCCAAGAAAATTACAGGGAACTTGCAGAGAACTACACCAGCATAAAAAAAGACATAGAAACTATTAACAAGAACCAGGAAGAAATGAAGAGTACAATCTCTGAACTGAAAAACACAGTAGAATCAGTCAAAAGCAGACTAAACGAAGCAGAGGATCGGATTAGTGAGTTAGAAGATAATGTAGAGAAAAACTCCCAGACAATACAGCAAAATGAAAAGGATTGAAAAAATATGAACAAGCATGATAAGAAATAATATCAGGATCATCGGAATTAGAGAGAGAGAAGAAAAGGACCATGGAATTGAAAAACTGATGGGAGAAATAGTGACAAAAAATTTTCTTTTTTTTTATATGTGTTTTATTGATTATAATATTACATTTGTGCCAATTTTCTTTCCCTCTGCTCCCCTCCACCAGGTGGCCCCCCTCCCTCCAGTTGTCTCCCCCTTTTAGATCATGTCCATTAGTTGTGCATACAGTTCTTCTCAACCTCTCTCTGTCTATTCCATTCCCTCCTACCATGATCCTTAATTCCTATATCATCTCCCTCCCTCTCCCCATTCCTCCTCCCTGTTGACCTCCCCCCAATATGTTCTCCGTACCTATAGTTCTTTTTCCACTCTTGTTGCCTATTTACTTTGCCTTTGTTTCAATTCCCTAGCTTCTGTTGTTTCTTGTGATGCAGTTTTCATTTTAGATTTCATTGTCTTGATCCTCCTTTTTCTAAACCAGTCCCTTTAACATCTCATATAACAGTGGTTTGGACCTAATGAACTCTTTCAGTTTTATTTTGTCCTGGAAACACTTTCTCTGTCCTTCTATTCTGAATGACAATTTCACTGGATAGAGTATTCGTGGTTGTAGGTTTTGGATTTTCATTACTTTGAATATTTCTTGCCAGTCCCTTCTTGCCTGCAGGGTCTCCCTTGAGAAGTCAGCTGATAGTCTAGTTGGGACACCTTTGTACATAATTCTTTTCTTCTCTCTTGCTGCTTTTAAGATTCTCTCTTTATCTTTAATTTTTGACATTTTGATTATAATGTGTCTTGGAGTGGTTCTCCCTGGGTCCAGTCTCTTGGGAACTCTCCTTGCTTCCTGGACCTGCAAGTCTATTCCCTTCCCCAAGTCTGGGAATTTCCCCTTTACTATATTTTCACTCAATTTTTCAAGTTCTAGTTCATCTTCCTCGCTCTCTGGCAAACCAATGATTCTTATGTTGGGCCTTTTATAGCTGTCCCAGAGGTTTCTGATCCTCTCATCGTTGCTTCCCATTTCCTCTCCCTGCATTGGTTGACTTCTTGTTCCTTCTCCATATTCCAGTTTGTTGAAATGAACTCTGGATTCTTTTTCCTCACCATCTGTCTCGTATGTGGTTTTGTTCCTTTCGTTATGAGTGTTTTTCGCTTCTTCCTCATCTTTTTCCAGATCTTTTGTGAATTCTGTAAGCCACCTGATAACAATGGCCCAGAACTGAGCATCTGACAGGTTTCTTATCTGTTCATCTGTCAGGTTCTCCATCTGTTGCCTGGTGAGCTGTGCCACCGGGATTTCTATAGTTGTCTGCCTCATTTTGACAGATGCGTTTTGTTTTCTTGGGCCGGCTGTAGGGGGCAGTGCCTGTGTAGTCGTCACAATCCAGCGACCGGCGCCTGTCCGCGACCTATTTCGCAGCCCTGTGGCGCTTTCTTTGGGGGCGGGGGTCCAAGATGGATTCACACAGTTATTCAGCTAGGAGACCGGGATCCGTCCTCCCGCCCCCCTGGGCCTCACTGTTCAAGGCGATGTGGTGGCTGCTCTCCCCAGCGTTGGGGTCGCGAGCTGCCGGGGGTTCGACTGCAGCCGGGGTTGTTCTCCCCGCCGCTGTCCCAGGTGCGACTGCAAACAGCTCTGCCCCCTTTCGCTTTTACCTGCCCAAAGGGCACCGCTGGTTTATAACTTCATATGTTGCGCTTCCGTGTAGTTTTATTTTCTGGAATTTCTAGTTATCCTTTGTTTTGAAGTAGTTGTATTCCTCTCCAGTTGTAGAGGGAGACCTAGCGCGTCCGTCTAAGCCTCCATCTTGGCCGGAAGTCCAGTGACAGAAAATTTTCTGAACCTGATGAGAGAAAAATTATACAAGTTCAGGAAGCAGAGAGAGTTCCAATGAAGAGGAACCCCCAGAAACCCACTCCAAGACACATCATAATTAAAATGGCAACATTTCAAGACAAAGAGAGAATCCTAAAAGAAGCAAGAGAAAAACAGCAAATAACATACAAGGGAGCTCCGATATCAACTGATTTCTCAACAGAAACATTACAAGCCAGAAGGGAATGGTCAAAAATATTTCAAGCAATGAAAAACAAAGGCCTACAACCAAGAATACTCTACCCAGCAAGGCTCTCATTCAAAATAGAAGGTGAAATAAGGAGTTTCTCAGACAAAGGAAGACTGAAAGATTACATCTCCACCAAACCAGCATTGCAAGAAATGCTAAAGGGAGTGTTCTAAGAAAAAAGAAGAAAAGAACAAGAGAGGAGAGGAACAGAGGTACAAAGGGCAATGAATAAATACACGTCAATAATAACCTTGAATGTAAATGGATTAAATGCTCCAATTAAAAGAAATAGGGTAACGGAATGGATAAGAAAACAGGACCCACATATTTGCTGTCTGCAAGAAACATACCTGAAAACAAAAGATTTATACAGACTGAAAGTAAAGGGATATAAAAAAATATTCCAAGCAAACGGACCGGAAAAAAAAGCCGGGATAGCAGTCCTCATATCAGACAAAATGGATTTCAAAGCAAGGGCAATAAAAAGAGACAAAGGACATTTCATAATACTTAAAGGAAAAATCCATCAAGAAGATATGACATTGATAAACATATATGCACCCAACATAGGAGCACCCAAATACATAAAGCAAATACTAGAAGACCACAAAAAGGATATCAACAACAACACACTCATAGTAGGGGACTTGAACACTCCATTATCAACAATAGACAGATCATCAAAGCAAAGAAACACCAAGGATATACAGGCATTGAACAACACACTAAACCACATGGATCTAACTTATATATATAGAACTTTCTCCCCAGAGAAACATAATATACATTCTTTTCGAATGCACATGGGACATTTTCAAAGATAGACCACATGATAGGTCACAAAACAAGCCTCAATAAACTCAAGAAAATTGAAATCATATCAAGCATCTTTTCAGATCACAATTCCTTGAAACTAGAATTCAACCTCAGGGAAAAAAATCAAAGACACCCAAACTCATGGAGATTGAATAACATGCTATTAAATAATGAATGGGTTAACAATGACATCAAAGAAGATATCAAGAAGTTTCTAGAAACTAATGATAATGAACACACAACAGCCCAAAGCCTGTGGGACACAGCAAAAGCAGTCCTGAGAGGGAAGTTCATAGCAATACAGGCATATGTGAAAAGCCTAGAAGAATCTCAACTAAAAAACCTAATCATAAAGCTACAAGAACTAGAACAACAACAACAAACAAAGCCTAGGGCAAGAAGAAGGAACGAAATCATCAAGATCAGAGCAGAACTAAATGACATAGAGACTAAACAAACAATCCAAAAGATCAAGAAAATCAGGAGCTGGTTCTTTGAAAAAATAAACGAAATCGACAAGCCTCTAGCCAGTCTAATCAAGAAAAACAGAGAGAAGACACAAATAAACAAAATCAGAAATGAAAGAGGAGAAATCACGACTGATATCTCAGAAATACAAATGATAGTTAGAAATTACTGCAGACAACTGTATGGCAAGAAATTTGACAATCTAGAACAAATGGGCAAATTTCTAGAAACATACAACCTTCCAAAACTGAATCAAGAAGAAGTGGAAAGTCTCAACAGACCAATAATAAAGAAGGAAATTGAAACAGTAATCAAAAATCTCCCTGCACACAAAAGCCCTGGACCGGATGGCTTCACAGGCGAATTCTACAAAACATTCAGGGAAGAACTAACTCCTATCCTCCTCAAACTGTTCCGAAAAATCCAAGAAGAGGGAAAAATTGCAAACTCTTTCTATGAAGCCTGTATTATCCTAATCCCCAAACCAGGTCAAGACACAACAAAGAAAGAAAACTACAGGCCAATATCACTGATGAACATAGATGCTAAACTCCTCAATAAAATATTGGCAAACAGGATCCAGCAATACATCAAAAAGATCATACATCATGATAAAGTGGGCTTCATTTCAGGGATGCAAAGATGGTTTAATATTCGCAAATCAATAAATATAATACATCACGTAAACAAAATGAAAGACAAAAATCACATGATCGTATCAGTAGATGCAGAAAAAGCATTTGATAAAGTACAACACCCATTTATGATGAAAACACTCAGCAAAATGGGAATAGAGGGAGCATACCTTAACATAATTAAGGCTATATACGAGAAGCCTGAGGCCAACATCATACTCAATGGACAAAAACTGAAAGCATTTCCCCTGAAATCAGGAACTAGACAAGGTTGTCCACTCACTCTCTCCACTCCTTTTCAACATAGTGTTGGAAGTCCTAGCCACAGCAATCAGACAGAGACAAAGAAATAAAAGGCATCCAAATTGGGAAAGAGGAAGTAAAACTTTCATTATATGCAGATGACATGATAGTACACCTAGAAAATCCTATAAACTCCACTAAAAGACTACTTGATATAATAAGTGAATTTGGCAAAATAGCAGGGTACAAAATAAATATACAGAAATCTAAGGCATTTCTGTACACCAACAATAAAATAGCAGAGACACAGACAAAAAATAAAATACCATTTACTATAGCAACAAGAAAAATAAAGTACCTAGGAGTAAACTTAACCAAAGAGATAAAAGGCCTGTACTCTGAAAATTACATAACATTGAAGAAAGAGATTAAGGAAAATACAAATAAATGGAAGCAAATACCATGTTCTTGGATGGGAAGAATGAACATCATTAAAATGGCCATACTACCCAAAGCAATTTACAGATTCAATGCAGTCCCTATTAAAATACCAATGACATATTTCACTGACCTAGAACAAATACTCCATTAATTAATATGGAACCAAAAAAGACCCCGAATAGCAAAAGCAATCTTGAGACAGAAGAACACAGCAGGAGGAATCACAACACCAGATATCAAACAATACTACAAAGCCACTGTGATCAAAACAGTCTGGTACTGGCATAAGAACAGACATATAGATCAGTGGAACAGAATAGAGAGTCCAGAAATAAACCCAGGCCTCTATGGTCAACTAATATTTGATAAAGGAGGAAGGAACATAAAATGGAGTGAGAAGAGCCTCTTTAACAAATGGTGCTGGGAGAACTGGATAGGGACCTGCAAAAAAATGAAACTAGACCACCAACTTACACCACACATGAGAATAAACTCTAGATGGATCAAAGACTTAAATGTAAGCCGTGACACCATAGAAGTCCTAGAGGAAAACATAGGCAAGAAAATATCAGATATCTCACCTAACAATTTCTTCACGGATACATCTCCTAAAGTAAGAGAAATAAAGGAAAAAATAAACAAATGGGATTACATCAAACTAAAGAGTTTCTGCTCATCAAAAGAAAAGATCAGCAAGATGAAAAGGAAACCAACCATATGGGAAAACATATTTGCCAATGACATCACAGACAGGGGACTGATCTCCATAATATATAAAGAGCTGATACGACTCAACATCAAGAAAACAAACAACCCAATTAAAAAATGGGCAAAGGACCTGAACAAACACTTCTCCGAAGAAGACATACAGAAGGTCCATAGACACATGAAAAAATGCTCAACATTATTAGCCATCAGGGAGCTGCAAGTAAAAACCACAATGAGATACCATTTTACACCAGTCAGAATGGCCATCATCAACAAATCAACAAACAACAAGTGCTGGCGAGGATGTGGAGAAACGAGAACCCTACTGCACTGTTGTTGGGAATGCAGACTGGTGCAGCCACTATGGAGAACAGTATGGAATTACCTCAAAAGATTAAAAATGGAACTGCCTTTTGAACCAGTGACTCCATTACTAGGGTTATACCCAAAGAATCTTGAAACACCAATTGAAAAGAACTTATGCACCCCTATGTTCATAGAAGCACTGTTTACAATAGCTAAGTGCTGGAAACAGCCTAAGTGCCCATCTGTAGATGAGTGGATCAAAAAACTGTGGTACATCTACACAATGGAATACTATGTAGCAGAAAGAAAGAAGGAACTCCTGCCATTTGCGACAACATGGATGGAATTAGAGAGAATTATGCTTAGTGAAATAAGCCAGGCAAAGAAAGCAAAATACCATATAATATCACCCAATACAGGAAACTAAAGAGTAACACAAACAAACGAACTAAATAGGCAAAGACTAGAATAGTAGTCAGTAGGGGGGAGGGGGGAGGGAGAGAAGGGGGATGAGTAAGGGAAGGGTCTAGTCAAGGAACGTATATGAATGACTCATGGACATGGACAACGGGGAGGGATATAATTGTGGGAGAAGTGATGGGCTGGGATCGGGGAGCAATGGGGGAAAAATGGGACAACTGTAATTGAATAACCAAAAATTAAAACTTAAAAAAAATAAATAAATATACTTGACTGTTTGATAATCACTCACAGGCATTATCTGTTCTAACAATAAATTGTAAATATGCACTTCATGGATATGTGGCTCTCAGTCATCAGTTTGTCTTATTGTATTTATTGAATGTCCATATACTAATGGTGCACAGATTTTTTTATATAAATCTTTTCACTGTGCCATAATTCATTCTTAGGATTTAACTTGAAGATATCACAGTTGCGGGCATTTGGCATTTCATTTGTATTTAACAATAAAAGAATAAATATGTAACAGCATTCTATGTTTTATCATCAAAAAAATAAAAATAAAAATAAATTAAAAAACAAAAACAAAAAAAAAACTAGCTCAAGTCAAAAAAAGAAAAAAAGAAGTTGTTCCCTTTTCCCCATCCCCCAACCCACAGGCTCTCGGGATTTTTGGAGACCCACACTCTGTAACAGTTCAACAGGGATGAAAATAAGTATGTATTTGTGGGGGAGGAATAAACTTTCCTCTACCCTCAAGATTCTTCTGGCTGGTCTAATAATCAAATAGACATGAGAAAGATTAGCAGGAGAAAATAACCAAATTTAATACATACATACATATAGGAACACTACATACACGAGAAAGTCAAAGACCCCACACACAGAAGCGCTTCAGAGATAGAAAGAAAATATGGATATAGAAGACATCCTGAGTCAAAGATGTTAGGGATAAAAAAACAAGCCAGTGACTCTCAAACCAGTAGGAGATAATTAACAGATGAATCATGGAAAAGATGCAAGGAAATGACATTCCGCAGCTCCTCACACATATCTCTGGGATATAAAAGGAGGAAGATTGTCATCACCAAACACAGAGAAATGGGAAGATTTAGCTAGATAACTGTGCAAATAAGTTGGAGAGAGACCTATAAACTAGATTACCCTTAATTAATCACACCCTGAGTTAAGTAGCTAATCGTGTTAGATTGTGAACCTGGATTAACCAGTAATGGAGAAACTGGGGAGAAGGAGAGGGGAGAGGGAGCTAATCGCGTTAGGGAGAGGAAGCTAATCTCATTATTATAAAACCAGTTTACTTCGTCTACTTTGCACAAACATGCTCCTGGCTGGCGGTGCACCCGACTCTGCAGACTCATGAATAAACGCCTCGCTTTGCTGCTCAAAAAAAACAACAACAACAAAAAAAAAAAAAAAAAAAACAACTGCATTTCTATGCATTGTATTTTCCATTACTAAAACCATACAATTTTTTTCAAAACTTTTAACTTTTACATACCTCTCATAAACTTTTTTATTTTCATGCCTTATATTTGTCTTCATTTACCTTTTTATTTTTATGTTGTTTTAACTTTTCCTGGGAAACTTCAATTTTTTCTTTCAGAGCATAAACAGAGCAATCATTCAAAATACAGCTAGCTAGGACTTCTCTCTCCAGTAGGTCCACTGGCCTCCTAGAGAGATGTGCCCTTGACAGAGACATGTTCACTTCCTCAGGCTGGAATGCTCATCAGCTCTGAGTGACCCTTCCTGGGCCCTGGGTTTCAAAAGGAATTCTCCTTGACTGGTTTACAGGTTATCTTTCCTAGGTCTTATTGGTCAAAAACAGATATAAAGAGATAAAGAATTCCACAACAGAACAGACCAAAATACACTTTTATGAAATCAGCACACACACAGCTGAGGTTTTCTTTTCCCAGGTTTAAAACTTCCATAACTGTTTCCTTTTTATTATTATTATTTTCCACAGACCTTCTGCAAAATTTACAGATTTTTTAAATACCTTTTACTGTTTTATATTTAACCATAACATGCTTCCAGTCCTTGTTCTTTTCCACACTGTTAAGGACTATACTCAAACTCAGTATTTGGCAGCTAAAAGTTTCTAGATATGCAGAAATATTTTGCAGCTTTTTGAAGTTTTTGCTTCTCCTCTTTTCTAACCTACACCTTTGAGCTTTCCTGAGGAGTTTTTCAATTGTTCTATCTGGCCCATTTATTTACCTTTTGCAATTTTTCTTTACAAATGTTTGGTCAGCCTTTGTTACAAAGGTGACTTTTAAGAGTCCCTGCCCTACAGCATTTTCTGGATCTAGACCAGAATACCTTCTCATCTGGACCCTGAGCTTCTGTAGGAATGCTGATGAAGTTTTATCTCTTTCTTGCTGTATTTTGAATGCCTTGGAGATATTCTGTGTTCAGTGGAATTGACTTCTTGATTCCCCTAACAAAGAGATTACTAAAGTCTCTCCTCTGGGCCCTATTCTCTGGCCTACTATAATCCCATTAAGGAACTATATTGGGAAACTTTTGTTTGGCCAGTACAATTTCCTGATCAGGAGGATGCTTGCTTTTCCGTATTCTTATAGCAACCCATCTGATTATTCCTCTTCCTTCCCCACTAAAGAGGATGTCTAGAATGGACATTAATTCCATCCATGTGTAACAACACTCTTAAGATACAGGCATGTCCCCCTCCCCCTTGCTGAAGCAGTGAGGAGGTTGAGGCCCCTCCAGTTACAGCCCTAGAGATGGTGTCAATTGGCAGCCAAGCTGCTACCACTGCTGCTTGTACCACAGTTTGAAGATAACTGGCCTGAGTTTTAAAAGGGTCACTTTTTTTTCCCTCCTCTCTGTGTAGGAGAGGCTGACATCCTGCTTTTTCTGTAACCTGTAGCAAGTTAATTATCCTATTGTTCTCAGGACCTAGTAGCTTTTTAGGGGATTAAATGGCTGCTTGGCTAGCAAACCTAAAATTGCCCCTCCTTGCAGCTCTAGCAGGGAGTATTCAGATGCAAGTTGAATTGCTAGAAGTTATCTGGAGTGGAAGTAAATGCTGCAAGCCATTTTGGGGGGAAATTCTCAAGGTCCTGTTTGTATTGCTTTAATTCCTTTCTTAATTTAGAGTAAATTTCTGCCAGTGCCCTGCTGGTTGAGCACCTGTTAGGTGTTCCCAGCCTGATCCATCTGTACTGTCCATCCAGGTGTCTCTACCCAGTTGGGCACCAGCTGGCCAGGGCTATAAGGTGGTGGTGGGAGACAGGACAGATGGTACCAGGATTTATCTTCTTTTTCTTTTACAGGGAAGAGACCTGCGGATCTGCTGGTAGATGGTGATCAGCAGAGAGCATATTCCCTCTCTTCCTTAAAAGCTGATGCCTAATTACTCAGATATTAGGCCAGAAAACAGATTGCCCTTTACTGGGTTCTTTTGGCCAAAGGAGACAACAATATTTTACGATTTTCTGTTTCTCCTTATTCTGGGTCTGGGTATCTTCTCCACATTAACCCCGCCGTGAGCTCAACCTCCCATACTGGAAATTTGTTGCCCACAGCCTGTGAACTCAACTCCCCGCCCCCCCCACCCCCCCACCTCCCCGAACTAGAAGTTTGTTGTCCACACCCTGTACATTCTCCCTAATAGACTATTGAGCAGAATGTCCATGGGGCCTTCCTTGGCTCCACTTAATTTCCCTAGGCCTAGAATTTTTATTCCCCATCCTTAGTTGACTCTTGTGGCTGAATGGGGTATGTTCTCAACCTCCTTTCCGGAGATTTATTGAACACAGACCCTGTGAACTCAATCCCCCTAAAGTGGAGAATTCCAGCCCATGCCCTGTATACTCAACGCCCCTTACTGGAAGTTTCTTGTATACAGTCCTGTGTGCTCAACCCTCTTACCAGAGACATTGCACACAGCCCAAGACGCTTTGTCTATCTCTGGCCATTTCCCTTGTGGGAGAATGGAACTGTGGAGCAGGACTTCACACTCGCTTCATATCTTGAGATACGTCTCAGCCACACACATTCACTCAACCCTCAGAGGATGCCCAACCACCAAGGCAGTACTTAAGTCCAATTTTCTTATGTTGGCCTGTGCACGAAGTTGCCTGGTTGCCATGGTGCTTGCTTCCCCCCCACCCCCCTGCATTGATCCACTGCTGTCCCAACAAGAAGTCTTGGATTGTTTTCCGACACTGTGAGGCAGGTGGGCCCTGGGTCGAACAGGCCACCCAAGAACGGGTAGGATACAACTCCCCTCCTTGGCTCAGAGCCCCTTCCCGCACACGGGTGGAGGATACCGGATGAGTCCCCAAATTGTGAGAAATACTCACAATAAAATACCGGGACACAGGACTTAAGCAGTAAAGGAGGCATTTGTATATTCACAGATTTGCAAGTCCAGTCGCAGCCTAACAAAGGTTGCACACCAGGGCTTAAAGCAGGTTGCTTTTTATTGTAAATACAGTTAACGCCCCTTTCTTTCCCCTCCCCTTCCTCTCCGTTTTTCCCTACTGGATACTCTGGAATTACAATCTAACGCAATTGACTAAATCAACTAAGGGTAGCAATTAGCTCATGAATAAGTTTTAACTCGCTGACCATGCATAGTTCCCAGGTGATAAATCTCCCATGATGGGTGTCCCTCACACTCTGTTAACTCTGACTGTTTATATCTCCAGCCTCATTTCCTCTTTAAAGTTGTCTTAACTTGCTTACCACATTTTCCCAGGTTATAAATATTCTGTCCTTTACACTCTGGGTTAACTCTGACTGTTTCTCAGGCGATAAATATTTCTTAACTGTGACCATCTGTGTCTCTAGCCCCTCTTGAAAGTTTTATTAACTTGCTTACCACATTTCTCTTTCGCTGCTAATCATTTCTTATTGGTTTGAGTGTCACTTTTATTTGCCCCTCACAGGTTCCTAGGTAAGCTGGAGGGATATAGACTGCTGTTAAGCATCCAGGTAAATAATTTGTCCTCCTGTGATAATTCTTAATGTGGATATTTGTGGCAGTATTAGTTAGTATAGTGTCTCATCCAGTACATATAGGGTTGTGATCTACAGGTCTAGAATTGCTGTCATTTTGTTCTACTTGTGTTAAGTCCCTTGAGAATTGTGGGTCTTTTTAAGTTCCATGTATTTAATAACAGTTTTCTTCCAAGCGATCCATGGGTCTTTTGCATTTCTTTCTAAGTAAATCTAGTAAGTTAATTAAAAACAACTTCATCATATAAAATTAAAATTCTCTGTCAACTAGGTATTCACTAGATCAGGTATGTCCTGTATTCAAATCCAGGTGTATGTGAAACTGGAAAAGTCAGCATTCAGATTGTCACTACCAGAACCAATAAGCAGAGACAGGAATTGAATCTTTATGAGTGCTATATTCAGATGGTTGATGATCTGAGAAGATGGCAGGTTATGTAGCCTAACAGGCTGTCTTCTCTTGAGTTTTTAGAAGCAAGTTTATATAGAAGAAACATGGGAATTGGGAGGAAGAAGTTCCTAGGGGAAGCACAGATGTGTAGACATGCTGTTTCTTTTGGGAAGGGGAGCTGACAGGGGAGTCACATAGCTTCTTTCCAAACTGGTTCCCTTTGTTCCAGCATTATCTCTCTATTTGCATTAACATTCCTCTCTTCAGGATGCCTGTGGTTTACAGGCAGGGATGCTACATGTTCTTTGGTTAGGGAGGAGATTTATAAACCATTTGCTTTCAAGTGTCCTTGGTTAGAGGAGATAAGATCTTGCAATTCACCAGCTGAGTGTAAATTGCTCAAACTGTTTGGCTTTGTTCAGTTTTCCTGTCTCAGTTTTTTTTGTCTCAGTTTCCCATTCCACTTACCCAGGATTTTCCCAGTTTCCTACTATCCTGTCTCATATGTACTGTTTAGCATTATATAAAACCTTTCATATAGATTGGTCCTTCTGCACTCAAAACTGCATGCTTTTGAGTCAGGGACTACATCCCACTTAGTGTGTAGACTCCCAGCTTTTGAGCACAGTCAGTCCATGCTTAGTCCGCCTTCTCCCCCGATCTTACAACTTAAACAGTTCTCAAACTTAACTTTAAAAGGCCCTTATATGTAAAAGGACTATACAAGTTTCACTTCCCTGTGAAGGATTTTCTCTTTTTCTTTTTTATTTATACACTATTAATTCCTATAAATTCTAATGGGAATTAAGCACATAAATTTTTAGCACTTGGCTGAATGGCTAGAACTCATGCAGAGATAGGATTTTTGTATATAACCTACTTGGAATTCAGTCTATAAGTGGTTTGTTTTCTTTGTGCCGATGAAACTGAACCCACCAGTTGACTGAAGCAGAACCCATGGGCTGTTCGGTTATGAGGGGCTCAATTGCCTGCTTCCAAAAAGCATAGTTCTTAATACCAGAGTTTTGTGAAAAGGAAAAGAATTGTTTATTTAAAGGTTACACAGAGTTCGATTAATAGCAGATTTCTGCTGTTATGTCTTTTCTTTAAAACACCCACAAGCACATAGTTCTGCCTCTCCCTACCAAACTAGGCTAGTTTTAGAATAGAAAAGTTAGAGATACCATTTCCCTACTTCCCAGGTACAGTTCAGCTTTACCAGAAGCTTTCAACAATTTATGCCTGATTGAGGAGGTTTTGCCTGTGTTGCAGTGTTCTTCAGCTCTTAATCCAGAACCACATGGTTCTCTTTCAACCCACATGGAGTTCTCAGCCTCCTCGCAAGCCACACGACCTTCTCCTTTTCTCTTTCAAAAGCACATGGTTCTCTCACCCTCTTAATGGATGCCTCCTTATTTTTAAATGCCTGACCATGGCCTGTGACAGGCCCTGTAAGTTTTTCATCACTGTTCTTCTGTAATATCAACTGGCATTGAATAAATGAGAATCTGAGGTTCCACGATGAGTCTTAGTACCGCAGAAGATCATATATAAATTGACATCTGGTGAAGAGATGGACTGAATCTTTCATACTATGTTAGAATAATGCTTTAGTAAAAAATTAAAAAATCTCAGTTTTGATGCATGCCAACATCATCCTCTAACCTTGGTTATATACATGGTGCTAGATATTTAACTTGCTCTCTCAATAATTTTGATACTGCATAGCTCCATAAGGGCAAGATTTCTATTTATGTCAATTATCTTTGTGTCCATTGTGCCTAGAATAATGATTATTGTAACTAAGAATTAAATGCTTTTTACTTTTTCATCTATTTCTTCTAATAAATATTCAAGTGTGTAAGGTATTTTGAAAATAAATTTAAAAAATCTCTTTCTTTACTTCAGGAACTGTAGTACTATATATTATGGCTGAAATCTTTTTCTCACAGTGTTACAATACTTCTAAGGTACCATATGTTGTAGAAAGCCCCAAGTCAACTAAAAATCTGTCAAAGTATCAAAGTGAGGATACAACAGAAAGTTTGAAATCTGAAAGAGGGCCCTTACATAACCATGCTGGCACCCTGACCTCCATCTTCCAGCCCACATAATTGTTAGAAGTAAATTTCTATTGTTTATTAGCTAAAAAATTATTAAAAGAGCAACTTAAATGGTTAGTATACATACAACTTTGAGAGTGAGGTGAGCATCAATCCTCAACTTTTTGAACATTCACTAAAAGATCATTCTGAACGCAATTTGCGAAGGTGTATAACAATATGCACAGTAAACCAACCTATTGTGAGTATAAAAGATAAACTTACCTGGTCAGATAGCTCACCCCTCAGATGGTTAAAGCACTGTCCTGATATGGCAAGTTTGAGGGTGCCATCTCTGGTCAGGGCACATATAAGAACCAACCAGTGAATGGATAAATAAGTGGAACAACAAATCAATTTCTCTCTCTCTCTCAAATCAATTTTTAAAAGGGCTAAACTCATTTACATTGGAAGATGTTAAATTTTGTAATGTCCATCAGGGTTGCATATATTCATTGGTTTTAAGAGCTACTTAAAACAGTTTTTAAAATTGTTCTATTACAGTTGTTCCAAATTTCCTCAATTGTTCTCCCCTGCCCCACCCATATACTGCCTCCATTGTCAATACCACCCTGTTGTCTATGTCCATGGGTCATTTATAACTGTTACTTGACTAGACCCTTCCCCTTCTTCCACCCCTTATTACCCTCCCCATTCTTCCCTGGTTGCTCTCAGTCTGTTCCTTGTTTTCATGTCTCTGATTCTATTTTTCTTTTTTGTTTGTTTTGTTCACTATGTTCTTATTGCAGGTGAGATCATATGATAGTTGTCTTTCACCACCTGGCTTATTTCAATTAGCATAATACTCTCCAGCTCCATCCATGCTCTCTCAAAAGGTAGGAGGAGTTCCTTCTTTCTTACTGATGTGTAGTATTCCACTGTGTAAATGTACCATTTTTTTTGACCCACTCATCTACTAATGGGCACTTAGGCTATTTCCAGAACTTGGCTATTATAGATAATTGTGCTATGAATATAGGGGTGCAAACGTCCTTTTGAACTGGTGTTTCAGGATTCTTAGGGTATAATCCCAGCAGTGGAATCACTGGATCAAAGGGAAGTTCCATTTTTATTTTTCAGAGGGAGTTCTATAAGGGGCAGAGAAACTGGTGATTCTCAAACTAGTAGAAAATAATTAGCAGTAAAGAACAAATGTAATCTTGAATTAGGAGATCTCTAGTATTAGCACACTTAAAAATCAGGAACTGGCATTACACAGCTCAGCACAAATACCTCTGAGATTAAAAGGGGGAAATATTCATCATCAAACACAGAGAAATGGGAAAATGTAGCTAGACAGCTCAGCAAACAAGTTAGGAAAATTTCAAAGAAGAACTGGAGATAGACCTATAACCAGATCATTCTTAGTTAATTATCACCCTCAGTTAATTTAGCTAATGGCATTAGATTGTAACTCTGGGGCATCCAGCATGAAAAAACGGAGAACGAGAAGGAGGGTGAGGGGAGAAGGGGGGTGGTTTAGTTGAGTTAGGATAAAAACAGTCTGCTGCATTTTGTCAGCATGCACCTTTGATTTGGCTGTGCCTGGAGCTGCAGATCTATGAATAAACAACTGCCTCAGTTACTGCTAAAGTCCTATGTTCCAGTGTATTTATTGTGAGCATATCTCACAATTCCATACTGTTTTCCATAGTGACTGCAACAGTCTGCATTCCTGTCAACAGTGCACTAGGTTTCCCTTTTCTCCACATCCTCACCAGCACTTTGTTGATTTGTTAATGACCATTCTGAGGAGTGTGAGATGGTATCTCATTGTGGTTTTTATTTGTATCTCTCTGATGGCCAGTGATGTTGAGCACCCTTTAATATGCCTAGGGGCCCTCTGTGTGTCTCCTTGGAGAATTGTCTGTTCAGGTCCTTTGCCTGTTTTTTAATTGGATTGTTTGTCTCTGGTGTTGAGTCATATGATTCTTTATATGTTTTGGAGATCAAACCCTTGTCTGAGGTATCATTGGCAAATGGTTTCCCATATGACTGGTTCCCTATTCATTTTGCTGATGTTTTCTTTAGCTGTAAAGAAGTTTTTAATTTGATGTAGTCCCATTTATTTATTCTTTCTTTTATTTCCCTTGCCCTATGAGATATATTGGCAAAAATATTGCTGTGTGGGATATTTGAAATTTTACTGCCTCCTGGTTCTTTGAAAAGATAAACAAAATTGATGAGCACTTAACCAGACTCATAAAGAGAGAGAGAGAGAGAGAGAGAAGACTCAAACAAATAAAATCAGAAACAAAAGAGGAGAGAGGAGAAGATGGCGGAGGAGTGAGGAGAGGCTGCGGTTTCAGACTCCTGAGACCCATTTGCAGTTTGGGCTAATTGCAGTCAGAACATCTCAGTGAGCAGCTGGACACTGGCAGGAGTCGAGCCAAGGCACTGCTGGATTAGAGAAAAACCATCTGGGAACAACCTGTTTAATGAGGATAGTGGAGGAAAAGGGGACGAAACGGGATTCCTGACTGGGGCGGCTGCCCGAGCTGCGGCTGTAAGTACACAAAGGCTTTTTGGTGACCACAGGCTACCCAGGAGAGGAGTTGGGAGGAGAGCGGATCTCTGCCTGCTGGCAGAGACGGGACTCGACCAAGTGGCATTGGTGCTGAAGGACAGGAGACAGCGTGCTGCCGGGTAAGTGAGAACATAATTCTCCTTTATATTTTTCTCTAGTGGACAGTGGAGAGGGGAGGAAAATTTGGGGGTGGTAGGCCATTCTTGAGGAGCGCAGGCGCAGTGGTGCGCTCATCCACTCCCCAACCCTACCCTTGGATCGCGGGGGCGCGCATAGAGAAGTGCTCTCACTCACTGGCTCAGGTGCGCAGGGCCGTGAGTCCAGGCGTCCCTCGGACACTCCCCAATGGACATAAGATCAGTGACCCAACGGGCACAGGGAGGGCCCACTGAACACGCAGAGGACCGTGCGCAGACACCCCTAGCCAGCTCCAGTGGGCGCCGGGCCCCAGGCCGGAAAGCAGACCACTAGCTCAGGCTCTCTTCGTGCCCGCCCAGATGGTTGAGGGAAGGCGGGCGACTGCGGCACCAGAACAGCGGGCAGCAGCGACTCACAGACACTCACTTCCACTGAGCACAAGTGTCCACGTCCCTGCCCTAAGAGGTGAGAGACCAACTCCAGGAGCTCGGCTCAGCGGGACGAAGGCCATGGGCACGCAAGCCAGAAAACACCTCAGCCCGGGGACAATAGGCGCCAATCGTGGGGCAAGCTCTCGGCCGCCCCGCCCGTGCAGGGGCTCGCGCGCAAGGACACCTCGGCGAGAACGCGGAACCACCTCGGCCCGGCAACAATAGCCACCAACCACGGGGCAAACTCTCAAGCAGCCCCGCCCGTGCAGGGGCTCGCGCGCAAGGACACCTCAACTGGCTCCGGCGGGCAGCAAGGGAGAGTGCCGTGCCGGTAACCGTGGGCACGCACCATTGTGGCAACCGCAGGCGCACACCATTGCTGCAAGAAACAAGAACCTCTGAACTGCCATACTAGACTAGCAGTGGACGCAGAAAAAGAAGGCGACACACCAAGGCTAAAACGGACATTTCCACAAAAGAATTCGAGATAAAGTGGATAGAGTGACTTTCAATCAACAAGCCAGAAGGAAGATCTTAACAAAAAAAATCTGAAATATAACGAGACAGCATAAACAAACCATATAAAAGGTACCCCAAGAACATCAGGCTCAGGAGATCAAAGAGACTGCACCACTGAAACCCCCAGATCTACCATAAAGAATCTCATACCACAAAGGTGGGAAGGCAAAGCAGACAAATCCAAATAACAAAAACAAACAAGAAGAATCCAACATAGTAAGATGCAGAAACAACCTCTCAATGAAAAGAAAAGAGGAATCCCCAGAAAGAGAGGTAGATGGAATAGACATAGCCCAAATGTCAGACATGGAATTCAAAACTATGGTGATGAAGAAGCTCAATATGCTCGAAAACCTCAAAAACAACTATGACAACCTCCAAGGAAGTTACCAACAGTTCCAAGAAAATTACAGGGAACTTGCAGAGAACTACACCAGCATAAAACAAGACATAGAAACTATCAACAAGAACCAGGAAGAAATGAAGAATGCAATCTCTGAACTGAAAAACACAGTAGAATCAGTCAAAAGCAGATTAAACGAAGCAGGGGATCGGATTAGTGAGTTAGAGGATAATGTAGGTAATAATTCTCAAATGATACAGCAAAATGAAAAAAAGATTGAAAAAATATGAACAAGATGTAAGGGAATTACAGGATAGCATTAAAAAAAATAATATCAGGATCATAGGAATAAGAGAGGGAGAAGAAAAGGAGCATGGAATTGAAAAACTGATAGGAGAAATAGTGACAGAAAATTTTCCGAACCTGATGAGAGAAAAAGTTATGCAAGTCCAAAAAGCACTGAGAGTTCCAATCAAGAGGAACCCCCCAAAACCCACTCCAAGGCACATAATAGTTAAAAAGGCAATATTCCAAGACAAAGAGAGAACCCTAAAAGCAGCAAGAGAAAAGCAGCAAATAACTTACAAGGGAGCTCCAATAAGGCTATCGACCGATTTCTCAACAGAAACATTACAAACCAGAAGGGAATGGTCAAAAATATTTCAAGCAATGAAAAACAAAAGCCTACAGCCAAGAATACTCTACCCAGCAAGGCTCTCATTCAAAATAGAAGGTGAAATAAGGAGTTTCCCAGACAAAGGAAGACTAAAAGAATACATCTCCACAAAACCAGCATTGCAAGAGATGCTAAAGGGAATATTCTAAGAAAAAGGAAGAGAAAAAACAAAAAAGAGTAGAGAAACAGAGATACAAAATGGAAATGAATAAATACATGTCAATAATAACCTTAAATGTAAATGGATTAAATGCTTCCATTAAAAGACATAGGGTAACGGAATGGATAAGAAAACAGGACCCACATATTTGCTGTCTACAAGAAACGCACATCAAAACAAAAGATTTACATAGACTGAAAGTAAAGGGATATAAAAAAATATTCCAAGCAAATGGACCTGAAAAAAAAGCTGGGGTAGCAGTCCTCATATCAGACAAAATGGATTTCAAAGCAAGGGCAATAAAAAGAGACAGAGAAGGACATTTCATAATACTTAAAGGAACTAATCATCAAGAAGATATAACACTGATAAACATATATGCACCCAACATAGGAGCACCCAAATACATAAAGCAAATACTAGAAGACCACAAGAAGGATATTAACAACAACACACTCCATTATCAACAATAGACAGATCATCCAAGCAAAGAAACACCAAGGATATACAGGCATTGAACAACACACTAAACCACATGGACTTAACTGATATATATAGAACTTTTCACCCCAAAGAAGAAAAATATACATTCTTTTCAAAGGCACATGGGACATTTTCAAAGATAGACCACAAAATAGGACACAAAACAAGCCTCAACAAATTCAAGAAAATTGAAATTATATCAAGCATCTTTTCAGACTACAGTGCCTTGAAACTAAAAATCAACCTCAGGGAAAAAAAATCAAAGACACCCAAACTCATGGAGAATGAATAACACGCTCTTAAATAACGAATGGGTTAACAATGACATCAAAGAGGAAATCAAGAAATTTCTAGAGGGTGGGGGAGAGAAATTGGGGGAAAAGGGGACAACTGTAATTGAAAAACCAAAATAAAAAAATTAAAAAAAATAAAAATAAAAAATAAAATAAAATAGCTTCTGAGGGGAAAAAAAAAAAAAAGAAGAAATTTCTAGAAACTAATGACAATGAACACACAACAGCCCAAAACCTATGGGACACAGCAAAAGCAGTCCTAAGAGGGAAGTTCATAGCAATACAGGCATATCTGAAAAGACTAGAAGAATCTCAAATAAAAAACCTAGCCATAAAGCTACAAGAACTAGAACAGCAACAACAAACAAAGCCTAGGGCAAAAAGAAGAAAGGAAATAACCAAGATCAAAGCAGAATTAAACGACATAGAAACGAAACGAACAATCGAAAAAATCAACAAAACTAGGAGCTGGTTCTTTGAAAAAATAAACAAAATTGACAAGCCTCTAGCCAGGCTCATTAAGAAAAAAAGAGAGAAGACCCAGATAAACAAAATCAGAAATGAAAGAGGAGAAATCACGACTGATATCTCAGAAATACAAACAATTATAAGAAATTACTACAAGCAACTATATGGCAAGAAATTTGACAACCTAGTAGAAATGGACAGATTTCTAGAAACATATAACCTTCAAAAACTGAATCAAGAAGAAGTAGAAAGTCTCAACAGACCAATAACAAAGAAGGGAGTTGAAACAGTAATCAAAAATCTCCCTGCAGACAAAAGTCCTGGACCGGATGGCTTCACAGGCGAATTTTACAAAACATTTAGGGAAGAACTAACTCCTACCATCCTCAAATTATTCCAAAAAATCCAAGAAGAGGGAAAAACCCCAAACTCTTTCTATGAAGCCAGTATTACCCTAATCCCAAAACCAGGTCAAGACACAGCAAAGAAAGAAAACTACACGCCAATATCACTGATGAACATAGATGCAAAAATCCTCAATAAAAGTTTGGCAAACAGGATCCAACAATGCATCAAAAAGATCATACACCATGGATCAGGTGGGATTCATCCCAGGGATGCAAGGATGGTTTAATATTTGCAAATCAATAAATATAATACATCACCTAAACAAAATGAAAGACTAAAATCACATGATCATATCTATAGCTGCAGAAAAAGCATTTGATAAAGTACAACACCCATTTATGTTGTAAACACTCAGCAAAATGGGAATAGAGGGAGCATACCTTAACATAATTAAGGCTAGATATGAGAAGCCTGAAGCCAACATCATACTCAATGGACAAAAACTGAAAGCATTCCCCCTGGAATCAGGAACTAGACAAGGCTGTCCACTCTCCCCACTTCTATTCAACATAGTGTTGGAAATCCTAGCCACAGCAATCAGACAATACAAAGAAATAAACGGCATCCAAATTGGGAAAGAAGAAGTAAAGTTATCACTATTTGCAGATGACATGATAGTATACCTAGAAAACCCTATAAAATCCACAAAAAGACTACTTGATATAATAAGTGAATTTGGCAAAATAGCAGGGTACAAAATAAATATACAGAAATCTAAGGCATTTCTGTACGCCAACAATAAAATATCAGAGACAGAAGCAAAAAAGAAAATACCATTTACTATAACAACAAGAAAAATGAAGTACCTAGGAATAAACTTAACCAAAGAGATAAAAGACCTGTACACTGAAAATTATGCAACATTGAAGAAAGAAATTAAGGAAGATACAAATAAATGGAGGCAAATGCCATGTTCTTGGATGGGAAGAATCAACATCATCAAAATGGCCATACTACGCAAAGCAATTTACAAATTCAATGCAATCCCTATTAAAATACCAATGACATATTTCACTGACCTAGAACAAATGCTCCAAAAATTCATATGGAACCAAAAAAGACCCCAAATAGCAAAAGCAATCTTGAAACAAAAGAACACAGCAGGAGGAATCACGATACCAGACATCAAACAATACTACAAAGCCACTGTGATCAAAACAGTCTGGTACTGGCATAAGAACAGAAATATAGATCAGTGGAACAGAATTGAAAGCCCAGAAAAAAACCCAGGCCTTTATGTTCAACTAATCTTTGATAAAGGAGGAAGGAACATAAAATGGAGTGAGAAGAGCCTCTTTAACAAATGGTGCTGGGAGAACTGGATAGGGACCTGCAAAAAAATGAAACTAGACCACCAACTTACACCACACACGAGAATAAACTCAAGATGGATTAAAGACTTAAATGTAAGCCGTGATACTATAAAAGTCCTAGAAGAAAACATAGGCAGGAAAATTTCAGATATCACACGTAACAATATCTTCACGGATACATCTCCTAAAGCAAGAGAAATAAAGGAAAAAATAAACAAATGGGACTACATCAAACTAAAGAGTTTCTGCTCAGCAAAAGAAAACATCAGCAAGATGAAAAGGAAACCAACCATATGGGAAAACATATTTGCCAATGACATCACAGACAGGGGACTGATCTCCAAAATATATAAAGAGCTTATATGACTCAACATCAAGAAAAACAACCCAATTAAAAAATGGGCAAAGGACCTGAACAAACACTTCTCTGAAGAGGACATACAGGAGGTTCATAGGCACATGGAAAAATGCTCAACATCATTGGCCATCAGAGAGATGCAAGTAAAAACCACAATGAGATACCACCTTACACCTGTCAGAATGGCCATCATCAACAAATCAACAAACAACAAATGCTAGCGAGGATGTGGAGAAACGGGAACCCTACTGCACTGTTGGTGGGAACGCAGACTGGTGCAGCCACTATGGAAAGCAGTATGGAATTACCTCAAAAGATTAAAAATGGAACTGCCATTTGAACCAGTGATTCCATTGCTAGGATTATACCCGAAAAATCCTAAAACCTTAATTTAAAAAAACTTATGCACCCCTATGTTCATAGCAGCCCTGCTTACAATAGCTAAGTGCTGGAAACAGCCTAAGTGCCCATCTGTAGATGAGTGGATCAAAAAACTGGGGTACATCTACACAATGGAATACTATGTAGCAGAAAGAAAGAAGGAGCTCCTGCCATTTGCGACAACATGGATGGAACTAGAGAGAATTATGCTTAGTGAAATAAGCTAGGCAAAGAAAGCAAAATACCATATGATATCACCCAATACAGGAAATTAGAGAGCAACACAAATGAACTAAATAGGCATAGTCTAGAATAGTAGTCAGTAGGGGGTAGGGGGGAGGGAGAGACGGGGGATAAGTAAGGGAAGGGTCTAGTCAAGGAACGTATATGAATGACTCATGGACATGGAGAACAGGGAGGGATATAATTGTGGGAGTAGGGATGGGCTGGGAGGGGGGAGCAATGGGGGAAAAATCGGACAACTGTAATTGAATAACAAAAAAATAAAATTAAAAAAAAAGAAACAAAAGAGGAGAAATCACAACTGATAACACAGAAATACAAAAGAATGTAAGAAATTACTTTAAACAACTCTATACTAAGAAATTTGACAACTGGGTATAATGGAAACATTTCTGGAATCACATAATCTTCCAAATTTGAATCAAGAAGCAGAAAGTCTAAAGAGACCTATAACAACTAGAAATGTGGAAGCAGTAATAAAAAAGTGTGAACATACAAAAGCCCTGGACCAGACCACTTCACAGGCAAAATTTACCAAACATTTCAGGAAGATCTAACTCATACTTCTCAAACTATTTCAAAAAATTCCAGAAGAGGGAAGACTCCCGAACTTTTTTATGAGGCCAGTATTATCCTAATTCCAGAACCAAGTCAAGACACAACAAAGAAAGAAAACTATAGGCCAATATTGCTAAAGAATATAGACACTATAATCCTCAGCAAAATATTGGCAAACTGGATCCAGCAATACATTAAAATGGTCACACACCATGATCAAGTGGGATTCATTCCAGGGATGCAAGGATGGTATAATACTCAAAAATCAATAAATGGAGTACACCACATAAACAAATGAAAGACAAATGTCACATGATCATATCAATAGATGCAGAAAAAGCATTTGATAAAATCCAGCACCCATTTATGATAAAACGGCTCTGCAAAGTGGGAATATAGGGGAGCATACCTCAACATAATAAAGGCCGTATATGAGAAACCTAGAGCCAACATTATACTCAATGAGCAAAAACTAAAAGCTTTCCCCTTAAGATCAGGAACAAGACAAGGATGTCTCTTTTCACAACTTTTATTCAATATAGTATTGGAAGTTCAAGCCACAGCAAACAGACAAGAAAAAGAAATAAAAGGCATACAAATTGGAAAAGAGGAAGTAAAACTGTAATAATTTGCAGATGACATTATAGCATACATAGAAAACTCTATAGGCTCCACCAAAAAAACTACTTGACCTAATAAGTGAATTTGGCAAAATAGTGGGATACAAAGTCAATATTCAGAAATAGAGGCACTTATGTGCATCAACAATGAAATACCTGAAATAGATACTAAGAAAAAAAATTCCATTTACTATAGCAACAAGAAAAATTAAATACCTACGAATAAACTTAACCAAGACGGTAAAGTCCTGTAGTCAGAAAACAACAGAACACGAAAGAAAAAATTAAGGAAGATACAAATAAATGGAAGCATACACTGGGTTTTGGAATGGAAGAAGTAATATTAAAATTCCATACTACTGAAAGCAATCTACAGATTCAACACAGTCTCTATTAACATACCAAGGACATATTTCACATATCTAGAACAAACATTTCAAAAATTTATATAGACACAAAAATGACCCTAAATAGCTTCAGCAATCTTGAGAAAGAACAAAGTACAAGGGATCATACTTGAATCAAAAACAGTCTGGTACCGGCATAAGAACAGACACATATATAAATGGAACAGAATAGAGCCCAGAAATAAACCTATGTCTCTATGGTCAATTAATATTTGACAAAGACAATAGGAGAATAAAATGAAGTAAAGGTAATCTCTTCAACTAATGGATTTGGGAGATCTGGACAGGCAAAAAAAAAAAAAGAAAAGAAAGAAAGAAACTAGACCACCAACTTACATCATACAGCAGCACAAACTCAAAATGGATAAAATACTTAAACATAAGCTGTGACACCTTAAAAGTCCTAGAAGAAAACACTGGTAATAAAATTTACCTAGTTATTATGATTTGTAAATTACCTAGTCTTTTTTGATTCATAAATTAACTTTAAAACATTATTCCATTGGAATCTAACTTTATCCTGTGAAGTATTGTTCTTCTTTCAATAAAATTAAAAAACTTAGAGGTAAGAATAATATTTATATGGTATTTATAATGTAATGAGTGTTGTTCTTTGTACTTATTAACTTTTTTGATTTTCACAAAAACTGTTAAAGTAGCTTGCATGATTCATTTTACTGATGAGAAAACTTGAGGCACAGAGAGGTATAATAATTTGCCAAGGTCAATGGAAAATTTGGGATTTGTGTTATGTAATTTACCTCAAGAAATGGTAAAGCTAGAATTTGATTTTATACATTTTCAGTCTAAACTAGTGTTGTTCATAGATATTTAGTGTGAGCCACATGTGTAATTTTACATTTTCCTGGTGTTCAGTATAAAAAGAAAAAAGAAAAAAAGAAAACTAATTTTAATAATATATTTTATTTAAACTAAAATACCCCAAAATACTGTCAGCATATAATTAATACAATAGAATTAGATATATTTTATGTATTTTTTCTCACTGTCTTCAAAATTCAGAATGTATTTTGCAACACAAGCAGAGGATGTTAATTTAAACTACCTATATTTCCAGTGCTTAAACTGGCTTTGAACCATCAGGCCTAAAGTCTTTATGTACAGATAAGAATATTAAGTTTGGAAAAATGAATCCCCATACTCAGAGTTAATCAGGCACATAAATACCAACTTGGTGATCAGACTTCAAGAGAAAAATCAATCGCCAAGACTCCATGCCCAGATGAAATTACTACTGCCCTGTTGTGTGAAGTATGGCTCTGAGATATCCCTTTTGCAAGGTTTCTCTTAGGAGTCAGTCTCTATGGCTATATAATCATCTCCCATACCTTGAAGGCCATACTAGCTGATTTTACTCTCTACTATTTGTTTATTTACATAACTTTTAAAAAGTTACATGAAGCATAAAGAAAAAGTAAAAATAATTCAAATCTCCGTGGCCTATAAGAATGCAGCAACTCCTTTTCATATATTCTTTCTGTTTAAAAACAGGCAAACTGTGC
Organism: Furipterus horrens; assembly: GCF_987537825.1. Classification (NCBI taxonomy): domain Eukaryota; kingdom Metazoa; phylum Chordata; class Mammalia; order Chiroptera; family Furipteridae; genus Furipterus; species Furipterus horrens. Next base: position 65,324,906 of record NW_028327179.1, read on the forward strand.
AAAGCATGTTGTCATAATGCATTTCAGTTAGGGAAGAAGGCTGGAATCCTATGAACTTCAGAAAGTGTGTTGTGTTAGAAATGTCCTCGGAGATCCAAGATGGCGGAGGAGTAAGTGGAAGCTACACTAACCTCCTCCCAGGACCAGTCTGGATTTACAACTTAATTTTGGAGAAATCATCTGGAATAACCAACGGAACACTAGCTGGAAAGAAGTCTTATAACCACGGAGAGACAAAAAAGGCCGCTACATCACAACGTGACCGGTAGGGAGTGCGGAGACGCGGAAGGGCTGGCTGGGCTCACACGGGTGGCTGCTGAAGGGACTGAGAAACAGCTCAGCAGCCGGGGATTCACCCTGAGAAGGGCAGGGTCTAAACCCCCAGCTGGGCTTCCCAGCCTACAGCGACAGAGTGGAAAGTAAAATAGTATCAGCTGTGAAAAACGAAAAGCCACAGGCTTTCTTGCTAGCCGGAGAGAAACAGCAGGAGAAAAAGAGCTCTTAAGTGGATCACATACGAAAATATTTTGGCCACCACTTACCCTGGGCTCAAGCAGAGGGAAGGCAGAGAGGACTGGAGACACTTGGGGAGAATTTGGCACGGTGGCTTTGAGGGGAGAATTGGAGGAGCAGCTGACTGGGTCCCAGTGCTGACTCATCCCCAGTACTGCGGGTAGACCATTCCCCTCCAAGTGGCGTCAGCCTGAGGGGAAGCAAAAGCCCTGCCTACAGGAATTAAGCTGCCACACCCACAGTTCTTAAGCCTGACAGCTAATCACAGATTGAATAGATTAACAATCAAAGAAGACAGACAACAGCAGTAGATCCCTGGAAGTCTCCAACAGGCTGCCTAGGGCCAGACTGGTACATGATCTGACGCCACCAGAGGCAGATCCAGGAAGTGCAGATCATTCCAAGAAGCACCAACAAACAATAGGAGTCAAAAAAATGGGGAGACAGAGAAACAACCTCCCATCAAAAGGAAAGGTAGAATCCCCAGAAAGAGTGCTAAATGAAATAGAGGGGAGCGAACTATCAGATATGGAATTCAAAACATGGATTATGGAGAAGCTGAATGAGCTCAGCGGAAACTTCAAAGAACTCCAGAAAAACTACAAGGAACTCACAGAAAATTACGTGAGCATGAAAAAGGACATAGAAGCTATCAATAAGAGCCAGGAGGAAATGAAAAATACGATCTCTGAATTGAAGAACACAGTAGAAGGAATTAAAAGCAGGCTAGAGGAAGCAGAAGATCGGATCAGCGAGCTGGAGGACAACCTACACAAAAACTCCCAGACAATGCAACAAAATGAAAAAAGACTGAACAAGACTGAAGAGGTTCTAAGACAGCTGCAGGACAACATGAAACGTAATAATATCCGTATCATAGGAATTCCAGAAGGAGAAGAAGAAGAGCAAGGGATAGAAAACCTCTTTGAAAAACTAATGACAGAAAACTTTCCTAACATGACGAGAGAAAGAGTCACGCAAGTCCAGGAAGCACAGAGGGTCCCAATGAAGATGAACCCCAACAGGCCCACCTCAAGACACATCATAATTAAAATGGCAACATTCAAAGACAAAGAGAGGATCCTAAAAGCAGCAAGAGAAAAACAACTAATAACATACAAGGGTACTCCAATAAGGCTATCATCAGATTTCTCAGCAGAAACACTACAAGCCAGAAGGGAATGGCAAAAAGTATTCCAAGCAATGAAAAACAAAGGCCTACAACCTAGAATACTATACCCAGCAAAGCTCTCATTCAAAATGGAGGGTGAAATAAGGAGCTTCCAAGACAAAAGAAGGCTAAAAGAATACATCTCCACCAAACCAGCAATGCAAGAGATGCTAAAAGGTCTGCTCTAAGAAGATAAAGAAACAGAGAGAGACAGAGAAGAATACGAGTACAAAGGGGAAAAATGACAATGAATAAGTACTTATCGGTAATAACCTTAAATGTAAATGGATTAAATGCTCCAATTAAAAGACATAGGGTAGCTGAATGGATTAGAAAGAATGACCCACATATATGCTGTCTACAAGAGACCCACCTTAGAACAAAAGATCTACACAGACTGAAAGTAAAGGGATGGAAAAATGTATTCCAAGCAAATGGACATGAAAAAAAAGCAGGGGTAGCAATACTTATATCAGACAAAACAGATTTCACAGCAAAGTCCATAAAAAGAGACAAAGAAGGGCATTTCATAATACTTAAGGGAAAAATCATCAAGAAGATATAACCCTTATAAATATATATGCACCAAACTTAGGAGCACCCAAATATGTAAGGAAACTTTTGAAAGACTCCAAGAAAGATATAGACAACAACACACTCATAGTAGGGGACTTTAACACCCCATTGTCAACAATGGACAGATCTTCGAAGCAAAGAAACACCAAAGATATGGAGGCACTGAACAACACTCTAGATCAAATGGACTTAGTCAATATATATAGAAGTTTTCACCCCAAAGAAGCAAAATATACATACTTCTCAAGTGCACATGGAACATTTTCAAAGATAGACCACATGGTAGGACACAAAACAAGCCTTAACAAATTCAAGAAAATTGAAATTATATCAAGCATCTTCTCAGATCACAATGCCTTAAAATTGGAAATCAACCTCAAGGAAAAAACTCAAAAACATTCAAACTCATGGAGAATGAATAACATGCTATTAAATAATGAATGGGTTAACAATGACATCAAGGAAGAAATCAAAAAGTTTCTGGAAACTAATGATAATGAACACACAACAACCCAAAACCTATGGGATACAGCGAAAGCAGTCCTAAGAGGAAAGTTCATAGCAATACAGGCCTACCTAAAAAAGCTAGAGGAATATCTAATAAAAAATTTAACCCTACAGCTACAAGATCTAGAGGAAGAACAACAAGCAAAGCCCAGATCAAGTAGAAGGAAGGAAATCATCAAGATCAGAGCAGAATTAAATGACATAGAGTCTAAACTAACAATTCAAAAGATCAACAAAAGTAGGAGCTGGTTCTTTGAAAAAATAAACAAAATTGACAAGCCTTTAAGCAGGCTCATCAAGAAAAAAAGAGAGAGGACCCAAATAAATAAAATCAGAAATGAAAGAGGAGAAATCACAACTGATACCACAGAAATACAAAGGATTATAAGAAATTATTATGAACAACTGTATGGCAAGAAATTTGACAACCTAGAGGAAATGGACAGATTCCTGGAAACCTATAGTCTTCCCAAACTGAATCAAGAAGAAGCAGAAAGTCTGAATAGACCAATAACAGCTAGTGAAATTGAAGCAGTAATCAAAAAACTCCCAGCACACAAAAGCCCTGGACCGGATGGCTTCACAAGTGAATTCTACAAAACATTTAGGAAAGAACTAACTCCTATCCTTCTCAGACTATTCCAAAAGATACAAGAAGAGGGAAGACTGCCAAACTCATTCTATGAAGCCAGTATAACCCTAATTCCAAAACCAGGTCAAGACACAACAAAGAAAGAAAACTACAGGCCAATATCGCTGATGAACATAGATGCTAAAATCCTCAACAAAATATTGGCAAACCGGATCCAGCAACACATTAGAAAGATCATACACCACGATCAAGTAGGATTCATCCCAGGGATGCAAGGATGGTTTAACATTCGTAAATCAATAAACGTAATACACCACATAAACAAAATGAAAGACAAAAACCACATGATAATATCAATAGATGCAGAAAAAGCATTTGATAAAGTACAACACCCATTTATGATAAAAACTCTCAGCAAAATGGGAATAGAGGGAGCATACCTCAACATAATAAAGGCCATATATGAGAAACCTGAAGCCAGCATCATACTCAATGGGCAAAAACTGAGAGCATTCCCCCTGAGATCAGGAACAAGACAAGGATGTCCGCTCTCCCCACTCCTATTCAACATAGTCTTGGAAGTTCTAGCCACCGCAATCAGACAAGAAAGAGAAATAAAAGGCATCCAAATTGGAAAAGAGGAAGTAAAACTGTCATTATTTGCAGATGACATGATAGTGTACATAGAAAACCCTATAGACTCCACAAAAAAACTACTCGACCTAATAAGTGAATTCGGCAAAATAGCAGGATACAAAGTCAATATTAAGAAATCAAAGGCATTTTTATACACCAACAATAAAAACTCAGAGATAGAAACTGAAAGAAAAATTCAATTTACCATAGCAACAAGAAAAATAAAATACCTAGGAATAAACTTAACCAAGGAGGTAAAAGACCTGTACTCAGAAAACTACATAACATTGAAGAAAGAAATTAAAGAAGATACAAATAAATGGAAGCATATACCATGCTCATGGATGGGAAGAATCAACATCATTAAAATGTCCATACTACCCAAAGCAATTTATAGATTCAATGCAATCCCTATTAAAATACCAGCAACATATTTCACAGACCTAGAACAAATACTTCAAAAATTTATATGGAACCAAAAAAGAGACCGAATAGCCACAGCAATTTTGAGGAAGAAGAACACAGTAGGAGGAATCACAATACCTGATATCAAACTATACTACAAGGCCACGGTAATCAAAACAGTCTGGTACTGGCATAAAAACAGACATATAGATCAATGGAACAGAATAGAGAGCCCAGAAATAAACCCAGGTTCATATGGTCAACTAATATTTGACAAAGGGGGAAAGAACATCAAATGGAGTGAAAAGAGCCTCTTCAACAAATGGTGTTGGGAGAACTGGACAGGGACATGCAAAAAAATGAAACTAGACCACCAACTTACACCATACACCAGAATAAACTCAAAATGGATCAAAGACTTAAATGTAAGCCGTGATACCATAAAAGTCCTAGAGGAAAAAATAGGCAGGAAAATTTCAGATATCCCACGTAGCAACATTTTCACTGATATATCTCCTAAGGCAAGGGAAATAAAGGAAAGAATAAACAAATGGGACTACATCAAACTAAAAAGTTTCTGCTCAGCTAAAGAAAACATCAGCAAGATGAAAAGGAAACCAACCATATGGGAAAATATATTCGCCAATGACATCTCAGACAAGGGATTGATCTCCAAAATATATAAAGAACTCATACGACTCAACACCAAGAAGACAGACAACCCAATTAAAAAATGGGCAAAGGACCTGAACAAACACTTCTCCAAAGAAGACATACAGAGGGCCCATAGACATATGAAAATATGCTCAACATCACTAGCCATCAGAGAGATGCAAATAAAAACCACAATGAGATACCACCTCACACCAGTCAGAATGGCCATAATCAACAAATCAACAAACAACTTGTGCTGGAGAGGATGCGGAGAAACGGGAACCCTGGTGCATTGCTGGTGGGAATGCAGACTGGTGCAGCCACTATGGAAAACAGTTTGGAATTTCCTCAAAAAACTAAAAATGGAACTGCCTTTTGAACCAGCAATTCCATTACTGGGATTATACCCGAAAAATCCTGAAACACCAATTCAAAAGAACCTATGCACTCCAATGTTCATAGCAGCACTATTTACAATAGCCAAGTGCTGGAAACAACCTAAATGCCCATCTGTAGATGAGTGGATCAAAAAACTGTGGTACATTTACACAATGGAGTTCTATGTAGCAGAAAGAAAGAAGGAACTTCTACCATTTGCAACAACATGGATGGAACTAGAGAGAATTATGCTTAGCGAAATAAGCCAGGCAACGAAAGAAAAATATGTTATGCTGTCACCTATTACAGGAAACTAATGAACAACACAAACAAATGAGCAAAATTGAACCAGAGGTATGTAAACAAGGAGTAGACTAACAGTAACAAGGGGGGAGGGGGGAGGGAGAAAAGGGGGTAAGAAGGGGAAGTGTAAAATCAAAGAACATGTATAAATGACCCACAGACATGGGCAACTGAGTGGGGACTGAATGTGGGGGAAGGGAGGGGCAGGATACAGGGAAGCAAGAGGGGGAAAAAAAAAAAAGAGAGACAACTGTAATGGAAAAACAAACAAAAAAATTTTTTTTAGTGGGGGAAAATGAAAATATGAAGAATGGAAATGCCAGTTCAGTGAATATTAGGACAAAGATTTTCCTTCACGTTGTATATTTTTCTCCCTATTTGATCTCTCCAGAGTTTGGCATTCTAAACAAGTAAGTAATGACTTAAGTTTCTTTGCATAGACCTAATAAGACCAGTTGTTAATAGAGGTTCCTTTTTCTGAACAAGCCTTTGACTGGAATGTCAAGCCTAAAGGAGACATGCTTGGGCTCATGTTGTTACCAAAAAGCCCTAAGGAACTGGGAATGACTTTCAAAGGTAATAAAAGCCTGCGAAATAAAAGGCCTGCTGCCATGGTTGGTTGTGCGGTCCACAGCAATCTCTCCAGGGAAGGAACGAAGGTTGTTTTCCTGAAAGATGGCTAGAAGGGACCTTAAGGCACAATGGAAAACCAGAAAGACTTGGAAAGGACAGGTGTGTACAGGCAAGGATGAATGCCAGGTATGTGGCCCAGCTTCTGTGCACTGAAGAGCAGACTGAGGGCCACCCTAAATGTTCCTTGGGTAAGTTCCAGCAAAACAGAACTAAAGATCATAAGTGATCATTTGCTGCTCTTGTTATGCTTATGCAAATGAACAGGATAAATTAAAAATGGACTTAATGTAGTCCCTTTAAAGACAAGGAGAGTAATCTTAGTGAGAAAAATCAGTATTCAAGGAAAATCACAATGATCAGTGGCAGACTGTAAAGTAGGGCAGCTAACCGTCTTAAAAGTTTCTTCTCATTTAAAAAATGGTTTCACTTGAAAATTAAACCATATCTGTGATATCACCAAAGAGATTCAAGTTGCAGGCAAGTAGAATGTCAAGTGCCTTGCAACTGTATGTCTTCCCAATAAGACAGTCTTACAGATTTAGAGACTTTTTTGTTGGTTATGTTACATAAATTAACATGTGTTTTCTGTTTTCAAAGGGCATAAGCCTATGACCGCATTACCTGAGTGATTGTCTGTACGCATAAGCCTCACTTAATCCTCTCTGCAGCGCTGCCTCCGGAGACTCAACAGTTTGGCTGAACTAAATGGCTGAGTTGGTGAAGAATGGGGTGGTCTGTGGGCTTCACTTTAAAACTGAATTCTCTTTTCTATCCTAATGGCTTGGACAGAAAGGGCCCAGAGGTCTGAGAGGGGGGAAACATAAACTATTTCCCTCAGCCCAAACTAAATAAAATGGGCAAAAGGGTTTTGGACAGGAGAGATGTGCCTAGCACACCTTCCTCCAAAGAAGCCCTTTTTTTTTTTTTTTTTTTTCTCCTAATGTGGAACATTGAAAAATTAATCCCTGCCTTTTGCCACCTAGTAGTTATGGATTGAATGATGCTTTTTAACCCTTTTTGCCAAATCTGTTGCCCCCAGAACACAACAAGGATGCCAGCCTGCTAAACCAAGCACGCCGTTGTCCGGAGACAGCCAACTGACCTGGAGTCTGCATGATCCTTCCCCATGTGGGAAGGCCACCCTCCCCTCCACACCCCCACTCTTATTAGGGATTTCTGGACCCAAGGGTAGGTAGGACGACGACCATGTCCAGCTTGAAGCAGCTAGAGGAGCTTGAGACCTTCGCCCATTGTCCTTTACAAGATTACAAAGGGTCTTAATATCTGAGAGGGAGGGATAGTTATTTTTTACGAACCATGGGTATGGACTTGGGGGGGGATGCTGGGGGAGGGAGATACTGGGTGGAGGGGAGTAAAGGGGAAAAAATTGGAACTACTGTAACAGCATAATCAATAAAATATATTTAAAAAAAAAAAAAAGAAATGTCCTCTTTATCACAGGTGCTATAAACTTTTTAAATTGTATGTTATTGACTATGATATTACAGTTGTACTGACTTTTCCCCTTTGGCACCCTCCACAGAGTACCCCTCACTCCCTCAGGCAATTCCCCCAACATTGTTCATGTCGATGGGTCATGCATATAAGTTCTTTGGCTACTTTATTTCCTATACTTAACTTTACATCCCCATGGCTATTCTCTAACTACTTATTTGTATTTCTTAATACCCACACCTCTTCATTCATTCCCCCCACAACCTCTCCCATCTGGCAACCATTAAAATGCTCTCTGTATCCATGATTCTGTCTCTGTTCTTGTTTGTGTAGTTTGTTTTTTAGATTCAGTTGTTGATAGATTTGTATTTTTGTCATTTTGTTTTTCATAGTTTTGATCTTCTTCTTTTTTGTAAATAACTCCCTTTAACATTTCATATAATAATGGTTTAGTGATGACGAACTCTTTTTTTTTTTTCTTGTTGGGGAAGCTCTTTATCTGCCCTTGGATTCTAAATTATAGCTTTGCTGGGTAGAGCAATCTTGGCTGTAGGTCCCTGCTCCACATGACTTTGAATATTTCTTGCCAATCCCTTCTAGCCTGCAAAGTTTCTTTTCAGAAATCAGCTGAGTCTTATGGGAACTCCCCTGTAGGTAACTAACTTCTTTTCTCTTTCCACTTTTAAGATTCTCTCTTTGTTTTTAATCTTTGGCATTTTAATTATGATGTGTCTTGGGTCTCTTTGCATCCATCTTGTTTGGGATTCTTTGTGCTTCCTGGATTTGTGCATCTATTTCCTTCAACAAATTAGGGAAGTTTTCTTTCATTACTTTTTCAGTTTTCAATTTCTTGCTCTTTCTCTTCTCCTTCTGGCACCCTTATGATACAAATGTTAAATCTGTTGAAGTTGCCCCAGAGGCTGCTCATTTTTTTTTTATTCTTTTTTGTTCCTGTTGATCTGATTGATTCCTGATGCTGGAAATCAAGGTTCTTAAACTGAGGCATGTTCTCATGCCTCTCAGTCTAGGTGTTCTATGACCCAAGCTGGCGAGCTGGACTTGCTAGCATCGACAGTCTTTGACTGATCAGGCCTCAGGGTTTCAAGACATTCTGTGACTTAAAAGAAATCTTGCTGCGTACTCCATCCTCCCTGATGTTGACAAGGAAACCAAACAAAGCTGAGCACAGGTAGCACAGGTAGTGCTTAACCCTGCATGCTTTCTGTGAATGTTTAAGGAACAGTGTAGCCATTCCCATAGTCTTAAAAGAATAGATGATTGAATTCCTAGTTTTTGTTTTTGATAAAAATCATTCTTCGTAGTTTATATATTAACCTCCTTTTGTTGTAATCCCAAGTAAGTAATTGTATATTGTAATCAATATTGGAATGTGCCTGTGAGCTCACTCCTTTCCCTCCCTATTGATTTCTATACTTGTAAAACTCAATAAAAGGAGAGGTCTTTGTGCCACTTGCTGCTGACCTGCCAGAGCGTGCAGCAGCCCTCCAACCGACTCATTCTCCTTGCTGAAGTTACTTTCATGCCCTCGACCACATTTAATACAACATCTGGTGCCCAAACAGGGACAGAAGGTAAGAACTGGGAACAGGGAGAACCGAGAAGGGTATTAGGTTGTGCAGAGTTCGCAAGCCTCTCGGCATACGAGTTGGAGTCATGGGGAATTCCCCGTCTGTAAAGGAAGAGTATATTATTCTTATTCAATCTTTATTGAAAAGTTCACAAATTAAGGTTAAGGAAAGTACTCTTATTGATCTCCTTACTCAGGTTAAGAAACATTGTTATTGGTATATTCCAGAAAAGGGAAAAACCAAAAACAACAAAAAAGGACCCATTTCCCATGAAAGAATGGGGTCAGGGTCATCTAAGGAACAAGAGCTTTACTTTAGGTTGTTGCAGCAACTAATAAAAAGAACTGGATGCCAGATTAAGGAAAGGCATCTGATTAATTTACTATATACTGCTGTGGATCACAGCACTGTGGTCTCAGAAAAACAAAGGAAAATTAAGAAAAATTACTCAAGATTAAAAAGTGCCACAGTCATGATAAAAGTAGGAAAGGGGGAGGAAAAGGGGAATATGTGGAGCGCTGTCAAACAATCGGCTCTGCAGAACCCTTCCCTCTGGAATGCTGGAAAGCCACAATGTCTCTTGCAGCCTCTGTCGGCTGACACAGGCCCACTGGCTGATCCAAACCTTGAAAGAAAAACTGTAAAAATTTTTTTCCTACAATTGCCTTAAAACTAAGGTTCTATTTAGTAAAATAATATCTTGTGGTATATTACTCAAATATTCAACTAATATTCAAAAATTCATGTCTTTTAGTGCTAAGAACTGAATTTTTGTCAGTATATATTAATATTATATATCTTTTATTGATCGGCAGCCGTCCGTCTCGAGAGAGACGATGGTGTAGCTTCTTAAGAGTCTATCTGCACCGCCGAGAATGGCTGTGCAGTCCGACTCGGGAGTGACACGGTATCTGTCTCCTCCCGTGTTGAATCGACATCTTGCGATGACGCTGGAGTGTCCTCTCCAGTGAAGCTGAAGCTACAGAGCCTGGGTAGGGTGATATGGAGGGTCTGCTGTTGCCCATGCAGCAGACCCCCCCTCTCTTCGCAGCTGAAGGGTCCAAGGGAAAGACAGAGTCAATACAGCTTGGCTTCAGGTGCGCCGCAGGAGTTGCCGGTGTTGACTACAACGTCAAACCGCCTTAGGGACTCCGGCTCCGGATTTTCTGTCAGGGTTTACTCCCTTAGCCTTTCCCCTGAAGAGGTATGCCGCAAGGCAGCGGAGGTTTTTTGGAGTCAGAGTTTTCCTTCTCTGATGTGCCCTGACTGGAAGATCGAACCAGCGACACTTAGCTCGCAGGCCGACGCTCAATCCACTGAGCCAAACCAGCCAGGGGGATATCACTTTAAATAAATAGTCAAATATTATTTCATAATATATATTTCTTAGTTGACAAAATTTCCAAGATTTAAAAGTTAAAAAACTTTCTTACATCCTTGAGATATTTCAAAGGGCCCTTGAGATATCTCAGGAATTTATTATTTTCTTCTTACCAAAAAGAAGAAAACTAAACCAATCAGGCTTAATACATTTTAAGATACTTGGAAAGAAAGCTTTGTCAAATAAGAAAATTTTACAAAAAAGCTCAAAAACAATTGGCTTTTGAAAATACTAATAAAGGCTGTAAAACAGTTCTTCGTCCTCTTAAACAAAACTTTCGAAATATTAGTCAGTTTATTCAGGCTTGTCAAAATATTGGCACGAAGAATTATAAAGCATCTCTACTCGCTGCAGCCACCTCTACGGCTGCAGCCAAAGATCAAAAAGAAATTAAATGCTTTGTTTGTGGAAAAACAGGCCACCTTAGGAAGGAGTGCCGCAATAATCAAAAAGGAAACTTTAAATCACCAAGAAAGAACTGTCCTTGTTGTGGCAAGGGGAAACATTGGGCCAAGGACAATAAATCTAAATTTAATAAGAATAGTAAATGTATAACAGCCTCTGATAATCAGAGAAACTGGCAGCGAGGTGTAAGCTCCAGTGCCCTGAACCAAAACAGGAGCCCCCAAGGCCCCAGCAATCAAATATTTTGAAGTCAGGGCAGTGCCAAGTCACAAATCTTTGTGCAGCCACAAGCGGGAGCACAGGGCTGGACTTGGTCACCACCCAGCAATTAACTCTTAAAGAACAAAATCGCATTTATGTTGCTCCTACTGGAGTATGGAAACCTTTGCCTAAAGAATATGTAGGTTTAATAATTAGCCAATCTAGCCTTATTGTTAAGGGTATTATTACTCAATCGGAAGTTATTAACTCTAATTTTAATAAAGAAATCAAAGTTATAATACAAGCCACGGGCTATCATATCATACTTGCTAACACTCGCATAACACAGCTTATACTTCTTCCTTATACTGTGCCTGCAACTTTAAACGTTAAAAAAGGAAACAAAGGCTTTAGCAGCACTAATAATCAATCTGTTTTTTAGGCTGCCTCTATTAAATTACAAAAACCTCTTTTAGAAGTAAAAATTAAAAATAAAACATTTCAGGAACTATTAAATACTAAAGTACTGTGTCAGAAACAAAATATAATTAAATGGCTATTCTTACCACACAAATCAACCAAAAGGTTAAAAACTTATCTCAGTAAAATTGTTCAAATTATAACTCGTAGTGAATTATGTTTTAGACAACTTTGTAGTCAAAATCCTGACAAAATTATTGTTCCTTTTACCAATAAAGAAATTACTAATCATGAAATATTATGTGAGAAATAGCAAAATGCCTTCTCTGACTTTCTAGGTAAAGTTAATAATTCATATCCTTTCTCCAAAAGGTTTCAATTTTTAAAATGAACTCAGTGAATACTTCCCAAATGTGTTGTTTCACAACCTTTATCTAAGGCAAAGACATATTTTACTAATGCTAATAAATTTAGTATTAATGGTTATAGTAACTTGAAAAATAGTAAAACTATTCAAAGTCCTTATAGTTCTGTACAAAAGGCAAAGTTATTCGCTATTGTTATGCTTCTAACTAATGTATTTTCAGTTCCTTTAAACATCATTACAGACTCACAGTGTGCCGCCCATACAGTTCAAACTTTAGAAGCTGTGACCATACCTCAGAATGGTTCTGAACTTAATACTCTTTTTTTTACAGCTACAGTTTATTCTCCAAGCTCACCATCATTCTATCTACATAACACATATTTGTTCCCATATAGGTTTATCAGGACCTTTAGCTGAAGGCAACAATTATATAAATACTCTAGTTGATTCTGTTATCAAAGCACAAGCTAAACACCAGCTTCATCATAATAATGCTCGGTTGCTTAGACACAGACATAATCTTACCTGTCATCAAGCACATCAAATTGTTAAAAATTGTCCTACATGTCAACCTATTATCAGCTTTCTTTACCAACAGGTGTTAATCCTAAAGGTCTATTACCTAATCAAATCTAGCAAATAAATGTTACTATTATACCTAGTTTTGGAAAGCTTAAATTTGTTCATCATTCTATTAATACTTACTCTAAATTCTTCTGGGCTACAGCAATGTCCTCTGAACATGCAGAATGTGCTATTACACACCTCCTAGAAGCTTTCGCTATTCTTAAAAAGCCAAAAACTATTAAGACAAATAATACTCCAGCTTATCTCTGTAAAAAATATCAGGAACTTTTTTTTTCTCAGCATAATATTAAACATGCATTCCATATAATAACACTGGACAAGCCCTCACTGAACGTCATAATAAAACTCTAAAAAAGCTACTTTTAAAACAAAAAGGGGGATATGGTATGAACTCCCCGAAAAAAAGATTAATGAATGCAGTATTTACTCTAAATTTTTTGCAAATTGGTAATGACTGTCTCGTTCCAGCTCAAAGGTATTGGACAATGAAAACTGTTTCACCAATAAATCAACCTGTTTTTTTATTATGTTTTAAGCTCCAATTGGCTCCCAGCAACAGTTATTCAATGGGGCCGAGGTTATACTTATATTTCCACAGGTACCCAGAATATTTAAATTCCTTTTATAACATTATGTTAGTTAAAAATTATACTTGTTATGCCCAAGCTTGTGTATGCATTCCATATCTAATCTTAAAAGGAAAAATATCTTAGAATTATAAAATAGGAAAAATTTATTGTTATAATTGTTCTTTATATACTTGTATTAATCATACTATGAGTTTGTCTCCCAAGGAAAGCTTTTATTTCCTGAAAGCTAGGACTGAAGTTTGAATCCCCATCCAGATGAATCACCTTTGGTAGGACAGCCCCACCCTAGGATTCATCAGAAAAATTGCAGAACGACTTTTAAAAAAGAAGCAAGCATTTTATTGGACTTCTAATTGCCATAATAATGGGACTTATTGCTGTCACAGCCATTGCAGCGACTGCTGGTGTAGCACTTCATCACTCTGTGCAGACAGCTGACTTTGTTTGTTCATGGCATCAGAACTCTGAACAATTATGAACTGCTCAACGTCGAATTGACTCTGAAATGCAATCTGAATTAGCAAATTTAAATCAGGCAGTTATTCTTGTAAAAAATCAAGTGCAAAGTTTAAAAAAGCAGATTAAGTTAAAATGTAATTGGAATCAGTCTACTTATTGTATTACTCCTGTGCCTTATAATGCAACTGAGTTCCCTTGGAATAAGGTTAGAAAACATTTGTTGAATTATAATAATCTAACAAAGCATATTATTTCATTACAGATGAAAATCCATAGTACTTTTAAGAAATATCTAGAACAATTGTCAGGTCAGGAAATCTTTGAAAATATTGTTAAAAGTATTGATAATATGAATCCTATTCCTTATGTTAATGGGTTTGCTACATCTCATGTAGGTCTGCTTTTTTTGTTTCTTGTAATCTTCTTAATCATTGTTATAGTAGGATATAAGTATAGAAGAAAGCAGCAGGTTAAAAATGCCATCTTTTTGGTTATGGCTAATAAGGTTTCCATAAAACAAAAAGGGGGAGATGATGATGGAAATCAAGGTTCCTAAACTGAGGCATGTTCTCATGCTTCTCGGTCCAGGTGTTCTATGACCTGAGCTGGCGAGCTGAACTTACTAGCGCTGACAGTCTTTGACTGATCAGGCCTCAGGGTTTCAAGACATTCTGTGACTTAAAAGAAATCTTGCTGAGTACTCCATCCTCCCTGATGTTGACAAGGAAACCAAACAAAGCTGAGCACAGGTAGCACAGGTAGTGCTTAACCTTGCGTGCTTTCTGTGAATGTTTAAGGAACAGTGTAGCCGTTCCCATAGTCTTAAAAGAATAGATGATTAAATTCCTAGTTTTTGTTTTTGATAAAAATCATTCTTCATAGTTTATATATTAACCTCCTTTTGTTGTAATCCCAAGTAATTGTATATTGTAATCAATATTGGAATGTGCCTGTGAGCTCATTCCTTTCCCTCCCTATTGATTTCTATACTTGTAAAACTCAATAAAAGGAGAGGTCTTTGCGCCGCTTGTTGCTGACCTGCCAGAGCATGCAGCAGCCCTCCAACCGACTCATTCTCCTTGCTGAAATTACTTCTGCGCCCTCGACCACATTTAATACAACAGATTCCTTACTATAAAAATCTTTGATTTGATTCTTAGCTTTATCTACTCTTCTGTTGGTTTCCTGTAAATTGTTGTTTCTGACTGGATCTTTTCTATATTGTTGAGGTCCTCACTAAGTTCCATGAACATCCTTATAACCAGTGTTTTGACTCTGCATCTGATAGATTATTTATCTCCATTTTATTTAGCTTTTTTTCTGGACTTTTGATCTGTTCTTTAATTCGGGCCATGTTTTTTTGTCTCCTCATTTGGCAGCCTCCCTGTGTTTGTTTCTATGTATTAGGTAGAGCTGCTTAGATTCTGTGTCTTGGTAGTGTGACCTAATGTAGTAGATGGTCTATGAGGTTCAGTGGCACAGCCTTTCCTATCACCCAAGCTGGGTACTTGAGGTACACAATTCATGTGAGCTGAATACACCCTCCTTTTGTAGTTGAGCCTTGCTTTTATTGGCAGATAAATAGAAAGGACTTACCCAGGCCAGTCAGTTGTAAGGACTGGCTGTGACTACTTACCACCAACCTCTGCCTTCTCTGAAAGATCAGCTGTGCAGGGGGCAGGGTGGTGGTGCTCTGACATGGTGTGTAGCTGTCCTCTGGGAGTGCTGGCCCTGGGGTTTCCTGGGTAGTAAGGCCAAAATCAGCCCCAACCTATGTGTTGCTTGGGACCACCCTGCCTGAGTTATAATACAATCTAAGATGGCTGCTACTTGTTCTGGGCTCGGGATTCCCAGGCAAAGTTAGCTTTGAATCTAAGCTAGTTGCTGTTAGAGCCAGGCCTGATGCTCACTGAGGTCACCTGTTGCTTATTTGAGAGGGTTTATTAAGTAGTCAAGCATAAGCTAAGACCAGCCATTCATATGGAAAAGCAACTTGAATAGGGCTGTAATTTGGGTGGGACTGAGTCTCTGGGGACCTGCAAGGCAAATCAAACAGTGTAAGCCAAGTTGATGGAGTTTCAGATATGGCACCAGCTTACTGGCTTTGTATGGGGAGGGTTTAGAAAGGGAACAATTATCTCTGTTCACCTTGATGCCAGACACTTCAGTTCCTCCATGTATGCCTCTGGTTCCTTTCAAGCTGCTACCACAGTGCTGGAGCTCAGAGGGAGTGAGTCTGAGTAGATGAATCTGTGTGTGTGTTCTTTAAGATGAACTGCTTGGGGCTCCAGAAGTTTCTTCTACCGACTTAATCCCTGCTGGTTTTTGAAGCCAGAGGTTTCGGAGACTTATCTTCCTGGCACTGGAATGCTGGGCCAAGGGGCCTGGTGTGGAGCTTGGACTCCTCATTCTTGAGATAACCCTCCTGAATTTTTATCCACCACATGTGGGTGGAAGACCAGAATATTCCATGTCTGCATCCCTACCTATGTTGATGGATGTAATTTCTTTAATTCTGTGGTTGTCGAAGTTCCATTCAACTTGATTTCTGATAGTTGTTCAATATTTTAGTTGTAATCTTGATGTGGTTATGCAAAGAGGCAAACCATTTCTGCCTACACTGCCATCTTGACTGGATCAACTGTTTTTCTAATGAGCTAATTGTGTATCTATTTTTTAGAATCTCAGTGAACCCCAAACAAGATAAATTCAAAGAATTCCATACCAGCCACATCATAATCAGACTGCTGAGAGAGGATTCATTCAGACTTTTAGATTCTTTGCCTCTCCAAAGGAAAGAGCCACTATTTTCTTCTTGGACTTTTTTGTTATATTCATTGGTGTGATGAAATAGTAAAACTTTCCTGACACCTTTCGACTTTTCACACTCTTTTTTCAAAATAGTTGAAAATATGAAACAAATGTGTTCATTGGTTTCTCTATCTTGTGGACTCAAAAATTGTGGGTAATCATCAATCGGATCAGTGACCATGACCTCACACAGTGCCATGACCTGTCACATGGACTTGGGTGGGTTCTTGGTCAGATAGATGAGCTGGTTGCGGAGAACCAAGTACTTAAATGTGTGCTTCTCTGAGTCAGACACAATTCATAGCTCATAGGTGCAGCTGGCATCATAGAACTCAGGTGACAGGTGCCTGCACAGGAACACATCCAGGTGGCTGTTCAAGCATGCTGGGAAGCTGGACCCCTTGGGGTTGGCCATGCCGAGCCCCTGGGGCAAGTGCCTAACCTTCTGTATTTTAATTATGATGTATGGTGATGTTGGTCTTTTTTGGTTCATTTTGTTTGGGACTCTCTTTGCTTCCTGAACTTGTATGTTTACTTCCTTCACCAGGTTAGGAAAATTTTATGTCATTATTTTTTCAGATAGGTTTTCAATTTCTTTATCTCTCTTCTCCTTCTGGCATCCCCATGATGCAAATTTTGGTGTGCTTTAAATTGTCCCAGAGTGTCCTTACACTATCTTCATTTTGGGGGGATTTTTCTTTTGCTCTTCTGATTGGGTGTTCTTTGCTTCTGAATATTCCAAATCTCTAACTTGATTTTCACTTCATCTATTCTACAGTTGATTTCCTGTATTATTCTTTAACTTAGTGTGTAAGCTTCATTTATGACTGGTCCTTTTTTATGCTGTTAATGTTCTCATTAAGTTCATTAAGCATCCCTGTAACCAGTATTTTGAACTCTACATCTAGTAGATTGCTTGTCTCCATTTCATTTAGGTCTTTTTCTGGAGTTATGTTATGTTCTTTCATTTGGATCATATTTCTTTGTTTCATTTTGGCAGCCGCCCTGTGTTTTTTTCTATGTATTAGGCGGAGCTGCCACATCTCCCAGGACTGGTAGATAGGCCTATTGTAGTAGGTGTTCTGTAGGGTCCAGTGACACTTCCTTCCTAATGAATAAGCTGGATACTCCATGTGCACCCTGCCCCCCATGTTGGCTGTGTACACCTTCCTCTTGTAGTTAAGCCTTAATTGCTGTTGGCACATCAATGGTAGGATTTATCCACCAGCTGATCAGTTGCAAGGACTGGCTGCAACCACTGACCTCTGACCACTGTGGAGGATTAGCTGTGTAGGGCCCCACCCCATAATGCAAGACTTAATTCATCAGGGTTCTTGTGCCCACTGAACCTGCTACTTGAATGTATTGCTTGAGGAGGTGGTTGGGTGGTGATGCCTTAATGTGTTCTGAAGCTGTCCACTAGGGGCCATGGTTCTGGGTCCTTCTGAGAAGTGCAGGCTATTTCTAAACAAGGTCCTTTCATAAAAACCACAGTTTAGGGAGAAGCCTGCACTAAACTCCTTGCTTGCACTGTGTTCCTGACATCTGAGCCTGTCTGTTATAAAAGAGTTCCTGGAATCTTAATTCAACCAATAGAACTGAGGCTTTCCCTGACCAATTAGAGCTGTGAAGCTTTATACCCATCAGCATCTTCACTATCAAAGCAGGTCTATTCTGACCAATCAAGACACTGCATTTTGATCCAATCAAACTGTAAGAACTTGCAGTCCTCATTTGCATTAAGATGAACTAATTAGGGGCAAAGGGTCAGGACTTCTCTTATATAAGTCAGCTCCCCTCTGGCTAAGGTAGGCATTTTCCCTTTTCACCAAGACAGTTTTCCTAGCTGGAGCTGAAACACAAAAGATATTTCATGGGACAAGAGCAGAGCAGAGCAGAGCAGAACAGGTGGAACAGAGGTCTGCAAAACTCTCTAACTGGAGAAGGGCTTCACCCCAAGGCCATTACCAACCCAGACCCCTTCCTACTTTCTGGGAACCTTATCTTTTATCTTTCTCTCTAGTACCAGTCTCAATAATACAATCACAATTTGTACTTCCATTTTGGGTTTCTTATTGTTTTGCTTAAGGCAGATCCCAACTGATATTAGCATTCTTCAATCTTTGGTGGAAAGAGAAAGCATGCTCTCAGAGCCAGAGGAAAGCTGACTTATATAGACAGAAGTCTCCTCCCCTGGTCCCTAATTGGTCCATATTCATGCAAATGAGGACTCTAAATCCTTACAGTTTGATTGACCAAAAGCGTACTATCCTGATTGGTCAGAATGGAACCACTCTAATTGGTCAATGAAGAAGCTGATGGTGATAGAGCTGCACAAGTCCAATCTGATAGGGAAAGTTCTATTGGTTGAAACAGGATTCCAGGTACTTTTCTTTAAGGCTGGCTCAGGTGCAGAGAACAGTGCAGGCAAGTAGTTCAGTGCAGTGGTAGGTAGTTCAGTAAAGGCTTCTTGTGCATTTCATGAAAAGCCCCTGTGTAGAAATGGCTGCTAGACTCTGCTGTTTGCCTAGTTGGTTGGTTATGGTTTTGCTTTGTTGCTGTTTATTTTGCTTAGCTGGCCACCTGAGACCCCTTTTAATAGGTATTGTCTTTCTCAGGGCCCACAATATTCATTTTACAAAATATTTCTAGAAGCCAGGCATTGTGCTAGAAGCTAGGAATTAATGATTCAGTCCCTATCCTCTCAGAGCTTAGAATCCTGAGTCCTAAGATGGTGTTAATGTTGGTTGAGAGAGAGATAGGTACACAGAGATTCAAATACAGTGGTATGCACCTGATAGATGTAAAAAACGCTGTGTGGGCATACAGTAGACTATGTAACTCAGACAGGAAGGGTCCAGGAAGACATCCTAAAGAAGCACTGTTTAAGCCTAAGAAGGTTGGAATAAAGCAGGTGAACTTAGTGAAACTATACCAGGCAGAGGAAATAGCATGCAGAGCAGGGAAAGTGGGAGAATAGAGAGATGGAACAAACACAGTGCTTTCTAGGAGATGAATCAGTTTATATAACTGAAATCTAGAATGCAAGGTGGGTTGAGGTTCATGGACATAGGTTAGACTAGAAAAATAGAGGGGGACAGAAGAGCAGATTAAACTTTACTGAGGCTTGTAAAAAAATTCATGAAAACAATAAATCTATTAAAGTGTTTTGAGTTGAAATGTAACAGGATCATTCTGTTTAGAAAAGATTGCAGAGGGTTAAGATGGGAAGACAGAAGATCAATGAGGAGGTTGCTGTGGTTTTAATCCACACGATGATAGTGGTCTGAACTTGGGTAGGGCCATGAGGATGGAGATAAGTGGGTGGATGCTAGGCAAAATTTGGAGGTGGGTTCTATAGTACTTAGAGAACTGGATATGGAATGTGAGATGAAATTGCTATGCATCCTTTCAATTATGTCTTTGCCACTGGGAAGTTAGTGTCTATTAACCGAGTCTCACCAGTAGTGCCAGAAAAATGGGGTACATAAAAATGCAAGGTGGCTTGTTCCTGGATGCTGCCAGGCTAACATCAATTAGTGTGAGGGCTGTTTGCTCTGAGTAGGGGCTAGAGTTTGTTCTTATTCTTTCTTGAGACAATACCTAATTGTACATACTTTTTCAGTACAGAAAATGAGCTGCCCCTGCTGCAATTAATTGAAACCCAAAAATGTTCCAGATAATACAACAGTTTTCACTTAGGAGTTTGAAGAGAAAATCAGATCCTCATGCTGCTGAATGAAAATGGGTAATTACAATATTTTAACACAGACTTTATTACTTATTTTGACATAAAATATTGCTTTTTTTATTGTTGACACTATTGCACATGTCCTGGACCTTATTATTTTTTAAATTAGAAAAACTTTTTATGGAGCCACAAAATTCTATCACTAAGAAGCCTTTCAGAGATTACTGACAAATAATTTTATAAATGAAAATTGTAGAGGTTAAATTATTGGCTCAAGGTCAATTACCTGATAGTTGATTATTTTTGTTTCAAAATTCCACTGATGATGTCTTAAAAGGTGTTGATTAAACAAGTGAAAGTGGGCAAATATTATCACATAACCCATAAAATAGTTATATGTTGGTATCAAAATACCCAGCTAATTTTTGTGGCAAAATGAAAGGGTTGTTCTGACAAATGATCTAAAATACAAAATGGTATAGTTTCTGTTTAAGGTAATCATGCCTGATTCTCAATTATTTTATTATATGATTTATGCACATTTATCTAGAGCATAATTCTCTTCATTGATATTGAGAAATATGGTATTTATAATCTCAATTGGACCAAGTGCTGCATGATTAGCCCTTAAAAGTAATTAACCCTGTTGTATATAAAATTCATAATTACATTTCAGATTATCAAGTACCAACTAATATTTTCAAATTTTTAATCACCCAGATATAATAGATTCTTTGGAAATATGAGTGAGAGGGGTACTGTAGTTCCATAATTACAATCAATGAAATATTAAACCACACTTTAGTATTTTGTAGCCGTCATCTTTTTCTGGTCTCTCTGTGTTTTCCATTTAGATGTTAGATGTATATTATTTAATCAGAGAAATTATTTAGAAAAAGGAAGTTACTAAAAACTAAAAAAAAAATTTTAAATGCTATTCACACATATTTATTTATTTGGCACGGTTGTCACCTAAGAATATAAAGTCTGTCTGGGATCACTGAGTCAAAAGAGAAGCTTCCTCTTTATTCACTACCATAGAAAGAAAATATTAAACAAATTTTATATAGTTTATATTTTTATAACTTCTAAGGAGGAGAGATTAGTCAATGTATTTTTCCTGGTGGAATACAAACTGGACATGCTATTTTCTTGAACAGGCAGAACAAAATTCCCTGTGTCTTTTTAAATGAACTGAGCAGTTGCTGTTAAGATTTATTATGTCATGTAGGAAAAACCCATAGTTGAACATGTTAGAAATTACTGAAATAGAATTAATCAAATATTTCTCTCTTTTTTTCTTACTTTTTTTCCCGCTGAAAAGAGCCACGTACAAATTAAAAAACTTGGGGAAACTTTAAGGAAGCCAATTTTTTTTTTCTTCACAGATGTCTTTGAGTTTCAGCAATTCCGCTAGGGTGAGAGGAAAATTATGGCAAAGACAACTCAGGGAGCTCTCTGGTATTCTCCAACAGGCTGCCTAGGCCCAGAGCAATACATGACCTGACACCACCAGGGGCAGATCCATGAAGTGCAGATCAACCTAAGAAAGAGAAACAAACAAGAAGAGTAACAAAAATGGGGAGACAGGGGAACAACCCCACATCAAAAGGAAAGAAGGAATTCCCAGAAAGAGTGCGAAATGAAATAAAAAAAAGCAAACTGTCACATAAAATTCAAAATATGAATTATAGGAAAGCTCACTGAGCTCAGCAAGCTCAAAAAAAACTACAAAGAACTCCAGGGACTACTACAAGTAACTTACTAAAAATTACACCAGCAAGAAAAAGGACATAGAAGCTATCAATAAGAGCCAGGAGGAAATGAAGAATACACTCTCTGAATGGAAGAACATATTAGAAGGAATTAAAAGCAGCCTAGAGGAAGCAGAAGATCAGATCTGGAGGACAACGTAGACAAAAACTTCCAGACAGTGCAACAAAATATGAAAAGACTGAACAAGGATGAAGATGTTCTAAGACAGTTGCAGGACAAGATGAAACATAATAATATCCATATCATAGGAATTCCAGAAGGAGAAGAGCAAGGGATAGAAAATCTGTTTGAAAAGTTAATGACAGAAAACTTCTCTACCATAAGGAGAGAAAGAGTCACACAAGTCCAGGAAGCACAGAGGGTCCCAATGAAGATGAACCCCAACAGGCCCACTTCAAGACACATCATAAGTAAAATGGCAACATGCAAAGACAAAGAGAGAATAGTAAAAGCAGCAAGAGAGAAACAACTAATAACATACAAGGGAGCTCCAATAAGGCTATCATCTATTTCTCAACAGAAACACTGCAAGCCAGAAGGGAATGGCAAAAAATATTCCAAGAAATGTAAAACAAAGGCCTACAACCAAGAATACGCTACCCAGCAAGGCTCTCATTCATAATGAAAGGTGAAATAAGGAGTTTCCAAGACAAAAGAAGGCTAAAAGAATATATCTCAACCAAACCAGCATTGCAAGAGATGCTAAAGGGTCTGCTTTAAGAAGATGAAGAAACAGAGACAGAGAGGAACACAAGAACAAAGGGGGGTAAATGACAATGAATAAATACCTATTGGTAATAACCTTAAATGTAAATGAATTAAATGCTCCAATCAAAATACGTAAGATAGCTGAATTGATTAGAAAGCATGACCCACATATATGCTGTCTATAAGACACCTACCTTAGAAGAAAAGATCTACAGAGACTGAAAGTGAAGGGATGGAAAAAAGTATTTCAAGCAAATGGACATAAAAAAAAAGCTGGGGTAGCCATACTTAAATCAGACAAAACACAGTAAAGGCAAATAAAAGAGACAAAGAAGGGCATTTCATAATATTTAAGGGAAAAATCCATAAAGAAGATGTAACCCTTGTAAACATATATGCACCCAACTTAGGAGCACCCAAATATGTAAGAAAAATTTTGAAAGACTCCAGGAAAGATATAGACAGCAACACACTCATAGTAGGGGACTTTAACACTCCATTGTCAACAACGGACAGATCTTTGAAGCAAAGAAACACCAAAGATATTGAGGCACTGAACAACACTCTAGATCAAATGGACTTAGTCAATATATATAGAACATTTCACCCCAAAGAAGCAAAATATACATTCTTCTCAAGTGCACATGGAACATTTTCAAAGGTAGACTACATGGCAGGACACAAAACAAGCCTCAACAAATTCAAGAAAATTGAAATTATATCAAGCATCTTCTCAGATCTCAATGCCTTGAAACTGGAAATCAACCTCAAGAAAAAAACTCAAAAACATTCAAACTCATAGAGAATGAATAACATGCTATTAAATAATGAATGGGTTAACAATGACATCAAGGAAGAAATCAAAAAGTTTCTGGAAACTAATGATAATGAAGATACAACAGCCCAAAACCTATGGGATATAGCAAAAGCAGTCCTAAGAGGGAAGTTCAGAGCAGTACAGGCCTACCTAAAAAAGATAGAAGAATCTCTAATAAAAAAATTTAACCCTATAGTACAAGAACTAAAGGAAGAACAAGAAGCAAAGCCCAGAGTGAGTAAAAGGAAGAAAATCATCCAGATCAGAGCAGAATTAAATGACATAGAGACTAAACTAAAAATTCAAAAGATCAACAAAAGTAGGAGCTGGTTCTTTGAAAAGGTAAACAAAATTGACAAGCCTTTAATCAGGCTCAACAAGAAAAAAAAAGAGAGGACCCAAATAAATAAAATCAGAAATGAACGAGGAGAAATACAACTGATACCACAGAAATACAAAGGATTGTAAGAAATTATTACGAACAAATGTATAGCAAGAAATTTGACAACCTAGATGAAATGGACAAATTTCTGGAAACATATAATCTCCCAAAACTGAATCAAGAAGAAGCAGAAGCCTGAATTAACCAATAACAACTACTGCAATTGAAGCACTAATCAAAAAACTCCTGGCACACAAAAGCTCTGGATCGGATGGCTTTACAGGTGAATTCTACAAAACATTTAGGAAAGAACTAACTCCTATCCTCCTCAACTATTACAAAAAATCCAAGAAGAGAGAAGACTCCCAAACTCGTTCTATGAAGCCAGTATTACCCAAATTCCAAAACCAGGTCAAGACACGACAAAGAAAGAAAACTACAGGCCAATATCACTGATGAACACAGATGCTAAAATTCTCACAAAATATTGGCAAACTGGATTCAGCAACACATTAGAAAGGTCATACACCACGATCAAGTGGGATTCATCCCAGGGGTGCAAGGGTGGTTTAATATTCACATATCAATAAACGTAATACACCACATAAACAACACGAAAGACAAAAACCACATGATCATATCAATAGATCCTGAAAGACCATTTGATAAAGTACAATTCTCAGCAAAATGGGAATAGAGGGAGCATACCTCAACATAATAAAGGCCATATATGAGAAACCTGAAGCCAACATCATACTCAATGGGCAAAAACTAAAAGCATTCCCTCTGTGATCAGAAACAAGACAAGGATGTCCACTCTCTCCACTCCTATTCAATAGTCTTGGAAGTTCTAGCCACAGCAATCAGACAAGAAAGAGAAATAAAAGGCATCCAAACTGGAAAAGAGGAAGTAAAACTGTCATTATTTGCAGATGACATGATAGCGTACATACAAAACTCTATAGACTCCACAAAAAAACTGCTCAAACTAATAAATAAATTTGGTAAAATAGCAAAATACAAGGTCAATATTCAGAAATCAAAGGCATTTCTGTACACCAACAATAAAATATCAGACATAAAAACTAGGAAAAAAATCCCACTTACTACAGCAACAAGAAAAATAAAATACCTAGGAAAAAAACTTACCAAGAAGATAAAAGACCTATACTCAGAAAAATACATAACACTGAAGAAAAAAATAAAGGGAGATACAGATAAGTGGAAGCACATACCATGTTCATGGATGGAAGAATCAACATCATTAAAATATCCATATTACCCAAAGCAAATCATAGATTCAGTGCAATTCCCATTAAAATACTAATGACGTATTTCAGAGACCTAGAATAAATACTTCAAAAATTTATATGGAACCAAAAAAAAAGTTCCTGAATAGCCACAGCAATCTTGACAAAGAAGAACACAGTAGGAGGAATCACAGTGCCTGTACCAAACTATACTACAAGGCCATGTTAATCAAAACAGTCTGGTACTAGCATAAGAACAGACATATAGAGCAATGGAACAGATCAGAGAGCCCAGAATAAACCAAGGTCTATATGGTCAACTAATATTTGACAAAGAAGGAAGGAACATCAAATAGAGTGAAAAAGGCCTCTTCAACAAATGGTGCTAGGAGAACTGAACAGCGACATGCAAAATAAAAGAAACTAGACCACCCACCTACACCCTACACCAGTATAAACTCAAGATGGATAAAAGACTTCAATGTAAGCTGTGACACCATAAAAGTCATAGAGGAAAACATAGGCAGGAAAATTTCAGATATCCCACGTAGCAGTATTTTCATCAATATATTACCTAAGGGAAGGGAAATAAAGGAAAGAATAAACAAATGGGACTACATCAAACTAAAGAGTTTCTGCTCAGCAAAAGAAATATCAGCAAGATGAGAAGGGAACCAACTGTATGGGAAACCATATTTGCCAATGATACCTCAGACAAGAGACTGACCTCCAAAATATATTAAGAACTTATACAACTCAACACCAAGAAGACAGACAACCCAATTAAAAAATGGGCAAAGGACCTGAACAAACATTTCTCCTAAGAGGACGTACAGAAGGTTCATACACATATGAAAGAATGCTCAACATCACTAGCCATCAGAGATGCAAATAAAAACCACTATGAGATACCATTTTACACCTGTCAGAATGGCCATCATCAACAAATCAACAAACAACAAATGCTGGCGAGGATGTGGAGAAACAGGAACCCTACTGCACTGTTGGTGGGAATGCAGACTGGTGCAGCCACTATGAAAAACATTATGGAATTACCTCCAAAAACTAATAATGGAACTGCCTTTTGAACCAGCGATTCCACTGCTAGGATTATATCCGAAAAATCCTAAATCCCTAATTCAAAAAAACCTATGCACCCCTATGTTCATAGTAGCCCTGTTTACAATAGCTAAGTGCTGGAAACAGCTGAAGTGCCCATCTATAGATGAGTTTCAAAAAACTGGTACATTTACACAACGAAATACTATGTAGCAGAAAGAAGGAAGGAACTCCTGCCATTTGCAACAACATGGATGGAACTAGAAAGAATTTTGCTTAATGAAATAAGCCAGGCAAAGAAAGCAAAATACCATATGATATCACCTAATACAGGAAACAAATGAACAACACAAATGAGCAAAATTGGATCACAGGCATGTAAACAAGGAGCAGACCAACAGTGACAAGAGAGGAGGGGGGAGGGAGCAAAGGAGGGTAAAAAAGGGTCAGTCAAAAAAAACGAAAAAAATGACCCAGGGAAAATGTCAAAATTAATATATAATGAATTATTTAATATGGGATATGTTTGTACGCTTTTCTAAAAATATCCTTTTTAAATACAAATTAGTATTATTAGCTCCAGCTGCCCCAAATACCAATAATAATAACACCCAGTATGCCAAGTGTTTTACATGCATTATTTTATGTATTTCTTACTGATCTGTGAGGTTGATATAGTATCCCCATTTCACAGATAGGGAGACAGAAATTTTTAAAAAGTTGTGACTTGCTTAAGATCACATTTAAAATGGTGTGGTTATCTATTTAGGTCTGTTGGATTCCAGAACTTTAGCCTTTAACCCCTATTGTGATTCCATCAGAGACTGACAATGCGAATCTCTGATAGATGGTTCCAATGCAGAGAATTCTCCTCTCTTCATTATGTAGCTGCAGGATCTGAAGCTAAATAACGTTTCCTACAGCTAAGGCTGGAAATAATATTTGATAAGTTTCTGCAGAGCTTAGAAGAATTAAGATGCTAAAGGTGCATGAGATGTGTAGTTACTGAGATTTCCTAGACATGGCTAGTTCCTTCAGTTAGTACATTTGGTATAACAATAGTTTTTCAAGAAGCTGCCACTTGTACTCTCTATGCTGAGACAAAATATGAATACAGCTCCTTTTTTCATTCTTCATCTGCACTCCTGCATTCTTCATTGTTAGTCATACTTCCTAGTTGAGCTTATTGGGTAAGACAGAAATAAACAATACATTGGATGGGTGAAGAGGGTAGGGCGGATGTGGGAGATCACAGGACAAAAGTCTGTGAGTGAAATATCTTATGTTTTATCTTTCCAGAAAATTCACTCTTTAAATATGCACACAGACTTCTGCTTCCAGGAAGATGGAGACTTCCTTTTTGCTAGTTGTCCCACTAAATACAGTTAAAAACCCTGAAAAATAAAAATATTCTGAAAGGTGGAAAGAAGGCAGACTGTCTAGGACCTCAGGAATAGAAGAAAGATATGAAGTAAATTCTCTGGGTTTTCTTTTTGCCTCATAAACCTCTAATTAGATGTTGGAGAAGCTGGCAACCAAGAAATGTGCTGGGCTCAGACATGGCCATGGGCCAGTGGAGACCATGTTGGGGGAGTCTGGACATCCACTTCTACCACAAGGTACCCCACCCTGAGGGTCAATGGAGGCCATGGAGAGCAGTAATGAGGTGTTCCCTGGACTTCTACCTCTATCTGGCAGTAACGAGGCAGTATCTTCCCTTCCCCTAAGAGAGTGGTATCAGAGGAGGCCTGAAAAAATACAAGATTTAAATAAGACCAAGAGTTTTTTTAATATAATATTCACAATGTCCTGGTATCAATGAAAAAATCACTCATGATACCAAGGAAGATGTTAACTTGAATTAGAAAAGACAATAAAAATGTCAATAGTGACATGATACAGATGTTAGATTAATCTGACAAGAATTTGAAAGCAGCCATTACAAAAGTGCTTCAACTAACAATTACAAACATGCTTGGAACAAGTAAAATAAATAGAAGGTCTCAGCAAAAAAATAAGTTGCAAAGAAAGGCCAAATAGAAAATTTAGAACTAAAAACAAAATAGCAGAATCAGTGAACTTGAAGATAGATCACTAGAAATTACCCAGTCTGAACAGAATACATAAACAAACAAACAAACAATAATTAGTGAGCCTTGGGGACAAGTGGGGCTATAACAAAAAGAGAAATGAATGGTGCTGAAAGAATATTTGAAAAAGAGTGGCTAACAATTACTTAACTTTGGGAAAGACATAAACCTATAAGTTTAAGAACCTGAGTGGTCCCCAAACAGCATAAACCCAAAGATAAGACACATTACATTCAACCTTCTGAAAATTAAGGATAGTGAAAAAAAGTCTTGAAAGCAGCCAGAGAAATGATGTAGGAAATACATTGATTTTTGGCATTAGAACAATAGGCTTGTAACCAGCACATTTTTACTGGACTCAACTGAGTTAACATGTATAAAGCATTTACTGGACATCTACAAGTTATACTGGGCACCTAGGGGACATTTTCAATCCCATTTTTTCCCCTAATTGCTTCTATAGCAGGTGCTATGCCTCAGATCAAATCAAGGAATTCCAGAATTGGAAAAAAATCTCTCACACACACAAAAAATCATATAAGAGCAGAAATTGGTAAATTGGGAGTTCAGGATGGACTTCACCTCTGTGAACTCGCTAAAATTAATCTAAAAATGCCACCACGTATATGCATTTTTCTCAGAAATGAGCATATCTTTTGTCAGATTCTCATAGAAGCTGGTGGGCCCCCAAAGGTTAAGAGCCACTGTAAGAGTTTCTGCTCTTTTCAGGCAAAACCATGTAACCTAACTTAGATAGATGAGAAGAAAGTCTAAAAATAGACAAAGTATTCCCAGTTGTATTCACCAAAATTCTTGAATGCAAGATGAATCCAAGATGGTGGAGGAGTAAGTGGAAGCTACACTATCCTCCTGCCAGGACCAATCTGGAATTACAACTTAATTGTGGAGAAATCATCTGGAATAACCAACTGAACACTAGCTGGACAGAAGCCTTATAATCATGGACAGACAGAAGAAATCACTTCATCACATGTCTGGTATGGAGCATGGAGGAGGTGCGGGAGGCTGGCTGGGCTTCTAAAGGTGGCAGCTGAAGGTATGGAGAAGTATTTCAGTGCCCCAAGGGTTCCCCCTGGAAGTGTGGGGTCTAAACCCCAAGCTGGGCCATCCAGCCTACAGCATCAGAGCCAAGAGTAAACCAGATAGCATCCAGCTTTGAAAAGCGAAAAGCGACTGGGTTTTTTTTAATTTTTATTTTTTTTATGCTGGCCTGAGAGAAACTGCTGGAAACACAGAGTGATTCTTAAAGGGAAAATGCACAAAATTTTATTTGCACACACTTACCCAGGGCTCTGGTAGAAGGAGGGCAGAGTGGAATAGAGACACTTGAGGAGAGTTCAGGGCAGTGGCTTCAGGGAGAGAACTGAGGGAGCAGACAATGGGACCTCAGTAATGACTCATCCCCCATACTGCAGGAGCCATCTAGTTCAGGCAGACCACTCACCTCCAAGTGGCATCAACCTAAGGGAAAGCAATAGCCCTGCCCACAGGAATTAGCCCAATCCTGGGGCTTAAGCTTGAGTGCTGATTACAGATTGACTAGATTAACAACTGAAGGAGACAGCCACAGGCAGTAGAACACCTGTACTCTCTAACAGGCTGCCTAGGCCAAGACTGAGACATGATCTGACATCACAAGAGGCAGATCCAGAAAGAGAAGAAACTCATCTCCTACCACAGAAGGTCACATCACAAAGAAGGAAGTCAAAGCAGATCAATCTAAGAAGCAGAAAGAAATAAGACTAGTCACCTAAATTGGGGAGACAAAGAAACAACCCCCAATCAAAAGGAAATGAGAAATCCACAGAAAGGTGTTAAATGAAATAGAGGCAAGCAAACTATCAGACATGGAATTTAAATTAATGGTTATAAGGAAGCTCAATGAGCTCAGTGAGCTCAGAGAAAACTACAAAGAAGTCCAGGGGAATTACAAAGAGCTCCAGGGAAGCTACAAGGAACTTACTGCGAACTATATCAGCATTAAAAAGACATAGAAACTGTCAATAAGACCCAGGAGGAAATGAAAAACAAAATATCTAAAATGAATAAATAAGCAGGAATAGATTAACAGAAGGTTGGATGAAGCAGAGGATTAAATCAGTGAGCTGGAGGACAGAGTAGAAAAAAATTCCCAGAGAACAACAAAAAGAAAAAGGCTCAAAAAGAACAAAGAGGAATTCAGAGAAATACAGAACAACATGAAATGTAATAATATCCATATAATATCAACACTAGAAGGAGAAGAAGGGGGAAAGGAATAGAAAATCTTTTAAGAAGTAATGACAGAAAAGTTCCCCTAAATTGATGAGAGAAAAAGAGATGCAATTGCAGGAAGCAATGAAGATGAACCCAGAGATGCCTACTCCAAGACACATCATAATTAAAATGGCAAAACTTAAAGACAAAAAGAAAATCCTAAAGGCAAAGAGAAAAACAGCAAGGAGCCCCACTAAGGCTATCAGCTGATTTCTCAACAGAAACACTCCCAGCCAGAAGGGAATGGCAAAAAATATTCCAAACAACAAAGACTACAACTAAGTTGTATTGCCTACAACTAAGACTTCTCTACCCAGCAAGGCTTTCATTCAAAATGGGAGGTGAAAAAAATGACTTTCCCAGACAAAAGAAGGCTAAAAGAATACATCTCCACCAAATCAGTATTGCAAGAGATGCTACAGGGAATGCTTTAAGATGAAGAAAAAGAGAGAGGAACACAGTTACAAAGGAAAAAAATGACAATGAGTAAGCACTGATCAAAAATAACCTTAAATGTAAATGGGTTAAATGCTGTAATCAAAACACATAGGATAGCTGAATGGGTTTAAAAAAACATGACCCACACATATGCTGTCTACAAGAGACCCACCTCAGAACAAAAGATCTACACAGACTGAAAGTGAAATGATGGAAAAAAATACTTCAAGCAAAGAGACATGAAAAAAAATCAGGGGTAGCAATACTTCGTCGGCAGCCGTCCGTCTCGAGAGACGATGGTGTAGCTTCTTAAGAGTCTATCTGCACCGCCGAGAATGGCTGTGCAGTCCGACTCGGGAGTGACACGGTATCTGTCTCCTCCCGTGTTGAATCGACATCTTGCGATGACGCTGGAGTGTCCTCTCCAGTGGAGCTGAAGCTACAGAGCCTGGGCAGGGTGATATGGAGGGTCTGCTGTTGCCCATGCAGCAGACCCCCCCTCTCTTCGCAGCTGAGGGATCCAAGGGAAAGACGGAGTCAATACAGCTTGGCTTCAGGTGCGCCGCAGGAGTTGCCGGTGTTGACTACAACGTCAAACCGCCTTAGGGACTCCGGCTCCGGATTTTCTGTCGGGGTTTACTCCCTTAGCCTTTCCCCTGAAGAGGTATGCCGCAAGGCAGTGGAGGTTTTTTGGAGTCAGAGTTTTCCTTCTCTGATGTGCCCTGACTGGAAGATCGAACCAGCGACACTTAGCTCGCAGGCCGACGCTCAATCCACTGAGCCAAACCAGCCAGGGCCAAAGCAATAAGTAAAACTGTCATTATCTGTAGATGACATGATATTGTACATAGAAAACCCTATAAGACTCCAGCAAAAAACTACTTGACCTAATAAGTGAATTTGGCAAAACAGTGGGATACAAATTCAATATTCAGATATCGAAGGCTTTTTTGTATACCAACAATGAAATATCAGAGACAGAAACTAGAAAAAAAGTCGCATTGACTATAAATAAATTAAGTATCTAGGAATATAGTTAACCAAGAAGGTAAAGTCCTATAGTTGGAAAATTACAGAACACTGAAGAAAGAAATTAAGAAAGATACAAATAAATGGAAGCATTTGCCATGTTCATGGAGGGGAGGAATTAACATCATTAAAATGTCCATACTACCCAAGGCAATTAAGAGATTCAATGCAATCCCTATTAAAATACTAGTGACATTATTTCACAGATCTAGAACAAATATTTCAAATATTTATATGCAACCAAAAGTTACCTGAATAGGCTCAGCAATCATGAGAAAGAAGAACAAAGTAGGAGGAATCATAATACCTGATATGAAACTACATTACAAGGCCATTGTAATCAAAACAGTCTGGTACTGGCATAAGAACAGACATATAGATCAATGGAACAGAGTAGAGAACCCAGAAAAAAATCCATGACTCTATGGTTAATTAATATTTGTCAAAGAGGGGAGGACTGTAAAAGGGAGTGAAAATAGCTTCTTCAACAAATGATGCTGGAAGAACTGGACAGGGACATGCAAAAAAATGAAACTAGACCACCAAGTTACATCATACACTAGAATAAACTCAAGATGAAGAAAGGCTTAAATGTAAGCTGGGCCACCATAAAAGTTCCAGAGGAATACATAGGCACTAGAATTTCAGATATCCTATGCAGCAATATTTTCACTGATATAGGGAAATATCAGTGGCAAGGGAAATAAAGGAAAGAATAAACAAATGGGACTACAGCAAACTAGAAATTTCTGCTTAGCAAAAAAACAAAAAAACCAGCAGTAATTGAAAAGGGAACCTACTGTATGGGAAAAACATATTTGCCAATGATACCTTGGACAAGGGTTTGATCTCCAAAATATATAAAGAACTTACATGACTCAACACCAGGAAGACAGACAATCCAATTAAAAAATAGACAAAGGATCTTAGCAGATACTTCTCCAAGGAGGACATACAGAGGGCCCATAGGCATATGAAACGATGCTGAATATCACCAGCCATGAGAGAGATGCATATTAAAACCACAATGAGATATCACCTCACAGTGGTCAGACTGACCATCATAAACAAATCAATGAACAGCAAGCACTGGCAAGGACTGGGAGAAAAGGGAACCCTTGTGCACTTTTGTGGGAATGCAGACTGGTGCAGCCACAGTGGAAAGATGTATGGAATTTCCTCAAAAAACTAAAAACAACTTCTGTTTGATTCAGTGATTCCACTATTAGGATTATACCCAAAGAATCCTGAAACACCAATTCAAAAGAACCTATGCACCCCTATGTTCATAGCAGCACTATTCACAATAGCCAAGTGCTGGAAACACAGTGGATGAGTGGATCAAAAAACTGTGGTGCACTTATACAATAGAATACTACACAGCAGAAAGAAAGAGGAACTGTTACCTTTTGTGACAGCATGGATGGAACGGGAGAGTATTATGCTTAGTAAAATAATCCAGGCGGTGAAAGACAAATAGTGTATGATCTCACCCAATACTGGAAACTAACAAACTAACGAGCAAAACAGAACCAGAGGCATGGAAATAAGGAACAGTCTGACAGTAACCGGAGGAGGGGGGGACAGGAGAAGAGGGGAAAGAAGGGGAAGGGTCTAGTCAAGGAACACTTATAAATGACTCATGGATATAGACAACAGGGTGGGTATTAACAAGTGGGAGCAGGGGTGGTGTTCATGGCAGGGGAGAGCAATGGGGGAATAATTGGGACAACTGTAATTGAACAAAATACAATAAATACAATTTTAAAAATTATTGAATGCCTCTTTATAATTATCTACTCTTAAGGGAAAAATAGAAAAATAGCAGTTTTCTAATTCCTTACATGTTCATTAAAGAATGTTTGCC
This sequence comes from Furipterus horrens, assembly GCF_987537825.1. Lineage (NCBI taxonomy): Eukaryota > Metazoa > Chordata > Mammalia > Chiroptera > Furipteridae > Furipterus > Furipterus horrens. Next base: position 65,358,924 of record NW_028327179.1, read on the forward strand.
TGTAGCCTTATTTTGAACATTTAAAAAATAATATCTGCAGGTGACTAAATTACTAATGCACTATAATTTAAAATGTACTTTACATTTGAGTCCAATGGAAAAGTTCAGGCATACAGCAGCCTCTCTACCTCCATCAATACCAATGGACTAGTTTTTAAGAGACAGGACAAACTGTCCCAACAAGCTGCATACCTTTTTCCATCTTAAAAAAAAAAGCATATAAAATGAAGTTCTATAATGACACAATCTGTAAATGCCAATTTATCTGAACAAATGTTAGAGCTTTCTTTGGTGGAAAAAAAAACAAAACAGCTGTGACAAAAACAGATCCATTCAGTTTTTATAATGTCTTTATATTGTGGCTGTCCCTCACTCCTTGTACCATCCACCAAATTCCTCATTAGCCAATTCAGCTTACACTTGCAGAAGAAATGCATTGTAAACAGAATTTAAATTGCTGCTGCCTGTTTTCTGACCAAAATTAAGGTTTGCAATGTCACCTGGAAGTTAGAGATTAAATAATGCATTATTTTAGGAAGAAACTTGACAGTAAGACACTAAAATAGTTTGATTTATTCAGATTATTCTATGGTGGTTGTACCTACAGAATCAAAAGAATCACTGGGGGCCCTTTTTAAACACAGAATTCTAGGATCCACCTACAATGACTACAACACAATGGAGAGGGATCGGGAATTTGAGTTTTATCCAGTGCATTGGGTGATTCTTGGACTCAAACAGTTTAGAGCAATAGTCTTAAAACTTAAATGTGTATACAAATTAGCCTGGGCTCTGAAACAAATGCAAATTATGATCCGATTGGTCTGGATTGTGCCTGAGATTCTGCATTTCTAACGAGTCCTCAGGTGATATTGTTGGTTTGGGAACACTTTAAGTAGCATGTCTCATTGGGCTAGTGTAAAATCAATACAAACCACATTTCCTTCCTCTCCTACCTTGATTATGCCTATTTCTCAGTTTTCACTTACTGTGACTCTATAAGCTAATAGGATCAGTTAAGGTCAGGTATCCTGCGCTTCTTACTTAGCTCATATAAAAAGTCCACACAAAGAAGCAATAGCTTAAACAAAAAATAGACATCATACATTAACTTACAACCTAATGGGTTTATATTTAAGATAGTATTTCTCACAATTGGGTGCTACTCATTTAATATAGTTTTAACATTGTATCTCTTCTCTATTTCCAGTGTCAATACAAAATCTTTTTTTTACGTTAAATATTTTCTCCATTTCAATGTTAGATACACTGAATGCATTTTTCAAACCTTTTTCTTCCTAGGTAATAAAAGTTTTCAGTTTTGACTGACTATATTTGATATCTAACATCTAAGTACAATATTAACTTCGGAGATAACAAAACAAAAATCTAATAAAATATAGAGAAAAGACTCCCCAACAATGCAGGAGGAAGTGATTACAACTGAATAGTGACAACTTCCTAGAATCCTGGACAAGAGTTTCCTTCTTCCAATTTCATTGCTTTGAGAAATCTGAGACTATTAAATATTAATTATGCAAATATCAGCAATATTACTTACTTGACCCACTTTCTAACTAGCAAATACAAGTTATAGACTGCATTTTTCAAGCACTATTTCTCGTGAAAAAACAATTTTTTCCATTTAACATATTTATTCCCATTTACAGGGAAAATAATAATGTAAAATTACCCAATTTATTGTTGCTTGGGAACTTTCAAACACCAAAGCTCTGTTTCTAACATCAATAACTCAAATATTTTCAGGTGAGATTTGATTTAGGTGGCCCTTCAAAGTCATAACTCTCCATTTCTCTTCCGTGCATATATCCCCAAACAAGCACAAAGGCCTGTAATGCAGAGAACCACACCTAAAAAGAGAGCAATCGTATCTCCCGCTTCTACTCCTTCAACAACAGGCAACAGCAAGAGCAGTGAAATGAGGACTAAGAACAACTGTGCTGAAACTGAGGTCATGATGTTGGGACCTTGGGAATGGCTGGATCTTGAGCGCTGAAGTTTTCTAGAAATTAAACATGGAAACAAAAAGGAGCCATTAAAATTCCTACCTTTTTAAATTACAGTAGGAATACATGACAAACAGTCTACACAACCTTTCAAATTTAAATTTCAGAAACGTCTCATTTCACTGCGAAAAAAACTAAGGGAAGTAAAAGGTACTCAAGATGGTCATATGAGGCTATCTTCCCTTCTCATAATTAACTGATTCGACACTCTGCAACGCCAACACGTGAGAATCAAACACATTAATCACAGAACATAATTAAGAACAGAAAACGTGCAAGTCATTCACCGGGAAACTTAAAATATCCTAGTGAATAAAAATTACATTTTCTTAGGGTCTCCCCCATCCAGGAAATGCAGACAAATCTGGTCACACAAATAAAACTCTATAAAGTTGTGGGGAATTGGTTATGACTTACCAAAAAAACGATATATGTATAATTTTATCTGACTCGAAATACTCCCTTCCTGGTGCTCCGAATGCTGAAGCTAAGAGGTTCCACGTGACAAGGCCTATTATCAGATGAGGAAGGGAAGATTTAAAAATTACTCCTCATTATCATTACTATTACTATTATTATTATTTTAAGGGGGCAGCTACAGTCAGTGCAGATCAGGGAGGTAGTACGGAAGAGGGAAGAATGAGTAATAACTAGAGAAAACAGTTTGTTCAAGCAGGGGTATTAGACTTAAGGTCGGTCAATTCGTCCATACAGGAAAAACTGAAAAAAGAAAAAAAAAAAAATCGTAGCAAGAGACACGTTCGTTCGAGAACTTAATGTTAAGATATTAAAAAAAAAAAAAACAAAAAAAAAAAAAAACAACTCCCTGCTGTGGCCGGGCAGGGTGCAAATTTGCCCCCTGTCTTACAAACACGCTGTAGCACCCCAACTACCCTTTCTAAGACAGTTCTTACATTACCTTACAGGAAGGAGCCATTACAGGAATGGCGAGAAGGACGGCGTCTCTAAACTACAGTTCCCACAATCGCCGCAGCCCACGACTCCCGGGATGCACCAGTGAGCTCCTTCTGACTGGCTGTGCTCTATGGGAGTAGAAGAGTAGCGAGTAAGGGACTTTACTACATGTCCCAATGTTTTACAAAGTAGTTTAGTGTATTTGTACGAAAGCCACTTAATAGAACACAAAATGACAGCAACATTTTTTTTTTTTTTACTCTATTTAAACAAGACGTTATGGCTTTTTCTTCCATTAAAGTGAAGACAGAACAGCAGGAAGAGATCACCTGAGCAGAGCCGTCTGTTTAGGGTGCTTTTAAACTAGCTGCTTCCACAATTTTGAAACAGAATCCACTGCCACTATCTAACAAATGTTCCTTATGAGTTTAATCCTTTTTAACCAACGGAGGGAAAACAATATGACATTTTGGAAAATGTTAAAGCCAGTTTTAGAGAGTGGGAGGGCAGGGAAAGTTTAGGAAAAAATGTTTTAACTCTGGTTCTGAGTTTCCCTATTAGTTCAAGAGTGCAGTATATGGTACACTTTAGTGATTGCTTCTCAATCATGTTTTATGATAACCACTCTAAATGTCCCCAAATATTTGTGAAAAGATATAAAATTATTCCTTTTAAATCATAAGAATGAACTGTTTCCATATACGTTATAACCCGTTATGAGTCTTTTAAAGTCAGATATCTGTGAAATCCTCACTGTACCTTTCCAGTCACTGATTCTTCTCAACTCTCATTGACTGACTCCACAATTTATTTTGACACCCTCAGATTGTCAGTTATTAACGATGTGGGTTAAGGACGAAGTAACCCACCATATCTGAAAGTCTCAGCCTCTCAGATACATTTTCTCAGATATAAATAGCATGTTGGTTATCTTTTTCTTACACATTACTAATCTCTCTAGACTATTAGCAAAACTTTATATTCCTACATCAACACACACCCAGGAAGTACTCAGTAATTTTGGCCAAAAATTATTTGGCTAATAATAATAAATAAATGTGCCTACAAGATTTTATGAGACAAATACCAAACCAAGATGTCTTGCAATTTAAAAGTCTGAGGATAACTACACTCAAGGGGGTTTGCTGTTGAGGGTGCTCCAGGCAAGAACTAGACATGGTTAACACAGATAGTATTATTTACTTTCAACAAGTAAAGGAGATAGGGTATTCACATCCAAACCTCTGTCTCCCAGAAAAGCTTAGACATTGCTCATATACAATATTTTGTCAATTACATGTTGATTTTTTTCTTTGTAGTTGGCTACTTTAATGGGGTAAGTTCCTGTCAGTTTCATCTAGTTTACAGCTGCATCTACAAAATACTGTGCTACATTTTAATATTTAGCAAGAGTAGCATTTAGTAAGAACAGCCCAGACCTTGAGACCCTTTTCCTAACGTTGTCCACATTGTTTCTCTAAACTTGATTATTTCAGCAAGTTCTATCTTTGCCTCATTTTCTTTATCTATTTTTAGTTTTGTACCTTTTTAATAAATTATATTTGAATATGAGATATTTTTATGGATTCCAAAATATTATTTTATATTCTGGTGTGAAAGTTTTTGTGTATTTAATTTTTCCCTATATGTTTATTTAAGTTAGCTCAAGTCAGCAGAGACTACTTTAAAGTTAGTGCTACTGTAGGGACACCAAATATTCCCTGTAAAAAAAGTTTCAAAGGTCTGCTAAATATGTAAGTATGTAAGGGTTTTAAATGTTCTTTGTAAAAAGTAGCAAGGACTTGCTAAAAGGCCTTGGAAAAAGAAATGTAAAAAGGAGTGTTATAGCAATTAGGGATTTACATGCTAAAAGCTCCTCAGCCTCTATCACCTCCCATTTGCTTGCTTGTGTCTGGTTTATAACATTTATGAAGGTTGTGCTTTGCAGAATGTCTAGGCCTTTGAAGATAAATTGCTTCACCGGGAGTTTGTCCCTGGCTGAAGAGCTATGCTGCTGCCAGAGATAACCTTATAGACTTCCGAATTTCTGTTCCTGTTACTGCCAAGACATTCCTGCAGTCCTGCCCAGCCCCCTCTTCCTAAGGCTGTTTCCTGCCAAAGAAGAAACAAAGAGACTGCACGAGTATAAAAACCCGGCGTTTAGACTCCATTGTAGGTTGGAGCATGTTAAAGACCAGTTCAGGGTCTGCCCAACTCGGCCATTATTAAAATCCTTTGATTAACTTTATACACTGCTTCAGAGTGTTCAATCCCACCTATGTAGCCGTAACACTATTACAGACTTGTTTCTATGTACCTTAACATTGAAGATGATAATTTGTTTTTAAGTTCAAAGAGGCTGTAGATGGTAAAGTGCTTATATATATATGTATATATATATATATATATACATATATATATATATATCGTCGTCATCGGCAGCCGTCCGTCTCGAGAGACGATGGTGTAGCTTCTTAAGAGTCTATCTGCACCACTGAGAATGGCTGTGCAGTCCGACTCGGGAGTGACATGGTAGTATCTGTCTCCTCCCGTGTTGAATCGACATCTTGCGATGACGCTGAAGCTACAGAGCCTGGGCAGGGTAATATGGGGGGTCTGCTGTTGCCCATGCAGCAGACCCCCCCTCTCTTCGCAGCTGAAGGATCCAATATATATATATATATTGTATATATATATATATACAATATATATATATATATATATATTACAGTTTTATAGTAAAAGATCAATTAATGACTTTGTCCATCTGAAAAACAGTGGCATAAGTTTGTACAGGCATATTTTGGGCCCCCATAGTTTAAAGATAAAATTGGCTAATTTCTGCTAACCAACACCCACTCCAGTCAGGCACTTTAACAAAGGTTATGGTCTTGTTTGCTTTATTACATCCCTAGTTTCCCGAATAGCATGGCATCCTAGTTTTCAGTTTTGTTTTCTGCTACCCTAACTAGTAATTTTTTAAATCAGATAATTTATATCTGTGCTTAAAACTCTCCCATTGTATCATGTTAAATCCAAGCTCCTTATCAAGACCCACGAAGCCCTAAACATTCTGCCCTCTGCCTGCCTCTTTGATGTCAACCAACCACCTGTCCATGCTCATTACATTTCAATCACACTTTATTGCTGTTTCTCTTTTGTTTAGATTTTTTTTTATTGCTATGCTATTACAATTGTCCCAAACTTCACCCTTTTGCCCTTCTCCACCCATCCCACACCTCCACTCCTATAGTCAATACCCACATTCTTGTCCATGTTCCAAGGTCATTCATATATATCCTTTAACTAGTCCGTTCCCCTTCATTCCACAATTATACTTCTCGCCCATCCCCTCTGTTCCGTGTTTCCATGTCTGTGGTCCTATTTTGTTCGTAAGGTTACTTTGTTCATTAGATTCCTCTTATAGGTGAGATCACATGGTATTTATCTTTCACCAACTGGCTTATTTCACTTAGCATAATATTCACCAGTTCAATCCATGCTGTTGCAAAAGGTAGCGGTTCTTTCTTTCTGCTGCGTAGTATTCCATTGTGTAAATATACCATGGTTTTTTGATCTACTCATCTACTGATAGGCACTTGTAAACCATGAACATGGTATATGCTTCTTATTTATATCTTCCTTAATTTCTTTAGTGTTCTCTAGTTTTCTGAGTACAGGTCTTTTACATCCTTGGCAAAATTTATTTCTAGGTACTTAATTTCTTGTTGCTGTAGTAAATGGGACATTTTCCCTACTGTCTGTTTCTGATATTTCATTGTTGGTGTGCAAAAATGTCATTGATTTCTGAATATCGACTTTGTATCCTGCTATTTTGCCAAATTCACTTATTAGATGGAGTAGGTTTTTGGTGGAGACTGTAGGGTTTTCTTTTTCTTTTTCAAATTTTTTAAAATTGTTTTTCTATTATACTTCTTTCATTTTTCCCACTTTGCTCTCTCTCCCCTGTCCAACCCACCTACCCCGTTTCCCACAGTCAATCTGTTATGGCTACATAGGCGAGATTGAACACTCTGAAGCGGTGTATAAAATAAGCAAAGGATTTTAATGGTTACTGGCAAGTCGGCTAGACCCTGAGCTCATCTCTAACAAGCTCCCACCTCCTGGGATTTTTAGGCAGGGGCTTATATACTGGTAATTCCCCTTTACTTCTTCTTTGGTGGAAAACAGCCTTAGGAAGAGGGGGGCTGGGCAGGACTGTAGGAATGTCTTGGCAGTAACAGGAACAGAAATTCGCAAGACCGTAAGGCTATCTCCAGGGGCAGCATAGCTCTCCAGCCAGGGATGAATTCTTGCAAAGCAATTTATCTTCAAAGGGCCAGATATTCTGTAAAGTATAACTTTCACAAATGTTACAAACAAGACACAAGCAAATGGAAGGTGATAGAGGCTGAGGTGCTTTTAGCTTATATAAACAAGACACAAGCAAATGGAAGGTGAAAGAGGCTGAGGTGCTTTTAGCTTGTAAATCACCAATTGCTACAACCCTCCTTCCTACATTCCTTTCTCCAAGGCTTTTTAGCAAGTCCTTGCTACTTCTTACAAAGAACATCTGAAACCCCTACATATTTACATATTTAGCAGACTTTTGAAACTTTTTGCAGGGAATATTTGTTTGCCCCTACAAGTCCTCATTTAGTTGTCTGTGTTCAATGGTCATTAATAGTTGTTCCTTGACTAGAACCTTCCCCTTCTTTCCCCGCTTTCCCCATTCCCCCTCCCCTCTGGTCACTGCCAGTCTCTTCCTTGTTTACATGCCTCTGGTTCTATTTTGCTCATTGGTTGTTTTGTTCATTAGATTTCTGTATTAGGTGAGATCGTATGGGTATTTGTCTTTTGCTGCCTCGCTTATTTTACTTAGCATAATACTCTCCAGTTCCATCCATGCTGTGACAAAAGGTAGGATTTCCTTCTTTCTTTTTGCTGTGTAGAATGCCATTGTGTAAATGTACCACAGTTTTTTTTGATCCACTCATCCACTGATGGGCACTTAGGCTGTTTCCACCACTTGGCTATTGTAAATTGTGCTGCTATGAACATAGGGGCACACGGATTCTTCTGAATTGGCATTTCAGGATTCTTTGGGTATAATCCTAACAATGGAATCACTAAATCAAAAGGAAGTTCCATTTTTAGTTTTTTGAGGAAGTTCCATACATTTTCCATGGTGGCTGCACCAGTCTACATTCCTACCAACAGTGCACTAGGGTTCCCTTTTCTCCACATCCTCATCAGTACTTGTTTGTTGATTTGTTTATGATGGCCAGTCTGACCAGTGTGAGATGGTATCTCATTGTGGTTTTTATTTGCATCTCTCTGATGGCTAGTGATGTTGAGCATTCTTTCATGTGCCTATGGGCCCTCTCTATGTCTTCTTTGGAGAAGTGTGTGTTCATGTCCTTTGCCCATTTTTTAATTGAATTATCTGTCTTCCTGGTGTTCAGTCGTGTAAGTTCTTTATATATTTTGGAGATCATACCCTTGTCTGAGGTATCATTGGCAAATATGTTCTCCCATATGGTTGGTTCCATTTTCATCTTGCTGATATTTTCTTTCGCTGAGCAGAAACACTTTAGTTTGATGTAGTCCCATTTGTTTATGCTTTCCTTTATTTTCTGTGCCCTAAGAGATATATTAGGAAGGGTACTATATAAGATTTGAAATAAAAATAAAGTTAAAAATATATTAAAGTTAAATAAAAAGAATGAAAAATAAAAGACAAAAATAGTGAATTAGTGGAATATTATTGAAGAAAACAAGAAAAGTTAGAGGGTTATGTGAGAGAAAAATTAACACAAATTCTGAAGAAAAATGAGATGGAATTTGTCTCAGCAGAGTTTTGTGTTTGCTGTCTGTCTTTTCCTTCTGGATCTGCCACTGAATTTTTATCAGCTCAAGGCTCAGGGGTGGGTCATCCAACTTCTAGCAGCACTGCATATACCACATTTACCTGCCTCTAGAGAAGGCTTCTATTGTGATCAGGAGGGTGGGAACCCTGGGTCTCCCCTGGGAGACATTGTTCAGTTTTCTGGGAATATTATAGCTGTGTTCCCATGCCCCTGCACCACCTGTCTTGGTCTGTTCCACTTCTTTCCAATGTTGTATAGTTTTTGGTGAATTAGCTGTCCGTTTAAAGGGAGGGGCCAATCTGTGTAAAAGGGTCAGCTTGGTGCTGTTGGCAGCTCTCTGTCAGAGTCAAGGTTGGGTGCAATCCTGATTACCCTTTGCTGCACATATTTCTGACCTCTATACTTGCTAGCTTCAGTGGCATAGGGCCCTAGGAAACACTATATTGTGTATCCCTGTGAGAAGTTCAAAATGGGTCCTTTCAGAGATTCTCTTCTTGCCTTTCTTTTGTGGGTATCCAACTTGCACGGGGTTCTTGAGCCTTTCCTGTCTGTTCTGCCAGTCCTGAAGGAGGTGGGAGCTTGGCAGTTCTTCCCTTCCCAGAGGTTTGAATTTTGCCAGTCAAGGAAGGGAATTCTACCTGGCTGTAAATCATCTCAGGTGCTCAACTCTTGCTTGTCTAATTCCCAGCCCACTGCCCATGTAGTAGACACATTCCTGAAATCTCCATTTTGTGTAGCTTCCAGCTGTTGGTGGAAATCAAGTCTCTGGGTAGGGGCATTTCACACCCTCCTGTCCAGGTGTCCTTGTGACTCAGTTAAGCAAGCTGGACTTGCTAACGCCGGCAGCTGCATGCTAGCTGCAAGCTGTTTCAGGCCACTGAGCTATGGTATCCTGAGGACAAAGAGACTTTGCTGAGTACTCCATTACTCCCTTGTCCTATCATCTTGTTTGGAACTTAGCCTTAAGAACTTACAGTTCTGTTTTGTACCTAAGCAGTTAATATTTGAACCCCAGTATCCTGTTTTCCCTGTAAGCAATAGGATGTATATCCTGTAATTGCCACCCTCAGATTTCAATAAAAGGAATGTGCTTGCTCTGCTCAGTGCTGATCTTGCCTGAGCATGCAGCAGCCTTCCATCTGTCCCATTCTGTCTGCTGGAATTACGTCCGCGCCCTCGACCACAAAGTACTACTACAACATCCAGCTTGCTAGCTGTGCTGGCCTGGAGCCAGAAATCCCTTTGCTGTGCAATTTTCTGATCTTCCTGCTCAGCTGTGTTCAGTGGGAGCAAACTATGCCCTGAATCTTGTCCTCTTGTTGGTAAGGCAGCTGTGCACAGGGTCCCTGCCAAGTATGTTTTAGCTCCCCTTTTAAAGTGTCTTTCTGTGGCACCCCTCACTGCAGCACTAACCCACTGCCCAGTTTTCCACACATGCCACTTCTCCAAAAAGCCAGAAGTCTCTCATGAGCATGGCTGGCTTCAGCTTGCCTTGGCCCAACCTAGGTGCAAATAGAGTCTCCTCCCCTGTCTCTGGCCCTCTTCCAGCTGGTGTTTGGCACTGCAGCTATGGATGACATGCTGCTCACTGTGTGCATGTAGCATGGATCTCCACAACCTCACATCCCCCAAGTCACTCTTGGCCCAGTTGTGTGTGCTCCATGCTCAGGACTTGGGCCTCCTGCCCTGGGAGGGAGCCACAAATCTGCATTTTCTGATCAATCTTTCTGCATCTACCTTCACCATGCACAGGGTATTTCCCCTTCAAGTTTTAAAATCTCCTTACTTCCCATTGTGAAGCTTCTTCTGTACTTCTTGGCTCAAAACCTCATATCAACTAAGATTCTGTTGATAGTTCAGGTTAATTATTGGGAGATCAGCCAAGAATCCAAGTTGGGGGCTAGAGCAAGTGGACTCAGCTTCCACACAGTAGGACACCATCTTCTTCCTTTCTATTGCTATTTCTTAAACACATCAATTTTCTTGTTCTCTTTAACTTTGTTATTGCTGCTCTCTCTGCCAGTAAGTAATACTTTTCCTACAGACTTGCATGGCTGTTTTTCTCAACATCACTTAGGGCTCTGCTCAAGTGTCACCTCCTTTCCTGTGCACTTAGCAAAAGATATCTCTCCCATTGCTCTATTTACTTTTATGCCTTATTTTTTTCACATAGTGCCTATCACTAACTGAAATTATGTATGTATGAGGTCTGTCTGGAAAAAGTCCAGCCATTGTTAATGTAGCAAGAATGGGTTGTGTGACATTAATGTAACCTAGAAGCCAAAGAGAGTGGACTGGAACACGCATGCATGAACAATGATGGCTTCATTGTACTAGTCAGTGGGGATGTTAGACACCATTGAATGAGCATGTGTACTTTGTGGCCATTACATTAAAAAAATCACTGAATGAGTAGACCAATGAATCAAATTTTGCATTAGGCTTGAACATTCCTCAATGAAAATTATTCATATGATTCAGAAGGCCACAACTATGGGCAACTAGTGACTGGCATCTTCATAATGACAAGTCCACTCATGCATCACATCTCATGCAGAGTTTTTGGTGAAACATCAAATCACCCAGGTGACTCAGCCCCCTTACAGCCCAGATTTAGCACCCTGTGACTTCTGGTTTTTCCCAAAACTAAAATCACCTTTGAAAGGGAAGAGATTTTAGACTGTTAATGAGATTCAGGAAAATAGGATGGGGCAGTTGATGGTGATTGGGAGAACTGTGTGAGGTCCCAAGGTACCTCCTTTGAAGGGGAATGGGCATCATTGCCATGTGCACAATGTTTCTTTTATCTTCTTCAATAAATATCTCTCTTTTTCATATTACACAGATGGATACCTTTAGGACAGACCTCATATTTGTATATGTGTGCAGTAGGTAAATAAATGAACTAACATGAAATTTTCATGATTGGCAGGAAAACTCCCATTTTATTATACTGACTTCCCAGGTACTAGAACAGTATCTAGCATGATAGATACTTTGTAGATATTTTGTGAATAAATGAATAAATGAATGAGGCTAGTATAAGACTTGGATCATGTATTTTTTTATTTCCAATACCTGAACACTTTCTTTTAAGTATTAATGTTGGATGAACAGTATTGGCATTTTTGATGGGGCAATGCTTTGTTGTGCAGACTCAATGCTTTGTTTAGTATTTCTAGCCCATGTTCCATAAATGCCAATAGTATCTCCCAGTCATGAAGAAAATCAACTGCACTCATAAATTGCCCCTTTTTGGTAGTGGATACTGTCCCTGGATGAGAACCACTGAAGATTTTATCAACAAAATAAAAGTAGTAGTTGAAAACAGAGTGAAACCAGACTGCAAGCACTTCATACATGTGCTTATGTGTACACACGCATACAAACCCTAACACCACACTGTCTTAATTGTTTAGGTGTTATTGCTTTTTGCTTATGCTGGTTTTACATTACCTACAGATTCCTTCTATATCTTATTAGCATCCCTGCTAGAGAAGTTCCACTTGTCATTTTCTTATAACAGCACTGAAATACAAACTGAAATAAGATTTCTGCTTCTATATCTGACACTCATTTTAGTCTTTGAGCTGTAGAGAGGTGGTGTGATATAGTATATGAAACATTATCTTTTCCCTTGCTAGCTTTGTGGAATTGGGTAGTTAATCTCTTTGAGAATAAGTTTCATTTAACAAAGTGTATTGTGTGAAAATTAAATGAAATGTTTCTAAAGTGACCAAAAGAGTTACCAGAGTTCAATACTTATCAATTTTTCCTTATTTGTATTCCTGTTCAACTAGTTAGTGATTAAGAGTTAGGGTATCTGGGGTCAGACTACTTGGTTAGATTCCTAGCTCTGCTGCTTACTAACCATATGACAAGAGACACATTAGTAAACTATTCTAAGACTCAGCTTATCACCTATAAAATGAGCTATAATATTACTTTCTACATAAGCATACTATAAAGATTAAATGAATTAACTCCTGGAATTAGTGGCTGGTATGTAGAAAGCCCTCATTAAATATTAGCTATTATTATTCTTTGCTATTAACCAAATTCATGAAATATGGGAGTTTCCAGGATGTAGCTTCACTCCACGGTAAATGTGCTCATCTGCAGACAAACATAGTAAATAGGAGATGCTTGTAGAACCCTTTAATGCAGATGCATTTTAGGTTTCCTAGGCTTCAGATTAAGGAGTGTCTGGAAAACACTCTCCTATTACTCAAAAGCTGAAGTAGTTGTGGCAGAAAACCATCTAATTGTTGCCTTGCTAGGCTTTTAGTATTTAACTATTTTATACCCAATAGCAGTTATGCTTATGTTTAAAACATATTCTCCATTTACTGATTCATAATATTGAGTCCAAGGGGTTTTGAAAATACATTTGAGAGGGTCTGGATAGAATTGAAGAGCTTCAAGAAATAATTTAGCTGGAATGAACTGTAGGGCCACCACAACAAAACCCAACAAACAGAAACAGTCTTAATTTTTTAAAAAAATTATATTTCTAATCACAGAAGCTAATCTATAAATGCACTGCTTTTTCCATATTGAATCAAGAAAAAGGCAGTGCTAGAAGCATTGTTAAAAGAGAATTATAAGAATTGAAACTATGGGCTCAAAGGGGTATATGACGTTTGATAGATTGTTATGGGATAGTTAATTGCAGAATTTGCAGGACAGAAGAAAATGCTTTTTTTATTACCCCTAAGAGATGCTTCTTCACACAGTGTGGAATAGGGTAGCAAGATTTTTACCTTACCTCCTGGCCTCAGTAATGTCTACTGTCTGAAGTGGACAAATATTATTTTCTCAAAACTCTTACTAAGAACTCATTTGCTAGATGAAGAACTCTAGTTTGACAGATAGCTTCAAAAATTATATTTGTTTCTTTTTAAAGTTTGTCTCTGACTTATAAGTCAAGAGTCATATAAATAGTTTTCATTATTTTATAATGTATATTGCAATTAGAAACTTCCACCCTGGGATTACTAGTATTAAATGATGTATTTGCAGGGATGAATTTCTGGAATACAATGAATATAATGATCTCTACTCTTTTTGACCTGAACTTGCTTTCTAATGTGCCTGCTAACCATCTTAATGAACTCTGGTTTCCTAGATGTAACTCAGATTTAGGTATTTGGTCTAGATCATTGACCTCTGGACAATATCTGCCATGATGTAAATGTATAGTCCCTCTTCTATAAATGAAAATCATTTCCTTAGCAGTGCTAAGGAAATGAGCAGCTTCTTCTGTGTTGAGCATCTTCCAGCTACAAGTTCTGTCTGTGAACATCTCTGGTCGCAACACAAAACACAATTATTCTGCAGTAATGCCACATTTCACTTCCCAACCCCAAGCTGTCTGAATGCTTCTGCAGGTTTCTACATAGTTCTTCTTTTGATGTTATGTGTCTAGGGTTATTGAATTTAAGAGGACCTACACCTAAACCATCCTTCACTAAAATATAGATCACTGGTAGCCAGTAATACTCAGAAACAAAGAACATTACTTAATCACTTACTTGAGCAGTGGAGGGCAAATTTTACTAAGTCAGTTGTCACCAAGAAATGTTTTCAGAGAAAAATGGGGAAGTGACTTCTGCTTATTTTATCACCAAGAGAAATGAGTCATTGATAGGCCCTGAAGGATCCATCAGAGGAAGCAGAATGGGCAGACATCAGGATTTTTCAGTGACTGGTGTGTGCCAGGGAATTCATAAAACCCAGAGAACTGAGCCAAGCCAGGTGAGTGCAGACATTTTACTGGAGCTTCACATAAAAGACCAACCTAGAGCTTGTCATCATTTTTCATCATTAAGAAGACATTCTTTACAGATTATTACATTGGAGCTAATTATTAGGTTGACAGGATGTGATAAGTCACACATTTTAGAGCTAGCTATTCAGCTGTTGCAGAAAACATCCCTGCTGAGACAAAACACTTCAGTGCCAGTATTTTGTAGAGATGTATGGGCAAGATGCAAAAGTCATGGTTCCAGACACCATGTCATCTAGAGTCTATTGCAGATGTGACCCATATTTCCACCTATGAACCTCAGTAATCTGTGGGTATCAATCATGTATATAGCCTGTGGAGTCCAGGATGTAGAGGAACCTCACCCACAGGAATTAAGGAATTCAAATTTTCTTACATTGTTGGGATTCAAAGAACAGCTTAAAAATGCATTGATGGAATAAATTTATAATTTTGAAAAGTTGTGAGATTATGTCTTGTATAATACTTGGTAATGGACTGATTAAGAACATTGTCCTTGGAGATGTTATCCATTGGCACAGAATTCAGCTCTGCCACTTACTAACTGTGCATTTGTGCAAATCATTTCACTTCTGGAAGCTTGAGTTTTTTCATCTGTAATAAGAAAATCATTAATCATCATAGTGTTTACTGAGAAAAGTGGGGTTCATTCATGGTGTAAGACCCAATAATTAGTGTTGAGAAAAAGAGGCCTTTATTTACAATATTCCTACCTGGGGATGGGGATGAGAGCATTCTGCTTGGAGCCCTGTTTTCCCCCAGGACCCAGCACTTCCCTTGCTCCCCAAAAGGTTATAAACCAAAACCAAGCCCAAGAGTCCCCCATTCCTTATCTGTCAGTTCTCTCTTTCAGGATCTGGGGTACATTGTCATATGCCTCCATATAATAGTCCAGGAAAGGATGTGCCCTGTTACAATGGATCATGGTGGAGTCCAGGGAAGGCACAAGTCCTAAGAGAGTTTCCTCTCTATTTGTCCCAAGTTTCAAGAGTCCAGATAGAGTCCAGGTCTGCAAGACAGAGTCTTTGGTAACTTCAAAGTCAGCTAGAGCAGGCATGTTCAAAGCAGCAGCGTGCCTGCTTTCTTACTAGCCTAGGCCACATGGCTAAATCCTGACTACACACTGCATAGCTCCTTCTTCTCACATGGATGCTACAACCTGCTGGTACATCATGCTCATCTAACATGCTCTTTTCATCATGCTTCTTCTCATGGCAGATGGGAGCCCTTCTACATCCTTTCAAACAGCATGACCCATACAATTTTTCAAATGACAATCCCCTTGTCATTGATATGCAAAGTATCTTAAACAGTATCATCCACCCTTTTACCAGCTCTAGCTACCAGCCTGCAATAGATATGCAAAGTACCTTAAAATCTATACTATTTCCTTCCTCCATCACTAAAAGCATTGTCTGTGGGGACTTTGGGCAGGATTGCTCGCTTACAATAGGATTCCCAATGTAGATTAAATAAAATGATGTAAAATGCCTAATATGGTCAGTGTATAGGACCCTCAGAGACATGGGACTAGCTGATCCCATAACACTTAAATGTTGCACAAGGAAATCTAAAGTCGGGATTATCTTGCTTCATGGGAAGGTGAGCAAATATTTATTACGGAAAAAGAAAAAACATGGTTTTATGATATATAGGGTAAGACCAATTGATCAGTTTATATTTAACAAAAACTTAAACAGTGATTAATATGTGCCAGAAACAATACTACACATTAATATAAGTCCCTTCAGTACTTAAAATAATCTTGAGAAACAGATAGTATTAGCATCCCCTGTTATACATGAGGAAAGTGAGTCATAATTAATTTATCCAAGGTTATACAACAAGTGAATGGTAGAGTCAAGATATTAATCCAGGAAATCTGACAAAATCTAGACTCTTAAATATTGCCCACATACTTTTATATATAAAATGCCCACAAGATCATTTTTTTAAAATAAGTTGCTTAGGAAACCTAACCGTGGTGGGTCACTGTGGAGTTGTTGTTGTTTATATACTTTCCTCAGGCTCTACTTTGGTGAATGAGTGATTACCAGTATTCACTAATTTGTCAATTGACTTTGACATATATTTGATCAATACAATAAATATAAACAAAAAGTGTTGTTGTTTTTTTTTATTGAAATATTTCTGACCCAGGCTTAGAAGCACAGATGTTACATGTCAAAAATCATAGATTGTGGTGTGCTGGCAAATTTCAACTATCATGAAACCACTGAAGTCCATATAATATACAAAATCAAAAAAAAAAAAGGAAGAAAGAAAAAATGTCAAATGAACCTTTTGAAAATCTTTGTTTAGAAGTCAGAAAACTTAAACTAGTTACTGAAAAAGTATAGAAATATTATAACAATTTAGTATGTGCAGTTCATAAGGAAATATTAATTCCTCTGTATACCAGGTGCTCATTTTCATTAAAAGCTGTTAACCATGAATTTTAAAGATTTTATTTAATTATTTTTAGAGAGAGGGGACAGAAAGGAGAAAGAGAGGGAGAGAAACATCAATATATGAGAGAAACATCAATTAGTTGCCTCTTGCATGCACTCCAACTGGGGACCGGCCCACAATCCAGGTGTGTACTCTGACTATGAATTGAATTGTTGACCTTTCCACTTTGTGGGATGATGCTCACCCAACTGTGAACCATGCTGGTCAGGGCCTAAAGTTTATAAAATTAAAAACATACCATCTAGAAAATGCAAATAGGAGAGTGAATCATTTCCTAACTGCTCTTAGCTTAATTTCCCTGTAATAAAGACATTAAATTAATTTCTGGTCTTGACATTTTCTGAGTAAAATCACTCATTTTTCAGACCTTGAATTTCTGCTTTAGATATCTCAACATATTCATTTGATAATGCCTTTTATCTAGAGTCAGCTTATACATGATAGAATGTATAAGACTAGAGTTTTTATAAATAACCAATACCTAAGCAATGATCACTTTTAAGTTGATCTTGGAAACTTGAATATGATCCTTTTATGTAGATATTTATTGAAAATTTTTAGTTAAGGAGACCTGACATGGCCTCCTCAACCAGCTGGTACCTGGTAGCTCCATTCATCTGCTCCCAAACTTGGGCCAGTCTTGCAGCCAAAACAGAGTCCAGCAGAGAGTGAATGAGAGCCTCCGTGATTGAGTGCATATTGCGGATGAGATTGTGGGGAATTCATGACGGTCGGAAAGAACCTGCTCACCTACAAGGCACATGAGAGCCAGTGGCCTGGGCTTTCCAAGCAGAGCTGACATGGCTGCCCATTCCAGTATTCCTGGCTGCAGATAGTTTGGGAAGCTGTGGATTGGCTCAGGAACCGCAAGCTACAATGGCAGAGAGAGAAGGCCTGGAATGTGTGGGCTCTAGAAACAGCATGGTGGGAGCAGACCCCCCCCCGAGGCTGAAGGTCTCCGGAGGGAATGGGGTTAGCACTCTGTCATTGCCTTGTGTTATAGAATAGCTGTGAGGCTTTTATCAATGCCATCTGAGAAAGATCCAGAGAGAAAATTTATCTAAAACTGTTGGAAGCTCTGAAAGGTAGTGGACAGCTCTGACTTTGAGAGACTGTGATTTCTGGGAAGGGAGAGCACACACAGAACAGGCACCCCCCCCCCCATGGACCAGGGCTGCAGAGTGGGGGCCACACAGAAACTCTTTTAAAAGCAAAACTGAGGTGAAACTCAAGATTCAGCAGGGAATCAGGGTTCGCATGTGTGTGTGCGTGGTTGCAGCAGCTCTGCAAACCAGAAACTCAGAGGAATAGAGTCACACTGAAGGAACAGAAGAACCCAACCCACCATGGCTCATGAGCAGAGGACTGTTCAGAGTGCAGAATTCAGGCCAAACCTCTTGTGAGAGAGAGGCAGGCTCAGGACTGGATGGCTGGAGCTGAACTCTTGAGATTTGCTCTATCCACCCAGATCCCTTCACAGATAGGTGAGTCCAACACCCATCTGTGGAAATACGGGCTCTGCAGATCAACAGGGCCAGGCTCAGGAGTCTCCTGCTGGGTACATTTCCACAGGGGAAAAAAGAAAAAACTCTAAAAGGGCCATTCGCTAGACACTACAAGCTACAAATTTCCCCAGGCCCTGATCCCTTCAGTCTTCTTTATGATTTGTGCCATTTTCTCTCCTGCATAGCTTTTTAAGATTCATTACTTGTCCCTCAATTCTGGGTCTAATAGGTCACCAGGTTATATATTGTAGTTTATTGCAATTTCTCATATTCCGCTCTTCCCTTAATTCATTTTACCTTCTTCCTTACTCTTCTTGTTTTTGTTTTAAATTCTACTTCCTCTCTTGTTATGATTTGTTTATATCCCACATTCTTACTATTTCTTCCCCCTCCAACTTCTCAAAACCATATTTGCTTGTCATTAGTCATCTCATATTCTTTTCCCTGTTCCTAAAAAAACCTTATTCTCTTTCCACCTTAATCAATCTTTGCTCATTTGTTGTGGATAAGGTGGTTATGGTTGTATTTTTTCCATTTTATTTCCAGATAGTCATTATTTTTGTACTTCAGATTTCAAATTTTACAATTCCCTTCTCCTACTCCACTTTGGTTTCCTCCTGCTCTTATGTTTTTTTATTTAAGATTTTAATTATCTCCTGTCCTAACCTCATTTTCATTCTCTTAGTATTTCTCCTCCCTCTATGTTCTCAAAATTATTTCTCTTTCCTCTAGACATCTGTTAACCATTTTTCTTTCCTTTTTCCTTCTTATTACCATCCCACCAATATTAATCTTAGCCTTTTTGGTTGATATTGCTATAATGGATCTTCTCCAATAGGGTCACTATTTTTTTAATATATACATATATTTGTTGGTGTTTTTCTCTCAATATATATAATATATATGTATTAATTGTTTTAAATTTCAGTTTATTTCTAATATTATATGTTTCATTTTCTTACTTCATTCCACCTTCCCTCCTTCGTTCTTTATTTACGATGTAAATTTTATTTTCTTTCTCTCTTTGCCTTGCCTCTATTCCCTACTGTTATTATTGCTCCTCCCTCTACCCTTGAAAAATTATTTTCTTTCAGTTTATCTCATACTCATTTTTTCTATCTTATAATAGTTGTAATCTCTTTATAGTTTATTAATATTGGCTTATTTGCTGTTGATACTGTAGTTGTGGGTGGGGGTTGTTTTTGCAGGTGTGGGTGTGTTTCCTGGGCTGTTTGGTTTGGTTCTGGCAGTACCTGTACAACCATATACAAGACATGATAGGTGGAATGACTCTCAGGCAGCCAGCTCGATGGAAGGAGCCACCAAAGACCAACACAACAACAACCAAAACCAGAGAGCCCACACACACAGCATAAAGGCATCCCAAGAGCATCAAGCTCAAAGATAAAAGAGAGTGCACCAGTGAGTCCCACAGGTCTCCAAACACAGAAGATCACACCACAAAGACAGGGAGTCAAAGCAGACTGATCTAATATGCAGGAACAAACAGGAAGAGTCACCTAAAATGGGGAGACAGAGAAACAACTCAGAATCGAAAGTGTAAGATGAATCCCTGGAAAGACTGCTAAATGAAAATAGAGGCAAGAAAACTATCAGACCCTGAGTTCAAAATAATGGTTATAAGGATACTCAAAGAGCTCAGCAAGAATTACAAAGGACTCCAGGGAAGCTAAAGGAACTTACTGTGGTCTACAACAGCATGAAATAGGACATAGAAACTATCAATAAGAGCCATGAAGGAAATGAAGAACACGATATCTGAAATGAAGAACATAGTAGAAGTAA
The DNA here is from genome assembly GCF_987537825.1 of Furipterus horrens. Lineage (NCBI taxonomy): Eukaryota > Metazoa > Chordata > Mammalia > Chiroptera > Furipteridae > Furipterus > Furipterus horrens. The sequence continues at coordinate 65,379,307 of NW_028327179.1, forward strand.
TTAAAAGCCAGCTAGAAGAAGCAGCGGACACATAAGCAATCTGGAAGACAAGGTAGAAAAAAATTTCCAGACAGAGCAATGAAATGAAAAAAGACTCAAAAATAATGAAGAGGAGTTAAGGGTGCTGCAACACAACTTGAAACATAATAATAGATGTACTAGGAGTACCAAAGGAGAAGACGGAGAGCAAGGAATAGAAAACCTGTTTGAAAATGTAATAAAAAAAAATCCTTAACTTGATGAGAGAAAAAGTCATGCATATCCAGGAAGCACAAAGGTGCCAATTAAGATGAGCCCAAAGAGGCCCACTCCAAGACACATCATAATTAAAGTGGAAAAATTCAAAGACAAAGAAAGAATCTTAAAGGAAGCAAGGGAGAAACAGTTAGTAATATACCAGTGAGCTCCAACAAGGCTATCAGTTGATTTCTCAACCAAAACCCTATAAGCCAGAAGGGAATACTCTACCCAAAAAGGCTCTAATTCAAAATGGAAGGCAGAATAAGAAGTTTCCCAGACAAAAGAAGGTTAAAAAAATACATCTCCACCAAAACAGCTTTGCAAGACATGTTAAAGGGACTGCTTTAAGAAGATGAAAAAAGAGAGAGAGAGAGAGGAGCAATGATCAAATAAAAAAAAAATGGCAATGAATTAGTACCTACCAACAATAACCTTAAATGTAAATGTAAATAGATTAAATACTACAATCAAAAGACATAGGGTAGCTGAAAGGATAAAACAACGCAACCAACTGAAAAACAAAAGATCTACACAACTGAAAGTAAAGGGATGGAAAAAAATATTTGAGTAAATGGATATGAAAAAAGATAGGGTAGTAATGCTTATATCTGACAAAACAGATTTCAAAACAAACGCCATATGAAAGGGACAAAGAAGGGTGCTTCATAATACTTAAGGGATCAAACCATCAAGAAGATATAACCCTTCTAAATATATATGCACCCAAAATAGGAGCATCCAAATATGTAAGGAAAATCCTAGAGGACTTCAAAAAGGATATTTATAGCAACACATTCATAGAAGGGAATTTTAACACCCTAATGCCAACAATGGATAGATCTTCCCAACAAAGAATCAACAAGGATATAGTGGCATTGAACAACACTGTAGATCAAATGGATTTAATTGATATATACAGTCTTTCACCCCAAAGAAGCAAAATATGTATTCTTTTCAGATGCACATGGAACATTTTAAAAGATAAACCACATAAAAGAATGCAAAACAAGACTCAACAACAACAAAAAAGAATATTGAAATTATATCAAGCATGTGCTTGGATCACAATGACTTGAAACTAGAAACCAACTTAAAGGAAAAAAACTTCAAAAACATTCAAATACATGAAGATGGAATAACTTGCTATTAAATAATGAATGGGTTAACAATGAGATCAAGGAAGAAATAAAAAAGTTTCTGGAAGCAAATGAAAATGAACACAAAAAGAACTCAAAACCTATGGGACACAACAAAGGCAGTACTGAGAGGGAAATTCATAGCAATACAGGCCTACCTGAAAAGAATAGAAGAATCTCAAATAAAAAATCTAACCCTACAGCTACAAGAACTAGAGGAAAACAACAAACAAAGCCCAGAGCGAGTAGAAGGAAGAAAACCATCAAAATCAGAGCAGAATTAAATGACACTGAGACTAAAAGAACAATTCAAAGGGTCAATAAATTCAGGAGCTGGTTCTTTGAAAAGATAAATAAAATTGACAAACTTTTAACAATACTCATCAAGAAGAAAAGAGAGCACCCAAATAAATAAAATCAGGTATGAAAGAAGGAAAGTTACAACCAATACCACAGCAATGCAAAAATTATTGAAATTACTATGAACAACTATATGCCAAGAAGTTGAAAAACCTGGATGAAATGGACAAATTTCTAAAAAAATATAATCTTAAAACTGAATCAAGAAGTTGAAAGCCTGAATAGACCAATAACAGCTAGGAAAATGAAACAGTAATTAGAAAACAGGAGACAAAAGCCCTGGACCAGACACCTTCACAGGCACATTTTATGAAACATTTAAGAAAGAACTAATGCCTACCCTTCTCAAATATTGCAAAATTTCCAACAAGAGGGAAGACTCCCAAACTTTTTTTTTTTGAAAATATATCTTATTAATTATATATTGATTATATTGTCACATTAGTTCCAATTTTTTTCCCCTTTGCTCCCTTCTGCCCAGCAACCCCCTCCCCCAGCACTCTCCCACACCCCAGTCCATGCCCATGGGTAATGCACACAAGCTCTCCAGGTCCTTCCTTTCCTATATTATTATTTTTTTTAATTAATTAATTAAAAATTTTATAACAATAAAAAATAACAATTCCCCCCTCTCAGACTTAAGACCCTTTATAATCTTATAAAGGACAATGGGCGATGGTCTCATGCTCCTCTAGCTGCTTCAAGCTGGGCATGGTCGTCATCCTACCTACGCTTGGGTTAAGAATTCCCTAATAAGAGTGAAGGTGTGGAGGGGAGGGCGGCCTTCCCACATGAGAAAGGATCTTGCAGACTCCAGGTCGGCTGGCTGTCCCTGGGCAATGGCATGCTTGGTTCAACAAGCTGGCAACCTTGTTGTATTCTGGGGGCAATAGATTTGGCAACAGGGTTAAAAGACATCATTCAATCCACAACCACTAGATGACAAAAGGCAGGTATTAATTTCTCAATGTCCCCCATTAGGGAAATAAAAGGGGCTTCTTTGAAGGAAGGTGTGCCAGGCATCTCATATCTGTCCAAAACCCTTATGCCCACTATAATTAGCTTGGGCTGAGGAAAATACTTTAGACTTCCCCCCTCTCAGAACTCTGGGTCCTTTCTGTCCAAGCCATTAGGATAGAAAACAGAAACCCGTTTTAAGGTGAAGCTCACAGACCACCCCATGCTTCACCAACCCAGCCACTTAGTTCAGCAAAACTGTTGAGTCTCAGGAGGCAGCAATGCAGACAGGATTAAGTGAGGCCTATACATACTCAGGTAATGAGATAATAGGCTTATGCCCTTTGAAAACAGAAAACACATGTTATTTTATGCAACATAACCCACAAACAAGTCCCTAAATCTGTAAGACTGTCTTAATGGAAAGACATTCACTTGCAAGGTATTTGAAATTCTTCTTGCCTGTATATTAAGCATCTTTGAAGATAACACAGATCTAGTTTAACTTACAAAAGAAAAGAAACTTTAAATGAAAAGAAACTTTAAAGACGGTTAGCTGCACTACTTTACAATCTACCACTGAGCATTGTGATTTTCCTTGAATCACAATTTTTCTCCCTAAGATTACCCTTTTTGTCATTGAAGGGACTGCATTAAGTCCATTTTTAATTTATCCTGTTCATTTGCATAAACACAACAAGAGCAGCAAATGATCACTTATGATCTTTAGTTCTGCTTTGTTGGAACTTACGCAAGGAACATTTAGCGTAACCTTCAGTCTGCCCTTCAGGGCACAGAAGCTGAGCCAAGTACCTGGCATTCAGTTTTGCCTGTAAACACCTGTCTTTTCCAAGTCCTTCTGATTTTACATTGTGCCTTAAGGTCCCATCTAGTCACCTTTCATGAAATCAACCTCCATTCCATCCCTGGAAAGATTGCTATAGACCGCACAACTAACCACGGTACCAGGCCTTTTATCTCGTGGGCTTTTATTACCTTTGAAAGTCAATCCCAGTTTCTCAGTGCTTTTTGGTAATAATCAGAGCCCAAGCATGTCTCCTTTAGGCATGACATTCCAGTCAAAGTCTTAGTCAAAAAAAAAAAAACCTCTATTAACAACTGGTCTTATTAGTTTTATGCAAAGAAACTTATGTCATTACTTACTTGTTTAGAATGCCAAACTCTGGAAGGATCAGATAGGGAGAATAATATATAGTGTGAAGGAAAAATCTGTGTCCTTCTAATATTCGCTGAACTTGCATTTTCATTCTTTATATTTTCATTTTTTCCCCCACTAAAAAAATTTCTTTTTCCATTATAGTTGTCCCACTTTTTCCCCCTCTTGCTTCCCCACACCCTGACCCCCTCTTCTCCCACATTCAATCCCCACCCAGTTGTCCATGTCCATGGGTCCTTTATACATGTTCTTTGACTAGACCCTTCCCCTTCTTACCCCCTTCTCTCCCTCCCATTCCCCCCTTTGTTACTATTAGTTTATTCCTTGTTTATATACCTCTGGCTCAATTTTGCTCATTTGTTTGTGTTGTTCATTAGTTTCCTGTAATTGGTGATAGCATAAGGTATTTTTCTTTTGTTGCCTGGCTATTTCACTAAGCATAATTCTCTCTAGTTCCATCCATGTTGTTGCAAATGGTAGAAGTTCCTTCTTTCTTTCTGCTACATAGTACTCCATTGTGTAAGTGTACCACAGTTTTTTTGATCCATTCATCTACAGATGGGCACTTAGGTTGTTTCCAAAACTTGGCTATTGTAAATAGTGCTGCTTAAAGCAGACCCTTTAGCATCTCTTGCAATGCTGGTTTGGTGGAGATGTATTCTTTTAACCTTCTTTTGTCTTGGAAACTCCTTATTTCACCTTCCATTTTGAATGAGAGCCTTGCTGGGTAGAGTATTCTTGGTTGTAGGCCTGTGTTTTTCATTGCTTGGAATATTTTTTGCCATTCCCTTCTGGCTTGTAGTGTTTCTGCTGAGAAATATGATGATAGCCTTATTGGAGCTCCCTCGTATGTTATTAGTTATTTTTCTCTTGCCGCTTTTAGGATTCTCTCTTTGTCTTTCAATGTTGCCATTTTAATTATGATGTATCTTGAAGTGGACCTGTTGGGGTTCATCTTCATTGGGGACTCTCTGTGCTTCCCGAACCTGTGTGACTCTTTCTATCCTCCTGTTAGGGAAGTTTTCTGTCATTAGTTTTTCAAAGAGGTTTTCTATCCCTTGCTCTTCTTCTTCTGGAATTCCTATGATACGGATATTATTACGTTTCATGTTGTCCTGCAGCTGTCTTAGAACCTCTTCATTATTGTTCAGTCTTTTTTCATTTTGTTGCACTGTCTGGGAGTTTTTGTGTACATTGTCCTCCAGCTCACTGATCCAATCTTCTGCTTCCTCTAGCCTGCTTTTAATACCTTCTTCTGTGTTCTTCAATTCAGAGATCGTATTCTTCATTTCCTCCTGGCTCTTATTGATAGCTTCTATATCCTTTTTCATGCTGGTGTAATTCTCAGTAAGTTCCTTGTAGTTTCCCTGGAGTCCTTTGTACTTTTCGCTGAGCTCATTGAGCTTCTGCATAATCCATGTTTTGAATTCCAATTCCAATAGTTTGCTCCCCTCTATTTCATTTAGCACTCTTTCTAGGGATTCTACTTTTTCTTTTGATGGGTTGTTGTTTCTCTGTCTCCCCATTTTTGTGACCTTTACTGTTTGTTGCTGTTTCTTAGAATGATCTGCACTTCCTGTATATGTTCTGGTGGCGTAAGATTGTGTACCAGCCTAGGCCTAGGCAGTCTGTTGGAGACTTCCAGGGATCTACTGCCTTTGTCTGTCTCCTCTAGTTGTCAATCTATTCAATCTCTGATTAGCCATCAAGTTTAAGGACCGAGTGTGTGGCAGCTTAATTCCTATAGGCAGGACATTTGCTTCCCCTCAGGCTGACACCCTCAGAGGGGAATGGTCTTCCTGCAGTACTGGGGATGAGTCAGCACTGGCACCTGGTCGGCTGCTTCCTCAGTTCTCCCCTCAAAGCCACTACACCAAACTCTCCCCAAGCATCTCTAGTCCTCTCTGCCTTCCCTCTACTTGAGCCCAGGGTAAGTGGGGGCCAAAATATTTTTGTATGTGATCCACTTAAGAGCTCTTTTCCTCCAGCTGTTTCTCTGCAGCTGGCAAGAAACCCTGTGGCTTTTCACTTTTCACAGCTGGATACTATTTTACTTACCACTCTGTTGCTGTAGGTGGGAAGCCCAGCTGGGGGTTTAGACCCTGCTCTTCTCTGGGGGAACCCCCGGCTGCTGAGCTGTTTCTCAGTAGCTTCAACTGCCACCCGTGTGAGCCCAGCCAGCCCTTCTGCATCTCCGCACTCCCCACCAGTCATGTTGTGGTGTAGCGGCCTTTTCTGTCTCTCCGTGGTTATAAGACTTCTTTCCAGCTAGTGTTCGGTTGGTTATTCCAGATGATTTCTCCAAAATTAAGTTGTAAATCCAGACTAGTCCTGGGAGGCGGTTAGTGTAGCTTCCACTTACTCTTCCGCCATCTTGGTTCTCCTGTCTGCTGCCTATTTTTAACCCCCTGACTGTGTCCTGTGATACAGTTGGCATGGTAAATAGTTCTGACCAGTCACAGAACCTTCTGCGGGCTCTGTATGCTCTTCCCGCTCCATTCCATTGTCAAAACCCCTCCCATCTCCTTGGGGCCTTGGAAGAACCAAATCCATTTGCATAACTAAGATACTAGCTACTAGCCATAATTATGCAAAGGCATCTTCAAAGCTGTTCTTTTTTCCCCATTCCCAATTTACAGGCTCTGGGATTTTTGGAGATCCCCCCCACCCTCTGTAACATACATAGAACACCTTATAGTCCATGCCAAAAAACTACTCAACCTAATAAGTGAATTTGACAATATAGCAGGATACAAAGTTAATATTCTGAAATTGACATTTTTGTACACCAAAAATGAATTATCAGAAACAGAAACTAGGGGGCGAAATCCCATTTACTATACCAACAAGAAAAATGAGGCACTGGGAATAAATTTAACCAAGGAGGTAAAAGACCTGTACTTGAAAAGCCATAGAACATACAAATAAATGGAAACATATACTGTGTTCATGGAAGAAGAATGATAATCATTAAAATGTTCATGCTACCAAAAACAATATATAAATTCAACATAATTTTTATTAAAATATCAATGGTATATTTCATAGATCTAGAACAAATATTTCAAAAATTTATATGGAACCAAAAAGATGCCAAATAGCCTCAGCAATCTTAAGAAATAAGAATAAAGTAGGAAGGATTACAATACTTGATATCAAACTATACCACAAGGCCATTGTAATGAAAACAGTCTGGTCTGGCATAAGAACAGACACATAGATCAATGGAAAAGAATAGAGAATCCAGAAATAAACCCAAGTCTCTATGGTCAATTAATATTTGATGAAGAGAACAGGAATATAAAAAGCAGTAAAAATAGCCTATTCAAGAAATGGTGTTGGGAGTACTTGACTGGCAAATGCAAAAAAAGAAAAAAAGAAAGAAAGAAAAAGAAAAAGAAAAACTAGACCACCAACTTATATCACACATCAGAATGAACTAAAAATAGATAAAAGACTTAAACATAAGCTGTGACACCATAAAAGTCCTAGAGGAAATCACAGGCAGTAAAATTTCAGATATGCCAGGGAGCAATATTTTAACTGATATAGGACCCAGGGCAAGGAAAATAAAGAAAAAAATTAACAAATGAGACTACATCAAACTAAAAATTTTCTACATGGCTGAAAAAACTATCATCAAGGTGAAATATGGGAGAAAATACTTGCCAATGATACCTTGGTAAAGGGTTTAATCTTCAAAATACATAAAAAATTCTCATGACTCAACACCAGGAAGACAAATAATCCAATTAAAAATGGGCAAAGGATCTGAATAGACACTTCTCCAGGGAGGACATACAGATGGCCCACAGACATATGAAAGATGCTCAATATCACTAGCTATCAGAGAGATACAAATCAAAATGACCTCATACCTGTCAGTATGGCCATCATTAATAAATCTACAAACAAGTGCTGGCAAGGATGGGGATAATAGGGAGCCCTAGTTAGTGCATTGTTGGTGGGAATGCAGACTGGTGTAGCCACTGTGAAAGACAGTATGGAATTTCCTTAAATAGTAAAAATGGAACTGGCTTTTGACCCAGCAATTCTACTGCTGGGAATATACACTGTGAATACCAAGTCACCAATTTAAAAGAATTTATGCACCTCTATGTTCATAGTGCACTATTTACAATAGCCAAGTGCTGGAAGCAGCCTAAATGTCCATCAGTAAATTAGTGGATCAAAAAATAATGTTACACTTACACAATGGAATACTATGCAGCAGAAAGAAAAAAGAAACTCCTACCTTTTGTGACAACATGCACAGAACTGGAGAACATTATGCTAAGTGAAATAGGTCAGTTGGGGAGAGACAGATACCATATCTACAGATACCTCATCTACAAGAAGAATCTAATGAATAAAATAAACTGATGAACAAAAGAATACCGCAGAAAAGAAGACAAGAAACAGATGGAAAGTGGCCAGAGGGTTGGGGGTAGGGAGATAATGGTGGAAGAGCAGAGTGGACTAGTTAAAGAACATGTATGAATGACTCACAGACATAGACAACAGTGTGGGAATTAACTGTGGGTATGGCGTGTGGAATGGGTGGAGGAGGGCCAAGGGGGGAAAATTGATACAACTGTAATAGAATAACAATAAAAATGATTTAAAAAACACTGGTTATCAGGATACTTAGAGAACTCCTTGAGTGTAGCAAAAAATAAAAAATAAAGGAAGGAAGGAATGAAGTTTACACTAAGTGAAATGAAAAATAACCCACAGGAAACTAACAGAGGAGGGCAGGAAGCCTGTATTCAAAGCAATCATTTGGAACATAAAGAAGAGATAAACATTTGACCAGAATAAAAAGAAGGAACAAGAATTCAAAAAAAGAAAAAGAAACAAAGAAAGAGAAAGCACGAAAGAAAGAAAGAAAGAAAGAAAATAAATAAAATAATAATAGGCTTAGGAACTACTGGGAAAATCTCCAAACATGCCAACATTTGAATCATAGGATGCCAGAAGGAAAAGAGAAAGAATAAGAACTTGAAAACTTACTTGAAAAAACAGTGAACGAAAACTTCCCTAATTTGGCAAAGGAAATAGACATGCAATTCCAAGAAGTACAGAGAATCCTAAACAAGTTGGACCCAAAGAGGGCCACACCAAGACACATTGTAATTAAAATGCCCAAAGTTAAAGATAGAGAATCTTAAAAACATCAAGAGGAAAGCGGAGAGTTACCTACAAAGAAGTTCTAATAAGACTATCAGCAGATTTCTCGAAAGAAACTTTGCAGGCAAGAAGAGACTGACAAGAAGTATTCAAAGTGATGAAAACCAAGGACCTACAACCTAGATTACTCTCTTCAGCAAAGCTATCATTTAGAATGGAATGGCATAAAGTGCTTACCAGATAAAATAAAGCTAAAGGAGTTTATCATCACCAAGCCCTTGTTATATGAAATGTTAATGGGACTTATTTAAGAAAAAGAAGATCAAAACCATGAACATTAAAAAGGCAAAAATTTCACAACTTTCAAGGACTGACTATAAAAAGAAAAGAAAGAAACTAATCAAACAACCAGAAGAGAAACAGAATTATAGATATGGAGATCATTTGGAAGGTTATCAGCTGAAAGGAAGAAGGGGGGAAATGGGGACATGGTGTAGGGATTAAGATGCTTAATTTGTAGGGACAATATAGAAAGGGGAAAATCAAGAATAGCATAAGAAATAGAAAAGCCAAAGAACTTACACACATGACCCAGGGACATGAAGTAAGGAGCAGATTGCTGGAGGGAAGGGGGATACTGGGTGGAGGGGAGCAAAGGAAGAAAAATCGGGATAACTGTAATAGTATAATCCATAAAGTGTACTTAAATATCAAATAAATAATCTAACACTACAGCTAAAAGAACTAGGAAAACAACAACAAAGTCCAGAGGAAGTAGGAAGAAGCAAATAATGAATATAGGAGCAATAATTAATTACATAGAGACTAAAATAACAGTACAGAAGACCAATGAAACCAATGGCTGGCTCTTTGAAAAGAAACAAGATTGACCAAACTTTAACCAGACTCATCAAAATAAGGAGAGGACCTAAATAAATAAAAACAGAAATGAAAGAGGAGAAACAACTGGTGTCACAGCATTACAGAGGGTTGTAAGGAGTTACTCTGAACAATTAATATGACGAGAAATTGGTCAACCTGGACAAAATGGATAAATTTCTAAAAACATACAATTACCCAAAACTAAAACAAAAATAAGCAGAAAACCTGAATAGACCAATAACAACAAATGAAATTAAAAGTGTAGTAAAAGAAATCTAGCACACAAACCCCTGTTGTACCAGATGATCTTACAGAAAAAATTTCTGTGTGAGGAGGCCATCAGTAACTGAGTAAGCAGCCATAAATGCTGAAGTTTGTAGTATATAAAGAGAGTTATGGTGGGGTCACTATTCTAGTAGTAACACAGGCCCTGAGGGGATTAAGGAGTATCACTAGCCATAACAGGCACTGAGGGTAGTCTGCCAGAACCTGTAACTAAGATAGTGATACTCTCAGTGACTGTTACAACTACTGATACCCCTTAACTCCCTCAATGCCTGTTACTAAAGGCCCCACCTTAAATAGTACCTCCGACCATTCAAAAATTCCACTTCTCTCTCTGCGGTTAGCCCAGTTAGAGCATTAAAATTTTCAAAAGCTCATCTCTTTGTCATAAAATGGATAGTGGGGAGCGAGAAACAATGAGCTTTTTTTATTTGAATGCCTGAACCAGGCTAACTGCCAAGGGAGAAGTGGGAGGAAGTGGAGCTTTTGGAAGGTTGGAGGTACTTTTAATTTTTTAGTTCCTATTGTGTAATGCCCTGGCCTCAGACCATCTTAGTGTCAGTCTGCGGCTTTAGAAAAATGGTCAGTTTATGTAGGAGGGTGAAGTGGCTTGTGCCAAGCAGGACAGTGCGGATGTTGGTGCATGTTGGAGTGAGTAGTGAGCTGTTGGAAGGATCAGTGGGCAGATGCGGTATTTCCTTTAGCTGCCGCATGAGGCAGGTAATTCCCTCAGCTTGGTGGAAACTCATTGTCTAACAGTGCTCTCAGGATCACGGATGAGAGACAAAAAGTAACCCAAACACTGTATTTTGTCTGGGAGAAGGAATGATGGCTGATCTCTCTAGGGAAGAAGAGCCCCAATCAAGCCTTCCAGGCTCCTTTTATTAAGGAGGGTATCCAAGGGATACAGAGTCAGGATACACAAATCACCAATCAATTTCAAATGCTTGGATTACTGTTATCACTGGTTACTAATAACAATGTAAGGAACACAATGAGCATTCTGGGTCACGGTCCACTAGGCATCTTGGCACTATATGGACATAAAGTGAATACACCTTCTGGGTACTTGATGTTACACAGGGTCTATAGCTAACTTATCCAATTCCCATGGGGACCCCATGAATGGGCTTTTGGGTCATGTCCATGTCCAGCCTTCCTGGTCTTCCAGTAAAGACCTATACACCTCCCAGGGGAGGCTGAGCTTGTGACCAGGCTAAAATTCCCAAAACCACGTAGGGTGGTCCCCTAAAGCTCCACATGCTTACTCTGGCCTGTACCTGCTTGCCATGCATACAGGATTTCCCACTTGCAGACTACAGTGTTCATGTACCCAGTGTCCTTTAAAAAAGTGTATCTTTAGAGAACTTTTAGCCAAGATGGAGATGTAGACAGACATGCTGCATCTCCTTCCACAACTAAGAAGGAATACAACTATCTCAAAACTAGAGACAACCAGAAGTTTCAGAAAATCAGGCTGCATGGAAGTCCAACAAACAAAAATATAAAGAAATACTTATTCAGGTAGGAGGGATGGAGCTGGGGTGGAGAGGATACGGTGTGGTGGTGGGAGCAGCAGCAGCAGCAGCAGCAGGTTGGCAGAAAGCAAAGTTACACATTTAAAAAAGTCGGGAGGGACACCAGGGAACCGCTCCCAGCACCAGAACAGACTGCGCAGTTTATGGCCCCAGCACTGGGGAAAATAGAGCCTCATTGATTTCGACTGTGCAAACCAGTGAGGGTTGAGGCAGAGGAAGAAACTGCTGGTCTTTCAACAGAGTCCACTTATTTAAAGGGCCTCCACGGTCCTAGAACATCTGCAGACCCACCCACTCTGGGAACGACAGCCAAGGCAACAGTTAGAGAGGCTCCAGTCTTATACAAAGTGAGAGAAGAGCCTTGAAAAGGGGCAAGTGCTGAGCAAGTGGCATTTTCCCTCTCAGACCCCTCCCGCACATACAGTGCCACAATGTGGTGAAATGGGTCTCCCTCTACTGACAAATACCTAAGGCTCCACCCCTTACAGCATAACAGGAGTGACAGCTCTATGTAAGACACAGAGGCAAACAAACACAGGAGTCTATCAAGTTGAGGAGACAGAGAAGTATAACCTAAAAGAGGGAACAGATCAAGGTTCCAGTGGGAGAACTAAGTGATGAAGAGACAGCCAACCTAACAAACAAGGAGATAAGCAACCTAACAGATGCAGAGTTCAAAACAGTGGTGATAAAGATGCTCACAGGTTTGACAGATATACTTACATATGGCAAATGCATAAGGGAAGAAGTGAAGACTATGCTAAATGAAACGAAGGAAAATCCACACAAAACCAATGGTGAAGGGAAGGAAATCAGGGTTCAAACCAATGATTTGGTACATAAGGAAGAAAAAAACAGCCAACCATTACAGAATGAGGAAACAAGAATTGGAAAAAAATGAGGACAGGCTTAGGAACCTCTGGGACAACTTTAAACATCACAACATCTGAATCATAGGAGTGCCAGAAAGAGAAGAGGAAGAGCAAGAAATTGAAAGCTTATGTGAAAAAAATAATGAAGGAAAGCTCTCCAAATTCGGCGAAGGAAATAGGCATACAAGTTCAGTAAGCACAGAGAATACCAAACAAGCTAGACCCAAAAAGGACCACACCAAAACACATCATCATTAAAATGCCAAAGGTTAAAGATAAAGAGAAAACCTGAAAAGCAGCAAGAGAAAAGCAGAGAGTTACCTACAAAGGGGTGCCTATAAGACTATCAGCTGATTTCTCGAAAGGAACTTTGCAGGCATGAAGGGACTGACAAGAAGTATTCAAGGTGATGAAAAGCAAGGAATTACAACCAAGATTATTCTATTCAGCAAAGCTATCATTTAGAATGGGAGGGCAGATAAAGTGCTTTCCAGACAAGGTAAAGTTAAAGTTCATCATCACCAAGCTATTACATGAAATGTCAAAGGGACTTACTTAAGAAAAAGATCAAAATTATGAACATTAAAATGACAACAAACTCACAACTATCAACAACTGAATCTAAAAAATAAAAACAAAATTTATCTAAGCAAACTAGAATAGGAACAGAATCATAGATTTGGGGATCATTTGGAGGGCTATCAGATGGGAGGGGAAAGGGGGACAAATGGTGAAATAGTGCAGGGGGAAGTTAAGAATAATGTAGAAAAGGGTTAAGCCAAAGAATTTATATGCATGACCCCTGGACATGAACTAAGGGACTTGGTGAGATTGCTGGAGGAAAGGTGGGTACCAGGCAGAGAGGAACAAAGAGAAAACAAATTGGGACTACTATAACAATATAATCAATAAAATATTCTTTTTTTTAAATGTTTTTTATTGATTATATTGTTACAATAGTACAAATTTTCTCCCCCTTGTTCCCCTCCACCCAGCACCACCTCCCCCAGCAATCCCCCCCAAGTCCATACCCCTGGTTCGTAAAAATTAACTATCCCCCCCCCTCAAATATTAGGACCCTTTGTAATCTTGTAAAGGACAATGGGCGAAGGTCTCAAGCTCCTCTAGCTGCTTCAAGCTGGACATGGTCGTCGTCCTATCTACCCTTGGGTCCAGAAAACCCTAATAAGAGTGGGGGTGTGGAGGGGAGGGTGGCCTTCCCACATGGGGCAGGATCGTGCAGACTCCAGGTCAGTTGGCTGTCTCCGGTCAACGGCGTGCTTGGTTTAACAGGCTGGTGTCCTTGTTTTGTTCTGGGGGCAACAGATTTGGCTAAAAGGGTTAAAAGACATCATTCAATCCATAACTACTAGATGACAAAAGGCAGGGATTAATTTTTCAATGTTCCATATTAGGGAAAAAAAAAAAAAAAGCTTCTTTGTAAGAAGGTGTGCTAGGCACATCTCGCCTGTCCAAAACCCTTTTGCCCATTATACTTAGTTTGGGCTGAGGTAAATAGTTTAGGTTTTTCCCCCTCTCAGACCTCTGGGCCTTTTCTGTCCAAGCCATTAGGATAGAAAAGAGAAACCCGTTTTAAAGTGAAGCCCACAGACCACCCCATTCTTCCCCAACCCAGCCATTTAGTTCAGCCAAACCGTTGAGTCTCAGGAGGCAGCGCTGCAGGGAGGATTAAGTGAGGCTTATGCGTACAGATAATCACTCGGGTAATGCGATCATTGGCTTATGTCCTTTGAAAACAAAAAACACGTGTTAATTTATGTAACATAACCCGCAAACGAGTTTCTAAATCTGGAGAAGAAACTTTTAAGACGGTTAGTTGCCCTGTTTTATACTCTACTACTGATCATTGTGATTTTCCTTGAATAATAATTTTTCTCCCTAAGGTTACCCTCCTTGTCTTTAAAGGGACTACATTAAGTCCATTTTTAATTTATCCTGTTCGTTTGCATAAACATAACAAGAGCAGCAAATGATCACTTATGATCTTTAGTCCTGCTTTGCTGGAACTTACCCAAGGAATATTTGGGGTGACCTTCAGTCTGTTCTTCAGGGCACAGAAGCTGTGCCACATATCTGGCATTCATCCTTGCCTGTACACACCTGTTTTTTCCAAGTCTTTCTGGTCTTTCCTTGTGCCTTAAGGTCCCTTCTAGCCATCTTTCAGGAAAACAACCTTCGTTCCTTCCCTGGAAAGATTGCTGTGGACCACACAACCAACCATGGTACCAGGCCTTTTATCTCACGGGCTTTTATTACCTTTGAAAGTCATTCCCAGTTTCTCAGGGCTTTCTGGTAACAATCTGAGCCCAAGTATGTTTCCTTTAGGCTTCACATTCCAGTCAAAGACTTGGTCAAAAAAAAAAAAAAAAAAAGAACCTCTGTTGACAACTGGTCTTATTAGTTCTATGCAAAGGAACTTATGTCATTACTTACTTGTTTAGAATGCCAAACTCTGGAGGGATCAAATAGGGAGAAAAATATACAACGTGAAGGAAAATCTTTCTCCTAATATTCACTGAACTGGCATTTCCATTCTTCATATTTTCATTTTTCCCCCACTAAAAAATTTTTGTTTGTTTTTCCATTACAGTTGTCTCACTTTTTTAGCCCTTTTGTTTCCCTGCACCCTGTCCCTCCCCTCCCCCACATTTAGTCACCACTCAGTTGCACCTGTCTGTGGGTCATTCATATATATATATATTTTTTTTTAACTTGACCCATCCCCTTACACCTTTCTTTTCCTCCCCCCCGCCCCCCTTGTTACTGTTAGTCTACTTCTTGTTTACATACCTCTGGTTCAATTTTGCTCATTTGTTTGTGTTGTTCATTAGTTTCCTGTAATAGGTGACAGCATAAGGTATTTTTCTTTTGTTGCCTGGCTTATTTCACTAAGCATAATTTTCTCTAGTTCCATCCATGTTGTTGCAAATGGTAGAAGTTCCTTCTTTCTTTCTGCTGCATAGTATTCCATTGTGTAAATGTACCACAGTTTTTTGATCCACTCATCTACAGATGGGCATTTAGGTTGTTTCCAGCACTTGGCTATTGTAAATAGTGCTGCTATGAACATTGGAGTGCATAGGTTCTTTTGAATTGGTGTTTCGGGATTTTTTGGATATAATCCTAGCAATGGAATTGCTGGTTCAAAAGGCAGTTCCATTTTTAGTTTTTTAAGGAAATTCCAAACTGTTTTCCACAGTGGCTGCACCAATCTGCATTCCCACCAGCAATGCACCAGGGTTCTCGTTTCTCCGCATCCTCTCCAGCACAAGTTGTTTGTTGATTTGTTGATGATTGCCATTCTGACTGGTGTGAGGTGGTATCTCATTGTGGTTTTAATTTGCATCTCTCTGATGGCTAGTGATGTTGAGCATACTTTCATATGTCTATGGGCCCTCTGTATGTCTTCTTTGGAGAAGTGTTTGTTCAGGTCCTTTGCCCATTTTTTAATTGGGTTGTCTGTCTTCTTGGTGTTGAGTCGTATGAGTTCTTTATATATTTTGGAGATCAATCCCTTGTCTGAGATGTCATTGGCGAATATATTTTCCCATATGGTTGGTTTCCTTTGCATCTTGCTGATGTTTTCTTTAGCTGAGCAGAAACTTTTTAGTTTGATGTAGTCCCATTTGTTTATTCTTTCCTTTATTTCCCTTGCCTTAGGAGATATATCAGTGAAAATGTTGCTACGTGGGATATCTGAAATTTTCCTGCCTATTTTTTCCTCTAGGACTTTTATGGTGTCACGGCTTACATTTAAGTCTTTGATCCATTTTGAGTTTATTCTGGTGTATGGTGTGAGCTGGTGGTCTAGTTTCATTTTTTTGCATGTCCCTGTGCAGTTCTCCCAACATCATTTGTTGAAGAGGCTCTTTTCACTCCATTTGATGTTCTTTCCCCCTTTGTCAAATATTAGTTGACCATATGAACCTGGGCTTATTTCTGGGCTCTCTATTCTGTTCCATTGATCTATATGTCTGTTTTTATGCCAGTACCAGACTGTTTTGATTACCGTGGCCTTGTAGTATAGTTTGATATCGGGTATTGAGATTCCTCCTACTGTGTTCTGCCTCAAAATTGTTGTGGCTATTCGGGCTCTTTTTTGGTTCCATATAAATTTTTGAAGTATTTGTTCTAGGTCTGTGAAATATGTTGCTGGTATTTTAATAGGGATTGCATTGAATCTATAAATTGCTTTGGGTAGTATGGACATTTTAATGATGTTGATTCTTCCCATCCATGAGCATGGTATACGCTTCCATTTATTTGTATCTTCTTTAATTTCTTTCTTCAGTGTTATGTAGTTTTCTGTGTACAGGTCTTTTGCCTCTTTGGTTAAGTTTATTCCTAGGTATTTTATTTTTCTTGTTGCTATGGTAAATGGGATTTTTCTTTCAGTTTCTATCTCTGAGTTTTTATTGTTGGTGTATAAAAATGCCTCCGATTTCTTAATATTGACTTTGTATCCTGCTATTTTGCCGAATTCACTTATTAGATTGAGTAGTTTTTTTGTGGAGTCTAAAGGATTTTCTATGTACACTATCATGTCATCTGCAAATAATGACAGTTTTACTTCCTCTTTTCCAATTTGGATGCCTTTTATTTCTCTTTCTTGTCTGATTGCTGTGGCTAGAACTTCCAAAACTATGTTGAATAGGAGTGGAGAGAGCGGACATCCTTGTCTTGTTCCTGATCTCAGGGGGAATGCTCTCAGTTTTTGCCCATTGAGTATGATGTTGGCTTCAGGTTTCTCATATATGGCCTTTATTATGTTGAGGTATGCTCCCTCTATTCCCATTTTGCTGAGAGTTTTTATCATAAATGGGTGTTGTACTTTATCAAATGCTTTTTCCGCATCTATTGATATGATCATGTGGTTTTTGTCTTTCATTTTGTTTATGTGGTGTATCACGTTTATTGATTTGCGAATATTAAACCATCCTTGCATCCCTGGGATGAATCCTACTTGATCATGGTGTATGATCTTTCTAATGTGTTGCTGGATCCGGTTTTCCAATATTTTGTTGAGGATTTCAGCATCTATGTTCATCAGCGATATTGGTCTGTAGTTTTCTTTCTTTGTTGTGTCTTGACCTGGTTTTGGAATTAGGGTTATACTGGCTTCATAGAACGAGTTTGGGAGTCTTCCCTCTTCTTGTATCTTTTGGAATAGTCTGAGGAGGATAGGAGTTAGTTCTTTCCTAAATGTTTTGTAGAATTCACTTGTGAAGCCATCTGGTCCTGGGCTTTTGTGTGCTGGGAGTTTTTTGATTACTGCTTCAATTTCACTAGCTGTTATTGGTCTATTCAGACTTTCTGCTTCTTCTTGATTCAGTTTGGGCAGACTATAGTTTTCCAGGAATCTGTCCATTTCCTCTAGGTTGTCAAATTTCTTGCCATACAGTTGTTCGTAATAATTTCTTATAATTCTTTGTATTTCTGTGGTATCAGTTGTGATTTCTCCTCTTTCATTTCTGATTTTATTTATTTGGGTTCTCTCTCTTTTTTTCTTGATGAGCCTGGCTAATGGCTTGTCAAATTTGTTTATCTTTTCAAAGAACAAGCTCCTACTTTTGTTGATCTTTTGAATTGTTACTTTAGACTCTATGTCATTTAATTCTGCTCTGATCTTGATGATTTCCTTCCTTCTACTTGATCTGGGTTTTGCTTGTTGTTCTTCCTCTAGTTCTTGTAGCTGTAGGGTTAAATTTTATATTAGAGATTCTTCTAGCTTTTTTAGGTAGGCTTGTATTGCTATGAACTTTCCTCTTAAGACTGCTTTCGCTGTATCCCATAGGTTTTGGGTTGTTGTGTGTTCATTATCATTGGTTTCCAGGAACTTTTTGATTTCTTCCTTGATGTCATTGTTAACCCATTCATAATTTAATAGCATGTTATTCATTCTCCATGAGTTTGAATGTTTTTGAGTTTTTTCCTTGAGGTTGATTTCCAATTTTAAGGCATTGTGATCTGAGAAGATGCTTTATATAATTTCAATTTTCTTGAATTTATTGAGGCTTGTTTTGTGTCCTACCATGTGGTCTATCTTTGAAAATGTTCCATGTGCACTTGAGAAATATGTATATTTTGCTTCTTTGGGGTGTAAACTTCTATATATATCGACTAAGTCCATTTGATCAAAAGTGTTGTTCAGTGCCTCAATATCTTTGGTGTTTCTTTGCTTTGAAGATCTGTCCATTGTTGACAATGGGGTGTTAAAGTCCCCTACGATGAGTGTGTTGCTGCCTATATCTTTCTTGGAGTCTTTCAAAATTTTCCTTACATATTTGGGTGCTCCTAAGTTGGGTGCATATATATTTATAAGGGTTATATCTTCTTGATGGATTTTTCCCTTAAGTATTATGAAATGCCCTTCTTTGTCTCTTTTTATGGACTTTGCTGTGAAATCGGTTTTGTCTGATATAAGTATTGCTACCCCGGCTTTTTTTTTATGTCCATTTGCTGGGAATACATTTTTCCATCCCTTTACTTTCAGTCTGTGTAGATCTTTTGTTCTAAGGTGGGTCTCTTGTAGACAGCATATATGTGGGTCATTCTTTCTAATCCATTCAGCTACCCTATGTCTTTTAATTGGAGCGTTTAATCCATTTACATTTAAGGTTATTACTGATAAGTACTTATTCATTGTCATTTTCCCCCTTTGTACTTGTGTTCTTCTCTGTTTCTCTCTGTTTCTTTATCTTCTTAGAGCAGACCCTTTAGCATCTCTTGCATTGCTGGTTTGGTGGAGATGTATTCTTTTAGTCTTCCTTTGTCTGAGAAACTCCTTATTTCACCTTCCATTTTGAATGAGAGCCTTGCTGGGTAGAGTATTCTTGGTTATAGGCCTTTGTTTTTCATTGCTTGGAATATTTTTTGCCATTTCCTTCTGGCTTGTAGTGTTTCTGCTGAGAAATCTGATGATAGCCTTATTGGAGCTCCCTTGTATGTTATTAGTTGTTTCCCTCTTGCTGCTTTTAGGATTCTCTCTTTGTCTTTGGATGTTACCATTTTAATTATGATGTGTCTTGAGGTGGGCCTGTTGGGGTTCATCTTCACTGGGACCCTCTGTGCCTCCTGGATTTGCGTGACTCTTTCTCTCCTCATGTGAGGGAAGTTTTCTGTCATTTGTTTTTCAAAGAGGTTTTCTATCCCTTGCTCTTCTTCTTCTCCTTCTGGAAATCTAATGATACGGATATTGTTACGTTTCATGTTGTCCTGCAGCTGTCTTAGAACCTCTTCAGTCTTGTTCAGTCTTTTTTCATTTTGTTCCATTGTCTGGGAGTTTTTGTGTACGTTGTCCTCCAGCTCGCTGATCCGATCTTCTGCTTCCTCTAGCCTGCTTTTAATTCCTTCTACTGTGTTCTTCAATTCAGAGATTGTATTCTTCATTTCCTCCTGGCTCTTATTGATAGCTTCCATGTCCTTTTTGATGCTGGTATAATTCTCAGTAAGTTCCTTATAGTTCTTCTGGAGTTCACTGTAGTTTTTTTGGAGTTCTTTGTAGTTTCTGCTGAGCTCATTTAGCTTCTCCATAATCCATGTTTTAAATTCTGTATCTGATATTTTGCTCCCCTCTACTTCATTTAGCACTCTTTCTGGGGATTCTACCTTTCCTTTTGATGGGGGGTTGTTTCTCTGTCTCCCCATTTTTGTGATTCCTTTTGTTTGTTGGTGCTTCTTGGAATGATCAGTTCTTCCTGGATCTGCCTCTGGTAGCATCAGATCATGTACCAGACTGGCCCTGGGCAGCCTGTTGGAGACTTCCAGGGATCTACTGCCTTTGTCTCTCTTCTTTATTTGTTACTATACTCAATCTGTGATCAGCCGTCAGGCTTAAGGACCGTGGGTGTGGCAACTTAATTCCTGTAGGCAGGGCTTTTATTTCCCCTTAGTATGACACGACTTGGAGGGGGATGGTCTGTCTGCTGTACTGGGGCTGAGTCAGCACTGGCTGGTCCTGGGAGGGGGTTAGTGTAGCTTCCACTTACTCCTCCGCCCTCCTGGATCTCCGTCTGTGTTGTCCTTGATGATATTTCTTTAATCTGTCTGGTTGTATTTCAGCTACTTTTTGGTGGATCTTTTTCTCTGGTTAGTTGATTGAGAGTCACTCTGCCCACCTTGTCTTGAGATCTTTTGTGAAGGTGCTGCTAAAACATAATTACACAACCCAGGCAAGAAACCCACACCCTCCAATGTCTCCCCCAAATACAATCCCACTACAGGCTGCAAATGAGCCCGTGTTAATATACTTGTGGAGATACTGGGACTCTTATTTCATAGGAGAAACAGAAAGGAGTTGTTTTAAATGAAGGAAGGGTAATTTTTGAGCTGGAAGTTGATAGAGTATTAATATTAGCAATTGGGATCAAGGTTATGTAAGAGAGCAATTAACACTTACACTGTCTGTTTGAAAAGGAGGGGAGGGTTACAGTGTGGAGTGTGAAAGTTGAAGTGTATAGTATTAGGATTATATAATCGGTATATACTATATGTTTAGCGTGGGAGGTAGGGTAGACACAACAGACATCCAGGTAGACAGACAGCCAGAAATTGAAAGAGAGGGCTGGGGAGGTTAGAAGGTAGGAAATAGATTGAGAGAGAATTTTTTAAAGATAAAAATACAGAGTAGAAAATAGCAAGACAGGAAGGGAGAGAGGAAAGAGAGAGAGAAAGTAGAGAAGAGAAGGGTAGGAGAGAGAACAAAAGAAGAAGGGGAGGTAGAAGAGAGGGGACTGGATTAAAATTCTTTTTTAAATTATATGTTATAAAAAAGATTGGGAGATTAAAACATGATATAAAGTTGCAAGATAGAGAGAAAAGGTGAATATAGAGAGAGAAGAATAGGAGATAGGAAAGCAAGAGGATTTGGGAGGAAAAGAGCTCAGAGGAGGGAAGGAAATCAGGAGGAAGAGGAGATATTAGGGAGGGGAGGATTGAAATTGAAGAGTTGGCAAAAGATAGGATGAAGGAGAGAAATACAAGAGGTAGGGAAAGAAGTGGGGGGATGGGGTAGAAAAAGAGAAGGGGTAAGAATGGGAGAGTAAAGGGAGAGGAGGATAGAATTATAATTTGAATATTAAGAGATTAGAATATAAAGTGTAATAGGGAGAGAGAGGGATTATGTATAGGGAGAGAAGGAAAATAAGGACAAGAGATGAAAGAAAAATGAATGTAGACTGAAGGGGGACAAAATAAAGAAAGAAATTTAATAAAGTTGAAGGTGAGTAGCGCAGAGAAAGGAGAGGGTGAGAAAGGGAGAGAACTTAAAATTAAAAAATTAACTGAGAATAGGATGCAGGGGAGAATGCTAAGGGGAGAGAAGGGAGGGAAGGGGAGGGGAGAAAAGGAGCGAGAATAAGAAGGGACTGACGGTAGGGGTAGTTAGAGAGAGAGTGAGAGATAAAAGAATGAGGATTTTAACTCAATTCAACTTTTATGCACAGTCTCTGGGTATTTTTGGTTTGTTTGTTTTTTGGTTTTTCCTTGCTTCCTTCCTGAGTCTGCTCCTATTCAAAATTCCATGAGTTTCAAATCTTTTCTGGTTGGTTGGCTGGCTGTGGGAGGGTTCTGCTTGATTCTGGGGTTGCTAGTCTTTTTTGCGTGGGCCTACCACCGCTCTGCTGTGAGCTGCCTTTAGTTGTCCCCTCCTGAGGCAGCCTCAGCCCTCCTCAGGCTTGTCCAGCTACTCCTTCCCTCTGTTGGTCCAGCCTGTGCCTGCCAGCAATCCCCGCCCTGCCTCCAGTCCTGTCTCTATTCCCCGGCTACAGCTTCTGCTCTCTTCCCTGTCTATATGCCTGCGCACCCTACCTCTCTCCCTGTCTCAAGACCGTCCTTTTGTTCTGCAGGACTCTGGCACAGTCGGTCAAAGTGCCGGGCCCAGTGGCCCTTTCCTGCCCAGGGCCTCTTCCCTAGTCTGGAGCTTTGCAGTGGCTTTCCTGCGTGTGCTCTTCTCCTTGCCCCCAAACTTTCTCTATTCCGAGCTACAGCTTCCGCTGGCTTCCCTGTCTATCGGCCTGCGCACTCTATCTTTCTTCCCACCACAGCATCGTCCCTTTGTTCTGTAGGACTCTAGTGTGGTCAGTCAGTGCAGCACTCTCCTACCCCGGGGCTCTCTGCCAGTCTGGAGCTCTGCAGCAGCCCTTCCATGCAGCCCCTTCTCCCTGCCCTAAAACCGTCTCCCCTCCAGAACCTCCACCTCTGCTCTCTTCCCTACTTACACACACTGCACGTCCTATTTCTCTCCTAGCCCCAAACCCCCCTTTTGTTCTGTGGGATTCTAGCGCGACTAAAGAGCAAACACTACTTTCAAGAACACAGTTCTCCCCCGGTCCGGAGTTCCGCAGCAGCTTTTCTGTGCTGCCGTTCTCCTTTCCCCAAAAGTGTCCCTTTGTTCTGTAGGGCCCTAGCGCAAGTGCTGGGCGCGCCGGGATGCTGAGCTTTCGGTTGGAGGTTGCAGCTGAGGATGTTTCTCTCTAGACTCAGATCACACAGTTTCTCCCAGTCCTGATTGTTCACTGTTCTCTCCCTCCTCTGGCTTTTTTGGCCAAATCCTTTCCCTAACTCCCTACAAGAATTCACTCCCGGCTAGTGAGCTCTCTGGCTTGATACTGCAAATGCACGAAGTCTCAGAATGACTCAGCCTGCAGTTTGTGATAAACCCCTCCACCCCCCTCCACGCTGCTCCCACGATCTCCTCCCCGTTCACGTTATCAGATATTCCCACTCACTCAGTCATTCCTCCCCGAGTTTGTTCCTCCTGGATTGTCTCCTTAACAGGAGCGAGCTGAGAACACTGTTCCTACTCCGCGGCCATCTTGGTCCCCCATCAATAAAATATTCTTAAAATAAAAAAGAAAAATATACCAAAGGGAGGGAAAAATAAAAGTGTCCTTATAATGGTCCATTCACATGACCTTATCTGTTTATGGATCTGAAAAAACATTGATGTCTGTGTTGCATCCTTTTTTTTTTTTTTTTTTTTTTTTTTTGCAGACCCATTTACTGTGGAAACAAAATACAGTCGTATGACTGGTGCCTAAGAAAATGTCCTCCAATAAAGTTTCCTCCTTATAAACTGTCCCATATAAAGGTAAAACCATAAACATGTCCCCGATAACAGTATGTCAGCAGCAGATCTCCTATAAATATGTGTAATTCCCTGATGTTCTCAGCTACAGTACTCTCATAACAATGAAGAACACATTACTGATAGTTCTTTCATTACTGTATTTTCTTGCAGAAAAATACCACCTCCTCATGCTACATACAAGGATGTCAAAGCAAAAAAAAACTAGCATATAAAATTTCTTTTAAACTGGAGGCAGTAAAAGATGAAAAGGAACATGAAACAGAGCAGCAAAGAGACATTTTGGTCCACTTCCAACTGAAAAAATGATAAGAGAGTGGAGGAAACAGGAGGATCAACTGCAGAAAGTACACAAAAGTAAGCACACTTTTCGTGGGCATGCTACAAAGTGGTCAGTCACAGTTAGACATGGACATGAAAGAATGAATTACATGTCACCAGAATAATGGCTTCTCAGTATCTATAAAATTGATAATATATGAAGCCCAACAAATTGATGTAGAGAAAGGCATTCAGTTTACTGGATAACTATTGTGGTGTTACAGATTTATGAGGTGATGTGGCCTTGCTATGCACACCAAAACTAGAATTGCACCCCAAAAAATGCTCAAAAATATGAATCTATGATTCTGTCTTTTCATAAATTTGAAATTGATGCTCGGATGAGAAATGACTTTGAAATTGGCCAGATTGGAAATATGGATGAAGTTTACTAACCTTTGAGGTGCCATCTAATAAGACTGTTGATCTGAAAGGTACCAAAACCATAACCATGAAAACCTCAGGACATGAGAAAACCCATTACATGATTGTGTTGTCTTGCCGTACAGACAGCACCAAATTGCCACCGATGTTAATTTTCAAAAGGAAAATCTTTCCAAAAGAGATGATTCCACAAGGAATTGTTGTGCATATTCATGAGAAAGAATGGGTGAACAAAAATGGAATGAGAGTATGGGCTGAAAAAGTGTGGTCCAAATGTCCTGGAGGGCTTCTGAAAAAATCTGTTTTAGTGCTTGACCAGTTTAGAGCACATATTAGTGAAACTACAAAAAAGAGCTTTAAAGAAGCGAAGACTCATCTAGCTGTAATTCTCAGGGGTCTTACCAGCTAGTTACAACCTCTCGACATTTCCATCAACAAACCATTGAAAGTCTTTATGAGAGAAGGGTGGAACAGATGGATGGCTGCTGGTAATCATGATCTGACACATACTGGATGAATGAAGGGACCCACTATCACTCAAGTTTGTGAATGGGTGAAAACATCATGGCACTCAGTGAAGGATGAAGTCATTGTACAGTCATTCAAAAAATGTGGCATTAAAAAAAAATCTGGCATTAGCAATGCCTTAGATGGAACTGAAGATAGTATCATATATGAAGATAACAAAGAAAGTGATGTCAGTGATTGTAAGGAACTTAGCTTCATAAATTCTGACACTAGCAATGATAAATTCTTGGGGTTCCCAGAAAACTAGAAGAGTGCTTGAACCATAAAGTCTCTCCTCATTTGTTAACGACAGTGATGATGGTTCTTAATACCACTGTTGACTGCTGTTCACTTTATCTGGCTGAAATATTATTCTGTCGTATTTTATCAAATATTTTAGTACACCATTTGGTTTATAATTTTTTTCTTGTTTTCCTCCTCTAAACATAGGTATTCCTTATGGTCAGGTGCATCTTATAGTGCAAAAGATATGGTATCTACTAAGGCACTGAAAACAAAGGAGAAAATAAACAAATGGGACTACATCAAATTAAAAAGCTCTGTACAGCTAAAGAAACCATCAGCAAGATGAATAGAGGAACCAGTATATGGGAAAACATGTTTGCCAATGATATATCTGATCCAGGTTTAATCTCTAATATGTACAAAGAACTAATACAACTCAACGTGAGGAAGTCAAACAACCCAGTTAAGAAATGGGAAAAAGACCTGAATAGACACTTTTCCAAAGAGGACATAGACATATGGAAAATGCTCAATATCATTAATCATCAGAGAAGTGATATTTAAAACCTCAAAGAGATATCACCTTACACCTGCTGGAATGGCTACTGTAGGAAACAAGAAAATAGCGACTCTCAAACAAGTAGAAAATTATTAGTAACAAAGGGCAAATGTAATTAAAGGGTCTTAAGGGCAAATGTAATTAGAGGGTCTCTGAGAAGGGAGTTTACAGCATTAACATATTTACAAATCACAATAGGGGCATTTAGATAATCATGTTAGATTGTAACTCCAGAGTAACCAGTAATGGAGAAATGAGGGAGAAGGAGAGGGGGTGGGGTAACTAGTTGCATTAGGGAGGAGGAGCTAATTGCATTACTATAAAACCAGCTTTCTTTGTCTACTTGGCATGCACATTCTCCTGGCTGAGGGTGTGCCCGACTCTGCAGACTCATGAATAAAGGCCTCACTTTGCTGCTCAAGTCCTGTGTCCCGGTTTTTATCGTGAGCATTTTTCACACTACTATCAATAAATCAACAAACAACAAGGGTTGGTGAGGATGTGGAGAAAAGGAAACCCTGGGGCAGTCTTGCTGGGAATGTAGCCACTGTGAAAACAATATGGAGTATCCTTAAAAAATTAAAAATGGAACTCCATTTTGAACCACTGATTCCATTTCTGGGAATATATCCTGAGGATCCCAAAACACCAATACAAAAATATATATGGGCACCACTATGTTTATAGCAATGCCATTTACAATAGCCAAAAATTGAAAACAGTACCCATCAGAAGATGAGTGGAATAAAATGCTATGGTACACATGGAATACTATGTAGCAGTAAAGAATAAGAGACTCTTACATTTACAACAGCATGGATGGTCCTGGAAAATATGCTAAGTGAATTAATCTACATAGTTAGTGAACGACAAATATCACATGATCTCACTTATATGTGGAATCTAATGAACACAATAAACTAACAAACTTAATAGTAACAGGAGCTTAGATACATGAAACAGTTTGAAAGCTGCTGGGAAGGAGGGGGGATGTGATGAAACATGATGAAGGAATTAACCAAAGAACATTTATGCACAACCCATGGACATAGACAATGATATGGGGATTAATTTAGGGAGGGGTGAGGGTGGGGCTTGGTGGAGCTGAGGAAAGGGAGAAAAATCAGGAATGACTGTGAAAGCATAAACAATAAAAAATAAATTAAAAGTATTTTTGAAGGAAGATAGATGTTCCTTTTCTTCCCGATGTTATTTTCTCCATATCATTCTCATTATCAACAAACAGAAAGGTGACTGGCATATTCTGAAATCATGAAATCAAAGACATTCTTTGTTTATTTATGAACCAAGGCTTTTGCATTTCAATATTCTGAGGGGAAATTCAAAGTTTTAAATTTCATTGTTATAGCCAAAGACTGGATATCACTTAGTAGTCAGTACTTCCAACTACAAGAATAGAAACCAGAATGAAAATAGATCAGGTGAAAAAAGGAAATATTGATTTATATAAGAAAACTATAAAAAGAGTGAAGTAGCACAGGAAATGACTGGAATTAGGGATTTACGTATTTTAGGATTTGTGTTTTCATCTTCTTTTTCTCTTCCTTATTTCCTCTTCATTCCCCCACACTGCCTTATATCTCTTTCTTTTGTTTTCTATGTTAAATCAATATTTGTGATAAAAAGTTTGCCCTCTAGAAGTTCCAGAATACTTTATATAGCTTTGCAACTGGAGAAGAAATATGCATCTCTCTCACCTTCAGTTGGAAAATATACAAAGGAAAAAGTAAACAAAGAACAAGGGCTGGTCTCTGACTACTCACTTGAAAACACTTTGGGCCTGAGGAAATATTGACAAACACAAAAATAAATGTTCAGATAAAGCTTTTATTATGAGGAATAATGTTTTGTGTGTTTATAACTCTATGTGATGCTTACAAGTCACTATGAAGAAAACTATAATTTCAAAATATACATCAGTGGATCCGGCATCGGCCTGCGAGCCAAATGTCACTGGTTCGATTCCCAGTCAGGGCACATGACTAGATTGCACGTCAGGTCCCCAGTTGGGGGTGCAAGTGAGAGGCAACCACACAGTGATGTTTCTCTCCCTCTCTTTCTCCTTTCCCCTCTCTCTAAAAATAAAATAAACAAATAAAATAAAAACAAATAAAAAAACATATATATACAGAAAGGGTATTGGAAGATGGCAGATGAGTGAGGAGAGGCTGTCCTTGCTTGCTCCTGATACTGGTCTATAATTTCAGCTAAATGCAGACAGAGCATCTCAGTTAACATCTGGAAACTGGCGGGAGTGGAACCTTAACATTTTTGGCGGTGGAGGAGGCCACCTCTGAGTGACCTGTCTGGTGAGATTTGCTGAGGAGACACAGGAGAGATGTGAGTTCTGGTTGGCTGGGCTCCCTGGGCAGTGGCTGGTGGACCACAAAGTTTTTTTAGTGCCCCTGGGTTTCTCCTGAGAGCAGTTGGAGGCTGAGATCCAGCTGTGGCCGCTGACAGAGTCAGGAGTTAGCCAGGTGGCATCTGGCTCTGGGAGACTGGGAGTGGCATTCTTCTTTATGTTAGCTTATTTGTTTTTAACTTATTGATTGTTTTTTGTGGATTGGAGAGGAAAGGCTAGGGGCAGGGCAAGATCCTTAAGGAGTGCACGCACAGGAGCCCACTTGCAGGGGTATGCTTGGCACCCCACTGGCAGGAGCACCCGCCCAGTGCAGGGGAATGCTACAGGCCCACATGCATACTAGCCAGCATGGAGGAATGCCCGCAGACCACCCACCAGTGCAGGAAAATTCCCCTAATCAGCATGGCCTAACTGCTGGAACACTGGAACGCCACTGGCCCACCCACCCACCGAGATGGGAATGCTACCAGCTCACACTCAGGCCAGCCAGTGCCAGGGATCACCCTCAGCCTGCCTTCCAGTGCAGGGAAATGCCCTCGGTCAGCACACTAGTCCTCCAGGCACTGGGTAACGCCCACACCCACCCACCAGCATAGGGAAACGCCCCCAACCTGCTCAGTGGCACAAGAAAACGCCTCCCAGCCCTTGTGCCCACCTGGTGCCATGACCCACTTGCCAGCTGGCGAGAAAAAGCACACTTGCCATGCTTGAACTGGGTTACAGCCAAGAGAGGGTGAAGTAAACTAGAGGAGCTTTGGAAAACTCTGGGCACTGGTTCTGGAGGAAGAGCTGAGGGAGAAGCAGACCAGATGCCAGGACTGACTCAAGCCCAGTACTATGAGAGAAATCTCATAAGCAGACTACTCCCCTTCAAGACGCATCAGATGGAAGAAGCTCAACAAGTGGGCAGAGTGACTCTCAGTCAGCTAATTTAAGGGTAGGACCCACCAAAGAGCAACAAAACAACCAAAACAAAAATACTACTAAAAGGCATAAATAGCATCCCAAAAGCAACAAGTTAAGGAGATTAAGAAGTCTGCACCACTGAATTACATAGATTTCTACCACACAAGGTCATACCACAAAGGCAGAAAATTAAAGTATATAAATCTATGAAGCAGAAACAAACAAGAACAGACACCTATAATGAGGAGGAAAAGAAACAGCACTTCGCCAAAAGGAAAGGAGGAATCAACAGAAGGAGGGATAGATGAAATATAAGTAAGCAAACTATCAGACATGGAATTCAAAACAATGGTAATGAGAAATTTTAATGAATACAACAAACTCAGAAAAAACTACAATGAATTCCAGGTGAACTACAAAGAACTTACTGAGAACTATACCAGCAAGAAAAAAAGACACAGAACTATCAATAAGAGTCAGGAAGATATGAAGAATACAACATCTGAACTGAAGAACACAGTAGAATCAATCAAAAGCAACCTAAATGAAGTAGAGTACCAGACCAGTGAGTTAGAGGACAATGTAGAAAAAAACTCCCAGACAATGCAACAAAATGAAAAAAAGACTGAAAAAGAATGAAGAGGGTGTAATAGAACTGCTGGACAACATGAAATGCAATAATATCCATTTCATAAGAATACCAGAGGAGAAGAAGAGGAGCAAGGGATAAAAAACCTGATTGAGAAAATAGTGACAGAAAACTTTCTGAACATGAGGAGAGAAAACGTCTCATAAGAACAGCAATCAAAGAAGGTCCCAAGAGGCGTACTCCAAGGCGCATCATAATTAAAATGGCAACATTCAAAGACAAAGAGAGAATCCTAAAGGGAGTAAGATAAAAACAGCAAATAACATACAAGGGATCTCTGATAAAGCTATCAACTGAATTCTCAACATAAACACTACAAGACAGATGGGAATGGCAAAAAATATTTCAAGCAATGAAAAACAAAAGCCCACAACCAAGACTACACTACCCAGCAAGGCTCCCTTTCAAAATGGAAGGTGAAATAAGGAGTTTCCCAGACAAAGTAAGACAAAATATTACATCTCCACCAAACCAGCATTGCAAGAGATGCTAAGGGGAATGCTTTAAGAAAAAGAAGGGGGAAAAAAAGGAGAAGAACACAAGTACAAAGGGAAATGAATAAATACCTGTCAATAATAACCTTAAATGTAAATGGATTAAATGCTCCAACCAAAAGACACAGGGTAGAAGCAATGGATTCAAAAACATAACCCACATATATGCTATCTACAAGAGACACACCTCAAAACAATCAATCTACACAGACTGAAAGTGAAGAAATTTGAAAGAATATTCCTAGCAAATAGACATAAAAAAAACAAACAAACGCTGGGGTAGCAATACTTATATGAGGCAAAAGAGATTTCACGGCAAAGGCCATAAAAAGAAACAAAAAAGGAAATTTCATAATATTTAAGGGAACAATCCATCAAGAAGATATAACTCTGGAAAACATACATGCAACCAACATAAGAGCACCCAGATATATAAGGAAAATCTGGGAAGACTATGTTAGAAACAAGGACATAGTGACTCCCAAACCAGTGAAAAGTCATTAGTAACAAAGGGCAAATGTAATTAGAGGATCTCTGAGAAGGGAGCTGAGAGCACTGGCATATCTACAAACCACAGAAGGGGCAATTAGATAACCGTGTTAGATTGTAACTCCGGAGTAACCAGTAATGGAGAAACGGGGAAGAAGGAGAGGGGAGGGGGAGCTAATTGCGTTAGGGCGGGGAAGCTAATAGCTCTCACTTTAGGGCAAAGAAGATAACCACTTTAGGGTGGCAATTTTAGGGTGGAGAAGATAATCACTTTAGGGTGGCAATTTCAGGGTGGGGAAGCTAAGACTATAAAACCAGTTTCCTTTGTCTACTTTGCGCTCACATTCTCCTGGCTGTGAGGGTGTGCCCGGCTCTGCAGACTCGTGAATAAAGGCCTCATTTTACTGCTCAAGTCCTGTGTCCCAGTTTTTATTGTGAGCGTTTCTCACAACTATAGGAAGGATATCAACAGTAACACACTCATAGTAGGGGATTTTAACACCACATTGTCAATAATGGACAGATCTCCAAAGCAATAGAACACCAAGGATATTGAGGTATTGAACAACACTCTAGATCAAATAGACTTAATTGATATATACAGAACTTTGATGCCAGAGAAGCAAAATATACATTCTTTTCAAGTGCACATTGAACATTTTCAAAGATAGACCACACGGTAGGACACAAAACAAGCTTCAACAAATTCAAGGCAATTGAATTTATATCAAGCATCTTCGCAAATCACAATGCCTTGAAACTAGAAACCAAACTAAAGGAAAAAACTCAAAGACATTCAAACTCATGGAGAATGAATAAGATGCTACGAAAAAAATGAATGGGTTAACATGACATCAGTAAGAAATAAAAAAGTTTCTGGAAATAAAAGATAATGAGAGGATTCCAAATGGCGGAGGAGTAAGTGGAAGCTACACTAACCTCCTCCCAGGAACAGTCTGGATTTACAACTTAATTTTGGAGAAATCATCTGGAATAACCAACCGAACACTAGCTGGAAAGAAGTCTTATAACCACGGAGAGACAGAAAAGGCTGCTACATCACAACTTGACCAGTAGGGAGTGCAGAGATGCAGAAGGGCTGGCTGGGCTCACACGGGTGGCAGCTGAAGGGAATGAGAAACAGCTAAGCAGCAGGGGATTCCCCTGAGAAGGGCAGGGTCTAAACCCCCAGCTGGGCTTCCCAGCCCACAGCAACAGAGTGGAAAATAAAATAGTATCCAGCTGTGAAAAGCGAAAAGCCACAGGGTTTCTTGCTAGCTGGAGAGAAACAGCGGGAGAAAAAGAGCTCTTAAGTGGATCACATACAAAAATATTTTGGCCCCCACTTACCCTGGGCTCAAGTAGAGGGAAGGCAGAGAGGACTGGAGACATTTGGGGAGGGTTTGGCGCGGTGCCTTTGAGGGAAGAACTGGGGGAGCAGCCGACTGGGTCCCAGTGCTGACTCATCCCCAGTACTGCAGGCAGACCATTCCCCTCTGAGGGTGTCAGCCTGAGGGGAAGCAAATGTCCTGCCTATAGGAATTAAGCTGACACACCCTCGGTCCTTAAGCCTAATGGATAATCACAGATTGAATAGATTAACAACTAAAGAAGGCAAAAAAAGGCAGTAGAACTGTTACAGAAACAGGGGAGTCCAAAAATCCCCAGAGTTTGCTGCTGGGGGATGGGGAGAAGTAAGCAGATTTTCAAATGCTTCCACATGCCTGAGGCTGGTGGATACTGTCTTTCTTATGCAAATGGCTTTAATGCATCCAAAGCCTCAGGCAGATGGGAGGAGTCTTGAACCAGGGGACGGTATGGAAAGCACACAGAGCCTACGTAAGGTTCTGTGAATGGTCAGAACTGTTTGCAACGCCCACTGCGTCAGATGACGCAGTCAGGGATATATAAGCAGCTGCAGACATTTTAGCGGGGTCTCTCAAGCTCTCGTTCGGGCTCTGGCTCTTACTGGCACTCTGGCTCTGGCTCTGGCACTCTGACTCTCGCTCGTGCTCTCACTCTGGGACTCTCTCAAGCTCTCGTTCGGGCTCTGGCGCTCTGGCTCTCGCTCTGGCACTCTGGGACTCTCTCTGGCTCTCACTCGTGCTCTCTGAGACTCTCGCTCTCTGACTCGGGCTCTCACTCGCGCTCTGGCTCTGGCGCTCTGACTCTCTCTCTGGCATGCTCGCGCGCTCACTCTCGCTCTCGCTCTCTCGCTCTCTCGTGTGCTCCCTCCATGTGGCTTGGTGAAGGGGCCTTCTCCATGTGGCTTGGAGAAGGGGTCTCCAGGCTGCTTTAAGAGGCTCTCGCCATGCAGTTTTGAGAAGGAGAGAAGATCCATGCGGTTTGCAGGAAGAAGGCAGTTTGCAAGGAGGCTGAGAATCCAGGCGGTCCTGCATTGAGAGCTGGAGGACACCACAGCACAGAAAGGACCTCCCCAATCAGATTGAATGATTGGCAGCTGCTGGTAAAGCTGAACTGTGTTTGGAAAGCAGGGAAATGGTTTCTCTGACTTTCCTAAAACTAGCCTGGTTGGGAAGGGGGGAGGCAAGGATATGTGTTTGTGGGTATTTTAAAGAGCATAAGACTTAACAACAGAAATCCGCAAATAACTAAATCTATATAACTGTTAAATAAACAATTCTTTTTCTTTTCATCAAACTCTGGTATTGAGAGTTATAATTTTGGCGGCGGGCAATCGGGCCCCTAACTAAAGAGCCCATGGGTTTGTTTTCAACTGGAGCAGCCCAGGGGTTCTGTAACAGATCCTTGGAAGTCTCCAACAGGCTGCCTAGGCCCAGACTGGTACAGGATCTGATGCCACCAGATGCAGATCTAGGAAGTGCAGATCATTCTAAGGAGCACCAACAAACAATAGGAGTCACAGAAATGGGGAGACAGAGAAACAACCCACCAACAAAAGGAAAGGTAGAATCCCCAGAAAGAGTGCTAAATGAAATAGAGGGGAGCAAACTATCAGATATGGAATTCAAAACATGGATTATGGAGAAGCTCAATGAGCTCAGCAGAAACTACAAAGAACTCCAGAAAAACTATAAGGAACTTACTGAGAATTACACCAGCATGAAAAAGGACATAGAAGCTATCAATAAGAGCCAGGAGGAAATGAAGAATACAATCTCTGAATCGAAGAACACAGTAGAAGGAATTAAAAGCAGGCTAGAGGAAGCAGAAGATTGGATCTGCAAGATGGAAGACAATGTAGACAAAAACTCCCAGACAGTGCAACAAAAGGAAAAAAGACTGAACAATAATGAAGAGGTTCTAAGACAGCTGCAGGACAACATGAAACGTAATAATATCCGTATCATAGGAATTCCAGAGGAGAAGAAGAGCAAGGGATAGAAAACCTCTTTGAAAAACTAATGACAGAAAACTTCCCTAACAGGAGGATAGAAAGAGTCACACAGGTTCGGGAAGCACAGAGAGTCCCAATGAAGATGAACCCCAACAGGCCCACTTCAACACACATCATAATTAAAATGACAACATTGAAAGACAAAGAGAGAATCCTAAAAGCGGCAAGAGAGAAACAACTAATAACATACAAGGGAGCTCCAATAAGGCTATCATCAGATTTCTCAGCAGAAACACTACAAGCCAGAAGGGAATGGCAAAAAATATTCCAAGCAATGAAAAACACAGGCCTACAACCAAGAATACTCTACCCAGCAAGGCTCTCATTCAAAATGGAAGGTGAAATAAGGAGTTTCCAAGACAAAAGAAGGTTAAAAGAATACATCTCCACCAAACCAGCATTGCAAGAGATGCTATAGGGTCTGCTTTAAGAAGATGAAGAAACAGAGAGAGACAGAGAGGAACACAAATACAAAGGGGGAAAATGACAATGAATAAGTACTTATCGGTAATAACCTTAAATGTAAATGGCTTAAATGCTCCAATCAAAAGACACAGGGTAGCTGAATGGATTAGAAAGAATGACCCACATATATGCTGTCTACAAGAGACCCACCTTAGAACAAAAGATCTACACAGACTGAAAGTGAAGGGATGGAAAAAAGTATTTCAAGCAAATGGACATGAAAAAAAAAGCTGGGGTAGCCTTACTTATATCAGACAAAACAGATTTCACAGCAAAGGTCATAAAAAGAGACAAAGAAGGACATTTCATAATACTTAAGGGAAAAACCCATCAAGAAGATATAACCCTTATAAATATATATGCATTCAAATTAGGAATACCCAAATATGTAAGGAAAATTTTGAAAGACTCCAAGGAAGATATAGACAGCAACACACTCATAGTAGGGGACTTTAACACCCCATTGTCAACAATGGACAGATCTTCAAAGCAAAGAAACACCAAAGATATTGAGGCACTGAACAACACTCTAGATCAAAGGGACTTAGTTGAAATATGTAAAGAACTCTTCACCCCAAAGAACCAAAATATACATTCTTCTCAAGTGCACATGCAACATTTTCAAAGATAGACCACATGGTAGGACACAAAACAAGCCTCAGCAAATTCAAGAAAATTGAAATCATATCAAGCATCTTCCATTATCACAATGGCTTAAAAATGGAAATCAAACTCAAGGAAAGAACTCAAAAACACTCAAA
Source organism: Furipterus horrens (assembly GCF_987537825.1). Classification (NCBI taxonomy): domain Eukaryota; kingdom Metazoa; phylum Chordata; class Mammalia; order Chiroptera; family Furipteridae; genus Furipterus; species Furipterus horrens. The sequence goes on from NW_028327179.1 coordinate 65,414,534, forward strand.
CTCATGGAGAATGAATAACGTGCTATTAAATAAAGAATGGGTTAACAATGACATCAAGGAAGAAATCAAAAAGTTTCTGCAAACTAATGATAATGAACACACAACAATCCAAAACCGATGGGGTACATCGAAAGCAGTCCTGAGAGGAAAGTTCATAGCAATATAGGCCTACCTTAAAAAGCTAGAAAAATCTCTAATAAAACATTTAACCCTACAGCTACAAGAACTAGAGGAAGAACAACAAGCAAAGCCAAGATCAAGTAGAAGAAAGGAAATCATCAAGATCAGAGCATAGTTAAATGACATAGAGACTAAACTAACAATTCAAAAGATCAGCAAAAGTAGAAGCTGGTTCTTTGAAAAGATAAATGAAATTGACAAGCCTTTAATCAGGCTCATCAATAAAAAGAGGGAGAGGACCCAAATAAATAAAATCAGAAACAAAAGAGGAGAAATCACAACTGATACCACAGAAATACAAAGAATTGTAAGAAATTTTTATGAACAACTGTATGAAAAGAAATTTAACAATCTAGAGGAAATGGACAAATTCCTGGAAACATATAGTCTTCCAAAACTAAATCAAGAAGAAGTAGAAAGCCTGAATAGACCAATAAAAACTAGTGAAATTGAAGCAGTAATAAAAAAACTCCCAGCACACAAAAGACCTGAACCAGATGGCTTCACAGGTGAATTCTACAAAACATTTAGGAAAGAACTAACTCCTATCCTCTTCAGACTATTCCAAAAGATCCAAGAAGAGGGAAGACTCCCAAACTCGTTCTATGAAGCCAGTATTACCCTAATTCCAAAACCAGGTCAAGAAACAACAAAGAAAGAAAACTATAGGCCAATATCGATGATGAACATAGATGCTAAAATCCTCAACAAAATATTGGAAAACCGGATCCAGCAACACATTAGAAAGATCATACACCATGATTAAGTGGGATTCATTCCAGGGATGAAATGATGGTTTAATATTCGCAAATCAATAAATGTAATACACCACATAAACAAGATGAAATACAAAACCACATGATAATATCAATAGATGCAGAAAAAGCATTTGATAAAGTACAACACCCATTTATGATAAAAACTCTCAGCAAAATGGGAATAGAGGGAACATACCTCAACATAATAAAGGCCATATATGAGAAACCTGAAGCCAACATCATACTCAATGGGCAAAAACTGAGAGCATTCCCCCTGAGGTCAGGAACAAGACAAGGATGTCCACTCTCTCCACTCTTATTCAACATAGCCTTGGAAGTTCTAGCCACAGCAATCAGACAAGAAAGAGAAATAAAAGGCATCCAAACTGGAAAAGAGGAAGTAAAACTGTCATTATTTGCAGATGACATGATAGTGTATGTAGAAAACCCTATATACTCCACAAAGAAACTACTCGAACTAATAAGTAAATTCGGTGAAATAGCAGGGTACAAAGTCAATATTCAGAAATAGAAGGCATTTCTGTACACCAACAATAAAATCTCAGAGAGAGAAACTGAAAGAAAAATCCCATTTACTATAGCAACGAGAAAAGTAAAGTACCTAGGAATAAACTCAACCAAGGAGGTAAAATACTTGTACTCAGAAAACTACATAACACTGAGGACAGAAATTAAGGAAGATACAAATAAATAAAAGCATATACCATCCTCATCGGTGGGAAGAAGCAACATCATTAAAATGTCCATACTACCCAAAGCAATTTGTAGATTCAATGCAATCCCTATTAAAATACCAATGACATTTTTCACAGACCTAGAACATATACTTCAAAAATTTATATGGAACAAAGAAAGAGCCCGAATAGCCACAGCAATTTTGAGGAATTAGAACACAGTAGGAGGAATCACAATACCTGATATCAAACTATACTACAAAGCCACGGTAATCAAAATAGTCTGGTACTGGCATAAGAACAGAAATATAGATCAATGGGACAGAATAGAGAGCCCAGAAATAAACCCAGGTCTATATGGTCAACTAATATTTGACAAAGGGGGAAGGAACATCAAATGGAGTGAAAAGAGCCTCTTCAACAAATGGTGTTGGGAAAACTGGACAGGGACATGCAAAAAAAAAATGGAACTAGACCACCAACTTACACCATACACCAAAATAAACTCAAAATAAATCAAAGACTTAAATGTAAGCCATGACACCATAAAAGTCCTAGAGCAAAACATAGGCAGGAAAATTTCAGATATCCCACATAGCAACATTTTCACTGATATATCTCCTAAGGCAAGGGAAATAAAGGAAAGAATAAACAAATGGGACTACATCAAACTAAAAAGTTTCTGCTCAGCTAAAGGAAACATCAGCAAGATGAAAAGAAAACCAACCATATGGAAAAATACATTTGCCAATGATGTCTCAGACAAGGAATTGATCTCCAAAATATATAAAGAACTCATACGACTCAACACCAAGAAGACAGACAACCCAATTAGAAAATGGTCAAAGGATCTGAACAAACACTTCTCCAAAGAGGACATACAGAGTTCATAGACATATGAAAGAATGCTCAACATCACTAGCCATCAGAGAGATGCAAATAAAAACCACGATGAGATACCACCTCACACCAGTCAGAATGGCCATCATCAACAAACCAACAAACAACTTGTGCTGGAGAGGATGCGGAGAAATGGGAACCCTGGTGCATTGCTGGTGGGAATGCAGACTGGTGCAGCCACTATGGAAAACAGTTTGGAATTTCCTCCAAAAACTAAAAATGGAACTACTTTTTGAACCAGCAATTCCATTGGTAAGATTATATCTGAAAAATTCTGAAACACCAATTGAAAAGAACCTATGCACCCCAATTTCATAGCAGCACTATTTACGATAGCCAAGTGCTGGAAACAACCTAAGTGCCCATCTGTAGATGAGTGGATCAAACAACTGTGGCACATTTACACAATGGAGTACTATGTAGCAGAAAGAAAGAAGGAACTTCTACCATTTGCAACAACATGGATGGAACTAGAGAGAATTATGCTTAGCAAAATAAGCCAGGAAACAACAAAAAAAAATATCTTATGCTGTCACCTATTACAGGAAACTAATGAACAACACAAAGAAATGAGAAAAATTGAACCAGAGGTATGTAAACAAGGAGTAGACTAACAGTAACAAGGGGGGAGGGGGGAGGGAGAGAAGGGGGTAAGAAGGGGAAGGGTCTAATCAAAGAACATGTATAAATGACGCACGGACATGGGCAACTGAGTGGGGACTGAATGTGGGGGAAGGGAGGGGCAGGGTGCAGGGAAGCAAGAGGGGGAAAAAAGTGGGACAATTGTAATGGAAAAACCAAAAATTTTTTAGTGAGGGAAAAATGAAAATATGAAAAATGGAAATGCCAGTTCAATGAATATTAGAAGGACAAGGATTTTCCTTCACGTTGTATATTTTTCTCCCTATCTGATCCCTCCAGAATTTGGCATTCTAAAGAAGTAAGTAATGACATAAGTTTCTTTGCATAAAACTAATAAGACCAGTTGTTAATAGAGGTTCTTTTGTTTGTTTTTTTTGACCAAGTGTTTGACTGGAATGTCATGCCTAAACGAGACATGCTTGGGCTCTGGTTGTCACCAAAAAGCCCTGAGGAACTGGGAATGACTTTCGAAGGTAATAAAATCCCACAAGATAAAAGGCCTGGTACCTTGGATGGATGAGCGGTCCATAGCAATCTTTCCAGTGAAGGAATGAAGGTTGTTTTCCTGAAAGATGGCTAGATGGGACCTTAAGGCACAATGGAAAACCAGAAGGACTTGGAAAAGACAGATGTATACAGGCAAGGATGAATGCCAGGTATGTGGTTCTGCTTCTGTACCTTGAAGGGCAGACTGAAGGTCACCCTAAATGTTCCTTGCATAAGTTCCAGCAAAACAGAACTAAAGATCATAAGTGATCATTTGCTGCTCTTGTTGTTTTTATGCAAATGAACAGGAGAAATTAAAAATGGGCTTAATGCAGTCCCTTTAATGACAAGGAGGGTAATCTTAGGGAGAAAAATCATTATTCAAGAAAAATCACAATGATCAGTGGTAGATTATAAAGTAGGGCAGCTAATCGTCTTTAAAGTTTCTTTTCATTTAAAATATGTTTTCACTTGAAAGTTAAACTATGTGGTATCATCAAAGATATTTAATTTACAGGCAAGAAGAATGTCAAATGCCTTGCAACTGGATGTCTTCCCAATAAGACAGTCCTACAGATTTAGAGACTTGTTTGTGGGTTATGTTACATAAATTAACATGTGTTTTCTATTTTCAAAGGGCATAAGCCTAGGATCTCATTACCTGAGTGATTGTCTGTACTTATAGGCCTCACTTAATCCTGTCTGCAGTGCTGCCTCCTGAGACTCAGTGGTTTGGCTGAAATAAGTGGCTGGGTTGGTGAAGAATGGGGTGGTATGTGGGCTTCACTTTAAGACTGGTTTCTCTTTTCTGTCCTAAAGGCTTGCACAGAAAGGACCCAGATGTCTGAGCGGAGGGAAATCCTAAAATATTTCCCTCAGCCCAAACTAAGTATAATGGGCAAAAGGGTTTTGGACAGGTGAGATGTGCCTGGGATACCTTCCTCCAAAGAAGCCCTTTTTTTTTCCTCCTAATGTGGGACATTGAAAAATTAATCCCTGTCTTTTTTCATCTAGTAGTTATGGAGTGAATGACGTTTTTTAACCCTTTTGCCAAATCTGTTGCCCCCAGAATACAAGGATGCCAGCCTGTGAAACCAAGCATGCCGTTGTCTGGGGACAGCCACTGACCTGGAGTCTACATGATCCTTCCACATGTGGGAAAGCCACCCTCCCCTCCACACCCCCACTTTTATTAGGGATTTCTGGACCCAAATGTAGGTAGGGCAACGACCATGTCCAGCTTAAAGCAGCTAGAGGAGCTCGAGACCTTCACCCATTGTCCTTTATAAAATTATAAAGGGTCTTAATATCTGAGAGGGAGGGATTGTTTTTTTTATTATTAAAATAATTAATCATTTATTTATTTAAAAAAAGAAGAAGAATTTATGAAAGGTTGAAGCAGGAGAGCTTGTATGTACAAACCATGGGCATGAATTTGGGGGGTATTGCTGGGCGAGGGGGTGCTGGGTGGAGGGTAGCAAAGGGAAAAAATTGGAACTATTGTAACAAAATAACCAATAAAATATACTTAAAAGAAAAACATTAAGCAGCTGTTTCTTGAGGATATTATGGCTGCAATTTTCTGCAGAACATGAAGGTTATATTTAGAACTCATGCTTATTTCACTGTTAGGAGTCCTCCTTTAAAATAAAAATTTTCACTGTGAAAACTGTATAGTGAAAAACATAAATGGTGAAAATCTTCTGTGAAAACAAATGGACTATCCTCTTTTTAAAATCATTTATAATGAATGTATAAAACCATAACTAAAATGGTACTGAGGAAGGAACATAATGTTGGTAGTCACAGATACTAAATCTCTCTTGTGTGTGCTCTTTGTATCATACCATACTTAAGAAACAATAGGCAAATACATTTCTTAATTCCTAGGCAAATTAGAACTCATTCAAAGCAGAGCTTCTCTGATAAACTAGACCTGGAAGCTTCCTACTCCCTACACCCTGGATTTAGAACACCCAGGCTTTCAAACAAATTCTAAATTTATTTATCTAATAAGTCTCATGAAGTTGGAGCTACCCAACCATTTACAGGCAGAGACTAAAACAGGGAGGACTGTGCAGGCAGCCTTACCTACACAAGAAACACTTTCATGTCTGTCTCCTATAAGGATGATAATAAAAAGCAAGTTTAATAGTGCACAAAAGAACATCTAAATTATCATAGCAGTAAATGAATAAAAAGAAAGAGGGGCTCACATATGGTTACCTGTTAAGGCATAGTAACCCTACTCACAATGACTATGAAAGGCTATTGCATTATCACCTTTCTTCTGGTGAAGAGTTAATAGGGAATGAATATAGGGTTGAAAGAAGTCTTTCTAATACTTTCCTAAATGAGAAAAAGGTGTGAAAGTCTGTTCTCATTATAAACAAAAGTATTATATATGCATAAAGTAGAAACATGGGCAAAAGGGAGGATAGTCCCTGTTACACAGCCATAATCAAAGAAGTGGTGATGACAGTTGACTTTTTTCAAATAGTTTATTGTTTATGCTCTTAAAATTGTACTTTTTATTCCCCCTTTACCCTCTTCCATTCAGCTCTTCCCCCATGTCCATAGTCAATCCTTACATCATTGTCAATGTCCATAGGTCACGTTCTTTGACTAAACCCTTCATCTTCTTTCAATCAGTCACACTCCACCCTCCCATCTTACAGCTATTCCCATGGTTCTATGCCTCTAGTTCTGCTTTGCTCATTAGTCAATTTTGTTCACTAGATTCCACTTACAAGTGAGATCACATGGTATTTGTCTTTCATTGACTGGTTTATTTCACTTAGCTTAATAGTCTCCAGTTACTATCCATGCTGTCACAAAAGAGAGGATTTCCTTCTTTCTTTCTGCTGTGTAATATTTCATTGTGTAAATGTACAATAGTTTTTGACTCACTCATTTACTGAAGGGCACTTAGACTGTTCCCAGCACTGCTGTGAACATAAGGGTGCATAGGTTCTTTTGAATTGGTGACTGGGGATTATTAGGATTTAGTCCCAGCGGTAGAGTCAGTGATCAAAAGGAAGTTCCATTTTTAGTTTTTTGAGAAAATTCCATATTGTTTTCCACAGTGGCTGCACTAGTCTGCATTCCCACCAACAGTGCACTAGTATTCCCTTTTCTCCACATCCTTGCCAACACTTGTTTGTTTATTTATTAATCATGGCTATTCTGACACATGTGAGGTGGTATCTCATTGTGGTTTTAATTTGAATCTCTCTGATGGTTAGTGATGTTGAGCATCTTTTCATGTATCTATGAGCCATCTGTGTGTCTTCCTTGGAGAAGTGTCTATTCAGGTCTTGTTTCTGTGTATTAGGTAGAGCTGCCACACATGTTATTTTGTAAGGAGTGGAGCCTTAGGCATTCATCAATGCTTTGTGGCAGTGTATGTAAGGGAGGGGTCAGTGAGGAAACAATGTCACTTGCTTGGCTCTCACCCATTTTCCAGTCACTTCATCCACTTCCTGTATGTTACTGGTGCCTCTCTAGATGTTTTCTTGGTGATGGTTCCTAGAGTGGGTGGGTTTGCAAATGTTCTAGGGCTGTGAGGGCCCTCTAAATGAACTCTCCTGAGAAACAGGCAGTTTCTTCCACTGCTCCAACACCCCACTGGTTTTCACTGGCTTTATTTTCCAAACACTAGAACTGTGAGCTGCATGGTCTAGCCTGGGGCTGGAATAGCTCCTCAAGTGTTCACCCCCAGGTTTTAACTGCCACACATAAATGTGGGACTGCTTTTCCCACTGACCATAGCCATTGCCTTTCTACTGCTACCTCACCTCTGCCACACTTTGTCCTCTCTGTCCCAGTTTCCTGTCTCTGCCCCTCCTACCCTTCTGGATGAATATTTCTTCTTTAAATCTTTGATTTTTGAACTTCCATACAGTCTGATCTCCTGGAAGTTCTTCTTATTATTTTTTTTTTTGAAGTAGTTGCAATCCTTCTTGTTGTATGAGGAGGCAGTGTGTCTACCTATGCCTCCGTCTTGGCCAGTAGTTTTACAGTTATTATTGAGTTACTTATCCATTGCCATTTCCCCACTTAATACCTGTGTTCCTCTATCTCTCCCTTTTTTTTCTTTTAAAGTAGTCTTTGTAGCATCTCTTGCAAGTTTGGTAGAAATGTGCTCCTTTATCCTTTTTTTTTTTGGTCTGGAAAACTCCTTATTTTACCTCCCATTTTAAATGAGAATGTTGCTGGATAGAGTAATCTTGGTTGCAGGTCCTTGCTTTTTATTACTTAGAATATTTTATGCCAATCTTTTTTGGCCTGTAGTATTTTTGTTGAGAAATTAGCTAACAGTCTTAATGGAGCTCCCATGTATGTAACTAACTTTTTCTCTCTCCTTTTAAGAGTCTCTCTTTGTCTTTTTTTTTAATGTATTTTATTGATTATAGTGTTACATTTGTCCCAATTTCCCTTCCCTCTGCTCCCCTCCATCCGGTGGCCCCCCTCCCTCCAGTTGTCCCCCCCTTTTAGTCCATGTCCATTGTTTCTGCATATAGTTCTTCTCAACCTCTCTGTCTATTCCATTCCCTCTTACTATGCTTCTTAATTCCTATACCATCTCCCTCCCTCTCCCCCTTCCCCCTCCCTGCTGACCTCCCCCCAATATGCTCCCCATACCTATAGTTCTTTTTCCACTCTCGTTGCCTATTTAGTTTGCCTTTGTTTCAATTCCCTAGCTTCTGTTGTTGTTTCTTGTGATGCAGTTTTCATTTTAGTGTTAATAGTTTTGATCCTCCTTTTTCGAAACCAGTCCCTTTAACATCTCATATAATAGTGGTTTGGATCTGATGAACTCTTTCAGTTTTATATTGTTCTGGAAACACTTTCTCTGCCCTTCTATTCTGAATGACAGTTTCACTGGATAGAGTATTCGTGGCTGTAGGTTTTGGATTTTCATTACTTTGAATATTTCTTGCCAGTCCCTTCTTGCCTGCAGGGTCTCCCTTGAGAAGTCAGCTGATAGTCTAATTGGGACCCCTTTGTACATGATTCTTTTCTTCTCTCTTGCTGCTTTTAAGATTCTCTCTTTATCTTTAACTTTTGACATTCTGATTATAATGTGTCTTGGAGTGGTTCTCCCTGGGTCCAGTTGTTTTGGAACTCCCTGTGCTTCCTGGACCTGTATGTCTATTTCCTTCCCCGAGTTTGGGAAGTTCTGCTTTATTATATTTTCACTTAATTTTTCAATTTCTAGTTCATCTTGTTCACCCTCTGGTAAACCAATGATTCTTATATTGGGTCTCTTATAGCTGTCCCAGAGGTTTCTGATCCTCTCCTCATTTTCCTTGCTTCCCGTTTCCTCTCTCTGCACTGGTTGACTGTTTGCTCCTTCTCTATGTTCTGGTTTGTTGATTTGAACTCTGGATTTTATTTCCTCACCATCTGTCTCGTATGTGGTTTTGTTCCTTCCAGTATGAGTGTTTTTCAATTCTTTCTCATCTTTTTCCAGATCTTTTGTTAATTCTGTAAGTCACCTGATAACAATGGCCTTGAACTGAGTCTCTGACAGGTTTCTTATTTGTTCATCTGTCAGATTCTTCATCTGTTGCCTGGTGAGCTGCACCACCGGGATTTCTATAGTTGTCTGCCTCATTTTGACACATGCGTTTTGTTTTCTTGGGCCGGCTATAGGGGGCAATGCCTGTGTACTCGTCACAACCCAGCGACCGGTGGCAATCTGCAACCTTTTTCGCTACGCTGTGGCCCTTTGTGGTCACTACCCAGTGACCGGCAGTGAAACCTTTTTCGCTGCGCTGTGGCGCTTTGTCATCACTGCCCAGCGACCAGCCGCGATCTGCAACCTATTTCGCTGCGCTGTGGCACTTTGTGTGGGGACGGGGGTCCAAGATGGATTCCTGCAGTTATTCCTCTAGGAGACCGGGATCCGTCCTCCCACCCTCTGGGCCTCACTGTTGGAGGTGATGTGGTGGCTGCTTTTCCCAGCGTTGGGGTCGTGAGCTGCCGGAGTTTGACTGCAGCCGGGATTGCTCTCCCTGCCGCTGTCCCAGATGCTACCGCAAACAGCCCCGCCCACTTTCGCTCTTACCTGCCCAAAGAGCGCCGCTGGTTTATAACTTTGTACGTTGGGCTTCCGTGTAGTTTTATTTTCTGGAATTTCTAGTTATCTTTTGTTTTGAAGTAGTTGTATTCCTTTCTAGTTGTAGAGGGAGACCGAGCGTGTCCGTCTAAGCCTCCATCTTGGCTGGAAGTCTCTCTTTGTCTTTATATTTTTAAAAATTATTTATTTATTTGTTTGTTTATTTACTTATTTTTTAGCGAGAGGAGAAAGGAGAAAGAGAGTGAGAGAAACATCACTGTGTGGTTGCCTCTCACTCACGCCCCCACCTGGGGACTTGATGTGCAACCTAGTCATGTGCCCTGACTGGGAATCAAACCAGCGACACTTGGCTCACAGGCCGACACTTAATCCACTGAGCCACAGCAGCCAGGGCTCTAGATTCTCTCTTTGTCTTTAAACTTTGCCATTTTAATTGTGATATATCTTGATATGAGTCTCTTTGGGTTCATCTTGGTTGGGTGTCTCTGTGTTTCCTAAACTTGTGTGACTTTTTCCTTCACCAAATTAGGAAAGTTTTATGCCATTATTTCTTCAAACAGACATTTTATCCCTTACCCACTTTCCTCTATGTCTGGTATCCCTGTGATACAGATATTGTTATGTTTAATATTGTCCCAAAGCTCTCTTAGACTATCCTCATTCTTTTTAAGTCTTTTTTATTTTGACCAGGTGTTTTTTTTTAATTTGTCTTGTAAGTAGCTGATTTGATATTTTTCTTCATCTAACCTGCTTTTAATTCCTTCTAGTGTGTTCATTTCAGATAGTGTATTTTTCATTTCCAACTGGTTTGTATTCATCTTTCTATGTCTTTTTCATGTTGATGTAATTTCCACTAAGTCCTTTGAGAAACCTTATTACCATTACTTTGAACTCTATATCTGATAATTTGCTTGTCTCAATTCTATTTAGCCTTTTATTCTGGGGATTCCTCCTTTTTGTTCATTTGGAAGTTGTCTGTTTGCCATTCTTTGTAGATGTCTTTTTTTTTCTGTGTATTATATAGGTATGTTTTAACTCTTTGTTTTGTGGGGTGGTCTTATGTGGTAGGCATATTGTGGGACCAAATTGTGCTGACTCCTTGATCTCCTAATTTTTATGTTCTAGGAATCTCCTTCGTGTGGGTTATGTAGCTATCTTATTGTGTTTTTTGTCCTAAATATTGTTTACCTGCTCACTGGTGGCATCTCCCATCTGGTTGGTTTCCTGAGAGGCTCAACCCTCACAATGCCTTGTACACCATTTTATAGGTGCCGACAGAAAAAAAAGCAAAATAACATAAGAACAAAACAAGCAAACCTACCCCTACAACAATAGCAATATCAATTACAAAAAACAACGAATAATAAAAATAGAAAGAAAAATGGAATAGTAGAGAAATGGGGAAGAAAAGGAAACAAAATAACGGAGACCAAAAGAAATAAAAATAATCATAGGAGAAGAAAAGTAAACAGAACTAATATGAAAGAGAAAAATGGGTAAAGAGACAAAAAAAAGAATACAAAATTATTAAAAGGAAAAGAAGAGAATAGTGGTAATCAAAGGTAAGAGTAAAATAAAAGATATGAAATTTAAAAATGAAACAAAAATAGATGGAAAGAGAAAATAGAAAAACATAAAAAGACTATGAAAAAGAAAAATAATGAAAATAATGATGAAGAACAAAGTGGAATTTGTCTTAGCAGAGTTTAGTGCTTGCCTGCTGGGTTCTCCCTTTGGGTTCAACTCTGATGTCTGAGGGTGGTGTATGCAAATGTCAGGTGCTGTCCACAGCTAGCTATCAGAAGCCTGTTCGAAGTTACACATGATCCACAATATGTGGCTGTCTCCTTCAGACTTGGCTATGGTCAGGATGGGCCAAGCTGCTCTTTCATATATATATTCATATATATATATAATTTATTTATTTGTTGTTTTTCTATTACACTTGTCCTATTTTCCCTCCATTGCCCCCCCGCCCCCGCCCACAGCCCATCCCTTCTCCCATAGTAAATTCCCTTTTATCCGCATCTCCACCAGCACTTCTTGTTTGTTTATTTGTTGATGATGGCCATTCTGAACGGTGTGAGGTGGTATCTCATTACAGTTTTAATTTGCATCTCTCTGATGGCTAGTGATGTTGAGCATTCTTTCATATGCCTATGGATACTCTGTATGTCCTCTTTGGAGAAGTGTTTGTTCAAGTCCTTTTCCCATTTTTAATTGGATTGTCTGTCTTATTGGTGTTGAGTCATATAGTTCTTTATATATTTTGGAGATCAATTCCTTCTCTGCAGTATCATTGGAAAATACATTTCTGCATATAGTTGGTTCCCTTTATATCTTGCTTTTTTTTTTTTTTTTGGCTGAGCAGAAACTCTTTAGTTTGATGTAGTCATTTGTTTATTCTTTCCTTTATTTCCCTTGCCTTTAGAGATATATTGATGAAAATGTTGCTACATGAGATATCTGAAATATTCCTGCCTATGTTTTCCTCTAGAACTCCTGTGGTGTCATGACTTACATTTAAGTATTTGATCCATCTTGAATTTATTCCAGTGTAGGGTATAAGTTGGTGATCTAGTTTCATTTTTTTACAAGTCCCTGTCTAGTTCTCCCAGCACCATTTGTTGAAGAGGCTCTTTTCATTACATTTTATGTTCCTTCCCCCTTTGTCAAATATTAGTTACCATATAGAACTGGGTTTATTTCTGGGCTTTCTATTCTGTTGCATTGATCTATATGTCTGTTCTTATGCCAGTCAGAGAAGGAAAACTCTGACTCCAAAAAACCTCCGCTGCCTTGCGGCATACCTCTTTAGGGGAAAGGCTAAGGGAGTAAACCCCGACAGAAAATCCGGAGCCGGAGTCCCTAAGGCAGTTTGACGTTGTAGTCAACACCGGCAACTCCTGCGGCGCACCTGAAGCCAAGCTGTATTGACTCCGTCTTTCCCTTGGACCCTTCAGCTGCGAAGAGAGGGGGGGTCTGCTGCATGGGCAACAGCAGACCCTCCATATAACCCTGCCCAGGCTCTGTAGCTTCAGCTTCACTGGAGAGGACACTCCAGCGTCATCGCAAGATGTCAATTCAACACGGGAGGAGACAGATACCGTGTCACTCCCGAGTCGGACTGCACAGCCATTCTCGGCGGTGCAGATAGACTCTTAAGAAGCTACACCATCGTCTCTCGAGACGGACGGCTGCCGATACGATACGATACGATACGATACGATACGATATGCCAGTACCAGACTGTTTTGATTACAGTGGCTTTGTAGTATAGTTTGATATCAGGTATTGTGATTCCTCCTATTGTGTTCTTGTGTCTCAAGATTTCTGTGGCTTTTTGGGGTCTTTTTTGGTTCCATGTACATTTTTGAAGTATATGTTCTAGGTCTGTGAAATATGTCACTGAAATTTAATAGGGATTGGATTGAATCTATAAATTGTTTTGGGTAGTATGGACATTAATTTTTTAATTTTTTTATTTTCTTTTCTTTATATATTATTATCATTTTTCTATTACCATTGTTCCACTTTTCCCCCCATTGCTCACCGCCCACCCCACCCACTCTTCCTCCAAAGTCCATCCCCACCCCGTTACCCCATTGTCCATGTCCATGGGTCATTCATACTAATTCCTTGACTAAACCCTTCTCCTTCTTTCTCCCCTTCTCCTGGTCCCCCAACCCCCTGGTCACTGTCAGTCTGCTCCTTGTTTACTTGTCTCTGGTTCTATTTTGCTCATTTGTTTGTGTTGTTCATTAGTGTCCTGTGTTAGGTGACATCCATCATATGATATTTGTCTTTCACTCTGGCTTATTTTACTAAACATAATACTCTCCAGTTCCATCCATGTTGTCATAAATGGTAGGAGTTCATTCTTTCAGCTCTATAGTATTCCATTGTATAAAGGTATCACAGTTTTCAATCCAGTCATCTACAGCTTAGGCTGTTCCCAGCACTTTGCTATGGTGAATAATTGTGGGGGACAGACAGGCATGGGGAGATGTGGGAAGCAGACAGGCTTGGTTTAAAAGACTCTGACTGCTGTACGGAGCCACCTTGCGCTGGGCCCTTAGCTGGCAGGTTGTCTTCCAGGCCTGCTCTGAATCCCACCCTCCGGGGGATTTTAAAGATATAATAGAAATCCAAAGTGGCTTTTAAGGAAAAGGGAACCTGCTCTGTTTTTCTCTGTACAGCCTCAAATCCTTGTCAGTAAAATGTGAAGAACAAAACGATTAAGTAAGAAGAAATACTTCTGACTTTGTGTAAAATACCTGGATGTTTCAACCCTGTATTGATCTGCATTTCCCTTTCACTCCTTACCATTTGGGGAACAGTGGCATATTTTCCTTAAGTACTTTCACATGTGGAAAGTGGATAAAAACCCTGGCCAATAAAGAAACGAGGGCAATTTTCCACTAGAGACAACCCCCTCCCTTTCTTCCTCAGATGGAGAGTGTCTGAGTAGTTTCTTCATCCACTCTGAGGGACCTAGAGCCTCTGTCATGGAGAGAGGTAAATAACTTTCTTTCATAAAAATTCTGTTTCTACTTTCTTTCTATCATGGGAATGGGTCTTTCTAAAGAACAGGATGTTTATTTCCACTGGCTCTTTCAGTTTTTAAAAGGTGCAGGATCTCAGGTGAAACAAAAAGAATTTACTAAATCTATTACGAGCAGCGAATCTACACTGCCCCTGTTTCCCAGATAAAGGGTTGTATGATTTAGAAGTTTAGGAAGCAGTAGGACAGAAACTTAAATGTCTCCAGGAGAACGGGATCCCCATAGGTCATCAGAATTTAGTTACTTGGTGTATAAATAGTACGACTTTAACTCCCCTGCATATTCCTTCAGTAAAAACTAAAAGCAAAGTAAGCGGGGAGGAAATTTTCAGTTTAGAGGATGATCCGCTGTCTCAAATATTCAGAGAAGGAAAAGGAGAGATTAAATATCTATGATGAGAACTTTGCCAAGAAAGAATTAAATCCGCCACCAACAGGGGTGGTGGAAGTTAGGACCACCCTGCCCACAGCACCTCTCCCACCCTGGGACAAAGAACTTGAAAGATGGCCCTTGCCAGTGCCAGTGCCTCCACCCCTGCCACTGCCTCCGCTGCTTGTATTGAAACCCCAATGGCTATACACAGCTGCCTGCAGGAAGCAGCAAAAACCAGTGATTGGAAAGCTATATCAGCTTTTCCCATAATTGTAAAGCAAGGCTAGAGAGGACAAGTAACTTATGAGTCCTTACCTTTTGAAATATTCAAAGAACTAAGAAAGAGTGTTCAAGAGAATGGGCTCCCGTCCCCTTGAACATCTGGAATAACTGAGGTAATAACAGAGGGGTACACTATGACTCCCTGTGACTGGAGGAGCTTAGTCTGAACCCTTCTCACTCCAGCTCAATACACAATTTGGCTCACTGAATATACTGACCACTGTCGTCAGCAAGCAGCAGTAAACACAGACCTCCAAATTCCTACTGAATTTGAAATGCTCACCAGCACTGGTACGTATAATACTGCCAATACACAAGCCGCTTTAGATCCCTGGGTTTTTGCCCAGAGCTCAGCAATCGCCTGAAGGCATGAAGGCGAGTCCTGGAATCCAACATCGGCAGTCCCAACTCATTTGTTAACCTTCACCAAGGGCCCATGGAAGCGTATATGGATTTTATAGATTGCAACAAGCAATTAAAAGGCACATAGAAAGCCAGAAGGCGGCTCAGACCTTATTGCTTCAGTTAGCTCATGAAAATGCCAATAATGATTGTAAAAAGGCACTAACCCCAGTAAAATCTACTTTTACTGACATAGGGCAATATTTAAAAGCATGCCAAAATATAGGGACTGAGGAGCACAAGGCTACCTTGCTAGCCGCTGCCATTTCTACAAACCAAAAATGCTTTTGGTGCGGCAAGCCCAGCCATACGCAGCGAGAATGTCATTCTGTGCCTACAATTCAGAAAAACCAAGATCTCCTAATCAGATGTGCCTCCGCTGCCAAAAAGGCAAGCATTGGGCCAATAAGTGCCAATTAAAATTCAATAAGGATGGCAACCCCTTACAATAACAAGGAAATGGACAGGGGAGCGTGAGCTCCGGTGCCCCAGCCCACAACAGGAGGTCTGTAGAAACAGGTAGCCAGTTATTTTGGATGCAGGGAGGTGCCGAGTCACAGAGCTCAGCACTGCAGCAAGGGGAAGCACAAGAATGGACCTGGTCTTCACCTGGGAATTAATCTTAAATAAACAAGATCAAATTTCCCTGGCTCTTACTGGGGAAAGGGGGCCATTACATAAAGGCACAGTAGAACTAATTATAGGAAAATCTAGTGTCACTACTAAAGGAATTTTAGTTCAACCAAGTATTATTGATTCAGACTATGAAGGAGAAATTGAAATAAGGCTGCAGGCTTCAGGATATCATGTTATCCCTCGAGGCACCCATATAGCGCAGCTCCTTCTCCTCCCCTGTATGGTACCTAAAACCCAGAATGCTGTATGGGGAGAAGGGAATGTTGGAAGAGCAAATGATGAGTCTGTCTTTTGGACAACCTCTATTAAATTAAATAAACCTGTAATTGAGGCTAAAATTAAGGATAAAGTCTTCCCTGGACTATGAGATACTGGAACTGATGTTTAAGTGATTTCTATCCAAGTCTGGCCCTCAGAATGGCCCCTAATAGAGGCTGATACTCCCCTAACAGGTATAGGAGATCTTTCTCAGCCTAAGAGAAGTGGCTGGTTCCTTTGGTGTTATGGCCCAGATGGCAAAGAGGGTCGTATTCAACCCTATGTCCTCCTGACCCCATTAAATATATGGGGAAGAGACCTTCTTACTCAATGGGAAATGAAAATTACCCTGCCACATTTTCCCTAATGGCCACTGTCCCAGTATTTCCTCTACCTCTCACCTGGCTTAAGGAAACGCCGGTGTGGGTTGACCAGTGGCCACAAAAGGGGGGAGAAATCAGAAAAACTTCATGAATTAGTTCAACAACAACTTGAGGCAGGACATATGGAACCTTATAATAGCCCCTGGAATGCTCCAATTTTTGTAGTTCTAAAAAATCTGGAAACTGGAGACTTGTACATGACCTTAGAAAAATTAATGAAATTCTTCAACCAATGGGAGCTTTACAACCAGACATCCCTAACCCAGCCTGCATACCTAAAGACTGGCCATTCTTAGTCATAGATTTAAAAGACTGTTTTTTACAATGCCTCTAGCAGAAAAGGATAGAGAGCAATTCGCTTTCTCCCTCCCAATGCTTAATAAGTCTCAGCCACTGCAATGGTTGCCGTGGAAAGTCTTGCCACAAGGCGTGCTAAGTAGTCCTACTATTTGTCAGCATTTTGTACATCAGGCTTTACAGCCCACTAGAGAGCAGCATCCCAAGTCCATCATAAACCATTCTATGGATGGTATTTTGGTTGCTGCCCAATCTCAAGGGCAATTAGCTAATACTTTTGCTCATTTTCAGCAATCTATAGCCCAGGCAGACTTACAAATTGCACCTGAAAAGGTACAACAGTCAATGCCTTGGAAGTACTTAGGTTATGTGATCTCTCATAGAACTATTCATCCTCAAGTAATTCAAATTATTCCACCAAGGCCCTTAACTCTTAATACTCTCCAAAAGTTGTTAGGCACTATTGGTTGGATATAGCCTAGCCTTGGCATTACAACCCACCAATTAACTCATCTTTTTAAGACCTTAAAAGGAGACTCTGATCTTAATTCTCCTTGGACCCTGTCTCCACAGGCAATAGAAGAGTTAAACCTCGTCAATCAACATATCAGTAATCAGCAGCTAGAAAGAATTAGGCCTCAGTATCCTGTCAGGCTCTTCTGCTTTCTAATCTTCGATACTCCTACCGAATTAATAGGCCAATTGCAGCCACACGTAAGCATGATCGAATGGCTATTTCTCCCTCATCAGCCTCAATGCACTATCACAACTTATATAACAGCTCTTTGCCACTTAATTTTCAAGGGCCGTGAGAGGACTCAGCAACTTCTTGGCCAAGACTCAGCGGTCATTCATGTTATTCTCATGCAACTTTATTTACATCAAATATTTAGTCAGTCTTTAGAATTTCAATGTGCTATGGCTGATAATGTAGGAAAATTTAAACTCAGTCTTCCTTCTGACAAGCTTTTGCAAAATATCCCAAAATTAAACATCCAACTAAAGAATAAATTAAGCCAGATACCAATATCGGGAGCAAAGACGATATTTGTAGATGGGTCAGGAAATTCAGGCAAGGCTGCCATTACCTGGCAAGAGGACCTAGAATAGAAACATTGTGTCACCCATGGACACTCAACTACACAATGGGCAGAGCAAGCAGGAACTATTATGGCTCTACAGCAGTGGCCCCATGAGCCCTTAAATTTAGTTTGTGACTAAGGGTATACTGTATATACTTTTATTCATCTAGACCAGGCCCTAATTGAGGGGTCTCTTGATCCTTGATTACTCAATCTGTTTGTCTTTGCAAAACCTATTGGATAAAAAGGAGTACTGTTTGTTTATCACCCATATTCACTCCCATACAGGCCTTCCTGGCCCTATGGCAGAAGGCAACAGCCGAGCTGATACCTTAGTAAGTGTCATAACTACCTTTCAAAAGGCAGTTGCCTCACATCAGTTTTATTATCAAATTAGTCATGTGCTTTGCCAAGAATTTAACCTTCCATGCTCCCAGGCTAAGTGAACTATCAGAGAATGTGCAGACTGTTGGGGCATGGGCAAGGCACCCCCCAGCATGGGTGTAAACCCTCAGGGACTAGCCCTACAAACAATTTGGCAAACAGATGTCACTCATTACCCTCCTTTTGGAAAACTTAATATATTCATGTTTCAATTGATACCTATTCTGGAGCATTACATGCTACTGCTCTTGCAGGAGAGTCAGCAAAGCATATTCAAACACAATGGCTCTAGACATTCAGCTACTTAGGATGTCCGCAACAAATAAAAACTGCATTTCCCTTTCACTCCCTACCACTTGGGGAAAGGTTGCATATTTTCCTTAAGTACATCTGCATTTGGAAAGTGGATAAAAGCCCTCGCTAATAAAGAAACGAAGGCGATTTTCCATTAGAGAAAACCCCCTCATTTCCTTCCTCGGTTGGAGAGTGTCTGAGTAGTTTCTTCATCCACTCCAAGGGACCCAGAGTCTCTCTCAAATAATGCTGCTATAAACGTAGGGGCGCATAGGTTCTTTTGAATTTTGTTTCAGGATTCTTTGGGTATATTCCTAGCAATGGGATTGCTAGATCTAGAGGAAGCTCCATTTTTAGTTTTTTTGAGGAAAGTCCATACTGTTTTCTATTGTGGCTGCTCCAGTCTGCATTCCCAACAGCAGTACAGTAGGGTTCCCTTTTCTCCACATTCTCACCAGCACTGCTTGTTTGTTGACTTGTTGATGATGGCCATTCTGACTGGTGTGAGGTGGTATCTCATTGTGGTTTAATTTTCATCTCTCTGATTGTTAGTCATGTTGAGCATTTTTTATATGCCTATGGACCCTCTGTATATCCTCTTTGGAGAAGTGTTTGTTCAGGCCCTTTGCCCATTTTTAATTGGATTGTCTGTCTTCTTGGTGTTGATTCTTATAAGTTCTTTATATATTTTGGAGATCAGTCTCTAGTCTGAGGTACCATTGGCAAATATGCTTTCCCATATGGTTTGTTCCCTTTTCATCTCGCTGATATTTTCTTTTGCTGAACAGAAACCCTTCAGTTTAATGTAGTCCCATTTGTTTATTCTTTTTTTATTTTATTTGCTCTAGGAGATACATCTGTGAAAATATTTCTAGGTGGAATATATGAGATTTTCCTGCCTATGTTTTCCTCCAGGATTTTTATTGTGCCACAGCTGACATTTAAGTCCTTGATTCATTTTGAGTTCATTCTGGTGTATGGTGAAATTTGTTGGTCTAGTTTAATTTTTTTTGCAAGTCTCTGTCCAGTTCTCCCAGCACCATATCTTGAAGAGGTTATTTATCTCCATTTTATGATCCTTCCCCCTTAGTCAAATATTAGTTGTCCACGAGGCCTGGTTTATTTCTGAACTCTGTATTCTGTTCTATTGATCTATATGTTTATTCATATGCTAGTACCAGATTGTTTTGATGACAGTAGCCTTGTAGTATAGTTTGATATCAGGTATTGTGATTCCTCCTATTGTGTTCTTCTTTCTCAAGATTGCTGCAACTATTTGGTGTCTTTTTTTGGTTCCATATTGTAGTTTTTTTTTTTAGGTCTGTGAAATATGTCATTGGTATTTTAATAGGAATTGCGTTAAATCTATAAATTGCTTTGGGTAGTAGGAACATTTGAATGATGCTAATTCTTCTCGTTCATGAACATGGTATATGCTTTTATTTATTTGTATCTTTCTTAATTTCTTTCTGTAATGTTTTGCAGTTTTCAAAGTACAAGTCTTTTATACCTCTTGGTTAGGTTTATTCCTAGGTACATTATTTTTCTTGTTGCTATAGTATATGGGATTTCTTTTCTAGTTTCTATATCTGATATTTTATTGTTGGTGTACAGAAATGTCTTCAATTTCTGAATATTGACTCTGTACCCGGCTATTTTGCCAAATTCACTTATTGGTTTGAGTAAATTTTTGGTGGAGTCTATTGGGTTTTCTATGTACACTATCATGTCATCTGCAAATAATGACAGTTTTACTTCCTCTTTTCCAATTTTGATGCTTCTTATTTATTTATTTTTTTGTCTGATTGCTGTGGCTAGTACTTCCAACACTATTGAATAAGAGTGGAGAGAGTGGATATCCTTGTCTTGTTTCTGATCTCAGGGGGAGTGTTTTCAGAATTTGCCCATTGAGTATGATGTTGGCTTCAGGTTTCTCATATATGGCCTTTATTATGTAGAGTTGAGCTCCCTCAATTCCCATTTTTCTGAGTGTTTTCATCATACATGTGTGTTGTGCTTTCATTTTGTTTATGTGGTGTATTACATTTATTGATTTGCGAATATTAAACTGCCCTTGCATCCCTGGTATGAATCTCACTTGATCGTGGTGTATGATCTCTTTAATGTGTTGCTGAATCCAGTTTGCCAATATTTTGTTGAGAATTTTAGCATGTATGTTTATCAGTGATATTGGCCTGTAGTTTTCTTTTTTTGTTGTGTCTTGACTTGGTTTTGGAAGTAGGGTAATACTGGCCTCATAGAAAGAGTTTAGGAGTCTTTCCTCTTCTTGGATTTTTGGAATAGTTTGAGGAGGGTAGGAGTTAGTTCTTCCCTAAAATTTTATAAAATTTACCTGTGAAGTTACCTGGTACAGGGATTTTGTGTGCCAGGAGAGTCTTGATTACTGCTTCAATTTTACTAGATATTGGTCTATTCAGGCTTTCTGCTTCTTCTTGATTTAGTTTTAGAGGATTATATGTTTCCAGAAATTTATCCATTTCATCCAGGTTGTCAAATTTCTTTCAATATAGTGTTTGTAGTAATTTCTAACAATTCTTTGTATTTCTGTGGTGTCAATTGTGATTTCTCTTCTTACATTTCTGATTTTATTTATCTTTTTCCTCTCTCTTTTTTTCTTGATGAGCCTGGCTAAAGGCTTGTCAATTAGCTTTATCTTTTCAAAGAACCAGATCCTGGTTTTATTGATCTTTTGAATTGTTTGTTTAGTCTCTATATCCTTTAATTCTGCTCTGATCTTGATGATTTCCTTCCTTCTATTCACTCTGGTCTTTGTTGTTGTTCTTCTAGCTCTCGTAGCTGTAAGGTTAGATATTTATTTGAGATTCTTCTATCCTTTTTAGGTAGACTTGTATTGCTATGAACTTTCCTCTCAGGATTGCTTTTGCTGTGTCCCATAGGTTTCGTGCTGTTGTGTGTTCATTATAATTTATATTCAGAAACCTTTTAACTTCTTCTCTGATGTCCTTGTTGACTTATTAATTATTTAATAGCATGTTATTCATTCTTCATGAATTTGAATGTTTTTGAATTTTTTTTTTTCCTTGAGGTTGGTTCCAGTTTCAGGCCATTGTGGTCTGGGAAGATGCTTGGTATAATTTCAATTTTCTTGAATTTGTTAAGACTTGTTTTGTGCCCTACCATTTGGTCTGTCTTTGAAAATGTTTCATGTGCATTTGAAAATAATGTATATTTTGCTTCTCTGGGGCCAAAGTGTTTTATAAATATACATATTAAGTCCATTTGATCTACAGTGTTGTTCAGTGCTTCAGTATCCTTGGTGTTTCTTTGCTTTGAAGATCTGTCTAATGTTGACAATGGGGTGTTAAAATCTCTTACTATGTTTGTGTTGCTGTTGATATCTTATAATATTTGTAGTTTTCCAAGATTTTCCTTATATATTTGGGTGCTCCCGTGTTTGGTGCATATATTTTATCAGGGTTATATCTTCTTGATGGATTGTCCCCTGAAGCATTATGAAATGTACTTCTTTGTCTCTTTTTATGGCCTTTGCTGTGAAATCTGTTTTGTCTGATATAAGTATTGCTACCCCAGCCTTTTTTTTAATGTTCATTTGCTTGGAATATTTTTTCATCTCTTCAATTTCAGTCTGTGTAGATCTATTGTTTTGAGGTGAGTCTCTTGTAGACAGCATATCTGTGGGTAATGTTTTCATATCCATTCTGTTACCTCATGTCTTTTTATTGGAGCATTTAATCAATTTACATTTAAGGTTGTTATTGACAGGTATTTATTCATATTCCTTTGTACCTGTGTTCCTCTCCCTCTTCCTCTTAAAGCAGGCCCTTTAGCATCTCTTGAAATGCTGCTTTGGTGGAAATGTGAGAGAGACTCTGGGTCCCTCAAACGGATGAAGACACTAATCAGACACTCACCATTTGAGGAAGGAAGGGAGGGTTTTATTCCTGAAGAAAATCACCCCCATTTCTTTATTATCCTGGGTTTTTATCTACTTTCTACACGTGGAAATGCATAAGAAAAACATGCAACCCTTCACCAAATGGCTGGGAGTAATAACAAAGGGAAATGCAGATTAATACAGTCTTCAAATGCCCAAGTATTTTACACAAGTTCAAAAACTTTTCCTCTTATGTAACTGTTCTGTTTTTCACATTCTACTGACAAGAATTTGGGGCTATTCAGAGAAAAACAAAGCAGGTTCCCTTTTCTTTAAAAGCCACTTTGCGTTTCTATTCTACCTTAAAACCCCTCTGGAGGATGGGATTCATAGCAAGCATGAAAGACAAAAACCAGCTGGTTAAAGACCCAGGTTCCCATTTTCAGGCTGGGCTCCACACAGCGGTCATCAAAGTCTTTTGAATCATGCTTACCTGTCTCCCACATCTCCCCCTGTTTTATTAAGTATCTGAGATATTGAGGTAAGGTCAACAAAACTTGCTGCTTGTTTTTCACATATTTTGTCATGAGTAAACAATTTGCAAAAGCACCTTAAGACACAGAGTATATCTAGAATGCACGTCATAGCTCCCATCACCCTAAGTCTTAAATTTAGTTCATGAAACCAGTTTTTAGGGTTGAACAGTTATAAGTTTTCTTGCAAAGTTCGGAAAACATTTTTCTCAGTTAGTCTTTTAATGTCCTGAATTTGCTGCTGGAGCTCAAACTGTAACTGGTTCACCTGGCCTTTAAGGTAGGTGGAAAAGGCCCCTTTTAGATGATGCTAGACCTTCTCCCATGAATGCTGGCTGGTGTTCCATTTCAAAGGGGTAACATAGAGTTTGGAGAACGCTGGATCACAGGTGAGCCATTGGCGGGTGACTAGGGCATCCTGCCTGTCCCGAAACCATATCATTGCAGACTCCACAGCTCAAAGCTAGGCGAAGATTTGCTGGTCAATCCATGTTTTTTTGGAGCATTTCCTGTGTGGAGTTAGTAAGGAGAATTTCTACTGCATGAGCTGTCTGAATAGAGTCCATCAGGGCAATGGCAATAGCAGAGACAGTGCATGCAATGAGAACACCTAAAAATCATCGCACTTGCACCATGAAAAGTGCATGGTTAATGGCTGTGGGTCCTCCTGAATCCTCTCATTCTCTGGTGACATTAACCAGCAGCCACAACTTGGCCTGTCTATGGATTGTAAAAATAGCGGTTAAATTGAGCTGGGTAACATCGCTGTGAGTAAGGCAGCTGGCATAAATGGAATCTGTTGAGAGAGTAATGTTATATAAGTTGGAAACATAGTCATAAGTCAGTTGAGGCAGTCGTGGAGTGGCTAAAAAGAGATATGGGTGAGAAGTACAAACGATGACCCAGGAATTATCAGTAATATCAATAGTATAGGACATACATGGTTCTTTTGCCTATAATGGGCATGGCCTCTAAGACGTTCAATAAATGGAAGGCCAATATGCCACAAATTACTGTGCCAAGGGGTGGTATGTTCTGGAGCAACAATTCTAATGATTGGAGCCCCTAACCCTCTTTACTCCAGCCAAGGATGAGGTATTTTTTCATTAGGTTTTGCTAAACCATTACTGGTATATATGGTCCATCCTGCATGCAAGTCTTGTGCTATTAATAGTGTATGAGTGATTCACTTAAATGAAGGCTTATTGCCTCAACACAAAGTCCAAGCCACCGTGGTGGGAACTTGAGACTTGGCCTGACAAAGGGGAATATCAGGAGGGTTATGGCTGTTTCCATTTTGAGTCAGGTTAATTCCAACTGAACCTATTAGAAAGAAGTCAGTAGACAGTGAAGGGGAGGAGGCTGCTTTGATGATTGTGTAAACATGCCATTGAAATTTAAGGGGTAAACCTAAAGTATTAGATAGGATAGGAAAACAGGCAGGTAATTGTTCTGCTAGAAAAGTGGTGCCTTCCAGGGCTTGTAGCCAATGTCATTTTTCCTCCAGAGGCCCACGAGGTGGAATCCATGTCCCCTTGTCCATTTAGTGTCATTAGAGAACAATTGGGGCTCTGAGTGCCACCAGGTTTGAGGTTTAAAGGTAGGTGGGTCCAGAACATGGCCCCAATGTATATGATGGGGCTCTGAGGTTAGGCCTAAGCCTCAAAAGCAAGTCAATAAGGCAATTATAAGTACCACTTTAGCCAAATTAGAGGACACTATGGTCATATAGGCCAGGAATCTATTCTCTGGGGTGTACTCTAACCCTGTACTTTGGAGAACCTTTTCAGCCTCTTTGTTGAGAGCTGTTAACTTTTCCCAAGTTATTCCAGGGTAAAGACTTTCTGCTTTTTTTGCATCACACCTCCAACAACTTTGGCACCGGTGGTGTCACTTATTCATGGACATCTTATTTAGTTGTTTCATCACATTCTCCAGGCACCTGACCTTCTTGTCCTGGGATGGTTACCACTGGAACAGAAGATGTTTGTCACCCATGGGATGGCTTTACTCTCTTTGCAGGAAGCCACAAAGGACCTGTTGGGGGAGAAACCCACCCATATATTTGTCCCCATATCAGTAAATCAACTGGGCCTTCCCAAGTTTGTTCACCTTGAGGGTCCTGGTATAACACTAAGGGACGAATTTCCCTGTCCTCTGGTCCATGGGAGCAAAATGCCATTCAATACCTGAAGTAAGAGAGTCATCACAGTTTAAAAAATTATAAGTATACACTGCTAACATAGTTAAATTTGTGGGGGAAGGACTGCATACTCCCCCTTTTGTGTTCTTTGAGAAGATTTTTAAAAGTATGATGAGCTCTTTCCACAATGGCCTGGCCTGTAGGATTATAAAGAATGCTTGTTTTATGTTTAATATCCCATTTTTGTAAAAATTCCTGGGTGGAGAAGCTACATAGCTTGGTCCATTATCAGTTTTTATTTGTTGCAGATGTCCTAAGTAGCTGAACACCTAGCCAGTGTGTCTGAATATGCTTGTGTTGTTCAATGCCTGTATATCCTTGGTGTTTCTTTGCTTAGGTGATCTGTCTGTTGTTGATAATGGAGTGTTAAAGTCCCTACTATGAGTGTGTTGCTGTTAATATCCTTCTTGTGGTCTTCTAGTATTTTCTTTATGTATTTGAGTGCTCTTGTGTTGGGTGCATATATGTTTATTCATGTTATATCTTCTTGATGGATTGTTATCTTAAATATTAAGAAATGTCCTTCTTTGTCTCTTTTTATTGCCCTTGCTTTGAAAACTGTTTTGTCTGATACGAGGACTGCTACCCCAGCTTTTTTTTTCATGTCCGTATGCTTGGAATACTTTTTTACATCCCTTTACTTTCAGTCTGTGTAAATGTTTTGTTTTGAGGTGTGTTTCTAGTAAACAGCAAATATGTGGCTCCTGTTTTCTTATATATTCTGTTACCCTATGTCTTTCAATTGGAGCATTTAATCCATTTACATATAAGGTTATTATTGACATGTATTTATTCATTTCCCTTTTTACCTGTGTTTTTCTCCTCTTTCTTTTTTCTTTTTCTTAAAGCATTCCCTTTAGCATCTCTTGCAATGCTGGTTTGGTGGAGACGTATTCTTTTGGTCTTCCTTTGTCTGAGAAATTTCTTATTTCACCTTCCATTTGAATGAGAGCCTTGCTGCACAAAGTAGTCTTGGTTGTAGGCCTTTGTTTTTCATTGCATGAAAATTTTTTCTCATTCACTTCTGGTTTCTAGTGTTACTGTTGAGAAATCGGTCGATAGCCTTATTGGAGCTCCCTTGTATATAATTTGTTGTTTTTATTTTGCTGCTTTTCGGATTCTCACTTTGTCTTTGAATGTTGCCTTTTTAATTATGATGTGCCTTGGAGTGACCTTTTTCAGTTTTATCTTCATTGGGACTTTGTGCTTCCTGGACTTGCAGGACTTTTTCTTTCATCAGGTTAGGAAAATTTATCTCATTACTTTTTCTCTCAGGTTTTCTACTTCTTGCTCCTCCTCTTCTCTTTCTTATATCCCTATGATTCTAATGTTGTTTAATGTCATGTTGTCCTGCCGTTCTATTACATTCTCTTCATTCTTTTCCAATACTTTTTTATTTTGTTGTATTGTCTGGAAATTTTTTTTCTACATTGTCCTCTAACTCACTGATCTGATCTTCTGCTTGGTTTAGCCTGTTTTTTATGTTCTTCATTATAGAAATTGTATTCTTCATCTCTTCTTGGTCCTCATTAATAGTTTCTATGTCATTTTATATGCTTGTGTTGTTCTCTGTAAGTTCCTTGTAGCTTTTGTGCAATTCTTTGTAGTTTCCCTGGAGTTCCTTGTATTTTTCATGGAGTTTGTCATAGTTTTCTTTGACATTGTCAAGTATATTGAGCTTCTTTATCACCATTCTTTTGAATTCCATGTCTGAAAGTTGGCTTATGTCTATTCCATCTATCTCTCTTTCTGGGGATTCCTTTTTTCCTTTCATTTAGACGTTGTTTCTGTGTCCTCCCAAGTTGAATTATTCTTGTTTGTTTTTGTTTATTAGATTTGTTTGCTTTGATTTCCTGCCTTCATGGAATGAGATTCTTTATAGGAGAACTGGGGGATTTAGTGGTGTAGTCTCTTTGATCTCCTGAGCCTGATGCTCTTGGGATGCTCTTTATGCCATTTGTTTAAGTTTTCTGGTTATATTTATGTTACTCTTTGATGGATCCTTCCCTCTGGCTCGTTGTTTGAGAGTCACTCTTCCCACCTTGTCTTGAGTTCCTTTGTGTAGATGCTGTTAAAGCATAAATGAGCAACCCAAGCAAGAAACCCACACACTCAAAAATATCCCCCACCCACAGCCCCACTATTGGCAGCAAATGAGTTAGTATTAATGTAAATGTAGAGAGGTTAAGACTATTATACTGTAGGAGAAACAGATAAGAGTTTTTTAAATGAAATAAAGATGATTTTTGAGGAAAGATGATAGAATAATAATAGTAGCATGTAGGGTCAAGGCTATGGGATACAGTAAGTAATATTTATATTGTATGTTTAAAAATTTCTTTTAGACAAGGAAAATCACAATACTCGGTGGTAGACTATAAAGTAGTGCAGCTAACTGTCTTTAAAGTTTCTTTTCATTTAAAATATGTTTTCATTTGAAAGTTAAACTATATCTGTGGTATCATCAAAAATGTTTAATTTACAGGCAAGAAGAATGTCAAATGCCTTGCAACTGGATGTCTTTCCAATAAGATAGTCTTATAGATTTAGAGACTGGTTTTTGGGTTATGTTACATAAATTAACATGTGTTTTCTGTTTTCAAAGGGCATAAACGTTTGATCTCATTACCTGAGTGATTGTCTGTACATATATGCCTCACTTAATCCTGTCTGCATTGCTGCCTCCTGAGACTCAACGGTTTGGCTGAACTAAGTGGCTGGGTTGGTGAAGCATGGGGTGGTCTGTGGGCTTCACTTTAAAACTGATTTCTCTTTTCTATCATAACGGCTTGGATAGAAAGAGCCCAGAGGTCTGAGAGGGGGGAAACCTAAAATATTTTCCTCAGCCCAAACTAATTATAATGGGCAAAAAAGTTTTGGATAGGTCAGATGTGCCTGGTACACCGTACTCCAAAGAAGCCTCTTTATTCCCTAATGTGGGACATTGAAAAATTAATACCTGCATTTTCTCATCTAGGTGTTATGTACTGAATAATGTCTTTTAACTCTGTTGCCAAATATGTGGCCTCCAGAATACAACAGGATGCCAGCCTGTTAAATCAAGCCATTGTTTGAGGACAGCCAACTGACCTGGAGTCTGCAAGATCCTTCCTTATGTGGGAGTGCCGCCCTCCCCTTCACACCCCCAATCTTATTAGGGATTTCTGAACCCAAGCATAGGTAGGATGACAACCATGTCCAGCTTGAAGCAGCTAGAGGAGCACGAGACCTTCATGCATTGTCCTTTATAAGATTATAAAGAGTCTTAAGTCTTAGAGGGAGGAATTGTAATTTTTTATTGTTAAAATAATTAATTAATTAATTGACTGATTTTTTTAAAAAGAAGAAAAAGAATATATGAAAGGGTGAAGTGAAAAAGCTTGTATGTACAACCCATGGGCATGGTGTTGGGCGGGGGGGTGATTGCTGGGTGTGGGGTGGTGCTGGGCGGAAGGGAGCAAAGGTGAAAAAATTGGAACTATTGTAACAATATAATCAATAAAATATACTAAAAAAAAGAAACAAAAACATTATTATTGGAGGAAACTAGAAAAAATATGGAGATTAGCCATAATCTCAATACACCCATCCCCCAGAAAACCATTGTAAATATGATGATATATTCCTAGATTGTAGGATATTTCCTAATACATTCATAGTATAAAATGTTGCTTATAGAGTGTCTCACTGATGACTATATTGCTGAATATTTTTTATAAAAGTTTTTGTTAATGAATATGTACTATTCCATTGCATAGAAATACTATAATTTATTTAACCAACCCTCAAATAGATTTCTTATATTTGCCAGTTTTTATAATTATATGTAACACTGCAAATTAATATATTTTAAACATTGTGCTATGAGAAAGAAGTCAGACAAAAAAGGCCTCATATCGTATGAGTTCATTTATATTGAAATGTCCAGAATAGGCAATTCATAGAGACCAAAAGTAGAATAG
The DNA here is from genome assembly GCF_987537825.1 of Furipterus horrens. Taxonomy (NCBI): domain Eukaryota; kingdom Metazoa; phylum Chordata; class Mammalia; order Chiroptera; family Furipteridae; genus Furipterus; species Furipterus horrens. The sequence goes on from NW_028327179.1 coordinate 65,443,810, forward strand.
TGAGGGGAAGGCAGAATGGGGAGTGACTGCTAATGGGTAGGGGTTTCTTTCTGGAAGCAATACAACTTTTCTAGAATTAGATAGCAGTAATAGTTGCATAACTTTCTACATATGCTAAAAACCACTGAACTGTACACTTACAAAGAGTGCATTTTATCTTGATTAAAAATATTTTTTGGATAAAAAAAAGAGAGGGAAGAATGCAGAATGAAGTGAGAAAGTGGAAGTGTATAGTATATGTCTTATATAGCAGTATATGTTATATGTTTAGTGTGAAAGGAACGATAAACAAAACAGACAAACAAAAATTAAAGAAGAAAAATAGGAGGGAGAGAAGGTAGGAAAGAGGTTAAAGAAAGTTTATTTAAAAAAGGGAAGGGGAAAAAGGGGAAGAGATTAAAAAAGGGGGGGGAAAGAGGAAGAAAAGAAAAAAAAAAGAAAGAGGTTTTACTCAGTTCAAACTTTGGGTGCAGTATTCTTTTCCTAGATCCACCCTTGGTCAGAATTCCATGGGTTTCAAATCTTTTTTGGCTGGCTGGCTGTGAGGAGATCTGGCTGGTTTCTGTGGCTGTTTTTCTCTCATTCGTGGGTCTGCTGCAGCTTTTTGTTGTGAGCCACACTGACTTGGGTTTATCCCACTAGTCCTGTGGCCCCCTCCAGCAATCCTCAGACTTCTCTAGCAATGTTTTTCTGCTGGCAGTCAGTGTGCATGTCCCTAGTCCCCACCCAGCCTTGGGTCTTATCTTCGCTCCTCCTCCCAAGAAGTCTCTGTGCTCCATGTCACAACATTGGACTGCATCCATCCCTGGCAGGCAGCGTCTCACTGTTCACCTGTGTGCACTGCTTGCCTGCTTTGGGTCTCTACTGACTGCATTTCTGCCACAGCTTTCCTGTATGGGCCCCTCTCGCTGGTTCAGTTCTGCTTCCTTGTTTGGTGGTGCTGTGATGCTCGTGCTTGGGGTGAAGGGGTGCCAGCTCAGAGTTGCCAGCACATAAGGCCCCACCTAGACTTAGTTCATACAGTTTCCCACAGTCTGGGATATTCGCTGTCTTTTCACATCTCTGGCTGTTTTAAGGAAACCCTCCCATTGACTCCATTCTGGACTTTGTTGGTCTCAGCAACTCTGGCAGGCGGCAGTTTCTAAGCAGATCCTGGGCAATGAGCCAATCAGCAGCTGCCCCTTTGGGGTGTGGTGCAGAAGCGTCGCTGGGCTGAGGAGCTCAGCAACTGGACTGGGGGTCCCAACGAGTCCTTTTGAGAGTGTGAAGAGGTTTTCTGCCATCATTTGCGTCACTCCCACACTCCCTTCCCAGTTTGTGCTATCTGAAATCTGCACTCAATCAATCCTCTCTGGGTTTGTACTCCAATTTTTTCCATCACTGGAGCAGCAGACAAAACTGCTAATTATGCCAACGACATTTTCTCCCTACTCCGAACAAATTGTTACATGTACATTTATAGTAAAATACCCAGAACACATTAAGGTACCTAAAAACAATGTATGTTTTTCTGTGTATTCTATTATTTGAATGTTGATTAAAGCACACAAGGAAGCATATAGACAACATGACAGCGAGGGGAAAATCCTGTGTGTTGCAATTATTTAATAACGTGTATATGTTTAGTAGAAAATTAACTTTACCATTCTAGAGTACTTGACAGTACTTACAAACCTCTTTGAGGAACACAGTTTTTTTGTGTGTGTTCAGGTGTTATTGCAACAGAAACTAAATAGAAGACATACATGAAAAATGAGATAAGATCTAATACCCCATATCCAAACAGCTTTATGTGTATTTCCCACAGAATATTGATTAAGCTTCACAGAAAACATAATTTTTCCTGAAACCTTTATGTGTCCTTCTGCCTTCTATCGCAATTCAACTGGTAACTATCAAACACATTGAACACTATCAACTTCATGACAGAGAGGAGAAACGTCTAACTGTTGTTATAATTAGAAGAAATGTACATATTTTGTACTGTTTAACAGGATGTTTCTTTCCTAAAATAAACTTCACATGCTTGGCTTCTTTCAGGATACTGATTTTTCTTAGCTTGACAATGAATTACAGAAGAAACAAAATAGAGGACAAAAATGGACACTGAGATGAAACATATTTTCTTTATATTAACTTCTGTTGTGTGCATTTCTAATAGAACACATAAAACGCATTAGCGTACCCAAACTAATGTCTTTTTATATATCCTATCAATTCGAATGTTGACCAAGCACACAATGAAGCATAAAAACAATGAGACAGCAAGGGGACAATTCTATCTGTTGAAATCATTTGATAAAATGTACACGTTGAAAAGAATGTTAACATTACCTTTCTTAACTATACCTGAGAGCTGTAGTTTGCTTCTTTGAGGAACACAAGTTTTCTGAATTTAGCAAGTAATGGCGAGAGAAATGACAGGGAAGACATACATGAACAGTGGGACAACATCAAATGTCCAGAGTTCAAAAAGATTCTTCTGTATTTTCAGTAGAATATGGGTTAAACTTCTCAGAAAACATAATTTTTCCTGAAATATTTCTGTATCTTTCTGCCTTCTTCGCAATGCCACTGGTAACTGTCAAACACAATGAACTCTTATCAACTTCATGAGAGAGAGGAGAAACCTCTAACTGTTGTTATAATTCGAAGAAATGTCCATGTTTTGTACTGTTTAACAGGATGTTTCTTTACTAAAATAGACTTTACATGCTTGTCCTCCTTGAGGACACTGCATTTTCTTGGTTTGACAAGGAATTACAAAAGAAACAAAATGGAGGACATGAATGTACAGTGAAATGACACATATTTCTTTATTATGTGCATTTCTAACAGATTACCCAAAATGCACTAGCATACCTGAAACAAATATCTGCATCTATCTATGTCCTATGCATTCGAGTGTGGACCAAAGCACACAATGAAGGATAACAACAACAAGACAACAAGAGGAAAATTCTCTGTTGAAATGATTTGATAAAATGTACATATTGATTAAAATGTTAACTTTACGTTTCCTAACTGTACTTGAGAGCTGTTGCTTCCTTCTCTGAGGAACACAAATTTTCTGAGTTTAGCAAGTAATTGAGAGACAAACGACATGGAAGACACACATGAACAGTGGGATAACTTCAAATATTCCCAGATCATAAACCTTAATCTGTATTTCCAGTAGAATATGAGTTAAACTGAAACCTCAATGTGACTTTCAGCCTTCTATAACAAAACCACTGGAAACTATCATACACAATGAATTCTATCAACTTCATGGCAGGGAGAGAAACCTCTAACTACTATTATAATATAAAGAAATGTACATATTTTGTACTGTTTAACAGAATATATCTTTACTAAAATAGACCGTAAATACTTGGCCTCCTTGAGGACACCACATTTTCTTCGTTTGAGAAGCAATTATGAAAGAATCAAAACAGAGGACATAAATGTACAGTGAAATGACACATAATTCCTTTATTGTGTCCATTTCTAAATGAATACACAAAAACCCCTAGGCTACCTAAAACCAATATCTGCGTCTATATATATCTCAAAAATTCGAGTGTTGACCAAAGCACACAATGAAGCATAACAACAATGGGACACCAGGGGACAATTCTACTATTGAAATCATTTGATAAAATGTACGTATTGATTAGAAAGTTAACAACGTTTCTTAACTGTACTTGAGAGCTGATGCTTGCCTCTTTGAGGAACACAGATTTTCTGTGTTTAACACATAATCGCAAAACAAACGACATTTACGACATACATAAACAGTGGGATAACATCAAGTGTCTTGAGTTAAAAATTTTTCATTAGTATTTCCAGAAGCATAGGGGTTACACTTCACAGAAAACATAAATTATTATGAAACCTTAATTATCCTTCTGCTTTCTAACAAAAAACCACTGGAAAATATCACACACAACGAACTCTATCAACTTCACACAGAGCAGAGAAACCTCTAACTGTTGTTATAATTCGAAGAAATGTACATGTTTTGTATTGTTTAATAAAATTTTTCTTTACTGACTTAGAGTATACATGCTTAGCTACTTTGAGGACATTGTATTTTCTTGGTTTGACAAGGAATTACAAAGAAAACAGAATAGAGGACAAAAGTTTCCAGTAAAATGACATATATTTCCTATATTATGTGCATTCCTAACAGAATACAAAAACAAAAACAAAAATGCACTAGCGTATCTTAAACCAATATCTGCATCTATCATTATCCTATGAATTTGAATGTAGGCCAAAGAACACAATGAAACATAACAACAACGAGATAGAAAGAGGACAATTCTATCTGATGAAATCATTTGATAAAATGTACATGTTGATTACAATGTTAGCTTTATCTTTCTTAACTGTAGTTGAGAACTGTTGCTTGCTTATTTTCCAAGCATAAATTTTCTGAGTTTATCAAGTAATCCGAAAACAAACGACAATGAAGACATACATGAACAGTGGGATAACATCATATATTTCTAGATTAAAAAGTCTCATCTGTTTTCCAATAGAATTTGGGGTAAATTTCACAAAAATCATGATTTTTACTGAAACGTCTTTGTGTCTTTCTGCCGGCTTTCGCAGAATCATTGGAACCTATCACATAAAATCATCCCTATCAACTTCATGACAGAGGGAAGCAATCTCTAACTGTTGTTAAAATTAGGAGAAATGAGCATGTTTTGTACTGTTTTTTTTTTAAAGTATATTTTATTGATTATGTTGTTACAGTAGTTCCAATTTTTTCCCCTTTACTCCCCTCCACCCAGTATCTCCCTCCCCCAGCATCCCCCCCCAAGTCCGTACCCATGGTTCGTAAAAAATAACTATCCCTCCCTCTCAGATATTAAGACCCTTTGTAATCTTGTAAAGGACAATGGGCGAAGGTCTCAAGCTCCTCTAGCTGCTTCAAGCTGGACATGGTCGTCGTCCTACCTACCCTTGGGTCCAGAAATCCCTAATAATAGTGGGGGTGTGGAGGGGAGGGTGGCCTTCCCACATGGGGAAGGATTGTGCAGACTCCAGGTCAGTTGGCTGTCTCCGGACAACGGCGTGCTTGGTTTAGCAGGTTGGCATCCTTGTTGTGTTCTGGGGGGAACAGATTTGGCAAAAAGGGTTAAAAAGCATCATTCAATCCATAACTACTAGGTGACAAAAGGCAGGGATTAATTTTTCAATGTTCCACATTAGGAGAAAAAAAAAAGGGGGGGGGGCTTCTTTGGAGGAAGGTGTGCTAGGCACATCTCGCCTGTCCAAAACCCTTTTGCCCATTATATTTAGTTTGGGCTGAGGGAAATAGTTTGTTTCCCCCTTCTCAGACCTCTGGGCCCTTTCTGTCCAAGCCATTAGGATAGAAAAGAGAATTCAGTTTTAAAGTGAAGCCCACAGACCACCCTATTCTTCATCAACCCAGCCATTTAGTTCAGCCAAATCGTTGAGTCTCAGCAGGCAGCGCTGCAGAGAGGATTAAGTGAGCCTTTTGCGTACAGACAATCACTGAGGTAATGCGGTCATAGGCTTATGCCCTTTGAAAACAGAAAACACATGTTAATTTATGTAACATAGCCAACAAACAAGTCTCTAAATCTGTAAGACTGTCTTATTGGGAAGACATCCAGTTGCAAGGCACTTGACATTCTACTTGCCTGCAACTTGAATCTCTTTGGTGATATCACAGATATGGTTTAATTTTCAAGTGAAACCATTTTTTAAGTGAGAAGAAACTTTTAAGACGGTTAGCTGCCCTACTTTACAGTCTGCCACTGATCATTGTGATTTTCCTTGAATAATGATTTTTCTCCCTAAGATTACTCTCCTTGTCTTTAAAGGGGCTACATTAAGTCCATTTTTAATTTATCCTGTTCATTTGCATAAACATAACAAGAGCAGCAAATGATCACTTATGATCTTTAGTTCTGTTTTGCTGGAACTTACCCAAGGAACATTTAGGGTGGCCCTCAGTCTGCTCTTCAGGGCACAGAAGCTGGGCCACATACCTGGCATTCATCCTTGCCTGTACACACCTGTCCTTTCCAAGTCTTTCTGGTTTTCCATTGTGCCTTAAGGTCCCTTCTAGCCATCTTTCAGGAAAACAACCTTCATTCTTTCCCTGGAGAGATTGCTGTGGACCGCACAACCAACCATGGCAGCAGGCCTTTTATTTCGCGGGCTTTTATTACCTTTGAAAGTCATTCCCAGTCATTCCCATGCCCATTTGCTTGAAATACTTTTTTCCATCCCTTTACTTTCAGTCTGTGTAGATCTTTTGTTCTAAGGTGGGTCTCTTGTAGACAGCATATATGTGGGTCATTCTTTCTAATCCATTCAGCTACCCTATGTCTTTTAATTGGAGCATTTAATGCATTTACATTTAAGGTTATTACCGATAAGTACTTATTCACTGTCATTTTTCCCCTTTGTACTTGTGTTCTTCTCTGTCTCTCTCTGTTTCTTTATCTTCTTAGAGCAGACCCTTTAGCATCTCTTGCATTGCTGGTTTGGTGGAGATGTATTCTTTTAGCCTTCTTTTGTCTTGGAAGCTCCTTATTTCACCCTCCATTTTGAATGAGAGTTTTGCTGGGTATAGTATTCTAGGTTGTAGACCTTTGTTTTTCATTGCTTGGAATATTTTTTGCCATTCCCTTCTGGCTTGTAGTGTTTCTGCTGAGAAATCTGATGATAGCCTTATTGGAGTACCCTTGTATGTTATTAGTTGTTTTTCTCTTGCTGCTTTTAGGATCCTCTCTTTGTCTTTGAATGTTGCCATTTTAATTATGTGTCTTGAGGTGGGCCTGTTGGGGTTCATCTTCATTGGGACCCTCTGTGCTTCCTGGACTTGCGTGACTCTTTCTCTCGTCATGTTAGGGAAGTTTTCTGTCATTAGTTTTTCAAAGAGGTTTTCTATCCCTTGCTCTTCTTCTTCTCCTTCTGGAATTCCTATGATACGGATATTATTACGTTTCATGTTGTCCTGCAGCTGTCTTAGAACCTCTTCAGTCTTGTTCAGTCTTTTTTCATTTTGTTGCATTGTCTGGGAGTTTTTGTGTAGGTTGTCCTCCAGCTCGCTGATCCGATCTTCTGCTTCCTCTAGCCTGCTTTTAATTCCTTCTACTGTGTTCTTCAATTCAGAGATCGTATTCTTCATTTCCTCCTGGCTCTTATTGATAGCTTCTATGTCCTTTTTCATGCTCACGTAATTTTCTGTGAGTTCCTTGTAGTTTTTCTGGAGTTCTTTGAAGTTTCCGCTGAGCTCATTCAGCTTCTCCATAATCCATGTTTTGAATTCCATATCTGATAGTTCGCTCCCCTCTATTTCATTTAGCACTCTTTCTGGGGATTCTACCTTTCCTTTTGATGGGAGGTTGTTTCTCTGTCTCCCCATTTTTTTGACTCCTATTGTTTGTTGGTGCTTCCTAGAATGATCTGCACTTCCTGGATCTGCCTCTGGTGGCGTCAGATCATGTACCAGTCTGGCCCTAGGCAGCCTGTTGGAGACTTCCAGGGATCTACTGCTGTTGTCTGTCTTCTTTGATTGTTAATCTGCTCAATCTGTGATTAGCTGTCAGGCTTAAGGACTGTGGGTGTGGCAGCTTAATTCCCGTCGGCAGGGCTTTTGCTTCCCCTCAGGCTGACGCCACTTGGAGGGGAATGGTCTACCCGCAGTACTGGGGATGAGTCAGCACTGGGACCCAGTCGGCTGCTCCTCCAGTTCTTCCCTCAAAGCCACCGTGCCAAACTCTCCCCAAGTGTCTCCAGTCCTCTCTGCCTTCCCTCTGCTTGAGCCCAGGGTAAGTGGTGGCCAAAATATTTTCGTATGTGATCCACTTAAGAGCTCTTTTTCTCCTGCTGTTTCTCTCCGGCTAGCAAGAAACCCTGTGGCTTTTCGCTTTTCACAGCTGATACTGTTTTACTTTCCACTCTGTTGCTGTAGGCTGGGAAGCCCAGCTGGGGGTTTAGACCCTGCCCTTCTCAGGGGGAATCCCCGGCTGCTGAGCTGTTTCTCAGTCCCTTCAGCTGCCACCCATGTGAGCCCAGCCAGCCCTTCCGCGTCTCCGCACTCCCTACCGGTCACGTTGTGATGTAGCGGCCTTTTCTGTCTCTCCGTGGTTATAAGACTTCTTTCCAGCTAGTGTTCGTTGGTTGTTCCAGATGATTTCTCCAAAATTAAGTTGTAAACCCAGACTGGTCCTGGGAGGAGGTTAGTGTAGCTTCCATTTACTCCTCCGCCATCTTGGATCTCCTTTGTTTTGTACTGTTTAACAGTATGTTTCTTTACCAAAATATACTTTACATACTTGGACTCCAGGGGGACAACGCTTTTTTTCGTTTGACAAGGAATTACATTAGAAACAAAATAGGCAATATAAATGAACAGTGAAATGATTCATATCTCCTTTATTGTGTCCATTCATCGTAGAATACACGAAACGCCCTAAGGTACCTAAAACCAATATCTGCGTCTATCTATATCTCATGAATTCCAATGATGACCAAAGCACAAAATGAAGCATACTAACAACGAGACAGCAAAAAGACAATTCTATATGATGAAATTATTACATAAAATGTACATATTGATTAGAATGTTAACTTTACGTTTCTTAACTGTACTTGGGAGCTGTTGCTTGCCTCTCTGAGGAACACAGATTTTCGGCGTTTAGCAAGTAACCGAAACAGAAACGACATGGAAGACATTCATGGACAGTGGGATAACTTCAAATATTCCCACGTCATACAGCTTCATCAGCATTTCCAGTAGATCGTGGGTCAGACTTCACAGAAAACGTAATTTTTCCTGAAACACCTGTGTTTCTTTCCTCAATATTTAGCAAAATCATTCAAAACTATTATAAACAATGAACCCTATCAACTTCATGACAGAGAATAGCAACCTCTAACTGTTGTTATAATTAGGAGAAATAAACATGTTTTGTATGGTTTAACAGGATGTTTCTTTACCAAAATATACTTTACATACTTGGAGTATAGGGGGACACTGCCTTTTTTTCGGTTGACAGGAATTACCAAAGAAACAAAATAGAGGACATAAATGAACGGTGAAAAGACTCATGTCTTCTGTATCGTTTCCATTTCTTGGAGAATATACGAAACGCCCTAACGTACTCCAAAACAATATCTGCATCTACCTATATCCTATGGATTCCATTGCTGACCAAAGCATACAATGAAGCATACAAACAACGGGACAGCAAGGGGACATTTCTATCTGTTTAAATCATTAGATAAAATATACATGTTGACTAGAATGTTAACTTTACGTTTCTTAACTTTACGTGGAGGCTGTTGCTTGCCTCTCTGAGGAACACAGATTTTCGGCATTTAACAAGTAATCGAACGAAACAACATAGAAACATACATGAACAGTGGTATGACTTCAAATATCCACTGTCAAGAAGCTTCAAATGGATTTCCAGTAAATCATGGGTTACACTTCACAGACAACGTGATTTTTTCTGAAACCTCTGTTTTTTTTTTTCTATCACAAAATTATTAAAAGCTATTGTACACAATGAACCTTATCAACTTCATGTCAGAGGGAAGAAACCTTTAACTGCTGTTATAATTAGGAGAAATAAAAAGGTTTTCTATGGTTCAACTGGATTTTTTTTACCAATATATACTTTACACACTTGGACTCCAGGGTAACACCGCCTTTATTTGTTTTGACAAGGAATTACCAAAGAAACAAAATAGAGGACATAAATGAACAGTGAAATGACTCATACCTCCTTTATTGTGTCCATTCCTCGGAGAATATACGAAACGCCCTAAGATACCCCAAAACAATATCTGTATCTATCTATATCCTATGCATTCCATTGCTGACCAAAGCATAAAATGAAGCCTACAAACAACGGGACAACAAGGGGGCATTTCTATCTGTTCAAATCATTAGATAAAATGTACATGTTGACTAGAATGTTACCTTTACGTTTCTTAACTTTACTTGGGGGCTGTTGCTTTCCTCTCTGAGGAACAGTTTTTCTGAGTTAACAAGTAAGGGCAACAGGAACTCTTTGAAAGACACACATGAGAAACAAGATAACATCGAATATCTTCAATTCAAAGAGCTACATCTGTACTTCCAGTAGTATATGTGTTACACTCCAAGGAAAACAAGATATGTCCAGAAACCACTATCTCTGCTTCGGCCTTCTATGGCAATGCCACCGGTGACTATCTCACACAATGAACGCCATCACCACATGGACAGAGAGGAGAAAGCTCTAACTTCCGTTATAATTGCCAGAAATGTTTGTGTTCTCTCCTGTTTCAAAGAAGGACTCTTTACCAAAGAGAATTTATAGGCTAGGCCTCTTTTAAAACACGGTATTTTCTGAGTTTTACAGTGAATTATTATGAAACAAAATAGGAAACAAATGTGAAAGGTGAAGTCACATATATTTCCTTTAGTGTGTCACGTGTAGCAGGCTACCCAAATGACTCTACCCGGCCAAGAAAGCTGCACACCTGTTCTTTGTTACCTACCTTCTACCTTCAATCCGGGGGGCTTCTCTACCAGTCTGAGCAAGCTGCTCACCTCTTTTTTACCTGTCTTCTTCCTTCACACCGTGGGGGGTGTCTACCAGGCCTAAAAAGCTGCTCACATGTTCTTTGTTACTTGTCTTCTGCCTTCCCCCCGGGGGGGCGTATCAACCAGGCAGAGCAAGCTGCTCACCTTTTTTCTCTTACCTGGCTTCTGCCTTCACCCCGTGGGGTGTGTCAACCAGGCCTAAAAAGCTGCTCACATGTTCTTTGTTACTTGTCTTCTGCCTTCCCCCCGGGGGGGCGTATCAACCAGGCAGAGCAAGCTGCTCACCTTTTTTCTCTTACCTGGCTTCTGCCTTCACCCCGTGGGGTGTGTCAACCAGGCCGAACAAGCTGCTATCCTGTTCTTTGTTACCTGTCTTGTGCCTTAATCCTCGGTGGCGTGTCTACCAGGCCGAGCAAGCTGATCACTTTCTCTTTGTTACCTGTCTTCTCTCTTCACTCCGGCAGCCTGTCTGCCAGACCAAGCAAGCGGCTCTCCTGTTCTTGATTACCTGTCTTCTACCTTCAGCCCGAGAGGCTTGTCTACCCGGATGAGCAAGCTGCTCACCTGTTCTTTGTTACCTGCCTTCGCCCTTCACCCCGGTGTCCCAACTGTAATGCCGAGCAAGCTGTTCTCTTGTTCTTTGTTACCTGTTTTCTGCCTTCACACCGGGGGGCGTGTCTACTTGACCAAGAAAGCTGCACACCTGTTCTTTGTTACCTATCTTCTACCTTCAATCCGGGGGGCGTGTCTACCCGGCCGAGCAAGCTGCTCACCTGTTCTTTATTACCTGCCTTCTCCCTTCACCCCAGCCGCCCATCTGTAATGCCGAGCAAGCGGTTCTCCTGTTCTTTGTTACCTGTCTTCTGCCTTCACCCCGGGGGGCGAGTCTACTAGGCTGAGAAAGCTGCTCACCTGTATTTGTTACCTGTCTTCTCAATTCACCCGAGGGGCGTGTCTACCAGGCCGAGGGAGCTGCTCACATGTTCTTTGTTACCTGTCTTCTGCCTTCACCCGGGGGGATGTGTCTACCAGGTTGAAGAAGCTGCCAGCTGTTCTTTGTAACCTGTCTTCTGCCTTCACCCCGGGGGCCGTGTCTACCAGGCCAAGCAAGCTGCTCACCTATTCTTTGTTACCTGTCTTCTCTCTACAGCCCGCGACCTGTCTCCCAGGCCGAGCAAGTGGCTCTCCTGTTCTTGGTTACCTTTTTATGCCTTCACCCCGGGCGGCGTGTCTACCAGGCCGTGCAAGCTGTTCACCTATTCTTTGTTACCTCTCTTCTTCCTTCACCCAGGGGGGTGTGTCCACCAGGCCGAGCAAGCTGTTCACATGTTCTTCGTTACCTGTCTTCTGTCATCACCCCGGGGGGCGTGTATACAGGCTGAGCAAGCTGCTCACCTGTTCTTTGTTACCTCTCTTCCGCCTTCACCAGGGGGGCCTGTCTACAAGGCTGAGCAAGCTTCTCAACTGTTCTTCATTACATGTCTTGTGTCATCACCCTGGGAGGCATGTCTACCAGGCTGAGCAAGCTGCTCACCTCTTTTCTCTTACCTGCCTTCTGCTTTCACCCCGTGGGGTGTGTCTCCCAGGCAGAACAAGCTGCTAACCAGTTCTTTGTTACCTGTCTTGTGCCTTAATCCCCGGGGACGTGTCTACCAGGCTGAGCAAGCTGATCACCTGTTCTTTGTTACCTGCCTTCTCCCTTCACCCCGGTGGCTCGTCTGTAATGCCGAGCAAGCAGATCTCCTGTTCTTGGTTACCTGTTTTGTGCCTTAATCCCAGGGGGCGTGTCTACCAGGCGGAGCAAGCTGCTCACCTGTTCTTTGTTACCTGTCTTCTCTATACAGCCCGCTACCTGTCTCCCAGGCTGAGCAAGCGGCTCTCCTATTCTTGGTTATCTATCTTCTACCTTCAGATTTTTTGGCTTCTGACCAGGCCCAAGAAGCTGCTCACCTCTTCTTTGTTACCTGTCTTCCGCCTTTACTTCGGGGGCGTGTCTACGCAGCCAGAAAAGCTGCACACGTGTTCTTTGTTACCTATCTTCTACATTCAATCCGGGGGGCGTGTCTACCAGATGGAGCAAGCTGCTCACCTGTTCTTTGTTACCTGTCTTATGCCTTAATCCCAGGGGGCATGTCTACCAAGTGGAGCAAGCTGCTCACCTGTCCTTTGTTACCTGTCTTGTGCCTTAATCCCAGAGGGCGTGTCTACCAGGAGGAACAAGCTGCTCACCTGTGCTTTGTTATCTGTTTTCTGCCTTCACCCCGGGGGGCATGTTCACCCGGCCAAGAAACCTGCACATCTGTTCTTTGTTACATATCTTCTACCTACAATGCCGGGGGCTTGTCTACTAGGCCGAGCAAGCTGCTCACCTCTTTTTTCTTACCTCTCTTCTGCCTTCACACCGTGGGGTGTGTCTACCAGGCCTAAAAAGCTACTCACATGTTCTTACTTGTCTTCTGCCTTCACCCCAGGGGGCGTATCTACCAGGCCAAGCAAGCTGCCCACCTCTTTTCTCTTACCTGCCTTATGCCTTCACCCCTTGGGGTGTGTCTACCAGGCCTAACAAGCTGCTAATCTCTTCTTTGTTACCTGTCTTGTGCCTTAATCCTGTGAGGTGTGTCTACCAGGCAGAACAAGCTGATGACTTTTTCTTTGTTACCTGTCTTCTCTCTTCACCCCGGCGGCCTGTCTGCCAGGCCAAGCAAGCGGCTCTCCTGTTCTTTGTTACCTGTCTTCTGCCTTCATCAGGGAGGCGTGTCTACCAGGCTGAGCAAGCTGCTCACCTGTTCTTCATTACCTGTCTTGTGTCTTCATCCAGGGGGGGCGAGTCTACCAGGCTGAGCCAGCTGCTCACCTGTCTTTGTTACCTGTCTTCTGCCTTCACCCTTTGAGGTGTGTCTACCAAGCCTAATAAGCTGCTAACCTCTTCTTTGTTACCTGCCTTGTGCCTTAATCCTGTGAGGTGTGTCTACCAGGCCAAGCAAGCTGATCACTTTTTCTTTGTTACCTGTCTACTCTCTTCACCCTGACGGCCTGTCTCCCAAGCCGATCAAGCGGCTCTCCTGTTCTTGGTTACCTGCCTTCTACCTTCAGCCCTGGAGGCTTCTTACCAAGCCCAGGAAGCTGCTCACCTCTTCTTTGTTACCTTTCTTCCGCCTTCACCCAGGGGGGCGTGTCTACTAGGCCGAGCAAGCTGCCCACCTGTTCTTACTTACCTGTCTTCTTCCTTTACCCCAGCGGCCTGCCTGTCAAGCCAAGCAAGCGGCTCTCCTGTTCTTTTTTACCTGTCTTCTACCTTCACCCCGTGGGGTGTGTCAACCAGGCCGAACAAGCTGCTATCCTGTTCTTTGTTACCTGTCTTGTGCCTTAATCCTGGGTGGCGTGTCTACCAGGCCGAGCAAGCTGATCACCTGTTTTTTTGTTACCTGTATTCCCTCTTCACCCCGGCGGCCTGTCTACCAGGTCAAACAAGTGGCTCTTCTGTTCTTGGTTACCTGTATTCTGCCTTCAGCCCGAGAGGCTTATCTACCTGGCTGAGCAAGCTGCTCTTCTCTTTTGTTACCTGTCTTGTGCCTTTACCCAGGGGGGCGTGTCTACTCGGGCAAGAAAGCTGCACAGCTGTTCTTTGTTACCTATCTTCTACCTTCAATCCGGGGGGTGTGTCTACGAGGCCGAGAAAGCTGCTCACTTCTTTCTTCTTACCTGTCTTCTGCCTTCTAACCATGGGGTGTGTTTACGAGGACAAACAAACTGCTCACCTGTTCTTTGATACCGTCTTCTGCCTTCACCCCAGGGGGCGTGTTTACCCGGCCAAGAAACCTGCACACATGTTCTTTGTTACCTATCTTCTACCTTCTATCCCGGGGGCTTGTCTACGAGGCCGAGTAAGCTGCTCACCTCTTTTTTCTTAACTATATTCTGCCTTCACACCGTGGGGTGTGTCTACCCGGCCGAACAAGCTGCTCACCTGTTCTTTGTTACCTCTCTTCTGCCTTCACCAGGGGGGTGTGTCTACGAGGCTGAGCAAGCTGCTCACCTGTTCTTCGTTACCTGCCTGTGTCATCACCCTGGGGGGCGTGTCTACCAAGCAGAACAAGCTGCTAACCGGTTCTTTGTTACCTGTCTTGTGCCTTAATCCCCGGGCATGTCTATCAGGCCGAGCAAGCTGATCACCTGTTCTTTGTTACCTGCCTTCTCCCTTCACCCCGTTGGCCCATCTGTAATGCCAAGCAAGCGGCTTTCCTGTTCTTGGTTACCTGTCTTGTGCCTTAATCCCCGGGGGCATAATTCCATCTGTTGAAATCATTTCATAACATGTATATGTTGGTTAGAATGTTCAATGTACATTTCTTATATTTACTTGACAATTGTAGCTGGCCTCTTTTGAAACACAGTTTTTCTGAGTTAACGAGGAAGGGCAACAGGAACTTTTTGAAAGACATACATGAGAAACAAGATAACATCTAATATCTTCAGTTCAAAGAGCTACATCTGTACTTCCAGTAGTATATGCGTTACTCTCCACAGAAAACAAGATATGTTCAGAAACTGCTATCTCTGCTTCTGCCTTCTATGGCAATGCCACAAGTGACTATCTCACACAATGAACACCATCACGACACGGACAGAGAGGAGAAAGCTCTAACTTCTGTTATAATTGCTAGAAATGTTAATGTTCCCTCCTGTTTCAAAGAATGATTCTTTACCAAATAGAATTTATAGGCTAAGGCTCTTTTAAAAAAGGGTATTTTCTGAGTTTCACAGTGAATTATGAAGTAACAAAATAGGAAACAAATGTGAACGGTGAAGTCCGATATATTTCCTTTAGTGTGTCACATGTAGCAGACTACCCAAAAGACAATAGCGATCCTGAAACCAGTGTTTACTCTTTTGTCTGTTGTATAAACTCGAAAGTTCACTGAAGCATACAATGGAGCAGAACAACAACGGCACAGCAAGAATATAATTCCATGTGTTGAAATCGTTTGATAACTTGTATATGTTGGTTAGAATGTTCAATGAACATTTCTTCTATTTACTTGAAAACTGTTGCTAGCCTTTTTCGGAACATAGTTCTTCTTTTTTTTTTTTATTATTTGGTTATTCAATTACAGTTGTCCCATTTTTTCCCCTTTTCTCCCCCCTCTCAGCCCATCCCTTCTCCCACAATTATATCCCTCTCAGTTGTCCATGTCCATGAGTCATTCATACACGTTCCTTGACTAGACCCTTCCCTTACTTATCCCCCTTCTCTCCCTCCCCACTCCACCCTACTGACTACTATTCTAGTCTTTGCCTATTTAGTTCGTTTGTTTGTGTTGCTCTTTAGTTTCCTGTACTGGGTGATATCATATGGTATTTTTCTTTCTTTTCCTGGCTTATTTCACTAAGCTTAATTCTCTCTAGTTCCATTCATGTTGTCGCAAATGGCAGGAGTTCCTTCTTTCTTTCTGCTCTATAGTATTCCATTGTGTAGATGTACCACAGTTTTTTGATCCACTCATCTACAGATGGGCACTTAAGCTGTTTCCAGCACTTGGCTATTGTAAACAGGGCTGATATGAGCATAGAGGTGCATAAATTTTTTTGAATTAGGTTTTTAGTATTTTTCGAGTATAATCCTAACAGTGGAATGACTGGTTCAAATGGCAGTTCCATTTTAGTTTTTGAGGTAATTCCATACTCTTTTCCTTAGTGGCTGCACCAGTCTGCATTCTCACCAACAGTGCAGTAGGGTTTCCATTTCTCCACATCCTTGCCAGCATTTGTTGTTTGTTGATTTGTTGATGATGGCCATTCTGACAGGTGTAAGGTGGTATCTCATTGTGGTTTTTACTTGCATCTCTCTGATGGCCAATGATGTTGAGCACTTTTTCATGTGCCTATGGACATTCTGTATGTCCTCTTTGGAGAAGTGTTTGTTCGGGTCCTTTGCCCATTTATTAACTGGGTTGTTTGTTTTCTTGATGTTGAGTTGTATACGCTCTTTAACAATTTTGGAGATCAGTCCCCTGTCTGTGATACCATTGGCAAATATGTTTTCCCATATGGTTGGTTGGTTTCCTTTTCATCTTGCTGATGTTTTCTTTTGCTGAGCAGAAACTCTTTAGTTTGATGTAATCCCATTTATTTATTTTCCTTTATTTCTCTTGCTTTAGGAGATGTATCTGTGAAAAAATTGTTACGTGAGATGTCTGATATTTTCTTGCCTATGTTTTCCTCTAGGACTTTTATGGTATCACAGCTTACATTTAAGTCTTTAATCCATCTTGAGTTTATTCTCGTGTGTGGTGTAAGTTGGTGGTCTAGTTTCATTTTTTTGTACATCCCTGTCCAGTTCTCCCAGCAGCATTTGTTAAAGAGGCTCTTCTCATTCCATTTTATGTTCCTTCCTTCTTTATCAAAGATTAGTTGACCATAGAGGCCTGGGTTTATTTCTGGGCTTTCAATTCTGTTCCACTGATCTATATGTCTGTTCTTATGCCAGTTCCAGACTGTTTTGATCACAGTGGCTTTGTAGTATTGTTTGATGTCTGGTATCGTGATTCCTCCTGCTGTGTTCTTCTGTTTCAAGATTGCTTTTGCTATTCGGGGTCTGTTTTGGTTCCATATGAATATTTGGAGGATTTGTTGTAGGTCAGTGAAATATGTCATTGGTATTTTAATAGGGATTGCATTGAATTTGTAAATTGCTTTGGGTAGTATGGCCATTTTGATGATGTTGATTCTTCCCATCCAAGAACATGGTATTTGCCTCCATTTATTTGTATCTTCCTTAATTTCTTTCTTCAATGTTGCATAATTTTCAGTATACCGGTCTTTTGTCTCTTTGGTTGTTTATTCCTAGGTACTTTATTTTTCTTGTTGCTATAGTAAATGGTATTTTCTTACTTGCTTCAGTCTCTGATATTTTATTGTTGGTGTACAGAAATGCCTTAGATTTCTGTATATTTATTTTGTACCCTGCTATTTTGCCAAATTCACTTATCATATCAAGTAGTCTTTAGTGGAGTATATAGGGATTTCTAGGTATACTATCATGTCGTCTGCAAATAGTGATAGTTTTACTTCCCCTTTCCCTATTGGATGCCTTTTATTTCTTTGTCTTGTCTTATTGCTATGTCTAGAACTTCCAACACTAGGTTGAATAGAAGAGGGGAGAGTGGACAGCCTTGTCTAGTTCCTGATTTCAGGGGGAACGCTTTCAGTTTTTGTCCATTGAGTATGATGTTGGCTTCAGGCTTCTTATATATAGCCTTAATTATGTTAAGGTATGCTCCCTCTATTCCCATTTTGCTGAGTGTTTTCAACATAAATGGGTGTTTTACTTTATCAAATGCTTTTTCTGTATCTATAGATATGATCATGTGATTTTTGTCTTTCATTTTGTTTAGGTGATGTATTATATTTATTGATTTGCAAATATTAAACCATCCTTGCATCCCTGGGATGAATCCCACTTGATCATGGTGTATGATCTTTTTGATGTATTGTTGGATCCTGTTTCCCAAACTTTTATTGAGGATTTTAGCATCTATGTTCATCAGTGATATTGGCCTGTAGTTTTCTTTCTTTGCTGTGTCTTGATATGGTTTTGGGGTTAGGGTAATACTGGCTTCATAGAAAGAGTTTGAGATTTTTCCCTCTTCTTGGATTTTTTGGAATAGTTTGAGGAGGGTAGGAGTTAGTTCTTCCCTAAATGTTTTGTAAAATTCACCTGTGAAGCTATCCGGTCCTGGGCTTTTGTGTGGAGGGAGATTTTGGATTACTGTTTAAATTTCCTTCTTTGTTATTGGTCTGTTGAGACTTTCTACTTCTTCTTGATTCAGTTTTGGAAGGCTATATGTTTCTAGAAATCTGTCCATTTCTACTAGGTTGTCAAATTTCTTGCCATATAGTTGTTTATAGTAATTTCTTATAATTGTTTGTATTTCTGAGGTATCAGTCGTGATTTCTCCTCTTTCATTTCTGATTTTGTTTATTTGGGTGTTCTCTCTTTTTTTCTTGATGAGACTGACTAGAGGCTTGTCGATTTTGTTTATTTTTTCGAAGAAGTAGCTGCTAGTTTTGTTGATCTTTTCGATTCTTTGTTTAGTCTCTTTGTCATTTATTTCTGTCCTGATCTTCATTATTTCATTCCTTCTTCTTTCCCTAGGCTTTGTTTGTTGTTGTTGTTCTAGTTCTTGTAGCTTTATGGTTAGATTTTTTATTTGAGCTTCTTCTATCCTTTTCAAATATGCCTGTATTGCTATGAACTTCCCTCTCAGGACTGCTTTTGCCGTGTCCCACAGGTTTTGGGTTGTTGTGTGCTCATTATCATTAGTTTATAGAAATTTCTTGATTTCTTTTTTGATGTCATTGTTAATCCATTCATTATTTAATAGCATGTTATTCAATCTCCATGAGTTTGGGTGTCTTTGATTTTTTTCTCTGAGGTTAATTTTTAATTTCAAGGCATTGTGATCTGAAAAGATGCTTGATATGATTTCAATTTTCTTGAATTTGTTGAGGCTTGTTTTGTGTTCTATCATGTGGTCTATCTTTGAAAATGTCCCATGTGCATTTGAAAAGAATGTATATTTTGCTTATTTGGGGTGGAAAGTTCTATATATATCAGTTAGATCCATGTGGTTTAGTGTGTTGTTCAATGCCTGTATATCCTTGCTGTTTCTTTGTTTTGATGACCTATTGTTGATAATGGAGTGTTGAAGTCCCCTACTACGAGTGTGTTGTTCTTGATATCCTTTTCGTGGTCTTCTAGTATTTCCTTTATGTATTTGGGTGCACCTATGTTGGGTGCATACATGTGTATCAATGTCATATCTTCTTCATGGATTGTTCCTTTAAGTATTATGAAAGGCCCTTCTTTATCACTTTTCACTGGCCTTGCTTTGAAATCCGTTTTCTCTGATATGAGGACGGCTACCCCGGCTTTTTTTTCTGGTCCGTTTGCTTGGAAGATTTTTTTATATCCCTTTACTTTCAGTCTGTGTAAATCTTTTGTTTTCAGTTGTGTTTTCTGTAGAGAGCAAATATGTGGGTCCTGTTTTCTTATCCATTCCGTTTCCCTATGTCTTTTTTTTTAAGTATATTTCATTGATTATATTGTTACAATAGTTCCAATTATTTCCCCTTTGCTCCCCTCCGCCGAGCGCCCCCCAACCCCAAAAATCCCCTCCCAAAGTACATGCCCAGGGGTCGTACATACAAGCTCTCTTGCCTCACCCTTTCATATATTCTTCTTCTTTTTTTTTTAAATAATTAATTAATTAGTTAAATATTTTAACAATAAAAAATAACAATCCCTCCCTCTCAGACTTAAGACTCCTTACAATCTTATAAAGGACAGTGGACAAAGGTCTCGAGGTCCTCTAGCTGCTTCAAGCTGGCCATGGTCGTCGTCCTACCTACCTGTGGGTCAAGAAATCCCAAATGAGAGTTGGGGTGTGGAGGGGAGGGTGGCCTTCCCACAAGGGGAAGGATCGTGCAGATTCCAGGTTGGTTGGCTGTCTCTGGACAATGGCATCCTTGGTTTAACAGGCTGGCATCCTTGTTGTATTCTGGGCGTGACAGGGTTAAAGGACATCATTCAATCCATAACCACTAGATGACAAAAGACAGGTATTAATTTTTCAATGTCCCACATTAGGGAATAGAAGGGCTTCTTTGGAGGAAGGTATGCCAGGTACATCTCACCTGTCCAAAACCCTTTTGCCCATTATACTTAGTTTTGACTGAGGGAAATATTTTAGGTTTGCCCCCTGTCAGGCCTCTGGGCTCTTTCTGTCCAAGCCATTAGGATAGAAAAGAGAATTCAGTTTTAAAGTGAAGCCCACAGACCACCCCATTCTTCACCAACCCAGCCATTTAGTTCAGCCAAACCATTGAGTCTCAGGAGGCAGCAATGCAGACAGGATTAAGTGAGGCCTATACGTACAGACAATCACTCAGGTAATGAGATCGTAGGCTTATGCCCTTTGAAAACAGAAAACACATGTTAATTTATGTAACATAACCCACATACAAGTCTCTAAATCTGTAGGACTGTCTTATCCGAAAGACATCCAGTTGCAAGACATTTGACATTCTTCTTGCCTGTAAATTAAACATCTTTGATAATGCCACAGACATAGTTTAACTTTCAAATGAAAACAAATTTTAAATGAAAAGAAACTTTAAAGACAGTTAGCTGCACTACTTTATAGTCTACCACTGGGCATTGTGGTCTTCCTTGAATCGTGATTTTTCTCCCTAAGATTACAATCCTTGTCATTAAAGGGACTGCATTAAGTTCATTTTTAATTTATCCTGTTCATTTGCATAAACACAACAAGAGCAGCAAATGATCACTTATGATCTTTAGTTCTGCTTTGCTGGAACTTATGCAAGGAACATTTAGGGTGACCTTCAGTCTGCCCTTCACGGCACAGAAGCTGAGCCACATACCTGGCATTCAGCCTTGCCTATAAACATCTGTCTTTTCCAGGTCCTCCTGGTTTTCCATTGTGCCTTAAGGTCCCTTCTAGCCATCTTTCAGGAAAACAACCTTCATTCCTTCACTGGAAAGATTGCTATGGACCGCTTATCCATCCAAGGTACCAGGCCTTTTATCTCGTGGACTTTTATTACCTTTGAAAGTCAGTCCCAGTTGCTCAGGGCTTTTTGGTAACAACCAAAGCCCAAGCATGTCTCCTTTAGGCATGACATTCCATTCAAAGTCTTAGTTAAAAAAAAAAAACCCTCTATTAACAACTGGTCTTATTAGTTTTATGCAAAAAAACTTAGGTCATTACTTACTTCTTTAGAATGCCAAATTCTGGAGGGATCAGATAGGGAGAAAAATATATACAGTGTGAAGGAAAATCCTTGTCCTTCTAATATTCACTGAACTTGCATTTCTATTCTTTATATTTTTATTTTTTCCCCCCACTAAAGAATTTTCTGTTTGTTTGTTTTTCCATTACAGTTGTCTCACTTTTTTCCCCCTCTTGCTTCCCTGCCCCCTGCCCCCCATTCTTCCACATTCAGTCTCCACCCAGTTGTCCATATCCATGGGTCATTTATACATGTTCTTTGACTAGACCCTTCCCCTTCTTACCCCTTCTCTCCCTTCCATCGCCCCCTTTGTTACTGTTAGTTTATTCCTTGTTTACATTCCTCTGGTTCAATTTTGCTCATTTGTTTGTGTTGTTCATTAATTTCCTGTAACAGGTGATTGTATAAGGTAATTTTCTTTTGTCGCCTGGCTTATTTCGCTAAGCATAATTCTCTAGTTCCAATCACGTTGTGGCAAATGGTAGAAGTTCCTTCTTTCTTTCAGTACTTATTCATTGTCATTTTCCCACTTTGTACTCGTGTTCCTCTCTGTCTCTCTATGTTTCTTCATCTTCTTAAAGCAGACCCTTTAGCATCTCTTGCAATGCTGGTTTGGTGGAGATGTATTCTTTTAGACTTCTTTTGTCTTGGAAACTCCTTATTTCACCTTCCATTTTGAATGAGAGCCTTGCTGGGTAGAGTATTCTTGGTTGTAGGCCTTTGTTTTTCATTATTTAGAATATTTTTTGCCATTCCCTTCTGGCTTGTAGTGTTTCTGGTGAGAAATCTGATGATAGCCTTATTGGAGCTCCCTTGTATGTTATTAGTTGTTTCTCTCTTGCCGCTTTTAGGATTCTCTCTTTGTCTTTGAATGTTGGCATTTTAATTATGATGTGTCTTCAGGTGGGCCTGTTGGGGTTCATCTTCATTGGGACCCTCTGTGCTTCCTGGACTTGCATGATTCTTTCTCTCTTCATGTTAGGGAAGTTTTCTGTCATTAGTTTTTCAAAGAGGTTTTCTATCCCTTGCTCTTCTTCTTCTCCTTCTGGAATTCCTATGATACGGATATTATTACGTTTCATGTTGTGCTGCAGCTGTCTTAGAGCCTCTACATTCTTGTTCAGTCTTTTTTCATTTTGTTGCACTGTCTGGGAGTTTTTGTCTACATTGTCCTCCAGCTCGCTGATCCGATCTTCTGCTTCCTCTAGTCTGTTTTTAATTCCTTCTACTGTGTTCTTCAATTCAGAGATCGTATTCTTCATTTCCTCCTGGCTCTTATTGATAGCTTCCATGTCCTTTTTGATGCTGGTATAATTCTCAGTAAGTTCCTTATAGTTCTTCTGGAGTTCACTGTAGTTCTTCTGGAATTCTTTATAGTCTCTGCTGAGCTCATTGAGCTTCTCCATAATCCATGCTTTCAATTCCATATCTGATAGTTGGCTACCCTCTATTTCATTTAGCACTCTTTCTGGGGACTCTACCTTTTCTTTCGATGGGGTGTTGTTTCTCTGTCTCCCCATTTTTGTGACTCCTATTGTTTGTTGGTGCTTCTTAGAATGATCCCACCCTATGTCTTTTAATTGGAACATTTAATCCATTTACATTTAAGGTTATTATTGATGTGTATTTATTCATTGCCCTTTGTACCTTTGTTCCTCTCCTCTCTTGTTCTTTTCTTCTTTTTTCTTAGAACACACACTTTAGCATCTCTCGCAATGCTGGTTTGTTGGAGATGTATTCTTTCAGTCTTCCTTTGTCTGAGAAAGTCTTTATTTCACCTTCTATTTTGAATGAGAGCGTTGCTGGGTAGAGTATTCTTGGTTGTAGTCCTTTGTTTTTCATTGCCTGAAATATTTTTGACCATTCCCTTCTGGCTTGTAATGTTTCTGTAGAGAAATCAGTTGATAGCCTTTTCTGAGCTCCCTTGTATGTTATTTGTTGTTTTCCTCTTGCTGCTTTGAGGATTCTCTCTTTGTCTTGAAATGTTGCCATTTTAACTATGATGTGCCTTGGAGTGGGTTTCTGGGGGTTCCTCTTCATTGGAACTCTCTGTGCTTCCTGAACTTGTATAACTTTTTCTCTCATCAGGTTCGGAAAATTTTCCGTCACTATTTCTCCTATCAGTTTTTCAATTCCATGCTCCTTTTCTTCTCCCTCTCTAATTCCGATGATCCTGATATTATTTTTATCATGCTATCCTGTAATTCCCTTACATCTTGTTCATATTTTTTCAATCTTTTTTCATTTCGCTGTATTGTCTGGGAGTTTTTCTCTACATTATCTTCTAACTCACTAATCCGATCCTCTGCTTCGTTTAGTCTGCTTTTGACTGATTCTACTGTGTTTTTCAGTTCAGAGAGTGAATTCTTCAGTTCTTCCTGGTTCTTGTAGATAGTTTCTATGTCTTTTTTTATGCCGTTGTAGTTCTCTGCAAGTTCCCTGTAATTTTCTTGGAGCTGCTGGTAACTTCCTTGGAGGTTGTCATAGTTGTTTTTAAGGATGTCGAGTATATTGAGCTTCTTTACCACCATTATTTTGAATTCCATATCTGACATTTGGGCTATGTCTATTTCATCTATCTCTCTTTCTGAGGATTCCTTTTTTCTTTTCATTGAGGGGTTATTTTTGCATCGTACCATGTTAGATTCTTCTTGTTTTTATTTATTTATTTATTTATTTGGTTTTTGGGGGGGGATGGTCTGCTTTCACTTCCCTCCTTTGAGGTGTGAGATTCTTTATGGGACATTTGGGGGTTTCAGTGGTGCAGTCTATTTGATATCCTGAACCTGATGTTCTTGAGTTTCCCTATATGTCATTTGTTTATGCTGTCTGGTTATATTTCAGATGTTCTTTGGTAGGATCTTCCTTCTGGCTAGTTGGTTGGGAGTCACTCTATCCACTTTGTCTTGAGTTCTTTTGTGGAGATGCTGTTAAAAACATAAACACATAGCCCAGGCAGGAGACCCACACCCTCAGAAAATATCCCCCACCCTCTATCCCGCTATCATCAGCCAACGAGCCCGTATTAATATAAATATAAAGAGATTAGAGCTTCTATACTATAAGGAGAATAGATAAGAGTTGTTTTTAGGGAGGAAAAATATAATTTTTGATAGAGGGTGTGATAGATTAATAATAGTTGAGACTATGCAAAAAAAGGTAGTATTTACATTGTATGTTAGTAAAAATAGAAGAAAAGGATGGAAAAATGCATAATATAGTAACAAAGTGGGATTGTATTGCATTGGGTATATATAGTAATTATATTCTAATATTTAGAGTGATAGGGGGGCTAAACTAGACACACAAACAAATAAACAATGATTGAAGAGAAAGGATGAGAAGGAGAGGTTATATGCAACACGTTAGAGATAAAGTTTGCCTTTCTTTTGGAAGGGAAAATAAACCAACAAAAAAGCAGAAAGAAAGAAAGAGAGAAAAGAAAGAAGAAATAAAGAATGAAGAAAGAAAGAAGAAGAAAAAAATTTAAAAAATTAAAAAAAAATCCCAAGAAAAAAGAGGAAAGAAAAGAAAGAAGAAAGAAAGAAAGAAAAAAAAGAATAAAGAAGAAAGAAAGAAAGAAGAGAGAAAGAAAAAGTGGGGAAAAAAAGGGATGCTTTTACTCCGTTTTAGCCTTGGTGTGTCGCCTTCTCTTTCTGCGTCCACAGCTGGTTTAGTGTGGCGGTTCAGAGGTTCTTGTTCCTTGCAGCACTGGTGTGCACCCGTGGTTGCCGGCACAGAGCTCTCCCTTACTGCCCACTGGAGCCAGCTGAGGTGTCCTTGTGCGCTTGCCCCTGCACGGGTGGGGCGGCCCAAGAGCATGCCCCACGACTGGCGCCTATTGTTGTCGGGCCCAGGTGTTTCTGCTTTTGCACCGAGGTGTCCCCGCACGCGTGTCCCTGCACGGGCAGGCGGCCCGATAGCTTGCCCCGCGATTGGCGCCTATTGTCCCCGGGCTGAGGTGTTTTCCAACTCCCATGCTCTTGCTCTTAGTCCTGCTGAGCCAATATCCAGGAGTTGGTCTCTCCCCTCTTAGGGTGGGGACCCGGACACTTGTGCACAGTGGAAGTGAGCGTATGTGAGTCACTGCCGCCCACTCTTCCCATGCTGCAGCCACCCGCATTCCCTCACCGTTCTGGGTTGGCGCGAACCGAGTCTGCGCTAGTGGTGTGCTTTCCGGCCTGGGGCCCGGCGCCCACTGGAGCTTTCTAGGGTTATCTGCACACGATCCTCTGCGTGTTCAGTGGGACCTCCCTGTGCCCGTTGGGGCACTGATCTTATGTCCGTTGGGGAGTGTCTGAGTGACGTCTGGACTCACTGTGCCATGCACCTGGGCCAGTGAATGAGAGCACTTCCCTATGCGCGCCTCCGCGACCCAAGGGTAGGGTTGGGGAGTGGATGAGCGTGCCTCTGGGCCTGCGCTTCTCAAGAATGGCCTACCACCCCAAAAACTTTCCTTTCCTCCAAACATCCACAAGAGAAAAATATAAAGGAGAGTTTTGTTCTCACATGCCCGGGAGTACGCTGTCTCCTGTCCTTCATCGCCAATGCTACTTGGTTGAGTCCCGTCTTTGTCAGCGGACAGAGATCCGCTTTCCTCCCGACTCCTTTCCAGGGTAGTATGTGGTCACCAAAAATTCTTTGTGTACTTCCAGCCGCAGCTCGGCAGCTGCCCCAGTCAGAAATGCCATTTCATCCCCATTTCCTCCACTATCCTCACTAAACAGGTTGCTCCCAGATGAATTTTCTCTAATCCAGCAGGGCCATGGCTCGACTCCTGCCAGTGTCCAGCTGCTCACTGAGATGTTCTGTCTGTAATTAGGCCAAACTGCAGACGGATCTCGGGAGCCTGAAAACGCACCCTCTCCTCACTCCTCCGCCATCTTCTTTCTTAGATGTAGCTCTTTGAACTGAAGATATTAGATGTTAACTTGTTTCTCATGTATGTCTTTCAAAAAGTTTCTGATGCCCTTATTAGTTAACTCAGAAAAACAATGTTCTGAAAGAGGTCAGCAACAGTTTTCAAGTACATAGAAGAAATGTACATTGAACATTCTAACCAACATATACATATTATCAAGTGATTTCAACAGACTGAATTATGCCCTTGCTGTGCCGTTGTTGTTCTGCTTCATTGTATGCTTCAGCGAACTTTTGAGTTTATACAATAGATTAAAGAGCAATGACTGGTTTCAGAAAGCTAGAATCTTTTGGGTAATCTGCGACACGTGACACACTAAAGAAAATATATGTGACTTTACCGTTCATATTTGTTTCCTATTTTGTTTCTTTGTAATTCATTGTGAATCTCAGAAAATACCGTGTTTTAAAAAAGGCCTAGCCTATAAATTCTATTTGGTAAAGAATCATTCTTTAAAACTCAAGAGAACATGAACATTTCTAGCAATTATAACAGAAGTTAGAGCTTTCTCCTCTCTGTCCATGTGGTGACGGTGTTCATTGTGTGTGATAGTCACCAGTGACATTGCCATAGAAGGCAGAAGCAGAGATAGCGGTTCCTGGACATATCTTGTATTCTGTGGAGAGTAACGCATATAGTACTGGAAGTACAGATGTAGCTCTTTGAACTGAAGATATTAGATGTTATCTTGTTTCTCATGTATGTCTTTCAAATAGTTTCTGTTGCCCTTACTCGTTAACACAGAAAAACTGTGTTCTGAAAGAGGCCAGCAACAGTTTTCAAGTACATAGAAGAAATGTACATTGAACTTTCTAACCAACATATACATATTATCAAACAATTTCAACAGATGGAATTATGGCCTTGCTCTGCCATTGTTGTTCTGCTCCATTGTATGCTTCAGTGAAATTTCGAGTTTATACAATAGACAAAAGAGCAATCACTGGTTTCTGGAATGCTATTGTCTTTTGGGTAGTCTGCTACACGTGACACAATAAAGGAAATATATGTGACTTCACCGTTGACGTTTGTTTCCTATTTGGTTCTTTGTAATTCACTGTGAAACTCAAAAAATGCCCTGCTTCAAAAGAGGCCTAGCCTATAAATTCTATTTCATAAAGAATCATTCTTTGAAACAGGAGAGAACATTAACATTGCTACCAATTATAACAAAAGTTAGAGCTTTCTGCTCTCCGTCCGTGTGGTGATGGCATTCATTGTGTGAGATAGTCATCACTGGCATTGCTATAAAAGGCAGAAGACAGGTAACAGAGGACTGATGAGCAGCTTGCTCGGCCTGATAGACAGGCCCCTCGTGGTGAAGGCAGAAGACAGTTAACAAAGAACAGGTTAGCAGCTTGTTTGGGTTGGTAGACATGCGCCCCGGGGTTAAGGCAGAAGACAGGTAACAAAGAACAGTTTAGCAGCTTGCTCGGGCTGGTAGACACGCCACGCGGGGTGAAGGCAGAAGACAGGTAGCAAAATACAGGTGGGCAGCTTGCTCGGCCTGGTCGACACGCCCCCCAGAGTTAAGGCAGAAGACAGGTAACAAATAACAGGTGAGCAGTTTGCTTGGCCTGACAGACGGGCCGCCGAGGTGAAGGGAGAGGACAGGTAACAAAGAACAGGTGAGCACCTTGCTCGGCCTGGTAGATATGCCCACGGCCGTGAAGGCAAGACACAGGTAACAAAGAACAGGTGAGCAGCTTCCTCGGCCTGGTAGACAGGCCCCCCGGCGTAAAGGCAGAAGACAGGTAACAAAGAACAGGAGAGCCGGTAGCTCTGCATGACTGACGGGCCGCCGGTGTGAAGGGAGAAGGCAGGTAACAAAGAACAGGAGAGCTGCTTGCTCGGCCTGACAGACGGGCCACCGGTGTGAAGGTAGGAGACAGGTAACAAAGAACAGGTGAGCAGCTTGCTCAGCCTGGTGGACACGCCCCCTGGGGTGAAGGTAGAAGACAGGTAACCAAGAATAGGTGAGCAGCTTGCTCGGCCTAACAGACAGGCCACCGGGGTTAAGGGAGACGAAAGGTAACAAAGAACAGTTGAGAAGCTTACTCTGCCTGGTCGACACGCCACGCGGGGTGAAGGTAGAAGACAGGTATAAAAATAGAGGTGGGCAGTTTGCTCGGCCTGGTGCACACCCCCCCAGAAGTTAAGGCAGCAGACAGGTAACAAAGAACATGTGAGCAGCTTGTTCGGTCTAGTAGACACGCCTCACAGGTGAAGGCAGAAGACAGGTGAGAAAAAGGAGGTGAGCAGCTTGCTTGGCCTGGTATGCACGCCCCCCGGGTTAATGGAGAAGGCAGGTAACAAAGACAGGTGAGCAGCTTGTTCAGCCTGGTAGACACGCACCCCCGGGTGAAGGCACAAGACAGGTAACAAAGAACAGTTGAGCAGCTTCTTCTGCCTGGTAGACACGCACCACGGAGTGAAGGCAGAAGACAGGTTACAAAGAACAGGTGAGCTGATTGCTCGCCCTGGTAGAAACGCCCCCCAGAGCTAAGGCAGAAGACATGAAACAAAGAACATGGGAGCAGCTTGTTCGGCCTAATAGACATGCCTCACGGGGTGAAGGCAGAAGAGAGGTAAGAAAAGAGAGGTGAACAGCTTGCTCGTCCTTGTAGACACTCCCCCCGGGGTGAAGGCGGAAGGCAGGTAACAAAGAACATGTTTGCAGCTTTCTCGGCCTAGTAGAAATGCCCCCTGGGGTGAAGGCAGAAGACAGGTAACAAAAAATAGGTGAGCAGCTTGCTCCGCCTGGTAGACACACCCACCGGGGTGAAGACAGAAGGAAGGTAACAAAGAACAGGAGAGCGGCTTGCTTGGCCTGGTAGACACTTGCCCCCGGGTGAAGGTGGAAGACAGGTAGCAAAGAACGGGAGAGCAGCTTGCTTTGCCTGTTGGACGTGTGCCCCGGGGTGAAGGCAGAAGACAGGTAACAAAGAACAGGTGAGCAGCTTGCTCTACCTGTTGGACATGCCCCCCGGGGTGAAGGCAGAAGAAAGCGAACCTAGAACAGGAGAGCCGCTTGCTCGGCCTGGCAGACAGGCCACTGGGGTGAAGAGAGAGGACAGGTAACAAAGAACAGGTGAGCAGCTTGCTCGGCCTGGTAGACACGCTCCCCCGGGGTGATGAAAAAGACAGGTAACAAAGAGTATTCTGTTAGAACCCAGACTGAATGAGAATTCTGTAGAACACAGGCTGAGTGAGTATTCGGTAAACATAGACTGAGTCCATATTCCGTTAGAACACAGGATGAGTGAGTGTTCTGTTAGGAGACATGCTTAGTTAGTATTCTTTAAACGTGGACTGAGTCCACATTCTGTTTGAACACAGGCTGAGTGGGTATTCTTGAAACATTGACTGAATCCATATTCCGTTAGAACACAGGCTGAGAGAGTATTCTGTTAGAAAACAGGCTGAGTATTCTTTAAACATAGACTGAGTCCATATTTTGTTAGAACACAGGCTGAGTGGGTATTTTTTAAACATAGACTGAGTTCATATTCTATTAGAACACAGGCTGAGTAGGTATTCTTTAAACATACACTGAGTTCATATTCTGTTAGAACACTGGCTGAGTTAGCATTAAGTTAAAACAGAGGATGTGTGGAAATTCTTTAAACATTGACTGAGTCCATGTTCTGTTAGAACACAGGCTGAGTTAGTATTATGTTAAAACACAGGATGCGTGGAAATTCTTTAAACATTGACTGAGTCCATGTTCTGTTAGAACACAGGCTGAGTTAGTATTATGTTAAAACACAGGATGTGTGGAAATTCTTTAAACATTGACTGAGTCCATGTTCTGTTAGAACACAGGCTGAATGGATATTCTTTAAATATAGACTGAGTCCATATTCTGTTATAGCACAGGCTGAATGAGTATTCTGTTAGAACACAGGCTGAGTGACTATTCTTTAAACATAGAATAAGTCCATATTCTGTTAGAACACAGGCTGAGGGAGTTTTCTTTAAACATAGACTGAGTCCATATTTTTTAGAACAGAGGCTGAGTGAGTATCCTGTAAGAACACAGGCTGAGTAGGTATTTTTAACATAGACTGAGTCCATATTCTGTTAGAACCAAGGCTGAGTCGGTATTCCTTAAATATTGACTGAGTCCGTATTTTGTTAGAACACAGGCTCAGTGAGTATTCTGTTATAACACAGGCTGAGTGAGTATTCATTAAACATAGACTGAGTCCACATTCTGTTAGAACACAGGTTGAGTGGGTATTCTTTAAACATAGACTTATTCCATATTCTGTAAGAACAGAGGCTGAGTGAGTATTCTGTTAGAAAACAGGCTGAGGGAGAATTCTGTTTAGAAATAAGTTGAGTGGGTATTTTTTAAACATAAACTGAGTCCATATTTTTTAGAACACAGGCTGAGTGAGTATTTGTTAGAACACAGGCTTAGTAGGTATTCTTTTGACATAGACTGAGTCCATATTCTGTTAGAACACAGCTGAGTGAGTATTATGTTAGAAAAGCTGGCTGAGTGAGTTTTCTTTAATCATAGACTGAGTCCATATTCTGTTAGAACACAGGCTCAGTGAGCATTATTTAAACATAGACTGAGTCCGTATTCGGTTAGAACACAGGCTGAGTGAGTGTTCTGTTAGAACACAGGCTGAGTGAGTATTCTGTTAGAAAAGAGGCTGAGTGACTATTCTTTAAACATAGGCTGAGTCCATATTCTGTTAGAACATAGGCCGAGGGAGTATTATGTTAGAACACACGCTGAGTGACTATTATTTAAACATAGACTGAGTCCATATTTTGTTAGAACACAGGCTGAGTGGGCATTCTTTAAATATAGACTGAGTCCTTATTCTGTTAGAACACATGCTTAGCTGGAATTCTTTAAATATAGACTGAGTCCATATTCTGTTAGAACACAGGCTGTGTGAGTATTCTGTAAGAACACAGGCTGAGTAGGTATTCATTAAACATAGACTGAGTCTATATTTTTTTAGAGCCAAGGCTGAGTGAGTATTCTTCAACAGACTGAGTCCATATTCTGTTAGAACACAGACTGAGTGGGTATTCTGTTAGAACATAGGCTGAGTGAATATTCTCTTAGAACACAGACTGAGTGAGTATTCTGTTAGAACACAGGCTGAGTGAGTGTTCTCTAAACATAGACTGAGTACATATTCTGTTAGAACACAGGCTGAGTGGGTGTTCTTTAAACATAGACTTGTTCCATATTCTGTGAGAACACAGGCTGAGTGGGTATTTTATAGACATAGAATGAGTCCATATTCTGTTAGAACCAAGGCTGAGTGGGTGTTTTTTACACATGGACTGAGTCCATATTCTCTTAGAACACAGGCTGAGTGAGTATTCTTTTAAAACACAGGCAGAGTAGGCATTTTTAAAAATAGACTGAGTCCATATTTCATTAGAACCAGGGCTGAGTCCATATTCTTTAAAGATCGACTAAGTCCATATATTGTTAGAACACTGGCTGAGTGGGTATTCTTTAAACACAAACTGAGTCCATATTGTGTTACAACACAGGCTGAATTTTTATTCTGCTAGTACATAGGCTGAGTGAATATTCTGTTAGAACACAGGCTGAGTGAATATTCTGTTAGAACACAGGCTGAGTGAGTATTCTGTAATAACACAGGCTGAGTAGGTATTATTAACATAGACTGAGTCCATATTCCGTTAGAACCAAGGCTGAGTTGGTATTCTTTAAATATTGACTGAGTCCGTATTTTGTTAGAACACAGACTGAGTATTCTGTTAGAACACAGGCTGAGTGAGTATTCATTAAACATAGACTGAGTCCATATTCTGTTAAAACACAGGCTGAGTGGGTATTTTTTAAACATAGACTGAGTCCATATTCCATTAGAACACAGGCTGAGTGAGTATTCTGTTAGAACACAGGCTGACAAATACTAGAAGTCCACAAGAATATTAACAACAACACACTCATAGTAGGGGACTTCAACACTCCATTATCGACAATAGACAGATCATCAAAGCAAAGAAACACCAAGGATATACAGGCATTGAACAACACACTAAACCACATGGACTTAACTGATATATATATATAGAAATTTTCACCCCAAATAAGCAAAATATACATTCTTTTCAAAGGCGCATGGGACATTTTCAAAGATAGACCACATAATAGGACACAAAACAAGCCTCAACAAATTCAAGAAAATTGAAATTATATCAAGCATCTTTTCAGACCACAATGTCTTGAAACTAAAAATCAACCTCAGGGAAAAAAATCAAAGACACCCAAACTCATGGAGAATGAGTAACACGCTCTTAAATAACGAATGGGTTAACAATGACATCAAAGAGGAAATCAAGAAATTTCTAGAAACTAATGACAATGAACACACAATAGTCCAAAACCTATGGGACACAGCAAAAGCAGTCCTGAGAGGGAAGTTCATAGCAATACAGGCATATCTGAAAAGGCTAGAAGAATCTCAAATAAAAAACCTAACCATAAAGCTACAAGAACTAGAACAGCAACAACAAACAAAGCCTAGGGCAAAAAGAAGAGAGGAAATCATCAAGATCAAAGCAGAATTAAACAACATAGAAACGAAATGAACAATCCAAAAAATCAACAAAATTAGGAGCTGGTTCTTTGAAAAAATAAACAAAATTGACAAGCCTCTAGCGAGGCTCATTAAGAAAAAAAGAGAGAAGACCCAAATAAACAAAATCAGAAATGAAAGAGGAGAAATCACGACTGATACCACAGAAATACAAACAATTATAAGAAATTACTACAAACAACTATATGGCAAGAAATTTGACAACCTAGTAGAAATGGACAGATTTCTGGAAACATATAACCTTTCAAAACTGAATCAAGAAGAAGTAGAAAGTCTCAACAGACCAATAACAAAGAAGGAAATTGAAACAGTAATCAAAAATCTCCCTGCACACAAAAGCCCTGGACCGGATGGCTTCACAGGCGAATTTTACAAAACATTTAGGGAAGAACTAACTCCTACCATCCTCAAACTATTCCAAAAAATTCAAGAAGAGGGAAAACTCCCAAACTCTTTCTATGAAGCCAGTATTACCCTAATCCCAAAACAAGGTCAAGACACAACAAAGAAAGAAAACTACAGGCCAATATCACTGATGAACATCGATGCTAAACTCCTCAATAAAATTTTGGAAAACAGGATCCAACAATACATCAAAAAGATCATACACCATGATCAGGTGGGATTCATCCCAGGGATGCAAGGATGGTTTAATATTTGCAAATCAATAAATATAATACATCGCCTAAACAAAATGAAAGACTAAAATCACATGATCATATCTATAGCTTCAGAAAAAGCATTTGATAAAGTACAACACCCATTTATGTTGTAAACACTCAGCATAATGGGAATAGAGGGAGCATACCTTAACATAATTAAGGCTATATATAAGAAGCCTGAAGCCAACATCATACTCAATGGACAAAAACTGAAAGCATTCCCCCTGAAATCAGGAACTAGACAAGGCTGTCCACTCTCCCCACTTCTATTCAACATAGTGTTGGAAATCCTAGCCACAGCAATCAGACAATACAAAGAAATAAACGGCATCCAAATTGGGAAAGAAGAAGTAAAGTTATCACTATTTGCAGATGACATGATAGTATACTAGAAAACCCTATAAAATCCACTAAAAGACTACTTGATATAATAAGTGAATTTAGCAAAATAGCAGGGTACAAAATAAATATACAGAAATCTAAGGCATTTCTGTACACCAACAATAAAATATCAGAGATTGAAGCAAAAAAGAAAATGCCATTTACTATAGCAACAAGAAAAATAAAGTACCTAGGAATAAACTTAACCAAAGAGATAAAGGACCTGTACACTGAAAATTATACAACATTGAAGAAAGAAATTAAGGAAGATACAAATAAATGGAGGCAAATACCCTGTTCTTGGATGGGAAGAATCAACATCATCAAAATGGCCATACTACCCAAAGCAATTTACAAATTCAATGCAATCCCTATTAAAATACCAATGACATATTTCACTGACCTACAACAAATCCTCCAAAAACTCATATGGAACCAAAACAGACCCCGAATAGCAAAAGCAATCTTGAAACAGAAGAACACAGCAGGAGGAATCACGATACCAGACATCAAACAATACTACAAAGCCACTGTGATCAAAACAGTCTGGTACTGGCATAAGAACAGACATATAGATCAGTGGAACAGAATTGAAAGCCCAGAAATAAACCCAGGCCGCTATGGTCAACTAATCTTTGACAAAGGAGGAAGGAACATAAAATGGAATGAGAAGAGCCTCTTTAACAAATGGTGCTGGGAGAACTATACAGGGACGTACAAAAAAATGAAACTAGACCACCAACTTACACCACACACGAGAATAAACTCAAGATGGATTAAAGACTTAAATGTAAGCCGTGATACTATAAAAGTCCTAGAGGAAAACATAGGCAGGAAAATTTCAGATATCACACGTAACAATATCTTCACGGATACATCTCCTAAGGCAAGAGAAATAAAGTAAGAAATAAACAAATGGGACTACATCAAACTAAAGAGTTTCTGCTCATCAAAAGAAAACATCAGCAAGATGAAAAGGAAACCAACCATATGGGAAAACATATTTGCCAATGATATCACAGACAGGGGGCTGACCTCCAAAATATATAAAGAACTTATACAACTCAACATCAAGAAAACAAACAACCCAATTAAAAAATGGGCAAAGGACCTGAACAAACACTTCTCCAAAGAGGACATACGGAAGGTCCATAGGCACATGAAAAAATGCTCTACATCATTGGCCATCAGACAGATGCAAGTAAAAACCACAATGAGATACAACCTTACACCTGTCAGAATGGCCATCATCAACAAATCAACAAACAACAAATGCTGGCGAGGATGTGGAGAAACAGGAACCCTACTGCACTGTTGGTGGGAATGCAGACTGGTGCAGCCGCTATGGAAAACAGTATGGAATTACCTCAAAAAACTAAAAATGGAACTGCCATTTGAACCAGTGATTCCACTGGTAGGATTATACCCAAAAAATCCTGAAACCCTAATTCAAGAGAACTTAGGCACCCCTATGTTCATAGCAGCCCTGTTTACAATAGCTAAGTGCTGGAAACAGCCTAGGTGCCCGTCTGTGGATGAGTGGATCAAAAAACTGTGGTACATCTACACAATGGAATACTATGTAGCAGAAAGAAAGAACTCCTGCCATTTGCGACAACATGGATGGAATTAGAGAGAATTATGCGTAGTGAAATAAGCCAGGCAAAGAAAGCAAAATACCATATGATATCACCCAATACAGGAAACTAAAGAGCAACACACACAAATGAAGTAAATAGGCAAAGACTAGAATAGTAGTTAGTAGGGGGGGAAGGGGGAGGGAGAGAAGGGGGATGAGTAAGGGAAGGGTCAGGTCAAGGAACATATATGAATGACTCATGAACATGGGCAACGGGGAGGGATATAATTGTGGGAGAAAGGATGGCCTGGGAGGGGGGAGTAATGGGGAAAATGGGACAGCTGTAATTGAATAACAAAAAATAAAATTAAGAAAAAAAACATAAACTGAGTTTATATTCTGTTAGAACACAGGCTGAGTGAGTATTCTGTGAGAACATAGGCTCAGTGAGTATACTGTTAAAACTCAGTCTGAGTGAGTATTCTGTAAGAACACAGGCTGAGTAGGTATTCTTTAAACATAGACTGAGTCTATATTTCTTTAAAACAAAGGTTGAGTGAGTATTCTTTAAACATAGACTGAGTCCATATTCTGTTAGAACACAGACTTAGTGGGTATCCTTTAAACATAGACTGAGTCCATATTCTGTTAATAGACAGGTTGAGTGGGTATTCTTTAAACATAGACTTATTCCATATTCTGTGAGAACACAGGCTGAGTGAGTATTCTGTTAGAAAACAGGCTGAGTGAGTATTCTTTAAACATAGACTGAGTCCATATTCTGTTAGAACATAGGCTGAGGGAGTATTATATAAGAACACACGCTGAGTGACTATTCTTTAAACATAAACTGAGTCCATATTTTGTTAGAACACAGGCTGAGTGGGTATTCTTTAAACAAAGACTGAGTCCATATTCTGTTGGAACCTAGGCTGAGTGAGTATTCTGCTAGAGCACAGGCTGTGTGAGTATTCTGTAAACATAAACTGAGTTTATATTTTGTTAGAACACAGGCTGAGTGAGTATTCTGTGCGAACATAGACTCAGTGAGTATACTGTTAAAACACAGGCTGAGTATTCTGCAAGAACACAGGCTGAGTAGGTATTCTTTAAACATAGACTGAGTCTATATTTCTTTAGAACCAAGGCTGAGTGAGTATTCTTAACCATAGACTGAGTCCATCTTCTGTTAGGACACAGACTGAGTGGGTATCCTTTAAACATACACTGAGTCCATATTCTGTTAAAAAATAGGCTTTTGGGTATTCTTTAAACGTAGACTTATTCCATATTCTGTGAGAACACAGGCTGAGTGGGCATTCTGTTTGAACACAGGCTGAGTGGGTATTCTTTAAACATAGACTGAGTCCAAATTCTGTTAGAACACAGGCTGAGGGAGAATTCTGTTAGAAAATAGGTTGGATGGGTATTTTTTTAAACATAAACTGAGTCCATATTTTTTAGAACATGGGCTGAGTGAGTATTTGTTAGAACACAGCTTTAGTGGGTGTTGTATCGACATTGACTGAGTCCATATTCTGCTATAACCCAGGCTGAGGGAGTATTCTGTTAGAACACAAGCTGAGTGGGTATTCTTTAAACATAGACTGAGTCCATATTCAGTTAGAATACAGGCTAAGTTGGTATTCTTTAAACATAGACTCAGTGCACATTCTTTTACAACACAGGATGACTGAGTATTATGTTAAAACACAGGCTGAGGGGGTATTCATTAAACACAGACTGAGTTCACATTCTGTTAGGACACAGGTTGAGTTGTTATTTTTTAACATAGATTTAGTCCATATTCTGTTAGAACTCAAACTGAGTGTTCTTTAAACATAGACAGAGTCCATATTCTGTTAGAACACAAACTGAGTGAGTGTTCTTTATTTTTTTTTTAATTTTATTTTTTGTTATTCAATTACAGTTGTCCCATTTTTTCCCCATTGCTCCCCCCTCCCAGCCCATCCCTTTTCCCACAATTATATCCCTCCCCGTTGTCCATGTCCATGAGTCATTCATATACGTTCCTTGACCTGACCCTTCCCTTACTTATTCCACTTCTCTCCCTCCCCTCTCCCCCCTACTGACTACTATTCTAGCCTTTGCCTATTTAGTTCGTTTGTTTGTGTTGCTCTTTAGTTTCCTGTATTGGGTGATATCATATGGTATTTTGCTTTCTTTGCCTGGCTTATTTCACTAAGCATAATTCTCTCTAATTCTATCCATGTTGTCGCAAATGGCAGGAGTTCTTTCTTTCTGCTACATAGTATTCCATTGTGTAGATGTACCACAGTTTTTTGATCCACTCATCCACAGACGGGCACCTAGGCTGTTTCCAGCACTTAGCTATTGTAAACAGGGCTGCTATGAACATAGGGGTGCCTAAGTTCTCTTGAATTAGGGTTTCAGGATTTTTTGGGTATAATCCTACCAGTGGAATCACTGGTTCAAATGGCAGTTCCATTTTTAGTTTTTTGAGGTAATTCCATACTGTTTTCCATAGCGGCTGCACCAGTCTGCATTCCCACCAACAGTGCAGTAGGGTTCCTGTTTCTCCACATCCTCGCCAGCATTTGTTGTTTGTTGATTTGTTGATGATGGCCATTCTGACAGGTGTAAGGTTGTATCTCATTGTGGTTTTTACTTGCATCTCTCTGATGGCCAATGATGTTGGGGAGTGGATGAGCGCGCCTCTGCGCCTGCACTCCTCAAGAATGGCCTACCACCCCCAAACTTTCCTCCCCTCCCAACGTCCAGTATAGAAAAATATAAAGGAGAGTTTTTTTCTCACTTGCCTGGGAGCACGCTGTCTCCTGTCCTTCAGCGTCAATGCTACTTGGTCGAGTCCCATCTCTGCCAGCGGGCAGAGATCTGCTCTCCTCCCAACCCCTCTCCTGTGTAGTATGTGGTCGCCAAAAAGCCTTTGTGTACTTCCAGCTGCAGCTCGGCAGCCATTCCAGTCAGAAATCCCGTTTTGTCCCCTTTTCCTCCGCTATCCTAACTAAACAGGTTGTTCCCAGATGAATTTTCTCTAATCCAGCAGTGCCATGGCTCGACCCCTGACAGTGTCCAGCTACTCACTGAGATGTTCTGTCTGCAATTAGGCCAAACTGCAGATGGATCTTGGGAGCCTGAAAACGCACCCTCTCCTCACTCCTCCGCCATCTTCTCTCTGAGATGTAGCTCTTTGAATTGAAGATATTAGATGTTATCTTCTTTCTCATGTATGTCTTTCAAAAAGTTTCTGTTGCCCTTACTCGTTAACTCAGAAAAATTGTGTTCCAAAAGAGTCCAGCAACAGTTTTCAAGTACATAGAAGAAATGTACATTGAACATTCTAACCAACATATACATGTTATCAAATGCTTTCAACGGATGGAATTATGCCCTTGCTCTGCCGTTGTTGTTCTGCTTCATTGTATGCTTCAGTGAACTTTCGAGTTTATACAATAGATTAAAGAGCAATCACTGGTTTCAGAAAGCTAGAGTCTTTTGGGTAGTCTGTGACACGTGACACACTAAAGGAAATATATGTGACTTCACCATTCACAATTGCTTCCTATTTTGTTTCTTTGTAATTCACTGTGAAACTCAGAAAATACCGTGTTTTAAATAAGGTCTAGCCTATAAATTCTCTTTGGTGAAGAATCATTCTTTGAAACACGAGAGAACATGAACATTTCTAGCAATTGTAACATAAGTTAGAGCTTTCTCCTCTCTATCCATGTGGTGATGGCGTTCATTGTGTGTGATAGTCACCAGTGGCATTGCCATAGAAGGCAGAAGCAGAGATAGCGGTTTCTGGACATATCTTGTTTTCCATGGACAGTAACGCATATAATACTGGAAATACAGATGTAGCTCTTTGAACTGAAGATATTCGATGTTATCCTGTTTCTCATGTATGTCTTTCAAAAAGTTTCTGTTGACCTAAATCGTTAACTCAGAAAAACTGTGTTCTGAAAGAGGCCAGCAACAGTGTTCAAGTACATAGAAGAAATGTACATTGAACATTCTAACCAACATATACATGTTACCAAACGATTTAAACAGATAGAATTATGCCCTTGCTGTGCCGTTGTTGTTCTGCTTCATTGTATGCTTCAGTGAACTTTCGAGTTTATACAATAGATTAAAGAGCAATCACTGGTTTCAGAAAGCTAGAGTCTTTTGGGTAGTCTGCGACACGTGACACACAAAAGGAAATATATGTGACTTCACCATTCACAATTGTTTCCTATTTTGTTTCTTTGTAATTCACTGTGAAACTCAGAAAATACCGTGTTAAAAGAGGCCTAGCCTATAAATTATCTTTGGTAAAGAATCACTTTTGGAAACTGGAGAGAACACGAACATTTCTAGCAATTATAACAGAAGTTAGAGCTTTCTCCTCTCTTTCCGTGTGATGATGGCGTTCATTGTGTAAGATAGTCACCGGTGGTGGCATTGCCATAGAAGGCAGAAGCAGAGATAGCGGTTTCTGGATTTATCTTGTTTTCCGTGGAGAGTAACGCATATACTACTGGAAGTACAGATGTAGCTCTTTGAACTGAAGATATTAGATGTTCTCTTGTTTCTCATGTACGTCTTTCAAAAAGTTCCTGTTGCCCTTACTTTTTAACTCAGAAAAACTGTGTTCCTAAAGAGGGCAGCAACCGTTTTGAATCAGATGGAAGAAATGTACAGTGAACATACTAACCAACATATACATATTATCAAATGATTTCAACGGATGGAATTATGCCCATGCTGTGCCTTTGTTGTTCTGCTTCATTGTATGCTTCAGTGAATTTTCAATTTTATACAATAGACTAAAGAGGAAACACTCGTTTCAGGAACGCTAAATACTTTTGGGTAGCCTGCTAAACGTGACACACTAAAAGAAATATATGTGACTTCACCGTTCACATTTGTTTCCTGTTTTGTTTCTCTGTAATTCACTTTGAAACTCAAAAAATTCCATGTTTTAAAGAGGCCGAACCTATGAATTCTCTTTGGTAAAGAATCATTCTTTGAAACAGGAGAGAACATGAATATTTCTAGCAATTATAACAGATGTTAGAGCTTTCTCCTCTCTGTCTGTATGGTGATGGCATTCATTGTGTGAGATAGACACTGGTGGCATTGCCATAGAAGGCAGAAGCAGAGATAACGGTTTCTGGACATACCTTGTTTTCTGTGGAGAGTAACGCATATACTACTAGAAGTACAGATGTAGCTCTTTGAACTGAAGATATTAGATGTTATCTTGTTTCTCATGTATGTCTTTCAAAAATTCCTGTTGCCCTTACTTGTTAACTCAGAAAAACTGTGTTCCAGAAGAGGCCAGCAACAGTTTTCAACCAGGTAGAAGAAATGTTCATTGAACATTCTAAACAACATATACATATTATCAAACGTTTTCAACAGATGGAATTAACCCCTTGCTGTTCCGTTGTTGTTCTGCTTCATTGTATGCTTCAGTGAACTTTCGGGTTTATACAGCATAATGCTGTGTTCTATATCAACAATACCATAATAATGTCATTTTCATGAAGCACACGACAGTTCACACTTTCTAAACTCGTTCATTATATCTTGACCAATGAGCCAGAGCTTCCTTCTCCTTGATGGTACATTGTTTCCATTCATTGCGTGTCATTGTGAACCATTAAATACCTAGAGTACACATGTAGAGATTGAGGTTCTGAAAGTATTCCTCTATGGTTGTGTACCTTATTTTACTTTAACCCTAACGCTAACGCTAACCCTAACCCTAACCCTAACACTGACCCTGATATAGTTGTGTACTTTAATGCATAATCTAATCTTATACGTAGGAAATTCGTTACTAATGCTGAGCTTGGTGTGATCCTCATGTATAGAGAGTGTTTCTGTCTGTTCGGTTTTACCTTTCCCTGAAATCAAAAAAGACTCTTTTCTTTCTCAAACATAAGCAAGGAAGATTATGTTTCCCAAAGCAACAGTACAGTTAGAAATGTAAAAAACTCATTCACTTCTTTTATAATTCCAAGAGCCAGAGCCTTCATACAGCTGTCACTCGATGGTTTTCCACTATTGCATCATAAAGTTGACTGGGCATCCTACCAAGAGTGTAAAGAGGTAGAGATTGTGTTTTTTTTGAAATTCCTGTTTCCAGTGTACTTTAATGTGTAGTCTGAGAAGATATATGGAAAAGTGGCTAAGAATGTGAGAGTTGTGTGATGGCATACTTCACAGATGGTTCCTTTGTGTCCCTTTTCACCATCCAGTTTAATGAGCATAATGCTGTTTTCTATATCAATGATACGATAATAATGTCACTTTAATAAAGCAACACGACAGTTCACACTGTACAATCCCGTTCATTTTCTCTTGTCCAATGAGCCAGAGCTTATTTCTCTCTGATGGTACATTATTTCCATTCACTGCGTGTTATGGTGAACCGTGGAATTTCTGTAGAGTACACATGTAGAGATTGAGGTTTCTGAAAGTATTCCTCTATACTTGTGTATTTTATTTATTTTTTTTAATGCTAACCCTTATTCTAACCCTAACCCTAACACTAACACTAAAGCTAACTCTAACACTAGCCCTAACCCTAAACCCAACCCTAATCCTAATATAGTTGTGTACTTTAATGCATAATCTAATCTTATACGTAGGATATTCGTTACTAATGCTGAGGTTGGTGTGAACCTCATGTATAGAGACTATTTCTCTTCTGTTTGACCTCCTTTTGAAATCAACAAATGGCTGTTTTCTTTCTCAAACATAAGCAAGGAAGATCAAGTTTCCCAAAGCAACAGTACAGTTAACACTGTAAAATCTCATTCACTTCTATAATAATTCCAAGAGCCAGAGCCTTCATCTAGATGTAAATATATTGTTTTCCACTATTGCGTCACAAGGTTGACTGTGGAATCCTATAGTGTAGAGGTAGAGTTGTAGTTTCCCGGAAACTCCTGTTTCCAGTGTACTTTAATGTGTAG
Source organism: Furipterus horrens (assembly GCF_987537825.1). Taxonomy (NCBI): domain Eukaryota; kingdom Metazoa; phylum Chordata; class Mammalia; order Chiroptera; family Furipteridae; genus Furipterus; species Furipterus horrens. Next base: position 65,486,323 of record NW_028327179.1, read on the forward strand.
TCTGGGAAGCAATATGGAAAAGTGATTAGAAATGTGAGAGTTTGGTGATGGCATACTTCACAGATGGTTACATTCTGTCCCTTTTCACCATCCAGTTTAATGAGCATAACTCTGTTTTCTATATCAATGATATGATAGTAATGTCAGTTTCATGAGCAACACGACAGTTCACACTGTACAAACCTGTTCATTTTCCCTGTCCAATGAGCCAGAGCTTACTTCTCTCTGACGGTACATTGTTTTCATTCACTGCATGTCAGGGTGAACCGTGGAATTTCTATAGAGAACACAGGTAGAGATTGAGGTTTCTGAAAGTATTCCTCTATAATAGTGTACTTTAATGCATAATCTAATCCTATACGTAGGAAATTCGTTACTAACGAGGTTGGTGTGATCCTCATGTATAGAGACTGTTTCTCTCTGTTCTATTTCACCTTTCCCTGAAATCAACAAAAGGCTGTTTTCTTTCTCAAACATAAGGAAGGAAGATCATGTTTCGCAAAGCAACAGTGCAGTTAAAACTGTAAAAAACTCATTCACTTCTCTTATAATTCCAAGAGCCAGAGCCGTCATACAGCTGTCACTCTATGGTTTTCCACTATTGCGTCATAAAGTTTACTGTGGAATCCTACCAAGAATGTAAAAAGGTAGAGATTGTAGTTTTTTGGGAATTCCTGTTTTCAGTGTACTTTAATATGTAGTATGAGAATTTATATAAAAAATTGGTTAGGAATGTGAGAGTTGTGTGATGGCATACTTCACAGATGGTTCCTTTCTGTCCTTTTAGACCATCCAGTTTAATGAACATAACGCTGTGTTCTATGTCAACGATACCATAGTAATGTCAGTTTCATGAAGCAACACGACAGTACACAGTGTACAATGTCGTTTATTATATCTTGTCGAATGAGCCCGAACTTCTTTCTCTCTGACAGTACATTGTTTCTATTCACTACAAGTTTTGATGAACCATGGAATTCCTATAGAGTACACAAGTAGAGATTGAGGTTTCTAAAACTATTCCTTTATAGTTGTGTACTTTATTTTTTTTAACCCTAACCCTAACCCTAACGCTAACTCTAACCGTAAGCCTATCCCTAGACCTAAACCTAACACTAACTGTAACCCTAACGCTAACACTAATTCTCTTTATTTTTGTTTTTTGTTTTTTTGTTTTTTTGTTCTAACCCTACTTCTAACGCTAACAGTAACCCTAAACCTAACACTAACCCAAAAGCTAACGCTAACCCTAACCCAAACCCTAACCCTAACCCTTAACATAATGCTAGCCCTAACCCTAACACTAACCTTAACTCTAACGCTAACCCTAACCCTAATCCTAACCCTAAACTTAAACCTAACCCTAACCCTATCCCTAACCCTAACCCTAACCCTTATGCTAACCCTAACCCTAACTCTAACACTAACACTAACCCTAACCATAACACTAACCCTAACGCTAACACTAACCCTAAACCTAACGCTAACCCTAACACTAACACTAATCCTCAAGCAAACCCTAACCAAAATGCTAACCCTAAACCTAACCCTAACACTATCCTTAACCTTAACGCTAACCCTAACTTTAATCCTAACTTTAATCCTAACGCTAACCCTAACTTTAACCCTAAAGCTAAAGCTAACACTAACCCTATCCCTAACCCTAACCCTCAACCTAACCCTAACCCTAACGCTAACCCTAACCCTAATCCTAACCAAAACCATAACCCCAACCCTAACGCTAACCCTAACCCTTACCAAACCATAACTCTAACCCTCACCCTAATCCTAACCCTATCCCAAGCTCTAACCTTAAACCTAACCCTCACCCTAACCCTAACGCTAACCCGAAACAAAACACTAATCCTAACCCTTACCCAAAGGCTAACCCTCACCCTAACCCTAACACTAACCCTAACACTATCCCTAGTGCTAACCCTAAACCTAACCGTAACCCTAACACTAGCAGAAACCCTCACCCTATCCCTAACCCTAACCCTAACTCTAACCAAAACCATACCCCTAACCCAAACGCTAACCCTAACCCTAACCAAACCATAACGCTAACCCTAACCCTAACCCAAACCCTAACCCTAACGCTAACCCTAACTTTAACCCTAACCTTAACTCTAACGCTAATCTTAACCCTAACCATAACCATAACCATAACACTAATCCTAACACTAACCCTAAGCCTACACTTACCCTAACCCTAACCCTAACTGTAAAACTGCCCCTAACTCTAACCCTAACCATTACCCTAACGCTAACCCTAACACTAACCCTAACCCCAAAGAAAACCCTAACGCGAACGCTAACCCTAAACCTAACCCTAACGCTAACGCTAACCCTAACCGTGATCCTAACCAAAATCATAACCCCAACTCTAACACTAACCCTAACCCTAACCCTAGCCCTAACCCTAGCCCTAACCCTAGCCCTAACCCTAACCCTAACCAAAACCCTAAACCTAACCCTAACGATAACCCTAACAATAATCCTAACCCTAACGATAACGCTAACCGTAACCCTAACCCTAACACTATTGCCAACCCTAACCCTAACGTTAACTGTAACACTTACACTAACCCTAACCCTAACCTGAACCATATTACTAATCCTAACCCTAACCCAAAGGCTAAACCTCAGCCTAACATTCACCTTATCTCTAGAGCTAATCCTAAACAAAACCCTAACCATTATGCTAACCCTAAACCTAACCCTGACCCTAATCCTAACGCTAAACCTAACACTAACACTAATCCTAAACCAAACCCTAACCCTAACCCTAATGCTAACCCTAATTTTAACCCTAAACTTAACGTTAACGCTAACTCTAACATTAACCCTAACCCTAACCAAAATCATAACCTCAACCCTAACACTAACCCTAACCCTTACCGAATCATAACGCTAACCCTCACCCTAATCCTAACCATATGCCTAGCGCTAACCCTAAACCTAACACTAACCCTAACACTAACCAAAACCATACCCCTAACCCTAACACTAACTCTAAACCTAATCCTAACGATAACCCTAACCCTAACCCTAACCCTAACCCTAACCCTAACGAAAACCATACCCCTAACCCTAAAGCTAACCCGAACCCTAACCATAACGCAAACCCTCACCTTAACCCTATACCTAACCCTAACCCTAACCCTAATCAAAACCATACCCCTAACCCTAACCCTAACCCTATACCGAACCGTAATGCTATCCCTAACCCTAACCCTAACAATAAACCTAACACTAACCCTAACCTTAACGATAACGCTAACCGTAACCCTAACGCTAAACCTAACGCTAACCCTAACGCTAACTGTAACCCTTACCCTAACCCTAACCTTAAGCTTTACCCTAACCCTAACACGAATCCTAACCCTAACCCTAACCCTAACACTTACCTTAACCCTAACCCTAACTTTAAACCTAACCCTAACTCTAAACCTAACCCTTACCCTAACGCTAACCCTAACACTAACCCTAACCCCAAGTAAAACCCTAGCACAAACGCTAACTCTAAACCTAACCCTAACCCTAACCCTAACACTAAACCTAACTTTAAACCTAACCTTAACCGTAACGCTAACCCTAACCCTAACGCTAACCCTAACCCTATACCTAACCATAATGCTACCCCTAACACTTACCAAACCATAAATCTAACCCTCACACTAATCCTAAGCATATCCCTACTCTAACCTTAAACCTAACCGTAACACTAACCCTAACGCTAACACCCTAACACTATCCCTAACCCTAACCCTAACCTTAACCCTAATAAAAACCCTAATCTAACCTTAACGATAACCCTAACACTAACCCTAACCCTAAAGATAACGCTAACCGTAATCCTAACCCTAACCCTAACGCGAACCCTAACCCTAATGCTAACTGTAACCCTTACCCTAACCCTTACCAAACCATAACGCTAACCCTCACCCTAATCCTAACCCTATCCCTAGCGCTAACCCTAAACCTAAGGCTAACACTAACTTTAACCCTAACCTTAACCCTCACGCTAAACTTAACCCTAACCCTATCCCTAACCCTAACACTAACTGTAAACTTAACCCTATTTCTAACACTATCCCTTACCCTAATGCTAACCCTAACACTAACCCTAATCCCAAATAAAACCCTAATGCAAACGATAACCCTAAACCTAAACCTCACCCTAATCCTAACCCTAACCCTAACACTAACACTAATCCTAAACCAAACCCTAACCCAAATGCTAACCCTAAACCTAACCCTAACCCTAACCAAACCATAATGCTAACCCTAACCCTAACCCAAACCCTAAGCCTAACGCTAACACTAACTTTAACCCTAACCTTAACGCTAACGCTAATCTTAACCCTAACCATAACCCTAACTACAACACTAATCCTAACCCTAACCCTAACCCTATCCCTAACGTTAGTGCTAAACCCTACCCTAACGCTAACCCTAACGCTAACACTAACCCTAACCCTAACTCTAACCCTAACAATAATTCTAACCCTAACGCTAACCCTAACACTAACACTAATCCTAAACCAAACCCTCACCCAAATGCTAACCCTAAACCTAACCCTAACCCTAAACCTAACGCTAACCCTAAATTTAAAGCTAACCTTAACCCTAACCCTATCCCTAACCCTAACCCTATCCCTAATCCTAACCCTAACCCTAACTGTAAACTTAACCCTATATCTAACCCTATCCTTTACGCTAACGCTAAACCTAACACTAACCCTAATCCCAAATAAAACCCTAACGCAAACGCTAACCCTAAACCTAACCCTCACCCTAACCTTAACGCTAACCCTAACACTAATCCTAAACCAAACGGTAACCCTAACCAAAACCATAACCTCAACCCTAACGCTAACCCTAACCCTTTCCGAACCATAACGCTAAACCTCACCCGAATCCTAACCATATCCCTAGCGCTAACCCTAAACCTAACCCTAACAATAACCCTAACGCTAACCCTCACCCTAACCCTATCCCTAACCCTAAACTTAACCAAAACCATACCCCTAACCCTAACCCTAACCAAAGCCATACCCCTAACTTTAACTCTAACCCCAACGCTAACCCTAACCCTATACCTAACCCTAATGCTATCCCTAACACTAACTCAAACACTAATCATAACCATAACACTAATCCTAACCCTAACCCTAACCCTCACCCTAACCCTATCCCTAACCCTAAACCTAACCAAAACCATACCCCTAACCCTAACCCTAACCAAAGCCATACCCCTAACTTTAACTCTAACCCTAACCCTAACCCAAAGGCTAACCCTCACCCTCACCCTAACCCTATCCCTACCGCTAACCCTAATCCTAACCCTAACACTAACCCTAAACCTAACGCTATCCCTAACCTAAACCGCAGCCCTAACCCTAACGCTAACCCTAACTTTAACCCTAACCTTAACGCTAACCCTAACTTTAACCCTAACCCTAAGCCTAACGCTAACACTAACCCGAACCCAAACACTAACACTAACCTTAAACCAAACCCTAACCCAAATGCTAACCTTAACCCTAATCCTAACCCTAACCCTAAACCTAACCCTATGCCTAACCATAACCCTAAGCCTAACGCTAACACTAACCCGAACCCAAACACTAACACTAACCCTAAACCAAACCCTAACCCAAATGCTAACCTTAACCCTAATCCTAACCCTAACCCTAAACCTAACCCTATGCCTAACCATAACCCTAAGCCTAACGCTAACACTAACCCAAACCCAAACACTAACACTAACCCTAAACCAAACCCTAACCCAAACGCTAACCTTAACCCTAACTCTAACTCTAACCCTAACCCTAAACCTAACGCTAACCCTAAACCTAAAACTAACCAAAACCATAACCCCAACGCTAACGCTAACCCTAACCCTAACCAAACTCAAGCGCTAACCCTCACCCTAACCCTAACCCTATCCCTAGCGCTAACCCTAAACTTAACCCTAAACTTACCATAACGCTAACTGTAACCCTTACCCTAACCCTAACCCTAACCCTAACGCTAACCCTAACACTAACACTAATCCTAAACCAAACCCTAACCCAAGTTCTAACCCTAAACCTAACCCTAGCCCTAAACCTAACCATAACTCTAAACCTAACCTTAACCCTAACGTTAACCCTGACCCTAACCCTAACCCTAATGCTAACCCAAAACCTAACGCTATTCCTAAATTTAACCCTAACCATAACCCTAACGCTAACCCTCACCCTACCCCTTACCCTATCCCTAGTCATAACCCTAATTCTATCCCTAACCCTGACGCTACCACTAACCCAAAACCTAACCCAAAACCTAACCGTAACGATAACGGTAACACTTACGCTAACACTAACAATAACGCTAACCCTAACCCTAAACATAACCCTTACCCTAAATCTAACCCTAACCCTAACCCTAACCCTAACGCTAACCCTAACCCTAACCCTAACGCTAACCCTAACCGTAATACTAACCAAAACCATAACCCCAACCCTAACGCTAAACCTAACCCTAACCTAACCCTAACGCTAACCCTCACCCTAACCCTAACCCTAACGCTAACCCTAACCCTAACCCTAACGCTAACCCTAACCGTAATACTAACCAAAACCATAACCCCAACCCTAACGCTAAACCTAACCCTAACCTAACCCTAACGCTAACCCTCACCCTAACCCTAACCCTAACGCAACTGTAACAATTACCCTAATCTTAACCCTAACCCTAACCCTAACGCTAACCCTAACCCTAATCCTGCCCCTAATATAGTTTTGTACTTTAATGCATTATCTAATCCTATTCGTAGGAAATTCATTACTAATGCTGAGGTTGGTGTGATCCTCATGTATAGAGACTATTTCTCTCTGTTCTGTTTGACCTTTCTTTGAAATCAACAAAAGGCTGTTTTCTTTCTCAAACATAAGCAAGGAAAATCATGTTTCCCAAAGCAACAGTACAGTGAACACTGTAAAAACTCATTCACTTCTCTAATAATTCCAAGAGCCAGAGCCTTCATCCAGATGTCAATATATTGTTTTCCACTATTGCATCATAAGGTTGATTGTGGAATCCTAGAGTGTAAAGAGGTAGAGTTGTCGTTTCCTGGAAACTCCTGTACCAGTGTACTTTAATGTGTAGTCTGGGAAGCTATATGGAAAAGTGGTTAGGAATGTGAGAGTTGTGTGATGGCATACTTCAAAGATGGTTCCTTTCTGTTTTTTTAGACCATCTACTTTAATGAGCATAACGCTATGTTGTATGTCAACGATACCATAGTAATGTCAGTTTCATGAAGCAACACAAAAGTTCACACTGTACAAACTCGTTCATTATATTTTGTCCAATTAGCCAGAGCTTCCTACTTTCTGACAGTACATTGTTTCAATTCACTGCGTGTCAAGGTGAACCATGGAATTCCTGTAGAGTACACACGTAGAGATTGAGGTTTCTGAAAGTATTCCTTTATATATGTGTACTTTTATTTTATTTTTTTAACCCTAACCCTAACCCTAATATAATTGTGTACTTTAATGCATAAACTAATCCTATACCTAGGAAATTTGTTACTAATGCTGCGGTTGTGGTGATCCTGATGTATTGAGATTGTTTCTATCTGTTCTGTTTCAACTTTTCGTGAAATCAACTAAAGGCTGTTTTCTTTCTCAAAAATAAGGAAGGAAAATCATGTTTCCCAAAGCAACAGTACAGTTAAGACTGTACTCATTCTTTGAAACAGGAGAGAACATGAATATTTCTAGCAATTATATCTGCATCTATCTATATCCTATGGATTCCGTTGCTGACCAAACCATACAATGAAGCATACCAACAAGGGGACAGCAAGTGGACCTTTCTATCTGTTTAAATCATTAGATAAAACATAGATATTGACTGGGATGTTAACTTTAGGTTTCTTAATTGTACTTGGGAGCTGTTGCTTGCCTCTCTGAGGAACACAGATTTTCGGCGTTTAACAAGTAATCAAATGAAATGACATAGAATACATACATGAGCAGTGGTATAACTTCAAATATCCCCATCGAAGAAGCTTCAAATGGATTTCCAGTAGATCATGGGTTAAACTTCACAGACAACATGATTTTTCCTAAAACCTCTGTGTTTAATTTTCTATCACAAAATTATTAAAAGCTATTATACACAATGAACCCTATCAACTTCATGTCAGAGGGAAGAAACCTTTAACTGCTGTTATAATTAGGAGAAATAAAAAGGCTTTGTACGGTTTAACTGGATTTTTTAAATTAATATATACTTTACACACTTGGACTCAAGGGGAACACCGCCTTTTCTTGTTTTAACAAGGATTTGACAAAGAAACAAAATAGAGGACATAAATGTACAGTGAACTGACCCATACTCCCTTTATTGTGTCCATTTCTCATAGAATACATGAAACGTCCTTACGTATCTCAAACCAATATCTGCGTCTATCTATATCTCATGAATTCCAATGTTGACCAAAGCACACAATGGAGAATACTAACAACGGGACAGCAAGGGGACAATTCTGTATGATGAAATCATTACATAAAACGTACATATTGACTAGGATGCTAACTTTACGTTTCTTAACTGTACTTGGGAGCTGTTGCTTGCCTCTCTGCGGAACACAGATTTTTGGCATTTAACAAGTAATGAAAAGAACCGACATAGAATACATACATGAACAGTGGTATAATTTCAAATATCCACTGTCAAGAAGCTTCAAATGGATTTCCAGTAGATCATGGGTCAAACTTCATAGACAACGTGATATTTCCTGAAACCTCTGTATTTGTTCTTTCTATCACAAAATTATTCAAAACTATTATACACAATGAACCCTATCAACTTCGTGACAGAGGGAAGAAACCTCTAATGATGTTATAATTAAGAGAAATAAACATGTTTTGTACGGTTTAACAGGATGTTTCTTACCAAAATATACTTTACATACTTGGACTACAAGGGGGACACTGCCTTTTTTCGGGTTGACAAGGAATTACCAAAAAAACAAAATAGAGGACATAAATGAACAGTGAAATGACTCCTATCTCCTTTATCATGTCCATTCCTCGTAGAATACACAAAACTCCCTAATGTACCCCAAGACAATATCTACATTTATCTATATCCTATGGATTCCATTTCTGACCAAAGCATACAATGAAGAATACAAACAACAGGATAACAGGGGACATTTCTATCTGTTTAAACCATTAGATAAAACATATATGTTGACTAGAATGTTAACTTCATGTTTCTTAACTTTACTTGGGGGCTGTTGCTTGCCTCTCTGAGGAACACAGATTTTCGGCGTTTAGCAAGTAATCGAAACAGAAAGGACATGAAAGACATTCATGGACAGTGGGATAACTTCAAATATTCCCACGTCATAAAGCTTCATCAGCATTTCCAGTAGATCGTGGGACAAACTTCACAGAAAGCCTAAGTTTTCCTGAAACACCTGTGTTTCTTCCTTCCATCTATCGCACAATCATTCAAAACTATTATACACAATGAACCCTATCAACTTCATGACAGAGGGAAGCAACCTCTACCTGTTGTTATAATTAGGAGAAATAAACCTGTTTTGTATGGTTTAACAGGATGTTTCTTTACCAAAATATACTTCACATACTTGGACTAAAGGGGGACACTGCCTTTTTCTCGGTTGACAAGGAATTACCAAAGAAACAAAAGAGGACATAAATGAACAGTGAAATGACTCATATCTTCTTTATTGTGTCCATTCCTCATAGAATACACGAAGCGCCCTAACGTACCCCAAGACAATATATGCGTCTGTCTATATCCTATGGATTCCATTGCTGACCAAAGCATACAATGAAGCATACCAACAACGGGACAGCAAGGGGACATTTCTATCTGTTTAAATCATTAGATAAAACGTACATGTTGACTAGAATGTTAACTTTACATTTCTTAACTTTACTTGGGGGCTGTTGCTTGCCTGTCTGAGGAACACAGATTTTTGGCATTTAACAAGTAATCAAATGAAACGACATAGAATACATACATGAACAGTGGTATAACATCAAATATCCTCTACCGAGAAGCTTCAAATGGATTTCCAGTAGATCATGGGTTAAACTTAACAGACAACGTGATTTTTCCTGAAACCTCTGTGTTTTTTATTTTGTTCTATCACAAAATATTATTAAAAGCTATTATACACAATGAACCCTATCAACTTCATGTCAGAGGGAAGAAACCTCTAACTGCTATTAAAATTAGGAGAAATAAAAAGGATTTGTATGGTTTAACAAGTTTTTTTTTTTTTTTTTTACCAATATATACTTTACACACTTGGACTCCAGGGGAACACCGCCTTTTCTTGTTTTGACAAGGAATTAACAAAGAAACAAAATAGAGAACATAAATGTACAGTGAAATGACTCATATTCCCTTTATTGTGTCCATTTCTCATAGAATACAGGAAACACCCTAACGTACCTCAAACCAATATCTGTGTCTATCTTTATCTCATGAATTCCAATGTTGACCAAAGCACACAATGAAGCATACCAACAACGGGACAGCAAGTGCACATTTCTATCTGTTTAAATCATTAGATAAAACATACATATTGACTAGGATGTTAACTTTACGTTTCTTATCTGTACTTGGGAGTTGTTGCTTGCCTCTTGGAGGAACACAGATTTTTGGCGTTTAGCAAGTAATCAAAACAGAAACGACATGGAATACATTCATGGACAGTGGGATAACTTCAAATATTCCCACATCATAAAGCTTCATCAGCATTTCCAGTAGATCGTGGGTCAAGCTTCACAGAAAACCTAATTTTTCCTGAAACACCTGTGTTTCCTTCTTCCATCTATTGCAAAATCATGCAAAACTGTTATACACAATGAACCCTATCAACTCCGTGACAGAGGGAAGCAACCTCTAACTGTTGTTATAATTAGGAGAAATAAACATGTTTTGTACGGTTTAACAGGATGTTTCTTTACCAAAATATACTTTACATACTTAGAGTATAGGGGGACACTGCCTTTTTTTCGGTTGACAAGAATTACCAAAGAAACAAAATAGAGGACATAAATGAACGGTGAAAAGACTCATGTCTTCTGTATCGTTTCCATTTCTTGGAGAATATACGAAACGCCCTAACGTACTCCAAAACAATATCTGCATCTACCTATATCCTATGGATTCCATTGCTGACCAAAGCATACAATGAAGCATACAAACAACGGGACAGCAATGGGACATTTCTATGTGTTCAAAGCATTAGATAAAATGTACATGTTGACTAGAATGTTAACTTTACGTTTCTTAACTTTACTTGGGGGCTGGTACTTCCCTCTCTGAGGAACACAGATTTTCGGCGTTTAACAAGTAATCAAATGAAACGACTTGGAAGATATACATAAACAGTGTGATAATTTCAAATATCCCCCATTAAGAAGCTTCAAATGGACTTCAAGTAGATCATCTGTTACACTTCACAGACAATGTGATTTTTGCTGAAACCTCTGGGTTTTTCTTTTTTATCACAAAATCATTAAAAGCTACTATACACAATGAACCGTATCAACTTCATGTCAGAGGGAATAAACCTCTTACTGCTCTTGTAATTAGGAGAAATAAACATGTTTTGTATTGTTTAATTGGATGTTTCTTTACCAAAATATACTTTACATACTTGGACTCCAGGGGCACACCGCATTTGTTTGTGTTACAAAAAATTACAATAGAAACAAATTAGAGGACATTAATGTACAGTGAAATGACTCATATTCCCTTTATTATGTCCATTTCTCATATAATACATGAAACCTCCTAACGTACCCCAAAACAATATCTGCATCTCTCTGTATCCTATGGATTCCGTTGTTGACCAAAGCATACAATGAAGCATACCAACAACGGGACAGCAAGGGGACATTTCTATCTGTTCAAATCATTAGATAAAACATACATATTGACTAGAATGTTAAGTTTACATTTCTTAACTTTACTTGGGGGCTGTTGCTTGCCTCTCTGAGGAACACAGATTTTCGACATTTAACAAGTAATCATACGAAGTGACATGGAAGACATACATGAACAGTGTGATAACTTCAAATATCCCCCGTTAAGAAGCTTCAAATGGACTTTCAGTAGATCATGTGTTACACTTCACAGACAATGTGATTTTTCCTGAAACCTCTGGGTTTTTCTTTTCTATCACAAAATCATTAAAAGGTATTATACACAATGAACCCTATCAACTTCATGTCAGAGGGAAGAAACCTCTTACTGCTCTTATAATTAGGAGAAATAAACATGTTTTTTATGGTTTAACAGGATCTTTCTTTACCTAAATATACTTTACATACTTGGATTCCACGGGGACACCGCCTTTTTTTCGGTTGACAAGGAATTACCGAAGAAACAAAATAGAGGACATAAATGAACAGTGAAATGACTCACATCTTCTTTATTGTGTCCATTCCTCATAGAATACACTAAACGTCCTAACGTACCCCAAGACAATATCTGCGTCTGTCTATATCCTATGGATTCCATTGCTGACCAAAGCATACAATGAAGCATACCAACAACGGGACAGCAAGAGGACATTTCTATATGTTCAAATTATTAGATAAAACGTACATGTTGACTAGAATGTTAACTTTACGTTTCTTTACTTTGGAGCTGTTGCTTGCCTCTCTGAGGAACACAGATTTTCGGTATTTAACAAGTAATCAAACAAAACGACATATAATACATACATGAGCAGTGGGATAACTCCAAATATCTTCCGTCAAAATACTTAACTAAATTTCCATTAGATCATGGTTTAAACTTCACAGACAACGTGATTTTCCCTGAAACCTCTGGGTTTTTTTTTTCTATCACAAAATTTTTAAAAACTATTATACACAATAAACCCTATCAACTTCATATCAGCGGGAAGAAACCTTTAACTGCTGTTATAATTAGGAGAAATAAAAAGGTTTTGTAAGATTTAACTGGATTTTGTTTTACCAATATATACTTACACACTTGGACTCCAGGGGAACACAGCCTTTTCTTGTTTTGGCAAGAAATTAACAAAGAAACAAAATAGAGGACATAAATGTACAGTAAAATGACGCATATTCCCTTTATTGTGTCCATTTCTCATAGCATACACGAAACGCCCTAACGTACCTCAAACCAATATCTGCATCTATCTATATCTCATGAATTCCAATGTTGACCAAAGCACACAGTGAAGCATACCAACAACGGCACAGCAAGGGGAAAATTCTATCAGTTGAAATCAATAGATGAAACGTACATATTGAATGGAATGTCCACTTTACGTTTCTTAACTGTACTTGGTAGCTGTTGCTTGCCTCTCTGTAAAACACAGATTTTCTTTTTTTACAAGTAATAAAAACAGAAACGACATGGAAGACATACATGAAAAGTGGGTAACTTCAAATATCCTCATGTCATAAATCTTCATCTGTATTTCCAGTAGATTATGGGTTAAACTTCACAGACCACGTGATTTTTCCTGAACTCTTTATGTTTCTTTTTCGTATCAAAAAATCATTCAAAACTATTATACACAATGAACCCTATCAACTTCGTGACAGAGAAAAGAAACTTCTAATGTTTATATTTTTAGGGGAAATGAATCTGTTTTGTACCGTTTAACAGGATGTTTCTTTACCAAAATATACTTTACATACTTGGACTTTAGGGGGACATTGCATTTTCTTTGGCTCTCAAGGAATTACAAAAGAAACAAAATAGAGGACATAAATATACCGTGAAATGTCTCATATTTCCTTTGCTGTTTCCATTTCTCGTAGAATACACGAAACACCCTAACGTACCCCAACCCAATATCTGCATCTATCTATATCCTATGAATTCCAATGTTGACCAAAGCACACAATGAAGAAATGAAGAACGGGATAACAAAGGGACAATTCTACATGTTGAAATAATTAGATAAAACGTACATGTTGATTAGAATGTTACCTTTATGTTTCTTAACTTGACTTGGGGGCTGTTGCTTGCCTCCCTGAGAAACACAGATTTTCAGCGTTTAGCAAGAAATCAAAACAGAAACGACATGGAAGACATACATGAACAGTGGAATAACTTCAAATATCTCCTGTCAAGAAACTTCAACTGGATTTCCAGTAGATCATGGGTTAAACCTCACAGACAATGTGATTTTTCCTTCAACCTTTTTTTTTTCTATCACAAAAATCATTAAAAGCTATTATAATCAATGAACCCTATCAACTTCATGTCCGAGTGAAGGAACCTCTAACTGCTCTAATAATTAAGAGAAATAAACATGTTTTGTACAGTTTAACAGGATTTTTTTTACCAACATATACTTAACACACTTGGACTCCAGGGGAACACCGCCTTTTCTTCTGTTGACAAGTAATTACAAAAGAAACAAAATAGAGGACATAAATATACAGTGAAATGACTCATATATTTTTTATTTTTTCCATTTCTCATAAAATACACGAAACTCCTTAACGTACCCCAAACCAATATCTGCGTCTTCTATATCATATGAATTCAAATGTTGACCAAAGCACACAATGAAGCATACCAAGGACTGGAAAGCAAGGGTATAATTCTATATGTTGAAATCGTTAGAGAAAAGGTACAGTAATTGTAGGAGATTTTCATTTCTCATTAAGGTCAATAAATATATCATCCAGACAGAAATTAAACAAGGAAAGAGCAGGTTTAAATGACACACTGGATCAGATAGAACTAATTGATATCTTTCAAGCATTTTACCCCAAAGCAGCAGAATATTCATTCTTTTCAAGTGCTCATGGAATTTTTTTCATGATAAATAATTTGCCAGGACACTAAACTAATCTCAATAAATAAAATAAGATTGAAATAATGTCAAGCATATTCTCTGACTGTAATAATATTAAACTAAAATTAATTACGAGAAAAAAGTGAAATACACATGAACCCATGGAGACTAAGTAATATGCTATTAAAAAGTAAATAGGTTAACAATGAGTTCAAGGAAGATCCAAAGATACCTTGAGACAAATAAAATTGTTATGGAGTGAAATATCATGGGGCACCTTTGTGTAAAACCCAGTAATTAATGTTGAGGGAAACAGGTCCTTATGTATAATATTTGTACCTGAGGAGGGCACTGAGCACTTCAGCTCAGATCCCTGTTCTCCCATAGTACCTAGCACTTTCCTTTCTCCACAAAAGGCTAGAAGCCAAAAACATGCACAGAAGTTCCCCATTCTTTATCTGCCTCCTCTCTCATTCAGGATCTTGGGTACGATGTTCTCAGGCTCCATATAATAGTCCAGCAAAACATGTGTCATGTTGCACGGGATCATGCATGGTTGTCTGCCCTTTCAAAGCTGAAAGGTTCTCTCTTTCTCCATGGTGCTCTCTTTTTACTTCCTTGAAACCGTATTGTTCTCTCTCCTTTTCAAAGCCGCATCTCCTCTTCTGCCTCCTTGCAAACCACGTGGATCTCTCTCCCTAAAATGGCTGCTGCCTTATTTTTAAATCCCTGACTGTGGCCTGTGTCACAGTGGACAGGATTACTGGTTCTGACCATTCACAGAACCTTGTGAAGGCCCTGTATGCTCTTTCCTCAGCATTCCATAGTCAAAATCCCTCCCATCTCCTTGGGGTCTTTGAACAACCGAAGCTATTTTCATGACTAAGACACTAGTTACCAGCCATAGGTATGCAAAAACATCTTGAAAGCTGTCCCCTCCCTCCATCCTCCAAATGTAGGCCTGGGAAAATTTGGGGACCTCACTCTGTAATAAAATGAAGATACAGTGAACTTAAATTTATGGAACAGGGCAAAGTAGTCCTTAGAGGGAAATTTACAGCATTACAGAATTACCTCAAAAAAGAAGAAAAG
Organism: Furipterus horrens; assembly: GCF_987537825.1. NCBI lineage: Eukaryota > Metazoa > Chordata > Mammalia > Chiroptera > Furipteridae > Furipterus > Furipterus horrens. Next base: position 65,502,260 of record NW_028327179.1, read on the forward strand.
GAATTATCAAACAAACCATTTAACATTACATCAAAAGAAACTATAAAACAACAACTAAGTCTAAAATGAAGAGAGAGAGAAAAAAAATATCAGAGCAGAAATAAATAAAATAGAGTATAAAAATAATACAAAAGAGCAACAAAACAAAGAGCTGGTTCTTTAAAAAGATAAACAAGATTGACAAACCTTTAACCGAACTCATCAGGAAAACAAGGGAGAGCACTCAAATCTGAAATAAATAATATCAGAAATGAAAGAGGAAAAATAACAACTGACAACAAGGAAATACAAAGGATTTTAGAAGTATATTATAAAAACTATATTCCAACAAATTGAAAAACCTGGACAGGATAAATACATTTCTAGAAATGTAGAGTTTTCCATAACTGAATCGGGAAGAATCAGAAAATCTGAATAGACTTTTACAGCTAATGAAATTGAAGCAGTAATCAAAAATCTCCCAGCAAACAAAAGTCCTGGACTGAATGGCTTCACAGGTGAATTTTACCAAACATTCAAAGAACTAACATCTATCCTTCTCAAACTATTCCAAAAAGTTTAAGAGACAGGCAGACACCTAAGCTATTTATACAAGGACAGCAATATCCTTATTCCAAAAACAGATGAACACACTACAGAGTTATACAATTATAGATCAATATCCTTAATTAGCTCTGACTGGTGTGGCTCAGTGGGTTGGGTGTCATCCCACAAACCAAGAAGTCCCTGGTTTAGTTCCTGGTTAGGCCACATGCCTGGGTTGCAGGCCAGGTTTCTGGTTGGGGTTGAGTGGGGCAGCTTATTGATATTTCTTTTGCATATTTTTAAAAATAAATAAGGACTTCCGGCCAAGATGGAGGCGTAGACAGACATGCTGTGTCTCCCTTCATAACTAAGAAGGAATACAACTACCTCAAAACTAGAAAAAAACAGAAGTTCCAGAAAACCAAACTGCATGGAAGTCCAGCAAATAAAGATATAAAGAAGAAAGACTCATCTAGACAGGTAGGAGGGGTGGAGTTGGGGCAGAGAGGACGTGGTATAGTGGCAGCAGTGGCAGGCTGGCAGAAAGCGCATTCACAAATTTTAAAAAGTCAGAAGGGAGCTTTCCCAGCTCCTCACTGGACCTCGCAGTTCATGGTCCCAGCACCGGGAAAATCAAGTCTCATTGTTTATGACTATGCAGACCAGTGGGGGTTGGGGTGGAGGCAGAAACTGCCAGTCTCAGCAGAGTCCGCTTGTTTAAAGGGCCCCCATGGTCCTAGAACATCCATAGGCCCATCCACTCTAGGAACAATGGCCAGGGCAGCAGCTAGAGGGGTGCCAGTCTGGTGCAGAAGTGGGAGAAGTGCCTGGAAAAGGAGCGAGTGCTGGGCAGGTGGCATTGTTCCCTCTCGGACCCCTTCCCACAAACAGCACCACAACATGGTGAAACAGGTTGCCCTGTACTGAGAAATCCCTAAGGCTCCGCGCCCTACAACGTAACAGGAGCAACAGCTCTACCTGGGATATGGAGGCAAACAAACACAGGAGCCTGTCAGAATGAGGAGACAGAGAAGTATGGCCCAAAAGGGTAATGGATCAAGGTTCCAGTGGGAGAACTAAGTGACGAGGAGGTAGCCAACCTAACAGATGAGAAGATAGACAACCTAACAGATGTAGAATTCAAAACAATGGTGACAAAGATGCTCACAGGCTTGACAGATATGCTTGAGTATGGCAAACGCATAAAAAAAGAAGTGAAGACTATGCTAAGTGAAACGAAGGAAAATCCACACAAAACCAATGGTGAAGAGAAGGAAACGGGTTCAAATCAATGATCTGGAACATAAGGAAGAAAAAACAAACAGTCAATCAGTGCAGAATGAGGAAGCAAAAATTGAAAAAAATGAGGAAAACTTTCCAAATTTTGTGAAGGAGATTAACATTCAGGTCCAGGAAGTATGGAGGGTCCCGGGCGAGCTGGACCCAGAGGGACCATACCAGGATGCATCATGATTGAGATGCCAAAGGTGAAAGATAAAGACAGAGTCCTGGGGGCAGCAAGAGAGAGACAGAGAGTTGCCTACAGGGGGGTGCCTATAGGACTATGAGCTGATTTCTCAGAGGACACTTTGTAGGCAGGAAAGGACTGGCAAGCAGTATTCAATGTGATGAAAGGCAACCTCAACCAGAATTACTCTATCCAGCAAGGCTGTCGTTTGGAATGGAAGGGCAGATGAAATGCTTCCCAGACAAGGTGAAGCTAAGGGAGTTCATCATCACCAAGCCATTATTGTATAAAATGTCAAAGGGACTTACTTAAGAAAAAGAAAACCAAACCTATAGACATTAAAATGACAACAAACTCACAACTATCAACAACTGAATCTAAAAAATGAAAATAAAATCTAAGCAAACCAGAATAGGAACAGAATCAAAGGTATGGAGATAATTTGGAGGGTTATTAGCTGGGAGGTGGGGAGGAGAGATGGGGAAATGGTGAAGGGGCTAAGAAGCATAATCGGTTGGTACAAAATAGACAGGGGGAAGTTAAGAATAATATAGGAAAAGATGAAGCCAAAGAATTTATATGCAGGACCCATGAACTTGAACTAAGGGGGGTGGGATTGCTGGAGGGTAGTGGGATAGTGAGTGGAGGGGACCAAATGGGGAAAAATGGAACTACTGTAAAAACATAATCAATAAAATATATTTAAAATAAATAAATAAATAAATAAAATCTTTTAAAAAATAAAATTTTTAACAAATCATTAGCAAAACAATCCAGTAGTACAGTAAAGAGATCATACACTATAATCAAGTAGTATTTATTTCCATTTTCAAGGTTTGTATAATATTTACTAATCAATTACCATGATACACCACATAAGCAAAATAAAGTATTAAAAATTATTTTTATAACAATAGATGCAGAAAAAGCACGTGATAAAATCCAGAACATATTTATGATAAAAACTCTCAGCAAAGTGAGGATAGAGGAAACATGGCTGAAAATAATAAAAGCCATACATGAGAAACACAAAGCCAATATTATACACAATGGACAAAAAACTAAAATTTTTTCGGTTAAGATGAGGAACAAGAATGGGATATCCACTTTCACCACTCTTATTCAGCATATTACTGGAGGTTCTAGCAATAGCAATAAAACAAGAAAAAGAAATAAAAGTTCTCCAAATTGGAAAGTAAGAAATAAACCTGTTATTTTATGCAAATAACATGTTACTGTATATGACTCCATCAAAAAACTACTAGAGCTGAAAAATACATTCAGTCAAGTAGCAGAATATAAAATTAATGTTCTGAAGTTGGTGACATTTTATACACCACTGGTACATATCAGAGAGAGAAACTAAGAAAACAGTTCACTTTACAATTGCTTTAAAAAAAAATAAGGTACCTGGGCATAACTTTAACCAAGGAATGGAAATATCTGTACTTGGAAAATTATAGGATACTGAATAAAGTATTTATATCTTATAAAATAATATATAAATAAGTAGAAACATACCGTATTAAAGGAGAGAAAGAATTAACTTCATTAATATGTCCATACTACCCAGTCCTGGCTGGTGTGGTTCACTGTCCTGTGAACTAAAGGGTCACTGGTTCAATCCCCAGTCAGGGCACAAATGCCCAGGTTATGGGCCAGGTCCCCAGTTGGGGGTGCATGAGAGGCAACCACACATTGATGTTTCTGCTTCCCTTCCCCTGTCTCTAAAAATAAATAAATAACATTTTTAAAAAAATCCATACTATCCAAAACAATGGATAGATTCAATGCCATTCCTATGACAATATCAATGACGTATTTCACAAAACTAGAGCAAATATTTAAAAAATGTATGTGTTACCACCAAAGATCCTGAATACCCTCAACAATGTTGAGAAAAAACAAAGTTGGAGAATCAAGCTACTTGATATCAAACTAAACTACAAATCCATTCTAATAAGAACAACATGGTGCTGGCATAAAACAGATATATAGATCAATAGAACAAAATTGAGAGCTCAGAAATAAACCTACACATTTATGGTCAATTAATATTGACAAAGAAGGTAAAAACATACAATCGGAAAATTGAGCATTTATATGTCAAAAATAAAATTAGACAACCATCTTACTCCATACATATGAATAAGTACAATAGGATTAAAGACTTAAATATTTGACTTGAAACTATAAAAATCCTAAAAGAAAACATAAGCATGAAGTCTCATACATTTCTTATAACAATATTCTTTTCTAATGCATCCCCTCAGGCATGGGAAACAAAAGATAAAATAAACAAATGAGACTACATCAAATGAACGAAGTTCACACAGAAAAGAAAACCATCAAAATAATGAAAAGACAACTTATTGAAATAAAGAACATATTCATCAATGAAACACCTGATAAGGGTTTAAGGTGGGCCTCTTGTAAAAAGCATATATGAGGGGCATTTTTTCGTATTCATTCAGCTACCCTATGTTTTTAGATTGGAGCTCTTAATTCATTTATATCTGATTATTATTGATGGGTACTTATTCATTGTGATTTTCTCTCTTTTTATCTGTGTTACTATATCTCTTTCTTTTTTTTTCTTCTTAAAAGCAGTTCCTTTAGCATCTCTTGCAATATTGGTTTAGTGGGGATGGATTCTTTTAGTCTTTTTTTTGTCCGGTAGCTCCTTATTTCACCTCCCATTTTGAAAGAATGCCTTGCTGGGGAGAGTATTCTTGGCTGTAGGCCTTTGTTTTTCATTGCTTGAAATGTTTTTTGCCATTTCCTTCTGGTGTGTAGCCTTTCTTTTGAGAAATTAGCTGATAGTCGTATTGGATCTCCCTTATATGTTATTTGCTGTTTTTCTATTGCTGCCTGTCTTTGAAAATTGCCATTTAAATTATGATGTGCCTTGAAGCAGGCCTCCTTGGCTTCATCTTCATTGGGCCTTTCTATGTTTCCTGTACTTATGTGATTTTTTTCTCTCCTCATGTTTGAGAAGTTTTCTGTCATTACTTTTTCAATCAGTTTTTCTGTCCCTTGCTTCTCTTCTTCTCCTTATGGTATCCCTATCATATGGATATTATTATGTTTCATGTTGTCCTTCAGCTCTCTTAAACATTCTTCATTCTTTTTCACTCTTTTTTTCCATTTTGTTGTACTGTGTGGGAATTTTTTCCTATGTTGTCCTCTAGCTCACTGACTCAATCCTCTGCTTCATTTCACCTGCTTTCAATTCCTTCTACTGTGTTCTTCAGTTCAGGAATCGTATTCTTCATTTCTTCCTGGTGTTTACAGATAGTTTCTATGTCATTTTTAATGTTGGTATCAATTTCAGTAAGTTCTTTGTAGCTTTCCTGGAGTTCATTGTAGTTTTCTCTGAGTATGTTGAGTTCATGGAGCATCTTCATTACCATTGTTTTGAATTCCATGTCTGATAGTTTGTTTGCTTTTCTTTCACGTTATTCCTTCTGGGAATTCCTCCTTTCTTTTTGATGGAGTTTTGTTTCTTTATCTTCTCATTTTAGGTGGCTTTTCTTGTTTGTTTCTGCTTCCTAGATTGATATGCTTTTATTTCCTGCCTTTGTGATGTAATATTCTGTGGTAGGAATCCTGTGGGATTCAGTTGTGCAGGCTCCTTGATCTCCTAAACTTGATGCTCTTGGGATGCCCTCTATGCCTTTTACTTGAACTCTCTGGTAGTTTTGGTTTTGGTTGTTGCTGTGTTGCTTTTTGGTGAGTCCTTCCCTCCAGTTAGCTGACTGAGAGTCACTCCACCCACCTTGTCCTATAAGCAGTTGAGCTGCTGCTAAAACAAAGTCAGAAGTCCAGGCAAGAATCTCACACTAACAAAGATATACCCCACCCTCAATCACTTATCAACTGCAAATGAGCCAATATTAATAAGGATGTATAGAGATTAAAACTATTTAGGAAAGGAAAAGCAAATAAGAGTTGACTAACTGAAAGGAAAGTGCTTTTTGAGAGGGGAGGAGAAGGAACTATAATAGTATAGAGTAGGGACAAGGCAATGGGAGAAAGTAAAATTTATTTTATACATATATAGTGTGTTGTGTGAGAGAGAGAAAACACACACACACACACACACACACACACACACACACACAAAATGCTGCTCTTTGCTTCCTAAAGACAGATGCCACCTGGCTAACTCTCAACTCTGCCAGTGGGCAGAACCTCAATTTCCAATTTTCACCCCCAACTCATCTCAGGGGAAACCTAGAGGTATTGAAAAATTTCTGCACAGCCAGTCACTGCCCAGGGAGCCATCCCAGGCAGTACTTGTTTCTCTCCCATGCCTTCCCCATGACCCTCATTAGACGGGTCACTTTGAGGTGGCCTCCTCTGCCACCAGCAGCCCCAAGACTCAACTCCAGCCAGTATCCATATGGTAACTGAGATGCTTTCTCCACAATTAGCTGAAACTCTATACTGGTCTTGGGAGTAAGCAAGCACAGCCTCCAACCACTCCTCTGTCATCCCCGCTCCCCACTGTGAGAAATGCTCACAATAAAAAGTGGGACACAGGACTCGAACAGTAACTGAGGCAGTTGTTTATTCACAGACCTGCAGCTCTGGGTGCAGCCTAAAAGCCAAATAAAAGTATGCACCGAAAAGATGTAGCTGGCTGATTTTATCCTAACACAAGTAAAGCGCCCCCTCTTCCCCTGTCCCCCTCCTTCTCCTCCATTTTTCCATGCTGGGCACTCTGGAGTTACAACCTAACAAGATTAACTAAATTAACTGAGGGTGTTAATTAACTGAGGGGGATCTGATTATAGGTCTCTCTCCTCCAGTTCTTCTTTGAAATTTCCCTATCTTCTTTGCTGGGGTGTCTAGCTACTTTTTCCCATTTCCATGAGTTTGGTGATGACTATCTCCCCCTCTTTGATCTCAGATATCCTTTGTCCTCAGAAGCTATTGTGCTGAGCTGCGGAATGCCCCTTTTCTGCTAATATTGTTAACTCTGGCTCAGAGACCCTCTAATTACATTTTCCCTTTGCTGCTAATTATTTTCTACTGGTTTGGGTGTCACCAGTTTTCTTGTTTCTTACACCTCTCTCTGAAGTTTAAAGGAAAGTGTGGAGTGAAATACAGAGGTTGTCCATAGAGGCCACCTTGACTACTGACCAATGAGGGGAAATGGGCCTTTGCCAAGTCACCACATCTCAGGGTCTCATCCTCAGTTTCACAGGAGAAGCATGCTTTCTGAGGCTGCCTTGAGACTAGACACATCTAATTGTCTCTAATAAAGGCCACTTAATAATTTACTTTATATTGACCTTGTGTCAAGCAAGTGTTATTCTATTTATCAAATTTTAAGAATATTAGAATCTGATTTACATCAGAGACAAAAATGAGTAATATTTTATAGCATATTTGTAAATATTACTTAAGTGAACTTTTTATTTCTTTATTTCCAAATGAAATGTCTCAGAATGAATAGACCTTGTGAGTCCTCATTTGACAAAATATTGTAGTAATAAAAAGAACAGAAATGTAAATATCTTGCCAGTGAAATCTCCACAGTCTTATGCACACCCAGCCTTCTATCATAACATAGTCAAGTATAGATAAATAGATGATGAATAAAACCAACATTTTTTATAGCAGTAAAACTATTAACATTTGTATACACTTTAATTATGTGTGATTTAGAGTGCTAAATACATTATTCACATAGACTTTTGTGGACTCTGATTCAATAGAACATTATTCCTACATTGGCATCTTATGATATTATAAAGACAATTGAGATAAAAATAAATAAATAAAAGTGCTATTCAATTACAGTGGATTCATGTGGGCTTTTTTTTTTTTTTTTTTTTTTAATATATTTTATTGATTATGCTGTTACAGTAGTTCCAATTTTTTCCCCTTTACTCCCCTCCACCCAGTATCTCCCTCCCCCAGCATCCCCCCCCAAGTCCATACCCATGGTTCGTAAAAAATAACTATCCCTCCCTCTCAGATATTAAGACCCTTTGTAATCTTGTGAAGGACAATGGGCGAAGGTCTCAAGCTCCTCTAGCTGCTTCAAGCTGGACATGGTCGTCGTCCTACCTACCCTTGGGTCCAGAAATCCCTAATAAGAGTGGGGGTGTGGAGGGGAGGGTGGCCTTCCCACATGGGGAAGGATCATGCAGACTCCAGGTCAGTTGGCTGTCTCCGGACAACGGCGTGCTTGGTTTAGCAGGCTGGCATCCTTGTTGTGTTCTGGGGGCAACAGATTTGGCAAAAAGGCTTAAAAAGCATCATTCAATCCATAACTACTAGGTGGCAAAAGGCAGGGATTAATTTTTCAATGTTCCACATTAGGAGAAAAAAAAAAAAGGGCTTCTTTGGAGGAAGGTGTGCTAGGCACATCTCTCCTGTCCAAAACCCTTTTGCCCATTTTATTTAGTTTGGGCTGAGGGAAATAGTTTATGTTTCCCCCCTCTCAGACCTCTGGGCCCTTTCTGTCTAAGCCATTAGGATAGAAAAGAGAATTCAGTTTTAAAGTGAAGCCCACAGACCACCCCATTCTTCACCAACTCAGCCATTTAGTTCAGCCAAACTGTTGAGTCTCCGGAGGCAGCGCTGCAGAGAGGATTAAGTGAGGCTTATGCATACAGACAATCACTCAGGTAATGCGATCATAGGCTTATGCCCTTTGAAAACAGAAAACACATGTTAATTTATGTAACATAACCAACAAAAAAGTCTCTAAATCTGTAAGACTGTCTTATTGGGAAGACATACAGTTGCAAGGCACTTGACATTCTACTTGCCTGCAACTTGAATCTCTTTGGTGATATCACAGATATGGTTTAATTTTCAAGTGAAACCATTTTTTAAATGAGAAGAAACTTTTAAGACGGTTAGCTGCCCTACTTTACAGTCTGCCACTGATCATTGTGATTTTCCTTGAATACTGATTTTTCTCCCTAAGATTACTCTCCTTGTCTTTAAAGGGACTACATTAAGTCCATTTTTAATTTATCCTGTTCATTTGCATAAGCATAACAAGAGCAGCAAATGATCACTTATGATCTTTAGTTCTGTTTTGCTGGAACTTACCCAAGGAACATTTAGGGTGGCCCTCAGTCTGCTCTTCAGTGCACAGAAGCTGGGCCACATACCTGGCATTCATCCTTGCCTGTACACACCTGTCCTTTCCAAGTCTTTCTGGTTTTCCATTGTGCCTTAAGGTCCCTTCTAGCCATCTTTTAGGAAAACAACCTTCGTTCCTTCCCTGGAGAGATTGCTGTGGACCGCACAACCAACCATGGCAGCAGGCCTTTTATTTCGCGGGCTTTTATTACCTTTGAAAGTCATTCCCAGTTCCTTAGGGCTTTTTGGTAACAACATGAGCCCAAGCATGTCTCCTTTAGGCTTGACATTCCAGTCAAAGGCTTGTTCAGAAAAAGGAACCTCTATTAACAACTGGTCTTATTAGGTCTATGCAAAGAAACTTAAGTCATTACTTACTTGTTTAGAATGCCAAACTCTGGAGAGATCAAATAGGGAGAAAAATATACAACGTGAAGGAAAATCTTTGTCCTAATATTCACTGAACTGGCATTTCCATTCTTCATATTTTCATTTTCCCCCACTAAAAAAAATTTTTTTGTTTGTTTTTCCATTACAGTTGTCTCTCTTTTTTTTTTTTTTTCCCCTCTTGCTTCCCTGTATCCTGCCCCTCCCTTCCCCCACATTCAGTCCCCACTCAGTTGCCCATGTCTGTGGGTCATTTATACATGTTCTTTGATTTTACACTTCCCCTTCTTACCCCCTTTTCTCCCTCCCCCCTCCCCCCTTGTTACTGTTAGTCTACTCCTTGTTTACATACCTCTGGTTCAATTTTGCTCATTTGTTTGTGTTGTTCATTAGTTTCCTGTAATAGGTGACAGCATAACATATTTTTCTTTCGTTGCCTGGCTTATTTCGCTAAGCATAATTCTCTCTAGTTCCATCCATGTTGTTGCAAATGGTAGAAGTTCCTTCTTTCTTTCTGCTACATAGAACTCCATTGTGTAAATCTACCACAGTTTTTTGATCCACTCATCTACAGATGGGCATTTAGGTTGTTTCCAGCACTTGGCTATTGTAAATAGTGCTGCTATGAACATTGGAGTGCATAGGTTCTTTTGAATTGGTGTTTCAGGATTTTTCGGGTATAATCCCAGTAATGGAATTGCTGGTTCAAAAGGCAGTTCCATTTTTAGTTTTTTGAGGAAATTCCAAACTGTTTTCCATAGTGGCTGCACCAGTCTGCATTCCCACCAGCAATGCACCAGGGTTCCCGTTTCTCCGCATCCTCTCCAGCACAAGTTGTTTGTTGATTTGTTGATTATGGCCATTCTGACTGGTGTGAGGTGGTATCTCATTGTGGTTTTTATTTGCATCTCTCTGATGGCTAGTGATGTTGAGCATATTTTCATATGTCTATGGGCCCTCTGTATGTCTTCTTTGGAGAAGTGTTTGTTCAGGTCCTTTGCCCATTTTTTAATTGGGTTGTCTGTCTTCTTGGTGTTGAGTCGTATGAGTTCTTTATATATTTTGGAGATCAATCCCTTGTCTGAGATGTCATTGGCGAATATATTTTCCCATATGGTTGGTTTCCTTTTCATCTTGCTGATGTTTTCTTTAGCTGAGCAGAAACTTTTTAGTTTGATGTAGTCCCATTTGTTTATTCTTTCCTTTATTTCCCTTGCCTTAGGAGATATATCAGTGAAAATGTTGCTACGTGGGATATCTGAAATTTTCCTGCCTATTTTTTCCTCTAGGACTTTTATGGTATCACGGCTTACATTTAAGTCTTTGATCCATTTTGAGTTTATTCTGGTGTATGGTGTAAGTTGGTGGTCTAGTTTCATTTTTTTGCATGTCCCTGTCCAGTTCTCCCAACACCATTTGTTGAAGAGGCTCTTTTCACTCCATTTGATGTTCTTTCCCCCTTTGTCAAATATTAGTTGACCATATGAACCTGGGTTTATTTCTGGGCTCTCTATTCTGTTCCATTGATCTATATGTCTGTTTTTATGCCAGTACCAGACTGTTTTGATTACCGTGGCCTTGTAGTATAGTTTGATATCAGGTATTGTGATTCCTCCTACTGTGTTCTTCTTCCTCAAAATTGCTGTGGCTATTCGGGCTCTTTTTTGGTTCCATATAAATTTTTGAAGTATTTGTTCTAGGTCTGTGAAATATGTTGCTGGTATTTTAATAGGGATTGCATTGAATCTGTAAATTGCTTTGGGTAGTATGGACATTTTAATGATGTTGATTCTTCCCATCCATGAGCATGGTATATGCTTCCATTTATTTGTATCTTCTTTAATTTCTTTCTTCAATGTTATGTAGTTTTCTGAGTACAGGTCTTTTACCTCCTTGGTTAAGTTTATTCCTAGGTATTTTATTTTTCTTGTTGCTATGGTAAATTGAATTTTTCTTTCAGTTTCTATCTCTGAGTTTTTATTGTTGGTGTATAAAAATGCCTTTGATTTCTTAATATTGACTTTGTATCCTGCTATTTTGCCGAATTCACTTATTAGGTCGAGTAGTTTTTTTGTGGAGTCTATAGGGTTTTCTATGTACACTATCATGTCATCTGCAAATAATGACAGTTTTACTTCCTCTTTTCCAATTTGGATGCCTTTTATTTCTCTTTCTTGTCTGATTGCGGTGGCTAGAACTTCCAAGACTATGTTGAATAGGAGTGGGGAGAGCGGACATCCTTGTCTTGTTCCTGATCTCAGGGGGAATGCTCTCAGTTTTTGCCCATTGAGTATGATGTTGGCTTCAGGTTTCTCATATGTGGCCTTTATTATGTTGAGGTATGCTCCCTCTATTCCCATTTTGCTGAGAGTTTTTATCATAAATGGGTGTTGTACTTTATCAAATGCTTTTTCTGCATCTATTGATATTATCATGTGGTTTTTGTCTTTCATTTTGTTTATGTGGTGTATTACGTTTATTGATTTACGAATGTTAAACCATCCTTGCATCCCTGGGATGAATCCTACTTGATCGTGGTGTATGATCTTTCTAATGTGTTGCTGGATCCGGTTTGCCAATATTTTGTTGAGGATTTTAGCATCTATGTTCATCAGCGATATTGGCCTGTAGTTTTCTTTCTTTGTTGTGTCTTGACCTGGTTTTGGAATTAGGATTATACTGACTTCATAGAATGAGTTTGGGATTTTTCCCTCTTCTTGTATCTTTTGGAATAGTCTGAGAAGGATAGGAGTTAGTTCTTTCCTAAATGTTTTGTAGAATTCACTTGTGAAGCCATCCGGTCCAGGGCTTTTGTGTGCTGGGAGTTTTTTGATTACTGCTTCAATTTCACTAGCTGTTATTGGTCTATTCAGACTTTCTGCTTCTTCTTGATTCAGTTTGGGAAGACTATAGGTTTCCAGGAATCTGTCCATTTCCTCTAGGTTGTCAAATTTCTTGCCATACAGTTGTTCATAATAGTTTCTTATAATCCTTTGTATTTCTGTGGTATCAGTTGTGATTTCTCCTCTTTCATTTCTGATTTTATTTATTTGGGTCCTCTCTCTTTTTTTCTTGATGAGCCTGCTTAAAGGCTTGTCAATTTTGTTTATTTTTTCAAAGAACCAGCTCCTACTTTTGTTGATCTTTTGAATTGTTAGTTTAGACTCTATGTCATTTAATTCTGCTCTGATCTTGATGATTTCCTTCCTTCTACTTGATCTGGGCTTTGCTTGTTGTTCTTCCTCTAGATCTTGTAGCTGTAGGGTTAAATTTTTTATTAGATATTCCTCTAGCTTTTTTAGGTAGGCCTGTATTGCTATGAACTTTCCTCTTAGGACTGCTTTCGCTGTATCCCATAGGTTTTGGGTTGTTGTGTGTTCATTATCATTAGTTTCCAGAAACTTTTTGATTTCTTCCTTGATGTCATTGTTAACCCATTCATTATTTAATAGCATGTTATTCATTCTCCATGAGTTTGAATGTTTTTGAGTTTTTTCCTTGAGGTTGATTTCCAATTTTAAGCCATTGTGATCTGAGAAGATGCTTGATATAATTTCAATTTTCTTGAATTTGTTAAGGCTTGTTTTGTGTCCTACCATGTGGTCTATCTTTGAGAATGTTCCATGTGCACTTGAGAAGTATGTATATTTTGCTTCTTTGGGGTGAAAACTTCTATATATATCGACTAAGTCCATTTTATCTAGAGTGTTGTTCAGTGCCTCCATATCTTTGGTGTTTCTTTGCTTCGAAGATCTGTCCATTGTTGACAATGGGGTGTTAAAGTCCCCTACTATGAGTGTGTTGTTGTCTATATCTTTCTTGGAGTCTTTCAAAAGTTTCCTTACATATTTGGATGCTCCTAAGTTTGGTGCATATATATTTATAAGGGTTATATCTTCTTGATGGATTTTTCCCTTAAGTATTATGAAATGCCCTTCTTTGTCTCTTTTTATGGACTTTGCTGTGAAATCTGTTTTGTCTGATATAAGTATTGCTACCCCGGCTTTTTTTTCATGTCCATTTGCTTGGAATACATTTTTCCATCCCTTTACTTTCAGTCTGTGTAGATCTTTTGTTCTAAGGTGGGTCTCTTGTAGACAGCATATATGTGGGTCATTCTTTCTAATCCATTCAGCTACCCTATGTCTTTTAATTGGAGCATTTAATCCATTTACATTTAAGGTTATTACCGATAAGTACTTATTCATTGTCAATTTTCCCCTTTGTACTCGTGTTCTTCTCTGTCTCTCTCTGTTTCTTTATCTTCTTAGAGCAGACCTTTTAGCATCTCTTGCATTGCTGGTTTGGTGGAGATGTATTCTTTTAGCCTTCTTTTGTCTTGGAAGCTCCTTATTTCACCCTCCATTTTGAATGAGAGCTTTGCTGGGTATAGTATTCTAGGTTGTAGGCCTTTGTTTTTCATTGCTTGGAATACTTTTTGCCATTCCCTTCTGGCTTGTAGTGTTTCTGCTGAGAAATCTGATGATAGCCTTATTGGAGTACCCTTGTATGTTATTAGTTGTTTTTCTCTTGCTGCTTTTAGGATCCTCTCTTTGTCTTTGAATGTTGCCATTTTAATTATGATGTGTCTTGAGGTGGGCCTGTTGGGGTTCATCTTCATTGGGACCCTCTGTGCTTCCTGGACTTGCGTGACTCTTTCTCTCGTCATGTTAGGAAAGTTTTCTGTCATTAGTTTTTCAAAGAGGTTTTCTATCCCTTGCTCTTCTTCTTCTCTTTCTGGAATTCCTATGATACGGATATTATTACGTTTCATGTTGTCCTGCAGCTGTCTTAGAACCTCTTCAGTCTTGTTCAGTCTTTTTTCATTTTGTTGCATTGTCTGGGAGTTTTTGTGTAGGTTGTCCTCCAGCTCGCTGATCCGATCTTCTGCTTCCTCTAGCCTGCTTTTAATTCCTTCTACTGTGTTCTTCAATTCAGAGATCGTATTTTTCATTTCCTCCTGGCTCTTATTGATAGCTTCTATGTCCTTTTTCATGCTCACGTAATTTTCTGTGAGTTCCTTGTAGTTTTTCTGGAGTTCTTTGAAGTTTCCGCTGAGCTCATTCAGCTTCTCCATAATCCATGTTTTGAATTCCATATCTGATAGTTCGCTCCCCTCTATTTCATTTAGCACTCTTTCTGGGGATTCTACCTTTCCTTTTGATGGGAGGTTGTTTCTCTGTCTCCCCATTTTTTTGACTCCTATTGTTTGTTGGTGGTTCTTGGAATGATCTGCACTTCCTGGATCTGCCTCTGGTGGCGTCAGATCCTGTACCAGTCTGGCCCTAGGCAGCCTGTTGGAGACTTCCAGGGATCTACTGCTGTTGTCTGTCTTCTTTGATTGTTAATCTATTCAATCTGTGATTAGCTGTCAGGCTTAAGAACTGTGGGTGTGGCAGCTTAATTCCTGTAGGCAGGGCTTTTGCTTCCCCTCAGGCTGACGCCACTTGGAGGGGAATGGTCTACCCGCAGTACTGGGGATGAGTCAGCACTGGGACCCAGTCAGCTGCTCCTCCAGTTCTCCCCTCAAAGCCACCGTGCCAAATTCTCCCCAAGTGTCTCCAGTCCTCTCTGCCTTCCCTCTGCTTGAGCCCAGGGTAAGTGGTGGCCAAAATATTTTCGTATGTGATCCACTTAAGAGCTCTTTTTCTCCTGCTGTTTCTCTCCGGCTAGCAAGAAAGCCTGTGGCTTTTCGCTTTTCACAGCTGATACTATTTTACTTTCCACTCTGTCGCTGTAGGCTGGGAAGCCCAGCTGGGGGCCCAGACCCTGCCCTTCTCAGGGGGAATCCCCGGCTGCTGAGCTGTTTCTCAGTCCCTTCAGCAGCCACCCGTGTGAGCCCAGCCAGCCCTTCCGCGTCTCCGCACTCCCTACCGGTCACGTTGTGATGTAGCGGCCTTTTCTGTCTCTCCGTGGTTATAAGACTTCTTTCCAGCTAGTGTTCCGTTGGTTATTTGAGATGATTTCTCCAAAATTAAGTTGTAAATCCAGGCTGGTCCTGGGAGGAGGTTAGTGTAGCTTCCACTTACTCCTCCGCCATCTTGGATCTCTGGCCATGTGGGCTTTTTATTGTCTAACACCTATTATAGAATAAGAGTAAATTCTTATATTTACAGATGAATTTTCTCTAAGTAAGTCATAGAATTTTTTTAGACATAGTTCCAGTATGCATGTTTCACAATTACAATAAAACACAAAGACTAAAGAAAATATGTACAATTTGAAATAATATTTGTTCTTCACCTATTTAATAAGAAAATTATATTTCACAACAAAAATGTTAGATATTGTAGAAATTATTTTACATGGTACAGAATGCTACCAAAAGCAGCATCTATATAACTTATTGTGTTTAAAATAACTAGCTGCTAGTGTTAGTGACACACTTAAATTGGTTAACTGAATTTAACAATCTCCCTTTCCACTCTAACTTTACCAGTCTTTTACCTCTCTAGATATCTTGTATCTTGAATGTGGAAAACAGCTGGTGAGCCTTAAACTTAAAAAACTAAAATGGCACTATTTACTCCTTATTATCTTCCTTGGACCATCTTGAGTATTAAAAAAAAAAAAGAATATTAAGGAGTCAAAGGTCACTTTGATTACAAATTAGGCAATGATTTTCCGTGTCACATAACTAATTTACACCACAATACCTAACTACTGATATTATCCCTTTAATTTTAGAACTATTAACATGCAAGTCAGGCCTCCATTGCACTCTCTAAATTTAGCATTTGTTTTGCCCCACATCCTCCCAACTATCAAAACTGCCACTCCCACCATTTGGCATGTTTACCTGGATGCAAGTGAAGATACCTGAATCCGAATCATCCTATTGGGACCCCAGCAGCAAGAAACCAACTGTGACATTCTGGAGTTAGATTTTTATTCTGAAAGAAGAAAATAGTTGGACACGGCTGAGCAAAAGCTGCTGCAAGGCTAAAGCACATTCTCTAGAGGAGAACCAGCATTAGTCACTTCCCATGGAATGTTAACCAGTGATACCAAAGAAAGAAGCATCAGCCAACAGAGCACTCAATTTTCCCAGTTATGAAAAAGAGTTTTGTTCTTTCTCCATAATCTTTTTCTGCTCCCAAATTTTAAAAACTAGAATTAGAGACAGCATAAACAGTGAGGTAGCAAACCAATTTTTCTTCCCTTTCCTTGACTCAGGTTCTAGCTGGGAGGAAATAAACTACTAAGACTGACTGAGATTTTAATAACTGTGCATAATTGAAAGCTATTTAATTCTGTTCAAATATTCTTAGATATTCAACTCATCAGGAAAAATAAAAGACTTAACATGGTCCTGGTTGAGGCAGTGACAGATAAAAAAATAAAACAATTTCATTGTATGTCCTATGAGTTAAACATTTCAATATCCTCTTCAGTGTTTTAGATAGTAAGGTACTGTTATAACAATGAGTTAGTATTTACATTACTATTTTATTTTAAAAACTCATTATACTGGCATGGATAATAAAAGGAAAGGATATTGCACCAAACCACTGTCAGAATATAAAAATCTAAGTCCTTATAGAAGTGTCTAGATAAGCAATTTCTAACCTTTTCAAATCATCAAGTAAGTTATTAAGGAGCCCCTTAATTACTTTCCTATTTTGCCTCTAAACAGTCTACTATTCTCCAATACACCACAAGTTTATTTTTTACTGTCTGAAATGTTATTTTTTAAACATCTATTAAATATTTCACCTAAATATCACTCCTAAATACCCTTGAAGGTAGCAACATTGTCTCTTCTTGTTTCACAGATATATCCCAGCTTCTTGTTTATAGTAGATGTTCAGTAAGTATTTGTTGATTAACCCATGCATTTTATATTTAATTTATACTAAACAAATGATATTTCATAAATTCTAAGTATTTCATTTTTGACTGCTCAAAAAAATGAGTGATAAGTCTTGCCAAATAAAATAAATGTATTATGTCAAATTATATAGTAAATGTACATAAAATCCATATTTCCAAATGATGATAATATTAACTTTTCACAATTTTCATTCTGATCTGATAAAATGAGTTGTAATATAATTTATTATTTCCTTATAGATTTTTGTTATAACCAGAATAAGTATCAATTAAAGCATCACTACATTATTATGTTTACCAAAGACACAAATTAGGTGTACTATAAGTTATTAATCATTTATTTCTAACAAGTTCTTGAAAATAAAAATATATTTTAAAAATATTTTTTAAATTTATTTTTAGAGAGTGGAAGGGAGGAAGAAAGAGAGCAAGAGAAACACTGATCAGTTTTCTATCATACATGCCCTAACTAGGGACAGAACTCACAACCCAGGCATGTGCCCTGACAGGGAGTTGAACTGGTGGCCTTTCACTTCAGGATGACACCCAACCAACTGAGCCACATTGGTCAGGGTTGGAAATGAAATTCTTAACATTCACCTGTAGTAGATTTTGTATACATATCTCTAGTTCTAAATTTGGGAACTCTAAAATGTTAAAGATTTCCATGAGACTTAGCTGGCTACTGTGTAAATCCAAGCTACTTATTTTCCACATTCAGAATGAAAAACTATGACAGCTATTAATGTCAATCAATTACTTCTATTTGACCTTTCATCTGGCTTTGTAGGGCATCCCCAACTTATACTCAGGTTTAATTTGAAGAAGAAAAGGAAAACATAAATTTGAAAACTTTGTAAAACAATACAAATGCTGGCATTTATTCTAATTATACTGTACTATCCCTTCTACTAAAAATCAAGTACAAATCTTGACACAAAGTGCAAACATTAAATTAATCAAAATTATTACAGGACACCTTAGCCCTGAATTACAAATTTGGATGATTTGAAACCTGATTAAAATGGATTAGATCATTCAGAAAGCGATCCACAATGCCAAACACCTGAAATTAATACAAAATAATATTGAATATAAATTGTAATTGAAAAATAAAATTAAATATATATATTTTCTAAAGATTAAAATTAAAACTCATTGTGGAAAAAAAACTTGGGGAGGTGGATAATCCCCAAATACTTTGGAATTCTTCTGAACAATGGAATTAAATCTTACTGACCACTAGATGGCAGCTAGTATTTGACAACCACTACACTTTATTTCTATGGCTTAAAATAAGTCTAGCACAAAGTCATTTCTGACAGAGCAAAAATTAATCCTGCCAGACATGTAACACTTCCTTGTCAGAAATCTAAATTTAAAATACATGCAATTTCTGGTTGCACAAGAAAATATATAATACCTTTTTATTGTTTCTAGGTTTTCTAATTTCTAAAGTAACTCTAATATTTAAATTTTCTTACATAGGGTAGCTGATTTGCATAATACTAAAGTAGAAATAGAAACAATTTTGGACTAAGTATGCTTCATTCTTTAAGAATTAGTTTTACAAGGGAAGGTAAATTGGCGGAGGAGTGAGGAGAGGCTGCGGTTTCAGGCTCCCGAGACCCATCTGCAGTTTGGGCTAATTGCAGACAGAACGTCTCAGTGAGCAGCTGGACACTGGCAGGAGTCGAGCCATGGCACTGCTGGATTAGAGAAAATCCATCTGGGAACAATCTGTTTAGTGAGGATAGCAGAGGAAAAGGGGACAAAACGGGATTCCTGACTGGGGTGGCTGCCCGAGCTGCGGTGGGAAGCACACAAAGGCTTTTTGGCGACCACAGGCTGCCCCGGAGAGGAGTCAGGAGGAGAGCGGATCTCTGCCCGCTGGCAGAGACGGGACTCGACCAAGTGGTATTGGCGCCGAAGGACAGGAGACAGCGTGCTTCCGGGCAAGTGAGAACATAATTCTCCTTTATATTTTTCTCTAGTGGACGGTGGAGAGGGGAGGAAATTTTGGGGGTGGTAGGCCATTCTTGAGGAGCGCAGGTGCAGAGGCGCACTCATCCACTCCGCAACCGTACCCTTGGGTCACAGGGGCACACATAGGGAAGTGCTCTCACTCACTGGCCCAGGTGTGCGGGGCCGTGAGTCCAGGCGTCCCTCGGACACTCCCCAACGGACATAAGATCAGTGCCCCAATGGGCACAGGGAGGGCCCACTGAACACGCAGAGGACCGTGCGCAGATACCCCTAGACAGCTCCGGTGGGCGCCAGGCCCCAGGCCGGAAAGCAGACCACCAGCGCAGGCTCTGTTTGTGCCCGCCCAGATGGGCGGGGGAAGGTGGGCAGCTGCAGCACGGGAACAGCGGGCGGCAGCAACTCACAGACGCTCACTTCCACTGAGCACAAGTGTCCGCGGCCCTGCCCTAAGAGGCGAGAGACCAACTCCCGGAACTCGGCTCAGCGGGACTAAGGGCACGGGTGGCACGCGAGTGTGAAAACACCTCAGCTGGGGGACAATAGGCGCCAACCCCGGGGCAAGCTCTCAGGCCGCCAGCGCGTGCAGGAACGCGCACAGGGACACCTCGGCGCGAATGCGGAACCACCTCGACCCGGCAACAATAAGCGCCAATCCCGGGGCAAGCTCTCAGGCCGCCCGCGCGTGCAGGGGCTTGCGCGCAAGGGCACCTCAACTGGCTCCAGTGGGCAGCAAGGGAGCGCGCCGTGCCGGCAACCGCGGGCCAGCACCATTGCGGCAACCGTGGGTGCACACTAGTGCTGCAAGAAACAAGAACTTCTGAACTGCCACACTAGACCAGCTGCGGACGCAGAAAAAGAAGGCAACACACCAAGATTAAAACGGAGTAAAAACACCCCCTTTTTTTTTTTTCCCTCTCACTTTCCTCTTTATTTCTTCTTAATTTTTTCTTTTCTTTCTTTCTTTCTTTATTCTTTTCTTTCTTCTCTTTTCTTGGTTTTTTGGGGGGGTATTTTTTTTTCAATTTTTTTTCTCTCTTTCTTCTTTCTTTCTTTCTTCTTTATTCTTTCTTTTCTATCTTTCTTTGTTCTTTTCTTTCTTCTCTTTTCTTGGGTTTTTTTGGGGGGGTTTGTAGGGTTTTTTTTCTCCTTTCTTTCTTCTATATTCTTTCTTTTCTTTCTTCTATATTCTTTCTTTTCTTTCTTTCTTCTTTTCTTTCTTCTATTTTCTTGGGTATTTTTTTGGAGGGGTGCTTTTTTTTTCTCACCTTCCAAAAAGAATAACAAACTTTATCTCTAACGTGCTGCATATAACCTCTCCTTCTCATCCTTTCTCTTTAATCATTGTTTATTCGTTTGTGTGTCTAGTTTAGCCCCCCTATCATTCTAAATAATAGAATATAAATACTATATAAACCCAATACAATACAATCCCACTTTCTTACTATATTATGCATTTTTCTATCTTTTTCTTCCATTTTTATTAACATACAATGTAAATATTACCTACTGGCTTGCACAGTCTCAACTATTATTAATCTATCACCCCCTCTATCAAATATTATATTTTTCCTCCCCCAAAACAACTCTTATCTATTCTTCTTATATTATAAAAGCTCTAATCTCTTTACATTTATATTAATATGGGCTCGTTGGCTGACGATAGCAGGATAGAGTGGGGGATAATTTTTGAGGGTGTGGGTCTCCTGCCTGGGCTGTGTGTTTATGTTTTTAACAGCATATCCACAAAAGAACTCAAGACAAAGCAGATAGAGTGACTCTGAACCAACTAGCCAGAATGAAGATCCTATCAAAGAACATCTGAAATATAACCAAACAGCATAAACAGATGACATAAAGGGTAACTCAAGAACATCAGGCTCAGGATATCAAAGGGACTGAACCACTGAAATGCCCAAATCTCCGATAAAGAATCTAACACCGCAAAGGGGGGAAGTCAAAGCAGACTACCCCACCAAAAAATAAATAAATAAATAAATAAATAAATAAATAAATAAATAAATAAAAACAAAAAGAATCCAACGTGGTAAGATGCAAAAATAACCCCTCAATGAAGAGAAAAGAGGAATCCTCAGAAAGAGAGATAGATGAAATAGACATAGCCCAAATGTCACACATGGAATTCAAAACTATCGTGGTAAAGAAGCTCAATATACTCGACATCCTTAAAATCAACTATGACAACCTCCAAGAAAGTTACCAGCAGCTCCGAGAAAATTACAGGGAACTTGCAGAGAACTACACCAGCATAAAAAAAGACATAGAAACTATCAAGAAGAACCAGGAAGAAATGAAGAATGCAATCTCTGAACTGAAAAACACAGTAGAATGAGTCAAAAGCAGACTAAACGAAGCAGAGGATCGGTTAGTGAGTTAGAAGATAATGTAGAGAAAAACTCCCAGACAATACAGCGAAATGAAAAAAGATTGAAAAAATATAAACAACATGTAAGGGAATTACAGGATAACATTAAAAAAATAATTTAAGGATCATCAGAATACGAGAGGGAGAAGAAAAAGAGCATGGAATTGAAAATCTGATAGGAGAAATAGTGACAGAAAATTTTCCGAACCTGATGAGAGAAAAAGGTATGCAAGTCCAAGAAGCACTGAGAGTTCCAATCAAGGGGAACCCCAAAAAACCCACTCCAATGAACATCATAGTTAAAATGGCAACATTCCAAGACAAAGAGAGAATCCTAAAAGCAGCAAGAGAAAAACAGCAAATAACTTACAAGGGAGCTCCAATAAGGCTATCAACCGATTTCTCAACAGATACATTATAAGCCAGAAGGGAATGGTCAAAAATATTTCAAGCAATGAAAAACAAAGGCCTACAACCAAGAATACTCTACCCAGCAACGCTCTCATTCAAAATAGAAGGTGAAATAAAGAGTTTCTCAGACAAAGGAAGACTAAAAGAATACATCACCACAAAACCAGCATTGCAAGAGATGCGAAAGGGAATATTCTAAGAGAAAAGTAAGAGAAAAAAAACAAAAAAGAGTAGAGGAACAGAGATACAAAAGGGAAATGAATAAATACATGTCAATAATAACCTTAAATGTAAATGGATTAAATACTCCAATTAAAAGACATAGGGTAACGGAATGGATAAGAAAACAGGACCCACATATTTGCTGTCTACAAGAAGCACACCTGAAAACAAAAGATTTACACAGACTGAAAGTAAAGGGATATAAAAAAATATTCCAAGCAAACGGACCTGAAAAAAAAGCTGGGGTAGCAGTCCTCATATCAGACAAAACGGATTTCAAAGGAAGGACAATAAAAAGAGACAAAGAAGGACATTTCATAATACTTAAAGGAACAATCCATCAAGAAGATATGACTTTGATAAACATATATGCACCCAACATAGGAGCACCCAAATACATAAAGCAAATACTAGAAGACGACAAAAAGGATATAAACAACAACACACTCATAGTAGGGGACTTCAACACTCCATTATCAAAAATAGACAGATCATCAAAGCAAAGAAACACCAAGGATATACAGGCTTGAACAACACACTAAACCACATGGACCTAACTGATATATATAGAACTTTTCACCCCAAAGAAGCAAAATATATATATTTTACCAGGGCACATGGGACATTTTAAAAGATAGACCACATGATAAGTCATAAAACAAGCCTCAACAAATTCAAGAAAATTGAAATCATATCAAGCATCTTTTCAGATAACAATGCCTTGAAACTAAAAATCAACCTCAGAGAAAAAAATCAAAGACACCCAAACTCATGGAGATTGAATAACATGCATTTAAACAATGAATGGGTTAAAATTGACATTAAAGAAGAAATCAAGAAATTTCTAGAAACTAATGATAATGAGCACACAACAGCCCAAAACCTGTGGGACACGGCAAAAGCAGTCCTGAGAGGGAAGTTCATAGCAATACAGACATATCTGAAAAGGCTAGAAGAATCTCAAATTAAAAACCTAACCATAAAGCTACAAGAACTAGAACAACAACAACAAAAAAAGCCTAGGGCAAGGAGAAGGAATGAAATAATCAACATCAGAGCAGAACTAAATGACAGAGACTAAACAAACAATCCAAAAGATCAACAAAACTAGGAGCTGCTTCTTCAAAAATATAAACAAAATTGACAAGCCTCTAGCCAATCTAATCAAGAAAAAAAGAGAGAAGACCCAAATAAACAAAATCAGAAATGAAAGAGGAGAAGTCACGACTGATACCTCAGAAATACAAATGATAGTTAGAAATTACTTCAGACAACTGTATGACAAGAAATTTGACAATCTAGAAGAAATGGACAAATTTCTAGAAACATACAACCTTCCAAAACTGAATCAAGAAGAAGTAGAAAGTCTAAACAGATCAATAACAAAAAAGGAAATTGAAACAGTAATCCAAAATCTCCCTGCACAAAAAATCCTTGGACTGGATGGCTTCACAGGCAAATTCTACAAAACATTCAGGGGAGAACTAACTCCTATCCTCCTCAAACTGTTCCAAAAAATCCAAGAAGAGGGGAAAATCCCAAACTCTTTCTATGAAGCCAGTATTATCCTAATCCCCAAACCAGGTCAAGACACAACAAAGAAAGAAAACTACAGGCCAATATCACTGATGAACATAGATGCTAAACTCCTCAATAAAATATTGGAAAACAGGATCCAGCAATACATCAAAAAGATCATACATCATGATCAAGAGGGCTTCATTCCAGGGATGCAAGGATGGTTTAATATTCGCAAATCAATAAAAATAATATATCACCTAAACAAAATGAAAGACAAAAATCACATGATCATATCAATAGATGCAGAAAAAGCATTTGATAAAGTACAACACCCATTTATGATGAAAACACTCAACAAAATAGGAATAGAGGGAGCATACCTTAACATAATTAAGGCTATATATGAGAAGCCTGATGCCAACATCATACTCAATGGACAAAAACTGAAAGCATTCCCCCTGAAATCAGGAACTAGACAAGGTTGTCCACTCTCTCCACTCCTTTTCAACACAGTGTTGGAAGTCCTAGCGACAGCAATAAGAAAAGAAAAAGAAATAAAAGGCATCCAAATTGGGAAAGAAGAGGTAAAACTTTAATTATATGCAGATGAAATGATAGTATACCTAGAAAATCCTATAAACTCCACTAAAAGACTACTCGATATAATAAGTGAATTTGGCAAAATAGTAGGGTACAAAATAAATATACAGAAATCTAAAGCATTTGTGTACACCAACAATAAAATAGCAGGCAGAGACAAAAAAGAAAATACCATTTACTACAGCAACAAGAAAAATAAAGTACCTAGGAATAAACTTAACCAAAAAGATAAAAGACCTGTACTCTGAAAATTACATAACATTGAAGAAAGAAATTAAGGAAGAAACAAATAAATGGAAGCAAATACCATGTTCTTGGATGGGAAGAATCAACATTATCAAAATGGCCATATTACCCAAAGCAATTTACAGATTCAATGCAATCCCTATTAAAATACAAATGACATATTTCTCAGACCTAGAACAAATACTCCATAAATTCATATGGAACCAAAAAAGACCCTGAATAGCAAAAGCAATCTTGAGACAGAAGAAAACAGCAGGAGGAATAACAACACCAGATGTCAAACAATACTACAAAGCCACTGTAATCAAAACAGTCTGGTACTGGCATAAGAACAGACATATACATCAGTGGAACACAATAGAGAGTCCAGAAATAAACCCAGGCCTCTATGGTCAATTAATATTTGATAAAGGAGGAAGGAACCTAAAATGGAGTGAGAAGTGCCTCTTTAACAAATGGTCCTGGGAGGACTGGATAGGGACCTGCGAAAAAAATGAAACTAGACCACCAACTTACACCACACATGAGAATAAACTCAAGATGGATTAAAGACTTAAATGTAACCCGTGATACCATAAAAGTCCTAGACGAAAACATAGGCAAGAAAAATCAGATATCTCACGTAACAATCTCATCACGGATACATCCCCTAAAGCAAGAGCAATAAAGGAAAAAAATAAATAAATGGGATTACTTCAAACTAAAGATTTTCCGTTCAGCAAAAGAAAACATCAGCAAGATGAAAAAGAAACCAACCATATGGGAAAACATATTTCCCAATAACACCACAGACAGGGGACTGATTTCCAAAATATATAAAGAGCTGATACGACTCAACATCAATAAAACAAACAACCCAATTAAAAAATGGGCAAAGACCTGAACAAACACTTCTCCGAAGAGGACATACAGAAGGTCCATATACACATGAAAAAATGCTCAACATCATTAGCCATCAGGGAGATGCAAATAAAAACCACAATGAGATACCATTTTACACCAGTCAGAATGGCCATCATCAACAAATCAACAAGCAACATGTGCTGGTGAGGATGTGGAGAAACGGGAACCCTACTGCACTGTTGGTGGGAATGCAGACTGGTGCAACCACTATGGAAAACAGTATGGAATTACCTCAAAAGATTAAAAATGGAACTGCCTTTTGAACCAGCGACTCCACTACTAGGAATAATCCCGAAGAATCTTGAAACACCAATTCAAAAGAACTTATGCACCCCTATGTTCATTGCAGCACTGTTTACAATAGCTAAGTGCTGGAAACAACCTAAGTGCCCATCTGTAGATGAGTGGATAAAAAAACTGTGGTACATTTACACAATGGAATACTATGTAGCAGAAAGAAAGAAGGAACTCCTGCCATTTGCAACAACATGGATGGAACTAGAGAGAATTAAGCTTAGTGAAATAAGCCAGGCAAAGAAAGAAAAATACCATATGATTTCACCTAATACAGGAAACTAAAGAACAACACAAACAACGGAACTAAATAGAACAAAGAGCAGAATAGCAGTCAATAGGGGGGAGGGGAGAGGGAGAGAAGGGGGATAAGTAAGGGAAGCGTTTAGTCAAAGAACCTGTATAAAAGACTCATGGACACGGACAACGGGGAGGGATATGATTGCGGGAGAGGGGGTGGGTGAGGTAGGGGAGAGAAATTAGGGGAAAAGTGGACAACGGTAATTGAAAAACGAAAAGAAAAAAAAAAGAGAAAAAAAAAAGAATTAGTTTTACTTCTCCGATGCCAATAAATAGTCTAAAATTTAAAAAGCCACTTGTGACCAACACTACCCTTAAAAGTTTTAGAGTAACAGATTCCCTTTTTATTCGTTTACTAATTCTCCAACAAATATTTTTGAACAATAGTAATGACAACAGCCTGTGCTGTGCACAGTAGTATCTGAATACACGTATGACTGCTTGTCTTTTCATAACACTTCACATAAAACATGAAAAAAATATCCTACATATTGTAGTGCATTTTAATGCCTAATAAATTACCTCAGGGAATGGCAACATTCAATGATTGTAGATTTACTGTAATCAATAAATCCAGAAAATAAAATATAGATAAAAATAAATTATTTATTTATTTATTATTTATTTTATTTTATTTTTTGTTTTTCAATTACAGTTGTCCCATTTTTCCCCCATTGTTCCCCCTCCCAGCCCATCCTTTCTCCCACAATTATATCCCTCCCCGTTGTCCATGTCCATGAGTCATTCATATTCATTCCTTGACCTGACCCTTCCCTTACTTATCCCCCTTCTCTCTCTCTCCCCTCCCCCCTACTGACTACTATTCTAGTCTTTGCCTATTTAGTTCGTTTGTTTGTGTTGCTCTTTAGTGTCCTGTATTGGGTGATATCATATGGTATTTTGCTTTCTTTGCCTGGCTTATTTCACTAAGCATAATTCTCTCTAATTCCATCCATGTTGTCGCAAATGTCAGGAGTTCCTTCTTTCTTTCTGCTACATAGTATTCCATTGTGTAGATGTACCACAGTTTTTTGATCCACTCATCCACAGACAGTCACCTAGGCTGTTTCCAGCACTTAGCTATTGTAAACAGGGCTGCTATTAACATAGGGGTGCATAAGTTCTCTTGAGTTAGGGTTTCAGGATTTTTTGGGTATAATCCTAGCAGTGGAATGACTGGTTCAAATGGCAGTTCCATTTTTAGTTTTTTGAGGTAATTCCATACTGTTTTCCATAGTGGCTGCACCAGTCTGCATTCCCACCAACAGTGCAGTAGGGTTCCTGTTTCTCCACATCCTCGCCAGCATTTGTTGTTTGTTAATTTGTTGATGATGGGCATTCTGACAGGTGTAAGGATGTATCTCATTGTGGTTTTTACTTGCATCTCTCTGATGGCCAATGATGTTGAGCATTATTTCATGTGTCTATGGACCTTCTGTATGTCCTCTTCGGAAAAGTGTTTGTTCAGGTCCTTTTTTAATTGGGTTGCTTGTTTTCCTGATGTTGAGTCGTATAAGCTCTTTATATATTTTGGAGATCAGTCCCCTGTCTGTGATATCATTGGCAAATATGTTTTCCCATATGGTTGGTTTCCTTTTCATCTTGCTGATGTTTTCTTTTGCTGAGCAGAAACTTTTTAGTTTGATGTAGTCCCATTTGTTTATTTTTTCTTTTATTTCTCTTGCCTTGGGAGATGTATCGTTGAAGATATTGTTACGTGTGATATCTGAAATTTTCCTGCCTTTTTTCGTCTAGGACTTTTATGGTATCACGGCTTACATTTAAGTCTTTAATCCATCTTGAGTTTATTCTCGTGTGTGGTGTAAGTTCGTGATCTAGTTTCATTTTTTTGCACGTCCCTGTCCAGTTCTCCCAGCACCATTTGTTAAAGAGGTTCTTCTCACTCCATTTTATGCTCTTTCCTCCTTTATCAAAGATTAGTTGACCATAGAGACCTGGGTGTATTTCTGGGCTTTCAATTCTGATACACTGATCTATATGTCTGTTCTTATGCCAGTACCAGACTGTTTTGATCACAGTGGCTTTGTAGTATTGTTTGATGTCTGGTATCGTGATTCCTCCTGCTGTGTTTTTCTGTTTCAAGATTGTTTTTGCTATTTAGGGTCTTTTTTGGTTCCATATGAATTTTTGGAGGATTTGTTGTAGGTCAGTGAAATATGTCATTGGTATTTTAATAGGAATTGCATTGAATTTGTAAATTGCTTTGGGTAGTATGGCCATTTTGACGATGTTGATCCTTCCCATCCAAGAACAAGGTATTTGCCTCCATTTATTTGTATCTTCCTTAATTTCTTTCTTCAATGTTGCATAATTTTCAGTGTACAGGTTTTTTATCTCTGGTTAAGTTTATTCCTAGGTACTTTATTTTTCTTGTTGCTATAGTAAATGGTATTTTCCTTTTTGCTTCTGTCTCTGAGATTTTATTGTTAGTTTACAGAAATGCCTTAGATTTCTGTATATTTATTTTGTACCCTGCTATTTTGCTAAATTCACTTATTACATCAAGTAGTCTTTTCGTGGATTTTATAGGGTTTTCTAGGTATACTATCATGTCGTCTGCAAATAGTGATAGTTTTACTTCTTCTATCCCAATTTGGATGCCTTTTATTTCTTTGTCTTGTCTGATTGCTGTGGCAAGGACTTCCAACACTATGTTGAATAGAAGTGGGGAGAGTGGACAGCCTTGTCTAGTTCCTGATTTCAGGGAGAATGCTTTCAGTTTTTGTCCATTGAGTATGTTGTTGGCTTCAGGTTTCTCATATATAGTCTCAATGATGTTAAGGTATGCTCCCTCTATTCCCATTTTGCTGAGTGTTTACAACATAAATGCGTGTTGTACTTTATCAAATGCTTTTTCTCCATCTATAGATATGATCATGTGATTTTTGTCTTTCATTTTGTTTAGGTGATGTATTATATTTATTGATTTGTGAATATTAAACGATCTTTGCAACCCTGGGATCAATCCCACTTGATCATGGTGTATGATCTTTTTGATGTATTGTTGGATCCTGTTTGCCAAAGTTTTATTGAGGGTTTTAGCATCTATGTTCATCAGTGATATTGGCCTGTAGTTTTCTTTCTTTGCTGTGTCTTGACCTGGTTTTGGGATTAGGGTAATACTGGCTTCATAGAAAGAGTTTGGGATTTTTCCCTGTTCTGAGATTTTCTGGAATAGTTTGAGGAGGGTACGAGTTAGTTTTTCCCTAAAGGTTTTGTAAAATTCGCCTGTGAAGGCATCCGGTCCAGGGCTTTTGTGTGCAGGGACATTTTTGATTACTGTTTCAATTTCCTTCTTTGTTATTGGTCTGTTGAGACTTTCTACTTCTTCTTGATTCAGTTTTGGAAGGTTATATGTTTCCAGAAATCTGTCCATTTCTACTAGGTTGTCAAATTTCTTGCCATATAGTTGTTTGTAGTAATTTCTTATAATTGTTTGTATTTCTGTGGTATCAGTCGTGATTTCTCCTCTTTCATTTCTGATTTTGTTTATTTGGGTCTTCTCTATTATTTTCTTAATGAGCCTGGCTAGAGGCTTGTCAATTTTGTTTATTTTTTCAAAGAACCAGCTCCTAGTTTTGTTGATTTTTTGGATTGTTCGTTTGGTTTCTATGCAATTTAATTCTGCTTTGATCTTGATGATTTCCTTTCTTCTTTTTGCCCTGGGCTTTGTTTGGTGTTGCTATTCTAGTTCTTGTAGCTTTATGGTTAGGTTTTTTATTTGAGATTCTTCTAGCCTTTTCAGATATGCCTGTATTGCTATGAACTTCCCTCTTCGGACTGCTTTTGCTGTGTCCAATAGGTTTTGGGCTGTTGTGTGTTCATTGTCATTAGTTTATAGAAATTTCTTGATTTCCTCTTCGATGTCATTGTTAACCCATTCGTTATTTAAGAGCATGTTATTCATTCTCCATGAGTTTGGGTGTCTTTGATTTTTTTCCTTGAGGTTGATTTTTAGTTTCAAGGCATTGTGGTCTGAAAAGATGCTTGATATGATTTCAATTTTCTTGAATTTGTTGAGGCTTGTTTTGTGTCCTATCATGTGGTCTATCTTTGAAAATGTCCCATGTGCCTTTGAAAAGAATGTATATTTTGTTGCTTTGTGGTGAAAATTTCTATATATATCAGTTATGTTCATGTGGTTTAGTGTGTTGTTCAATGCCTGTATATCCTTGGTGTTTCTTTGCTTTGATGATCTGTCTGTTGTTGATAATGGAGTGTTGATGTCCCCTACTATGAGTGTGTTGTTGTTAATATCCTTCTTGTGGTCTTCTATTTTTTGCTTTATGTATTTGGGTGCTCCTATGTTGGGTGCATATATGTTTATCAGTGTTATATCTTCTTGATGAATCCTTCCTTTAAGTATTATGAAATGTCCTTCTTTGTCTCTTTTTATTGCCCTTGCCTTGAAATCCGTTTTTTCTGATATGAGGACTGGTACCCCAGCTTTTTCTTCAGGTCCATTTGCTTGGAAGATTTTTTTATATCCCTTTACTTTCAGTCTATGTAAATCTTTTGTTTTGATGTGTGTTTCTTGTAGACAGCAAATATGTGGGTCCTGTTTTCTTATCCATTCCGTTACCCTACGTCTTTTAATTGGAGTATTTAATCCATTTACATTTAAGGTTATTATTGACATGTATTTATTCATTTCCCTTTTGTATCTCTGTTCCTCTACTCTTTTTTGGTTTTTTTTCTCTTACTTTTCTCTTAGAATATTCCCTTTAGCATCTCTTGCAATGCTGGTTTTGTGGTGATGTATTCTTTTAGTCTTCCTTTGTCTGAGAAACTCTTTATTTCACCTTCTATTTTGAATGAGAGCGTTGCTGGGTAGAGTATTCTTGGTTGTAGGCCTTTGTTTTTCATTGCTTGAAATATTTTTGACCATTCCCTTCTGGCTTGTAATGTATCTGTTGAGAAATCGGTTGATAGCCTTATTGGAGCTCCCTTGTAAGTTATTTGCTGTTTTTCTCTTGCTGCTTTTAGGATTCTCTCTTTGTCTTGGAATGTTGCCATTTTAACTATGATGTTCATTGGAGTGGGTTTTTTGGGGTTCCCCTTGATTGGAACTCTCAGTGCTTCTTGGACTTGCATACCTTTTTCTCTCATCAGGTTCGGAAAATTTTCTGTCACTATTTCTCCTATCAGATTTTCAATTCCATGCTCCTTTTCTTCTCCCTCTCGTATTCTGATGATCCTTAAATTATTTTTTTAATGTTATCCTGTAATTCCCTTACATGTTGTTCATTTTTTTTCAATCTTTTTTCATTTTGCTGTATCGTTTGAGAATTATTACCTACATTATTCTCTAACTCACTAATCCGATCCTCTGCTTCGTTTAGTCTGCTTTTGACTGATTCTACTGTGTTTTTCAGTTCAGAGATTGCATTCTTCATTTCTTCCTGGTTCTTCTTGATAGTTTCTATGTCTTTTTTTATGCTGGTGTAGTTCTCTGCAAGTTCCCTGTAATTTTCTTGGAGCTGTTGGTAACTTTCTTGGAGGTTGTCATAGTTGTTTTTGAGGTTTTTGAGCATATTGAGCTTCTTCACCACCATAGTTTTGAATTCCATGTCTGACATTTGGGCTATGTCTATTCCATCTACCTCTCTTTCTGTGGATTCCTCTTTTCTTTTCATTGAGAGGTTGTTTCTGCGTCTTACCATGTTGGATTCTTCTTGTTTTTTTCATTATTTGGATTTGTCTGCTTTGCTTTCCCACCTTTGTGGTATGAGATTTTTTATGGTAGATCTGGGGGATTCAGTGGTGCAGTCTCTTTGATCTCCTGAGCCTGACGTTCTTTGGGTACCTTTTATATCGTTTGTTTATGCTGTCTGGTTATTTTTCAGATTTTTTTCTGTTGTTGTTAGGATATTCCTTGTGGCTTGTTGATTGGGAGTCACTCTATCCACTTTATCGCGAATTCTTTTGTGGAGATGTCAGTTCAGCCTTCTTGTGTCGTCTTCTTTTTCTGCGTCCACAGCTGGTCTAATGTGATGGGTCAGAGATTCCTATTCCTTGCAACAGTGATGTGTGCGAGGTGGCCGGCAAGGCACAATGCAAGGCAGCCAAGAGCCCAGCTCAGGTCTGCCACGCCCCACTCCAGGAAAGCAGGCCACGCCGCACTTTGGGGAAGCTGGCAAGGTGTTTTTTTTTTTTTTTTTTTTTTTTTCACTCAAGCATCAGTGGGCGCCTAAGGCAGCTGGGGAACTAAGGTCAGGCCTGCCGCGCCGCGCCCCCAAAAAGCAGGCCGCACCAAGCACCAGGAAAGGCCTCCAGGTCTTTTTTTGACTTAAACACCGGTTTAGCACCCAAGGCGGCTGGGAAACTAAGCTCAGGCCTGCCGCGCCGCGCTCCTAGAAAGCAGGCCGTGCCAATCTTCGGGAAAGCCCTCCAGGTGTTTTTTTGGATCGAGCACCGGTGCGCGCCCACGGGGTCCAGGGAACTAAGCTCAGGCCTGCCACGCTGCACTCCTAGAAAGCTGGCTGCAGCCGCGTTCCGAGGAAGCCAGCCGCGTTGTGCTCCGGGAAAGCCCTTGAGGTGTTTTTTGGCTCGAGTGCAGGTGTGCACCCAAGCGGCTGGGGAGCTAGCCTCAGGCCTACAGAGCCGTGTTCTGGGCGTTGGTCTTTCACCTCTTAGGGCAGGGCTGCAGACACTTGTGCTCAGTAGAAGTGAGTGTCTGTGAGTCCTGCTACCCACCATTCCCGCACCTCCTGAGCGGGCATACGAAGAGCCTGGAAAAGTGCTCTGCGCTCCGGTTTCCGGCCTGGTACTTCGGCCTGGCGCCCACTGGGCTGGTGAGGGGCGACTGGGCACAGTCTTCTGCGTATCCTGTGGGCCCTCCCTGCGCCCGTTGGGTCACTGATTTTATGTCTGTTGGCATGTGTCCGAGGGTCACCTGGACGGACAGCCCTGCGCACCTGGGCCAGTGAATGAGGGCACTTCCCTATGCGCGCCTCCGTGACCCAAGAAGAGGGTTCAGGGGTAGATAAGCTCACCACTGCGCCAGAGCTCCTCAGGAATGCCCTACCACCCCCAAATTTTCCTCCCATCTCCACCATCCACTAGAGAAAAATATAAAGGAGAAATATGTTCTCACCTGCCCGGCAGCAAGCTGTCTCCTGTCCTTCAGCGCCAATGCCACTTGGTCGAGTCAGGTCTCTGCCAGCGGGCAGAGATCCGCTCTCCTCCCAACTCCTCTCCCGGGGCAGCCTGTGCTCCCCAAAAATCCTTTGTCCAGCAACACTTTTCAACCAGATGAAAGAAACGTACATTGAACATTCTAACCAACATATACATATTATAAAACGATTTCAACAGGTGGAATTATACCCTTGCTGTGCCATTGTTGTTCCTCTTCATTGTATACTTCAGTGCACTTTTGAGTTTATACAATAGACTAAAGAGCAAACACAGGTTTAAAGAACACTAGAGTCTTTTGGGTAGTCTGCTTCACCTGATACACTAAAGGATCTATATGTGACTTCTCCGTTCACAGTTGTTTCCTACTTTATTTCTTGCTAATTCACTGTGAAACTCAGAAAATACCGTGTTTTCAAAGAGGACTAGCTTATAATTTCTATTTGGTAAAGAATCATTGTTTGAAACAGGAGAAAAAATGAACAATTCTAGCAATTATAACGGAAGTTATTGCTTTATCTTCTCCATATGTGTGGTGAAGGCTTTCATTGTGTGAGAAAGTGACCGGTGGCATTGACATTGAGAGAGAAGAAGAGAGAGCAGTGTCTGGACATATCTTGGTTTCCGTGGAGAGTAACACATATACTACTGAAAGTAAAGATGTAGCTCTTTAAACTGAAGATATTAGATCTTATCTTGTTATAATGTATGTCTTTCTAAAAGTTGCTGTTGCCTTTACTTGTTAACTCAGAAAAACTGTGTTCCGAAAGAGGCCAGCAACAGTTTTCAATCAAATAGAAGAAATGAATATTAAATATTCTAACCAACATATACATATAATCAAACGATTTCAACAAATGCAATTATGCCCTTGCTGTGCCGTTGTCGTTCTCATTCATTGTGTGCTTCAGTGAACTTCGAGTTCATACAATAGACTAAAAAGCAAACACTGGTTTAAAGAACGTTACAGTCTTTTGGGTAGTGTACTTCACCTGACACACTAAAGGAAATCATATGTCACTTCACTGTTCACAGAGGTTTCCTAATTCGTTTCTTGTTAATTCACTGTGAAACTCTGAAAATACATTGTTTTCAAAGAGGCCTAGCTTAGAAATTATATTAGGTAAAGGATCATTGTTTGAAACAGGAGAGAACATCACAATTTCTAGCAATTATGTCAGAAGTTATTGTTTTCTCTTCTCTGTCCGTGTGCTGATGGCTTTCATTGTGTGAGATAGTGACGGGTGGCATTGCCATTGAAGGCAGAAGCAGAGATAGCAATGTCTGGACATATCTTGTTTTCCGTGGAGAATAACGCATATATTACTGAAAGTACAGATGTAGCTCTTTGAACTGAAGATATTAGATGCTATCTGGTTCTCATGTATGTCTCTCTAAAAGTTGCTGTTGCCCTTATTGTTAACTCATAAAAACTGTGTTCTGAAGGAGGCCAGCAACAGTTTTCATCCAAATGAAAGGAATGTACATTGAACATTCTAACCAACATATACATATAATCAAACGATTTCAACAGATGTAATTATGCCCTTGCTGTACCGTTGTTGTTCTGCTTCATTGTATGATTCAGTGAACTTTCAAGTTTATACAATAGAATAAAGAGCAAACACGGGTTTCAAAAACGCTGGAGTCTTTTGGGTAGTGTGCTTCACCTGACACACAAAAAGATCTACATGTGACTTCACCATTCACAGTTGTTTCCTACTCTGTTTCTTGGTAATTCACTGTGAAACTCTGAAAATACCGTGTTTTCAAAGAGGCCTAGCTTAGAAATTATATTAGGTAAAAGACCATTCTTTGAAACAGGAGAGAACATCACAATTTCTAGCAATTATGACAGAAGTTACTGCTTTCTCTTCTCTGTCCGTGTGCTGATGGCTTTCATTGTGTGAGATAGTGACGGGTGGCATTGCCATTGAAGAAAAAGCAGAGATAGCAATGTCTAGACATATCTTATTTTCCGTGGAGAATAACGCATATGCTACTGAAAGTACAAATGTAGCTCTTTGAACTGAAGATATTAGATGCTATCTGGTTCTCATGTATGTCTTTCTAAAAGTTGCTGTTGCGACTTCCGGCCAAGATGGAGGCTTAGACGGACGCGCTAGGTCTCGCTCTACAACTAGAGAGGAATACAACTACTTCAAAACAAAGGATAACTAGAAATTCCAGAAAATAAAACTACATGGAAGCCCAACATATGAAGTTACAAACCAGTGGCGCCTTTTGGGCAGGTAAGAGCGAAAGGGGGCGGCGCTGTTTGCGGTCGCACCTGGGACAGCGGCGGGGAGAACAATCCTGGCTGCAGTCGAACCCCCGACAGCTCTCGACCCCAACGCTGGGGAAAACAGCCACCACATCCCCTTGAACAGTGAGGCCCAGGGGGACGGGAGAACGGATCCCGGTCTCCTAGCGGAATAACTGTGTGAATCCATCTTGGACCCCCACCCCCAAAGAAAGCGGCACAGGGCTGCGAAATAGGTCGCGGACAGGCACCGGTCGCTGGATTGTGACGACAAAGCACCACGGCACAACAATAAATGTTGCTGAACGGCGCCAGTCGCTGGGTGATTACGAGTACACAGGCACTGCGCCCTACAGCCGGCAGAAGAAAACAAACGCATCTGTCAAAATGAGGCAGACAACTATAGAAATCCTGGTGGCACAGCTCACCAGGCAACAGATGGAGAACCTGACAGATGAACAGATAAGAAACCTGTCAGATGCTCAGTTCTGGGCCATTGTTATCAGGTGGCTTACAGAATTCACAAAAGATCTGGAAAAAGATGAGAAAGAAGCAAAAAACACTCATAACGAAAGGAACAAAACCACATACGAGACAGATGGTGAGGAAAAAAAATCCAGAGTTCATTTCAACAAACTGGAATATGGAGAAGGAACAAGCAGTCAACCAATGCAGAGAGAGGAAATGGGAGGCAACGATGAGAGGATCAGAAACCTCTGGGACAGCTATAAAAGGCCCAACATAAGAATCGTTGGTTTGCCAGGGAGCGAGGAAGATGAACTAGAACTTGAAAAATTGAGTGAAAATATAATAAAGGAGAACTTCCCAGACTTGGGGAAGGAAATAGACTTACAGGTCCAGGAAGCACAGAGAGTTCCAAAAAAACTGGACCCAGGGAGAACCACTCCAAGACACATTATAATCAAAATGTCAAAAATTAAAGATAAAGAGAGAATCTTAAAAGCAGCAAGAGAGAAGAAAAGAATTATGTACAAAGGGGTCCCAATTAGAATATCAGCTGACTTCTCAAGGGAGACCCTGCAGGCAAGAAGGGACTGACAAGAAATATTCAAAGTAATGAAAATCCAAAACCTACAACCACGAATACTCTATCCAGCGAAATTGTCATTCAGAATAGAAGGACAGAGAAAGTGTTTCCAGGACAAAATAAAACTGAAAGAGTTCATTAGATCCAAATCACTGTTATATGAGATGTTAAAGGGACTGGTTTAGAAAAAGGAGGATCAAGACAATGAAATCTAAAATGAAAACTGCATCACAAGAAACAACAACAGAAGCTAGGGAATTGAAACAAAGGCAAAACTAAACAGGCAACGTGAGTGGAAAAAGAACTATAGGTACGGGGAATATATTGGGGGGAGGTCAACAGGGAAGGGGAATGGGGAGGGGGAGGGAGATGATATAGGAATTAAGGATCATGGTAGGAGGGAATGGAATAGACAGAGAGAGGTTGAGAAGAACTGTATGCACAACTAATGGACATGATCTAAAACGGGGGGAAAACTGGAGAGAGGGGGGCCACGGGGTTGAGGGGAGCACAGGGAAGGAAAATTGGCACAAATGTAATATTATAATCAATAAAACACATTTAAAAAAAATGAATAAAAGTTGCTGTTGCCCTTATTGTTAACTCATAAAAACTGTGTTCCGAAGGAGGCAAGCAACAGTTTTCAACCAGATGAAAGGAATGTACATTGTATATTCTAACGAACTTAAACAGATAATGAAACGATTTCAACAGATGGAATTATGTCCTTGCTGTGCCATTGTTGTTCTGATTCATTGTGTGCTTAAGTAAACTTTCGAGTTTATACAATAGACAAAAGAGCAAACACTGGTTTCAAAAATGCTAGAGTCTTTTGGGTAGAGTGCTTCACCTGACACGTTAAAGGATCTATATGTGACTTCATCATTCACAGTTGTTTCCTACTTTGTTTCATGGTAATTCACTGTGAAACTCTGAAAATACCGTGTTTTCAAAGAGGCCTAGCCTATAATTTTCATTTGGTAAGGAATCACTGATTGAAACAGGAGAAAACATGAAGATTTCCAGCAATTATAACGGAAGTTATTAATTTCTCATCTCTGTCCATGTGGTAATGACTTTCATTGTGTGAGTAAGTGACGGGTGGCATTGATATTGAGACAGAAGCAGTGACAGCAATGTGTGGACATATCTTGTTTTCCGTGGAGAGTGACGCATATACTACTGAAAGTACAGATGTAGCTCTTTGAACAGAAGATATTAGATGATATCTGGTTCTCATGTATGTCTTTCTAAAAGTTGCTGTTGCCCTTATTGTTAACTCTGAAAAACTTAGTTCCGAAAGTGGCCAGGAACAATTTTGAAACATTTAGAAGAAATGTATATTAAACATTCTAACCAACATAAACATATAATCAAACGATTTCAACCTATGGAATTATGCCCTTGCTGTGCCATTGTTGTTGTGCTTCATTTTGTGCTTCAGTGAAATTTCGAGTTTATACAATAGACTTAAGAACAAACACTGGTTTCAAGAACGCTAGAGTCTTTTGGGTAGTGTGATTCACCTGACACTCTAAAGGATCTGTATGTGATTTCAGAGTTCACAGTTGTTTCCTATTTTGTTTCTTGGTAATTCACTGTGAAACTCTGAAAATACCGTGTTTTGAAAGAGGCCTAGCTTTGAAATTATATTAGGTAAAGGATCATTCTTTGAAACAGTAGAGAACATCACAATTCCTAGCAATCATAAAAGAAGTTATTGCTTTCTCTTCTCCGTCCGTGTGGTGATGGCTTTCATTGTGCGAGATAGTGACCGGGGGCATTGCCATTGAAGGCAGAAAGAGAGATAGCAATGTCTGGACATATCTTGTTTTCCATGGAGAGTAACGCATATACTACTGAAAGTACAGATGTAGCTCTTTGAACTGAAAATATTAGATGCTATCTGGTTCTCATGTATGACTTTCTAAAAGTTGCTGTTGCCCTTATTGTTAACTCATAAAACTGTGTTCCGAAGGAAGCCAGAAACAGTTTTCAACCAGATGAAAGGAATGTACAATGAACATTCTAACCAACATATACAGATAATCAAACCATTTCAACAGATGGAATTATGCCCTTGTTTTGCCGTTGTAGCTCTGCTTCATTGTATGCTTCAGTGAACTTTCGGGTTTATACAGTAGACTAAAGAGCAAACACTGGTGTCAAGAACGCTGGAGTCTTTTGGGTAGTGTGCTTCACCTGACACACTAAAGGATCTATATGTCACTTCTCCTTTCACAGTTGTTTCCTACTTTGTTTATTGGTAATTCACTGTGAAACTCTGAAAATACCGTGTTTTTAAAGAGGCCCCGCTTAGAAATTATATTAGGTAAAGAGTCATTCTTTGAAACAGGAGAGAACATCACAGTTCTTAGCAATTATAACAGAGTTATTGCTTTCTCTTCTCTATACGTGCGCTGATGGCTTTCATTGTGCGAGATAGTGACCGGTGGCATTGCCATTGAAGGCAGAAGCACAGATAGCAATGTCTGGACATATCCTCTTTTCAGTGCAGAGTAACGCATATACTACTGAAAGTACAGATGTACCTCTTTGAACTGAAGATATTATGTGCTATCTGGTACTCATGTATGCCTTTCTGAATGTTGCTGTTGCCCTCATAGTTAACTCATAAAAACTGTGTTCCGAAGAAGGCCAGTAACAGTTTTTACCAGATTAAAAGAATGTACATTGAATATTCTAACCAACATATACAGATAATCAAAGGATTTCAAAAAATTCAATTATGCCCTTGATGTGCCGTTGTTGTTCTGCTTCATTGCATGCTTCAGAGAACTTTCGAGTTTATACAGGAGAATAAAGAGCAAACACTGGTTTCAAGAACGCTGGAGACTTTTGGGTAGTGTGCTTCACCTGACACACTAAAGGATCTATATGTGACTTCACCGTTCACAGTTGTTTCCTACTTTGTTTCTTGGTAATTCACTGTGAAACTCTGAAAATACCGTGTTTTTAAAGAGGCACAGCTTAGAAATTATATTAGGTAAAGGGTCATTCTTTGAAACAGGAGAGAACATCACAGTTCTCAGCAATTATAGCAGAAGTTATTGCTTTCTCTTCTCTGTCCGTGTGCTGATGGCTTTCATTGTGCGAGATAGTGACCGGGGGCATTGCCATTGAAGGCAGAAGCAGAGATAGCAATGTCTGGACATATCTTGTATTCCGTGTAGAGTAACGCATATACTACTGAAAGTAAAGATGTAGCCCTTTGAAATGAAGATATTAGATGCTATCTGGTTCTCATGTATGTCTTTCTAAAAGTTGCTGTTGCCCTTATTGTTAACTAATAAAACAGTG
Source organism: Furipterus horrens (assembly GCF_987537825.1). Classification (NCBI taxonomy): domain Eukaryota; kingdom Metazoa; phylum Chordata; class Mammalia; order Chiroptera; family Furipteridae; genus Furipterus; species Furipterus horrens. Next base: position 65,542,239 of record NW_028327179.1, read on the forward strand.
TTCCGAAGGTGGTCAGGAACAGTTTTCAACCAGCTGCAAGAAATGTACATTGAACACTCTAACGAAAATAAACAGATAATCAAAACCATTTCAACAAATGGAATTATGCCCTTGTTTTGCCGTTGTAGCTCTGCTTCATTGTATGCTTCAGTGAACTTTCGAGTTTATACAGTAGACTAAAGAGCAAACACTGATTTCAAGAACGCTGGAGTCTTTTGTGTAGTGTGCTACACCTAACACACTAAAGGATCTATGTGTGACTTCACCATTCACAGTTGTTTCCTACTTTGTTTCTTGGTAATTCACTGTGAAACTCTGAAAATACCGTGTTTTCAAAGAGGCCCCACTTAGAAATTATATTAGGTAAAGGATCATTGTTTGAAACAGGAGAGAACATCACAATTTCCAGCAATTATAACAGAACTTATTGCTTTCTCTAACCTGTCCGTGAGATGATGGCTTTCATTGTGCGAGATAGTGACCGGTGGCATTGCCATTGAAGGCAGAAGCACAGATAGCAATGTCTGGACATATCTTGTTTTCCGTGGAGAGTAAAGCATATACTACTGAAAGTACAGATGTTCCTCTTTGAACTGAAGATATTATATGCTATCTGGTACTCATGTATGCCTTTCTGAATGTTGCTGTTGCCCTTATAGTTAACTCATAAAAACTGTGTTCCGAAGGAGGCCAGTAACAGTTTTTACCAGATGAAAAGAATGTAAATTGGACATTGTAACCAACATATACAGATAATCAAAGGATATCAAAAGATTCAATTATGCCCTTGATGTGCCGTTGTTGTTCTGCTTCATTGCATGCTTCAGAGAACTTTCGAGTTTATACAGTAGACTAAAGAGCAAACACTGGTTTCAAGAACGCTGGAGTCTTTTGGGTAGTGTGCTTCACCTGACACACTAAAGGATCTATATGTGATTTCACCGTTCACAGTTGTTTCCTACTTTGTTTCTTGGCAATTCACTGTGAAACTCTGAAAATACCGTGTTTTTAAAGAGGCACAGCTTAGAAATTATATTAGGTAAAGGGTCATTCTTTGAAACAGGAGAGAACATCACAGTTCTTAGCAATTATAACAGAAGTTATTGCTTTCTCTTCTCTATACGTGCGCTGATGACTTTCATTGTGCGAGATAGTGACCGGGGGCATTGCCATTGAAGGCAGAAGCAGAGATAGCAATGTCTGGACATATCTTGTTTTCCGTGGAGAGTGACGCATATACTCCTGTAAGTAAAGATGTAGCTCTTTGAACTGAAGATATTAGATGCTATCTGGTTCTCATGTATGTCTTTCTAAAAGTTGCTGTTGCCCTTGTTGTTAACTCATAAAACTGTGTTCCGAAGGTGGCCAGCTACAGTTTTCAACCAGCTGAAGGAAATGTACATTGAACATTCTAACCAACATATACAAATAATCAAACGATTTCAACAGATGGAATTATGCCCTTGCTGTGCCGTTGTAGTTCTGATTCATTGTATGCTGCAGTAAACTTTCGAGTTTATACAGTAGACTAAAGAGCAAACACTGGTTTCAAGAACGCTGCAGTCTTTTGTGAAGTGTGCTTCAGCTGACACACTAAAGGATCTATATGTGACTTCACCGTTCACAGTTGTTTCCTACTTTGTTTCTTGGTAATTCACTGTGAAACTCTGAAAATACCGTGTTTTTAAAGAGGCACAGCTTAGAAATTATATTAGGTAAAGGGTCATTCTTTGAAACAGGAGAGAACATCACAGTTCTTAGCAATTAGAACAGAGTTATTGCTCTCTCTTCTCTATACGTGCGCTGATGGCTTTCATTGTGCGAGATAGTGACCGGTGGCATTGCCATTGAAGGCAGAAGCACAGATAGCAATGTCTGGACATATCCTCTTTTCAGTGCAGAGTAACGCATATACTACTGAAAGTACATATGTCCCTCTTTGAACTGAAGATATTAGATGCTATCTGGTTCTCATGTATGCCTTTCTGAATGTTGCTGTTGCCCTTATTGTTAACTCATAAAAACTGTGTTCCGAAGGAGGCCTGTAACAGTTTTTACCAGATGAAAAGAATGTACATTGAACATTCTAACCAACATATACAAATATTCAAACGATTTCAACAGATGGAATTATGCCCTTGCTGTGCCGTTGTACTTCTGATTCATTGTATGCTTCAGTGAACTTTCGAGTTTATACAGTAGACTAAAGAGCAAACACTGGTTTCAAGAACGCTGGAGTCTTTTGTGAAGTGTGCTTCAGCTGACACACTAAAGGATCTATATGTGACTTCACCGTTCACAGTTGTTTCCTACTTTGTTTCTTGGTAATTCACTGTGAAACTCTGAAAATACCGTGCTTTCAAAGAGGCCCCGCTTAGAAATTATATTAGGTAAAGGATCATTGTTTGAAACAGGAGAGAACATCACAATTTCCAGCAATTATAACAGAACTTATTGCTTTCTCTACCCTGTCCGTGTGATGATGGCTTTCATTGGGCGAGATAGTGACCGGTGGCATTGCCATTGAAGGCAGAAGCAGAGATGGCAATGTCTGGACATATCTTGTTTTCCGTGGAGAGTAAAGCATATACTACTGAAAGTACAGATGTACCTCTTTGAACTGAAGATATTAGATGCTATCTGGTTCTCATGTATGTCTTTCTAAAAGTTGCTGTTGCCCTTATTGTTAACTCATAAAACTGTGTTCCGAAGGTGGCCAGCAACAGTTTTCAACCAGCTGCAAGAAATATACATTGAACACTCTAACCAACATATACAGATAATCAAACCATTTCAACAGATGGAATTATGCCCTTGTTTTGCCGTTGTAGCTCTGCTTCATTGTATGCTTCAGTGAACTTTCGGGTTTATACAGTAGACTAAAGAGCAAACACTGGTTTCAAGAACGCTGGAGTCTTTTGGGTAGTGTGCTTCACCTGACACACTAAAGGATCTATATTTGACTTCACCGTTCACAGTTGTTCCCTACTTTGTTTCTTGGTAATTCACTGTGAAACTCTGAAAATACCGTGTTTTTAAAGAGGCACAGATTAGAAATTATATTAGGTAAAGGGTCATTCTTTGAAACAGGAGAGGACATCACAGTTCTTAGCAATTATAACAGAACTTATTGCTTTCTCTTCTCTATACGTGAGCTGATGACTTTCATTGTGCGAGATAGTGACCGGGGGCATTGCCATTGAAGGCAGAAGCAGAGATAGCAATGTCTGGACATATCTTGTTTTCCGTGGAGAGTGACGCATATACTCCTGTAAGTAAAGATGTAGCTCTTTGAACTGAAGATATTATATGCTATCTGGTACTCATGTATGCCTTTCTGAATGTTGCTGTTGCCCTTATAGTTAACTCATAAAAACTGTGTTCCGAAGTAGGCCAGTAGTAGTTTTTACCAGATGAAAAGAATGTACATTGAATATTCTAACCAACATATACAGATAATCAAAGGATTTCAAAAGATTCAATTATGTCCTTGATGTGCCGTTGTTGTTCTGCTTCATTGCATGCTTCAGAGAACTTTCGAGTTTATACAGTAGACTAAAGAGCAAACACTGGTTTCAAGAACGCAGGAGTCTTTTGGGTAGTGTGCTTCACCTGACACACTAAAGGATCTATATGTGACTTCTCCGTTCACAGTTGTTTCCTACTTTGTTTCTTGGTAATTCACTGTGAAACTCTGAAAATACCGTGTTTTTAAAGAGGCATAGCTTAGAAATTATATTAGGTAAAGGGTCATTCTTTGAAACAGGAGAGAACATCACAGTTCTCAGCAATTATAACAGAAGTTATTGCTTTCTCTTCTCTGTCCGTGTGCTGATGGCTTTCATTGTGCGAGATAGTGACCGGGGGCATTGCCATTGAAGGCAGAAGCAGAGATAGCAATGTCTGGACATATCCTCTTTTCCGTGGAGAGTAATGCATATACTATTGAAAGTACAGATGTCCCTCTTTGAACTGAAGATATTATATGCTATCTGGTTCTCATGTATGCCTTTCTGAATGTTGCTGTTGCCCTTATTGTTAACTCATAAAAACTGTGTTCCGAAGGAGGCCAGCAACAGTTTTCAACCAGATGAAATTCTAACCAACATGTACAGATAATCAAACGATTTCAACAGATGGAATTATGCCCTAGCTCTGCCGTCGTTGATCTACTTCATTGTATGCTTCAGTGAACTTTCGAGTTTATACAGTTGACTAAAGAGGAAACAGTGGTTTCAAGAACGCTGGAGTCTTTTGGGTAGTGTGCTTCACCTGACACACTAAAGGATCTATATGTGACTTCACCGTTCACAGTTGTTTCCTACTTTCTTTCCTGGTAATTCACTGTGAAACTCTGAAAATACCGTGTTTTCAAAGAGGCCTAGCTTTGAAATTATATTAGGTAAAGGATCACTGTTTGAAACAGGAGAGAACATCACAATTTCTAGCAATTATAACAGAACTTATTGCTTTCTCTTCTCTATACGTGAGCTGATGACTTTCATTGTGCGAGATAGTGACCGGTGGCATTGCCATTGAAGGCAGAAGCAGAGATAGCAATGTCTGGACATATCTTGTATTCCGTGGAGAGTAACGCATATACTACTGAAAGTAAAGATGTAGTCCTTTGAACTGAAGATATTAGATGCTATCTGGTTCTCATGTATGTCTTTCTAAAAGTTGCTGTTGCCCTTATTGTTAACTCATAAAACTGTGTTCCGAAGGTGGCCAGCAACAGTTTTCAACCAGCTGCAAGAAATATACATTGAACACTCTAACCAACATATACAGATAATCAAACCATTTCAACAGATGGAATTATGCCCTTGTTTTGCCATTGTAGCTCTGCTTCATTGTATGCTTCAGTGAACTTTCGGGTTTATACAGTAGACTAAAGAGCAAACACTGGTTTCAAGAACGCTGGAGTCTTTTGGGTAGTGTGCTTCACCTAACACACTAAAGGATATATGTGTGACTTCACCATTCACAGTTGTTTCCTACTTTGTTTCTTGGTAATTCACTGTGAAACTCTGAAAATACAGTGTTTTCAAAGAGGCCCCGCTTAGAAATTATATTAGGTAAAGGATCATTCTTTGAAACAGGAGAGAACATCACAATTTCCAGCAATTATAACAGAACTTATTGCTTTCTCTACCCTGTCCGTGTGATGATGCCTCTCATTGGGCGAGATAGTGACCGGTGGCATTGCCATTGAAGGCAGAAGCAGAGATAGCAATGTCTGGACATATCTTGTTTTCCGTGGAGAGTAACGCATATACTACTGAAAGTACAGATGTACCTCTTTGAACTGAAGATATTATATGCTATCTGGTACTCATGTATGCCTTTCTGAATGTTGCTGTTGCCCTTATAGTTAACTCATAAAAACTGTGTTCCGAAGGAGACCAGTAACAGTTCTTACCAGATGAAAAGAATGTACATTGAGCATTCTAACGAACATATACAGATAATCAAAGGATTTCAAAAGATTCAATTATGCCCTTGATGTGCCGTTGTTGTTCTGCTTCATTGCATGCTTCAGAGAACTTTCGAGTTTATACAGTAGACTAAAGAGCAAACACTGGTTTCAAGAACGCTGGAGTCTTTTGGGTAGTGTGCTTCACCTGACACACTAAAGGATCTATATGTGACTTCTCCGTTCACAGTTGTTTCCTACTTTGTTTCCTGGTAATTCACTGTGAAACTCTGAAAATACCGTGTTTTCAAAGAGGCCTAGCTTTGAAATTATATTAGGTAAAGGATCATTCTTTGAAACAGGAGAGAACATCACAATTTCTAGCAATTATAACAGAACTTATTGCTTTTTCTTCTCTGTCCGTATGATGATGGCTTTCATTGTGCGAGATAGTGACCAGTTGCATTGCCATTGAAGGCAGAAGCAGAGATAGCAATGTCTGGACATATCTTGTTTTCCGTGGAGAGTGACGCATATACTCCTGTAAGTAAAGATGTAGCTCTTTGAACTGAAGATATTAGATGCTATCTGGTTCTCATGTATGTCTTTCTAAAAGTAGCTGTTGCCCTTGTTGTTAACTCATAAAACTGTGTTCCGAAGGTGGCCAGCTACAGTTTTCAACCAGCTGAAGGAAATGTACATTGAACATTCTAACCAACATATACAAATAATCAAACGATTTCAACAGATTGAATTATTCCCTTGCTGTGCCGTTGTAGTTCTGATTCATTGTATGCTTCAGTGAACTTTCAAGTTTATACAGTAGACTAAAGAGCAAACACTGATTTCAAGAACGCTGGAGTCTTTTGTGTAGTGTGCTTCACCTAACACACTAAAGGATCTATGTGTGACTTCACCATTCACAGTTGTTTCCTACTTTGTTTATTGGTAATTCACTGTGAAACTCTGAAAATACCGTGTTTTCAAAGAGGCACCACTTAGAAATTATATTAGGTAAAGGATCATTGTTTGAAACAGGAGATATCATCACAATTTCCAGCAATTATAACAGAACTTACTGCTTTCTCTACCATGTCCGTGTGATGATGGCTTTCATTGGGCGAGATAGTGACCGGTGGCATTGCCATTGAAGGCAGAAGCACAGATAGCAATGTCTGGACATATCTTGTTTTCCGTGGAGAGTAAAGCATATACTACTGAAAGTACAGATGTACCTCTTTGAACTGAAGATATTATATGCTATCTGGTACTCATGTATGCCTTTCTGAATGTTACTGTTGCCCTTATAGTTAACTCATAAAAACTGTGTTCCGAAGGAGACCAGTAACAGTTTTTACCAGATGAAAAGAATGTACATTGAGCATTCTAACGAACATATACAGATAATCAAAGGATTTCAAAAGATTCAATTATGCCCTTGATGTGCCGTTGTTGTTCTGCTTCATTGCATGCTTCAGAGAACTTTCGAGTTTATACAGTAGACTAAAGAGCAAACACTGGTTTCAAGAACGCTGGAGTCTTTTGGGTAGTGTGCTTCACCTGACACACTAAAGGATCTATATGTGACTTCACCGTTCACAGTTGTTTCCTACTTTGTTTCTTGGTAATTCACTGTGAAACTCTGAAAATACCGTGTTTTTAAAGAGGCACAGCTTAGAAATTATATTAGGTAAAGGGTCATTCTTTGAAACAGGAGAGAACATCACAGTTCTCAGCAATTATAACAGAAGTTATTGCTTTCTCTTCTCTGTCCGTGTGCTGATGGCTTTCATTGTGCGAGATAGTGACCGGGGGCATTGCCATTGAAGGCAGAAGCAGAGATAGCAATGTCTGGACATATCCTCTTTTCCGTGGAGAGTAATGCATATACTATTGAAAGTACAGATGTCCCTCTTTGAACTGAAGATATTATATGCTATCTGGTTCTCATGTATGCCTTTCTGAATGTTGCTGTTGCCCTTATTGTTAACTCATAAAAACTGTGTTCCGAAGGAGGCCAGCAACAGTTTTCAACCAGATGAAATTCTAACCAACATGTACAGATAATGAAACGATTTCAACAGATGGAATTATGCCCTAGCTCTGCCGTCGTTGATCTGCTTCATTGTATGCTTCAGTGAATTTTCGAGTTTATACAGTAGACTAAAGAGCAAACAGTGGTTTCAAGAACACTGGAGTCTTTTGGGTAGTGTGCTTCACCTGACACACTAAAGGATCTAAATGTGACTTCACCGTTCACAGTTGTTTCCTACTTTGTTTCTTGGTAATTCACTGTGAAACTCTGAAAATACCGTGTATTCAAAGAGGCACAGCTTAGAAATTATATTAGGTAAAGGGTCATTCTTTGAAACAGGAGAGAACATCACAGTTCTTAGCAATTATAACAGAAGTTATTGCTTTCTCTTCTCTATACGTGCGCTGATCACTTTCATTGTGCGAGATAGTGACCGGTGGCATTGCCATTGAAAGCAGAAGCAGAGATAGCAATGTCTGGACATATCTTGTATTCCGTGGAGAGTAACGCATATACTACTGAAAGTAAAGATGTAGTCCTTTGAACTGAAGATATTAGATGCTATCTGGTTCTCATGTATGTCTTTCTAAAAGTTGCTGTTGCCCTTATTGTTAACTCATAAAACTGTGTTCCGAAGGTGGCCAGCAACAGTTTTCAACCAGCTGCAAGAAATATACATTGAACACTCTATCCAACATATACAGATAATCAAACCATTTCAACAGATGGAATTATGCCCTTGTTTTGCCGTTGTAGCTCTGCTTCATTGTATGCTTCAGTGAACTTTCGGGTTTATACAGTAGACTAAAGAGCAAACACTGGATTCAAGAACGCTGGAGTCTTTTGGGTAGTGTGCTTCACCTAACACACTAAAGGATATATGTGTGACTTCACCATTCACAGTTGTTTCCTACTTTGTTTCTTGGTAATTCACTGTGAAACTGAAAATACAGTGTTTTCAAAGAGGCCCCGCTTAGAAATTATATTACGTAAAGGATCATTCTTTGAAACAGGAGAGAACATCACAATTTCCAGCAATTAAAACAGAACTTACTGCTTTCTCTACCATGTCCGTGTGATGATGGCTTTCATTGGGCGAGATAGTGACCGGTGGCATTGCCATTGAAGGCAGAAGCACAGATAGCAATGTCTGGACATATCTTGTTTTCCGTGGAGAGTAACGCATATACTACTGAAAGTACAGATGTACCTCTTTGAACTGAAGATATTATATGCTATCTGGTACTCATGTATGCCTTTCTGAATGTTACTGTTGCCCTTATAGTTAACTCATAAAAACTGTGTTCCGAAGGAGACCAGTAACAGTTCTTACCAGATGAAAAGAATGTACATTGAACATTCTAACGAACATATACAGATAATCAAAGGATTTCAAAAGATTCAATTATGCCCTTGATGTGCCGTTGTTGTTCTGCTTCATTGCATGCTTCAGAGAACTTTCGAGTTTATACAGTAGACTAAAGAGCAAACACTGGTTTCAAGAACGCTGGAGTCTTTTGGGTAGTGTGCTTCACCTGACACACTAAAGGATCTATATGTGACTTCTCCGTTCACAGTTGTTTCCTACTTTGTTTCCTGGTAATTCACTGTGAAACTCTGAAAATACCGTGTATTCAAAGAGGCCTAGCTTTGAAATTATATTAGGTAAAGGATCATTCTTTGAAACAGGAGAGAACATCACAATTTCTAGCAATTATAACAGAACTTATTGCTTTTTCTTCTCTGTCCGTATGATGATGGCTTTCATTGTGCGAGATAGTGACCAGTTGCATTGCCATTGAAGGCAGAAGGAGAGATAGCAATGTCTGGACATATCTTGTTTTCCGTGGAGAGTGACGCATATACTCCTGTAAGTAAAGATGTAGCTCTTTGAACTGAAGATATTAGATGCTATCTGGTTCTCATGTATGTCTTTCTAAAAGTTGCTGTTGCCCTTGTTGTTAACTCATAAAACTGTGTTCCGAAGGTGGCCAGCTACAGTTTTCAACCAGCTGAAGGAAATGTACATTGAACATTCTAACCAACATATACAAATAATCAAACGATTTCAACAGATTGAATTATTCCCTTGCTGTGCCGTTGTAGTTCTGATTCATTGTATGCTTCAGTGAACTTTCGAGTTTATACAGTAGACTAAAGAGCAAACACTGGTTTCAAGAACGCTGGAGTCTTTTGTGAAGTGTGCTTCAGCTGACACACTAAAGGATCTATATGTGACTTCACCGTTCACAGTTGTTTCCTACTTTGTTTCTTGGTAATTCACTGTGAAACTCTGAAAATACCATGCTTTCAAAGAGGCCCCGCTTAGAAATTATATTGGGTAAAGGATCATTGTTTGAAACAGGAGAGAACATCACAATTTCCAGCAATTATAACAGAACTTATTGCTTTCTCTACCCTGTCCGTGTGATGATGGCTTTCATTGGGCGAGATAGTGACCGGTGGCATTGCCATTGAAGGCAGAAGCAGAGATAGCAATGTCTGGACATATCTTGTTTTCCGTGGAGAGTAAAGCATATACTACTGAAAGTACAGATGTACCTCTTTGAACTGAAGATATTATATGCTATCTGGTACTCATGTATGCCTTTCTGAATGTTGCTGTTGCCCTTATAGTTAACTCATAAAAACTGTGTTCCGAAGGAGGCCAGTAACAGTTTTTACCAGATGAAAAGAATGTACATTGAATATTATAACCAACATATACAGATAATCAAAGGATTTCAAAAGATTCAATTATGTCCTTGATGTGCCGTTGTTGTTCTGCTTCATTGCATGCTTCAGAGAACTTTCGAGTTTATACAGTAGACTAAAGAGCAAACACTGGTTTCAAGAACGCTGGAGTCTTTTGGGTAGTGTGCTTCACCTGACACACTAAAGGATCTATATGTGACTTCACCGTTCACAGTTGTTTCCTACTTTGTTTCTTGGTAATTCACTGTGAAACTCTGAAAATACCGTGTTTTTAAAGAGGCACAGCTTAGAAATTATATTAGGTAAAGGGTCATTCTTTGAAACAGGAGAGAACATCACAGTTCTCAGCAATTATAACAGAAGTTATTGCTTTCTCTTCTCTGTCCGTGTGCTGATGGCTTTCATTGTGCGAGATAGTGACCGGGGGCATTGCCATTGAAGGCAGAAGCAGAGATAGCAATGTCTGGACATATCCTCTTTTCCGTGGAGAGTAATGCATATACTATTGAAAGTACAGATGTCCCTCTTTGAACTGAAGATATTATATGCTATCTGGTTCTCATGTATGCCTTTCTGAATGTTGCTGTTGCCCTTATTGTTAACTCATAAAAACTGTGTTCCGAAGGAGGCCAGCAACAGTTTTCAACCAGATGAAATTCTAACCAACATGTACAGATAATCAAACGATTTCAACAGATGGAATTATGCCCTAGCTCTGCCGTCGTTGATCTGCTTCATTGTATGCTTCAGTGAACTTTCGAGTTTATACAGTAGACTAAAGAGCAAACAGTGGTTTCAAGAACGCTGGAGTCTTTTGGGTAGTGTGCTTCACCTGACACACTAAAGGATCTAAATGTGACTTCACCGTTCACAGTTGTTTCCTACTTTGTTTCTTGGTAATTCACTGTGAAACTCTGAAAATACCGTGTATTCAAAGAGGCACAGCTTAGAAATTATATTAGGTAAAGGGTCATTCTTTGAAACAGGAGAGAACATCACAGTTCTTAGCAATTATAACAGAAGTTATTGCTTTCTCTTCTCTATACGTGCGCTGATGACTTTCATTGTGCGAGATAGTGACCGGTGGCATTGCCATTGAAAGCAGAAGCAGAGATAGCAATGTCTGGACATATCTTGTATTCCGTGGAGAGTAACGCATATACTACTGAAAGTAAAGATGTAGTCCTTTGAACTGAAGATATTAGATGCTATCTGGTTCTCATGTATGTCTTTCTAAAAGTTGCTGTTGCCCTTATTGTTAACTCATAAAACTGTGTTCCGAAGGTGGCCAGCAACAGTTTTCAACCAGCTGCAAGAAATATACATTGAACACTCTAACCAACATATACAGATAATCAAACCATTTCAACAGATGGAATTATGCCCTTGTTTTGCCGTTGTAGCTCTGCTTCATTGTATGCTTCAGTGAACTTTCGGGTTTATACAGTAGACTAAAGAGCAAACACTGGTTTCAAGAACGCTGGAGTCTTTTGTGTAGTGTGCTTCACCTAACACACTAAAGGATCTATGTGTGACTTCACCATTCACAGTTGTTTCCTACTTTGTTTCTTGGTAATTCACTGTGAAACTCTGAAAATACCGTGTTTTCAAAGAGGCCCCGCTTAGAAATTATATTAGGTAAAGGATCATTGTTTGAAACAGGAGAGAACATCACAATTTCCAGCAATTATAACAGAACTTATTGCTTTCTCTACCCTGTCCGTGTGATGATGCCTCTCATTGGGCGAGATAGTGACCGGTGGCATTGCCATTGAAGGAAGAAGCAGAAATAGCAATGTCTGGACATATCTTGTTTTCCGTGGAGAGTAACGCATATACTACTGAAAGTACAGATGTACCTCTTTGAACTGAAGATATTATATGCTATCTGGTACTCATGTATGCCTTTCTGAATGTTGCTGTTGCCCTTATAGTTAACTCATAAAAACTGTGTTCCGAAGGAGACCAGTAACAGTTCTTACCAGATGAAAAGAATGTACATTGAACATTCTAACGAACATATACAGATAATCAAAGGATTTCAAAAGATTCAATTATGCCCTTGATGTGCCGTTGTTGTTCTGCTTCATTGCATGCTTCAGAGAACTTTCGAGTTTATACAGTAGACTAAAGAGCAAACACTGGTTTCAAGAACGCTGGAGTCTTTTGGGTAGTGTGCTTCACCTGACACACTAAAGGATCTATATGTGACTTCTCCGTTCACAGTTGTTTCCTACTTTGTTTCCTGGTAATTCACTGTGAAACTCTGAAAATACCGTGTTTTCAAAGAGGCCTAGCTTTGAAATTATATTAGGTAAAGGATCATTCTTTGAAACAGGAGAGAACATCACAATTTCTAGCAATTATAACAGAACTTATTGCTTTTTCTTCTCTGTCCGTATGATGATGGCTTTCATTGTGCGAGATAGTGACCAGTTGCATTGCCATTGAAGGCAGAAGCAGAGATAGCAATGTCTGGACATATCTTGTTTTCCGTGGAGAGTGACGCATATACTCCTGTAAGTAAAGATGTAGCTCTTTGAACTGAAGATATTAGATGCTATCTGGTTCTCATGTATGTCTTTCTAAAAGTTTCTGTTGCCCTTGTTGTTAACTCATAAAACTGTGTTCCGAAGGTGGCCAGCTACAGTTTTCAACCAGCTGAAGGAAATGTACATTGAACATTCTAACCAACATATACAAATAATCAAACGATTTCAACAGATTGAATTATTCCCTTGCTGTGCCGTTGTAGTTCTGATTCATTGTATGCTTCAGTGAACTTTCGAGTTTATACAGTAGACTAAAGAGCAAACACTGGTTTCAAGAACGCTGGAGTCTTTTGTGAAGTGTGCTTCAGCTGACACACTAAAGGATCTATATGTGACTTCACCGTTCACAGTTGTTTCCTACTTTGTTTCTTGGTAATTCACTGTGAAACTCTGAAAATACCGTGCTTTCAAAGAGGCCCCGCTTAGAAATTATATTAGGTAAAGGATCATTGTTTGAAACAGGAGAGAACATCACAATTTCCAGCAATAATAACAGAAGTTATTGCTTTCTCTTCTCTGTCCGTGTGCTGATGGCTTTCATTGTGCGAGATAGTGACCGGGGGCATTGCCATTGAAGGCAGAAGCAGAGATAGCAATGTCTGGACATATCCTCTTTTCCGTGGAGAGTAATGCATATACTATTCAAGGTACAGATGTCCCTCTTTGAACTGAAGATATTATATGCTATCTGATTCTCATGTATGCCTTTCTGAATGTTGCTGTTGCCCTTATTGTTAACTCATAAAAACTGTGTTCCGAAGGAGGCCAGCAACAGTTTTCAACCAGATGAAATTCTAACCAACATGTACAGATAATCAAACGATTTCAACAGATGGAATTATGCCCTAGCTCTGCCGTCGTTGATCTGCTTCATTGTATGCTTCAGTGAACTTTCGAGTTTATACAGTAGACTAAAGAGCAAACAGTGGTTTCAAGAACGCTGGAGTCTTTTGGGTAGTGTGCTTCACCTGACACACTAAAGGATCTAAATGTGACTTCACCGTTCACAGTTGTTTCCTACTTTGTTTCTTGGTAATTCACTGTGAAACTCTGAAAATACCGTGTATTCAAAGAGGCACAGCTTAGAAATTATATTAGGTAAAGGATCATTCTTTGAAACAGGAGAGCGCATCACAATTCCTAGCAATTATAACAGAAGTTATTGCTTTCTCTTCTCTGTCCATGTGCTGATGGCTTTCATTGTGCGAGATAGTGACTGGGGGCATTGCCATTGAAGGCAGAAGCAGAGATAGCAATGTCTGGACATATCTTGTATTCCGTGTAGAGTAACGCATATACTACTGAAAGTAAAGATGTAGCCCTTTGAACGGAAGATATTAGATGCTATCTGGTTCTCATGTATGTCTTTCTAAAAGTTGCTGTTGCCCTTATTGTTAACTCATAAAACTGTGTTCCGAAGGTGGTCCGGAACAGTTTTCAACCAGCTGCAAGAAATGTACATTGAACACTCTAACGAACATAAACAGATAATCAAACCATTTCAACAAATGGAATTATGCCCTTGTTTTGCCATTGTAGCTCTGCTTCATTGTATGCTTCAGTGAACTTTCAAGTTTATACAGTAGACTAAAGAGCAAACACTGGTTTCAAGAACGCTGGAGTCTTTTGGGTAGTGTGCTTCACCTGACACACTAAAGGATCTATATGTGACTTCACCGTTCACAGTTGTTTCCTACTTTGTTTCTTCGTAATTCACTGTGAAACTCTGAAAATACCGTGTTTTTAAAGAGGCACAGCTTAGAAATTATATTAGGTAAAGGGTCATTCTTTGAAACAGGAGAGAACATCACAGTTCTTAGCAATTATAACAGAAGTTATTGCTTTCTCTTCTCTATACGTGCGCTGTTGACTTTCATTGTGCGAGATAGTGACCGGTGGCATTGCCATTGAAGGCAGAAAGAGAGATAGCAATGTCTGGACATATCTTGTATTCCGTGGAGAGTAACGCATATACTACTGAAAGTACAGATGTCCCTCTTTGAACTGAAGATATTATATGCTATCTGGTTTTCATGTATGCCTTTCTGAATGTTGATGTTGCCCTTATTGTTAACTCATAAAAACTGTGTTCCGAAGGAGGCCAGTAACAGTTTTTACCAGATGAAAAGAATGTACATTGAACATTCTAAACAACATATACAGATAATTAAACGATTTAAAAAGATTCAATGATGCCCTTTCTGTGCCGTTGTTGTTCTGCTTCATTGTATGCTTCAGTGAACTTTCGAGTTTATACAGTAGACTAAAGAGCAAACACTGGTTTCAAGAACGCTGGAGTCTTTTGGGTAGTGTGCTTCACCTGACACACTAAAGGATCTATATGTGACTTCACCGTTCACAGTTGTTTCCTACTTTGTTTCCTGGTAATTCACTGAGAAACTCTGAAAATGCCGTGTTTTAAAAGAGGCCTAGATTTGAAATTATATTAGGTAAAGGATCATTGTTTGAAACAGGAGAGAACATCACAATTTCTAGCAATTATAACAGAACTTATTGCTTTTTCTTCTCTGTCCGTGTGATGATGGCTTTCATTATGCTCGATAGTGACCTGTGGTATTGCCATTGAAGGAAGAAGCAGAGATAGCAATGTCTGGACATATCTTGTTTTCCGTGGAGAGTGACGCATATACTACTGAAAGTACAGATGTACCTCTTTGAACTGAAGATATTATATGCTATCTGGTACTCATGTATGCCTTTCTGAATGTTGCTGTTGCCCTTATTGTTAACTCATAAAAACTGTGTTCCGAAGGAGGCCAGCAACAGTTTTCAACCAGATGAAATTCTAACCAACATATACAGATAATCAAACGATTTAAAAGGATTCAAGGATGCCCATTCTGTGCAGTTTTTGTTCTGCTTCATTGTATGCTTCAGTGAACTTTCGAGTTCATACAGTAGACTAAAGAGCAAACACTGATTTCAAGAACGGTGGAGTCTTTTGGGTAGTGTGCTTCACCTACCACACTAAAGGATCTATGTGTGACTTCACCATTCACAGTTGTTTCCTACTTTGTTTCTTGGTAATTCACTGTGAAACTCTGAAAATACCGTGTTTTCAAAGAGGCCCCGCTTAGAAATTATATTAGGTAAAGGTTCGTTCTTTGAAACAGGAGAGAGCATCACAATTCCTAGAAATTATAACAGAAGTTATTGCTTTCTTTTCTCTGTCCGTGTGCTAATGGCTTTCATTGTGCGAGACAGTGACCGGGGGCATTGCCATTGAAGGCAGAAACGGAGATAGCAATGTCTGGACATATCTTGTATTCCCTGGAGAGTAACGCATATACTACTGAAAGTAAAGATGTAGTACTTTGAACTAAAGATATTAGATGCTATCTGGTTCTCATGTATGTCTTTCTAAAAGTTGCTGTTGCCCTTATTGTTAACACATAAAACTGTGTTCCGAAGGTGGCCAGCAACAGTTTTCAACCAGCTGCAAAAAATATACATTGAACACTCTAACCAACATATACAGATAATCAAATGATTTCAACAGATGGAATTATGCCCTTGTTTTGCCGTTGTAGCTCTGCTTCATTGTATGCTTCAGTGAACTTTCGGGTTTATACAGTAGACTAAAGAGCAAACACTGGTTTCAAGAACGCTGGAGTCTTTTGGGTAGTGTGCTTCACCTAACACACTAAAGGATCTATGTGTGACTTCACCATTCACAGTAGTTTCCTACTTTGTTTCTTGGTAATTCATTGTGAAACTCTGAAAATACCGTGTTTTCAAAGAGGCCCCGCTTAGAAATTATATTAGGTAAAAGATCATTCTTTCAAACAGGAGAGAACATCACAATTTCCAGCAATTATAACAGAACTTATTGCTTTCTCTACCCTGTCCGTGTGATGATGGCTTTCATTGGGCGAGATAGTGACCGGTGGCATTGCCATTGAAGGAAAAAGCAGAGATAGCAATGTCTGGACATATCTTGTTTTCCGTGGAGAGTAACGCATATACTACTGAAAGTACAGATGTACCTCTTTGAACTGAAGATATTATATGCTATCTGGTACTCATGTATGCCTTTCTGAATGTTTCTGTTGCCCTTATAGTTAACTAATAAAAGCTGTGTTCCGAAGGAGGTTAGTAACATTTTTTACCAGATGAAAAGAATGTACATTGAACATTCTAACCAACATATACAGATAATCAAAGGATTTCAAAAGGTTCAATTATGCCCTTGATGTGCCGTTGTTGTTCTGCTTCATTGCATGCTTCAGTGAACTTTCGAGTTCATACAGTAGACTAAAGAGGAAACAGTGGTTTCAAGAACACTGGAGTCTTTTGCGTAGTGTGCTTCACCTACCACACTAAAGGATCTATGTGTGACTTCACCATTCACAGTTGTTTCCTACTTTGTTTCTTGGTAATTCACTGTGAAACTCTGAAAATACCGTGTTTTCAAAGAGGCCCCGCTTAGAAATTATATTAGGTAAAGGTTCGTTCTTTGAAACAGGAGAGAACATCACAATTCCTAGAAATTATAACAGAAGTTATTGCTTTCTCTTCTCTGTCCGTGTGCTGATGGCTTTCATTGTGCGAGATAGTGACCGGTGGCATTGCCATTGAAGGCAGAAGCAGAGATAGCAATGTCTGGACATATCTTGTATTCTGTGGAGAGTAACGCATATACTACTGAAAGTCATGATGGAGCTCTTTGAACTGAAGATATTAGATGCTATTTGGTTCTCATGTATGTCTTTCTAAAAGTTGATGTTGCCCTTACATTTAACTCATAAAAACTGTGTTCCGAAGGAGGCCAGCAACAGGTTTCAACCAGATGAAATTCTAACCAACATATACAGATAATCAAACGATTTCAACAGATGGAATCATGCCCTTGCTGTGCCGTTGTTGTTCTGCTTCATTGTATGCTTCAGTGAACTTTCGAGTTTATACAGTAGACTAAAGAGCAAACACTGGTTTCAAGAACGCTGGAGTCTTTTGGGTAGTGTGCTTCACCTGACACACTAAAGGATCTATGTGTGACTTCACCATTCACAGTTGTTTCCTACTTTGTTTCTTGGTAATTCACTGTGAAACTCTGAAAATACCGTGTTTTCAAAGAGGCCCAGCTTAGAAATTATATTAGGTAAAGGTTCGTTCTTTGAAACAGGAGAGAACATCACAATTCCTAGAAATTATAACAGAAGTTATTGCTTTCTCCTCTCTGTCCGTGTGCTGATGGCTTCCATTGTGCGAGATAGTGACCGGTGGCATTGCCATTGAAGGCAGAAGCAGAGATAGCAATGTCTGGACATATCTTGTTTTCCGTGGAGAGTAACGCATATACTACTGAAAGTACAGATGTACCTCTTTGAACTGAAGATATTATATGCTATCTGGTACTCATGTATGCCTTTCTGAATGTTTCTGTTGCCCTTATAGTTAACTAATAAAAGCTGTGTTCCGAAGGAGGCTAGTAACAGTTTTTACCAGATGAAAAGAATGTACATTGAACATTCTAACCAACATATACAGAGAATCAAAGGATTTCAAAAGGTTCAATTATGCCCTTGATGTGCCGTTGTTGTTCTGCTTCATTGCATGCTTCAGTGAACTTTCGAGTTCATACAGTAGACTAAAGAGCAAACAGTGGTTTCAAGAACACTGGAGTCTTTTGCGTAGTGTGCTTCACCTACCACACTAAAGGATCTATGTGTGACTTCACCATTCACAGTTGTTTCCTACTTTGTTTCTTGGTAATTCACTGTGAAACTCTGAAAATACCGTGTTTTCAAAGAGGCCCCGCTTAGAAATTATATTAGGTAAAGGTTCGTTCTTTGAAACAGGAGAGAGCATCACAATTCCTAGAAATTATAACAGAAGTTATTGCTTTCTCTTCTCTGTCCGTGTGCTGATGGCTTTCATTGTGCGAGATAGTGACCGGTGGCATTGCCATTGAAGGCAGAAGCAGAGATAGCAATGTCTGGACATATCTTGTATTCTGTGGAGAGTAACGCATATACTACTGAAAGTCATGATGGAGCTCTTTGAACTGAAGATATTAGATGCTATTTGGTTCTCATGTATGTCTTTCTAAAAGTTGATGTTGCCCTTACATTTAACTCATAAAAACTGTGTTCCGAAGGAGGCCAGCAACAGGTTTCAACCAGATGAAATTCTAACCAACATATACAGATAATCAAACGATTTCAACAGATGGAATCATGCCCTTGCTGTGCCGTTGTTGTTCTGCTTCATTGTATGCTTCAGTGAACTTTCGAGTTTATACAGTAGACTAAAGAGCAAACACTGGTTTCAAGAACGCTGGAGTCTTTTGGGTAGTGTGCTTCACCTGACACACTAAAGGATCTATGTGTGACTTCACCATTCACAGTTGTTTCCTACTTTGTTTCTTGGTAATTCACTGTGAAACTCTGAAAATACCGTGTTTTCAAAGAGGCCCAGCTTAGAAATTATATTAGGTAAAGGTTCGTTCTTTGAAACAGGAGAGAACATCACAATTCCTAGAAATTATAACAGAAGTTATTGCTTTCTCCTCTCTGTCCGTGTGCTGATGGCTTCCATTGTGCGAGATAGTGACCGGTGGCATTGCCATTGAAGGCAGAAGCAGAGATAGCAATGTCTGGACATATCTTGTTTTCCGTGGAGAGTAACGCATATACTACTGAAAGTACAGATGTACCTCTTTGAACTGAAGATATTATATGCTATCTGGTACTCATGTATGCCTTTCTGAATGTTTCTGTTGCCCTTATAGTTAACTAATAAAAGCTGTGTTCCGAAGGAGGCTAGTAACAGTTTTTACCAGATGAAAAGAATGTACATTGAACATTCTAACCAACATATACAGAGAATCAAAGGATTTCAAAAGGTTCAATTATGCCCTTGATGTGCCGTTGTTGTTCTGCTTCATTGCATGCTTCAGTGAACTTTCGAGTTCATACAGTAGACTAAAGAGCAAACAGTGGTTTCAAGAACACTGGAGTCTTTTGCGTAGTGTGCTTCACCTACCACACTAAAGGATCTATGTGTGACTTCACCATTCACAGTTGTTTCCTACTTTGTTTCTTGGTAATTCACTGTGAAACTCTGAAAATACCGTGTTTTCAAAGAGGCCCCGCTTAGAAATTATATTAGGTAAAGGTTCGTTCTTTGAAACAGGAGAGAGCATCACAATTCCTAGAAATTATAACAGAAGTTATTGCTTTCTCTTCTCTGTCCGTGTGCTGATAGCTTTCATTGTGCGAGATAGTGACCGGTGGCATTGCCATTGAAGGCAGAAGCAGAGATAGCAATGTCTGGACATATCTTGTATTCTGTGGAGAGTAACGCATATACTACTGAAAGTAATGATGTAGCTCTTTGAAGTGAAGATATTAGATGCTATTTGGTTCTCATGTATGTCTTTCTAAAAGTTGATGTTACCCTTACATTTAACTCATAAAAACTGTGTTCCGAAGGAGGCCAGCAACAGGTTTCAACCAGATGAAATTCTAACCAACATATACAGATAATCAAACGATTTCAACAGATGGAATCATGCCCTTGCTGTGCCGTTGTTGTTCTGCTTCATTGTATGCTTCAGTGAACTTTCGAGTTTATACAGTAGACTAAAGAGCAAACACTGGTTTCAAGAACGCTGGAGTCTTTTGTGTAGTGTGCTTCACCTACACACTAAAGGATCTATATTTGACTTCTCCGTTCAGAGTTGTTTCCTACTTTGTTTCTTGGTAATTCACTGTGAAACTCTGAAAGTACCGTGTTTTCAAAGAGGCCTAGCTTTGAAATTATATTAGGTAAAGGATCATTCTTTGAAACAGGAGAGAACATCACAAATTCTAGCAATTATAACAGAAATTATTGTTTTCTCTTCTCTGTCCGTGTGCTAATGGCTTTCATTGTGCGAGACAGTGACCGGGGGCATTGCCATTGAAGGCAGAAACAGAGATAGCAATGTCTGGACATATCTTGTATTCCCTGGAGAGTAACGCATATACTACTGAAAGTAAAGATGTAGTCCTTTGAACTGAAGATATTAGATGCTATCTGGTTCTCATGTATGTCTTTCTAAAAGTTGCTGTTGCCCTTATTGTTAACTCATAAAACTGTGTTCCGAAGGTGGCCAGCAACAGTTTTCAACCAGCTGCAAAAAATATACATTGAACACTCTAACCAACATATACAGATAATCAAACGATTTCAACAGATGGAATTATGCCCTTGTTTTGCCGTTGTAGCTCTGCTTCATTGTATGCTTCAGTGAACTTTCGGGTTTATACAGTAGACTAAAGAGCAAACACTGGTTTCAAGAACGCTGGAGTCTTTTGGGTAGTGTGCTTCACCTGACACACTAAAGGATCTATATGTGACTTCACCGTTCACAGTTGTTTCCTACTTTGTTTCTTCGTAATTCACTGTGAAACTCTGAAAATACCGTGTTTTTAAAGAGGCACAGCTTAGAAATTATATTAGGTAAAGGGTCATTCTTTGAAACAGGAGAGAACATCACAGTTCTTAGCAATTATAACAGAAGTTATTGCTTTCTCTTCTCTATACGTGCGCTGTTGACTTTCATTGTGCGAGATAGTGACCGGTGGCATTGCCATTGAAGGCAGAAAGAGAGATAGCAATGTCTGGACATATCTTGTATTCCGTGGAGAGTAACGCATATACTACTGAAAGTACAGATGTCCCTCTTTGAACTGAAGATATTATATGCTATCTGGTTTTCATGTATGCCTTTCTGAATGTTGCTGTTGCCCTTATTGTTAACTCATAAAAACTGTGTTCCGAAGGAGGCCAGTAACAGTTTTTACCAGATGAAAAGAATGTACATTGAACATTCTAAACAACATATACAGATAATTAAACGATTTAAAAAGATTCAATGATGCCCTTTCTGTGCCGTTGTTGTTCTGCTTCATTGTATGCTTCAGTGAACTTTCGAGTTTATACAGTAGACTAAAGAGCAAACACTGGTTTCAAGAACGCTAGAGTCTTTTGGGTAGTGTGCTTCACCTGACACACTAAAGGATCTATATGTGACTTCACCGTTCACAGTTGTTTCCTACTTTGTTTCCTGGTAATTCACTGAGAAACTCTGAAAATGCCGTGTTTTAAAAGAGGCCTAGATTTGAAATTATATTAGGTAAAGGATCATTGTTTGAAACAGGAGAGAACATCACAATTTCTAGCAATTATAACAGAACTTATTGCTTTTTCTTCTCTGTCCGTGTGATGATGGCTTTCATTATGCTCGATAGTGACCGGTGGTATTGCCATTGAAGGAAGAAGCAGAGATAGCAATGTCTGGACATATCTTGTTTTCCGTGGAGAGTGACGCATATACTACTGAAAGTACAGATGTACCTCTTTGAACTGAAGATATTATATGCTATCTGGTACTCATGTATGCCTTTCTGAATGTTGCTGTTGCCCTTATTGTTAACTCATAAAACTTTGTTCCGAAGGAGGCCAGCAACAGTTTTCAAGCAGATGAAATTCTAACCAACATATACAGATAATCAAACGATTTAAAAGGATTCAAGGATGCCCATTCTGTGCAGTTTTTGTTCTGCTTCATTGTATGCTTCAGTGAACTTTCGAGTTCATACAGTAGACTAAAGAGCAAACACTGATTTCAAGAACGGTGGAGTCTTTTGGGTAGTGTGCTTCACCTACCACACTAAAGGATCTATGTGTGACTTCACCATTCACAGTTGTTTCCTACTTTGTTTCTTGGTAATTCACTGTGAAACTCTGAAAATACCGTGTTTTCAAAGAGGCCCCGCTTAGAAATTATATTAGGTAAAGGTTCGTTCTTTGAAACAGGAGAGAGCATCACAATTCCTAGAAATTATAACAGAAGTTATTGCTTTCTTTTCTCTGTCCGTGTGCTAATGGCTTTCATTGTGCGAGACAGTGACCGGGGGCATTGCCATTGAAGGCAGAAACGGAGATAGCAATGTCTGGACATATCTTGTATTCCCTGGAGAGTAACGCATATACTACTGAAAGTAAAGATGTAGTACTTTGAACTAAAGATATTAGATGCTATCTGGTTCTCATGTATGTCTTTCTAAAAGTTGCTGTTGCCCTTATTGTTTTTTTTTTTTTTTTTTTTTTTTTTTTTTTCATTTATATATCAACCACTTTAATTATATATTTTAATACAAACATATTTGTTTTTTTTTGTTTTTTTTTTTTTTTTTTTTTTTTTTTTTTTATTTTGGTTTTTCAATTACAGTTGTCCCCTTTTCCCCCAATTTCTCTCCCCCACCCAGCCCACCCCCTCTCCCGCAATCATATCCCTCCCCGCTGTCCATGTCCATGAGTCCTTCATACAGGCTCTTTAATTAAACCCTTCCCTTACTTATCCCCCTTCTCTCCCTCTCCCCTCCCCCCTATTGACTGCTACTCTGCTTTTTGTTCTATTTAGTTCCTTTGTCTGTGTTGTTCTTTAGTTTCCTGTATTAGGTGATATCATATGGTATTTTTCTTTCTTTGCCTGGCTTATTTCACTAAGCATAATCCTCTCTAGTTCCATCCATGTTGTTGCAAATGGTAGGAGTTCCTTCTTTCTTTCTGCTACATAGTATTCCATTGTGTAAATGTACCACAGTTTTTTGATCCACTCATCTACAGATGGGCACTTAGGTTGTTTCCAGCACTTAGCTATTGTAAACAGTGCTGCTATGAACATAGGGGTGCATAAGTTCTTTTGAATTGGTGTTTCAAGATTCTTCGGGTATAATCCTAGTAGTGGAGTCGCTGGTTCAAAAGGCAGTTCCATTTTTAATCTTTTGAGGTAATTCCATACTGTTCTCCATAGTGGTTGCACCAGTCTGCATTCCCACCAACAGTGCAGTAGGGTTCCCGTTTCTCCACATCCTCGCCAGCACTTGTTGCTTGTTGATTTGTTGATGATGGCCATTCTGACTGGTGTAAGGTGGTATCTCATTGTGGTTTTTATTTGCATCTCCCTGATGGCTAATGATGTTGAGCATTTTTTCATGTGTCTATGGACCTTCTGTATGTCCTCTTCGGAGAAGTGTTTGTTCAGGTCCCTTGTCCATTTTTTAATTGGGTTGTTTGTTTTCTTGATGTTGAGTCGTATCAGCTCTTTATATATTTTGGATATCAGTCCCCTGTCTGTGATGTCATTGGCAAATATGTTTTCCCATATGGTTGGTTTCCTTTTCAATTTGCTGTTGTTTTCTTTTGCTGAGCAGAAACTCTTCAGTTTGATGTAATCCCATTTATTTATTTTTTCCTTTATTTCTCTTGCTTTAGGAGATGTATCCGTGAAGAGATTGTTACGTGAGATATCTGATATTTTCTTGCCTATGTTTTCCTCTAGGACTTTTATGGTGTCACGGCTTACATTTAAGTCTTTGATCCATCTTGAGTTTATTCTCGTGTGTGGTGTAAGTTGGTGGTCTAGTTTCATTTTTTTGCAGGTCCCTATCCAGTTCTCCCAGCACCATTTGTTAAAGAGGCTCTTCTCACTCCATTTTATGTTCCTTCCTCCTTTATCAAAGATTAGTTGACCATAGAGGCCTGGGTTTATTTCTGGACTCTCTATTCTGTTCCACTGATCTATATGTCTGTTCTTATGCCAGTACCATACTGTTTTGATTACAGTGGCTTTGTAGTATTGTTTGATATCTGGTGTTGTGATTCCTCCTGCTGTGTTCTTCTGTCTCAAGATTGCTTTTGCTATTCGGGGTCTTTTTTGGTTCCATATGAATTTATGGAGTATTTGTTCTAGGTCTGTGAAATATGTCATTGGTATTTTAATAGGGATTGCATTGAATTTGTAAATTGCTTTGGGTAGTATGGCCATTTTGATGATGTTGATTCTTCCCATCCAAGAACATGGTATTTGCTTCCATTTATTTGTTTCTTCCTTAATTTCTTTCTTCAATGTTATGTAATTTTCAGAGTACAGGTCTTTTATCTCTTTGGTTAAGTTTACTCCTAGGTACTTTATTTTTCTTGTTGCTATAGTAAATGGTATTTTCTTTTTTGTCTCTGTCTCTGCTATTTTATTGTTGGTGTACAGAAATGCCTTGGATTTCTGTATATTTATTTTGTACCCTGCGATTTTGCCAAATTCACTTATTATATTGAGTAGTCTTTTAGTGGAGTTTATAGGATTTTCTAGGTATACTATCATATCATCTGCATATAATGAAAGTTTCACTTCCTCTTTCCCAATTTGGATTCCTTTTATTTCTTTTTCTTGTCTGATTGCTGTGGCTAGGACTTCCAACACTATGTTGAAAAGGAGTGGAGAGAGTGGACAACCTTGTCTCGTTCCTGAGTTCAGGGGGAATGCTTTCAGTTTTTGTCCATTGAGTATGATGTTGGCCTCAGGCTTCTCATATATAGCCTTAATTATGTTAAGATATGCTCCCTTTATTCCCATTTTGCTGAGTGTTTTCATCATAAATGGGTGTTGAACTTTATCAAATGCTTTTTCTGCATCTATTGATATGATCATGTGATTTTTGTCTTTCATTCTGTTTAGGTGATGTATTATATTTATTGATTTGCGAATATTAAACCATCCTTGCATCCCTGGAATGAAGCCCACTTGATCATGATGTATGATCTTTTTGATGTGTTGCTGGATCCTGTTTGCCAATATTTTATTGAGGATTTTAGCATCGATGTTCATCAGTGATATTGGCCTGTAGTTTTCTTTCTTTGTTGTGTCTTGACCTGGTTTGGGGATTAGGATAATACTGGCTTCATAGAAAGAGTTTGGGATTTTCCCTTCTTCTTGGATTTTTTGGAACAGTTTGAGGAGGATAGGAGTTAGTTCTTCCCTGAATGTTTTGTAGAATTCGCCTGTGAAGCCATCCGGTCCAGGGCTTTTGTGTGCCGGGAGATTTTGGATTACTGTTTCAATTTCCTTCTTTGTTATTGGTCTGTTGAGACTTTCCACTTCTTCTTGATTCAGTTTTGGAAGGTTGTATGTTTCTAGAAATTTGTCCATTTCTTCTAGATTGTCAAATTTCTTGTCATACAGTTGTCTGAAGTAATTTCTAACTATCATTTGTATTTCTGAGGTATCAGTCGTGATTTCTCCTCTTTCATTTCTGATTTTGTTTATTTGTGTCTTCTCTCTTTTTTTCTTGATTAGACTGGCTAGAGGCTTGTCGATTTTGTTGATTTTTTCGAAGAACCAGCTCCTAGTTTCGTTGATCTTTTGGATTGTTTGTTTAGTCTCTATGTCATTTAGTTCTGCTCTGATCTTGATGATTTCATTCCTTCTTCTTGCCCTAGGCTTTGTTTGTTGTTGTTGTTCTAGTTCTTGTAGCATTGTGGTTAGGTTTTTTATTTGAGATTCTTCTAGCCTTTTCAGATATGCCTGTATTGCTATAAACTTCCCTCTCAGGACTGCTTTTGCTGTGTCCCACAGGTTTTGGGTTGTTGTGTGCTCATTATCATTAGTTTCTAGAAATTTCTTGATTGCTTCTTTGATGTCATTGTTAGCCCATTCATTATTTAATAGCATGTTATTCAATCTCCATGAGTTTGGGTGTCTTTGATTTTTTCCTCTGAGGTTGATTTCTAGTTTCAAGGCATTGTGATCTGAAAAGATGCTTGATATGATTTCAATTTTCTTGAATTTGTTGAGGCTTGTTTTGTGACCTATCATGTGGTCTATCTTTGAAAATGTCCCATGTGCACTTGAAAAGAATGTATATTTTGCTTCTTTGGGGTGAAAAGTTCTATATATATCAGTTAGATCCATGTGGTTTAGTGTGTTGTTCAATGCCTGTATATCCTTGGTGTTTCTTTGCTTTGATGATCTGTCTATTGTTGATAATGGAGTGTTGAAGTCCCCTACTATGAGTGTGTTGTTGTTGATATCCTTTTTGTGGTCTTCTAGTATTTGCTTTATGTATTTGGGTGCTCCTATGTTGGGTGCATATATGTTTATCAAAGTCATATCTTCTTGATGGATTGTTCCTTTAAGTATTATGAAATGTCCTTCTTTGTCTCTTTTTATTGTCCTTGCTTTGAAATCCATTTTGTCTGATATGAGAACTGCTACCCCGGCTTTTTTTTCCGGTCCGTTTGCTTGGAATATTTTTTTATATCCCTTTACTTTCAGTCTGTGTAAATCTTTTGTTTTGAGGTGTGTTTCTTGTAGACAGCAAATATGTGGGTCCTGTTTTCTTATCCATTCCGTTACCCTATGTCTTTTAATTGGAGCATTTAATCCATTTACATTTAAGGTTATTATTGACGTGTATTTATTCATTTCCCTTTGTACCTCTGTTCCTCTCCTCTCTTGTTTTTTTTCCTAGAACAGTCCCTTTAGCATCTCTTGCAATGCTGGTTTGGTGGAGATGTATTCTTTCAGTCTTCCTTTGTCTGAGAAACTCCTTATTTCACCTTCTATTTTGAATGAGAGCCTTGCTGGGTAGAGTATTCTTGGTTGTAGGCCTTTGTTTTTCATTGCTTGAAATATTTTTGACCATTCCCTTCTGGCTTGTAATGTTTCTGTTGAGAAATCAGTTGATAGCCTTATCGGAGCTCCCTTGTATGTTATTTGCTGCTTTTCTCTTGCTGCTTTTAGGATTCTCTCTTTGTCTTGGAATGTTGCCATTTTAACTATGATGTGCCTTGGAGTGGGTTTTTGGGGGTTCCTCTTGATTGGAACTCTCAGTGCTTCTTGGACTTGCATAGCTTTTCCTCTCATCAGGTTCGGAAAATTTTCTGTCACTATTTCTCCTATCAGATTTTCAATTCCATGTTCCTTTTCTTCTTCCTCTCGTATTCCGATGATCCTTAAATTATTTTTCCTAATGCTATCCTGTAATTCCCTTACATCTTGTTCATATTTTTTCAATCGTTTTTCATTTTGCTGTATTGTCTGGGAGTTTTTCTCTACATTATCTTCTAACTCACTAATCCGATCTTCTGCTTCGTTTAGTCTGCTTTTGACTGATTCTACTGTGTTTTTCAGTTCAGAGATTGTATTCTTAAGTTCTTCCTGGTTCTTGTTAACGATTTCTATGTCTTTTTTTATGCTGGTGTAGTTCTCTGCCAGTTCCCTGTAATTTTCTTGGAGCTGCTGGTAACTTCCTTGAAGGTTGTCATAGTTGATTTTAAGGATGTCGAGTATATTGAGCTTCTTTACCACCATTGTTTTGAATTCCATGTCTGACATTTGGGCTATGTCTATTTCGTCTATCTCTTTTTCTGAGGATTCCTCTTTTCTTTTCATTGAGGGGTTATTTTTGCGTCTTACCATGTTGGATTCTTTTTGTTTTTATTTATTTATTTATTTATTTATTTATATATTTATTTATTGGGGGGGTAGTCTGCTTTGACTTCCCTCCTTTGTGGTGTAATATTCTTTATTGAAGGTCTGGGAGTTTCAGTGGTGCAGTCTCTTTGATATCCTGAGCCTGATGGTCTTAAGTTACCCTTTATGTCGTTTGTTTATGCTGTTCGGTTATATTTCAGATGTTCTTTGATAGGATCTTCCTTCTGGCTACTTGGTTGAGAGTCACTCTATCTGCTTTGTCTTGAGTTCTTTTGTGGATATGCTGTTAAAGACATAAACACACAGCCCAGGCAGGAGACCCACACCCTCAGAAAGTATCCCCCACTCTATCCTGCTATCGTTAGCCAACTAGCCCGTATTAATATAAATGTAAAGAGATTTGAGCTTTTATACTATAAGAAGAATAGATACGAGTTGTTTTTGGGGAGGAAAAATATAATTTTTGATAGAGGGGTTGATAGATTAATAATAGTTGAGACTGTGCAAGCCAGTTAGTAATATTTACATTGTATGTTAAGAAAAATAGAAGAAAAGGATAGAAAAATACTTAGTATAGTAAGAAAGTGGGATTGTATTGTATTTGGGTTTATATAGTAATTATATTGTATTATTTAAAGTAATAGGGGGGCTAAGCTAGACACACAAACGAATAAACCACTATTAAAGAGAAAGGATGAGAAGGAGAGGTTATATGCAACACGTTAGAGATAAAGTTTGTTATTATTGGAAGAGGTGGAGGAAAAACACTCCCCCAAAAAATCCCCCAAGAAAATAGGAGAAAGAAAAGAAGAAAGAGAGAAAGAGAAGAAAATAAAAAATTTACCACAACCCCCCCCAAAAAACCCCAAAAGTTTAGCAAGAAAGGAACAAAGAAAGATAGAAAAGAAAGAATACAGAAGAAAGAAAAAAGAGAGAGAAAAAAAAAATTGAACCAAAAAAAAAAAAAAATATATATATATATATATATATATATATACCCCCCAAAACCCCCCCCAAAAAAAACCCCAGGAAAAGAATAAAGAAAGAAGGAAAGAAAAGAAATTATTAAGAAGAAAGAAAGAACAAGGGAGAAAAATTTGGGAGAAAAAATTTGGAGAAAAAAAAAAACGATGTTTTTACTGCGTTTTAGCCTTGGTGTGTTGCCTTCTTTTTCTGGGTCCGCAGCTGGTCTAGTGTGGCAGGTCAGAGGTTCTTGTTCTTTTGCCGGACTGGTGTGCGCACCCGGTTGCCGCTATGGTGCGCGCCCGCGATTGCCGGCGCGGCGCGCTACCTTGCTGCCCGCTGTAGCCAGTTGAGGTGCCCTTGCGCGTAAGCCCCTGCGCGCTCTGACGGCCCGAGAGTTTGCCCCGTGGTTGGAGCCCACTGCTGCCGGGCCGCGGTGGTTCCCCGTTCGTGCCAAGGTGTCTCTGTCCGCGCGGGCGGCCCGAGCGCTTTCCCCGGGATTGGCTCCTTCTTTCGCTGGGGCGCGGCAGTTCCCCGTTCGCGCCGAGGTGACCCTGCCCGCGCGGACGGCCCGAGCGCTTTCCCCGGGATTGGCTCCTTCTTTCGCTGGGGCGCGGCAGTTCCCCGTTCGCGCCGAGGTGACCCTGCCCGCGCGGACGGCCCGAGCGCTTTCCCCGGGATTGGCTCCTTCTTTCGCTGGGCCGCGGCGGTTCCCCGTTTGCGCCAAGGTGACCCTGCCCGCACAGGCGGCCAGAGAGCTCCCACTGACCCCGGGCTGAGGTGCTTTCACGCTCGCACGCTGCCCCGTGCCCTCAGTCCCGCTGAGCCGAGCTCCGGGAGTTGGTCTCTCGCCTCTTAGGGCAGGGCCAGGGACACTTGCGCTCAGTGGAATCGAGCGTCCGTGGGTCGCCGCCTCTCGCTGTTCCCGTGCTGCAGCCGCCCGCCTTCCCTCACCCGTCTGGGCGGGCACAAACAGAGCCTGCGCTAGTGGTCTGCTTTCCGGCCTGGGGCCCTACGCCCACGGGAGCTGTCTAGGGGTGTCTGTGCACAGTCCTCTGCGTGTTCAGTGGGCCCTCCCTGTGCCCGTTGGGGCACTGATCTTATGTCCGTTGGGGAATGTCCGAGGGACGCCTGGACTCACGGCCCCGCGCACCTGGGCCAGTGAATGAGAGCACTTCCCTATGTGCGCCCCCGCGACCCAATGGTAGGGTTGAGGAGTGGATTAGCGCGCCCCTGCGCCTGGGCTCCTCCAGAACGGCCTACCCCACCCAAACTTTCCTCCCGTCTCCACCATCCACTAGAGAAAAATATAAAGGAGAATTATGTTCTCACTTGCCCGGTAGCACGCTGTCTCCTGTCCTTCAGCGCCAATGCCACTTGGTCGAGTCCCGTCTCTGCCAGCGGGCAGAGATCCGCTCTCCGCCTGACTCCTCTCTGGGGTAGCCTGTGGTCGCCAAAAATCCTTTGTGTGCTTCCCGCCACAGCTCGGGCAGCCGCCCCAGTCAGGAATCCCGTTTCGTCCCCTTTTTCTCCGCTATCCTCACTGAACAGGTTGTTCCCAGGTGGATTTTCTCTAATCCAGCAGTGCCTTGGCTCAACTCCCGCCAATGTCCAGCTGCTCACTGAGATGTTCTGTCTGCAATTAGACCAAACTGTAGACGGGTCTCCGGAGCCTAAAACCGCAACCTCTCCTCACTCCTCCGCCATCTTACCTCTCTGCCCTTATTGTTAACACATAAAACTGTGTTCCGAAGGTGGCCAGCAACAGTTTTCAACCAGCTGCAAAAAATATACATTGAACACTCTAACCAACATATACAGATAATCAAATGATTTCAACAGATGGAATTATGCCCTTGTTTTGCCGTTGTAGCTCTGCTTCATTGTATGCTTCAGTGAACTTTCGGGTTTATACAGTAGACTAAAGAGCAAACACTGGTTTCAAGAACGCTGGAGTCTTTTGGGTAGTGTGCTTCACCTAACACACTAAAGGATCTATGTGTGACTTCACCATTCACAGTAGTTTCCTACTTTGTTTCTTGGTAATTCATTGTGAAACTCTGAAAATACCGTGTTTTCAAAGAGGCCCCGCTTAGAAATTATATTAGGTAAAAGATCATTCTTTCAAACAGGAGAGAACATCACAATTTCCAGCAATTATAACAGAACTTATTGCTTTCTCTACCCTGTCCGTGTGATGATGGCTTTCATTGGGCGAGATAGTGACCGGTGGCATTGCCATTGAAGGAAAAAGCAGAGATAGCAATGTCTGGACATATCTTGTTTTCCGTGGAGAGTAACGCATATACTACTGAAAGTACAGATGTACCTCTTTGAACTGAAGATATTATATGCTATCTGGTACTCATGTATGCCTTTCTGAATGTTTCTGTTGCCCTTATAGTTAACTAATAAAAGCTGTGTTCCGAAGGAGGTTAGTAACATTTTTTACCAGATGAAAAGAATGTACATTGAACATTCTAACCAACATATACAGATAATCAAAGGATTTCAAAAGGTTCAATTATGCCCTTGATGTGCCGTTGTTGTTCTGCTTCATTGCATGCTTCAGTGAACTTTCGAGTTCATACAGTAGACTAAAGAGGAAACAGTGGTTTCAAGAACACTGGAGTCTTTTGCGTAGTGTGCTTCACCTACCACACTAAAGGATCTATGTGTGACTTCACCATTCACAGTTGTTTCCTACTTTGTTTCTTGGTAATTCACTGTGAAACTCTGAAAATACCGTGTTTTCAAAGAGGCCCCGCTTAGAAATTATATTAGGTAAAGGTTCGTTCTTTGAAACAGGAGAGAGCATCACAATTCCTAGAAATTATAACAGAAGTTATTGCTTTCTCTTCTCTGTCCGTGTGCTGATGGCTTTCATTGTGCGAGATAGTGACCGGTGGCATTGCCATTGAAGGCAGAAGCAGAGATAGCAATGTCTGGACATATCTTGTATTCTGTGGAGAGTAACGCATATACTACTGAAAGTCATGATGGAGCTCTTTGAACTGAAGATATTAGATGCTATTTGGTTCTCATGTATGTCTTTCTAAAAGTTGATGTTGCCCTTACATTTAACTCATAAAAACTGTGTTCCGAAGGAGGCCAGCAACAGGTTTCAACCAGATGAAATTCTAACCAACATATACAGATAATCAAACGATTTCAACAGATGGAATCATGCCCTTGCTGTGCCGTTGTTGTTCTGCTTCATTGTATGCTTCAGTGAACTTTCGAGTTTATACAGTAGACTAAAGAGCAAACACTGGTTTCAAGAACGCTGGAGTCTTTTGGGTAGTGTGCTTCACCTGACACACTAAAGGATCTATGTGTGACTTCACCATTCACAGTTGTTTCCTACTTTGTTTCTTGGTAATTCACTGTGAAACTCTGAAAATACCGTGTTTTCAAAGAGGCCCAGCTTAGAAATTATATTAGGTAAAGGTTCGTTCTTTGAAACAGGAGAGAACATCACAATTCCTAGAAATTATAACAGAAGTTATTGCTTTCTCCTCTCTGTCCGTGTGCTGATGGCTTCCATTGTGCGAGATAGTGACCGGTGGCATTGCCATTGAAGGCAGAAGCAGAGATAGCAATGTCTGGACATATCTTGTTTTCCGTGGAGAGTAACGCATATACTACTGAAAGTACAGATGTACCTCTTTGAACTGAAGATATTATATGCTATCTGGTACTCATGTATGCCTTTCTGAATGTTTCTGTTGCCCTTATAGTTAACTAATAAAAGCTGTGTTCCGAAGGAGGCTAGTAACAGTTTTTACCAGATGAAAAGAATGTACATTGAACATTCTAACCAACATATACAGAGAATCAAAGGATTTCAAAAGGTTCAATTATGCCCTTGATGTGCCGTTGTTGTTCTGCTTCATTGCATGCTTCAGTGAACTTTCGAGTTCATACAGTAGACTAAAGAGCAAACAGTGGTTTCAAGAACACTGGAGTCTTTTGCGTAGTGTGCTTCACCTACCACACTAAAGGATCTATGTGTGACTTCACCATTCACAGTTGTTTCCTACTTTGTTTCTTGGTAATTCACTGTGAAACTCTGAAAATACCGTGTTTTCAAAGAGGCCCCGCTTAGAAATTATATTAGGTAAAGGTTCGTTCTTTGAAACAGGAGAGAGCATCACAATTCCTAGAAATTATAACAGAAGTTATTGCTTTCTCTTCTCTGTCCGTGTGCTGATAGCTTTCATTGTGCGAGATAGTGACCGGTGGCATTGCCATTGAAGGCAGAAGCAGAGATAGCAATGTCTGGACATATCTTGTATTCTGTGGAGAGTAACGCATATACTACTGAAAGTAATGATGTAGCTCTTTGAAGTGAAGATATTAGATGCTATTTGGTTCTCATGTATGTCTTTCTAAAAGTTGATGTTACCCTTACATTTAACTCATAAAAACTGTGTTCCGAAGGAGGCCAGCAACAGGTTTCAACCAGATGAAATTCTAACCAACATATACAGATAATCAAACGATTTCAACAGATGGAATCATGCCCTTGCTGTGCCGTTGTTGTTCTGCTTCATTGTATGCTTCAGTGAACTTTCGAGTTTATACAGTAGACTAAAGAGCAAACACTGGTTTCAAGAACGCTGGAGTCTTTTGTGTAGTGTGCTTCACCTACACACTAAAGGATCTATATTTGACTTCTCCGTTCAGAGTTGTTTCCTACTTTGTTTCTTGGTAATTCACTGTGAAACTCTGAAAGTACCGTGTTTTCAAAGAGGCCTAGCTTTGAAATTATATTAGGTAAAGGATCATTCTTTGAAACAGGAGAGAACATCACAAATTCTAGCAATTATAACAGAAATTATTGTTTTCTCTTCTCTGTCCGTGTGCTAATGGCTTTCATTGTGCGAGACAGTGACCGGGGGCATTGCCATTGAAGGCAGAAACAGAGATAGCAATGTCTGGACATATCTTGTATTCCCTGGAGAGTAACGCATATACTACTGAAAGTAAAGATGTAGTCCTTTGAACTGAAGATATTAGATG
This sequence comes from Furipterus horrens, assembly GCF_987537825.1. Lineage (NCBI taxonomy): Eukaryota > Metazoa > Chordata > Mammalia > Chiroptera > Furipteridae > Furipterus > Furipterus horrens. The sequence continues at coordinate 65,576,231 of NW_028327179.1, forward strand.
CTATCTGGTTCTCATGTATGTCTTTCTAAAAGTTGCTGTTGCCCTTATTGTTAACTCATAAAACTGTGTTCCGAAGGTGGCCAGCAACAGTTTTCAACCAGCTGCAAAAAATATACATTGAACACTCTAACCAACATATACAGATAATCAAACGATTTCAACAGATGGAATTATGCCCTTGTTTTGCCGTTGTAGCTCTGCTTCATTGTATGCTTCAGTGAACTTTCGGGTTTATACAGTAGACTAAAGAGCAAACACTGGTTTCAAGAACGCTGGAGTCTTTTGGGTAGTGTGCTTCACCTAACACACTAAAGGATATATGTGTGACTTCACCATTCACAGTTGTTTCCTACTTTGTTTCTTGGTAATTCATTGTGAAACTCTGAAAATACCGTGTTTTCAAAGAGGCCCCGCTTAGAAATTATATTAGGTAAAGGATCATTCTTTCAAACAGGAGAGAACATCACAATTTCCAGCAATTATAACAGAACTTATTGCTTTCTCTACCCTGTCCGTGTGATGATGGCTTTCATTGGGCGAGATAGTGACCGGTGGCATTGCCATTGAAGGAAGAAGCAGAGATATCAATGTCTGGACATATCTTGTTTTCCGTGGAGAGTAACGCATATACTACTGAAAGTACAGATGTACCTCTTTGAACTGAAGATATTATATGCTATCTGGTACTCATGTATGCCTTTCTGAATGTTTCTGTTGCCCTTATAGTTAACTAATAAAAGCTGTGTTCCGAAGGAGGCTAGTAACAGTTTTTACCAGATGAAAAGAATGTACATTGAACATTCTAACCAACATATACAGATAATCAAAGGATTTCAAAAGGTTCAATTATGCCCTTGATGTGCCGTTGTTGTTCTGCTTCATTGCATGCTTCAGTGAACTTTCGAGTTCATACAGTAGACTAAAGAGCAAACAGTGGTTTCAAGAACACTGGAGTCTTTTGGGTAGTGTGTTTCACCTACCACACTAAAGGATCTATGTGTGACTTCACCATTCACAGTTGTTTCCTACTTTGTTTCTTGGTAATTCACTGTGAAACTCTGAAAATACCGTGTTTTCAAAGAGGCCCCGCTTAGAAATTATATTAGGTAAAGGTTCGTTCTTTGAAACAGGAGAGAGCATCACAATTCCTAGAAATTATAACAGAAGTTATTGCTTTCTCTTCTCTGTCCGTGTGCTGATGGCTTTCATTGTGCGAGATAGTGACCGGTGGCATTGCCATTGAAGGCAGAAGCAGAGATAGCAATGTCTGGACATATCTTGTATTCTGTGGAGAGTAACGCATATACTACTGAAAGTAATGATGGAGCTCTTTGAACTGAAGATATTAGATGCTGTTTGGTTCTCATGTATGTCTTTCTAAAAGTTGATGTTGCCCTTACATTTAACTCATAAAAACTGTGTTCTGAAGGAGGCCAGCAACAGGTTTCAACCAGATGAAATTCTAACCAACATATACAGATAATCAAACGATTTCTACACATGGAATCATGCCCTTGCTGTGCCGTTGTTGTTCTGCTTCATTGTATGCTTCAGTGAACTTTCGAGTTTATACAGTAGACTGAAGAGCAAACACTGGTTTCAAGAACGCTGGAGTCTTTTGGGTAGTGTGCTTCACCTGACCCACTAAAGGATCTATATGTGACTTCTCCGTTGACAGTTGTTTCCTACTTTGTTTCTTGGTAATTCACTGTGAAACTCTGAAAAAACCGTGTTTTCAAAGAGGCCTAGCTTTGAAATTATATTAGGTAAAGGATCATTCTTTGAAACAGGAGAGAACATCACAATTTCCAGCAATTATAACAGAACTTATTGCTTTCTCTACCCTGTCCGTGTGATGATGGATTTCATTGGACGAGATAGTGACCGGTGGCATTGCCATTGAAGGAAGAAGCAGAGATAGCAATGTCTGGACATATCTTGTTTTCCGTGGAGAGTAACGCATATACTACTGAAAGTACAGATGTACCTCTTTGAACTGAAGATATTATATGCTATCTGGTACTCATGTATGCCTTTCTGAATGTTGCTGTTGCCCTTATTGTTAACTCATAAAACTGTGTTCCGAAGGAGGCCAGCAACAGTTTTCAACCAGATGAAATTCTAACCAACATATAGAGATAATCAAACGATTTCAACAGATGGAATTATGCCCTAGCTCTGCCGTTGTTGTTCTGCTTCATTGTATGCTTCAGTGAACTTTCGAGTTTATACAGTAGACTAAAGAGCAAACAGTGGTTTCAAGAACGCTGGAGTCTTTTGGGTAGTGTGCTTCACCTGACACACTAAAGGATCTAAATGTGACTTCACCGTTCACAGTTGTTTCCTACTTTGTTTCCTGGTAATTCACTGAGAAACTCTGAAAATGCCGTGTTTTCAAAGAGACCTAGCTCTGAAATTATATTAGGTAGGTAAAGGATCATTCTTTGAAACAGGAGAGAACATCACAATTCCTAGCAATTATAAGAGAAGTTATAGCTTTCTCTTCTCTGTCTGTGTTCTGATGGCTTCCATTGTGCGAGATAGTGACCGGTGGCATTGCCACTGAAGGCAGAAGCAGAGATAGCAACGTCTGGACATATCTTGGTTTCCGTGGAGAGTAACGCATATACTATTGAAAGTACAGATATAGCTCTTTGAACTGAAGATATTAGATGCTATCTGGTTTTGGTGTATGTCTTTCTAAAAGTTGCTGTTGCCCTTATTGTTAACTCATAAAATCTGTGTTCCGAACGAGGCCAGCAACAGTTTTCAAGCAGATGAAATTCTGACCAACATGTACAGATAATCAAACGATTTCAACAGATGGAATCATGCCCTTGCTCTGCCGTTGTTGTTCTGCTTCATTGTATGCTTCAGTGAACTTTCGAGTTTATACCGTAGACTAAAGAGCAAACACTGGTTTCAAGAACGCTGGAGTCTTTTGGGTAGTGTGCTTCACCTGACACACTAAAGGATCTATATGTGACTTCACCGTTCACAGTTGTTTCCTACTTTGTTTCCTGGTAATTCACTTAGAAACTCTCAAAATGCCGTGTTTTCAAAGAGGCCAAGCTCTGAAATTATATTAGGTAAAGGATCATTCTTTGAAAGAGGAGAGAACATCACAATTCCTAGCAATTATAACAGAAGTTATAGCTTTCTCTTCTCTGTCCATGTGCTGATGGCTTCCATTGTGCGAGATAGTGACCGGTGGCATTGCCACTGAAGGCAGAAGCAGAGATAGCAACGTCTGGACATATCTTGGTTTCCGTGGAGAGTAACGCATATACTATTGAAAGTACAGATGTAGCTCTTTGAACTGAAGATATTAGATGCTATCTGGTTCTCGTGTATGTCTTTCTAAAAGTTGCTGTTGCCCTTATTGTTAACTCATAAAAACTGTGTTCCGAACGAGGCCAGCAACAGTTTTCAACCAGATGAAATTCTGACCAACATGTACAGATAATCAAACGATTTCAACAGATGGAATCATGCCCTTGCTCTGCCGTTGTTTTTCTGCTGCATTGTATGCTTCAGTGAACTTTCGAGTTTATACCGTAGACTAAAGAGCAAACACTGGTTTCAAGAACGCTGGAGTCTTTTGGGTAGTGTGCTTCACCTGACACACTAAAGGATCTATATGTGACTTCACCGTTCACAGTTGTTTCCTACTTTGTTTCCTGGTAATTCACTTAGAAACTCTCAAAATGCCGTATTTTCAAAGAGGCCTAGCTCTGAAATTATATTAGGTAAAGGATCATTCTTTGAAACAGGAGAGAACATCACAATTCCTAGCAATTATAACAGAAGTTATTGCTTTCTCTTCTCTGTCCGTGTGCTTATGGATTCCATTGTGCGAGATAGTGACCGGTGGCATTGCCACTGAAGGCAGAAGCAGAGATATCAACGTCTGGACTTATCTTGTTTTCCGTGGAGAGTAAAGCATATACTACTGAAAGTACAGATGTAGCTCTTTGAACTGAAGATATTAGATGCCATCTGGTTCTCGTGTATGTCTTTCTAAAAGTTGCTGTTGCCCTTATTGTTAACTCATAAAAACTGTGTTCCGAACGAGTCCAGCAACAGTTTTCAACCAGATGAAATTCTAACCAACATGTACAGATAATCAAACGATTTCAAGAGATGGAATCATGCCCTTGCTCTGCCGTTGTTGTTCTCCTTCATTGTATGCTTCAGTGAACTTTCGAGTTTATACAGTAGACTAAAGAGCAAACACTGGTTTCAAGAACGCTGGAGTCTTTTGGGTAGTGTGCTTCACCTGACACACTAAAGGATCTATATGTGACTTCACCGTTCACAGTTGTTTCCTACTTTGTTTCCTGGTAATTCACTGAGAAACTCTCAAAATGCCGTGTTTTCAAAGAGACCTAGCTCTGAAATTATATTAGGTAAAGGATCATTCTTTGAAACTGGAGAGAACATCACAATTCCTAGCAATTATAAGAGAAGTTATAGCTTTCTCTTCTCTGTCTGTGTTCTGATGGCTTCCATTGTGCGAGATAGTGAACGGTGGCATTGCCACTGAAGGCAGAAGCAGAGATACCAACGTCTGGACATATCTTGGTTTCCGTGGAGACTAAAGCATATACTACTGAAAGTACAGATGTAGCTCTTTGAACTGAAGATATTAGATGCCATCTGGTTCTCGTGTATGTCTTTCTAAAAGTTGCTGTTGCCCTTATTGTTAACTCATAAAAACTGTGTTCCGAACGAGGCCAGCAACAGTTTTCAACCAGATGAAATTCTGACCAACATGTACAGATAATCAAACGATTTCAACAGATGGAATCATGCCCTTGCTCTGCCGTTGTTGTTCTGCTTCATTGTATGCTTCAGTGAACTTTCGAGTTTATACCGTAGACTAAAGAGCAAACACTGGTTTCAAGAACGCTGGAGTCTTTTGGGTAGTGTGCTTCACCTGACACACTAAAGGATCTATATGTGACTTCACCGTTCACAGTTGTTTCCTACTTTGTTTCCTGGTAATTCACTGAGAAACTCTGAAAATGCCGTGTTTTCAAAGAGGCCTAGCTCTGAAATTATATTAGGTAAAGGATCATTCTTTGAAACAGGAGAGAACATCACAATTCCTAGCAATTATAACAGAAGTTATTGCTTTCTCTTCTCTGTCCGTGTGCTTATGGCTTCCATTGTGCGAGATAGTGACCGGTGGCATTTCCACTGAAGGCAGAAGCAGAGATATCAACGTCTGGACTTATCTTGTTTTCCGTGCAGAGTAAAGCATATACTACTGAAAGTACAGATGTAGCTCTTTGAACTGAAGATATTAGATGCTATCTGGTTCTCATGTATGTCTTTCTAAAAGTTGCTGTTGCCCTTATTGTTAACTCATAAAAACTGTGTTCGGATCGAGTCCAGCAACAGTTTTCAACCAGATGAAATTCTAACCAACATGTACAGATAATCAAAGGATTTCAACAGATGGAATCATTCCCTTGCTGTGCAGTTGTTGTTCTCCTTCATTGTATGCTTCAGTGAACTTTCGAGTTTATACAGTAGACTAAAGAGCAAACACTGGTTTCAAGAACGCTGGAGTCTTTTGGGTAGTGTGCTTCACCTGACACACTAAAGGATCTATATGTGACTTCACCGTTCACAGTTGTTTCCTACTTTGTTTCCTGGTAATTCACTGAGAAACTCTGAAAATGCCGTGTTTTCAAAGAGACCTAGCTCTGAAATTATATTAGGTAAAGGATCATTCTTTGAAACAGGAGAGAACATCACAATTCCTAGCAATTATAAGAGAAGTTATAGCTTTCTCTTCTCTGTCTGTGTTCTGATGGCTTCCATTGTGCGAGATAGTGACCGGTGGCATTGCCACTGAAGGCAGAAGCAGAGATAGCAACGTCTGGACATATCTTGGTTTCCGTGGAGAGTAACGCATATACTATTGAAAGTACAGATGTAGCTCTTTGAACTGAAGATATTAGATGCTATCTGGTTCTCGTGTATGTCTTTCTAAAAGTTGCTGTTGCCCTTATTGTTAACTCATAAAAACTGTGTTCCGAACGAGGCCAGCAACAGTTTTGAACCAGATGAAATTCTGACCAACATGTACAGATAATCAAACGATTTCAACAGATGGAATCATGCCCTTGCTCTGCCGTTGTTGTTCTGCTTCATTGTATGCTTCAGTGAACTTTCGAGTTTATACCGTAGACTAAAGAGCAAACACTGGTTTCAAGACCGCTGGAGTCTTTTGGGTAGTGTGCTTCACCTGACACACTAAAGGGTCTATATGTGACTTCACCGTTCACAGTTGTTTCCTACTTTGTTTCCTGGTAATTCACTGAGAAACTCTCAAAATGCCGTGTTTTCAAAGAGGCCTAGCTCTGAAATTATATTAGGTAAAGGATCATTCTTTGAAACAGGAGAGAACATCACAATTCCTAGCAATTATAACAGAAGTTATTGCTTTCTCTTCTCTGTCCGTGTGCTTATGGCTTCCATTGTGCGAGATAGTGACCGGTGGCATTGCCACTGAAGGCAGAAGCAGAGATACCAACGTCTGGACATATCTTGGTTTCCGTGGAGACTAAAGCATATACTACTGAAAGTACAGATGTAGCTCTTTGAACTGAAGATATTAGATGCCATCTGGTTCTCGTGTATGTCTTTCTAAAAGTTGCTGTTGCCCTTATTGTTAACTCATAAAAACTGTGTTCGGATCGAGTCCAGCAACAGTTTTCAACCAGATGAAATTCTAACCAACATGTACAGATAATCAAAGGATTTCAACAGATGGAATCATTCCCTTGCTGTGCAGTTGTTGTTCTCCTTCATTGTATGCTTCAGTGAACTTTCGAGTTTATACAGTAGACTAAAGAGCAAACACTGGTTTCAAGAACGCTGGAGTCTTTTGGGTAGTGTGCTTCACCTGACACACTAAAGGATCTATATGTGACTTCACCGTTCACAGTTGTTTCCTACTTTGTTTCCTGGTAATTCACTGAGAAACTCTGAAAATGCCGTGTTTTCAAAGAGACCTAGCTCTGAAATTATATTAGGTAAAGGATCATTCTTTGAAACAGGAGAGAACATCACAATTCCTAGCAATTATAAGAGAAGTTATAGCTTTCTCTTCTCTGTCTGTGTTCTGATGGCTTCCATTGTGCGAGATAGTGACCGGTGGCATTGCCACTGAAGGCAGAAGCAGAGATAGCAACGTCTGGACATATCTTGGTTTCCGTGGAGAGTAACGCATATACTATTGAAAGTACAGATGTAGCTCTTTGAACTGAAGATATTAGATGCTATCTGGTTCTCGTGTATGTCTTTCTAAAAGTTGCTGTTGCCCTTATTGTTAACTCATAAAAACTGTGTTCCGAACGAGGCCAGCAACAGTTTTCAACCAGATGAAATTCTGACCAACATGTACAGATAATCAAACGATTTCAACAGATGGAATCATGCCCTTGCTCTGCCGTTGTTGTTCTGCTTCATTGTATGCTTCAGTGAACTTTCGAGTTTATACCGTAGACTAAAGAGCAAACACTGGTTTCAAGAACGCTGGAGTCTTTTGGGTAGTGTGCTTCACCTGACACACTAAAGGGTCTATATGTGACTTCACCGTTCACAGTTGTTTCCTACTTTGTTTCCTGGTAATTCACTGAGAAACTCTCAAAATGCCGTGTTTTCAAAGAGGCCTAGCTCTGAAATTATATTAGGTAAAGGATCATTCTTTGAAACAGGAGAGAACATCACAATTCCTAGCAATTATAACAGAAGTTATTGCTTTCTCTTCTCTGTCCGTGTGCTTATGGCTTCCATTGTGCGAGATAGTGACCGGTGGCATTGCCACTGAAGGCAGAAGCAGAGATACCAACGTCTGGACATATCTTGGTTTCCGTGGAGACTAAAGCATATACTACTGAAAGTACAGATGTAGCTCTTTGAACTGAAGATATTAGATGCCATCTGGTTCTCGTGTATGTCTTTCTAAAAGTTGCTGTTGCCCTTATTGTTAACTCATAAAAACTGTGTTCCGAACGAGGCCAGCAACAGTTTTCAACCAGATGAAATTCTGACCAACATGTACAGATAATCAAACGATTTCAACAGATGGAATCATGCCCTTGCTCTGCCGTTGTTGTTCTGCTTCATTGTATGCTTCAGTGAACTTTCGAGTTTATACCGTAGACTAAAGAGCAAACACTGGTTTCAAGAACGCTGGAGTCTTTTGGGTAGTGTGCTTCACCTGACACACTAAAGGATCTATATGTGACTTCACCGTTCACAGTTGTTTCCTACTTTGTTTCCTGGTAATTCACTGAGAAACTCTGAAAATGCCGTGTTTTCAAAGAGGCCTAGCTCTGAAATTATATTAGGTAAAGGATCATTCTTTGAAACAGGAGAGAACATCACAATTCCTAGCAATTATAACAGAAGTTATTGCTTTCTCTTCTCTGTCCGTGTGCTTATGGCTTCCATTGTGCGAGATAGTGACCGGTGGCATTTCCACTGAAGGCAGAAGCAGAGATATCAACGTCTGGACTTATCTTGTTTTCCGTGCAGAGTAAAGCATATACTACTGAAAGTACAGATGTAGCTCTTTGAACTGAAGATATTAGATGCTATCTGGTTCTCATGTATGTCTTTCTAAAAGTTGCTGTTGCCCTTATTGTTAACTCATAAAAACTGTGTTCCGATCGAGTCCAGCAACAGTTTTCAACCAGATGAAATTCTAACCAACATGTACAGATAATCAAAGGATTTCAACAGATGGAATCATTCCCTTGCTGTGCAGTTGTTGTTCTCCTTCATTGTATGCTTCAGTGAACTTTCGAGTTTATACAGTAGACTAAAGAGCAAACACTGGTTTCAAGAACGCTGGAGTCTTTTGGGTAGTGTGCTTCACCTGACACACTAAAGGATCTATATGTGACTTCACCGTTCACAGTTGTTTCCTACTTTGTTTCCTGGTAATTCACTGAGAAACTCTGAAAATGCCGTGTTTTCAAAGAGACCTAGCTCTGAAATTATATTAGGTAAAGGATCATTCTTTGAAACAGGAGAGAACATCACAATTCCTAGCAATTATAACAGAAGTTATAGCTTTCTCTTCTCTGTCTGTGTTCTGATGGCTTCCATTGTGCGAGATAGTGACCGGTGGCATTGCCACTGAAGGCAGAAGCAGAGATAGCAACGTCTGGACATATCTTGGTTTCCGTGGAGAGTAACGCATATACTATTGAAAGTACAGATGTAGCTCTTTGAACTGAAGATATTAGATGCTATCTGGTTCTCGTGTATGTCTTTCTAAAAGTTGCTGTTGCCCTTATTGTTAACTCATAAAAACTGTGTTCCGAACGAGGCCAGCAACAGTTTTCAACCAGATGAAATTCTGACCAACATGTACAGATAATCAAACGATTTCAACAGATGGAATCATGCCCTTGCTCTGCCGTTGTTGTTCTGCTTCATTGTATGCTTCAGTGAACTTTCGAGTTTATACCGTAGACTAAAGAGCAAACACTGGTTTCAAGAACGCTGGAGTCTTTTGGGTAGTGTGCTTCACCTGACACACTAAAGGGTCTATATGTGACTTCACCGTTCACAGTTGTTTCCTACTTTGTTTCCTGGTAATTCACTTAGAAACTCTCAAAATGCCGTGTTTTCAAAGAGGCCTAGCTCTGAAATTATATTAGGTAAAGGATCATTCTTTGAAAGAGGAGAGAACATCACAATTCCTAGCAATTATAACAGAAGTTATAGCTTTCTCTTCTCTGTCCATGTGCTGATGGCTTCCATTGTGCGAGATAGTGACCGGTGGCATTGCCACTGAAGGCAGAAGCAGAGATAGCAACGTCTGGACATATCTTGGTTTCCGTGGAGAGTAACGCATATACTATTGAAAGTACAGATGTAGCTCTTTGAACTGAAGATATTAGATGCTATCTGGTTCTCGTGTATGTCTTTCTAAAAGTTGCTGTTGCCCTTATTGTTAACTCATAAAAACTGTGTTCCGAACGAGGCCAGCGACAGTTTTCAACCAGATGAAATTCTGACCAACATGTACAGATAATCAAACGATTTCAACAGATGGAATCATGCCCTTGCTCTGCCGTTGTTGTTCTGCTTCATTGTATGCTTCAGTCAACTTTCGAGTTTATACCGTAGACTAAAGAGCAAACACTGGTTTCAAGAACGCTGGAGTCTTTTGGGTAGTGTGCTTCACCTGACACACTAAAGGATCTATATGTGACTTCACCGTTCACAGTTGTTTCCTACTTTGTTTCCTGGTAATTCACTGAGAAACTCTGAAAATGCCGTGTTTTCAAAGAGGCCTAGCTCTGAAATTATATTAGGTAAAGGATCATTCTTTGAAACAGGAGAGAACATCACAATTCCTAGCAATTATAACAGAAGTTATTGCTTTCTCTTCTCTGTCCGTGTGCTTATGGCTTCCATTGTGCGAGATAGTGACCGGTGGCATTGCCACTGAAGGCAGAAGCAGAGATACCAACGTCTGGACATATCTTGGTTTCCGTGGAGACTAAAGCATATACTACTGAAAGTACAGATGTAGCTCTTTGAACTGAAGATATTAGATGCCATCTGGTTCTCGTGTATGTCTTTCTAAAAGTTGCTGTTGCCCTTATTGTTAACTCATAAAAACTGTGTTCCGAACGAGGCCAGCAACAGTTTTCAACCAGATGAAATTCTGACCAACATGTACAGATAATCAAACGATTTCAACAGATGGAATCATGCCCTTGCTCTGCCGTTGTTGTTCTGCTTCATTGTATGCTTCAGTGAACTTTCGAGTTTATACCGTAGACTAAAGAGCAAACACTGGTTTCAAGAACGCTGGAGTCTTTTGGGTAGTGTGCTTCATCTGTCACACTAAAGGGTCTATATGTGACTTCACCGTTCACAGTTGTTTCCTACTTTGTTTCCTGGTAATTCACTTAGAAACTCTCAAAATGCCGTGTTTTCAAAGAGGCCTAGCTCTGAAATTATATTAGGTAAAGGATCATTCTTTGAAACAGGAGAGAACATCACAATTCCTAGCAATTATAACAGAAGTTATTGCTTTCTCTTCTCTGTCCGTGTGCTTATGGCTTCCATTGTGCGAGATAGTGACCGGTGGCATTGCCACTGAAGGCAGAAGCAGAGATACCAACGTCTGGACATATCTTGGTTTCCGTGGAGACTAAAGCATATACTACGGAAAGTACAGATGTAGCTCTTTGAACTGAAGATATTAGATGCCATCTGGTTCTCGTGTATGTCTTTCTAAAAGTTGCTGTTGCCCTTATTGTTAACTCATAAAAACTGTGTTCCGAACGAGGCCAGCAACAGTTTTCAACCAGATGAAATTCTGACCAACATGTACAGATAATCAAACGATTTCAACAGATGGAATCATGCCCTTGCTCTGCCGTTGTTGTTCTGCTTCATTGTATGCTTCAGTGAACTTTCGAGTTTATACCGTAGACTAAAGAGCAAACACTGGTTTCAAGAACGCTGGAGTCTTTTGGGTAGTGTGCTTCACCTGACACACTAAAGGATCTATATGTGACTTCACCGTTCACAGTTGTTTCCTACTTTGTTTCCTGGTAATTCACTGAGAAACTCTGAAAATGCCGTGTTTTCAAAGAGGCCTAGCTCTGAAATTATATTAGGTAAAGGATCATTCTTTGAAACAGGAGAGAACATCACAATTCCTAGCAATTATAACAGAAGTTATTGCTTTCTCTTCTCTGTCCGTGTGCTTATGGCTTCCATTGTGCGAGATAGTGACCGGTGGCATTTCCACTGAAGGCAGAAGCAGAGATATCAACGTCTGGACTTATCTTGTTTTCCGTGCAGAGTAAAGCATATACTACTGAAAGTACAGATGTAGCTCTTTGAACTGAAGATATTAGATGCTATCTGGTTCTCATGTATGTCTTTCTAAAAGTTGCTGTTGCCCTTATTGTTAACTCATAAAAACTGTGTTCCGATCGAGTCCAGCAACAGTTTTCAACCAGATGAAATTCTAACCAACATGTACAGATAATCAAACGATTTCAACAGATGGAATCATTCCCTTGCTGTGCAGTTGTTGTTCTCCTTCATTGTATGCTTCAGTGAACTTTCGAGTTTATACAGTAGACTAAAGAGCAAACACTGGTTTCAAGAACGCTGGAGTCTTTTGGGTAGTGTGCTTCACCTGACACACTAAAGGATCTATATGTGACTTCACCGTTCACAGTTGTTTCCTACTTTGTTTCCTGGTAATTCACTGAGAAACTCTGAAAATGCCGTGTTTTCAAAGAGACCTAGCTCTGAAATTATATTAGGTAAAGGATCATTCTTTGAAACAGGAGAGAACATCACAATTCCTAGCAATTATAACAGAAGTTATAGCTTTCTCTTCTCTGTCTGTGTTCTGATGGCTTCCATTGTGCGAGATAGTGACCGGTGGCATTGCCACTGAAGGCAGAAGCAGAGATAGCAACGTCTGGACATATCTTGGTTTCCGTGGAGAGTAACGCATATACTATTGAAAGTACAGATGTAGCTCTTTGAACTGAAGATATTAGATGCTATCTGGTTCTCGTGTATGTCTTTCTAAAAGTTGCTGTTGCCCTTATTGTTAACTCATAAAAACTGTGTTCCGAACGAGGCCAGCAACAATTTTCAACCAGATGAAATTCTGACCAACATGTACAGATAATCAAACGATTTCAACAGATGGAATCATGCCCTTGCTCTGCCGTTGTTGTTCTGCTTCATTGTATGCTTCAGTGAACTTTCGAGTTTATACCGTAGACTAAAGAGCAAACACTGGTTTCAAGAACGCTGGAGTCTTTTGGGTAGTGTGCTTCACCTGACACACTAAAGGGTCTATATGTGACTTCACCGTTCACAGTTGTTTCCTACTTTGTTTCCTGGTAATTCACTTAGAAACTCTCAAAATGCCGTGTTTTCAAAGAGGCCTAGCTCTGAAATTATATTAGGTAAAGGATCATTCTTTGAAACAGGAGAGAACATCACAATTCCTAGCAATTATAACAGAAGTTATAGCTTTCTCTTCTCTGTCCATGTGCTGATGGCTTCCATTGTGCGAGATAGTGACCGGTGGCATTGCCACTGAAGGCAGAAGCAGAGATAGCAACGTCTGGACATATCTTGGTTTCCGTGGAGAGTAACGCATATACTATTGAAAGTACAGATGTAGCTCTTTGAACTGAAGATATTAGATGCTATCTGGTTCTCGTGTATGTCTTTCTAAAAGTTGCTGTTGCCCTTATTGTTAACTCATAAAAACTGTGTTCCGAACGAGGCCAGCGACAGTTTTCAACCAGATGAAATTCTGACCAACATGTACAGATAATCAAACGATTTCAACAGATGGAATCATGCCCTTGCTCTGCCGTTGTTGTTCTGCTTCATTGTATGCTTTAGTGAACTTTCGAGTTTATACCGTAGACTAAAGAGCAAACACTGGTTTCAAGAACGCTGGAGTCTTTTGGGTAGTGTGCTTCACCTGACACACTAAAGGATCTATATGTGACTTCACCGTTCACAGTTGTTTCCTACTTTGTTTCCTGGTAATTCACTTAGAAACTCTCAAAATGCCGTGTTTTCAAAGAGGCCTAGCTCTGAAATTATATTAGGTAAAGGATCATTCTTTGAAACAGGAGAGAACATCACAATTCCTAGCAATTATAACAGAAGTTATAGCTTTCTCTTCTCTGTCCATGTGCTGATGGCTTCCATTGTGCGAGATAGTGACCGGTGGCATTGCCACTGAAGGCAGAAGCAGAGATAGCAACGTCTGGACATATCTTGGTTTCCGTGGAGAGTAACGCATATACTATTGAAAGTACAGATGTAGCTCTTTGAACTGAAGATATTAGATGCTATCTGGTTCTCGTGTATGTCTTTCTAAAAGTTGCTGTTGCCCTTATTGTTAACTCATAAAAACTGTGTTCCGAACGAGGCCAGCGACAGTTTTCAACCAGATGAAATTCTGACCAACATGTACAGATAATCAAACGATTTCAACAGATGGAATCATGCCCTTGCTCTGCCGTTGTTGTTCTGCTTCATTGTATGCTTTAGTGAACTTTCGAGTTTATACCGTAGACTAAAGAGCAAACACTGGTTTCAAGAACGCTGGAGTCTTTTGGGTAGTGTGCTTCACCTGACACACTAAAGGATCTATATGTGACTTCACCGTTCACAGTTGTTTCCTACTTTGTTTCCTGGTAATTCACTGAGAAACTCTGAAAATGCCGTGTTTTCAAAGAGGCCTAGCTCTGAAATTATATTAGGTAAAGGATCATTCTTTGAAACAGGAGAGAACATCACAATTCCTAGCAATTATAACAGAAGTTATAGCTTTCTCTTCTCTGTCCGTGTGCTGATGGCTTCCATTGTGCGAGATAGTGACCGGTGGCATTGCCACTGAAGGCAGAAGCAGAGATAGCAACGTCTGGACATATCTTGGTTTCCGTGGAGAGTAACGCATATACTATTGAAAGTACAGATGTAGCTCTTTGAACTGAAGATATTAGATGCTATCTGGTTCTCGTGTATGTCTTTCTAAAAGTTGCTGTTGCCCTTATTGTTAACTCATAAAAACTGTGTTCCGAACGAGGCCAGCGACAGTTTTCAACCAGATGAAATTCTGACCAACATGTACAGATAATCAAACGATTTCAACAGATGGAATCATGCCCTTGCTCTGCCGTTGTTGTTCTGCTTCATTGTATGCTTCAGTGAACTTTCGAGTTTATACCGTAGACTAAAGAGCAAACACTGGTTTCAAGAACGCTGGAGTCTTTTGGGTAGTGTGCTTCACCTGACACACTAAAGGATCTATATGTGACTTCACCGTTCACAGTTGTTTCCTACTTTGTTTCCTGGTAATTCACTTAGAAACTCTGAAAATGCCGTGTTTTCAAAGAGGCCTAGCTCTGAAATTATATTAGGTAAAGGATCATTCTTTGAAACAGGAGAGAACATCACAATTCCTAGCAATTATAACAGAAGTTATTGCTTTCTCTTCTCTGTCCGTGTGCTTATGGCTTCCATTGTGCGAGATAGTGACCGGTGGCATTGCCACTGAAGGCAGAAGCAGAGATATCAACGTCTGGACTTATCTTGTTTTCCGTGGAGAGTAAAGCATATACTACTGAAAGTACAGATGTAGCTCTTTGAACTGAAGATATTAGATGCCATCTGGTTCTCGTGTATGTCTTTCTAAAAGTTGCTGTTGCCCTTATTGTTAACTCATAAAAACTGTGTTCCGAACGAGTCCAGCAACAGTTTTCAACCAGATGAAATTCTAACCAACATGTACAGATAATCAAACGATTTCAAAAGATGGAATCATGCCCTTGCTGTGCCGTTGTTGTTCTCCTTCATTGTATGCTTCAGTGAACTTTCGAGTTTATACAGTAGACTAAAGAGCAAACACTGGTTTCAAGAACGCTGGAGTCTTTTGGGTAGTGTGCTTCACCTGACACACTAAAGGATCTATATGTGACTTCACCGTTCACAGTTGTTTCCTACTTGTTTCCTGGTAATTCACTGAGAAACTCTGAAAATGTCGTGTTTTCAAAGAGACCTAGCTCTGAAATTATATTAGGTAAAGGATCATTCTTTGAAACAGGAGAGAACATCACAATTCCTAGCAATTATAACAGAAGTTATAGCTTTCTCTTCTCTGTCTGTGTTCTGATGGCTTCCATTGTGCGAGATAGTGATCGGTGGCATTGCCACTGAAGGCAGAAGCAGAGATAGCAACGTCTGGACATATCTTGGTTTCCGTGGAGAGTAACGCATATACTATTGAAAGTACAGATATAGCTCTTTGAACTGAAGATATTAGATGCTATCTGGTTTTGGTGTATGTCTTTCTAAAAGTTGCTGTTGCCCTTATTGTTAACTCATAAAAACTGTGTTCCGAACGAGGCCAGCAACAGTTTTCAACCACATGAAATTCTGACCAACATGTACAGATAATCAAACGATTTCAACAGATGGAATCATGCCCTTGCTCTGCCGTTGTTGTTCTGCTTCATTGTATGCTTGAGTGAACTTTCGAGTTTATACCGTAGACTAAAGAGCAAACACTGGTTTCAAGAACGCTGGAGTCTTTTGGGTAGTGTGCTTCACCTGACACACTAAAGGATCTATATGTGACTTCACCGTTCACAGTTGTTTCCTACTTTGTTTCCTGGTAATTCACTTAGAAACTCTCAAAATGCCGTGTTTTCAAAGAGGCCTAGCTCTGAAATTATATTAGGTAAAGGATCATTCTTTGAAACAGGAGAGAACATCACAATTCCTAGCAATTATAACAGAAGTTATTGCTTTCTCTTCTCTGTCCGTGTGCTTATGGCTTCCATTGTGCGAGATAGTGACCGGTGGCATTGCCACTGAAGGCAGAAGCAGAGATATCAACGTCTGGACTTATCTTGTTTTCCGTGGAGAGTAAAGCATATACTACTGAAAGTACAGATGTAGCTCTTTGAACTGAAGATATTAGATGCCATCTGGTTCTCGTGTATGTCTTTCTAAAAGTTGCTGTTGCCCTTATTGTTAACTCATAAAAACTGTGTTCCGAACGAGGCCAGCAACAGTTTTCAACCAGATGAAATTCTAACCAACATGTACAGATAATCAAACGATTTCAACAGATGGAATCATGCCCTTGCTGTGCCGTTGTTGTTCTCCTTCATTGTATGCTTCAGTGAACTTTCGAGTTTATACCGTAGACTAAAGAGCAAACACTGGTTTCAAGAACGCTGGAGTCTTTTGGGTAGTGTGCTTCACCTGACACACTAAAGGATCTACATGTGACTTCACCGTTCACAGTTGTTTCCTACTTTGTTTCCTGGTAATTCACTTAGAAACTCTCAAAATGCCGTGTTTTCAAAGAGGCCTAGCTCTGAAATTATATTAGGTAAAGGATCATTCTTTGAAACAGGAGAGAACATCACAATTCCTAGCAATTATAACAGAAGTTATAGCTTTCTCTTCTCTGTCCGTGTGCTGATGGCTTCCATTGTGCGAGATAGTGACCGGTGGCATTGCCACTGAAGGCAGAAGCAGAGATAGCAACGTCTGGACATATCTTGGTTTCCGTGGAGAGTAACGCATATACTATTGAAAGTACAGATGTAGCTCTTTGAACTGAAGATATTAGATGCCATCTGGTTCTCGTGTATGTCTTTCTAAAAGTTGCTGTTGCCCTTATTGTTAACTCATAAAAACTGTGTTCCGAACGAGGCCAGCAACAGTTTTCAACCAGATGAAATTCTGACCAACATGTACAGATAATCAAACGATTTCAACAGATGGAATCATGCCCTTGCTCTGCCGTTGTTGTTCTGCTTCATTGTATGCTTCAGTCAACTTTCGAGTTTATACCGTAGACTAAAGAGCAAACACTGGTTTCAAGAACGCTGGAGTCTTTTGGGTAGTGTGCTTCACCTGACACACTAAAGGATCTATATGTGACTTCACCGTTCACAGTTGTTTCCTACTTTGTTTCCTGGTAATTCACTGAGAAACTCTGAAAATGCCGTGTTTTCAAAGAGGCCTAGCTCTGAAATTATATTAGGTAAAGGATCATTCTTTGAAACAGGAGAGAACATCACAATTCCTAGCAATTATAACAGAAGTTATAGCTTTCTCTTCTCTGTCTGTGTTCTGATGGCTTCCATTGTGCGAGATAGTGACCGGTGGCATTGCCACTGAAGGCAGAAGCAGAGATAGCAACGTCTGGACATATCTTGGTTTCCGTGGAGAGTAACGCATATACTATTGAAAGTACAGATGTAGCTCTTTGAACTGAAGATATTAGATGCTATCTGGTTCTCGTGTATGTCTTTCTAAAAGTTGCTGTTGCCCTTATTGTTAACTCATAAAAACTGTGTTCCGAACGAGGCCAGCAACAGTTTTCAACCAGATGAAATTCTGACCAACATGTACAGATAATCAAACGATTTCAACAGATGGAATCATGCCCTTGCTCTGCCGTTGTTGTTCTGCTTCATTGTATGCTTCAGTGAACTTTCGAGTTTATACCGTAGACTAAAGAGCAAACACTGGTTTCAAGAACGCTGGAGTCTTTTGGGTAGTGTGCTTCACCTGACACACTAAAGGGTCTATATGTGACTTCACCGTTCACAGTTGTTTCCTACTTTGTTTCCTGGTAATTCACTTAGAAACTCTCAAAATGCCGTGTTTTCAAAGAGGCCTAGCTCTGAAATTATATTAGGTAAAGGATCATTCTTTGAAACAGGAGAGAACATCACAATTCCTAGCAATTATAACAGAAGTTATAGCTTTCTCTTCTCTGTCCATGTGCTGATGGCTTCCATTGTGCGAGATAGTGACCGGTGGCATTGCCACTGAAGGCAGAAGCAGAGATAGCAACGTCTGGACATATCTTGGTTTCCGTGGAGAGTAACGCATATACTATTGAAAGTACAGATGTAGCTCTTTGAACTGAAGATATTAGATGCTATCTGGTTCTCGTGTATGTCTTTCTAAAAGTTGCTGTTGCCCTTATCGTTAACTCATAAAAACTGTGTTCCGAACGAGGCCAGCGACAGTTTTCAACCAGATGAAATTCTGACCAACATGTACAGATAATCAAACGATTTCAACAGATGGAATCATGCCCTTGCTCTGCCGTTGTTGTTCTGCTTCATTGTATGCTTCAGTGAACTTTCGAGTTTATACCGTAGACTAAAGAGCAAACACTGGTTTCAAGAACGCTGGAGTCTTTTGGGTAGTGTGCTTCACCTGACACACTAAAGGATCTATATATGACTTCACCGTTCACAGTTGTTTCCTACTTTGTTTCCTGGTAATTCACTTAGAAACTCTCAAAATGCCGTGTTTTCAAAGAGGCCTAGCTCTGAAATTATATTAGGTAAAGGATCATTCTTTGAAACAGGAGAGAACATCACAATTCCTAGCAATTATAACAGAAGTTATTGCTTTCTCTTCTCTGTCCGTGTGCTTATGGCTTCCATTGTGCGAGATAGTGACCGGTGGCATTGCCACTGAAGGCAGAAGCAGAGATATCAACGTCTGGACTTATCTTGTTTTCCGTGGAGAGTAAAGCATATACTACTGAAAGTACAGATGTAGCTCTTTGAACTGAAGATATTAGATGCCATCTGGTTCTCGTGTATGTCTTTCTAAAAGTTGCTGTTGCCCTTATTGTTAACTCATAAAAACTGTGTTCCGAACGAGGCCAGCAACAGTTTTCAACCAGATGAAATTCTGACCAACATGTACAGATAATCAAACGATTTCAACAGATGGAATCATGCCCTTGCTCTGCCGTTGTTTTTCTGCTGCATTGTATGCTTCAGTGAACTTTCGAGTTTATACCGTAGACTAAAGAGCAAACACTGGTTTCAAGAACGCTGGAGTCTTTTGGGTAGTGTGCTTCACCTGACACACTAAAGGATCTATATGTGACTTCACCGTTCACAGTTGTTTCCTACTTTGTTTCCTGGTAATTCACTTAGAAACTCTCAAAATGCCGTGTTTTCAAAGAGGCCTAGCTCTGAAATTATATTAGGTAAAGGATCATTCTTTGAAACAGGAGAGAACATCACAATTCCTAGCAATTATAACAGAAGTTATAGCTTTCTCTTCTCTGTCCGTGTGCTGATGGCTTCCATTGTGCGAGATAGTGACCGGTGGCATTGTCACTGAAGGCAGAAGCAGAGATAGCAACGTCTGGACATATCTTGGTTTCCGTGGAGAGTAACGCATATACTATTGAAAGTACAGATGTAGCTCTTTGAACTGAAGATATTAGATGCTATCTGGTTCTCGTGTATGTCTTTCTAAAAGTTGCTGTTGCCCTTATTGTTAACTCATAAAAACTGTGTTCCGAACGAGGCCAGCAACAGTTTTCAACCAGATGAAATTCTGACCAACATGTACAGATAATCAAACGATTTCAACAGATGGAATCATGCCCTTGCTCTGCCGTTGTAGTTCTGCTTCATTGTATGCTTCAGTGAACTTTCGAGTTTATACCGTAGACTAAAGAGCAAACACTGGTTTCAAGAACGCTGGAGTCTTTTGGGTAGTGTGCTTCACCTGACACACTAAAGGATCTATATGTGACTTCACCGTTCACAGTTGTTTCCTACTTTGTTTCCTGGTAATTCACTTAGAAACTCTCAAAATGCCGTGTTTTCAAAGAGGCCTAGCCCTGAAATTATATTAGGTAAAGGATCATTCTTTGAAACAGGAGAGAACATCACAATTCCTAGCAATTATAACAGAAGTTATAGCTTTCTCTTCTCTGTCCGTGTGCTGATGGCTTCCATTGTGCGAGATAGTGACCGGTGGCATTGCCACTGAAGGCAGAAGCAGAGATATCAACGTCTGGACTTATCTTGTTTTCCGTGGAGAGTAAAGCATATACTACTGAAAGTACAGATGTAGCTCTTTGAACTGAAGATATTAGATGCTATCTGGTTCTCGTGTATGTCTTTCTAAAAGTTGCTGTTGCCTTTATTGTTAACTCATAAAAACTGTGTTCCGAACGAGGCCAGCAACAGTTTTCAACCAGATGAAATTCTGACCAACATGTACAGATAATCAAACGATTTCAACAGATGGAATCATGCCCTTGCTCTGCCGTTGTTGTTCTGCTTCATTGTATGCTTCAGTGAACTTTCGAGTTTATACCGTAGACTAAAGAGCAAACACTGGTTTCAAGAACGCTGGAGTCTTTTGGGTAGTGTGCTTCACCTGACACACTAAAGGATCTATATGTGACTTCACCGTTCACAGTTGTTTCCTACTTTGTTTCCTGGTAATTCACTGAGAAACTCTGAAAATGCCGTGTTTTCAAAGAGGCCTAGCCCTGAAATTATATTAGGTAAAGGATCATTCTTTGAAACAGGAGAGAACATCACAATTCCTAGCAATTATAACAGAAGTTATAGCTTTCTCTTCTCTGTCCGTGTGCTGATGGCTTCCATTGTGCGAGATAGTGACCGGTGGCATTGCCACTGAAGGCAGAAGCAGAGATAGCAACGTCTGGACATATCTTGGTTTCCGTGGAGAGTAACGCATATACTATTGAAAGTACAGATGTAGCTCTTTGAACTGAAGATATTAGATGCTATCTGGTTCTCGTGTATGTCTTTCTAAAAGTTGCTGTTGCCCTTATTGTTAACTCATAAAAACTGTGTTCCGAACGAGGCCAGCAACAGTTTTCAACCAGATGAAATTCTGACCAACATGTACAGATAATCAAACGATTTCAACAGATGGAATCATGCCCTTGCTCTGCCGTTGTTGTTCTGCTTCATTGTATGCTTCAGTGAACTTTCGAGTTTATACCGTAGACTAAAGAGCAAACACTGGTTTCAAGAACGCTGGAGTCTTTTGGGTAGTGTGCTTCACCTGACACACTAAAGGATCTATATGTGACTTCACCGTTCACAGTTGTTTCCTACTTTGTTTCCTGGTAATTCACTTAGAAACTCTCAAAATGCCGTGTTTTCAAAGAGGCCTAGTTCTGAAATTATATTAGGTAAAGGATCATTCTTTGAAACAGGAGAGAACATCACAATTCCTAGCAATTATAACAGAAGTTATTGCTTTCTCTTCTCTGTCCGTGTGCTTATGGCTTCCATTGTGCGAGATAGTGACCGGAGGCATTGCCACTTAAGGCAGAAGCAGAGATATCAACGTCTGGACTTATCCTGTTTTCCGTGGAGAGTAAAGCATATACTACTGAAAGTACAGATGTAGCTCTTTGAACTGAAGATATTAGATGCTATCTGGTTCTCGTGTATGTCTTTCTAAAAGTTGCTGTTGCCTTTATTGTTAACTCATAAAAACTGTGTTCCGAACGAGGCCAGCAACAGTTTTCAACCAGATGAAATTCTGACCAACATGTACAGATAATCAAACGATTTCAACAGATGGAATCATGCCCTTGCTCTGCCGTTGTTGTTCTGCTTCATTGTATGCTTCAGTGAACTTTCGAGTTTATACCGTAGACTAAAGAGCAAACACTGGTTTCAAGAACGCTGGAGTCTTTTGGGTAGTGTGCTTCACCTGACACACTAAAGGATCTATATGTGACTTCACCGTTCACAGTTGTTTCCTACTTTGTTTCCTGGTAATTCACTTAGAAACTCTCAAAATGCCGTGTTTTCAAAGAGGCCTAGCTCTGAAATTATATTAGGTAAAGGATCATTCTTTGAAACAGGAGAGAACATCACAATTCCTAGCAATTATAACAGAAGTTATAGCTTTCTCTTCTCTGTCCATGTGCTGATGGCTTCCATTGTGCGAGATAGTGACCGGTGGCATTGCCACTGAAGGCAGAAGCAGAGATACCAACGTCTGGACATATCTTGGTTTCCGTGGAGAGTAACGCATATACTATTGAAAGTACAGATGTAGCTCTTTGAACTGAAGATATTAGATGCTATCTGATTCTCGTGTATGTTTTTCTAAAAGTTGCTGTTGCCCTTATTGTTAACTCATAAAAACTGTGTTCCGAACGAGGCCAGCCACAGTTTTCAACCAGATGAAATTCTGACCAACATGTACAGATAATCAAACGATTTCAACAGATGGAATCATGCCCTTGCTCTGCCGTTGTTGTTCTGCTTCATTGTATGCTTCAGTGAACTTTCGAGTTTATACCGTAGACTAAAGAGCAAACACTGGTTTCAAGAACGCTGGAGTCTTTTGGGTAGTGTGCTTCACCTGACACACTAAAGGATCTATATGTGACTTCACCGTTCACAGTTGTTTCCTACTTTGTTTCCTGGTAATTCACTGAGAAACTCTGAAAATGCCGTGTTTTCAAAGAGGCCTAGCCCTGAAATTATATTAGGTAAAGGATCATTCTTTGAAACAGGAGAGAACATCACAATTCCTAGCAATTATAACAGAAGTTATAGCTTTCTCTTCTCTGTCCGTGTGCTGATGGCTTCCATTGTGCGAGATAGTGACCGGTGGCATTGCCACTGAAGGCAGAAGCAGAGATAGCAACGTCTGGACATATCTTGGTTTCCGTGGAGAGTAACGCATATACTATTGAAAGTACAGATGTAGCTCTTTGAACTGAAGATATTAGATGCTATCTGGTTCTCGTGTATGTCTTTCTAAAAGTTGCTGTTGCCCTTATTGTTAACTCATAAAAACTGTGTTCCGAACGAGGCCAGCAACAGTTTTCAACCAGATGAAATTCTGACCAACATGTACAGATAATCAAACGATTTCAACAGATGGAATCATGCCCTTGCTCTGCCGTTGTTGTTCTGCTTCATTGTATGCTTCAGTGAACTTTCGAGTTTATACCGTAGACTAAAGAGCAAACACTGGTTTCAAGAACGCTGGAGTCTTTTGGGTAGTGTGCTTCACCTGACACACTAAAGGATCTATATGTGACTTCACCGTTCACAGTTGTTTCCTACTTTGTTTCCTGGTAATTCACTTAGAAACTCTCAAAATGCCGTGTTTTCAAAGAGGCCTAGCTCTGAAATTATATTAGGTAAAGGATCATTCTTTGAAACAGGAGAGAACATCACAATTCCTAGCAATTATAACAGAAGTTATTGCTTTCTCTTCTCTGTCCGTGTGCTTATGGCTTCCATTGTGCGAGATAGTGACCGGAGGCATTGCCACTGAAGGCAGAAGCAGAGATATCAACGTCTGGACTTATCTTGTTTTCCGTGGAGAGTAAAGCATATACTACTGAAAGTACAGATGTAGCTCTTTGAACTGAAGATATTAGATGCTATCTGGTTCTCGTGTATGTCTTTCTAAAAGTTGCTGTTGCCCTTATTGTTAACTCATAAAAACTGTGTTCCGAACGAGGCCAGCAACAGTTTTCAACCAGATGAAATTCTAACCAACATGTATAGATAATCAAACGATTTCAACAGATGGAATCATGCCCTTGCTGTGCCGTTGTTGTTCTCCTTCATTGTATGCTTCAGTGAACTTTCGAGTTTATACCGTAGACTAAAGAGCAAACACTGGATTCAAGAACGCTGGAGTATTTTGGGTAGTGTGCTTCACCTGACACACTAAAGGATCTATATGTGACTTCACCGTTCACAGTTGTTTCCTACTTTGTTTCCTGGTAATTCACTGAGAAACTCTGAAAATGCCGTGTTTTCAAAGAGGCCTAGCCCTGAAATTATATTAGGTAAAGGATCATTCTTTGAAACAGGAGAGAACATCACAATTCCTAGCAATTATAACAGAAGTTATAGCTTTCTCTTCTCTGTCCGTGTGCTGATGGCTTCCATTGTGCGAGATAGTGACCGGTGGCATTGCCACTGAAGGCAGAAGCAGAGATAGCAACGTCTGGACATATCTTGGTTTCCGTGGAGAGTAACGCATATACTATTGAAAGTACAGATGTAGCTCTTTGAACTGAAGATATTAGATGCTATCTGGTTCTCGTGTATGTCTTTCTAAAAGTTGCTGTTGCCCTTATTGTTAACTCATAAAAACTGTGTTCCGAACGAGGCCAGCAACAGTTTTCAACCAGATGAAATTCTGACCAACATGTACAGATAATCAAACGATTTCAACAGATGGAATCATGCCCTTGCTCTGCCGTTGTTGTTCTGCTTCATTGTATGCTTCAGTGAACTTTCGAGTTTATACCGTAGACTAAAGAGCAAACACTGGTTTCAAGAACGCTGGAGTCTTTTGGGTAGTGTGCTTCACCTGACACACTAAAGGATCTATATGTGACTTCACCGTTCACAGTTGTTTCCTACTTTGTTTCCTGGTAATTCACTGAGAAACTCTGAAAATGCCGTGTTTTCAAAGAGCCCTAGCCCTGAAATTATATTAGGTAAAGGATCATTCTTTGAAACAGGAGAGAACATCACAATTCCTAGCAATTATAACAGAAGTTATTGCTTTCTCTTCTCTGTCCGTGTGCTTATGGCTTCCATTGTGGGAGATAGTGACCGGTGGCATTGCCACTGAAGGCAGAAGCAGAGATATCAACGTCTGGACTTATCTTGTTTTCCGTGGAGAGTAAAGCATATACTACTGAAAGTACAGATGTAGCTCTTTGAACTGAAGATATTAGATGCCATCTGGTTCTCGTGTATGTCTTTCTAAAAGTTGCTGTTGCCCTTATTGTTAACTCATAAAAACTGTGTTCCGAACGAGTCCAGCAACAGTTTTCAACCAGATGAAATTCTAACCAACATGTACAGATAATCAAACGATTTCAACAGATGGAATCATGCCCTTGCTGTGCCGTTGTTGTTCTTCTTCATTGTATGCTTCAGTGAACTTTCGAGTTTATACCGTAGACTAAAGAGCAAACACTGGTTTCAAGAACGCTGGAGTCTTTTGGGTAGTGTGCTTCACCTGACACACTAAAGGATCTATATGTGACTTCACCGTTCACAGTTGTTTCCTACTTTGTTTCCTGGTAATTCACTTAGAAACTCTGAAAATGCCGTGTTTTCAAAGAGGCCTAGCCCTGAAATTATATTAGGTAAAGGATCATTCTTTGAAACAGGAGAGAACATCACAATTCCTAGCAATTATAACAGAAGTTATAGCTTTCTCTTCTCTGTCCATGTGCTGATGGCTTCCATTGTGCGAGATAGTGACCGGTGGCATTGCCATTGAAGGCAGAAGCAGAGATAGGAACGTCTGGACATATCTTGGTTTCCGTGGAGAGTAACGCATATACTATTGAAAGTACAGATGTAGCTCTTTGAACTGAAGATATTAGATGCTATCTGGTTCTCGTGTATGTCTTTCTAAAAGTTGCTGTTGCCCTTATTGTTAACTCATAAAAACTGTGTTCCGAACGAGGCCAGCAACAGTTTTCAACCAGATGAAATTCTAACAAACATGTATAGATAATCAAACGATTTCAACAGATGGAATCATGCCCTTGCTGTGCCGTTGTTGTTCTCCTTCATTGTATGCTTCAGTGAACTTTCGAGTTTATACCGTAGACTAAAGAGCAAACACTGGTTTCAAGAACGCTGGAGTCTTTTGGGTAGTGTGCTTCACCTGACACACTAAAGGATCTATATGTGACTTCACCGTTCACAGTTGTTTCCTACTTTGTTTCCTGGTAATTCACTGAGAAACTCTGAAAATGCCGTGTTTTCAAAGAGGCCTAGCCCTGAAATTATATTAGGTAAAGGATCATTCTTTGAAACAGGAGAGAACATCACAATTCCTAGCAATTATAACAGAAGTTATAGCTTTCTCTTCTCTGTCCGTGTGCTGATGGCTTCCATTGTGCGAGATAGTGACCGGTGGCATTGCCACTGAAGGCAGAAGCAGAGATAGCAACGTCTGGACATATCTTGGTTTCCGTGGAGAGTAACGCATATACTATTGAAAGTACAGATGTAGCTCTTTGAACTGAAGATATTAGATGCTATCTGGTTCTCGTGTATGTCTTTCTAAAAGTTGCTGTTGCCCTTATTGTTAACTCATAAAAACTGTGTTCCGAACGAGGCCAGCAACAGTTTTCAACCAGATGAAATTCTGACCAACATGTACAGATAATCAAACGATTTCAACAGATGGAATCATGCCCTTGCTCTGCCGTTGTTGTTCTGCTTCATTGTATGCTTCAGTGAACTTTCGAGTTTATACCGTAGACTAAAGAGCAAACACTGGTTTCAAGAACGCTGGAGTCTTTTGGGTAGTGTGCTTCACCTGACACACTAAAGGATCTATATGTGACTTCACCGTTCACAGTTGTTTCCTACTTTGTTTCCTGGTAATTCACTGAGAAACTCTGAAAATGCCGTGTTTTCAAAGAGGCCTAGCCCTGAAATTATATTAGGTAAAGGATCATTCTTTGAAACAGGAGAGAACATCACAATTCCTAGCAATTATAACAGAAGTTATTGCTTTCTCTTCTCTGTCCGTGTGCTTATGGTTTCCATTGTGCGAGATAGTGACCGGTGGCATTGCCACTGAAGGCAGAAGCAGAGATATCAACGTCTGGACTTATCTTGTTTTCCGTGGAGAGTAAAGCATATACTACTGAAAGTACAGATGTAGCTCTTTGAACTGAAGATATTAGATGCCATCTGGTTCTCGTGTATGTCTTTCTAAAAGTTGCTGTTGCCCTTATTGTTAACTCATAAAATCTGTGTTCCGAACGAGTCCAGCAACAGTTTTCAACCAGATGAAATTCTAACCAACATGTATAGATAATCAAACGATTTCAACAGATGGAATCATGCCCTTGCTGTGCCGTTGTTGTTCTCCTTCATTGTATGCTTCAGTGAACTTTCGAGTTTATACCGTAGACTAAAGAGCAAACACTGGTTTCAAGAACGCTGGAGTCTTTTGGGTAGTGTGCTTCACCTGACACACTAAAGGATCTATATGTGACTTCACCGTTCACAGTTGTTTCCTACTTTGTTTCCTGGTAATTCACTGAGAAACTCTGAAAATGCCGTGTTTTCAAAGAGGCCTAGCCCTGAAATTATATTAGGTAAAGGATCATTCTTTGAAACAGGAGAGAACATCACAATTCCTAGCAATTATAACAGAAGTTATAGCTTTCTCTTCTCTGTCCGTGTGCTGATGGCTTCCATTGTGCGAGATAGTGACCGGTGGCATTGCCACTGAAGGCAGAAGCAGAGATAGCAACGTCTGGACATATCTTGGTTTCCGTGGAGAGTAACGCATATACTATTGAAAGTACAGATGTAGCTCTTTGAACTGAAGATATTAGATGCTATCTGGTTCTCGTGTATGTCTTTCTAAAAGTTGCTGTTGCCCTTATTGTTAACTCATAAAAACTGTGTTCCGAACGAGGCCAGCAACAGTTTTCAACCAGATGAAATTCTGACCAACATGTACAGATAATCAAACGATTTCAACAGATGGAATCATGCCCTTGCTCTGCCGTTGTTGTTCTGCTTCATTGTATGCTTCAGTGAACTTTCGAGTTTATACCGTAGACTAAAGAGCAAACACTGGTTTCAAGAACGCTGGAGTCTTTTGGGTAGTGTGCTTCACCTGACACACTAAAGGATCTATATGTGACTTCACCGTTCACAGTTGTTTCCTACTTTGTTTCCTGGTAATTCACTGAGAAACTCTGAAAATGCCGTGTTTTCAAAGAGGCCTAGCTCTGAAATTATATTAGGTAAAGGATCATTCTTTGAAACAGGAGAGAACATCACAATTCCTAGCAATTATAACAGAAGTTATTGCTTTCTCTTCTCTGTCCGTGTGCTGATGGCTTCCATTGTGCGAGATAGTGACCGGTGGCATTGCCACTGAAGGCAGAAGCAGAGATAGCAACGTCTGGACTTATCTTGTTTTCCGTGGAGAGTAAAGCATATACTACTGAAAGTACAGATGTAGCTCTTTGAACTGAAGATATTAGATGCCATCTGGTTCTCGTGTATGTCTTTCTAAAAGTTGCTGTTGCCCTTATTGTTAACTCATAAAAACTGTGTTCCGAACGAGTCCAGCAACAGTTTTCAACCAGATGAAATTCTAACCAACATGTACAGATAATCAAACGATTTCAACAGATGGAATCATGCCCTTGCTGTGCCGTTGTTGTTCTCCTTCATTGTATGCTTCAGTGAACTTTCGAGTTTATACAGTAGACTAAAGAGCAAACACTGGTTTCAAGAACGCTGGAGTCTTTTGGGTAGTGTGCTTCACCTGACACACTAAAGG
Organism: Furipterus horrens; assembly: GCF_987537825.1. NCBI lineage: Eukaryota > Metazoa > Chordata > Mammalia > Chiroptera > Furipteridae > Furipterus > Furipterus horrens. The sequence continues at coordinate 65,604,944 of NW_028327179.1, forward strand.
ATCTATATGTGACTTCACCGTTCACAGTTGTTTCCTACTTTGTTTCCTGGTAATTCACTGAGAAACTCTGAAAATGCCGTGTTTTCAAAGAGACCTAGCTCTGAAATTATATTAGGTAAAGGATCATTCTTTGAAACAGGAGAGAACATCACAATTCCTAGCAATTATAACAGAAGTTATAGCTTTCTCTTCTCTGTCCATGTGCTGATGGCTTCCATTGTGCGAGATAGTGACCGGTGGCATTGCCACTGAAGGCAGAAGCAGAGATAGCAACGTCTGGACATATCTTGGTTTCCGTGGAGAGTAACGCATATACTATTGAAAGTACAGATATAGCTCTTTGAACTGAAGATATTAGATGCTATCTGGTTCTCGTGTATGTCTTTCTAAAAGTTGCTGTTGCCCTTATTGTTAACTCATAAAAACTGTGTTCCGAACGAGGCCAGCAACAGTTTTCAACCACATGAAATTCTGATCAACATGTACAGATAATCAAACGATTTCAACAGATGGAATCATGCCCTTGCTCTGCCGTTGTTGTTCTGCTTCATTGTATGCTTCAGTGAACCTTCTAGTTTATACCGTAGACTAAAGAGCAAACACTGGTTTCAAGAACGCTGGAGTCTTTTGGGTAGTGTGCTTCACCTGACACACTAAAGGATCTATATGTGACTTCACCGTTCACAGTTGTTTCCTACTTTGTTTCCTGGTAATTCACTTAGAAACTCTCAAGATGCCGTGTTTTCAAAGAGGCCTAGCTCTGAAATTATATTAGGTAAAGGATCATTCTTTGAAACAGTAGAGAACATCACAATTCCTAGCAATTATAACAGAAGTTATAGCTTTCTCTTCTCTGTCCGTGTGCTGATGGCTTCCATTGTACAAGATAGTGACCGGTGGCATTGCCACTGAAGGCAGAAGCAGAGATAGCAACGTCTGGACATATCTTGGTTTCCGTGGAGAGTAACGCATATACTATATAAAGTACAGATATAGCTCTTTGAACTGAAGATATTAGATGCTATCTGGTTCTCGTGTATGTCTTTCTAAAAGTTGCTGTTGCCCTTATTGTTAACTCATAAAAACTGTGTTCCGAACGAGGCCAGCAACAGTTTTCAACCAGATGAAATTCTGACCAACATGTACAGATAATCAAACGATTTCAACAGATGGAATCATGCCCTTGCTCTGCCGTTGTTGTTCTGCTTCATTGTATGCTTCAGTGAACTTTCGAGTTTATACCGTAGACTAAAGAGCAAACACTGGTTTCAAGAACGCTGGAGTCTTTTGGGTAGTGTGCTTCACCTGACACACTAAAGGATCTATATGTGACTTCACCGTTCACAGTTGTTTCCTACTTTGTTTCCTGGTAATTCACTTAGAAACTCTGAAAATGCCGTGTTTTCAAAGAGGCCTAGCTCTGAAATTATATTAGGTAAAGGATCATTCTTTGAAACAGGAGAGAACATCACAATTCCTAGCAATTATAACAGAAGTTATAGCTTTCTCTTCTCTGTCCGTGTTCTGATGGCTTCCAATGTGCGAGATAGTGACCGGTGGCATTGCCACTGAAGGCAGAAGCAGAGATAACAACGTCTGGACATATCTTGGTTTCCGTGGAGAGTAACGCATATACTATTGAAAGTACAGATGTAGCTCTTTGAACTGAAGATATTAGATGCTATCTGGTTCTCGTGTATGTCTTTCTAAAAGTTGCTGTTGCCCTTATTGTTAACTCATAAAAACTGTGTTCCGAACGAGGCCAGCAACAGTTTTCAACCAGATGAAATTCTGACCAACATGTACAGATAATCAAACGATTTCAACAGATGGAATCATGCCCTTGCTCTGCCGTTGTTGTTCTGCTTCATTGTATGCTTCAGTGAACCTTCTAGTTTATACCGTAGACTAAAGAGCAAACACTGGTTTCAAGAACGCTGGAGTCTTTTGGGTATTGTGCTTCACCTGACACACTAAAGGATCTATATGTGACTTCACCGTTCACAGTTGTTTCCTACTTTGTTTCCTGGTAATTCACTGAGAAACTCTGAAAATGCCGTGTTTTCAAAGAGGCCTAGCCCTGAAATTATATTAGGTAAAGGATCATTCTTTGAAACAGGAGAGAACATCACAATTCCTAGCAATTATAACAGAAGTTATTGCTTTCTCTTCTCTGTCCGTGTGCTTATGGTTTCCATTGTGCGAGATAGTGACCGGTGGCATTGCCACTGAAGGCAGAAGCAGAGATATCAACGTCTGGACTTATCTTGTTTTCCGTGGAGAGTAAAGCATATACTACTGAAAGTACAGATGTAGCTCTTTGAACTGAAGATATTAGATGCCATCTGGTTCTCGTGTATGTCTTTCTAAAAGTTGCTGTTGCCCTTATTGTTAACTCATAAAAACTGTGTTCCGAACGAGTCCAGCAACAGTTTTCAACCAGATGAAATTCTAACCAACATGTACAGATAATCAAACGATTTCAACAGATGGAATCATGCCCTTGCTCTGCCGTTGTTGTTCTGCTTCATTGTATGCTTCAGTGAACTTTCGAGTTTATACCGTAGACTAAAGAGCAAACACTGGTTTCAAGAACGCTGGAGTCTTTTGGGTAGTGTGCTTCACCTGACACACTAAAGGATCTATATGTGACTTCACCGTTCACAGTTGTTTCCTACTTTGTTTCCTGGTAATTCACTTAGAAACTCTGAAAATGCCGTGTTTTCAAAGAGGCCTAGCCCTGAAATTATATTAGGTAAAGGATCATTCTTTGAAACAGGAGAGAACATCACAATTCCTAGCAATTATAACAGAAGTTATAGCTTTCTCTTCTCTGTCCATGTGCTGATGGCTTCCATTGTGCGAGATAGTGACCGGTGGCATTGCCATTGAAGGCAGAAGCAGAGATAGCAACGTGTGGACATATCTTGGTTTCCGTGGAGAGTAACGCATATACTATTGAAAGTACAGATGTAGCTCTTTGAACTGAAGATATTAGATGCTATCTGGTTCTCGTGTATGTCTTTCTAAAAGTTGCTGTTGCCCTTATTGTTAACTCATAAAATCTGTGTTCCGAACGAGTCCAGCAACAGTTTTCAACCAGATGAAATTCTAACCAACATGTATAGATAATCAAACGATTTCAACAGATGGAATCATGCCCTTGCTGTGCCGTTGTTGTTCTCCTTCATTGTATGCTTCAGTGAACTTTCGAGTTTATACCGTAGACTAAAGAGCAAACACTGGTTTCAAGAACGCTGGAGTCTTTTGGGTAGTGTGCTTCACCTGACACACTAAAGGATCTATATGTGACTTCACCGTTCACAGTTGTTTCCTACTTTGTTTCCTGGTAATTCACTGAGAAACTCTGAAAATGCCGTGTTTTCAAAGAGGCCTAGCCCTGAAATTATATTAGGTAAAGGATCATTCTTTGAAACAGGAGAGAACATCACAATTCCTAGCAATTATAACAGAAGTTATAGCTTTCTCTTCTCTGTCCGTGTGCTGATGGCTTCCATTGTGCGAGATAGTGACCGGTGGCATTGCCACTGAAGGCAGAAGCAGAGATAGCAACGTCTGGACATATCTTGGTTTCCGTGGAGAGTAACGCATATACTATTGAAAGTACAGATGTAGCTCTTTGAACTGAAGATATTAGATGCTATCTGGTTCTCGTGTATGTCTTTCTAAAAGTTGCTGTTGCCCTTATTGTTAACTCATAAAAACTGTGTTCCGAACGAGGCCAGCAACAGTTTTCAACCAGATGAAATTCTGACCAACATGTACAGATAATCAAACGATTTCAACAGATGGAATCATGCCCTTGCTCTGCCGTTGTTGTTCTGCTTCATTGTATGCTTCAGTGAACTTTCGAGTTTATACCGTAGACTAAAGAGCAAACACTGGTTTCAAGAACGCTGGAGTCTTTTGGGTAGTGTGCTTCACCTGACACACTAAAGGATCTATATGTGACTTCACCGTTCACAGTTGTTTCCTACTTTGTTTCCTGGTAATTCACTTAGAAACTCTGAAAATGCCGTGTTTTCAAAGAGGCCTAGCTCTGAAATTATATTAGGTAAAGGATCATTCTTTGAAACAGGAGAGAACATCACAATTCCTAGCAATTATAACAGAAGTTATAGCTTTCTCTTCTCTGTCCGTGTTCTGATGGCTTCCAATGTGCGAGATAGTGACCGGTGGCATTGCCACTGAAGGCAGAAGCAGAGATAGCAACGTCTGGACATATCTTGGTTTCCGTGGAGAGTAACGCATATACTATTGAAAGTACAGATGTAGCTCTTTGAACTGAAGATATTAGATGCTATCTGGTTCTCGTGTATGTCTTTCTAAAAGTTGCTGTTGCCCTTATTGTTAACTCATAAAAACTGTGTTCCGAACGAGGCCAGCAACAGTTTTCAACCAGATGAAATTCTGACCAACATGTACAGATAATCAAACGATTTCAACAGATGGAATCATGCCCTTGCTCTGCCGTTGTTGTTCTGCTTCATTGTATGCTTCAGTGAACCTTCAAGTTTATACCGTAGACTAAAGAGCAAACACTGGTTTCAAGAACGCTGGAGTCTTTTGGGTATTGTGCTTCACCTGACACACTAAAGGATCTATATGTGACTTCACCGTTCACAGTTGTTTCCTACTTTGTTTCCTGGTAATTCACTGAGAAACTCTGAAAATGCCGTGTTTTCAAAGAGGCCTAGCCCTGAAATTATATTAGGTAAAGGATCATTCTTTGAAACAGGAGAGAACATCACAATTCCTAGCAATTATAACAGAAGTTATTGCTTTCTCTTCTCTGTCCGTGTGCTTATGGTTTCCATTGTGCGAGATAGTGACCGGTGGCATTGCCACTGAAGGCAGAAGCAGAGATATCAACGTCTGGACTTATCTTGTTTTCCGTGGAGAGTAAAGCATATACTACTGAAAGTACAGATGTAGCTCTTTGAACTGAAGATATTAGATGCCATCTGGTTCTCGTGTATGTCTTTCTAAAAGTTGCTGTTGCCCTTATTGTTAACTCATAAAAATTGTGTTCCGAACGAGTCCAGCAACAGTTTTCAACCAGATGAAATTCTAACCAACATGTACAGATAATCAAACGATTTCAACAGATGGAATCATGCCCTTGCTCTGCCGTTGTTGTTCTGCTTCATTGTATGCTTCAGTGAACTTTCGAGTTTATACCGTAGACTAAAGAGCGAACACTGGTTTCAAGAACGCTGGAGTCTTTTGGGTAGTGTGCTTCACCTGACACACTAAAGGATCTATATGTGACTTCACCGTTCACAGTTGTTTCCTACTTTGTTTCCTGGTAATTCACTTAGAAACTCTGAAAATGCCGTGTTTTCAAAGAGGCCTAGCCCTGAAATTATATTAGGTAAAGGATCATTCTTTGAAACAGGAGAGAACATCACAATTCCTAGCAATTATAACAGAAGTTATAGCTTTCTCTTCTCTGTCCATGTGCTGATGGCTTCCATTGTGCGAGATAGTGACCGGTGGCATTGCCATTGAAGGCAGAAGCAGAGATAGCAACGTCTGGACATATCTTGGTTTCCGTGGAGAGTAACGCATATACTATTGAAAGTACAGATGTAGCTCTTTGAACTGAAGATATTAGATGCTATCTGGTTCTCGTGTATGTCTTTCTAAAAGTTGCTGTTGCCCTTATTGTTAACTCATAAAATCTGTGTTCCGAACGAGTCCAGCAACAGTTTTCAACCAGATGAAATTCTAACCAACATGTATAGATAATCAAACGATTTCAACAGATGGAATCATGCCCTTGCTGTGCCGTTGTTGTTCTCCTTCATTGTATGCTTCAGTGAACTTTCGAGTTTATACCGTAGACTAAAGAGCAAACACTGGTTTCAAGAACGCTGGAGTCTTTTGGGTAGTGTGCTTCACCTGACACACTAAAGGATCTATATGTGACTTCACCGTTCACAGTTGTTTCCTACTTTGTTTCCTGGTAATTCACTGAGAAACTCTGAAAATGCCGTGTTTTCAAAGAGGCCTAGCCCTGAAATTATATTAGGTAAAGGATCATTCTTTGAAACAGGAGAGAACATCACAATTCCTAGCAATTATAACAGAAGTTATAGCTTTCTCTTCTCTGTCCGTGTGCTGATGGCTTCCATTGTGCGAGATAGTGACCGGTGGCATTGCCACTGAAGGCAGAAGCAGAGATAGCAACGTCTGGACATATCTTGGTTTCCGTGGAGAGTAACGCATATACTATTGAAAGTACAGATGTAGCTCTTTGAACTGAAGATATTAGATGCTATCTGGTTCTCGTGTATGTCTTTCTAAAAGTTGCTGTTGCCCTTATTGTTAACTCATAAAAACTGTGTTCCGAACGAGGCCAGCAACAGTTTTCAACCAGATGAAATTCTGACCAACATGTACAGATAATCAAACGATTTCAACAGATGGAATCATGCCCTTGCTCTGCCGTTGTTGTTCTGCTTCATTGTATGCTTCAGTGAACTTTCGAGTTTATACCGTAGACTAAAGAGCAAACACTGGTTTCAAGAACGCTGGAGTCTTTTGGGTAGTGTGCTTCACCTGACACACTAAAGGATCTATATGTGACTTCACCGTTCACAGTTGTTTCCTACTTTGTTTCCTGGTAATTCACTGAGAAACTCTGAAAATGCCGTGTTTTCAAAGAGGCCTAGCTCTGAAATTATATTAGGTAAAGGATCATTCTTTGAAACAGGAGAGAACATCACAATTCCTAGCAATTATAACAGAAGTTATTGCTTTCTCTTCTCTGTCCGTGTGCTTATGGCTTCCATTGTGCGAGATAGTGACCGGTGGCATTGCCACTGAAGGCAGAAGCAGAGATATCAACGTCTGGACTTATCTTGTTTTCCGTGGAGAGTAAAGCATATACTACTGAAAGTACAGATGTAGCTCTTTGAACTGAAGATATTAGATGCCATCTGGTTCTCGTGTATGTCTTTCTAAAAGTTGCTGTTGCCCTTATTGTTAACTCATAAAAACTGTGTTCCGAACGAGTCCAGCAACAGTTTTCAACCAGATGAAATTCTAACCAACATGTACAGATAATCAAACGATTTCAACAGATGGAATCATGCCCTTGCTGTGCCGTTGTTGTTCTCCTTCATTGTATGCTTCAGTGAACTTTCGAGTTTATACAGTAGACTAAAGAGCAAACACTGGTTTCAAGAACGCTGGAGTCTTTTGGGTAGTGTGCTTCACCTGACACACTAAAGGATCTATATGTGACTTCACCGTTCACAGTTGTTTCCTACTTTGTTTCCTGGTAATTCACTGAGAAACTCTGAAAATGCCGTGTTTTCAAAGAGACCTAGCTCTGAAATTATATTAGGTAAAGGATCATTCTTTGAAACAGGATAGAACATCACAATTCCTAGCAATTATAACAGAAGTTAGAGCTTTCTCTTCTCTGTCCGTGTGCTGATGGCTTCCATTGTGCGAGATAGTGACCGGTGGCATTGCCACTGAAGGCAGAAGCAGAGATAGCAACGTCTGGACATATCTTGGTTTCCGTGGAGAGTAACGCATATACTATTGAAAGTACAGATATAGCTCTTTGAACTGAAGATATTAGATGCTATCTGGTTCTCGTGTATGTCTTTCTAAAAGTTGCTGTTGCCCTTATTGTTAACTCATAAAAACTGTGTTCCGAACGAGGCCTGCAACAGTTTTCAACCAGATGAAATTCTGACCAACATGTACAGATAATCAAACGATTTCAACAGATGGAATCATGCCCTTGCTCTGCCGTTGTTGTTCTGCTTCATTGTATGCTTCAGTGAACTTTCGAGTTTATACCGTAGACTAAAGAGCAAACACTGGTTTCAAGAACGCTGGAGTCTTTTGGGTAGTGTGCTTCACCTGACACACTAAAGGATCTATATGTGACTTCACCGTTCACAGTTGTTTCCTACTTTGTTTCCTGGTAATTCACTTAGAAACTCTGAAAATGCCGTGTTTTCAAAGAGGCCTAGCTCTGAAATTATATTAGGTAAAGGATCATTCTTTGAAACAGGAGAGAACATCACAATTCCTAGCAATTATAACAGAAGTTATAGCTTTCTCTTCTCTGTCCGTGTGCTGATGGCTTCCATTGTGCGAGATAGTGACCGGTGGCATTGCCACTGAAGGCAGAAGCAGAGATAGCAACGTCTGGACATATCTTGGTTTCCGTGGAGAGTAACGCATATACTATTGAAAGTACAGATGTAGCTCTTTGAACTGAAGATATTAGATGCTATCTGGTTCTCGTGTATGTCTTTCTAAAAGTTGCTGTTGCCCTTATTGTTAACTCATAAAAACTGTGTTCCGAACGAGGCCAGCAACAGTTTTCAACCAGATGAAATTCTGACCAACATGTACAGATAATCAAACGATTTCAACAGATGGAATCATGCCCTTGCTCTGCCGTTGTTGTTCTGCTTCATTGTATGCTTCAGTGAACCTTCTAGTTTATACCGTAGACTAAAGAGCAAACACTGGTTTCAAGAACGCTGGAGTCTTTTGGGTAGTGTGCTTCACCTGACACACTAAAGGATCTATATGTGACTTCACCGTTCACAGTTGTTTCCTACTTTGTTTCCTGGTAATTCACTTAGAAACTCTCAAGATGCCGTGTTTTCAAAGAGGCCTAGCTCTGAAATTATATTAGGTAAAGGATCATTCTTTGAAACAGGAGAGAACATCACAATTCCTAGCAATTATAACAGAAGTTATAGCTTTCTCTTCTCTGTCCGTGTGCTGATGGCTTCCATTGTACAAGATAGTGACCGGTGGCATTGCCACTGAAGGCAGAAGCAGAGATAGCAACGTCTGGACATATCTTGGTTTCCGTGGAGAGTAACGCATATACTATATAAAGTACAGATATAGCTCTTTGAACTGAAGATATTAGATGCTATCTGGTTCTCGTGTATGTCTTTCTAAAAGTTGCTGTTGCCCTTATTGTTAACTCATAAAAACTGTGTTCCGAACGAGGCCAGCAACAGTTTTCAACCAGATGAAATTCTGACCAACATGTACAGATAATCAAACGATTTCAACAGATGGAATCATGCCCTTGCTCTGCCGTTGTTGTTCTGCTTCATTGTATGCTTCAGTGAACTTTCGAGTTTATACCGTAGACTAAAGAGCAAACACTGGTTTCAAGAACGCTGGAGTCTTTTGTGTAGTGTGCTTCACCTGACACACTAAAGGATCTATATGTGACTTCACCGTTCACAGTTGTTTCCTACTTTGTTTCCTGGTAATTCACTTAGAAACTCTGAAAATGCCGTGTTTTCAAAGAGGCCTAGCTCTGAAATTATATTAGGTAAAGGATCATTCTTTGAAACAGGAGAGAACATCACAATTCCTAGCAATTATAACAGAAGTTATAGCTTTCTCTTCTCTGTCCGTGTTCTGATGGCTTCCAATGTGCGAGATAGTGACCGGTGGCATTGCCACTGAAGGCAGAAGCAGAGATAGCAACGTCTGGACATATCTTGGTTTCCGTGGAGAGTAACGCATATACTATTGAAAGTACAGATGTAGCTCTTTGAACTGAAGATATTAGATGCTATCTGGTTCTCGTGTATGTCTTTCTAAAAGTTGCTGTTGCCCTTATTGTTAACTCATAAAAACTGTGTTCCGAACGAGGCCAGCAACAGTTTTCAACCAGATGAAATTCTGACCAACATGTACAGATAATCAAACGATTTCAACAGATGGAATCATGCCCTTGCTCTGCCGTTGTTGTTCTGCTTCATTGTATGCTTCAGTGAACCTTCTAGTTTATACCGTAGACTAAAGAGCAAACACTGGTTTCAAGAACGCTGGAGTCTTTTGGGTATTGTGCTTCACCTGACACACTAAAGGATCTATATGTGACTTCACCGTTCACAGTTGTTTCCTACTTTGTTTCCTGGTAATTCACTTAGAAACTCTCAAAATGCCGTGTTTTCAAAGAGGCCTAGCTCTGAAATTATATTAGGTAAAGGATCATTCTTTGAAACAGGAGAGAACATCACAATTCCTAGCAATTATAACAGAAGTTATAGCTTTCTCTTCTCTGTCCGTGTGCTGATGGCTTCCATTGTACAAGATAGTGACCGGTGGCATTGCCACTGAAGGCAGAAGCAGAGATAGCAACGTCTGGACATATCTTGGTTTCCGTGGAGAGTAACGCATATACTATTGAAAGTACAGATGTAGCTCTTTGAACTGAAGATATTAGATGCTATCTGGTTCTCGTGTATGTCTTTCTAAAAGTTGCTGTTGCCCTTATTGTTAACTCATAAAAACTGTGTTCCGAACGAGGCCAGCAACAGTTTTCAACCAGATGAAATTCTGACCAACATGTACAGATAATCAAACGATTTCAACAGATGGAATCATGCCCTTGCTCTGCCGTTGTTGTTCTGCTTCATTGTATGCTTCAGTGAACTTTCGAGTTTATACCGTAGACTAAAGAGCAAACACTGGTTTCAAGAACGCTGGAGTCTTTTGGGTAGTGTGCTTCACCTGACACACTAAAGGATCTATATGTGACTTCACCGTTCACAGTTGTTTCCTACTTTGTTTCCTGGTAATTCACTGAGAAACTCTGAAAATGCCGTGTTTTCAAAGAGGCCTAGCCCTGAAATTATATTAGGTAAAGGATCATTCTTTGAAACAGGAGAGAACATCACAATTCCTAGCAATTATAACAGAAGTTATAGCTTTCTCTTCTCTGTCCATGTGCTGATGGCTTCCATTGTGTGAGATAGTGACCGGTGGCATTGCCACTGAAGGCAGAAGCAGAGATAGCAACGTCTGGACATATCTTGTGTTCCGTGGAGAGTAACGCATATACTATTGAAAGTACAGATGTAGCTCTTTGAACTGAAGATATTAGATGCTATCTGGTTCTCGTGTATGTCTTTCTAAAAGTTGCTGTTGCCCTTATTGTTAACTCATAAAAACTGTGTTCCGAACGAGGCCAGCAACAGTTTTCAACCAGATGAAATTCTGACCAACATGTACAGATAATCAAACGATTTCAACAGATGGAATCATGCCCTTGCTCTGCCGTTGTTGTTCTGCTTCATTGTATGCTTCAGTGAACTTTCGAGTTTATACCGTAGACTAAAGAGCAAACACTGGTTTCAATAACGCTGGAGTCTTTTGGGTAGTGTGCTTCACCTGACTCACTAAAGGATCTATATGTGACTTCACCGTTCACAGTTGTTTCCTACTTTGTTTCCTGGTAATTCACTGAGAAACTCTGAAAATGCCGTGTTTTCAAAGAGGCCTAGCTCTGAAATTATATTAGGTAAAGGATCATTCTTTGAAACAGGAGAGAACATCACAATTCCTAGCAATTATAACAGAAGTTATAGCTTTCTCTTCCCTTTCATGTGCTGATGGCTTCCATTGTGCGAGATAGTGACCGGTGGCATTGCCACTGAAGGCAGAAGCAGAGATAGCAACGTCTGGACATATCTTGGTTTCCGTGGAGAGTAACGCATATACTATATAAAGTACAGATATAGCTCTTTGAACTGAAGATATTAGATGCTATCTGGTTTTGGTGTATGTCTTTCTAAAAGTTGCTGTTGCCCTTATTGTTAACTCATAAAACTGTGTTCCGAACGAGGCCAGCAACAGTTTTCAACCAGATGAAATTCTGACCAACATGTACAGATAATCAAACGATTTCAACAGATGGAATCATGCCCTTGCTCTGCCGTTGTTGTTCTGCTTCATTGTATGCTTCAGTGAACTTTCGAGTTTATACCGTAGACTAAAGAGCAAACACTGGTTTCAAGAACGCTGGAGTCTTTTGGGTAGTGTGCTTCACCTGACACACTAAAGGATCTATATGTGACTTCACCGTTCACAGATGTTTCCTAATTTGTTTCCTGGTAATTCACTTAGAAACTCTCAAAATGCCGTGTTTTCAAAGAGGCTAACCCTGAAATTATATTAGGTAAAGGATCATTCTTTGAAACAGGAGAGAACATCACAATTCCTAGCAATTATAACAGAAGTTATAGCTTTCTCTTCTCTGTCCATGTGCTGATGGCTTCCATTGTGTGAGATAGTGACCGGTGGCATTGCCACTGAAGGCAGAAGCAGAGATAGCAACGTCTGGACATATCTTGGTTTCCGTGGAGAGTAACGCATATACTATTGAAAGTACAGATGTAGCTCTTTGAACTGAAGATATTAGATGCTATCTGGTTCTCGTGTATGTCTTTCTAAAAGTTGCTGTTGCCCTTATTGTTAACTCATAAAAACTGTGTTCCGAACGAGGCCAGCAACAGTTTTCAACCAGATGAAATTCTGACCAACATGTACAGATAATCAAACGATTTCAACAGATGGAATCATGCCCTTGCTCTGCCGTTGTTGTTCTGCTTCATTGTATGCTTCAGTGAACTTTCGAGTTTATACCGTAGACTAAAGAGCAAACACTGGTTTCAAGAACGCTGGAGTCTTTTGGGTAGTGTGCTTCACCTGACACACTAAAGGATCTATATGTGACTTCACCGTTCACAGTTGTTTCCTACTTTGTTTCCTGGTAATTCACTGAGAAACTCTGAAAATGCCGTGTTTTCAAAGAGGCCTAGCTCTGAAATTATATTAGGTAAAGGATCATTCTTTGAAACAGGAGAGAACATCACAATTCCTAGCAATTATAACAGAAGTTATAGCTTTCTCTTCTCTGTCCATGTGCTGATGGCTTCCATTGTGCGAGATAGTGACCGGTGGCATTGCCACTGAAGGCAGAAGCAGAGATAGCAACGTCTGGACATATCTTGGTTTCCGTGGAGAGTAACGCATATACTATTGAAAGTACAGATGTAGCTCTTTGAACTGAAGATATTAGATGCTATCTGGTTCTCGTGTATGTCTTTCTAAAAGTTGCTGTTGCCCTTATTGTTAACTCATAAAAACTGTGTTCCGAACGAGTCCAGCAACAGTTTTCAACCAGATGAAATTCTAACCAACATGTACAGATAATCAAACGATTTCAACAGATGGAATCATGCCCTTGCTCTGCCGTTGTTGTTCTGCTTCATTGTATGCTTCAGTGAACCTTCTAGTTTATACCGTAGACTAAAGAGCAAACACTGGTTTCAAGAACGCTGGAGTCTTTTGGGTAGTGTGCTTCACCTGACACACTAAAGGATCTATATGTGACTTCACCGTTCACAGTTGTTTCCTACTTTGTTTCCTGGTAATTCACTTAGAAACTCTCAAGATGCCGTGTTTTCAAAGAGGCCTAGCTCTGAAATTATATTAGGTAAAGGATCATTCTTTGAAACAGGAGAGAACATCACAATTCCTAGCAATTATAACAGAAGTTATAGCTTTCTCTTCTCTGTCCGTGTGCTGATGGCTTCCATTGTACAAGATAGTGACCGGTGGCATTGCCACTGAAGGCAGAAGCAGAGATAGCAACGTCTGGACATATCTTGGTTTCCGTGGAGAGTAACGCATATACTATATAAAGTACAGATATAGCTCTTTGAACTGAAGATATTAGATGCTATCTGGTTCTCGTGTATGTCTTTCTAAAAGTTGCTGTTGCCCTTATTGTTAACTCATAAAAACTGTGTTCCGAACGAGGCCAGCAACAGTTTTCAACCAGATGAAATTCTGACCAACATGTACAGATAATCAAACGATTTCAACAGATGGAATCATGCCCTTGCTCTGCCGTTGTTGTTCTGCTTCATTGTATGCTTCAGTGAACTTTCGAGTTTATACCGTAGACTAAAGAGCAAACACTGGTTTCAAGAACGCTGGAGTCTTTTGTGTAGTGTGCTTCACCTGACACACTAAAGGATCTATATGTGACTTCACCGTTCACAGTTGTTTCCTACTTTGTTTCCTGGTAATTCACTTAGAAACTCTGAAAATGCCGTGTTTTCAAAGAGGCCTAGCTCTGAAATTATATTAGGTAAAGGATCATTCTTTGAAACAGGAGAGAACATCACAATTCCTAGCAATTATAACAGAAGTTATAGCTTTCTCTTCTCTGTCCGTGTTCTGATGGCTTCCAATGTGCGAGATAGTGACCGGTGGCATTGCCACTGAAGGCAGAAGCAGAGATAGCAACGTCTGGACATATCTTGGTTTCCGTGGAGAGTAACGCATATACTATTGAAAGTACAGATGTAGCTCTTTGAACTGAAGATATTAGATGCTATCTGGTTCTCGTGTATGTCTTTCTAAAAGTTGCTGTTGCCCTTATTGTTAACTCATAAAAACTGTGTTCCGAACGAGGCCAGCAACAGTTTTCAACCAGATGAAATTCTGACCAACATGTACAGATAATCAAACGATTTCAACAGATGGAATCATGCCCTTGCTCTGCCGTTGTTGTTCTGCTTCATTGTATGCTTCAGTGAACCTTCTAGTTTATACCGTAGACTAAAGAGCAAACACTGGTTTCAAGAACGCTGGAGTCTTTTGGGTATTGTGCTTCACCTGACACACTAAAGGATCTATATGTGACTTCACCGTTCACAGTTGTTTCCTACTTTGTTTCCTGGTAATTCACTTAGAAACTCTCAAAATGCCGTGTTTTCAAAGAGGCCTAGCTCTGAAATTATATTAGGTAAAGGATCATTCTTTGAAACAGGAGAGAACATCACAATTCCTAGCAATTATAACAGAAGTTATAGCTTTCTCTTCTCTGTCCGTGTGCTGATGGCTTCCATTGTACAAGATAGTGACCGGTGGCATTGCCACTGAAGGCAGAAGCAGAGATAGCAACGTCTGGACATATCTTGGTTTCCGTGGAGAGTAACGCATATACTATTGAAAGTACAGATGTAGCTCTTTGAACTGAAGATATTAGATGCTATCTGGTTCTCGTGTATGTCTTTCTAAAAGTTGCTGTTGCCCTTATTGTTAACTCATAAAAACTGTGTTCCGAACGAGGCCAGCAACAGTTTTCAACCAGATGAAATTCTGACCAACATGTACAGATAATCAAACGATTTCAACAGATGGAATCATGCCCTTGCTCTGCCGTTGTTGTTCTGCTTCATTGTATGCTTCAGTGAACTTTCGAGTTTATACCGTAGACTAAAGAGCAAACACAGGTTTCAATAACGCTGGAGTCTTTTGGGTAGTGTGCTTCACCTGACTCACTAAAGGATCTATATGTGACTTCACCGTTCACAGTTGTTTCCTACTTTGTTTCCTGGTAATTCACTGAGAAACTCTGAAAATGCCGTGTTTTCAAAGAGGCCTAGCTCTGAAATTATATTAGGTAAAGGATCATTCTTTGAAACAGGAGAGAACATCACAATTCCTAGCAATTATAACAGAAGTTATAGCTTTCTCTTCCCTTTCATGTGCTGATGGCTTCCATTGTGCGAGATAGTGACCGGTGGCATTGCCACTGAAGGCAGAAGCAGAGATAGCAACGTCTGGACATATCTTGGTTTCCGTGGAGAGTAACGCATATACTATATAAAGTACAGATATAGCTCTTTGAACTGAAGATATTAGATGCTATCTGGTTTTGGTGTATGTCTTTCTAAAAGTTGCTGTTGCCCTTATTGTTAACTCATAAAACTGTGTTCCGAACGAGGCCAGCAACAGTTTTCAACCAGATGAAATTCTGACCAACATGTACAGATAATCAAACGATTTCAACAGATGGAATCATGCCCTTGCTCTGCCGTTGTTGTTCTGCTTCATTGTATGCTTCAGTGAACTTTCGAGTTTATACCGTAGACTAAAGAGCAAACACTGGTTTCAAGAACGCTGGAGTCTTTTGGGTAGTGTGCTTCACCTGACACACTAAAGGATCTATATGTGACTTCACCGTTCACAGATGTTTCCTAATTTGTTTCCTGGTAATTCACTTAGAAACTCTCAAAATGCCGTGTTTTCAAAGAGGCTAACCCTGAAATTATATTAGGTAAAGGATCATTCTTTGAAACAGGAGAGAACATCACAATTCCCAGCAATTATAACAGAAGTTATAGCTTTCTCTTCTCTGTCCATGTGCTGATGGCTTCCATTGTGTGAGATAGTGACCGGTGGCATTGCCACTGAAGGCAGAAGCAGAGATAGCAACGTCTGGACATATCTTGGTTTCCGTGGAGAGTAACGCATATACTATTGAAAGTACAGATGTAGCTCTTTGAACTGAAGATATTAGATGCTATCTGGTTCTCGTGTATGTCTTTCTAAAAGTTGCTGTTGCCCTTATTGTTAACTCATAAAAACTGTGTTCCGAACGAGGCCAGCAACAGTTTTCAACCAGATGAAATTCTGACCAACATGTACAGATAATCAAACGATTTCAACAGATGGAATCATGCCCTTGCTCTGCCGTTGTTGTTCTGCTTCATTGTATGCTTCAGTGAACTTTCGAGTTTATACCGTAGACTAAAGAGCAAACACTGGTTTCAAGAACGCTGGAGTCTTTTGGGTAGTGTGCTTCACCTGACACACTAAAGGATCTATATGTGACTTCACCGTTCACAGTTGTTTCCTACTTTGTTTCCTGGTAATTCACTGAGAAACTCTGAAAATGCCGTGTTTTCAAAGAGGCCTAGCTCTGAAATTATATTAGGTAAAGGATCATTCTTTGAAACAGGAGAGAACATCACAATTCCTAGCAATTATAACAGAAGTTATAGCTTTCTCTTCTCTGTCCATGTGCTGATGGCTTCCATTGTGTGAGATAGTGACCGGTGGCATTGCCACTGAAGGCAGAAGCAGAGATAGCAACGTCTGGACATATCTTGGTTTCCGTGGAGAGTAACGCATATACTATTGAAAGTACAGATGTAGCTCTTTGAACTGAAGATATTAGATGCTATCTGGTTCTCGTGTATGTCTTTCTAAAAGTTGCTGTTGCCCTTATTGTTAACTCATAAAAACTGTGTTCCGAACGAGTCCAGCAACAGTTTTCAACCAGATGAAATTCTAACCAACATGTACAGATAATCAAACGATTTCAACAGATGGAATCATGCCCTTGCTGTGCCGTTGTTGTTCTCCTTCATTGTATGCTTCAGTGAACTTTCGAGTTTATACCGTAGACTAAAGAGCAAACACTGGTTTCAAGAACGCTGGAGTCTTTTGGGTAGTGTGCTTCACCTGACACACTAAAGGATCTATATGTGACTTCACCGTTCACAGTTGTTTCCTACTTTGTTTCCTGGTAATTCACTGAGAAACTCTGAAAATGCCGTGTTTTCAAAGAGGCCTAGCCCTGAAATTATATTAGGTAAAGGATCATTCTTTGAAACAGGAGAGAACATCACAATTCCTAGCAATTATAACAGAAGTTATAGCTTTCTCTTCTCTGTCCATGTGCTGATGGCTTCCATTGTGTGAGATAGTGACCGGTGGCATTGCCACTGAAGGCAGAAGCAGAGATAGCAACGTCTGGACATATCTTGGTTTCCGTGGAGAGTAACGCATATACTATTGAAAGTACAGATGTAGCTCTTTGAACTGAAGATATTAGATGCTATCTGGTTCTCGTGTATGTCTTTCTAAAAGTTGCTGTTGCCCTTATTGTTAACTCATAAAAACTGTGTTCCGAACGAGTCCAGCAACAGTTTTCAACCAGATGAAATTCTAACCAACATGTACAGATAATCAAACGATTTCAACAGATGGAATCATGCCCTTGCTGTGCCGTTGTTGTTCTCCTTCATTGTATGCTTCAGTGAACTTTCGAGTTTATACCGTAGACTAAAGAGCAAACAGTGGTTTCAAGAACGCTGGAGTCTTTTGGGTAGTGTGCTTCACCTGACACACTAAAGGATCTATATGTGACTTCACCGTTCACAGTTGTTTCCTACTTTGTTTAATGGTAATTCACTGAGAAACTCTGAAAATGCCGTGTTTTCAAAGAGGCCTAGCTCTGAAATTATATTAGGTAAAGGATCATTCTTTGAAACAGGAGAGAACATCACAATTCCTAGCAATTATAACAGAAGTTTTTGCTTTCTCTTCTCTGTCCGTGTTCTGATGGCTTCCATTGTGCGAGATAGTGACCGGTGGCATTGCCACTGAAAGCAGAAGCAGAGATAGCAACGTCTGGACCTATCTTGGTTTCCGTGGAGAGTGAAGCATATAGTATTGAAAGTACAGATGTAGCTCTTTGAACTGAAGATATTAGATGCCATCTGGTTCTCGTGTATGTCTTTCTAAAAGTTGCTGTTGCCCTTATTGTTAACTCATAAAAACTGTGTTCCGAACGAGTCCAGCAACAGTTTTCAACCAGATGAAATTCTAACCAACATGTACAGATAATCAAACGATTTCAACAGATGGAATCATGCCCTTTCTCTGCCGTTGTTGTTCTCCTTCATTGTATGCTTCAGTGAACTTTCGAGTTTATACCGTAGACTAAAGAGCAAACACTGGTTTCAAGAACGCTGGAGTCTTTTGGGTAGTGTGCTTCACCTGACACACTAAAGGATCTATATGTGACTTCACCGTTCACAGTTGTTTCCTACTTTGTTTCCTGGTAATTCACTGAGAAACTCTGAAAGTGCCGTGTTTTCAAAGAGGCCTAGCCCTGAAATTATATCAGGTAAAGGATCATTCTTTGAAACAGGAGAGAACATCACAATTCCTAGCAATTATAACAGAAGTTATAGCTTTCTCTTCTCTGTCCATGTGCTGATGGCTTCCATTGTGCGAGATAGTGACCGGTGGCATTGCCACTGAAGGCAGAAGCAGAGATAGCAACGTCTGGACATATCTTGGTTTCCGTGGAGAGTAACGCATATACTATTGAAAGTACAGATGTAGCTCTTTGAACTGAAGATATTAGATGCTATCTGGTTCTCGTGTATGTCTTTCTAAAAGTCGCTGTTGCCCTTATTGTTAACTCATAAAAACTGTGTTCCGAACGAGTCCAGCAACAGTTTTCAACCAGATGAAATTCTAACCAACATGTACAGATAATCAAACGATTTCAACAGATGGAATCATGCCCTTGCTGTGCCGTTGTTGTTCTCCTTCATTGTATGCTTCAGTGAACTTTCGAGTTTATACCGTAGACTAAAGAGCAAACAGTGGTTTCAAGAACGCTGGAGTCTTTTGGGTAGTGTGCTTCACCTGACACACTAAAGGATCTATATGTGACTTCACCGTTCACAGTTGTTTCCTACTTTGTTTCATGGTAATTCACTGAGAAACTCTGAAAATGCCGTGTTTTCAAAGAGGCCTAGCTCTGAAATTATATTAGGTAAAGGATCATTCTTTGAAACAGGAGAGAACATCACAATTCCTAGCAATTATAACAGAAGTTTTTGCTTACTCTTCTCTGTCCGTGTTCTGATGGCTTCCATTGTGCGAGATAGTGACCGGTGGCATTGCCACTGAAAGCAGAAGCAGAGATAGCAACGTCTGGACCTATCTTGGTTTCCGTGGAGAGTGAAGCATATAGTATTGAAAGTACAGATGTAGCTCTTTGAACTGAAGATATTAGATGCCATCTGGTTCTCGTGTATGTCTTTCTAAAAGTTGCTGTTGCCCTTATTGTTAACTCATAAAAACTGTGTTCCGAACGAGTCCAGCAACAGTTTTCAACCAGATGAAATTCTAACCAACATGTACAGATAATCAAACGATTTCAACAGATGGAATCATGCCCTTTCTCTGCCGTTGTTGTTCTCCTTCATTGTATGCTTCAGTGAACTTTCGAGTTTATACCGTAGACTAAAGAGCAAACACTGGTTTCAAGAACGCTGGAGTCTTTTGGGTAGTGTGCTTCACCTGACACACTAAAGGATCTATATGTGACTTCACCGTTCACAGTTGTTTCCTACTTTGTTTCCTGGTAATTCACTGAGAAACTCTGAAAATGCCGTGTTTTCAAAGAGGCCTAGCCCTGAAATTATATCAGGTAAAGGATCATTCTTTGAAACAGGAGAGAACATCACAATTCCTAGCAATTATAACAGAAGTTATAGCTTTCTCTTCTCTGTCCATGTGCTGATGGCTTCCATTGTGCGAGATAGTGACCGGTGGCATTGCCACTGAAGGCAGAAGCAGAGATAGCAACGTCTGGACATATCTTGGTTTCCGTGGAGAGTAACGCATATACTATTGAAAGTACAGATGTAGCTCTTTGAACTGAAGATATTAGATGCTATCTGGTTCTCGTATATGTCTTTCTAAAAGTTGCTGTTGCCCTTATTGTTAACTCATAAAAACTGTGTTCCGAACGAGTCCAGCAACAGTTTTCAACCAGATGAAATTCTAACCAATATGTACAGATAATCAAACGATTTCAACAGATGGAATCATGCCCTTGCGGTGCCGTTGTTGTTCTCCTTCATTGTATGCTTCAGTGAACTTTCGAGTTTATACCGTAGACTAAAGAGCAAACACTGGTTTCAAGAACGCTGGAGTCTTTTGGGTAGTGTGCTTCACCTGACACACTAAAGGATCTATATGTGACTTCACCGTTCACAGTTGTTTCCTACTTTGTTTCCTGGTAATTCACTGAGAAACTCTGAAAATGCCGTGTTTTCAAAGAGGCCTAGCCCTGAAATTATATTAGGTAAAGGATCATTCTTTGAAACAGGAGAGAACATCACAATTCCTAGCAATTATAACAGAAGTTATAGCTTTCTCTTCTCTGTCCATGTGCTGATGGCTTCCATTGTGCGAGATAGTGACCGGTGGCATTGCCACTGAAGGCAGAAGCAGAGATAGCAACGTCTGGACATATCTTGGTTTCCGTGGAGAGTAACGCATATACTATTGAAAGTACAGATGTAGCTCTTTGAACTGAAGATATTAGATGCTATCTGGTTCTCGTGTATGTCTTTCTAAAAGTTGCTGTTGCCCTTATTGTTAACTCATAAAAACTGTGTTCCGAACGAGTCCAGCAACAGTTTTCAACCAGATGAAATTCTAACCAACATGTACAGATAATCAAACGATTTCAACAGATGGAATCATGCCCTTGCTGTGCCGTTGTTGTTCTCCTTCATTGTATGCTTCAGTGAACTTTCGAGTTTATACCGTAGACTAAAGAGCAAACAGTGGTTTCAAGAACGCTGGAGTCTTTTGGGTAGTGTGCTTCACCTGACACACTAAAGGATCTATATGTGACTTCACCGTTCACAGTTGTTTCCTACTTTGTTTCATGGTAATTCACTGAGAAACTCTGAAAATGCCGTGTTTTCAAAGAGGCCTAGCTCTGAAATTATATTAGGTAAAGGATCATTCTTTGAAACAGGAGAGAACATCACAATTCCTAGCAATTATAACAGAAGTTTTTGCTTTCTCTTCTCTGTCCGTGTTCTGATGGCTTCCATTGTGCGAGATAGTGACCGCTGGCATTGCCACTGAAAGCAGAAGCAGAGATAGCAACGTCTGGACCTATCTTGGTTTCCCTGGAGAGTGAAGCATATAGTATTGAAAGTACAGATGTAGCTCTTTGAACTGAAGATATTAGATGCCATCTGGTTCTCGTGTATGTCTTTCTAAAAGTTGCTGTTGCCCTTATTGTTAACTCATAAAAACTGTGTTCCGAACGAGTCCAGCAACAGTTTTCAACCAGATGAAATTCTAACCAACATGTACAGATAATCAAACGATTTCAACAGATGGAATCATGCCCTTTCTCTGCCGTTGTTGTTCTCCTTCATTGTATGCTTCAGTGAACTTTCGAGTTTATACCGTAGACTAAAGAGCAAACACTGGTTTCAAGAACGCTGGAGTCTTTTGGGTAGTGTGCTTCACCTGACACACTAAAGGATCTATATGTGACTTCACCGTTCACAGTTGTTTCCTACTTTGTTTCCTGGTAATTCACTGAGAAACTCTGAAAATGCCGTGTTTTCAAAGAGGCCTAGCCCTGAAATTATATCAGGTAAAGGATCATTCTTTGAAACAGGAGAGAACATCACAATTCCTAGCAATTATAACAGAAGTTATAGCTTTCTCTTCTCTGTCCATGTGCTGATGGCTTCCATTGTGCGAGATAGTGACCGGTGGCATTGCCACTGAAGGCAGAAGCAGAGATAGCAACGTCTGGACATATCTTGGTTTCCGTGGAGAGTAACGCATATACTATTGAAAGTACAGATGTAGCTCTTTGAACTGAAGATATTAGATGCTATCTGGTTCTCGTGTATGTCTTTCTAAAAGTTGCTGTTGCCCTTATTGTTAACTCATAAAAACTGTGTTCCGAACGAGGCCAGCAACAGTTTTCAACCAGATGAAATTCTAACCAATATGTACAGATAATCAAACGATTTCAACAGATGGAATCATGCCCTTGCTGTGCCGTTGTTGTTCTCCTTCATTGTATGCTTCAGTGAACTTTCGAGTTTATACCGTAGACTAAAGAGCAAACACTGGTTTCAAGAACGCTGGAGTCTTTTGGGTAGTGTGCTTCACCTGACACACTAAAGGATCTATATGTGACTTCACCGTTCACAGTTGTTTCCTACTTTGTTTCCTGGTAATTCACTGAGAAACTCTGAAAATGCCGTGTTTTCAAAGAGGCCTAGCCCTGAAATTATATTAGGTAAAGGATCATTCTTTGAAACAGGAGAGAACATCACAATTCCTAGCAATTATAACAGAAGTTATAGCTTTCTCTTCTCTGTCCATGTGCTGATGGCTTCCATTGTGCGAGATAGTGACCGGTGGCATTGCCACTGAAGGCAGAAGCAGAGATAGCAACGTCTGGACATATCTTGGTTTCCGTGGAGAGTAACGCATATACTATTGAAAGTACAGATGTAGCTCTTTGAACTGAAGATATTAGATGCTATCTGGTTCTCGTGTATGTCTTTCTAAAAGTTGCTGTTGCCCTTATTGTTAACTCATAAAAACTGTGTTCCGAACGAGTCCAGCAACAGTTTTCAACCAGATGAAATTCTAACCAACATGTACAGATAATCAAACGATTTCAACAGATGGAATCATGCCCTTGCTGTGCCGTTGTTGTTCTCCTTCATTGTATGCTTCAGTGAACTTTCGAGTTTATACCGTAGACTAAAGAGCAAACAGTGGTTTCAAGAACGCTGGAGTCTTTTGGGTAGTGTGCTTCACCTGACACACTAAAGGATCTATATGTGACTTCACCGTTCACAGTTGTTTCCTACTTTGTTTCCTGGTAATTCACTTAGAAACTCTGAAAATGCCGTGTTTTCAAAGAGGCCTAGCTCTGAAATTATATTAGGTAAAGGATCATTCTTTGAAACAGGAGAGAACATCACAATTCCTAGCAATTATAACAGAAGTTTTTGCTTTCTCTTCTCTGTCGGTGTTCTGATGGCCTCCATTGTGCGAGATAGTGACCGCTGGCATTGCCACTGAAAGCAGAAGCAGAGATAGCAACGTCTGGACCTATCTTGGTTTCCGTGGAGAGTGAAGCATATAGTATTGAAAGTACAGGTGTAGCTCTTTGAACTGAAGATATTAGATGCCATCTGGTTCTCGTGTATGTCTTTCTAAAAGTTGCTGTTGCCCTTATTGTTAACTCATAAAAACTGTGTTCCGAACGAGTCCAGCAACAGTTTTCAACCAGATGAAATTCTAACCAACATGTACAGATAATCAAACGATTTCAACAGATGGAATCATGCCCTTTCTCTGCCGTTGTTGTTCTCCTTCATTGTATGCTTCAGTGAACTTTCGAGTTTATTCCGTAGATTAAAGAGCAAACACTGGTTTCAAGAACGCTGGAGTCTTTTGGGTAGTGTGCTTCACCTGACACACTAAAGGATCTATATGTGACTTCACCGTTCACAGTTGTTTCCTACTTTGTTTCCTGGTAATTCACTTAGAAACTCTGAAAATGCCGTGTTTTCAAAGAGGCCTAGCTCTGAAATTATATTAGGTAAAGGATCATTCTTTGAAACAGGAGAGAACATCACAATTCCTAGCAATTATAACAGAAGTTATAGCTTTCTCTTCTCTGTCCGTGTGCTGATGGCTTCCATTGTGCGAGATAGTGACCGGTGGCATTGCCACTGAAGGCAGAAGCAGAGATAGCAACGTCTGGACATATCTTGGTTTCCGTGGAGAGTAACGCATATACTATTGAAAGTACAGATGTAGCTCTTTGAACTGAAGATATTAGATGCTATCTGGTTCTCGTGTATGTCTTTCTAAAAGTTGCTGTTGCCCTTATTGTTAACTCATAAAAACTGTGTTCCGAACGAGGCCAGCAACAGTTTTCAACCAGATGAAATTCTGACCAACATGTACAGATAATCAAACGATTTCAACAGATGGAATCATGCCCTTGCTCTGCCGTTGTTGTTCTGCTTCATTGTATGCTTCAGTGAACCTTCGAGTTTATACCGTAGACTAAAGAGCAAACACTGGTTTCAAGAACGCTGGAGTCTTTTGGGTAGTGTGCTTCACCTGACACACTAAAGGATCTATATGTGACTTCACCGTTCACAGTTGTTTCCTACTTTGTTTCCTGGTAATTCACTGAGAAACTCTGAAAATGCCGTGTTTTCAAAGAGGCTTAGCCCTGAAATTATATTAGGTAAAGGATCATTCTTTGAAACAGGAGAGAACATCACAATTCCTAGCAATTATAACAGAAGTTATAGCTTTCTCTTCTCTGTCCATGTGCTGATGGCTTCCATTGTGCGAGATAGTGACCGGTGGCATTGCCACTGAAGGCAGAAGCAGAGATAGCAACGTCTGGACATATCTTGGTTTCCGTGGAGAGTAACGCATATACTATTGAAAGTACAGATGTAGCTCTTTGAACTGAAGATATTAGATGCTATCTGGTTCTCGTATATGTCTTTCTAAAAGTTGCTGTTGCCCTTATTGTTAACTCATAAAAACTGTGTTCCGAACGAGTCCAGCAACAGTTTTCAACCAGATGAAATTCTAACCAACATGTACAGATAATCAAACGATTTCAACAGATGGAATCATGCCCTTGCTCTGCCGTTGTTGTTCTGCTTCATTGTATGCTTCAGTGAACTTTCGAGTTTATACCGTAGACTAAAGAGCAAACACTGGTTTCAAGAACGCTGGAGTCTTTTGGGTAGTGTGCTTCACCTGACACACTAAAGGATCTATATGTGACTTCACCGTTCACAGTTGTTTCCTACTTTGTTTCCTGGTAATTCACTTAGAAACTCTCAAAATGCCGTGTTTTCAAAGAGGCCTAGCTCTGAAATTATATTAGGTAAAGGATCATTCTTTGAAACAGGAGAGAACATCACAATTCCTAGCAATTATAACAGAAGTTATTGCTTTCTCTTCTCTGTCCGTGTGCTTATGGCTTCCATTGTGCGAGATAGTGACCGGAGGCATTGACACTGAAGGCAGAAGCAGAGATATCAACGTCTGGACTTATCTTGTTTTCCGTGGAGAGTAAAGCATATACTACTGAAAGTACAGATGTAGCTCTTTGAACTGAAGATATTAGATGCTATCTGGTTCTCGTGTATGTCTTTCTAAAAGTTGCTGTTGCCCTTATTGTTAACTCATAAAAACTGTGTTCCGAACGAGGCCAGCAACAGTTTTCAACCAGATGAAATTCTGACCAACATGTACAGATAATCAAACGATTTCAACAGATGGAATCATGCCCTTGCTGTGCCGTTGTTGTTCTGCTTCATTGTATGCTTCAGTGAACTTTCGAGTTTATACCGTAGACTAAAGAGCAAACACTGGTTTCAAGAACGCTGGAGTCTTTTGGGTAGTGTGCTTCACCTGACACACTAAAGGATCTATATGTGACTTCACCGTTCACAGTTGTTTCCTACTTTGTTTCCTGGTAATTCACTGAGAAACTCTGAAAATGCCGTGTTTTCAAAGAGGCCTAGCCCTGAAATTATATTAGGTAAAGGATCATTCTTTGAAACAGGAGAGAACATCACAATTCCTAGCAATTATAACAGAAGTTATAGCTTTCTCTTCTCTGTCCGTGTGCTGATGGCTTCCATTGTGCGAGATAGTGACCGGTGGCATTGCCACTGAAGGCAGAAGCAGAGATAGCAACGTCTGGACATATCTTGGTTTCCGTGGAGAGTAACGCATATACTATTGAAAGTACAGATGTAGCTCTCTGAACTGAAGATATTAGATGCTATCTGGTTCTCGTGTATGTCTTTCTAAAAGTTGCTGTTGCCCTTATTGTTAACTCATAAAAACTGTGTTCCGAACGAGGCCAGCAACAGTTTTCAACCAGATGAAATTCTGACCAACATGTACAGATAATCAAACGATTTCAACAGATGGAATCATGCCCTTGCTCTGCCGTTGTTGTTCTGCTTCATTGTATGCTTCAGTGAACCTTCTAGTTTATACCGTAGACTAAAGAGCAAACACTGGTTTCAAGAACGCTGGAGTCTTTTGGGTAGTGTGCTTCACCTGACACACTAAAGGATCTATATGTGACTTCACCGTTCACAGTTGTTTCCTACTTTGTTTCCTGGTAATTCACTTAGAAACTCTCAAAATGCCGTGTTTTCAAAGAGGCCTAGCTCTGAAATTATATTAGGTAAAGGATCATTCTTTGAAACAGGAGAGAACATCACAATTCCTAGCAATTATAACAGAAGTTATAGCTTTCTCTTCTCTGTCCGTGTGCTGATGGCTTCCATTGTGCGAGATAGTGACCGGTGGCATTGCCACTGAAGGCAGAAGCAGAGATATCAACGTCTGGACTTATCTTGTTTTCCGTGGAGAGTAAAGCATATACTACTGAAAGTACAGATGTAGCTCTTTGAACTGAAGATATTAGATGCCATCTGGTTCTCGTGTATGTCTTTCTAAAAGTTGCTGTTGCCCTTATTGTTAACTCATAAAAACTGTGTTCCGAACGAGTCCAGCAACAGTTTTCAACCAGATGAAATTCTAACCAACATGTACAGATAATCAAACGATTTCAACAGATGGAATCATGTCCTTGCTGTGCCGTTGTTGTTCTGCTTCATTGTATGCTTCAGTGAACTTTCGAGTTTATACAGTAGACTAAAGAGCAAACACTGGTTTCAAGAACGCTGGAGTCTTTTGGGTAGTGTGCTTCACCTGACACACTAAAGGATCTATATGTGACTTCACCGTTCACAGTTGTTTCCTACTTTGTTTCCTGGTAATTCACTGAGAAACTCTGAAAATGCCGTGTTTTCAAAGAGACCTAGCTCTGAAATTATATTAGGTAAAGGATCATTCTTTGAAACAGGAGAGAACATCACAATTCCTAGCAATTATAACAGAAGTTATAGCTTTCTCTTCTCTGTCCGTGTGCTGATGGCTTCCATTGTGCGAGATAGTGACCGGTGGCATTGCCACTGAAGGCAGAAGCAGAGATAGCAACGTCTGGACATATCTTGGTTTCCGTGGAGAGTAACGCATATACTATTGAAAGTACAGATATAGCTCTTTGAACTGAAGATATTAGATGCTATCTGGTTTTGGTGTATGTCTTTCTAAAAGTTGCTGTTGCCCTTATTGTTAACTCATAAAAACTGTGTTCCGAACGAGGCCTGCAACAGTTTTCAACCAGATGAAATTCTGACCAACATGTACAGATAATCAAACGATTTCAACAGATGGAATCATGCCCTTGCTCTGCCGTTGTTGTTCTGCTTCATTGTATGCTTCAGTGAACTTTCGAGTTTATACCGTAGACTAAAGAGCAAACACTGGTTTCAAGAACGCTGGAGTCTTTTGGGTAGTGTGCTTCACCTGACACACTAAAGGATCTATATGTGACTTCACCGTTCACAGTTGTTTCCTACTTTGTTTCCTGGTAATTCACTTAGAAACTCTGAAAATGCCGTGTTTTCAAAGAGGCCTAGCTCTGAAATTATATTAGGTAAAGGATCATTCTTTGAAACAGGAGAGAACATCACAATTCCTAGCAATTATAACAGAAGTTATAGCTTTCTCTTCTCTGTCCGTGTGCTGATGGCTTCCATTGTGCGAGATAGTGACCGGTGGCATTGCCACTGAAGGCAGAAGCAGAGATAGCAACGTCTGGACATATCTTGGTTTCCGTGGAGAGTAACGCATATACTATTGAAAGTACAGATGTAGCTCTTTGAACTGAAGATATTAGATGCTATCTGGTTCTCGTGTATGTCTTTCTAAAAGTTGCTGTTGCCCTTATTGTTAACTCATAAAAACTGTGTTCCGAACGAGGCCAGCAACAGTTTTCAACCAGATGAAATTCTGACCAACATGTACAGATAATCAAACGATTTCAACAGATGGAATCATGCCCTTGCTCTGCCGTTGTTGTTCTGCTTCATTGTATGCTTCAGTGAACCTTCTAGTTTATACCGTAGACTAAAGAGCAAACACTGGTTTCAAGAACGCTGGAGTCTTTTGGGTAGTGTGCTTCACCTGACACACTAAAGGATCTATATGTGACTTCACCGTTCACAGTTGTTTCCTACTTTGTTTCCTGGTAATTCACTTAGAAACTCTCAAAATGCCGTGTTTTCAAAGAGGCCTAGCTCTGAAATTATATTAGGTAAAGGATCATTCTTTGAAAAAGGAGAGAACATCACAATTCCTAGCAATTATAACAGAAGTTATAGCTTTCTCTTCTCTGTCCGTGTGCTGATGGCTTCCATTGTACAAGATAGTGACCGGTGGCATTGCCACTGAAGGCAGAAGCAGAGATAGCAACGTCTGGACATATCTTGGTTTCCGTGGAGAGTAACGCATATACTATATAAAGTACAGATATAGCTCTTTGAACTGAAGATATTAGATGCTATCTGGTTCTCGTGTATGTCTTTCTAAAAGTTGCTGTTGCCCTTATTGTTAACTCATAAAAACTGTGTTCCGAACGAGGCCAGCAACAGTTTTCAACCAGATGAAATTCTGACCAACATGTACAGATAATCAAACGATTTCAACAGATGGAATCATGCCCTTGCGCTGCCGTTGTTGTTCTGCTTCATTGTATGCTTCAGTGAACTTTCGAGTTTATACCGTAGACTAAAGAGCAAACACTGGTTTCAAGAACGCTGGAGTCTTTTGGGTAGTGTGCTTCACCTGACACACTAAAGGATCTATATGTGACTTCACCGTTCACAGTTGTTTCCTACTTTGTTTCCTGGTAATTCACTGAGAAACTCTGAAAATGCCGTGTTTTCAAAGAGGCCTAGCCCTGAAATTATATTAGGTAAAGGATCATTCTTTGAAACAGGAGAGAACATCACAATTCCTAGCAATTATAACAGAAGTTATAGCTTTCTCTTCTCTGTCCGTGTGCTGATGGCTTCCATTGTGCGAGATAGTGACCGGTGGCATTGCCACTGAAGGCAGAAGCAGAGATAGCAACGTCTGGACATATCTTGGTTTCCGTGGAGAGTAACGCATATACTATTGAAAGTACAGATGTAGCTCTTTGAACTGAAGATATTAGATGCTATCTGGTTCTCGTGTATGTCTTTCTAAAAGTTGCTGTTGCCCTTATTGTTAACTCATAAAAACTGTGTTCCGAACGAGGCCAGCAACAGTTTTCAACCAGATGAAATTCTGACCAACATGTACAGATAATCAAACGATTTCAACAGATGGAATCATGCCCTTGCTCTGCCGTTGTTGTTCTGCTTCATTGTATGCTTCAGTGAACTTTCGAGTTTATACCGTAGACTAAAGAGCAAACACTGGTTTCAAGAACGCTGGAGTCTTTTGGGTAGTGTGCTTCACCTGACACACTAAAGGATCTATATGTGACTTCACCGTTCACAGTTGTTTCCTACTTTGTTTCCTGGTAATTCACTTAGAAACTCTCAAAATGCCGTGTTTTGAAAGAGGCCTAGCTCTGAAATTATATTAGGTAAAGGATCATTCTTTGAAACAGGAGAGAACATCACAATTCCTAGCAATTATAACAGAAGTTATTGCTTTCTCTTCTCTGTCCGTGTGCTTATGGCTTCCATTGTGCGAGATAGTGACCGGTGGCATTGCCACTGAAGGCAGAAGCAGAGATATCAACGTCTGGACTTATCTTGTTTTCCGTGGAGAGTAAAGCATATACTACTGAAAGTACAGATGTAGCTCTTTGAACTGAAGATATTAGATGCCATCTGGTTCTCGTGTATGTCTTTCTAAAAGTTGCTGTTGCCCTTATTGTTAACTCATAAAAACTGTGTTCCGAACGAGTCCAGCAACAGTTTTCAACCAGAAGAAATTCTAACCAACATGTACAGATAATCAAACGATTTCAACAGATGGAATCATGCCCTTGCTGTGCCGTTGTTGTTCTCCTTCATTGTATGCTTCAGTGAACTTTCGAGTTTATACAGTAGACTAAAGAGCAAACACTGGTTTCAAGAACGCTGGAGTCTTTTGGGTAGTGTGCTTCACCTGACACACTAAAGGATCTATATGTGACTTCACCGTTCACAGTTGTTTCCTACTTTGTTTCCTGGTAATTCACTGAGAAACTCTGAAAATGCCGTGTTTTCAAAGAGACCTAGCTCTGAAATTATATTAGGTAAAGGATCATTCTTTGAAACAGGAGAGAACATCACAATTCCTAGCAATTATAACAGAAGTTATAGCTTTCTCTTCTCTGTCCGTGTGCTGATGGCTTCCATTGTGCGAGATAGTGACCGGTGGCATTGCCACTGAAGGCAGAAGCAGAGATATCAATGTCTGGACTTATCTTGTTTTCCGTGGAGAGTAAAGCATATACTACTGAAAGTACAGATGTAGCTCTTTGAACTGAAGATATTAGATGCCATCTGGTTCTCGTGTATGTCTTTCTAAAAGTTGCTGTTGCCCTTATTGTTAACTCATAAAAACTGTGTTCCGAACGAGTCCAGCAACAGTTTTCAACCAGATGAAATTCTAACCAACATGTACAGATAATCAAACGATTTCAGCAGATGGAATCATGCCCTTGCTGTGCCGTTGTTGTTCTCCTTCATTGTATGCTTCAGTGAACTTTCGAGTTTATACAGTAGACTAAAGAGCAAACACTGGTTTCAAGAACGCTGGAGTCTTTTGGGTAGTGTGCTTCACCTGACACACTAAAGGATCTATATGTGACTTCACCGTTCACAGTTGTTTCCTACTTTGTTTCCTGGTAATTCACTGAGAAACTCTGAAAATGCCGTGTTTTCAAAGAGACCTAGCTCTGAAATTATATTAGGTAAAGGATCATTCTTTGAAACAGGAGAGAACATCACAATTCCTAGCAATGATAACAGAAGTTATAGCTTTCTCTTCTCTGTCCGTGTGCTGATGGCTTCCATTGTGCGAGATAGTGACCGGTGGCATTGCCACTGAAGGCAGAAGCAGAGATAGCAACGTCTGGACATATCTTGGTTTCCGTGGAGAGTAACGCATATACTATTGAAAGTACAGATGTAGCTCTTTGAACTGAAGATATTAGATGCTATCTGGTTTTGGTGTATGTCTTTCTAAAAGTTGCTGTTGCCCTTATTGTTAACTCATAAAAACTGTGTTCCGAACGAGGCCTGCAACAGTTTTCAACCAGATGAAATTCTGACCAACATGTACAGATAATCAAACGATTTCAACAGATGGAATCATGCCCTTGCTCTGCCGTTGTTGTTCTGCTTCATTGTATGCTTCAGTGAACTTTCGAGTTTATACCGTAGACTAAAGAGCAAACACTGGTTTCAAGAACGCTGGAGTCTTTTGGGTAGTGTGCTTCACCTGACACACTAAAGGATCTATATGTGACTTCACCGTTCACAGTTGTTTCCTACTTTGTTTCCTGGTAATTCACTGAGAAACTCTGAAAATGCCGTGTTTTCAAAGAGGCCTAGCTCTGAAATTATATTAGGTAAAGGATCATTCTTTGAAACAGGAGAGAACATCACAATTCCTAGCAATTATAACAGAAGTTATAGCTTTCTCTTCTCTGTCCGTGTGCTGATGGCTTCCATTGTGCGAGATAGTGACCGGTGGCATTGCCACTGAAGGCAGAAGCAGAGATAGCAACGTCTGGACATATCTTGGTTTCCGTGGAGAGTAACGCATATACTATTGAAAGTACAGATGTAGCTCTTTGAACTGAAGATATTAGATGCTATCTGGTTCTCGTGTATGTCTTTCTAAAAGTTGCTGTTGCCCTTATTGTTAACTCATAAAAACTGTGTTCCGAACGAGGCCAGCAACAGTTTTCAACCAGATGAAATTCTGACCAACATGTACAGATAATCAAACGATTTCAACAGATGGAATCATGCCCTTGCTCTGCCGTTGTTGTTCTGCTTCATTGTATGCTTCAGTGAACTTTCGAGTTTATACCGTAGACTAAAGAGCAAACACTGGTTTCAAGAACGCTGGAGTCTTTTGGGTAGTGTGCTTCACCTGACACACTAAAGGATCTATATGTGACTTCACCGTTCACAGTTGTTTCCTACTTTGTTTCCTGGTAATTCACTTAGAAACTCTGAAAATGCCGTGTTTTCAAAGAGGCCTAGCTCTGAAATTATATTAGGTAAAGGATCATTCTTTGAAACAGGAGAGAACATCACAATTCCTAGCAATTATAACAGAAGTTATAGCTTTCTCTTCTCTGTCCGTGTGCTGATGGCTTCCATTGTGCGAGATAGTGACCGGTGGCATTGCCACTGAAGGCAGAAGCAGAGATAGCAACGTCTGGACATATCTTGGTTTCCGTGGAGAGTAACGCATATACTATTGAAAGTACAGATGTAGCTCTTTGAACTGAAGATATTAGATGCTATCTGGTTCTCGTGTATGTCTTTCTAAAAGTTGCTGTTGCCCTTATTGTTAACTCATAAAAACTGTGTTCCGAACGAGGCCAGCAACAGTTTTCAACCAGATGAAATTCTGACCAACATGTACAGATAATCAAACGATTTCAACAGATGGAATCATGCCCTTGCTCTGCCGTTGTTGTTCTGCTTCATTGTATGCTTCAGTGAACTTTCGAGTTTATACCGTAGACTAAAGAGCAAACACTGGTTTCAAGAACGCTGGAGTCTTTTGGGTAGTGTGCTTCACCTGACACACTAAAGGATCTATATGTGACTTCACCGTTCACAGTTGTTTCCTACTTTGTTTCCTGGTAATTCACTTAGAAACTCTCAAAATGCCGTGTTTTCAAAGAGGCCTAGCTCTGAAATTATATTAGGTAAAGGATCATTCTTTGAAACAGGAGAGAACATCACAATTCCTAGCAATTATAACAGAAGTTATAGCTTTCTCTTCTCTGTCCGTGTGCTGATGGCTTCCATTGTGCGAGATAGTGACCGGTGGCATTGCCACTGAAGGCAGAAGCAGAGATAGCAACGTCTGGACATATCTCGGTTTCCGTGGAGAGTAACGCATATACTATTGAAAGTACAGATGTAGCTCTTTGAACTGAAGATATTAGATGCTATCTGGTTCTCGTGTATGTCTTTCTAAAAGTTGCTGTTGCCCTTATTGTTAACTCATAAAAACTGTGTTCCGAACGAGTCCAGCAACAGTTTTCAACCAGATGAAATTCTGACCAACATGTACAGATAATCAAACGATTTCAACAGATGGAATCATGCCCTTGCTCTGCCGTTGTTGTTCTGCTTCATTGTATGCTTCAGTGAACTTTCGAGTTTATACCGTAGACTAAAGAGCAAACACTGGTTTCAAGAACGCTGGAGTCTTTTGGGTAGTGTGCTTCACCTGACACACTAAAGGATCTATATGTGACTTCACCGTTCACAGTTGTTTCCTACTTTGTTTATTGGTAATTCACTGAAAAACTCTGAAAATGCCGTGTTTTCAAAGAGGCCTAGCCCTGAAATTATATTAGGTAAAGGATCATTCTTTGAAACAGGAGAGAACATCACAATTCCTAGCAATTATAACAGAAGTTATAGCTTTCTCTTCTCTGTCCGTGTGCTGATGGCTTCCATTGTGTGAGATAGTGACCGGTGGCATTGCCACTGAAGGCAGAAGCAGAGATAGCAACGTCTGGACATATCTTGGTTTCCGTGGAGAGTAACGCATATACTATTGAAAGTACAGATGTAGCTCTTTGAACTGAAGATATTAGATGCTATCTGGTTCTCGTGTATGTCTTTCTAAAAGTTGCTGTTGCCCTTATTGTTAACTCATAAAAACTGTGTTCCGAACGAGGCCAGCAACAGTTTTCAACCAGATGAAATTCTGACCAACATGTACAGATAATCAAACGATTTCAACAGATGGAATCATGCCCTTGCTCTGCCGTTGTTGTTCTGCTTCATTGTATGCTTCAGTGAACCTTCTAGTTTATACCGTAGACTAAAGAGCAAACACTGGTTTCAAGAACGCTGGAGTCTTTTGGGTAGTGTGCTTCACCTGACACACTAAAGGATCTATATGTGACTTCACCGTTCACAGTTGTTTCCTACTTTGTTTCCTGGTAATTCACTTAGAAACTCTCAAAATGCCGTGTTTTCAAAGAGGCCTAGCTCTGAAATTATATTAGGTAAAGGATCATTCTTTGAAACAGGAGAGAACATCACAATTCCTAGCAATTATAACAGAAGTTATAGCTTTCTCTTCTCTGTCCGTGTGCTGATGGCTTCCATTGTACAAGATAGTGACCGGTGGCATTGCCACTGAAGGCAGAAGCAGAGATAGCAACGTCTGGACATATCTTGGTTTCCGTGGAGAGTAACGCATATACTATATAAAGTACAGTTATAGCTCTTTGAACTGAAGATATTAGATGCTATCTGGTTCTCGTGTATGTCTTTCTAAAAGTTGCTGTTGCCCTTATTGTTAACTCATAAAAACTGTGTTCCGAACGAGGCCAGCAACAGTTTTCAACCAGATGAAATTCTGACCAACATGTACAGATAATCAAACGATTTCAACAGATGGAATCATGCCCTTGCTCTGCCGTTGTTGTTCTGCTTCATTGTATGCTTCAGTGAACTTTCGAGTTTATACCGTAGACTAAAGAGCAAACACTGGTTTCAAGAACGCTGGAGTCTTTTGGGTAGTGTGCTTCACCTGACACACTAAAGGATCTATATGTGACTTCACCGTTCACAGTTGTTTCCTACTTTGTTTCCTGGTAATTCACTTAGAAACTCTCAAAATGCCGTGTTTTCAAAGAGGCCTAGCTCTGAAATTATATTAGGTAAAGGATCATTCTTTGAAACAGGAGAGAACATCACAATTCCTAGCAATTATAACAGAAGTTATAGCTTTCTCTTCTCTGTCCGTGTGCTGATGGCTTCCATTGTGCGAGATAGTGACCGGTGGCATTGCCACTGAAGGCAGAAGCAGAGATAGCAACGTCTGGACATATCTCGGTTTCCGTGGAGAGTAACGCATATACTATTGAAAGTACAGATGTAGCTCTTTGAACTGAAGATATTAGATGCTATCTGGTTCTCGTGTATGTCTTTCTAAAAGTTGCTGTTGCCCTTATTGTTAACTCATAAAAACTGTGTTCCGAACGAGTCCAGCAACAGTTTTCAACCAGAAGAAATTCTAACCAACATGTACAGATAATCAAACGATTTCAACAGATGGAATCATGCCCTTGCTGTGCCGTTGTTGTTCTCCTTCATTGTATGCTTCAGTGAACTTTCGAGTTTATACAGTAGACTAAAGAGCAAACACTGGTTTCAAGAACGCTGGAGTCTTTTGGGTAGTGTGCTTCACCTGACACACTAAAGGATCTATATGTGACTTCACCGTTCACAGTTGTTTCCTACTTTGTTTCCTGGTAATTCACTGAGAAACTCTGAAAATGCCGTGTTTTCAAAGAGACCTAGCTCTGAAATTATATTAGGTAAAGGATCATTCTTTGAAACAGGAGAGAACATCACAATTCCTAGCAATTATAACAGAAGTTATAGCTTTCTCTTCTCTGTCCGTGTGCTGATGGCTTCCATTGTGCGAGATAGTGACCGGTGGCATTGCCACTGAAGGCAGAAGCAGAGATATCAATGTCTGGACTTATCTTGTTTTCCGTGGAGAGTAAAGCATATACTACTGAAAGTACAGATGTAGCTCTTTGAACTGAAGATATTAGATGCTATCTGGTTCTCGTGTATGTCTTTCTAAAAGTTGCTGTTGCCCTTATTGTTAACTCATAAAAACTGTGTTCCGAACGAGGCCAGCAACAGTTTTCAACCAGATGAAATTCTGACCAACATGTACAGATAATCAAACGATTTCAACAGATGGAATCATGCCCTTGCTCTGCCGTTGTTGTTCTGCTTCATTGTATGCTTCAGTGAACCTTCTAGTTTATACCGTAGACTAAAGAGCAAACACTGGTTTCAAGAACGCTGGAGTCTTTTGGGTAGTGTGCTTCACCTGACACACTAAAGGATCTATATGTGACTTCACCGTTCACAGTTGTTTCCTACTTTGTTTCCTGGTAATTCACTTAGAAACTCTCAAAATGCCGTGTTTTCAAAGAGGCCTAGCTCTGAAATTATATTAGGTAAAGGATCATTCTTTGAAACAGGAGAGAACATCACAATTCCTAGCAATTATAACAGAAGTTATAGCTTTCTCTTCTCTGTCCGTGTGCTGATGGCTTCCATTGTGCGAGATAGTGACCGGTGGCATTGCCACTGAAGGCAGAAGCAGAGATAGCAACGTCTGGACATATCTTGGTTTCCGTGGAGAGTAACGCATATACTATTGAAAGTACAGATGTAGCTCTTT
The DNA here is from genome assembly GCF_987537825.1 of Furipterus horrens. Lineage (NCBI taxonomy): Eukaryota > Metazoa > Chordata > Mammalia > Chiroptera > Furipteridae > Furipterus > Furipterus horrens. The sequence goes on from NW_028327179.1 coordinate 65,641,580, forward strand.
GAACTGAAGATATTAGATGCTATCTGGTTCTCGTGTATGTCTTTCTAAAAGTTGCTGTTGCCCTTATTGTTAACTCATAAAAACTGTGTTCCGAACGAGGCCAGCAACAGTTTTCAACCAGATGAAATTCTGACCAACATGTACAGATAATCAAACGATTTCAACAGATGGAATCATGCCCTTGCTCTGCCGTTGTTGTTCTGCTTCATTGTATGCTTCAGTGAACCTTCTAGTTTATACCGTAGACTAAAGAGCAAACACTGGTTTCAAGAACGCTGGAGTCTTTTGGGTAGTGTGCTTCACCTGACACACTAAAGAATCTATATGTGACTTCACCGTTCACAGTTGTTTCCTACTTTGTTTCCTGGTAATTCACTTAGAAACTCTGAAAATGCCGTGTTTTCAAAGAGGCCTAGCTCTGAAATTATATTAGGTAAAGGATCATTCTTTGAAACAGGAGAGAACATCACAATTCCTAGCAATTATAACAGAAGTTATAGCTTTCTCTTCTCTGTCCGTGTGCTGATGGCTTCCATTGTGCGAGATAGTGACCGGTGGCATTGCCACTGAAGGCAGAAGCAGAGATAGCAACGTCTGGACATATCTTGGTTTCCGTGGAGAGTAACGCATATACTATTGAAAGTACAGATGTAGCTCTTTGAACTGAAGATATTAGATGCTATCTGGTTCTCGTGTATGTCTTTCTAAAAGTTGCTGTTGCCCTTATTGTTAACTCATAAAAACTGTGTTCCGAACGAGGCCAGCAACAGTTTTCAACCAGATGAAATTCTGACCAACATGTACAGATAATCAAACGATTTCAACAGATGGAATCATGCCCTTGCTCTGCCGTTGTTGTTCTGCTTCATTGTATGCTTCAGTGAACCTTCTAGTTTATACCGTAGACTAAAGAGCAAACACTGGTTTCAAGAACGCTGGAGTCTTTTGGGTAGTGTGCTTCACCTGACACACTAAAGGATCTATATGTGACTTCACCGTTCACAGTTGTTTCCTACTTTGTTTCCTGGTAATTCACTTAGAAACTCTCAAAATGCCGTGTTTTCAAAGAGGCCTAGCTCTGAAATTATATTAGGTAAAGGATCATTCTTTGAAACAGGAGAGAACATCACAATTCCTAGCAATTATAACAGAAGTTATAGCTTTCTCTTCTCTGTCCGTGTGCTGATGGCTTCCATTGTACAAGATAGTGACCGGTGGCATTGCCACTGAAGGCAGAAGCAGAGATAGCAACGTCTGGACATATCTTGGTTTCCGTGGAGAGTAACGCATATACTATATAAAGTACAGATATAGCTCTTTGAACTGAAGATATTAGATGCTATCTGGTTCTCGTGTATGTCTTTCTAAAAGTTGCTGTTGCCCTTATTGTTAACTCATAAAAACTGTGTTCCGAACGAGGCCAGCAACAGTTTTCAACCAGATGAAATTCTGACCAACATGTACAGATAATCAAACGATTTCAACAGATGGAATCATGCCCTTGCTCTGCCGTTGTTGTTCTGCTTCATTGTATGCTTCAGTGAACTTTCGAGTTTATACCGTAGACTAAAGAGCAAACACTGGTTTCAAGAACGCTGGAGTCTTTTGGGTAGTGTGCTTCACCTGACACACTAAAGGATCTATATGTGACTTCACCGTTCACAGTTGTTTCCTACTTTGTTTCCTGGTAATTCACTTAGAAACTCTCAAAATGCCGTGTTTTCAAAGAGGCCTAGCTCTGAAATTATATTAGGTAAAGGATCATTCTTTGAAACAGGAGAGAACATCACAATTCCTAGCAATTATAACAGAAGTTATAGCTTTCTCTTCTCTGTCCGTGTGCTGATGGCTTCCATTGTGCGAGATAGTGACCGGTGGCATTGCCACTGAAGGCAGAAGCAGAGATAGCAACGTCTGGACATATCTCGGTTTCCGTGGAGAGTAACGCATATACTATTGAAAGTACAGATGTAGCTCTTTGAACTGAAGATATTAGATGCTATCTGGTTCTCGTGTATGTCTTTCTAAAAGTTGCTGTTGCCCTTATTGTTAACTCATAAAAACTGTGTTCCGAACGAGGTCAGCAACAGTTTTCAACCAGATGAAATTCTGACCAACATGTACAGATAATCAAACGATTTCAACAGATGGAATCATGCCCTTGCTCTGCCGTTGTTGTTCTGCTTCATTGTATGCTTCAGTGAACTTTCGAGTTTATACCGTAGACTAAAGAGCAAACACTGGTTTCAAGAACGCTGGAGTCTTTTGGGTAGTGTGCTTCACCTGACACACTAAAGGATCTATATGTGACTTCACCGTTCACAGTTGTTTCCTACTTTGTTTATTGGTAATTCACTGAGAAACTCTGAAAATGCCGTGTTTTCAAAGAGGCCTAGCCCTGAAATTATATTAGGTAAAGGATCATTCTTTGAAACAGGAGAGAACATCACAATTCCTAGCAATTATAACAGAAGTTATAGCTTTCTCTTCTCTGTCCATGTGCTGATGGCTTCCATTGTGCGAGATAGTGACCGGTGGCATTGCCACTGAAGGCAGAAGCAGAGATAGCAACGTCTGGACATATCTTGGTTTCCGTGGAGAGTAACGCATATACTATTGAAAGTACAGATGTAGCTCTTTGAACTGAAGATATTAGATGCTATCTGGTTCTCGTGTATGTCTTTCTAAAAGTTGCTGTTGCCCTTATTGTTAACTCATAAAAACTGTGTTCCGAACGAGGCCAGCAACAGTTTTCAACCAGATGAAATTCTGACCAACATGTACAGATAATCAAACGATTTCAACAGATGGAATCATGCCCTTGCTCTGCCGTTGTTGTTCTGCTTCATTGTATGCTTCAGTGAACCTTCTAGTTTATACCGTAGACTAAAGAGCAAACACTGGTTTCAAGAACGCTGGAGTCTTTTGGGTAGTGTGCTTCACCTGACACACTAAAGAATCTATATGTGACTTCACCGTTCACAGTTGTTTCCTACTTTGTTTCCTGGTAATTCACTTAGAAACTCTGAAAATGCCGTGTTTTCAAAGAGGCCTAGCTCTGAAATTATATTAGGTAAAGGATCATTCTTTGAAACAGGAGAGAACATCACAATTCCTAGCAATTATAACAGAAGTTATAGCTTTCTCTTCTCTGTCCGTGTGCTGATGGCTTCCATTGTGCGAGATAGTGACCGGTGGCATTGCCACTGAAGGCAGAAGCAGAGATAGCAACGTCTGGACATATCTTGGTTTCCGTGGAGAGTAACGCATATACTATTGAAAGTACAGATGTAGCTCTTTGAACTGAAGATATTAGATGCTATCTGGTTCTCGTGTATGTCTTTCTAAAAGTTGCTGTTGCCCTTATTGTTAACTCATAAAAACTGTGTTCCGAACGAGGCCAGCAACAGTTTTCAACCAGATGAAATTCTGACCAACATGTACAGATAATCAAACGATTTCAACAGATGGAATCATGCCCTTGCTCTGCCGTTGTTGTTCTGCTTCATTGTATGCTTCAGTGAACCTTCTAGTTTATACCGTAGACTAAAGAGCAAACACTGGTTTCAAGAACGCTGGAGTCTTTTGGGTAGTGTGCTTCACCTGACACACTAAAGGATCTATATGTGACTTCACCGTTCACAGTTGTTTCCTACTTTGTTTCCTGGTAATTCACTTAGAAACTCTCAAAATGCCGTGTTTTCAAAGAGGCCTAGCTCTGAAATTATATTAGGTAAAGGATCATTCTTTGAAACAGGAGAGAACATCACAATTCCTAGCAATTATAACAGAAGTTATAGCTTTCTCTTCTCTGTCCGTGTGCTGATGGCTTCCATTGTACAAGATAGTGACCGGTGGCATTGCCACTGAAGGCAGAAGCAGAGATAGCAACGTCTGGACATATCTTGGTTTCCGTGGAGAGTAACGCATATACTATATAAAGTACAGATATAGCTCTTTGAACTGAAGATATTAGATGCTATCTGGTTCTCGTGTATGTCTTTCTAAAAGTTGCTGTTGCCCTTATTGTTAACTCATAAAAACTGTGTTCCGAACGAGGCCAGCAACAGTTTTCAACCAGATGAAATTCTGACCAACATGTACAGATAATCAAACGATTTCAACAGATGGAATCATGCCCTTGCTCTGCCGTTGTTGTTCTGCTTCATTGTATGCTTCAGTGAACTTTCGAGTTTATACCGTAGACTAAAGAGCAAACACTGGTTTCAAGAACGCTGGAGTCTTTTGGGTAGTGTGCTTCACCTGACACACTAAAGGATCTATATGTGACTTCACCGTTCACAGTTGTTTCCTACTTTGTTTCCTGGTAATTCACTTAGAAACTCTCAAAATGCCGTGTTTTCAAAGAGGCCTAGCTCTGAAATTATATTAGGTAAAGGATCATTCTTTGAAACAGGAGAGAACATCACAATTCCTAGCAATTATAACAGAAGTTATAGCTTTCTCTTCTCTGTCCGTGTGCTGATGGCTTCCATTGTGCGAGATAGTGACCGGTGGCATTGCCACTGAAGGCAGAAGCAGAGATAGCAACGTCTGGACATATCTCGGTTTCCGTGGAGAGTAACGCATATACTATTGAAAGTACAGATGTAGCTCTTTGAACTGAAGATATTAGATGCTATCTGGTTCTCGTGTATGTCTTTCTAAAAGTTGCTGTTGCCCTTATTGTTAACTCATAAAAACTGTGTTCCGAACGAGTCCAGCAACAGTTTTCAACCAGATGAAATTCTGACCAACATGTACAGATAATCAAACGATTTCAACAGATGGAATCATGCCCTTGCTCTGCCGTTGTTGTTCTGCTTCATTGTATGCTTCAGTGAACTTTCGAGTTTATACCGTAGACTAAAGAGCAAACACTGGTTTCAAGAACGCTGGAGTCTTTTGGGTAGTGTGCTTCACCTGACACACTAAAGGATCTATATGTGACTTCACCGTTCACAGTTGTTTCCTACTTTGTTTATTGGTAATTCACTGAGAAACTCTGAAAATGCCGTGTTTTCAAAGAGGCCTAGCCCTGAAATTATATTAGGTAAAGGATCATTCTTTGAAACAGGAGAGAACATCACAATTCCTAGCAATTATAACAGAAGTTATAGCTTTCTCTTCTCTGTCCGTGTGCTGATGGCTTCCATTGTGTGAGATAGTGACCGGTGGCATTGCCACTGAAGGCAGAAGCAGAGATAGCAACGTCTGGACATATCTTGGTTTCCGTGGAGAGTAACGCATATACTATTGAAAGTACAGATGTAGCTCTTTGAACTGAAGATATTAGATGCTATCTGGTTCTCGTGTATGTCTTTCTAAAAGTTGCTGTTGCCCTTATTGTTAACTCATAAAAACTGTGTTCCGAACGAGGCCAGCAACAGTTTTCAACCAGATGAAATTCTGACCAACATGTACAGATAATCAAACGATTTCAACAGATGGAATCATGCCCTTGCTCTGCCGTTGTTGTTCTGCTTCATTGTATGCTTCAGTGAACCTTCTAGTTTATACCGTAGACTAAAGAGCAAACACTGGTTTCAAGAACGCTGGAGTCTTTTGGGTAGTGTGCTTCACCTGACACACTAAAGGATCTATATGTGACTTCACCGTTCACAGTTGTTTCCTACTTTGTTTCCTGGTAATTCACTTAGAAACTCTCAAAATGCCGTGTTTTCAAAGAGGCCTAGCTCTGAAATTATATTAGGTAAAGGATCATTCTTTGAAACAGGAGAGAACATCACAATTCCTAGCAATTATAACAGAAGTTATAGCTTTCTCTTCTCTGTCCGTGTGCTGATGGCTTCCATTGTACAAGATAGTGACCGGTGGCATTGCCACTGAAGGCAGAAGCAGAGATAGCAACGTCTGGACATATCTTGGTTTCCGTGGAGAGTAACGCATATACTATATAAAGTACAGTTATAGCTCTTTGAACTGAAGATATTAGATGCTATCTGGTTCTCGTGTATGTCTTTCTAAAAGTTGCTGTTGCCCTTATTGTTAACTCATAAAAACTGTGTTCCGAACGAGGCCAGCAACAGTTTTCAACCAGATGAAATTCTGACCAACATGTACAGATAATCAAACGATTTCAACAGATGGAATCATGCCCTTGCTCTGCCGTTGTTGTTCTGCTTCATTGTATGCTTCAGTGAACTTTCGAGTTTATACCGTAGACTAAAGAGCAAACACTGGTTTCAAGAACGCTGGAGTCTTTTGGGTAGTGTGCTTCACCTGACACACTAAAGGATCTATATGTGACTTCACCGTTCACAGTTGTTTCCTACTTTGTTTCCTGGTAATTCACTTAGAAACTCTCAAAATGCCGTGTTTTCAAAGAGGCCTAGCTCTGAAATTATATTAGGTAAAGGATCATTCTTTGAAACAGGAGAGAACATCACAATTCCTAGCAATTATAACAGAAGTTATAGCTTTCTCTTCTCTGTCCGTGTGCTGATGGCTTCCATTGTGCGAGATAGTGACCGGTGGCATTGCCACTGAAGGCAGAAGCAGAGATAGCAACGTCTGGACATATCTCGGTTTCCGTGGAGAGTAACGCATATACTATTGAAAGTACAGATGTAGCTCTTTGAACTGAAGATATTAGATGCTATCTGGTTCTCGTGTATGTCTTTCTAAAAGTTGCTGTTGCCCTTATTGTTAACTCATAAAAACTGTGTTCCGAACGAGTCCAGCAACAGTTTTCAACCAGAAGAAATTCTAACCAACATGTACAGATAATCAAACGATTTCAACAGATGGAATCATGCCCTTGCTGTGCCGTTGTTGTTCTCCTTCATTGTATGCTTCAGTGAACTTTCGAGTTTATACAGTAGACTAAAGAGCAAACACTGGTTTCAAGAACGCTGGAGTCTTTTGGGTAGTGTGCTTCACCTGACACACTAAAGGATCTATATGTGACTTCACCGTTCACAGTTGTTTCCTACTTTGTTTCCTGGTAATTCACTGAGAAACTCTGAAAATGCCGTGTTTTCAAAGAGACCTAGCTCTGAAATTATATTAGGTAAAGGATCATTCTTTGAAACAGGAGAGAACATCACAATTCCTAGCAATTATAACAGAAGTTATAGCTTTCTCTTCTCTGTCCGTGTGCTGATGGCTTCCATTGTGCGAGATAGTGACCGGTGGCATTGCCACTGAAGGCAGAAGCAGAGATATCAATGTCTGGACTTATCTTGTTTTCCGTGGAGAGTAAAGCATATACTACTGAAAGTACAGATGTAGCTCTTTGAACTGAAGATATTAGATGCTATCTGGTTCTCGTGTATGTCTTTCTAAAAGTTGCTGTTGCCCTTATTGTTAACTCATAAAAACTGTGTTCCGAACGAGTCCAGCAACAGTTTTCAACCAGATGAAATTCTGACCAACATGTACAGATAATCAAACGATTTCAACAGATGGAATCATGCCCTTGCTCTGCCGTTGTTGTTCTGCTTCATTGTATGCTTCAGTGAACCTTCTAGTTTATACCGTAGACTAAAGAGCAAACACTGGTTTCAAGAACGCTGGAGTCTTTTGGGTAGTGTGCTTCACCTGACACACTAAAGGATCTATATGTGACTTCACCGTTCACAGTTGTTTCCTACTTTGTTTCCTGGTAATTCACTTAGAAACTCTCAAAATGCCGTGTTTTCAAAGAGGCCTAGCTCTGAAATTATATTAGGTAAAGGATCATTCTTTGAAACAGGAGAGAACATCACAATTCCTAGCAATTATAACAGAAGTTATAGCTTTCTCTTCTCTGTCCGTGTGCTGATGGCTTCCATTGTACAAGATAGTGACCGGTGGCATTGCCACTGAAGGCAGAAGCAGAGATAGCAACGTCTGGACATATCTTGGTTTCCGTGGAGAGTAACGCATATACTATATAAAGTACAGATATAGCTCTTTGAACTGAAGATATTAGATGCTATCTGGTTCTCGTGTATGTCTTTCTAAAAGTTGCTGTTGCCCTTATTGTTAACTCATAAAAACTGTGTTCCGAACGAGGCCAGCAACAGTTTTCAACCAGATGAAATTCTGACCAACATGTACAGATAATCAAACGATTTCAACAGATGGAATCATGCCCTTGCTCTGCCGTTGTTGTTCTGCTTCATTGTATGCTTCAGTGAACTTTCGAGTTTATACCGTAGACTAAAGAGCAAACACTGGTTTCAAGAACGCTGGAGTCTTTTGGGTAGTGTGCTTCACCTGACACACTAAAGGATCTATATGTGACTTCACCGTTCACAGTTGTTTCCTACTTTGTTTCCTGGTAATTCACTTAGAAACTCTGAAAATGCCGTGTTTTCAAAGAGGCCTAGCTCTGAAATTATATTAGGTAAAGGATCATTCTTTGAAACAGGAGAGAACATCACAATTCCTAGCAATTATAACAGAAGTTATAGCTTTCTCTTCTCTGTCCGTGTGCTGATGGCTTCCATTGTGCGAGATAGTGACCGGTGGCATTGCCACTGAAGGCAGAAGCAGAGATAGCAACGTCTGGACATATCTTGGTTTCCGTGGAGAGTAACGCATATACTATTGAAAGTACAGATGTAGCTCTTTGAACTGAAGATATTAGATGCTATCTGGTTCTCGTGTATGTCTTTCTAAAAGTTGCTGTTGCCCTTATTGTTAACTCATAAAAGCTGTGTTCCGAACGAGGCCAGCAACAGTTTTCAACCAGATGAAATTCTGACCAACATGTACAGATAATCAAACGATTTCAACAGATGGAATCATGCCCTTGCTCTGCCGTTGTTGTTCTGCTTCATTGTATGCTTCAGTGAACCTTCTAGTTTATACCGTAGACTAAAGAGCAAACACTGGTTTCAAGAACGCTGGAGTCTTTTGGGTAGTGTGCTTCACCTGACACACTAAAGAATCTATATGTGACTTCACCGTTCACAGTTGTTTCCTACTTTGTTTCCTGGTAATTCACTTAGAAACTCTGAAAATGCCGTGTTTTCAAAGAGGCCTAGCTCTGAAATTATATTAGGTAAAGGATCATTCTTTGAAACAGGAGAGAACATCACAATTCCTAGCAATTATAACAGAAGTTATAGCTTTCTCTTCTCTGTCCGTGTGCTGATGGCTTCCATTGTGCGAGATAGTGACCGGTGGCATTGCCACTGAAGGCAGAAGCAGAGATAGCAACGTCTGGACATATCTTGGTTTCCGTGGAGAGTAACGCATATACTATTGAAAGTACAGATGTAGCTCTTTGAACTGAAGATATTAGATGCTATCTGGTTCTCGTGTATGTCTTTCTAAAAGTTGCTGTTGCCCTTATTGTTAACTCATAAAAACTGTGTTCCGAACGAGGCCAGCAACAGTTTTCAACCAGATGAAATTCTGACCAACATGTACAGATAATCAAACGATTTCAACAGATGGAATCATGCCCTTGCTCTGCCGTTGTTGTTCTGCTTCATTGTATGCTTCAGTGAACCTTCTAGTTTATACCGTAGACTAAAGAGCAAACACTGGTTTCAAGAACGCTGGAGTCTTTTGGGTAGTGTGCTTCACCTGACACACTAAAGGATCTATATGTGACTTCACCGTTCACAGTTGTTTCCTACTTTGTTTCCTGGTAATTCACTTAGAAACTCTCAAAATGCCGTGTTTTCAAAGAGGCCTAGCTCTGAAATTATATTAGGTAAAGGATCATTCTTTGAAACAGGAGAGAACATCACAATTCCTAGCAATTATAACAGAAGTTATAGCTTTCTCTTCTCTGTCCGTGTGCTGATGGCTTCCATTGTACAAGATAGTGACCGGTGGCATTGCCACTGAAGGCAGAAGCAGAGATAGCAACGTCTGGACATATCTTGGTTTCCGTGGAGAGTAACGCATATACTATATAAAGTACAGATATAGCTCTTTGAACTGAAGATATTAGATGCTATCTGGTTCTCGTGTATGTCTTTCTAAAAGTTGCTGTTGCCCTTATTGTTAACTCATAAAAACTGTGTTCCGAACGAGGCCAGCAACAGTTTTCAACCAGATGAAATTCTGACCAACATGTACAGATAATCAAACGATTTCAACAGATGGAATCATGCCCTTGCTCTGCCGTTGTTGTTCTGCTTCATTGTATGCTTCAGTGAACTTTCGAGTTTATACCGTAGACTAAAGAGCAAACACTGGTTTCAAGAACGCTGGAGTCTTTTGGGTAGTGTGCTTCACCTGACACACTAAAGGATCTATATGTGACTTCACCGTTCACAGTTGTTTCCTACTTTGTTTCCTGGTAATTCACTTAGAAACTCTCAAAATGCCGTGTTTTCAAAGAGGCCTAGCTCTGAAATTATATTAGGTAAAGGATCATTCTTTGAAACAGGAGAGAACATCACAATTCCTAGCAATTATAACAGAAGTTATAGCTTTCTCTTCTCTGTCCGTGTGCTGATGGCTTCCATTGTGCGAGATAGTGACCGGTGGCATTGCCACTGAAGGCAGAAGCAGAGATAGCAACGTCTGGACATATCTCGGTTTCCGTGGAGAGTAACGCATATACTATTGAAAGTACAGATGTAGCTCTTTGAACTGAAGATATTAGATGCTATCTGGTTCTCGTGTATGTCTTTCTAAAAGTTGCTGTTGCCCTTATTGTTAACTCATAAAAACTGTGTTCCGAACGAGGTCAGCAACAGTTTTCAACCAGATGAAATTCTGACCAACATGTACAGATAATCAAACGATTTCAACAGATGGAATCATGCCCTTGCTCTGCCGTTGTTGTTCTGCTTCATTGTATGCTTCAGTGAACTTTCGAGTTTATACCGTAGACTAAAGAGCAAACACTGGTTTCAAGAACGCTGGAGTCTTTTGGGTAGTGTGCTTCACCTGACACACTAAAGGATCTATATGTGACTTCACCGTTCACAGTTGTTTCCTACTTTGTTTATTGGTAATTCACTGAGAAACTCTGAAAATGCCGTGTTTTCAAAGAGGCCTAGCCCTGAAATTATATTAGGTAAAGGATCATTCTTTGAAACAGGAGAGAACATCACAATTCCTAGCAATTATAACAGAAGTTATAGCTTTCTCTTCTCTGTCCATGTGCTGATGGCTTCCATTGTGCGAGATAGTGACCGGTGGCATTGCCACTGAAGGCAGAAGCAGAGATAGCAACGTCTGGACATATCTTGGTTTCCGTGGAGAGTAACGCATATACTATTGAAAGTACAGATGTAGCTCTTTGAACTGAAGATATTAGATGCTATCTGGTTCTCGTGTATGTCTTTCTAAAAGTTGCTGTTGCCCTTATTGTTAACTCATAAAAACTGTGTTCCGAACGAGGCCAGCAACAGTTTTCAACCAGATGAAATTCTGACCAACATGTACAGATAATCAAACGATTTCAACAGATGGAATCATGCCCTTGCTCTGCCGTTGTTGTTCTGCTTCATTGTATGCTTCAGTGAACCTTCTAGTTTATACCGTAGACTAAAGAGCAAACACTGGTTTCAAGAACGCTGGAGTCTTTTGGGTAGTGTGCTTCACCTGACACACTAAAGAATCTATATGTGACTTCACCGTTCACAGTTGTTTCCTACTTTGTTTCCTGGTAATTCACTTAGAAACTCTGAAAATGCCGTGTTTTCAAAGAGGCCTAGCTCTGAAATTATATTAGGTAAAGGATCATTCTTTGAAACAGGAGAGAACATCACAATTCCTAGCAATTATAACAGAAGTTATAGCTTTCTCTTCTCTGTCCGTGTGCTGATGGCTTCCATTGTGCGAGATAGTGACCGGTGGCATTGCCACTGAAGGCAGAAGCAGAGATAGCAACGTCTGGACATATCTTGGTTTCCGTGGAGAGTAACGCATATACTATTGAAAGTACAGATGTAGCTCTTTGAACTGAAGATATTAGATGCTATCTGGTTCTCGTGTATGTCTTTCTAAAAGTTGCTGTTGCCCTTATTGTTAACTCATAAAAACTGTGTTCCGAACGAGGCCAGCAACAGTTTTCAACCAGATGAAATTCTGACCAACATGTACAGATAATCAAACGATTTCAACAGATGGAATCATGCCCTTGCTCTGCCGTTGTTGTTCTGCTTCATTGTATGCTTCAGTGAACCTTCTAGTTTATACCGTAGACTAAAGAGCAAACACTGGTTTCAAGAACGCTGGAGTCTTTTGGGTAGTGTGCTTCACCTGACACACTAAAGGATCTATATGTGACTTCACCGTTCACAGTTGTTTCCTACTTTGTTTCCTGGTAATTCACTTAGAAACTCTCAAAATGCCGTGTTTTCAAAGAGGCCTAGCTCTGAAATTATATTAGGTAAAGGATCATTCTTTGAAACAGGAGAGAACATCACAATTCCTAGCAATTATAACAGAAGTTATAGCTTTCTCTTCTCTGTCCGTGTGCTGATGGCTTCCATTGTACAAGATAGTGACCGGTGGCATTGCCACTGAAGGCAGAAGCAGAGATAGCAACGTCTGGACATATCTTGGTTTCCGTGGAGAGTAACGCATATACTATATAAAGTACAGATATAGCTCTTTGAACTGAAGATATTAGATGCTATCTGGTTCTCGTGTATGTCTTTCTAAAAGTTGCTGTTGCCCTTATTGTTAACTCATAAAAACTGTGTTCCGAACGAGGCCAGCAACAGTTTTCAACCAGATGAAATTCTGACCAACATGTACAGATAATCAAACGATTTCAACAGATGGAATCATGCCCTTGCTCTGCCGTTGTTGTTCTGCTTCATTGTATGCTTCAGTGAACTTTCGAGTTTATACCGTAGACTAAAGAGCAAACACTGGTTTCAAGAACGCTGGAGTCTTTTGGGTAGTGTGCTTCACCTGACACACTAAAGGATCTATATGTGACTTCACCGTTCACAGTTGTTTCCTACTTTGTTTCCTGGTAATTCACTTAGAAACTCTCAAAATGCCGTGTTTTCAAAGAGGCCTAGCTCTGAAATTATATTAGGTAAAGGATCATTCTTTGAAACAGGAGAGAACATCACAATTCCTAGCAATTATAACAGAAGTTATAGCTTTCTCTTCTCTGTCCGTGTGCTGATGGCTTCCATTGTGCGAGATAGTGACCGGTGGCATTGCCACTGAAGGCAGAAGCAGAGATAGCAACGTCTGGACATATCTCGGTTTCCGTGGATAGTAACGCATATACTATTGAAAGTACAGATGTAGCTCTTTGAACTGAAGATATTAGATGCTATCTGGTTCTCGTGTATGTCTTTCTAAAAGTTGCTGTTGCCCTTATTGTTAACTCATAAAAACTGTGTTCCGAACGAGGTCAGCAACAGTTTTCAACCAGATGAAATTCTGACCAACATGTACAGATAATCAAACGATTTCAACAGATGGAATCATGCCCTTGCTCTGCCGTTGTTGTTCTGCTTCATTGTATGCTTCAGTGAACTTTCGAGTTTATACCGTAGACTAAAGAGCAAACACTGGTTTCAAGAACGCTGGAGTCTTTTGGGTAGTGTGCTTCACCTGACACACTAAAGGATCTATATGTGACTTCACCGTTCACAGTTGTTTCCTACTTTGTTTATTGGTAATTCACTGAGAAACTCTGAAAATGCCGTGTTTTCAAAGAGGCCTAGCCCTGAAATTATATTAGGTAAAGGATCATTCTTTGAAACAGGAGAGAACATCACAATTCCTAGCAATTATAACAGAAGTTATAGCTTTCTCTTCTCTGTCCATGTGCTGATGGCTTCCATTGTGTGAGATAGTGACCGGTGGCATTGCCACTGAAGGCAGAAGCAGAGATAGCAACGTCTGGACATATCTTGGTTTCCGTGGAGAGTAACGCATATACTATTGAAAGTACAGATGTAGCTCTTTGAACTGAAGATATTAGATGCTATCTGGTTCTCGTGTATGTCTTTCTAAAAGTTGCTGTTGCCCTTATTGTTAACTCATAAAAACTGTGTTCCGAACGAGGCCAGCAACAGTTTTCAACCAGATGAAATTCTGACCAACATGTACAGATAATCAAACGATTTCAACAGATGGAATCATGCCCTTGCTCTGCCGTTGTTGTTCTGCTTCATTGTATGCTTCAGTGAACTTTCGAGTTTATACCGTAGACTAAAGAGCAAACACTGGTTTCAAGAACGCTGGAGTCTTTTGGGTAGTGTGCTTCACCTGACTCACTAAAGGATCTATATGTGACTTCACCGTTCACAGTTGTTTCCTACTTTGTTTCCTGGTAATTCACTGAGAAACTCTGAAAATGCCGTGTTTTCAAAGAGGCCTAGCTCTGAAATTATATTAGGTAAAGGATCATTCTTTGAAACAGGAGAGAACATCACAATTCCTAGCAATTATAACAGAAGTTATAGCTTTCTCTTCTCTGTCCATGTGCTGATGGCTTCCATTGTGCGAGATAGTGACCGGTGGCATTGCCACTGAAGGCAGAAGCAGAGATAGCAACGTCTGGACATATCTTGGTTTCCGTGGAGAGTAACGCATATACTATATAAAGTACAGATATAGCTCTTTGAACTGAAGATATTAGATGCTATCTGGTTTTGGTGTATGTCTTTCTAAAAGTTGCTGTTGCCCTTATTGTTAACTCATAAAACTGTGTTACGAACGAGGCCAGCAACAGTTTTCAACCAGATGAAATTCTGACCAACATGTACAGATAATCAAACGATTTCAACAGATGGAATCATGCCCTTGCTCTGCCGTTGTTGTTCTGCTTCATTGTATGCTTCAGTGAACCTTCTAGTTTATACCGTAGACTAAAGAGCAAACACTGGTTTCAAGAACGCTGGAGTCTTTTGGGTAGTGTGCTTCACCTGACACACTAAAGGATCTATATGTGACTTCACCGTTCACAGTTGTTTCCTACTTTGTTTCCTGGTAATTCACTTAGAAACTCTCAAAATGCCGTGGTTTCAAAGAGGCCTAGCTCTGAAATTATATTAGGTAAAGGATCATTCTTTGAAACAGGAGAGAACATCACAATTCCTAGCAATTATAACAGAAGTTATAGCTTTCTCTTCTCTGTCCGTGTGCTGATGGCTTCCATTGTACAAGATAGTGACCGGTGGCATTGCCACTGAAGGCAGAAGCAGAGATAGCAACGTCTGGACATATCTTGGTTTCCGTGGAGAGTAACGCATATACTATATAAAGTACAGATATAGCTCTTTGAACTGAAGATATTAGATGCTATCTGGTTCTCGTGTATGTCTTTCTAAAAGTTGCTGTTGCCCTTATTGTTAACTCATAAAAACTGTGTTCCGAACGAGGCCAGCAACAGTTTTCAACCAGATGAAATTCTGACCAACATGTACAGATAATCAAACGATTTCAACAGATGGAATCATGCCCTTGCTCTGCCGTTGTTGTTCTGCTTCATTGTATGCTTCAGTGAACTTTCGAGTTTATACCGTAGACTAAAGAGCAAACACTGGTTTCAAGAACGCTGGAGTCTTTTGGGTAGTGTGCTTCACCTGACACACTAAAGGATCTATATGTGACTTCACCGTTCACAGTTGTTTCCTACTTTGTTTCCTGGTAATTCACTTAGAAACTCTCAAAATGCCGTGTTTTCAAAGAGGCCTAGCTCTGAAATTATATTAGGTAAAGGATCATTCTTTGAAACAGGAGAGAACATCACAATTCCTAGCAATTATAACAGAAGTTATAGCTTTCTCTTCTCTGTCCGTGTGCTGATGGCTTCCATTGTGCGAGATAGTGACCGGTGGCATTGCCACTGAAGGCAGAAGCAGAGATAGCAACGTCTGGACATATCTTGGTTTCCGTGGAGAGTAACGCATATACTATTGAAAGTACAGATGTAGCTCTTTGAACTGAAGATATTAGATGCTATCTGGTTCTCGTGTATGTCTTTCTAAAAGTTGCTGTTGCCCTTATTGTTAACTCATAAAACTGTGTTACGAACGAGGCCAGCAACAGTTTTCAACCAGATGAAATTCTGACCAACATGTACAGATAATCAAACGATTTCAACAGATGGAATCATGCCCTTGCTCTGCCGTTGTTGTTCTGCTTCATTGTATGCTTCAGTGAACTTTCGAGTTTATACCGTAGACTAAAGAGCAAACACTGGTTTCAAGAACGCTGGAGTCTTTTGGGTAGTGTGCTTCACCTGACACACTAAAGGATCTATATGTGACTTCACCGTTCACAGTTGTTTCCTACTTTGTTTCCTGGTAATTCACTTAGAAACTCTCAAAATGCCGTGTTTTCAAAGAGGCCTAGCTCTGAAATTATATTAGGTAAAGGATCATTCTTTGAAACAGGAGAGAACATCACAATTCCTAGCAATTATAACAGAAGTTATAGCTTTCTCTTCTCTGTCCGTGTGCTGATGGCTTCCATTGTACAAGATAGTGACCGGTGGCATTGCCACTGAAGGCAGAAGCAGAGATAGCAACGTCTGGACATATCTTGGTTTCCGTGGAGAGTAACGCATATACTATATAAAGTACAGATATAGCTCTTTGAACTGAAGATATTAGATGCTATCTGGTTCTCGTGTATGTCTTTCTAAAAGTTGCTGTTGCCCTTATTGTTAACTCATAAAAACTGTGTTCCGAACGAGGCCAGCAACAGTTTTCAACCAGATGAAATTCTGACCAACATGTACAGATAATCAAACGATTTCAACAGATGGAATCATGCCCTTGCTCTGCCGTTGTTGTTCTGCTTCATTGTATGCTTCAGTGAACTTTCGAGTTTATACCGTAGACTAAAGAGCAAACACTGGTTTCAAGAACGCTGGAGTCTTTTGGGTAGTGTGCTTCACCTGACACACTAAAGGATCTATATGTGACTTCACCGTTCACAGTTGTTTCCTACTTTGTTTCCTGGTAATTCACTTAGAAACTCTGAAAATGCCGTGTTTTCAAAGAGGCCTAGCTCTGAAATTATATTAGGTAAAGGATCATTCTTTGAAACAGGAGAGAACATCACAATTCCTAGCAATTATAACAGAAGTTATAGCTTTCTCTTCTCTGTCCGTGTGCTGATGGCTTCCATTGTGCGAGATAGTGACCGGTGGCATTGCCACTGAAGGCAGAAGCAGAGATAGCAACGTCTGGACATATCTCGGTTTCCGTGGAGAGTAACGCATATACTATTGAAAGTACAGATGTAGCTCTTTGAACTGAAGATATTAGATGCTATCTGGTTCTCGTGTATGTCTTTCTAAAAGTTGCTGTTGCCCTTATTGTTAACTCATAAAAACTGTGTTCCGAACGAGGCCAGCAACAGTTTTCAACCAGATGAAATTCTGACCAACATGTACAGATAATCAAACGATTTCAACAGATGGAATCATGCCCTTGCTCTGCCGTTGTTGTTCTGCTTCATTGTATGCTTCAGTGAACTTTCGAGTTTATACCGTAGACTAAAGAGCAAACACTGGTTTCAAGAACGCTGGAGTCTTTTGGGTAGTGTGCTTCACCTGACTCACTAAAGGATCTATATGTGACTTCACCGTTCACAGTTGTTTCCTACTTTGTTTCCTGGTAATTCACTGAGAAACTCTGAAAATGCCGTGTTTTCAAAGAGGCCTAGCTCTGAAATTATATTAGGTAAAGGATCATTCTTTGAAACAGGAGAGAACATCACAATTCCTAGCAATTATAACAGAAGTTATAGCTTTCTCTTCTCTGTCCATGTGCTGATGGCTTCCATTGTGCGAGATAGTGACCGGTGGCATTGCCACTGAAGGCAGAAGAAGAGATAGCAAGGTCTGGACATATCTTGGTTTCCGTGGAGAGTACCGCATATACTATATAAAGTACAGATATAGCTCTTTGAACTGAAGATATTAGATGCTATCTGGTTTTGGTGTATGTCTTTCTAAAAGTTGCTGTTGCCCTTATTGTTAACTCATAAAAACTGTGTTCCGAAGGAGGCCAGCAACAGTTTTCAACCAGATGAAATTCTGACCAACATGTACAGATAATCAAACGATTTCAACAGATGGAATCATGCCCTTGCTCTGCCGTTGTTGTTCTGCTTCATTGTATGCTTCAGTGAACTTTCGAGTTTATACCGTAGACTAAAGAGCAAACACTGGTTTCAAGAACGCTGGAGTCTTTTGGGTAGTGTGCTTCACCTGACACACTAAAGGATCTATATGTGACTTCACCATTCACAGATGTTTCCTAATTTGTTTCCTGGTAATTCACTTAGAAACTCTCAAAATGCCGTGTTTTCAAAGAGGCCTAGCCCTGAAATTATATTAGGTAAAGGATCATTCTTTGAAACAGGAGAGAACATCACAATTCCTAGCAATTATAACAGAAGTTATAGCTTTCTCTTCTCTGTCCATGTGCTGATGGCTTCCATTGTGTGAGATAGTGACCGGTGGCATTGCCACTGAAGGCAGAAGCAGAGATAGCAACGTCTGGACATATCTTGGTTTCCGTGGAGAGTAACGCATATACTATTGAAAGTACAGATGTAGCTCTTTGAACTGAAGATATTAGATGCTATCTGGTTCTCGTGTATGTCTTTCTAAAAGTTGCTGTTGCCCTTATTGTTAACTCATAAAAACTGTGTTCCGAACGAGGCCAGCAACAGTTTTCAACCAGATGAAATTCTGACCAACATGTACAGATAATCAAACGATTTCAACAGATGGAATCATGCCCTTGCTCTGCCGTTGTTGTTCTGCTTCATTGTATGCTTCAGTGAACTTTCGAGTTTATACCGTAGACTAAAGAGCAAACACTGGTTTCAAGAACGCTGGAGTCTTTTGGGTAGTGTGCTTCACCTGACACACTAAAGGATCTATATGTGACTTCACCGTTCACAGTTGTTTCCTACTTTGTTTCCTGGTAATTCACTGAGAAACTCTGAAAATGCCGTGTTTTCAAAGAGGCCTAGCTCTGAAATTATATTAGGTAAAGGATCATTCTTTGAAACAGGAGAGAACATCACAATTCCTAGCAATTATAACAGAAGTTATAGCTTTCTCTTCTCTGTCCATGTGCTGATGGCTTCCATTGTGCGAGATAGTGACCGGTGGCATTGCCACTGAAGGCAGAAGCAGAGATAGCAACGTCTGGATATATCTTGGTTTCCGTGGAGAGTAACGCATATACTATTGAAAGTACAGATGTAGCTCTTTGAACTGAAGATATTAGATGCTATCTGGTTCTCGTGTATGTCTTTCTAAAAGTTGCTGTTGCCCTTATTGTTAACTCATAAAAACTGTGTTCCGAACGAGGCCAGCAACAGTTTTCAACCAGATGAAATTCTGACCAACATGTACAGATAATCAAACGATTTCAACAGATGGAATCATGCCCTTGCTCTGCCGTTGTTGTTCTGCTTCATTGTATGCTTCAGTGAACTTTCGAGTTTATACCGTAGACTAAAGAGCAAACACTGGTTTCAAGAACGCTGGAGTCTTTTGGGTAGTGTGCTTCACCTGACACACTAAAGGATCTATACGTGACTTCACCGTTCACAGTTGTTTCCTACTTTGTTTCCTGGTAATTCACTTAGAAACTCTCAAAATGCCGTGTTTTCAAAGAGGCCTAGCTCTGAAATTATATTAGGTAAAGGATCATTCTTTGAAACAGGAGAGAACATCACAATTCCTAGCAATTATAACAGAAGTTATTGCTTTCTCTTCTCTGTCCGTGTGCTTATGGCTTCCATTGTGCGAGATAGTGACCGGTGGAACTGCCACTGAAGGCAGAAGCAGAGATATCAACGTCTGGACTTATCTTGTTTTCCGTGGAGAGTAAAGCATATACTACTGAAAGTACAGATGTAGCTCTTTGAACTGAAAATATTAGATGCTATCTGGTTCTCTTGTATGTCTTTCTAAAAGTTGCTGTTGCCCTTATTGTTAACTCATAAAAACTGTGTTCCGAACGAGTCCAGCAACAGTTTTCAACCAGATGAAATTCTAACCAACATGTACAGATAATCAAACGATTTCAACAGATGGAATCATGCCCTTGCTGTGCCGTTGTTGTTCTCCTTCATTGTATGCTTCAGTGAACTTTCGAGTTTATACCGTAGACTAAAGAGCAAACACTGGTTTCAAGAACGCTGGAGTCTTTTGGGTAGTGTGCTTCACCTGACACACTAAAGGATCTATATGTGACTTCACCGTTCACAGTTGTTTCCTACTTTGTTTCCTGGTAATTCACTGAGAAACTCTGAAAATGCCGTGTTTTCAAAGAGACCTAGCTCTGAAATTATATCAGGTAAAGGATCATTCTTTGAAACAGGAGAGAACATCACAATTCCTAGCAATTATAACAGAAGTTATAGCTTTCTCTTCTCTGTCCGTGTGCTGA
Organism: Furipterus horrens; assembly: GCF_987537825.1. NCBI lineage: Eukaryota > Metazoa > Chordata > Mammalia > Chiroptera > Furipteridae > Furipterus > Furipterus horrens. The sequence continues at coordinate 65,661,904 of NW_028327179.1, forward strand.
TGGCTTCCATTGTGCGAGATAGTGACCGGTGGCATTGCCACTGAAGGCAGAAGCAGAGATAGCAACGTCTGGACATATCTCGGTTTCCGTGGAGAGTAACGCATATACTATTGAAAGTACAGATGTAGCTCTTTGAACTGAAGATATTAGATGCTATCTGGTTCTCGTGTATGTCTTTCTAAAAGTTGCTGTTGCCCTTATTGTTAACTCATAAAAACTGTGTTCCGAACGAGGCCAGCAACAGTTTTCAACCAGATGAAATTCTGACCAACATGTACAGATAATCAAACGATTTCAACAGATGGAATCATGCCCTTGCTCTGCCGTTGTTGTTCTGCTTCATTGTATGCTTCAGTGAACTTTCGAGTTTATACCGTAGACTAAAGAGCAAACACTGGTTTCAAGAACGCTGGAGTCTTTTGGGTAGTGTGCTTCACCTGACACACTAAAGGATCTATATGTGACTTCACCGTTCACAGTTGTTTCCTACTTTGTTTCCTGGTAATTCACTGAGAAACTCTGAAAATGCCGTGTTTTCAAAGAGGCCTAGCTCTGAAATTATATTAGGTAAAGGATCATTCTTTGAAACAGGAGAGAACATCACAATTCCTAGCAATTATAACAGAAGTTATAGCTTTCTCTTCTCTGTCCATGTGCTGATGGCTTCCATTGTGCGAGATAGTGACCGGTGGCATTGCCACTGAAGGCAGAAGCAGAGATAGCAACGTCTGGATATATCTTGGTTTCCGTGGAGAGTAACGCATATACTATTGAAAGTACAGATGTAGCTCTTTGAACTGAAGATATTAGATGCTATCTGGTTCTCGTGTATGTCTTTCTAAAAGTTGCTGTTGCCCTTATTGTTAACTCATAAAAACTGTGTTCCGAACGAGGCCAGCAACAGTTTTCAACCAGATGAAATTCTGACCAACATGTACAGATAATCAAACGATTTCAACAGATGGAATCATGCCCTTGCTCTGCCGTTGTTGTTCTGCTTCATTGTATGCTTCAGTGAACTTTCGAGTTTATACCGTAGACTAAAGAGCAAACACTGGTTTCAAGAACGCTGGAGTCTTTTGGGTAGTGTGCTTCACCTGACACACTAAAGGATCTATACGTGACTTCACCGTTCACAGTTGTTTCCTACTTTGTTTCCTGGTAATTCACTTAGAAACTCTCAAAATGCCGTGTTTTCAAAGAGGCCTAGCTCTGAAATTATATTAGGTAAAGGATCATTCTTTGAAACAGGAGAGAACATCACAATTCCTAGCAATTATAACAGAAGTTATTGCTTTCTCTTCTCTGTCCGTGTGCTTATGGCTTCCATTGTGCGAGATAGTGACCGGTGGAACTGCCACTGAAGGCAGAAGCAGAGATATCAACGTCTGGACTTATCTTGTTTTCCGTGGAGAGTAAAGCATATACTACTGAAAGTACAGATGTAGCTCTTTGAACTGAAAATATTAGATGCTATCTGGTTCTCTTGTATGTCTTTCTAAAAGTTGCTGTTGCCCTTATTGTTAACTCATAAAAACTGTGTTCCGAACGAGTCCAGCAACAGTTTTCAACCAGATGAAATTCTAACCAACATGTACAGATAATCAAACGATTTCAACAGATGGAATCATGCCCTTGCTGTGCCGTTGTTGTTCTGCTTCATTGTATGCTTCAGTGAACTTTCGAGTTTATACCGTAGACTAAAGAGCAAACACTGGTTTCAAGAACGCTGGAGTCTTTTGGGTAGTGTGCTTCACCTGACACACTAAAGGATCTATATGTGACTTCACCGTTCACAGTTGTTTCCTACTTTGTTTCCTGGTAATTCACTGAGAAACTCTGAAAATGCCGTGTTTTCAAAGAGACCTAGCTCTGAAATTATATTAGGTAAAGGATCATTCTTTGAAACAGGAGAGAACATCACAATTCCTAGCAATTATAACAGAAGTTATAGCTTTCTCTTCTCTGTCCGTGTGCTGATGGCTTCCATTGTGCGAGATAGTGACCGGTGGCATTGCCACTGAAGGCAGAAGCAGAGATAGCAACGTCTGGACATATCTCGGTTTCCGTGGAGAGTAACGCATATACTATTGAAAGTACAGATGTAGCTCTTTGAACTGAAGATATTAGATGCTATCTGGTTCTCGTGTATGTCTTTCTAAAAGTTGCTGTTGCCCTTATTGTTAACTCATAAAAACTGTGTTCCGAACGAGGCCAGCAACAGTTTTCAACCAGATGAAATTCTGACCAACATGTACAGATAATCAAACGATTTCAACAGATGGAATCATGCCCTTGCTCTGCCGTTGTTGTTCTGCTTCATTGTATGCTTCAGTGAACTTTCGAGTTTATACCGTAGACTAAAGAGCAAACACTGGTTTCAAGAACGCTGGAGTCTTTTGGGTAGTGTGCTTCACCTGACACACTAAAGGATCTATATGTGACTTCACCGTTCACAGTTGTTTCCTACTTTGTTTATTGGTAATTCACTGAGAAACTCTGAAAATGCCGTGTTTTCAAAGAGGCCTAGCCCTGAAATTATATTAGGTAAAGGATCATTCTTTGAAACAGGAGAGAACATCACAATTCCTAGCAATTATAACAGAAGTTATAGCTTTCTCTTCTCTGTCCATGTGCTGATGGCTTCCATTGTGTGAGATAGTGACCGGTGGCATTGCCACTGAAGGCAGAAGCAGAGATAGCAACGTCTGGACCTATCTTGGTTTCCGTGGAGAGTAACGCATATACTATTGAAAGTACAGATGTAGCTCTTTGAACTGAAGATATTAGATGCTATCTGGTTCTCGTGTATGTCTTTCTAAAAGTTGCTGTTGCCCTTATTGTTAACTCATAAAAACTGTGTTCCGAACGAGGCCAGCAACAGTTTTCAACCAGATGAAATTCTGACCAACATGTACAGATAATCAAACGATTTCAACAGATGGAATCATGCCCTTGCTCTGCCGTTGTTGTTCTGCTTCATTGTATGCTTCAGTGAACTTTCGAGTTTATACCGTAGACTAAAGAGCAAACACTGGTTTCAAGAACGCTGGAGTCTTTTGGGTAGTGTGCTTCACCTGACACACTAAAGGATCTATATGTGACTTCACCGTTCACAGTTGTTTCCTACTTTGTTTCCTGGTAATTCACTTAGAAACTCTCAAAATGCCGTGTTTTCAAAGAGGCCTAGCTCTGAAATTATATTAGGTAAAGGATCATTCTTTGAAACAGGAGAGAACATCACAATTCCTAGCAATTATAACAGAAGTTATAGCTTTCTCTTCTCTGTCCGTGTGCTGATGGCTTCCATTGTGCGAGATAGTGACCGGTGGCATTGCCACTGAAGGCAGAAGCAGAGATAGCAACGTCTGGACATATCTCGGTTTCCGTGGAGAGTAACGCATATACTATTGAAAGTACAGATGTAGCTCTTTGAACTGAAGATATTAGATGCTATCTGGTTCTCGTGTATGTCTTTCTAAAAGTTGCTGTTGCCCTTATTGTTAACTCATAAAAACTGTGTTCCGAACGAGGCCAGCAACAGTTTTCAACCAGATGAAATTCTGACCAACATGTACAGATAATCAAACGATTTCAACAGATGGAATCATGCCCTTGCTCTGCCGTTGTTGTTCTGCTTCATTGTATGCTTCAGTGAACTTTCGAGTTTATACCGTAGACTAAAGAGCAAACACTGGTTTCAAGAACGCTGGAGTCTTTTGGGTAGTGTGCTTCACCTGACTCACTAAAGGATCTATATGTGACTTCACCGTTCACAGTTGTTTCCTACTTTGTTTCCTGGTAATTCACTGAGAAACTCTGAAAATGCCGTGTTTTCAAAGAGGCCTAGCTCTGAAATTATATTAGGTAAAGGATCATTCTTTGAAACAGGAGAGAACATCACAATTCCTAGCAATTATAACAGAAGTTATAGCTTTCTCTTCTCTGTCCATGTGCTGATGGCTTCCATTGTGCGAGATAGTGACCGGTGGCATTGCCACTGAAGGCAGAAGCAGAGATAGCAAGGTCTGGACATATCTTGGTTTCCGTGGAGAGTACCGCATATACTATATAAAGTACAGATATAGCTCTTTGAACTGAAGATATTAGATGCTATCTGGTTTTGGTGTATGTCTTTCTAAAAGTTGCTGTTGCCCTTATTGTTAACTCATAAAACTGTGTTACGAACGAGGCCAGCAACAGTTTTCAACCAGATGAAATTCTGACCAACATGTACAGATAATCAAACGATTTCAACAGATGGAATCATGCCCTTGCTCTGCCGTTGTTGTTCTGCTTCATTGTATGCTTCAGTGAACTTTCGAGTTTATACCGTAGACTAAAGAGCAAACACTGGTTTCAAGAACGCTGGAGTCTTTTGGGTAGTGTGCTTCACCTGACACACTAAAGGATCTATATGTGACTTCACCGTTCACAGATGTTTCCTAATTTGTTTCCTGGTAATTCACTTAGAAACTCTCAAAATGCCGTGTTTTCAAAGAGGCCTAGCCCTGAAATTATATTAGGTAAAGGATCATTCTTTGAAACAGGAGAGAACATCACAATTCCTAGCAATTATAACAGAAGTTATAGCTTTCTCTTCTCTGTCCATGTGCTGATGGCTTCCATTGTGTGAGATAGTGACCGGTGGCATTGCCACTGAAGGCAGAAGCAGAGATAGCAACGTCTGGACATATCTTGGTTTCCGTGGAGAGTAACGCATATACTATTGAAAGTACAGATGTAGCTCTTTGAACTGAAGATATTAGATGCTATCTGGTTCTCGTGTATGTCTTTCTAAAAGTTGCTGTTGCCCTTATTGTTAACTCATAAAAACTGTGTTCCGAACGAGGCCAGCAACAGTTTTCAACCAGATGAAATTCTGACCAACATGTACAGATAATCAAACGATTTCAACAGATGGAATCATGCCCTTGCTCTGCCGTTGTTGTTCTGCTTCATTGTATGCTTCAGTGAACTTTCGAGTTTATACCGTAGACTAAAGAGCAAACACTGGTTTCAAGAACGCTGGAGTCTTTTGGGTAGTGTGCTTCACCTGACACACTAAAGGATCTATATGTGACTTCACCGTTCACAGTTGTTTCCTACTTTGTTTCCTGGTAATTCACTGAGAAACTCTGAAAATGCCGTGTTTTCAAAGAGGCCTAGCTCTGAAATTATATTAGGTAAAGGATCATTCTTTGAAACAGGAGAGAACATCACAATTCCTAGCAATTATAACAGAAGTTATAGCTTTCTCTTCTCTGTCCATGTGCTGATGGCTTCCATTGTGCGAGATAGTGACCGGTGGCATTGCCACTGAAGGCAGAAGCAGAGATAGCAACGTCTGGATATATCTTGGTTTCCGTGGAGAGTAACGCATATACTATTGAAAGTACAGATGTAGCTCTTTGAACTGAAGATATTAGATGCTATCTGGTTCTCGTGTATGTCTTTCTAAAAGTTGCTGTTGCCCTTATTGTTAACTCATAAAAACTGTGTTCCGAACGAGGCCAGCAACAGTTTTCAACCAGATGAAATTCTGACCAACATGTACAGATAATCAAACGATTTCAACAGATGGAATCATGCCCTTGCTCTGCCGTTGTTGTTCTGCTTCATTGTATGCTTCAGTGAACTTTCGAGTTTATACAGTAGACTAAAGAGCAAACACTGGTTTCAAGAACGCTGGAGTCTTTTGGGTAGTGTGCTTCACCTGACACACTAAAGGATCTATATGTGACTTCACCGTTCACAGTTGTTTCCTACTTTGTTTCCTGGTAATTCACTGAGAAACTCTGAAAATGCCGTGTTTTCAAAGAGACCTAGCTCTGAAATTATATTAGGTAAAGGATCATTCTTTGAAACAGGAGAGAACATCACAATTCCTAGCAATTATAACAGAAGTTATAGCTTTCTCTTCTCTGTCCGTGTGCTGATGGCTTCCATTGTGCGAGATAGTGACCGGTGGCATTGCCACTGAAGGCAGAAGCAGAGATATCAACGTCTGGACTTATCTTGTTTTCCGTGGAGAGTAAAGCATATACTACTGAAAGTACAGATGTAGCTCTTTGAACTGAAGATATTAGATGCCATCTGGTTCTCGTGTATGTCTTTCTAAAAGTTGCTGTTGCCCTTATTGTTAACTCATAAAAACTGTGTTCCGAACGAGTCCAGCAACAGTTTTCAACCAGATGAAATTCTGACCAACATGTACAGATAATCAAACGATTTCAACAGATGGAATCATGCCCTTGCTGTGCCGTTGTTGTTCTCCTTCATTGTATGCTTCAGTGAACTTTCGAGTTTATACAGTAGACTAAAGAGCAAACACTGGTTTCAAGAACGCTGGAGTCTTTTGGGTAGTGTGCTTCACCTGACACACTAAAGGATCTATATGTGACTTCACCGTTCACAGTTGTTTCCTACTTTGTTTCCTGGTAATTCACTGAGAAACTCTGAAAATGCCGTGTTTTCAAAGAGACCTAGCACTGAAATTATATTAGGTAAAGGATCATTCTTTGAAACAGGAGAGAACATCACAATTCCTAGCAATTATAACAGAAGTTATAGCTTTCTCTTCTCTGTCCGTGTGCTGATGGCTTCCATTGTGCGAGATAGTGACCGGTGGCATTGCCACTGAAGGCAGAAGTAGAGGTAGCAACGTCTGGACATATCTTGGTTTCCGTGGAGAGTAACGCATATACTATTGAAAGGACAGATATAGCTCTTTGAACTGAAGATATTAGATGCTATCTGGTTTTGGTGTATGTCTTTCTAAAAGTTGCTGTTGCCCTTACTGTTAACTCATAAAAACTGTGTTCCGAACGAGGCCAGCAACAGTTTTCAACCAGATGAAATTCTGACCAACATGTACAGATAATCAAACGATTTCAACAGATGGAATCATGCCCTTGCTCTGCCGTTGTTGTTCTGCTTCATTGTATGCTTCAGTGAACTTTCGAGTTTATACCGTAGACTAAAGAGCAAACACTGGTTTCCAGAACGCTGGAGTCTTTTGGGTAGTGTGCTTCACCTGACACACTAAAGGATCTATATGTGACTTCACCGTTCACAGTTGTTTCCTACTTTGTTTCCTGGTAATTCACTTAGAAACTCTCAAAATGCCGTGTTTTCAAAGAGGCCTAGCTCTGAAATTATATTAGGTAAAGGATCATTCTTTGAAACAGGAGAGAACATCACAATTCCTAGCAATTATAACAGAAGTTATAGCTTTCTCTTCTCTGTCCGTGTGCTGATGGCTTCCATTGTGCGAGATAGTGACCGGTGGCATTGCCACTGAAGGCAGAAGCAGAGATATCAACGTCTGGACTTATCTTGTTTTCTGTGGAGAGTAAAGCATATACTACTGAAAGTACAGATGTACCTCTTTGAACTGAAGATATTAGATGCCATCTGGTTCTCGTGTATGTCTTTCTAAAAGTTGCTGTTGCCCTTATTGTTAACTCATAAAAACTGTGTTCCGAACGAGGCCAGCAACAGTTTTCAACCAGATGAAATTCTGACCAACATGTACAGATAATCAAACGATTTCAACAGATGGAATCATGCCCTTGCTCTGCCGTTGTTGTTCTGCTTCATTGTATGCTTCAGTGAACCTTCTAGTTTATACCGTAGACTAAAGAGCAAACACTGGTTTCAAGAACGCTGGAGTCTTTTGGGTAGTGTGCTTCACCTGACACACTAAAGGATCTATATGTGACTTCACCGTTCACAGTTGTTTCCTACTTTGTTTCCTGGTAATTCACTTAGAAACTCTCAAAATGCCGTGTTTTCAAAGAGGCCTAGCTCTGAAATTATATTAGGTAAAGGATCATTCTTTGAAACAGGAGAGAACATCACAATTCCTAGCAATTATAACAGAAGTTATAGCTTTCTCTTCTCTGTCCGTGTGCTGATGGCTTCCATTGTACAAGATAGTGACCGGTGGCATTGCCACTGAAGGCAGAAGCAGAGATAGCAACGTCTGGACATATCTTGGTTTCCGTGGAGAGTAACGCATATACTATATAAAGTACAGATATAGCTCTTTGAACTGAAGATATTAGATGCTATCTGGTTCTCGTGTATGTCTTTCTAAAAGTTGCTGTTGCCCTTATTGTTAACTCATAAAAACTGTGTTCCGAACGAGGCCAGCAACAGTTTTCAACCAGATGAAATTCTGACCAACATGTACAGATAATCAAACGATTTCAACAGATGGAATCATGCCCTTGCTCTGCCGTTGTTGTTCTGCTTCATTGTATGCTTCAGTGAACTTTCGAGTTTATACCGTAGACTAAAGAGCAAACACTGGTTTCAAGAACGCTGGAGTCTTTTGGGTAGTGTGCTTCACCTGACACACTAAAGGATCTATATTTGACTTCACCGTTCACAGTTGTTTCCTACTTTGTTTCCTGGTAATTCACTTAGAAACTCTCAAAATGCCGTGTTTTCAAAGAGGCCTAGCTCTGAAATTATATTAGGTAAAGGATCATTCTTTGAAACAGGAGAGAACATCACAATTCCTAGCAATTATAACAGAAGTTATAGCTTTCTCTTCTCTGTCCGTGTGCTGATGGCTTCCATTGTGCGAGATAGTGACCGGTGGCATTGCCACTGAAGGCAGAAGCAGAGATAGCAACGTCTGGACATATCTCGGTTTCCGTGGAGAGTAACGCATATACTATTGAAAGTACAGATGTAGCTCTTTGAACTGAAGATATTAGATGCCATCTGGTTCTCGTGTATATCTTTCTAAAAGTTGCTGTTGCCCTTATTGTTAACTCATAAAAACTGTGTTCCGAACGAGTCCAGCAACAGTTTTCAACCAGAAGAAATTCTGACCAACATGTACAGATAATCAAACGATTTCAACAGATGGAATCATGCCCTTGCTGTGCCGTTGTTGTTCTCCTTCATTGTATGCTTCAGTGAACTTTCGAGTTTATACAGTAGACTAAAGAGCAAACACTGGTTTCAAGAACGCTGGAGTCTTTTGGGTAGTGTGCTTCACCTGACACACTAAAGGATCTATATGTGACTTCACCGTTCACAGTTGTTTCCTACTTTGTTTCCTGGTAATTCACTGAGAAACTCTGAAAATGCCGTGTTTTCAAAGAGACCTAGCTCTGAAATTATATTAGGTAAAGGATCATTCTTTGAAACAGGAGAGAACATCACAATTCCTAGCAATTATAACAGAAGTTATAGCTTTCTCTTCTCTGTCCGTGTGCTGATGGCTTCCATTGTGCGAGATAGTGACCGGTGGCATTGCCACTGAAGGCAGAAGTAGAGGTAGCAACGTCTGGACATATCTTGGTTTCCGTGGAGAGTAACGCATATACTATTGAAAGTACAGATATAGCTCTTTGAACTGAAGATATTAGATGCTATCTGGTTTTGGTGTATGTCTTTCTAAAAGTTGCTGTTGCCCTTACTGTTAACTCATAAAAACTGTGTTCCGAACGAGGCCAGCAACAGTTTTCAACCAGATGAAATTCTGACCAACATGTACAGATAATCAAACGATTTCAACAGATGGAATCATGCCCTTGCTCTGCCGTTGTTGTTCTGCTTCATTGTATGCTTCAGTGAACTTTCGAGTTTATACCGTAGACTAAAGAGCAAACACTGGTTTCCAGAACGCTGGAGTCTTTTGGGTAGTGTGCTTCACCTGACACACTAAAGGATCTATATGTGACTTCACCGTTCACAGTTGTTTCCTACTTTGTTTCCTGGTAATTCACTTAGAAACTCTCAAAATGCCGTGTTTTCAAAGAGGCCTAGCTCTGAAATTATATTAGGTAAAGGATCATTCTTTGAAACAGGAGAGAACATCACAATTCCTAGCAATTATAACAGAAGTTATAGCTTTCTCTTCTCTGTCCGTGTGCTGATGGCTTCCATTGTGCGAGATAGTGACCGGTGGCATTGCCACTGAAGGCAGAAGCAGAGATATCAACGTCTGGACTTATCTTGTTTTCTGTGGAGAGTAAAGCATATACTACTGAAAGTACAGATGTACCTCTTTGAACTGAAGATATTAGATGCCATCTGGTTCTCGTGTATGTCTTTCTAAAAGTTGCTGTTGCCCTTATTGTTAACTCATAAAAACTGTGTTCCGAACGAGGCCAGCAACAGTTTTCAACCAGATGAAATTCTGACCAACATGTACAGATAATCAAACGATTTCAACAGATGGAATCATGCCCTTGCTCTGCCGTTGTTGTTCTGCTTCATTGTATGCTTCAGTGAACCTTCTAGTTTATACCGTAGACTAAAGAGCAAACACTGGTTTCAAGAACGCTGGAGTCTTTTGGGTAGTGTGCTTCACCTGACACACTAAAGGATCTATATGTGACTTCACCGTTCACAGTTGTTTCCTACTTTGTTTCCTGGTAATTCACTTAGAAACTCTCAAAATGCCGTGTTTTCAAAGAGGCCTAGCTCTGAAATTATATTAGGTAAAGGATCATTCTTTGAAACAGGAGAGAACATCACAATTCCTAGCAATTATAACAGAAGTTATAGCTTTCTCTTCTCTGTCCGTGTGCTGATGGCTTCCATTGTACAAGATAGTGACCGGTGGCATTGCCACTGAAGGCAGAAGCAGAGATAGCAACGTCTGGACATATCTTGGTTTCCGTGGAGAGTAACGCATATACTATATAAAGTACAGATATAGCTCTTTGAACTGAAGATATTAGATGCTATCTGGTTCTCGTGTATGTCTTTCTAAAAGTTGCTGTTGCCCTTATTGTTAACTCATAAAAACTGTGTTCCGAACGAGGCCAGCAACAGTTTTCAACCAGATGAAATTCTGACCAACATGTACAGATAATCAAACGATTTCAACAGATGGAATCATGCCCTTGCTCTGCCGTTGTTGTTCTGCTTCATTGTATGCTTCAGTGAACTTTCGAGTTTATACCGTAGACTAAAGAGCAAACACTGGTTTCAAGAACGCTGGAGTCTTTTGGGTAGTGTGCTTCACCTGACACACTAAAGGATCTATATGTGACTTCACCGTTCACAGTTGTTTCCTACTTTGTTTCCTGGTAATTCACTTAGAAACTCTCAAAATGCCGTGTTTTCAAAGAGGCCTAGCTCTGAAATTATATTAGGTAAAGGATCATTCTTTGAAACAGGAGAGAACATCACAATTCCTAGCAATTATAACAGAAGTTATAGCTTTCTCTTCTCTGTCCGTGTGCTGATGGCTTCCATTGTGCGAGATAGTGACCGGTGGCATTGCCACTGAAGGCAGAAGCAGAGATAGCAACGTCTGGACATATCTCGGTTTCCGTGGAGAGTAACGCATATACTATTGAAAGTACAGATGTAGCTCTTTGAACTGAAGATATTAGATGCTATCTGGTTCTCGTGTATGTCTTTCTAAAAGTTGCTGTTGCCCTTATTGTTAACTCATAAAAACTGTGTTCCGAACGAGTCCAGCAACAGTTTTCAACCAGAAGAAATTCTAACCAACATGTACAGATAATCAAACGATTTCAACAGATGGAATCATGCCCTTGCTGTGCCGTTGTTGTTCTCCTTCATTGTATGCTTCAGTGAACTTTCGAGTTTATACAGTAGACTAAAGAGCAAACACTGGTTTCAAGAACGCTGGAGTCTTTTGGGTAGTGTGCTTCACCTGACACACTAAAGGATCTATATGTGACTTCACCGTTCACAGTTGTTTCCTACTTTGTTTCCTGGTAATTCACTGAGAAACTCTGAAAATGCCGTGTTTTCAAAGAGACCTAGCTCTGAAATTATATTAGGTAAAGGATCATTCTTTGAAACAGGAGAGAACATCACAATTCCTAGCAATTATAACAGAAGTTATAGCTTTCTCTTCTCTGTCCGTGTGCTGATGGCTTCCATTGTGCGAGATAGTGACCGGTGGCATTGCCACTGAAGGCAGAAGCAGAGATATCAACGTCTGGACTTATCTTGTTTTCCGTGGAGAGTAAAGCATATACTACTGAAAGTACAGATGTAGCTCTTTGAACTGAAGATATTAGATGCCATCTGGTTCTCGTGTATGTCTTTCTAAAAGTTGCTGTTGCCCTTATTGTTAACTCATAAAAACTGTGTTCCGAACGAGTCCAGCAACAGTTTTCAACCAGATGAAATTCTGACCAACATGTACAGATAATCAAACGATTTCAACAGATGGAATCATGCCCTTGCTGTGCCGTTGTTGTTCTCCTTCATTGTATGCTTCAGTGAACTTTCGAGTTTATACAGTAGACTAAAGAGCAAACACTGGTTTCAAGAACGCTGGAGTCTTTTGGGTAGTGTGCTTCACCTGACACACTAAAGGATCTATATGTGACTTCACCGTTCACAGTTGTTTCCTACTTTGTTTCCTGGTAATTCACTGAGAAACTCTGAAAATGCCGTGTTTTCAAAGAGACCTAGCTCTGAAATTATATTAGGTAAAGGATCATTCTTTGAAACAGGAGAGAACATCACAATTCCTAGCAATTATAACAGAAGTTATAGCTTTCTCTTCTCTGTCCGTGTGCTGATGGCTTCCATTGTGCGAGATAGTGACCGGTGGCATTGCCACTGAAGGCAGAAGCAGAGATAGCAACGTCTGGACATATCTTGGTTTCCGTGGAGAGTAACGCATATACTATTGAAAGTACAGATATAGCTCTTTGAACTGAAGATATTAGATGCTATCTGGTTTTGGTGTATGTCTTTCTAAAAGTTGCTGTTGCCCTTATTGTTAACTCATAAAAACTGTGTTCCGAACGAGGCCTGCAACAGTTTTCAACCAGATGAAATTCTGACCAACATGTACAGATAATCAAACGATTTCAACAGATGGAATCATGCCCTTGCTCTGCCGTTGTTGTTCTGCTTCATTGTATGCTTCAGTGAACTTTCGAGTTTATACCGTAGACTAAAGAGCAAACACTGGTTTCCAGAACGCTGGAGTCTTTTGGGTAGTGTGCTTCACCTGACACACTAAAGGATCTATATGTGACTTCACCGTTCACAGTTGTTTCCTACTTTGTTTCCTGGTAATTCACTTAGAAACTCTCAAAATGCCGTGTTTTCAAAGAGGCCTAGCTCTGAAATTATATTAGGTAAAGGATCATTCTTTGAAACAGGAGAGAACATCACAATTCCTAGCAATTATAACAGAAGTTATAGCTTTCTCTTCTCTGTCCGTGTGCTGATGGCTTCCATTGTGCGAGATAGTGACCGGTGGCATTGCCACTGAAGGCAGAAGCAGAGATATCAACGTCTGGACTTATCTTGTTTTCTGTGGAGAGTAAAGCATATACTACTGAAAGTACAGATGTACCTCTTTGAACTGAAGATATTAGATGCCATCTGGTTCTCGTGTATGTCTTTCTAAAAGTTGCTGTTGCCCTTATTGTTAACTCATAAAAACTGTGTTCCGAACGAGGCCAGCAACAGTTTTCAACCAGATGAAATTCTGACCAACATGTACAGATAATCAAACGATTTCAACAGATGGAATCATGCCCTTGCTCTGCCGTTGTTGTTCTGCTTCATTGTATGCTTCAGTGAACCTTCTAGTTTATACCGTAGACTAAAGAGCAAACACTGGTTTCAAGAACGCTGGAGTCTTTTGGGTAGTGTGCTTCACCTGACACACTAAAGGATCTATATGTGACTTCACCGTTCACAGTTGTTTCCTACTTTGTTTCCTGGTAATTCACTTAGAAACTCTCAAAATGCCGTGTTTTCAAAGAGGCCTAGCTCTGAAATTATATTAGGTAAAGGATCATTCTTTGAAACAGGAGAGAACATCACAATTCCTAGCAATTATAACAGAAGTTATAGCTTTCTCTTCTCTGTCCGTGTGCTGATGGCTTCCATTGTACAAGATAGTGACCGGTGGCATTGCCACTGAAGGCAGAAGCAGAGATAGCAACGTCTGGACATATCTTGGTTTCCGTGGAGAGTAACGCATATACTATATAAAGTACAGATATAGCTCTTTGAACTGAAGATATTAGATGCTATCTGGTTCTCGTGTATGTCTTTCTAAAAGTTGCTGTTGCCCTTATTGTTAACTCATAAAAACTGTGTTCCGAACGAGGCCAGCAACAGTTTTCAACCAGATGAAATTCTGACCAACATGTACAGATAATCAAACGATTTCAACAGATGGAATCATGCCCTTGCTCTGCCGTTGTTGTTCTGCTTCATTGTATGCTTCAGTGAACTTTCGAGTTTATACCGTAGACTAAAGAGCAAACACTGGTTTCAAGAACGCTGGAGTCTTTTGGGTAGTGTGCTTCACCTGACACACTAAAGGATCTATATGTGACTTCACCGTTCACAGTTGTTTCCTACTTTGTTTCCTGGTAATTCACTTAGAAACTCTCAAAATGCCGTGTTTTCAAAGAGGCCTAGCTCTGAAATTATATTAGGTAAAGGATCATTCTTTGAAACAGGAGAGAACATCACAATTCCTAGCAATTATAACAGAAGTTATAGCTTTCTCTTCTCTGTCCGTGTGCTGATGGCTTCCATTGTGCGAGATAGTGACCGGTGGCATTGCCACTGAAGGCAGAAGCAGAGATATCAACGTCTGGACTTATCTTGTTTTCTGTGGAGAGTAAAGCATATACTACTGAAAGTACAGATGTACCTCTTTGAACTGAAGATATTAGATGCCATCTGGTTCTCGTGTATGTCTTTCTAAAAGTTGCTGTTGCCCTTATTGTTAACTCATAAAAACTGTGTTCCGAACGAGGCCAGCAACAGTTTTCAACCAGATGAAATTCTGACCAACATGTACAGATAATCAAACGATTTCAACAGATGGAATCATGCCCTTGCTCTGCCGTTGTTGTTCTGCTTCATTGTATGCTTCAGTGAACCTTCTAGTTTATACCGTAGACTAAAGAGCAAACACTGGTTTCAAGAACGCTGGAGTCTTTTGGGTAGTGTGCTTCACCTGACACACTAAAGGATCTATATGTGACTTCACCGTTCACAGTTGTTTCCTACTTTGTTTCCTGGTAATTCACTTAGAAACTCTCAAAATGCCGTGTTTTCAAAGAGGCCTAGCTCTGAAATTATATTAGGTAAAGGATCATTCTTTGAAACAGGAGAGAACATCACAATTCCTAGCAATTATAACAGAAGTTATAGCTTTCTCTTCTCTGTCCGTGTGCTGATGGCTTCCATTGTACAAGATAGTGACCGGTGGCATTGCCACTGAAGGCAGAAGCAGAGATAGCAACGTCTGGACATATCTTGGTTTCCGTGGAGAGTAACGCATATACTATATAAAGTACAGATATAGCTCTTTGAACTGAAGATATTAGATGCTATCTGGTTCTCGTGTATGTCTTTCTAAAAGTTGCTGTTGCCCTTATTGTTAACTCATAAAAACTGTGTTCCGAACGAGGCCAGCAACAGTTTTCAACCAGATGAAATTCTGACCAACATGTACAGATAATCAAACGATTTCAACAGATGGAATCATGCCCTTGCTCTGCCGTTGTTGTTCTGCTTCATTGTATGCTTCAGTGAACTTTCGAGTTTATACCGTAGACTAAAGAGCAAACACTGGTTTCAAGAACGCTGGAGTCTTTTGGGTAGTGTGCTTCACCTGACACACTAAAGGATCTATATGTGACTTCACCGTTCACAGTTGTTTCCTACTTTGTTTCCTGGTAATTCACTTAGAAACTCTCAAAATGCCGTGTTTTCAAAGAGGCCTAGCTCTGAAATTATATTAGGTAAAGGATCATTCTTTGAAACAGGAGAGAACATCACAATTCCTAGCAATTATAACAGAAGTTATAGCTTTCTCTTCTCTGTCCGTGTGCTGATGGCTTCCATTGTGCGAGATAGTGACCGGTGGCATTGCCACTGAAGGCAGAAGCAGAGATAGCAACGTCTGGACATATCTCGGTTTCCGTGGAGAGTAACGCATATACTATTGAAAGTACAGATGTAGCTCTTTGAACTGAAGATATTAGATGCTATCTGGTTCTCGTGTATGTCTTTCTAAAAGTTGCTGTTGCCCTTATTGTTAACTCATAAAAACTGTGTTCCGAACGAGTCCAGCAACAGTTTTCAACCAGAAGAAATTCTAACCAACATGTACAGATAATCAAACGATTTCAACAGATGGAATCATGCCCTTGCTGTGCCGTTGTTGTTCTCCTTCATTGTATGCTTCAGTGAACTTTCGAGTTTATACAGTAGACTAAAGAGCAAACACTGGTTTCAAGAACGCTGGAGTCTTTTGGGTAGTGTGCTTCACCTGACACACTAAAGGATCTATATGTGACTTCACCGTTCACAGTTGTTTCCTACTTTGTTTCCTGGTAATTCACTGAGAAACTCTGAAAATGCCGTGTTTTCAAAGAGACCTAGCTCTGAAATTATATTAGGTAAAGGATCATTCTTTGAAACAGGAGAGAACATCACAATTCCTAGCAATTATAACAGAAGTTATAGCTTTCTCTTCTCTGTCCGTGTGCTGATGGCTTCCATTGTGCGAGATAGTGACCGGTGGCATTGCCACTGAAGGCAGAAGCAGAGATATCAACGTCTGGACTTATCTTGTTTTCCGTGGAGAGTAAAGCATATACTACTGAAAGTACAGATGTAGCTCTTTGAACTGAAGATATTAGATGCCATCTGGTTCTCGTGTATGTCTTTCTAAAAGTTGCTGTTGCCCTTATTGTTAACTCATAAAAACTGTGTTCCGAACGAGTCCAGCAACAGTTTTCAACCAGATGAAATTCTGACCAACATGTACAGATAATCAAACGATTTCAACAGATGGAATCATGCCCTTGCTGTGCCGTTGTTGTTCTCCTTCATTGTATGCTTCAGTGAACTTTCGAGTTTATACAGTAGACTAAAGAGCAAACACTGGTTTCAAGAACGCTGGAGTCTTTTGGGTAGTGTGCTTCACCTGACACACTAAAGGATCTATATGTGACTTCACCGTTCACAGTTGTTTCCTACTTTGTTTCCTGGTAATTCACTGAGAAACTCTGAAAATGCCGTGTTTTCAAAGAGACCTAGCTCTGAAATTATATTAGGTAAAGGATCATTCTTTGAAACAGGAGAGAACATCACAATTCCTAGCAATTATAACAGAAGTTATAGCTTTCTCGTCTCTGTCCGTGTGCTGATGGCTTCCATTGTGCGAGATAGTGACCGGTGGCATTGCCACTGAAGGCAGAAGCAGAGATAGCAACGTCTGGACATATCTTGGTTTCCGTGGAGAGTAACGCATATACTATTGAAAGTACAGATATAGCTCTTTGAACTGAAGATATTAGATGCTATCTGGTTTTGGTGTATGTCTTTCTAAAAGTTGCTGTTGCCCTTATTGTTAACTCATAAAAACTGTGTTCCGAACGAGGCCTGCAACAGTTTTCAACCAGATGAAATTCTGACCAACATGTACAGATAATCAAACGATTTCAACAGATGGAATCATGCCCTTGCTCTGCCGTTGTTGTTCTGCTTCATTGTATGCTTCAGTGAACTTTCGAGTTTATACCGTAGACTAAAGAGCAAACACTGGTTTCCAGAACGCTGGAGTCTTTTGGGTAGTGTGCTTCACCTGACACACTAAAGGATCTATATGTGACTTCACCGTTCACAGTTGTTTCCTACTTTGTTTCCTGGTAATTCACTTAGAAACTCTCAAAATGCCGTGTTTTCAAAGAGGCCTAGCTCTGAAATTATATTAGGTAAAGGATCATTCTTTGAAACAGGAGAGAACATCACAATTCCTAGCAATTATAACAGAAGTTATAGCTTTCTCTTCTCTGTCCGTGTGCTGATGGCTTCCATTGTGCGAGATAGTGACCGGTGGCATTGCCACTGAAGGCAGAAGCAGAGATATCAACGTCTGGACTTATCTTGTTTTCTGTGGAGAGTAAAGCATATACTACTGAAAGTACAGATGTACCTCTTTGAACTGAAGATATTAGATGCCATCTGGTTCTCGTGTATGTCTTTCTAAAAGTTGCTGTTGCCCTTATTGTTAACTCATAAAAACTGTGTTCCGAACGAGGCCAGCAACAGTTTTCAACCAGATGAAATTCTGACCAACATGTACAGATAATCAAACGATTTCAACAGATGGAATCATGCCCTTGCTCTGCCGTTGTTGTTCTGCTTCATTGTATGCTTCAGTGAACCTTCTAGTTTATACCGTAGACTAAAGAGCAAACACTGGTTTCAAGAACGCTGGAGTCTTTTGGGTAGTGTGCTTCACCTGACACACTAAAGGATCTATATGTGACTTCACCGTTCACAGTTGTTTCCTACTTTGTTTCCTGGTAATTCACTTAGAAACTCTCAAAATGCCGTGTTTTCAAAGAGGCCTAGCTCTGAAATTATATTAGGTAAAGGATCATTCTTTGAAACAGGAGAGAACATCACAATTCCTAGCAATTATAACAGAAGTTATAGCTTTCTCTTCTCTGTCCGTGTGCTGATGGCTTCCATTGTACAAGATAGTGACCGGTGGCATTGCCACTGAAGGCAGAAGCAGAGATAGCAACGTCTGGACATATCTTGGTTTCCGTGGAGAGTAACGCATATACTATATAAAGTACAGATATAGCTCTTTGAACTGAAGATATTAGATGCTATCTGGTTCTCGTGTATGTCTTTCTAAAAGTTGCTGTTGCCCTTATTGTTAACTCATAAAAACTGTGTTCCGAACGAGGCCAGCAACAGTTTTCAACCAGATGAAATTCTGACCAACATGTACAGATAATCAAACGATTTCAACAGATGGAATCATGCCCTTGCTGTGCCGTTGTTGTTCTGCTTCATTGTATGCTTCAGTGAACTTTCGAGTTTATACCGTAGACTAAAGAGCAAACACTGGTTTCAAGAACGCTGGAGTCTTTTGGGTAGTGTGCTTCACCTGACACACTAAAGGATCTATATGTGACTTCACCGTTCACAGTTGTTTCCTACTTTGTTTCCTGGTAATTCACTTAGAAACTCTCAAAATGCCGTGTTTTCAAAGAGGCCTAGCTCTGAAATTATATTAGGTAAAGGATCATTCTTTGAAACAGGAGAGAACATCACAATTCCTAGCAATTATAACAGAAGTTATAGCTTTCTCTTCTCTGTCCGTGTGCTGATGGCTTCCATTGTGCGAGATAGTGACCGGTGGCATTGCCACTGAAGGCAGAAGCAGAGATAGCAACGTCTGGACATATCTCGGTTTCCGTGGAGAGTAACGCATATACTATTGAAAGTACAGATGTAGCTCTTTGAACTGAAGATATTAGATGCTATCTGGTTCTCGTGTATGTCTTTCTAAAAGTTGCTGTTGCCCTTATTGTTAACTCATAAAAACTGTGTTCCGAACGAGTCCAGCAACAGTTTTCAACCAGAAGAAATTCTAACCAACATGTACAGATAATCAAACGATTTCAACAGATGGAATCATGCCCTTGCTGTGCCGTTGTTGTTCTCCTTCATTGTATGCTTCAGTGAACTTTCGAGTTTATACAGTAGACTAAAGAGCAAACACTGGTTTCAAGAACGCTGGAGTCTTTTGGGTAGTGTGCTTCACCTGACACACTAAAGGATCTATATGTGACTTCACCGTTCACAGTTGTTTCCTACTTTGTTTCCTGGTAAATCACTGAGAAACTCTGAAAATGCCGTGTTTTCAAAGAGGCCTAGCTCTGAAATTATATTAGGTAAAGGATCATTCTTTGAAACAGGAGAGAACATCACAATTCCTAGCAATTATAACAGAAGTTATAGCTTTCTCTTCTCTGTCCGTGTGCTGATGGCTTCCATTGTGCGAGATAGTGACCGGTGGCATTGCCACTGAAGGCAGAAGCAGAGATATCAATGTCTGGACTTATCTTGTTTTCCGTGGAGAGTAAAGCATATACTACTGAAAGTACAGATGTAGCTCTTTGAACTGAAGATATTAGATGCCATCTGGTTCTCGTGTATGTCTTTCTAAAAGTTGCTGTTGCCCTTATTGTTAACTCATAAAAACTGTGTTCCGAACGAGTCCAGCAACAGTTTTCAACCAGATGAAATTCTAACCAACATGTACAGATAATCAAACGATTTCAGCAGATGGAATCATGCCCTTGCTGTGCCGTTGTTGTTCTCCTTCATTGTATGCTTCAGTGAACTTTCGAGTTTATACAGTAGACTAAAGAGCAAACACTGGTTTCAAGAACGCTGGAGTCTTTTGGGTAGTGTGCTTCACCTGACACACTAAAGGATCTATATGTGACTTCACCGTTCACAGTTGTTTCCTACTTTGTTTCCTGGTAATTCACTGAGAAACTCTGAAAATGCCGTGTTTTCAAAGAGACCTAGCTCTGAAATTATATTAGGTAAAGGATCATTCTTTGAAACAGGAGAGAACATCACAATTCCTAGCAATTATAACAGAAGTTATAGCTTTCTCTTCTCTGTCCGTGTGCTGATGGCTTCCATTGTGCGAGATAGTGACCGGTGGCATTGCCACTGAAGGCAGAAGCAGAGATAGCAACGTCTGGACATATCTTGGTTTCCGTGGAGAGTAACGCATATACTATTGAAAGTACAGATATAGCTCTTTGAACTGAAGATATTAGATGCTATCTGGTTCTCGTGTATGTCTTTCTAAAAGTTGCTGTTGCCCTTATTGTTAACTCATAAAAACTGTGTTCCGAACGAGGCCTGCAACAGTTTTCAACCAGATGAAATTCTGACCAACATGTACAGATAATCAAACGATTTCAACAGATGGAATCATGCCCTTGCTCTGCCGTTGTTGTTCTGCTTCATTGTATGCTTCAGTGAACTTTCGAGTTTATACCGTAGACTAAAGAGCAAACACTGGTTTCAAGAACGCTGGAGTCTTTTGGGTAGTGTGCTTCACCTGACACACTAAAGGATCTATATGTGACTTCACCGTTCACAGTTGTTTCCTACTTTGTTTCCTGGTAATTCACTTAGAAACTCTGAAAATGCCGTGTTTTCAAAGAGGCCTAGCTCTGAAATTATATTAGGTAAAGGATCATTCTTTGAAACAGGAGAGAACATCACAATTCCTAGCAATTATAACAGAAGTTATAGCTTTCTCTTCTCTGTCCGTGTGCTGATGGCTTCCATTGTGCGAGATAGTGACCGGTGGCATTGCCACTGAAGGCAGAAGCAGAGATAGCAACGTCTGGACATATCTCGGTTTCCGTGGAGAGTAACGCATATACTATTGAAAGTACAGATGTAGCTCTTTGAACTGAAGATATTAGATGCTATCTGGTTCTCGTGTATGTCTTTCTAAAAGTTGCTGTTGCCCTTATTGTTAACTCATAAAAACTGTGTTCCGAACGAGGCCAGCAACAGTTTTCAACCAGATGAAATTCTGACCAACATGTACAGATAATCAAACGATTTCAACAGATGGAATCATGCCCTTGCTCTGCCGTTGTTGTTCTGCTTCATTGTATGCTTCAGTGAACCTTCTAGTTTATACCGTAGACTAAAGAGCAAACACTGGTTTCAAGAACGCTGGAGTCTTTTGGGTAGTGTGCTTCACCTGACACACTAAAGGATCTATATGTGACTTCACCGTTCACAGTTGTTTCCTACTTTGTTTCCTGGTAATTCACTTAGAAACTCTCAAAATGCCGTGTTTTCAAAGAGGCCTAGCTCTGAAATTATATTAGGTAAAGGATCATTCTTTGAAACAGGAGAGAACATCACAATTCCTAGCAATTATAACAGAAGTTATAGCTTTCTCTTCTCTGTCCGTGTGCTGATGGCTTCCATTGTACAAGATAGTGACCGGTGGCATTGCCACTGAAGGCAGAAGCAGAGATAGCAACGTCTGGACATATCTTGGTTTCCGTGGAGAGTAACGCATATACTATATAAAGTACAGATATAGCTCTTTGAACTGAAGATATTAGATGCTATCTGGTTCTCGTGTATGTCTTTCTAAAAGTTGCTGTTGCCCTTATTGTTAACTCATAAAAACTGTGTTCCGAACGAGGCCAGCAACAGTTTTCAACCAGATGAAATTCTGACCAACATGTACAGATAATCAAACGATTTCAACAGATGGAATCATGCCCTTGCTCTGCCGTTGTTGTTCTGCTTCATTGTATGCTTCAGTGAACTTTCGAGTTTATACCGTAGACTAAAGAGCAAACACTGGTTTCAAGAACGCTGGAGTCTTTTGGGTAGTGTGCTTCACCTGACACACTAAAGGATCTATATGTGACTTCACCGTTCACAGTTGTTTCCTACTTTGTTTCCTGGTAATTCACTTAGAAACTCTCAAAATGCCGTGTTTTCAAAAAAGGCCTAGCTCTGAAATTATATTAGGTAAAGGATCATTCTTTGAAACAGGAGAGAACATCACAATTCCTAGCAATTATAACAGAAGTTATAGCTTTCTCTTCTCTGTCCGTGTGCTGATGGCTTCCATTGTGCGAGATAGTGACCGGTGGCATTGCCACTGAAGGCAGAAGCAGAGATAGCAACGTCTGGACATATCTTGGTTTCCGTGGAGAGTAACGCATATACTATTGAAAGTACAGATATAGCTCTTTGAACTGAAGATATTAGATGCTATCTGGTTTTGGTGTATGTCTTTCTAAAAGTTGCTGTTGCCCTTATTGTTAACTCATAAAAACTGTGTTCCGAACGAGGCCTGCAACAGTTTTCAACCAGATGAAATTCTGACCAACATGTACAGATAATCAAACGATTTCAACAGATGGAATCATGCCCTTGCTCTGCCGTTGTTGTTCTGCTTCATTGTATGCTTCAGTGAACTTTCGAGTTTATACCGTAGACTAAAGAGCAAACACTGGTTTCAAGAACGCTGGAGTCTTTTGGGTAGTGTGCTTCACCTGACACACTAAAGGATCTATATGTGACTTCACCGTTCACAGTTGTTTCCTACTTTGTTTCCTGGTAATTCACTGAGAAACTCTGAAAATGCCGTGTTTTCAAAGAGGCCTAGCTCTGAAATTATATTAGGTAAAGGATCATTCTTTGAAACAGGAGAGAACATCACAATTCCTAGCAATTATAACAGAAGTTATAGCTTTCTCTTCTCTGTCCGTGTGCTGATGGCTTCCATTGTGCGAGATAGTGACCGGTGGCATTGCCACTGAAGGCAGAAGCAGAGATAGCAACGTCTGGACATATCTTGGTTTCCGTGGAGAGTAACGCATATACTATTGAAAGTACAGATGTAGCTCTTTGAACTGAAGATATTAGATGCTATCTGGTTCTCGTGTATGTCTTTCTAAAAGTTGCTGTTGCCCTTATTGTTAACTCATAAAAACTGTGTTCCGAACGAGGCCAGCAACAGTTTTCAACCAGATGAAATTCTGACCAACATGTACAGATAATCAAACGATTTCAACAGATGGAATCATGCCCTTGCTCTGCCGTTGTTGTTCTGCTTCATTGTATGCTTCAGTGAACCTTCTAGTTTATACCGTAGACTAAAGAGCAAACACTGGTTTCAAGAACGCTGGAGTCTTTTGGGTAGTGTGCTTCACCTGACACACTAAAGGATCTATATGTGACTTCACCGTTCACAGTTGTTTCCTACTTTGTTTCCTGGTAATTCACTTAGAAACTCTCAAAATGCCGTGTTTTCAAAGAGGCCTAGCTCTGAAATTATATTAGGTAAAGGATCATTCTTTGAAACAGGAGAGAACATCACAATTCCTAGCAATTATAACAGAAGTTATAGCTTTCTCTTCTCTGTCCGTGTGCTGATGGCTTCCATTGTACAAGATAGTGACCGGTGGCATTGCCACTGAAGGCAGAAGCAGAGATAGCAACGTCTGGACATATCTTGGTTTCCGTGGAGAGTAACGCATATACTATATAAAGTACAGATATAGCTCTTTGAACTGAAGATATTAGATGCTATCTGGTTCTCGTGTATGTCTTTCTAAAAGTTGCTGTTGCCCTTATTGTTAACTCATAAAAACTGTGTTCCGAACGAGGCCAGCAACAGTTTTCAACCAGATGAAATTCTGACCAACATGTACAGATAATCAAACGATTTCAACAGATGGAATCATGCCCTTGCTCTGCCGTTGTTGTTCTGCTTCATTGTATGCTTCAGTGAACTTTCGAGTTTATACCGTAGACTAAAGAGCAAACACTGGTTTCAAGAACGCTGGAGTCTTTTGGGTAGTGTGCTTCACCTGACACACTAAAGGATCTATATGTGACTTCACCGTTCACAGTTGTTTCCTACTTTGTTTCCTGGTAATTCACTTAGAAACTCTCAAAATGCCGTGTTTTCAAAGAGGCCTAGCTCTGAAATTATATTAGGTAAAGGATCATTCTTTGAAACAGGAGAGAACATCACAATTCCTAGCAATTATAACAGAAGTTATAGCTTTCTCTTCTCTGTCCGTGTGCTGATGGCTTCCATTGTGCGAGATAGTGACCGGTGGCATTGCCACTGAAGGCAGAAGCAGAGATAGCAACGTCTGGACATATCTCGGTTTCCGTGGAGAGTAACGCATATACTATTGAAAGTACAGATGTAGCTCTTTGAACTGAAGATATTAGATGCTATCTGGTTCTCGTGTATGTCTTTCTAAAAGTTGCTGTTGCCCTTATTGTTAACTCATAAAAACTGTGTTCCGAACGAGGCCAGCAACAGTTTTCAACCAGATGAAATTCTGACCAACATGTACAGATAATCAAACGATTTCAACAGATGGAATCATGCCCTTGCTCTGCCGTTGTTGTTCTGCTTCATTGTATGCTTCAGTGAACTTTCGAGTTTATACCGTAGACTAAAGAGCAAACACTGGTTTCAAGAACGCTGGAGTCTTTTGGGTAGTGTGCTTCACCTGACACACTAAAGGATCTATATGTGACTTCACCGTTCACAGTTGTTTCCTACTTTGTTTATTGGTAATTCACTGAGAAACTCTGAAAATGCCGTGTTTTCAAAGAGGCCTAGCCCTGAAATTATATTAGGTAAAGGATCATTCTTTGAAACAGGAGAGAACATCACAATTCCTAGCAATTATAACAGAAGTTATAGCTTTCTCTACTCTGTCCATGTGCTGATGGCTTCCATTGTGTGAGATAGTGACCGGTGGCATTGCCACTGAAGGCAGAAGCAGAGATAGCAACGTCTGGACATATCTTGGTTTCCGTGGAGAGTAACGCATATACTATTGAAAGTACAGATGTAGCTCTTTGAACTGAAGATATTAGATGCTATCTGGTTCTCGTGTATGTCTTTCTAAAAGTTGCTGTTGCCCTTATTGTTAACTCATAAAAACTGTGTTCCGAACGAGGCCAGCAACAGTTTTCAACCAGATGAAATTCTGACCAACATGTACAGATAATCAAACGATTTCAACAGATGGAATCATGCCCTTGCTCTGCCGTTGTTGTTCTGCTTCATTGTATGCTTCAGTGAACTTTCGAGTTTATACCGTAGACTAAAGAGCAAACACTGGTTTCAAGAACGCTGGAGTCTTTTGGGTAGTGTGCTTCACCTGACTCACTAAAGGATCTATATGTGACTTCACCGTTCACAGTTGTTTCCTACTTTGTTTCCTGGTAATTCACTGAGAAACTCTGAAAATGCCGTGTT